>NC_089583.1:121849240-123249998 GCF_019320115.1 Miscanthus floridulus
CTATCCACTCAAACAACCCTACATGACCTGGACATCTGAAAGCAGCTTGGGAATATCTTCTTCAGCCATAAATATTTGATTGTAACCTGCATTACCATCCATGAAGCTGATAATTTGATGTCCGGCTGCAGCATCAATCAACAAATCAGCAATCGGCATTGGATAGCCATCCATCGGTGTGACTTTGTTAAGATTCCGGAAATCAATACAAACATGAAGTTTTCTATTTTTCTTATAAACAGGAACCACATTAGAGATCCACTCTGCATATCGACACTGTCGAATAAACTTTGCCTCAATTAATTTAGTTATTTCGGTCTTAATGTCAGGAAGTATATTAGGGTTGCATCGACGCGCTGGCTGCTGATGTGGTCGAAATCCAGATTTGATAGGTAACCGATGTTCAACTATCGATCGGTCTAATCCAGGCATCTCAGTATAATCCCAAGCAAAACAATCTTTATACTCTTTTAACAAATCAGTCATTTGCTGCTTACACTTGGAATCTAACTTAGCACTAATAAAAGTAGGTCTTGGCCTATCGCCATCACTAATATCTACTTCTACTAAATCATCTGCCGATGTGAACCCTTGACTTAATTTTCCATCATTGGCAAACCTATCCATTAAAACTCTTCTTCAGAACCGACTGCTTGGATCGGTGGAATTTCATAATCAGCAACTCTAAGGAACTCTTTTTTCCAAACTTCTCCTGATATGCATTTAGTTTGCTCATAAGTATCTGATTCTGCCGATGCGATGATATAAGAAGAATCACCAGGGATAAACTCAATCTTATCCCCAATCCACTGTACGAGGCATTGATGCATTGTAGAAGGAATACAACAATTAGCATGAATCCAATCCCTCCCTAGAAGCAGATTATATGCACCCTTGCCATTAATAACGAAGAACGTTGTCGGCAAGGTTTTGCTGCCGATAGTCAATTTGACGCATACCGCCCCTTTAGCCAGTGACACATTGCCTTCAAAATCCTTCAGCATCATATCGGTTTTGGCCAAGTCTTGATCTCCCTTACCAAGTTTCCGATACATCACATAAGGCATAATATTAATTGCAGCCCCTCCGTCGATAAGTATCTTAGATACAGGCTGCCCATCAACTCTGCCTTTTACAAACAAAGCCTTAAGATGCTGTCTCTTGTCATCAGTAAGTTTCTCAAAAACAACCATCATTGGATCTAGTGTCAACTGAGCTACTTGATCAGAGAGAACAACTTTGTCCTTATTATCAGATAGTGCCAAAAACTCCATCGGCAACATGAATACCATATTAACATCTACCGATGGACCCTTATTTTTGTGTTTTACCTGCCACTGCTGATGACCGGACCTCTCATTGGAGGAATTTTCCTCTCGGTATAAATCCTCCTGATGCTCACGTTGCATCCTTCTTTTCTGTGTCTTTGTTAGACCCTCCGGGCACCATCGAGGAAACTTGGTTTTCCAAACCGGCTGATAACAAGTTCCAGTTGATTCTACATGGCGTATATTAGGGTCCCTGTAGAATATTTCTTCATCGGGAACTCTTGCGTTTGCCATTTCCTTAAGCTCCTCTTGATTCCTTGGAAAGTATCCAGCACGTTTACCAAGCCTTTCATGTACACTAAGTCTGCCCCCAGCCGATCATGCACTGACGCTCTGCCTCTGATTGGCTCATTGATAAATAAACCCTGATTGCTAGGTTGAAACCTCCTTTCTGACCGATTGACCCCATAATAACCATTGCACTCAGGGCAATTTTCAACAGTTGGCAATTTAATACCTTCTTCCCAACAATGGATGAAAAACGGGCACCTCCAATAATTTTTATGCCGATACCATTCTTCCCGACGTTTCTCTTCTTGCTGTTGTCGATATCGGTCCTTACGCTGACGCTAATCCTCCTGCTGCCTTCAATGGGTAATCACAATGCCAGGTCGAGGAGGGTTTTTGGAACTACTGCATTCTCTCAGCAAACCCTTACTTTTTGCATCATCGGTAGTTATTCGATGTTGGGGATCTACTGATGCGTTCTTCTCAGCCACATCTGATGTCAATACCTTGGTCTTCCCTTTGGCCTCCAACATATTTGCTGGAAAAGGGTGTTGATCAATTTTCATCGGCTTCTGGGCCTTGGAAGTACCAAACTTAATTCTCCCAGATTCAATAGCCGATTGTAACTGTTGCATGAACACCTTGCACTTATTTGTACTGTGTGAAGTTGTATTGTGCCATTTGCAGTACAAGATCTTCTTCAACTCTTCTGCTGATGGGATCACATGATTAGGTGACAGCTTAATTTGGCCCTCTTGAAGCAGAAGATCGAATATCTTGTCGGCTGTGGTGATATCAAAGGTAAAAACTTTTCTAGTTCTTTCTGACCAAAGGGACAAGATATCGGCTTTTTATTCTTAACCCACTCAGCTAAGCCGATAACTGGTTCTTCATCAGAATCAGAATCTCCTACTTCTTCAACAAATGATACTTTTTTACTCCAATTCTTTTTAGGCTCAAAAACTCTAGTATCTTGATCAGAGATCCTTTACACAAGATGACTGAGGCTTTCAAACGCCTGAGAAGCATATCTGTCTTTAAGATGTGGCAATAACCTTTAGAAAGCTAGATCGGCAAGCTGCCGATCATCCAACACTAGACTGTAGCACTTATTTTTTACATCTCGTAGCCTTTGCACAAAGCTTTCTACCGATTCATCATTACGCTGTCTCAACTTTACTAAATCGGTAAGCTTCTTTTCATGGATTCTAGCAAAGAAATACTTATGAAATTGCTTTTCTAGATCAACCTAAGTAATAATAGAATTTGGTGGTAATGAAATGAACCATGTAAATGCCAATCCAGACAAAGATGATGAAAATAATCGAACTCTTAATTCGTCTCTGCTAGCTGCCTCTCCACATTAAATAATGAAGCGATTGACGCGTTCCATTATTGATGTATCATCTTGCCCAGAGAATTTAGTGAAATCTGGTACCTTGTACCGATTTGGGAGAGGAATTAAATCATATGCAGGAGGGTATGGAGTCCGATAAGAATAAGTATTGATCTTGGGCTTTATCCCAAACTGATCCTTCATAATTTCTGCTATCCTATCGGCCCAAAAAGCATCAGCCTCCTGATGACGAACTGGCTGAATTTCTATGGGAGGTGCCTGCTGATATCCCTCCACATATCTTTGTGGCCCACGATCTCCAGCAATCGGCATATTTGCCGTTACTTGTGGTCCATTAACCTGTTGGAAAGGATTCATCGGCTGAGCTGCCGATGCTTGATTCTGGAAACCAGCTTGCATATGACCTTGTTGAATCCCTGCAACCTGTTGATTTTGCTGAACTGTATGTTAAACAGGAACTGTCCTGACCAACCATTATTAGAACTCATCGGTACAAAACTTACCGATGGCTGATAATTTGCTGACATTGTTGGATAATTATAACTAGCTTGAGGCATGAACTGAACCCCAGTTTGACTCATAACAGGGGCTTTCTGCTGCATCGGCAGTAAGCTTGCCGATGGACTTGAACTGGGTGTTTGAACCAAAGGCATCTGGAAACCTCCTGGAGTTGGTTGCACAGTAGTTGCTGTGGCATATTGAGGCACTTGAGCCATCGGTGAAACAGCCGATGGTATAGGAGCTTTTCCTACTGTGTCAAATACTTGAGGTAACCCAGGATTGAAAGCAGATGACTCCGGAGGCATACCATATCCCCACCAATTAGCAGGAATCTGACTATTCTGAGACACAGGGCCTGACATAGCTGATGCCGCTAGATCTGTATTAAGCTAAACTCGTCCTCCTGTTAGTACCGGATCTGATCGTATCGGTGTAGATTGAATATTAGGTAAGCCTGCCGATACTAGAGGAGAAGTAAGTTCTGTACCCACAACGGCCGAGGGAACCGATGGAGTATTAACAGATATCGGCTCTGGTTGGTGATAGGCAGGCCCAACGTAATGCTGTGACGCTTGTCCTTCTTTGAGAGTTCGAACCACAACATTATGAACAGTATTGAACAGTACAATAGAATGATTAATCAAAGCATGATTTACTGCATAATTAATCATCTCTTGAAGTTTACCAGGATTGGAGTCAAAGGTAACCTACCGAGGCAACGGCAAATCTTGCTTCTGGATGACTTGTCCACTCTTGTTCAGGCTAAACGATTTCAGACAAAGCTGCCTGTATTCTTCTACAGCCTTTTCCATAGCCTGCCTCTGCTCTTCCTTAAGATCTTCTTCTGATACCACGATAATTTCCCTGAATCGATCTCGGAATTGAACATACTGATCGAATTGATTAGTTCCATCGGGCGTGCCAAAAGATGTGTTGATGCAAAAGTGGATCTGCAAACACAAAGGGCTAATATCCGAATCGATATCCAAAGCGTGCCAGTCGATTTGACCTGTTAATCGACAAGGATGAAGATACGAGCACTTTGGTCCTGACAACAGCGATACGCCCGGAAGTCACGGCCAAGAGGTACTCACACGGAACTCGAGAATCGCCGAAGGTCGCACTGAAGCTATGCAACTCGCCGAATCAATGAGAACTCGTAAAAAAGGAAAAATATGCAAATTGACGAAGTCGCCGAAAAGTAAGTAGATGCAAATAGTAGTAAAAATTGGTTTTGATATTGATTGATATCTCTATTACATTGCCCCTCAATCTATATTTATATCCTGATCTAAAGAGACATAGCCAAACACAACTAGGACACCAAGTCCAAATCTAAGGAAACACGCGACTCTTACATGAATCACACTCTAACAAATATAGAAAAGGAAATCAACTTCTATCTATTTCCCTGTCCGCCTCGATTACGATGGAAATCTCACCGACCTCCTTTCCATCGGCATACTTCCTGTTTCATCGGCAGTAGCCTTCAAGCCTTCCTTCATCGGCATCGACAATAACATCTCCAACCTTATCGGCAACGCCCGAGTCTAAATCAACATCTCCATCGATCACCACCATTCATCGGCAATTATCTTTACAAGCTGATTTTCATCGGCTGTCAGTGTATACAGTAACTTTCCTCCTGCCGATTAGCCCACTCTGATCATTTTGACACGTGCAAAAAACGATGTCAACAATTTCCTTTAGGCATGTACTCCAAGCAAAGCAACCTTTCTGACTTCTCAGCCCAGATGTATTTTCCGTTGTACTCTGTGTATGTTTTCTCAATTTCAAAACACCAGCCTACAAGTAGCGCTACATTTGGGTGCTTAAGCCTCATAATAAGATGATTGGCTTCATTCCCAAAATGCCTACCCTTAACTCCTGGTATTGATGAGTGAAGTTTCTTCACAGCAATCGTTTCCCCATTTTGTAGCACTCCCTGTTTCAACTCTCTTATTAGTACATGCATGAGTTTGTGCGTAGTCTGGTGACATATGTTTCATTGTTCGGCAAGTTCGAAATATCTTACTTTATATACTGTGCCAAAGCCACCTTCACCAACAAGTCGCCCATCAGAGAAGTTGTTTGTGATGTTTCTCAAATACTTTAGTGGTAGATTGTGTGGTTCTGAACATCCATCTTGTAACATGCTCTCCAGCTTATCATATCTACTAGACTCACCATTCATTTTCCTTCATGCAAAATCCTGATTCCAAAGTATCTTCACATGATAGCCAACATCTATTTGTCTTCCCCAGCATGCAGGGTACCTTCAGCAAGTCGGGTTGCTGTTTCTGTATCAAACATTTCACCAAACCAAGATAACTGTATGAAAGAAGTGTCAAGATAAGCGAACCAACCACAAAGACCAATTGTTAGGTTTGTAGCATTCACCCTGAGAAATAATTTTAAAAAAAGTATACAGGCACCGAATTGCAACTCTTCTACTAAGTCACCACCTTCTTTCGTATGTACAAGTGCCTCAGCATGAAACTGCCCAACTTCGCAACAGTACAGTACAGTGGAATAAGATCCAACTTGATTCTTCTTCAATATCTCCCAAAAAAAAATCAATCATCTAGCAATACTTAAGGGCAAAAGTGAGGTGCGCAGTACACTGCTATCGTTACTCCTCTTAGATACCTTACACTAAACTTTGGCGCGTATCTATATATGTTTTTCCCCACCAAATAATTTGATACTTTGGTCCAGAAATCTAAGAAAGGTGCTGAAAGAAACTAACAACAACACAACTCTAGCTGAGCCAACTAATTTTTTTAGAGTACAAGCCAACTAGTTTTTTCGATCAGAACAGCGTACAGACTTCAGAGAATAGACAGACACAGACATGAAGTATTGGTTTAAGGTTCAAAATCATTTCTCAAGCAACATGCTAAAATACTCAGAAAGCATCAGGGTTTACAATAGAGTTAAATGCACCAGAGATCCATTAACTTGTGAGGAGGTTTCAGTTGGGTCTATCAACTTTCAAAGTAGCTTTTTGGGTCTATAAACTTTTAAAATGCTTCACTGCAGTCCATACCTATTTATTTAACCTTAAATTCAAAGCACATTTATAGAAAACCCCTTTCCACACGCATGCAGGTGCATGCATGGCTCTCTGCGCACGTGCCCCAGGCGGACGTTGCGCTCACCGGCGTAGGGCGGACAAGGCGGACGTGGGGTCGACGCGAGGCATGTTGCTTCGTCTCCGAGCTCCAAGCAAGATGCAGGAGCGGGGGGGGGGGGGGGGGGGGGGGGGGGGGGGGCGCTGCCAGGCAAGGCGAGGCCGTGGTAGAGGCATCCTAGGGGCCAGGGCGGGGACGTGACAAGGCCGGTGAGGCGCGGCTCTGCTCCGGCATCCGGGCGGCGCACGCGCACTGCGCATAGGCAGGTACCGGTGCAGGCGGGCCGCGGGCACGAGGCACGGACAGGTCGTGTGCAACCGGTGGCCGCGGCGAGCAGCTGCTTCGGCAAATCGGCAGGCGAGCAGCTTTGGTGGGCGCCCACGGCAGGCAGCGGGCAAGGGGCAGCCGCAGCGGGCGGTGACCATGGAGCGGCCGCAACGGGCGGCTCCTGCGACCTGCAGTGCCTGCACTGCTGGTGGCTGCCGTGGGGGACGCCGCCCCCGTGACGGACCGCGCGCTCATCGTGCTCTGCAACCTCCTGGAGATCCTCCGCGCGGACAAGGGTAAGCAGGTCGCAGACGACGTCTCAGGTGGGGGCGGCCACGCTGGTGTTCCTGCCGTACCTTCTCACTGTGGTGCTGCTCTACTCCGTGTGCGTCTACTTCCTCGTGGGGCTCTGCTCGTCAGCGGGCGCCTTCGCGGCGTTCGTCCTGGTGGTGTGGGCGGTGGTGTTCATGCACTACGTGTCGCCCTACAAGTACGCGCTGGACGTGAGGTTGGCGAGATCACCGAGCCCCGACGGGATGGTGCCAGCGAGCAGGTTGTCTGACAGGTCGAGAGCCTGCAGCGCACGGAGGCGGGACCACCGCGGCGGTATGGCACCGGCGAGCTAGTTCTTGTACAGGAACAACTTCTCGAGCCGCGCACAGGTACCTCCATGAACCAGTGGCTTACTAGCTTCTAATCCAGTTCGTGCTCGCGGCGGCGGCAACACCCAGACGCGCTGCTGCTTGCCACCAGCAAAAAGAAGACGAACGACATGAGGGTCTCCGCTACTGCCTGTACCCGAGCGCACCACCTCATTCGTCCCAAGCGGCGCCGTGCCGTGTCTGTCGGGCCGCCCTTGTTGGCCTGAGAAGGCAAGAATGATGGAGCCCAAGACGGAGCGGCGCTCGCTCGTGATGGTGCGGCCAGCATGGTGGCCCGGTAGGACCCCGAAGACGCGTCCATGTCCAGCTCACCATTTCCAGCCTGCAGTGTCCATCCGTCCCTCCGCCGGGAGCTCCAGCATGACGCCCTCCTTACTGTGCAGAGCGCTGGAGGCCTTGCCGAGCTCGAGCGTGCGCTGGTCCGAGATGAGTGCCAGCTGTAGAGCAGCTTGTTGTCCTGGCGTCTCTTGAGGCTGCGGCCCTCGAAGTGTCCAGCCAGAGTCCACGAGATGAGCTCGAAGCAGAGGAACAGGCCCATGGTGGAATGCTCGGAGTCGGCGTCAAGGAGCAGCTCGGCGTGGAAGTGGGCCAGCTCGATGGAATCCCGCACGTACTCGACGGCATGCTGGGTTGCCTGGTGTGCGGACCGTTTGCGTCCTGCAGTGGCGGCGGGTCGTCGAGGACGAAGGCGGCGCGGGCATGCACGGGTCCGTGCCCCTGTAGCAGGAATGGCGAGGAGGCCTCCCCGTGGCAGGCGAGGACGTCCTTCATGAAGCGTGCGAACGCGTCCGCGGGGACGACGCTCGCGTCGTTGGTGATGGAGTGGTAGAAGCCCGGCTCTCTCCCGTTGGCGAAAACGACGACGGGGCGTCGACGGGGACGAGCGCAACATCATCCGGCTGCTGGGGTGGTGCACCGACGGCGAGCACCTCCATGGTGTCTAGGCGGGTCGGCGCAGGGATACGCGCGAGCCGGGCGTGGAGCGGCCGCAGCCGGACCTCCACGGCGCGGGCGGCTTCGGCCAGCGGGCACCGCGGCCGCGCACTGGCGCGTCACAGCGAGGAGGAAGAGCGGCGGCTGGAGGAGGGCGCTGGGAAGCGAGCTGTCGGTTGGGCCCGCATGGCCACAGCAGCGGCTCGCCAGCGCGCCCGCAGCAGCGACGGCGGGCGCCATGGAGCCGTCCGCGTACGTGACATGGTGCGGGAAGGGGGTTTCTACAAATGTGCTTTGAATTTAAGGTTAAATAAATTTGTATGGACTGCAGTGAACCATTTTAAAAGTTTATGGACCCTAAAAACCACTTTGAAAGTTGATGGACTCAACTAAAACCTCCTCACAAGTTAATGGATCTCTGGTGCATTTAACTCTTTACAATATCGGCCCTTGCTGTAAACACAAAATCTCAGAAATATCGGATCAAATTCAAATCATACAAAAACTGGCATGATTTTACTACAAACTATCACTAGTTCATCTACATCACAATTGCATATAACAAGAAGCAAAATATATACCGCAAGCTATAGCACCTGCTTGATATATGTGAGTGTGACCAGTATAAACATTCCCAAATAGCAGCCAGGATTGTGACCGTCCGCCACAGCTCACGGGGAAGAATAGAGGAAACAGAAAAGAAGAGAGATATATATTGCAAGTCACCGGAGCACGGGGGAAGATCGCAAATAATGGATCAGGGTGCTCACGTCGTGCGATCGTGGTCATGGACAATCGTCGCGTTGTTTGACCAGAGCGGAGGGAGAAGGAAGATGAGAAGGGGGAAGGGAAAGTGGAGGGCGAAGGGTGGAGGAACCGTGTGAGCCTATAACGCGGTAATGTAAAGAACACGGCGAGCGTCGCACGAAAGTTGGGCGGTCGGCCAAAGCTCCACTAAAGCAGGCTTTAGGCTATCTCGAACGACCGACAAGACCTAGGGCGCGTTTAGTTCCAAAAAATTTTGGCTTTTAGCTACTGTAGCACTTTCGTTTGTATTTGGCAAAAATTGTCCAATTATAGACTATTTAGGCTTAAAAGATTCGTCTCGTCAATTATAGGCAAACTGTGCAATTAGTTATTCTTTTTACCTACATTTAATGCTCCATGCATGTGCCACAAGATTTGATGTGACGGAGAATCTTGAAAATTTTTGGTTTTTGGGTGGGATCTAAACAGGGCCCTATTCCACGTTTAGTTTAGATAGCGCTATAGTAAAAAATTCAATATTTATTTTTAGTCTTCTTCGACAATAAGACTTAAAAGAGAATCATTTCTACAAATGGATCTTCAGGAGAGATGATACTTAGATTTGGGTTATACCTCTCCTGAAACCTAAAATGAGTCTTTCATATAGGTACTCTGTTGGAGGCTATAGATATTATGTTGGAAACCCATTTTAAGTTTGTGTCTCCTAGTAGGTCTCCTGTTGGAGATAGCCTTAGGGTTTAATAGAAATTTTAACGCGCTTTACGACACAATTAAGTTTATATTTACTCCCATCTGCTTGCATGCCCGCATTTCACGCGGCCGCTCGGACCTTGCTGTGCCGACTCGTAGCATGTATATATGGCCATGCAGCCCGAGCCCGTTGGCCCGGCCCAAGGCCCGTTTTTTTGTCCGGTCCAGCGGCTAGTGGGCCCGGGCTGGCATAGCCTGGAGGAGCAGGCTGTGCCTGGGCCTTACCCTAGGCACATGGCCCGGCACGGCATGGCCCGCTCCTCAACCTGAGGCCCGCCAGCGGCCCGGCCTGCCCCCTCCCCGCGCCCCCGCATATATAAGCGGGGAGCGTCGGCTTGAGCTGCCCCCGCTCATCCAGTCGCCTCGCCCGCTCCGTAGTCCGCTCCCAACCCTAAACCTAATCTCCGCTCGCTCGCCGCGACGCGGCCGCTCCTCGCTCGTCCAGTCGCCACGCTCGCTCCACAGTCCGCTCCGGCGCTCCCAACTCTAACCCTAATCCCCACTCGCTCGCCGCGACGGTGTGGCGCAATCTCTGCTCTCTCTCTCTCGCACGCATCCATGATCTGATGAATCTAAGCTCTCTCACGTGATCTCGTCCGTCGTCCCTGACTCCGGTGACCTCGATCCACCTATCTGACCCTGTCTCCACTCTCCTCCCTTCTCCCTCTCTCCACTCGACCTCTTGCTCTCGGTGAACTATGTGAGTTCATGACCATGTTCCCGTCTGTCCCTCCTCCGTTGTTCGCTGTTGTTTCTAATAGGTGTCTCTCCTCTGGGTGGCCCTCGTCATCTCCAGCACCGGGCTCCGATTGCACAAATAGTCCACAAACCCTAACCCTAACCCTAGATCTGGATCTCTATCTCTTTGACTCTCTATTTTTCTCCTCCGCGTAGGCCGGTTGTCGATGCCTCGTCCTCTTCCTGTGGCATAGACCAGGCATGGCGACTGCACGCACCATTGAGGAACAGTGCTAGAGATCAGCCCTCCACAATCAAGGTCGCCATGGCGGATGACGACGATGTCGTCTATCCACTCACCGACAATGATGACCTAATCGCGGTAGGGATGGTCTGAAAGGTCCTTGTGTGGTTTTGGTAATTGAGTGACAACCTAGGTGGACTAATTGTGTTTATGTGAGATACACAGGTGATTAGTCCACAGGTACATGTGTGTGAGCAACATATGCCATGAAGGTGAAAATGGCTTGGAGATGTTGCAAAGCTCACACATGTGATGATAAAGGAGCTCATTGCACATGAGACATGACATTGAGTCATGTGATCAAGGTGGAGAAGATCAAGACAAGACTTAGCTTGATGGACCGGTTGCAAGCATGAAGGACAAGTCGAAGACTTTGGAGCGATGGACCACGTGGCGGTGAAGCTTGAGCAAGACTTGGCGCTGATGGAAGAAGGCAACGGTGAAAAGCAAGTGAAGTCAAGATCTATGAACTAATATGACCATGTGATGATATGAAGTGGATCATATCATTATTGATGATGTTGATGCATGTGTTGCATCAACATTGGAGGAGATGGAATGGAATGCGCAAGGCAAAGGTATAACCTAGGGCATTTCATTTCACCGGTCATAGGTGTGTAGAGAAGTTGATGACTAGGTTTAGGATAGATGGTCGTACTATCAAGAGGGGCAAACTTGTTTGCATATCGGTCATCTAGTGCCACTCGAGTGATCTAACATTGCATCGTCGCTAGGATTGAGTGGCGTGGCAAGTTGAGTGCCTAATCCTTTGGAAAATGATTGTGAAAATGCTAATACACATACACATGATGGTGTACACTTGGTGGTGTTGGCATATTTACAAAGGAGATGAAGTTGGAGTTGATGTGGATCAACTCGGCAATGGAACAGAGGTGAGAAGGGTTCAGAACTCCACCGGAGGAGTGTCCGCCCGTAGAGTGCGGATAGTCCGACAGTGCCACCGGCGCCCTATTCTGAAAAGATAAGGTCTCACAGAGTGGACCGGACACTGGTCACGTAGTGACTGGATGCTGGGTTCCAGCGTCCGGTCAGTAGTGGCTGTCAGCGAGCAGGCGTCGGTCATTAACCGAACGTTGGCGCTGGAAGTGACCGGACGCTGGCCGTATGCGTTCGGTCAAGGTGACGTGTGATGACGCAGGCAGAGCAGAGAAGCTGGAAGTGACTAAACGCTGGTGCTACGTCCGATCGCGACCGACCGGACGTGTCCGGTCATGTCTGGTACCTTACTGGAAACGACCGGATGCTAGGGTTGCTGCGTTCGATCAGTTCAAGCTGCTGCGTCCGTTCGATGGATGACCATTGAGATCGGGCGAACTGTGTTTGAAGAAGGGGACACATGGCGTGCATCGCATGACTGGACGCTGAGGTCCAGCGTCCGGTCGATCGGACCGGAGCGTCCGGTCGTCCCGACTTTTGCCCAGTGAAGGGGTAACGGCTCTATTTGTTCGTGGGGTTATAAATAGAAATCATGGTCAGCCTTGGGCCAGCAGCTGAGCACACTAGAGCCTTGGTGGCTTGTGTAGTAGTGCTTGGGAGCCCTCCATCTCACATATACTTGATAGTGATCATTCGATTATGTGAGAGAGCGATTCTAGTGCGATTGCATCGTGAGGTTGCATCGAGTGGCACTAGGTGATCGAGTTGCAAGCCAGTGGTGCTTGTTACTCTTGGAGGTTGCCACCTCCTAGATGGCTTGGTGATGATCTCCGTTGAAGCCTGCAAGAAGCTTGTGTGGTGCTCTGGAGAAGAGCTTTGTGAGGGGCATTGTGCTCACCCCGCAGGAGCCGTGAAGAGCAACTCTAGTTGAGCGTGTCATTGAGCTACCCTCACTTTCAGGGTAGGTTCTTGCGGTGCCTGACGTGCGGGCTTGACGGGTGATGCCAATTAGCCACCGAACCACCAAGTGAGCGGTCAACACAACGGGGACATAGCGTGTTGGCAAACACGTGAACCTCGGGAGAAAAATCACCGTGTCAACCTTATTCTTCCTGTTCGTTTGCATCCTCATTACACAAGCTTGTAATTACTTTCATATACATTGTGCTTGTGTAGTTGCTCTTGTAACTAGTTAGCTTGTGTAGCTTATTAGTTACCTTCTTGCTTGTGTAGCATAGAAGTAGCTCCCTTGCGTGGCTAATTAGGTTTGTGTAACCTTGTTAGTCACTTTGCTTAGTTTGTGTAGCTAAGTGTTTGCGCTCTCTAATTTGGCATTGGTTGCCTTGTTATTGAGCATTGTTAGTGAGCTTAGTTGGCTTTGTTCTTTTACTTACTAGCATGTGTAGGAGCTCCCCTATTGCTTAAAGTACTAGTGGCATAGGTTTGTGTGACCTTGCTCCTAGAATTGGTTAGGTGAGCTCTAGCTAGCCTGGCACCTTTGTTGCTTAATTAGTATCTTTGGAAGGTGCTAGAGAACATAGATAGAGGGGTGTAGTCTTGGCTAGACCGATAGTTCTAATTCTGTACTTGTTTCAGTTAGCCGACGCAATTAATTTTAGAAATGACTATTCACCCCCCTCTAGTCCGCCATCTCGACCTTACATGGTCCCCGAGGATGACAACGACATCCGTGACGACGCTGCTGTGTTGTTGGGTATCGATGTCGGTAGCGGCTCTGCTCCGATCGATCTAGATGGTGGCGCCGGTGGTGGAGGGGTGGCACCGGCGTCGTCGGCGACGGCGATAGGGACGCCGATCGGCTCCAACAGCGCAGATGGTATCTCATCTCTTGGTAAGCGTAAATCTGGTGTCTGGGTTGATTTTGATGAGATCTATGAGACTGTGGATGGTTCAAAGATTCGAACTGCTGCTATCTGTAAAATGTGTAAGAGTAAATTGTCTGCTAGATCTTCTGCTAGCACTGGCCATTTGATTAGACACAAGAAATCTTGTAGGAAAAAGGTTGATCACGCTGTTAGGGTTTTGTCTAGCATTTTCTTTCAATCCTGATAAATCTGTGCATAACTAGGACTACAATCCTGTTGTTGCTCGATCTGAGTTATGCCAGTTGATTGCTAGGCTTGACCTTCCATTAGGTATAGGTGAGACACAGGCCTGGGAGGATTACATTGTTCTTGCTCATAACCCTAGGTTTGCCAAGGTTTTTAGACAGACCACCTCTAGAGATCTTGGTAAGCTGTTTACTGAACACCGTGATATGCTTAAGAATTTTGTATTGCCTGCTTGTCAGGTTCATAAACTCAGCGTCCCTAATGGGCCCGCTTTCTAACAAAAGCTCAGCCCAGCAGACAGAATTACAAACGACGTGCAACTCCTAGGTCGGCCCAGATACCTAACGATAGGCTGGAAGAGCGGTCCAGTCTCCGACCGGAAGGCCTGACCAAGGAGGGAACGACGCTCGCTTACGACTCTGACCCGCTTTTCAGATCAGAAGGCCTAGCCAAGGAGGGGACGACGCTCGCTTTCGACTCCTACCCGCTTCCCCGACCGGAAATACACCGAACCTCTGCTTACGGCTCTTCTCCGACCGGCACGGTCGGAGCCAACTGGGAATGACCGGCCGGGGATGCCCTCTCGATGAGGACCCAAGAAATCAGACGGAGCAGATAAGGAAAGGCGCTCAAGTTAACCGCAATATTGAGGACCGTACCTTTTAGACTTGTAGGACGGTACTATCAGGCCATGCTAGATGGGTACTTTGCAGCCTTCTAGACATGTTAGAACATAAATAGTGTTGTAGGCGTCGACATTTGTCCTACAGTATCATAGGCGCCGACATTTACCATACCAGAAGAACACGATGGAGCCTGCCACATGCATTTGGGCGTCAACAGTATTGTGGGCGCCAACAAACTGTATTATACCTGATGATGTGGGCAACAAGACTAGGGAACACTCTCTTTCTCTCTCTCTAAACTTGTAAGACCATCCCCTTAACCTATAAAAGGGGATGTGCTATCTCTCAACAAAGGACGATCATTCCGACCCTCCTCTACTAGCTTTAGACATTCTGAACACTCGAACAACTTCACGGCTCTAGAACTCTAAAGCTACACAAAGCACACGTTCCAATACTTAGCGCACGTAGGAGCTCTCATCACTCTCGGCCCTTCATTTCAGAGCCCGATCGGACCTCTAA
This sequence comes from Miscanthus floridulus, assembly GCF_019320115.1. Lineage (NCBI taxonomy): Eukaryota > Viridiplantae > Streptophyta > Magnoliopsida > Poales > Poaceae > Miscanthus > Miscanthus floridulus. The sequence goes on from NC_089583.1 coordinate 121,864,268, forward strand.
TACCCCCCATCTTATTCCCACTTATTTGTAACCCCACAGCAAACTTTGAGCACCTGGGCTCAGGAATAAAGTCACCAACCGACTTAAACTGGACGTAGGGCACGTTGCCTGAACCAGTATAAACCCCGTGTCATTGAGTGCTAGGCCACATCCGATCACAATGTACGGTAAAATGACAAATATTTATTTGTTGGTCACTTTTCACACCAACACTGCTGCTTCTTCTGTTGCTTTGACTTTAAACATTTGGTCTGGTAATGCTAAGGAGGACTATATTAGTGTTGTTGCTCACTATGTGAATGCTGATTGGGAGTTACAGAAAAGGGTTATTGGTCTTAGGCTGATTGAGGTTAAACATTCTGGTGAAAACATTGCTGAAAGAATTACTATTGTGGTTGAGGAGTATTGTCTGATTGACAAGATTTTCTCTATCACTCTAGACAATGCTTCTTCTAATGCTAAGGCTATGAACACTTTGACACCTCTATTTACTGGTTACTTGGGTCCTGATCCTTTGGATCCTAGTAACCGTAAGTACAGTCTTGTACATCAATGTTGTGCTTATCATATCATTAATCTCATTGTAAAATCTGGATTAAAGAGGTTGAAACCTTACACGGAAGATTTTAGAACTGCAATTAACTTCTTAAATTTCTCTAATTAAAGAATTGCATTGTTTCGGGAGTATTGTAATGCTAAGGGTGTTAGACCTAAAAAATTTGGCTTGGATATGGATGTTAGATGGAATTCTACTTACCTAATGCTTAAACACTTGCTTCCATACAAGAATGTCTTTTCTGTGTTCATTAATTCCCATTATGGTTCACAATTGTTGACTACAAATCATTGGTATTTTGCTAAGAAGTTATTGGAGTTCCTAAAACTCTTCTGTGACTCCACTGTTGTTCTATCTGGTGTTTATTATCCTACATGTCCACTTGTTCTGCACCATATCCTAGAGATTGCTTCTCATTTGCATGCATGTAAAAAAGATCAAAATCTGATAGCTATTGTATATCCTATGAAGCTTAAATTTCTTAAATATTGACAGGACATACCTCTGTTATATTAATATGCATTCATTCTTGATTCTAGAGCTAAGATGAGAGGTTTCTTTAATGTGCTGCAATTAATTGGTGAATACACTGGTCTGAGTACAGTTCATACTATGCTGATGTCAAAACTGAATTGTATAAACTGTTTAACAAATATGAGAGCAAGTTTGGTGCAGCTAGGTCTCAAAGGGTTGCAGAACCATCACATCATACAGGTAAGAAAAAGCAAGCATGGGGAAGAATTTTTGGCCATGGATCAGGTGTTATTGGTCCTTCTCCTCTCGCTGCCACTTCATCTTCATCTAATTCTGCTATTTGTGAGCTCTCAGCTTACTTAAACAGTGACAATGTCACTTCTTATGAGGATGATTTTGACCTACTTCTGTGGTGACATGACCACAAGCTAACCTTTCCAATCCTATCTATAATGGCTAGAGATATCATATTAGTTCATGTATCTACTGTCTCTTCAGAGTCTTGTTTTAGTTTAACAGGTAGGATAATTGAGGAACGGCGGCGGCGCTTGTCACCAGAGACTGTGGAGATGCTATGACCACAAATAATGAAAACAACTATATAATGAAAAGTTCAATACTATGACACATTAAACAACACAATAATACTAGAAGTACGTGCCGACAAGCTAAATAACACAGTACATGATCTAAGCATGTCTATACTTAAAGTGCATTACATGACAACACAATTAAAATCTAACAGTAGATAACATTGTTTATAAATAAACCATAGAACTACTAAGTAATAGAGGCTACTGAGTGCAATGAGGTCACTTTCTATTCCTTAGGGCATCAGGATTCTTCTCCATCGCTACTTTCACTCGGCGTGCACGCTCAAGCTTCTTCTTCCTCTCCTTTCTGTACGCAGCAACACGCCTCATTTCCTCCTCTTCCTTGTGCTCTTTTTTGCAGCCTCCTCTCCGTATCTCTTCTCCATCATTTCTTTGTCCTCTGCCTCCCACCGCAACAGTTCTACATCCATTCATTGTCTTCAGGCTTGATCTCAGTGTCGATCGACTACTCAAAATCATAGAGCGGTGGAGGGGTCTGCAAAAAATGCAATTGTTATAAAATAAAAAAATTATGCAAGATGTCATATGACATAAACATCAATTCCTCACCATCTTGTTAATGCGGCGCTGATGAAGTGTAGGCTCAAACACAAAATTGGAACACATCCAATACCTCTGCCTATACGTGTCCTCTTCATCGGACTTGGCTACTTTGCAAGGATCGCCACAAAAGCACATGGGTACTGTAACACCACTAGAAAGAGCCAATGGGTCGAAGGCATTTTTGGTCATCCAACCATAACTATAATATAGCCATTTTTGTTCTAAGAACCGAAAGCAATTAACATTAAACCCTACACCTAGGGTTTTTCATTTGATCCACAACAATGAACCCATATCATAACAACGTGCGCTGAGGTTATCTTGGTTTGGTAGCTTTTCCACGCCTTGGCATCCTACGATTGTATAATATAAATATTAAAATTGTATAAAATCCTAAGTAATGACGATTCTTAAATTGAAAAATCCGACTAATATATGCCGAATCGATTTGAAAAAAAAAACTAGGAGAGAGCGATGATACCTTGCTCTCGAAGATAAACAGATCAAATCAAAGTTTTTAAGGTCCAATATGTCGATTTGTGAGGTAGGGCGAAGTGGGGAGAGAAAAAACCCGAGAGGGAGGAGAAAGAAGAGGAAGAAGGCTCGGGCAGGAAGGTTGGACGCCGGGTTAAAACACCACCTCGACGTCATAGATCTTGGCGCCGTTCTCGGCGCCAATAACCATGACGCCAAGCTCGGCGCCAAGGTGCCTGCTAAGTCACCGTCATGTCTGCGCCGAGCCCAAGACGTAGGCGTGGCGCCACCAACAATAGCGCCGAGACGTGTAAGCTTGGCGCCACCAACAATAGCGCCGAGCTAAAGATCTAGATTTTAAAAGCATACCTCCATAAACATATTTGTGATTTTTTTTTAAAAAAAAAAGGCTAAAAAAAAAAAATCGGCCCGGCCGGCCGGCCTCCGCGACGATCCAGAAAACGATTCCCAACGCGCCATGAGCATGATCGGCCTGCATGCGCTGCCATTGCAAGCTGCATCCCTGCCGGGCCGGCCTCTCTCGTTAGCTAGGACGTCGCGGTGACGACGGATCCAGCACCACCGTACGTCCCCATCCGTACCTAGCTGTACGTACGTGACCAGTAACAGAAAGCGTCTCCATTCCCAGGCCGCCACTTCAATTCCCGCACTTATTGCGACCGTACCGATCCATCGAATACATCTTGTTGCAATCGGCCACGCATGGTGACCTCCGCCCGTTTTTTGTTCAGTACAGTAGTCAGTACGCAGAGCGATCGAACGAGTACGTGCACCTGAAAATCCCTACCACCATATATCCTCAGGGTCAGGGTCAGGGTCAGGTTGCCCAATGCATGGCCATCGACGCACACCAGCATGCACCGGCCGGCTGATGACATGCGATCGAGTACAACCATTCCATTTGCGTGCCGCGCGCCCGCGCTCTGACGGTGAAGCCGCTAGATGCTTGTATTGCTTGGGATCGACATGCTAGCTACGACGGTGTGCACTGCTCATGTACATGCGATCGATCCAGTGGTGGGGGTACGTACTACACATGCAACTGTGTCTATGTGTGTGTGTATGTATGTACAGCTGCATGCATGGTGTAGCTACACGACCCGCTCGGCTCAGGCCTCAGGAGCCGGGGACAAGGGCAGGATGAAAGGTTACGGCCTTTCACCACGCCCAGAGGCGGATCCAGCGGTGGGGCGGGGGGGGGGGGGGGGGGGGGCGCTCAAGCCCCCCCTACTCAAACCGAATCAGTGTAAATTACTGTAGAGCTCATATGAATTTTTAGACAAAATTCTATAGTGTAGGAGAGGCTGAGACTTAAGATCGAGTAGCAGTGTTGTTTAATCCCCCTAAAATATTTCCTAGATCCGCCGCTCACCACGCCTCGCCTGTCTGTCCTAACGTACGTACTGTACGTGTATGCCGCGCGCGGCGTCACCTTGCAAACGACAAACTAGCCATGCATGGTTCTACGGCCGTGCCCTGCATGTTTGCATGCTGCCCCGATCCAAAGGGGGAAAAAGTCGCAAAGCTAATAAAGTTTACGGCGGTTGTCGTTGCGTTGCGGCGCGCCAGAGGAGAGGAGTGAGTGCAGTTGCTACTGCTAGCAGTGGTCGTGGGCAGCGGGCTGGCCACTGCCCAAGGCCAGGCCGGACACGAGGTGCTCTGCTCTGTGGCCTGTGGCCTGTGGCCCTGTGTGGGCCGTGGCATTGGCAGGCACAGGCGAATAGGCGATGGTCCAGCCGGCCGGCGCGAGGCAAGAAGGCAGGCAGCGCCGTGGTCGGGTTGGATTCCAATGCCATCTCATCTCGTCTCATGTGCATGCATGCACGAGAACGCCGGCAGAGCGGGGCCGCACGGACACATGGGCGTGACTAGGCCGCTGCCACGCTGGGCCCCACCGCCATCCGTCTCGCTCGTGATCTGCATCTGATCTACCCCGTTGTTGTACAATGTACAGTAACCACGCCGACGCCGGTGGTGACGGTGGACGTCTCTGCTCTCTGCTCTGCTCGACTGCTCCTCTACAAACGACGGAGTACCAGGGTCTCCATCCACTGGGCTGCTGCTGCTCGACTACCCCTATCTTTCAACGCTGATTCATGTCTATCTATGACCAGTACCATTGGCAAATGGCAAAGCAAAAGTTTTTCAAACATGTCCACAGCAGGTCCAGTGAACAAACTCTACGTACTAGCTAGGGTAGGCACCGCTTGAAGGGCTAGTAAGCTAATAGGCCTGTGTTAATTATGCTGCAGCTTCTGCGGTTAGTAGCATTAATCCCGGAGTCCGGAGGATTGAGGAAAAAGGAAAGGAAAGCAGAAAGAACGAACGATAGCGCCATGCACTTTGTTGCGCGCCACCCGGCGTTAACAAACGCAAGGCGGCACAGCTGGAGCTGGAGCCGGGCGGCGACGCGAGATGCCGGTGCCGGTGCGCCCGCGGCCCGTCCTTCCGGTCTCTGCCTCCGCCTCCGTCGCCCGGCACACCGACAGCGCCGGAGACCGATCGGGCAGGCGAGCACGAGCAGAGCACCATACAGCCTGGTCGTTTGGCTGTGGCTTATCGTAAACGATCATAAATTTTTAGTCGAAACAATATTTTTCTCTCACACAAACCAGCCAACAGTATTTCTTCACGAACCAACAACGATACGAACCAGCCAACCGAACAGGCTGATAGTGGACATGATCCGCTTTCCTGCCTGCCAGTACCAATTACTAGTTCCTTCACTAATCATCTCATCAGCAGGTGCTACTGCTACTTCAGCTAGTACAACTATTGGTTTATAACCCGCATGTACTGATTTGTATGGCTGATTTATTGGGAGAGAAAAACATTGTACCATGGCTGATAAGCCGAGAGCAGCCGAACACGCCGGAAATTTAGTAGATGTCAAATCGGGTATTTAATACTAATTAGAAAGGCTAAACATGAGCCTAATTAGCCTTAATAGATCCGACTCTTAAATTAGTCTCAATTTATGAAATTAGTTTTAGAATTAATCTATGTTTAATATTTTAAATTAGTGTTAAATATCTGATATGACAGGGACTAAATTTTAGTAAAAGGCTCCTCAGGAACTACCGGTCTTCATCCATCCAGCAAATAATTGTGTGGCGCGGTATATTCTCCTTTTTCCTCTTCAGAGCCTCACCGGCTAATTTCTAACATTACCCGTCGCATTCAGATCCCTAGCTTCCGATTTTGAGATGTCGACGTCGGCTCGGTGGATTGGTTTTGATTTTACATGTTCGTTTTATCGTAAACGATCATGAATTATTTACTGCTAGCTAATCTGATGTGAGAAAAAAATACTATTTCAACTTATAACCTACCACCAAGCCAACAGGAACCAGCGTGTTTTCTTCGTGTCCCCGAAAGCGTCGCCTTTCTACGACCCGCCTGCCCCGGGTTGGCATCTTTGGGTTCATGGGTCGCGTCCCCGAAAGCGTGTTCCCGACGTAAATGATCGTAAATTTTCAGTCAGGAACAATATTTTTTTTCACATCAAACCAGCCAACAGTAAATAATCTACGATACGATACGGCCTCCGAGAGTCAGTTCTTCGTGTGCCACGTTCGTTTCTTCGTTTCTTCGTGCGCCACGTTTTTTTTCAACATGAAAACTCATAGTAGTACTATCAGCAGCTCTTCTTTTTCGTTAAAGCTCGTACTAGTAGAGCAAGTGTTTTACTGTAACCAGGTCTTATTACCAGAGTGAAATGAAATAGCTGAAGTGGTGAAGAAATAAAAAAAGCATGTTCGTTTGATCATATTCAACTTATAAGTCATGACTTACCAGCCAACGAATAGTATTTTTCTCTCATATCAAAATAGCAATACTTTTAGCCATAACTTATACTCAGAGGAAGAACTAAGGTAAGCCATGGCTTATACTCAGATGAAGAACTGAGGTAAATGTAGGCACCCACCACACCACCAAATCATTCACCGCACAGAGGGCAAAATTATTTCCATATCTTTCACTTTCCTTTCTTTGTATTATATAATAACACTGTCCACTACAGTAGATCCATTCGACAAGCAAAAGTAAAATCAAAGAAAAAAAACGGTAAAATTAAAAAAAAAACATCTTTTTGTAGTGACCTGCATCTGCATCTGCTGAAGGACTGAAGAGTGGGGGGGACCGGACCGTCCCCCGGCCCCCCAGCCAACAACGCTGACACCTCTCCTCCCAATATTGACTACAGCTCGGTTCAGCGTCAGCAGGCTGTGGAGACAACACAGAGTGGTCCTCCTTCAATCACACCCCCCTACACTGGGACTGGGACTCGTTTGTTTCTTTACTAATCCTGTGAGATCTTTTTTACACACAGTGGACCAGCTGGTCTGGTCCTCCTCTCCAAGCCTGTCTGTCACGTCTGTTTTGGCTTTGCAATGGCTGTCTGCATTCAGCAAGCAGAGCAGTACGGGGTTACATGTGGTAGAAGTATCTTCTTGTGGTTGCTAAGCATCACACCTAGTGCTATCAGAGTGTATATGAACTAGTGGCTGTCGTAGCAGTTGCATATCATGGACATGGAGCTAGCTAGGTAGTATTACATCAACGCTGGTGGGTGGTAATAGTAAGTACTAACGGTAGTAATTAGTGGTAAATGCATGTAATTTAATAGGAGAGGAAGCAGTAATCTGTTGCTGCGAGCTGCTTCTCAGCTTGGTGTGGATCTGCTCCTACTGAGGTTTGGTTTCATGAAAAGGAAAGAAAATAAAAAGAAAACAGGAACTGAACTAACACTATGCTTCGACTTCTCCGTTCTTTTTTGTTTCCCTATATTCCACTATCTTCTTTCTTTGCTTCTAGTATTCCTGCAGGGATCGAAACCACGAAAGTAAGAACAGCATCATTCCACGTCTGAAAAGCATATCATTTTGGAAGCATGGTGCTCAGTGCTTGAGATCCATGCATGGCTTTCACAAAAGGAAGACGATGAAGTGCTTACTATGATTAGGCAGTAGTATCATACTCCCTCCCATTGAGGGCTTAACTTTACATCCCGATCGCGCCGGCGCCGTGATCGGAGGACAGCCTGCCAGCCAACGGATTGCATGATGCGTCTCAGTCTTTGAGCAAATCATGGCGCGCAGATAGAATAGAACCGCGCGATCTGCGGGTACGATGTTGTATACCTGGACATGGGGAAGAAGTAGGGCTTCGGCGAAGGTATGTCCAGCGCAGAGGGCCTGAGATGGCCAGTGAGGCCGCCACCATTGTTGATGCCAGCAAAGGAGGCGGCGGCATTACGGCCAGGCGAGGCAGCAGTTGCGGCGGCGATCTCCGAGTCGCTGGGCGCGAAAGGATCGCGCGAGAAGGCCGCGGCGGCGGACTTTTTGGTCGGCGACGCGAACGGGCTGTCCGGCAGGTTGTGCTCGGCACTGCAGGGGAGGAAAACAACGCAACGCGTTAAAAAAGAGTCACTTCCCACGGATCAGTTGGTGAAATGTTGCTACTCTGCGTTGCTGGATCAAAGCAAAATGTGATGGACGCGACAAATGATGGCGATAATGACTTGTTTAGCGCTAATTCCATTCCACCTTTGGTCACTGTCTGCGTTCGGGCTCGCATCGCCAGCAGATTCCGCCTCATCGCCTCCGTTGAACGCCCGCCTCTGAGGAAGAAGGAAGCCACCGCTGCCCTTGCCTTGCTCCCCTGCTGAAATCGAAATTAACCAGCACAGTTCAGAAATCCCGAATATCGCCAGCTATTCATCATCCCATCCGTGCACCCGAAAAGGTGAAATGGCGTCGCATTCTGTCGCTATCCCTACCGGAATCGGGCGGCGACTCGACGGTAGGAGACGCGACAGCTCGCGTGGGGCTGAAGGGCATGCCGATGGGGCTCGGCGACGAGCGCGGCTTCAGGTCCAGCAGCTGCAGGCCCATGAGGCGGCGGCTCTGGAGCTCCATGGCCTGCTGCAGCTCGGCTGCCTGCTGCTCCTCCAGCTTCCTCCTCAGCAGCATCTCGTTCGCGCTGTGCGAGTGCTGCAGCATCCTCGCACCTGACGGCAGCGAGCGAGCATCAGTACACACTCGGTCTGAGCACCGATCGTTTTGCAACGGATGCCTAAATGCCTTACCAAGCTGGTGCAGATCGAAGTGGTCTCTGGCGTCTAACCCGTTGGAGAAATCCACCCTCTCGCCTTGCAGCTGCTGCTTCCTGCAGAGTAGCAGCAGAGCGATCGGTCATGACATGATGTCGTAGAGCGAAAAGCCTAGACGTGGCGGCTGTATGTAGTTGCCGGAAGGGGGAGCACAAGCAAGGCAAAATGGAAGGTCGCGGCATGCCTGTACTTGTCGGGGACCTTGCCCTTCTCCTTGTAGGGCTTGACGAGCACGCGCGCGTCGCAGATGAAGTGCGGGTTGCCCTTGGCCAGGATCAGCTTCACCGTCTCCGGGTACACGAAGGTGACGAACCCGAACATGCGCTTCTGCTGGTACGGGATACGCACGTCGTGGACGGGGCCGTAGATGCTGCAGTGGTTCGCCGGAGCCGGTCAGAAGAGACCGCGCATGGTTCCCGGGGGACCGGAGCAGCGTGCTGGGAATGGAACACAGGAACAGTTACCTGAAGTAGTTGGAGACGTCCTCCTCGCGGAAGGTGCTGTCCGCCGGGAAGGTGAGGTAAATCTGGCGCGAGCCCGGGTTCATCGTGCTCGCCAAGTCGGCGCGGTCCAGCCGCGGCCGCCCCATGAACTTGTGCGCGTCGTCGCCGCCCAGCATCAGCGCCGCGGCGGCCGCTGCAGCTGCCGCCCTGCAAGAACCGGGGAGATCGTGAGCACGACAGAGAGGGGAGTGTCTACTGTCTGAGAACTAGCTCCTCGAACATGCATGGCAGACCTCTGGTTCTCGTTCTGCTGCTGCTGCAAGAGCAAGCTGAGGCACTTGGTAGCCGCGGACGGGGAGCCAGGGAGCGAGCCGGTCGGCGAGTAAGGGAAGGCGGCAGCCGCGGCGGCGGCAAGGCGCTGGGACTTGGAGCGTAGCAGGATGTCCTGACACTGCTGCTCCAGGGTGGCAGTGTCCATCTTAGCGCCGGCAAGAGCGGTGGCGTCGTCGGAGAGGCCGCCGTGCACGAACCGGCAAGCGCTGCCGTTCTTGCAGTACCCGCGGGCGTAGAACAGGCAGGGCTTCCAGCCAAGGCCGTCGGCCCCGCCGAGGCAGAGCTCGCTGACCGACGAACTCCGGCGGTGTCCTGGGCCGCCACCGTTGGCCCAGCCGAGGCCGCCGTACGGGAAGAACCCGGCGGCGTCGCCAGCCCCGGGGCTCCGGCACTCACTGGCGGCGTCGAACAGGGGCAGCTGGTGGCCGCCGGCGGCGTCGTTGAGGAACGCGAGCTGCTCCTGCAGCTGGAGCTCGTCGAGGAGCGGTTCCCCGGCGGCAAAGAACGGCGACCGCGGCGCGTTCCCGCCGGCGGCCGGGTTCATGAGGTCGTCCCCAACGCCGCCGCCGGCGGCGGCCAAGGCCTCGTCCGCCGCCGCGCCATTGATGACGACGCTGTTGCTCCTGGAGAACACGGGCGGCGGCGCCCACGACGATGGCGACGACACCGAGAGCGGCGACGGCGCGGTGCCGGCGCCACCACCGCCGCAGCGGCCGGAGTTCTGGCGCGAGAGCAGGAACTGCGAGTGCGCGGCGGCGGAGGTGACGGAGGTGGGCGTCCCCGGGCCGGAGCCGGGTGCCGGGAGCAGGCCCAGGTCCTTGCGCGCCTTGGCCATGACGGTGTGGAGCAGCGCCTCGGGGCCAAAGGCGAGGCGTATCATCTCCTTCTCGCCGTGGTCCTGGATGAGCAGGAAGCCCATGATCTTGGCGGCGTGGTCCGGGTCCAGCGCCTGGATCCGCGAGAACACCACCTTGGTGGCCTCGTAGGCGTCCATGGATGGCCGGCTCAGGCAAACGAGCACCTCCAAAGAAGAGCTGCCTTTTCCTCTCCTCTGTCCTCGGCTCCTCGCAGGCAGCTGCTGTGTGTGCTGGTACAACCAGAAGAGTGAGGCATTGTTCAGTTGCAGGTGTAACTTTGAGGTGTCACGTCACGGTGTGACGCGTGTTCCGAATATTAATAAAAAATATAAATTATACGATGAATTTATTAAGTCTAATTAATTTATTATTAATATATATGTTACTATAATATTTTATTATTAAATTATAAACTAATTAAGTTTAAAGGATTTATTTCACAAAGTAACTGTAATTTATGTAATTAATTATTTATTTAGTCTATATTTATTACTCGGGTCGAACACATGATAGAAAATGATGTAAATTTTTGGAAGCTCTGCTCTGCTTCGCTCAAGCTCGAGGCAGCTAGCTAGCTTCACTTCACTGGAGTAGAGTAGCTCCCTTGGTGCGGCGCCAGGCCACTGGGGCAGTGAGCGGCTGCTCCATTTCCCAGAGCCCGGAGGTCGCGGCGTCGGGCAAGCTACGCTACTCTAAGGGGTATTTGGTTCTCTTATGTCACATCGAATGTTTAGAGGCTAATAAAGAGTATTAAATATAAATTAATTATAAAACTAATTATATAGATGGAGGCTAATTTTTGAGACGAATTTTTTAAGCCTAATTAATCTATCATTAGCACATGTTTACTGTAGCACCACGCTGTCAAATCATGGACTAATTAGGCTTAAAAGATTCGTCTCGCAAATTAGTCGCAAGTTATATAATTAGTTTCGTAATTAGTCTATATTTAATACTCCATACATGTGTCCAAACATTCGATGTGACAGAAATTTTAAGAGGTGCGGAAGGAACCAAACAGCCCCTAAAAAGAGCAAGTAGGGAGCGGAGCAGCTCTGCTGTCTCCGATGGTTATCATCAGCATGTTCACCTAGGTTTATACGATAGTATTTTTCTTTTACACTAAGGGTGTGTTTAGCTAGACTGATGAAAATTTTTGAGTGTCATATTAAATATTGAAGGTATCGGAAGGATGTTGGAAAAGGTTTTTAGATACTAATAAAAAAACAAATTACAGAACTTTTCAGAAAACTGCGAGACGAATCTAATGATACTAATTAATCGGTCATTAGCACATGTGGGTTACCGTAGCGCTTAAGGCTTTTTATAAACTAATTAGGCTTAAAAGATTCGTCTTGTGATTTTGCCGAGAACTCTGTGCAATTAGTTTTTTCGTCTACATTTAGTACTCTATGTATGTGTCAAACATGCTCTTTTACTGTAGAAGACAAAAAATTTTTGAAAACTAAATAGGGCAGATCAAATCATAGAAAAAATTTTCTTTTGAGTTCTGTCGTTCGAAGAAAATAAAAATAGATACAAAACCTTTTATCTATCCAAACGTTAAATAATTATAGATGCGGACCTCGCGCTGCCAGCATCGCTATCTATCTATAAGCTCCCCTTACCTCACTGTGCGCTCAGCTCTGTTGCCTTGTGCTTTCTCGGGACGGGATGGAGGAGGGGCCGGGCCCCGGGGAGGGGACGAGGGACCCCGCGCGCGAATTCCGTTTCCGCCGGGGTGGTTCCCCGAATCCGCCCAAACTCTGCCGGGTCTCGCTGTCGGAGCATTTCCGAGCGCATTTCGCTTTGTTTTCTCTTTGGTCGAGGCGGGTGAGGAGGGATGAGGAGGATGGCCGGAGCAGAGCAGCGGATAGATAGATCTAGATCTCCGTGGCCCCCAGCTTATAAAACTCGATCCACAGGCCTCTGTCACCCGGCTCGGACGGGTGACTTGCCCCCTGCCGGGATGCCCTCCATTCCTCATCGAATGGCTGATAGAAGAGTACCTTTTCCACTTCTCAATTCACAGCCCAAGTGCGCTTTGTGGCTCAAATAAGACCCAGGTCGGGTTGGAATGCCCTCTGAGACCGCTGGAAAAGCACGCAGGGATAAGCCACTTCAATTGTGTAGAACTGACGTTTCTCAAAGAAAAAAATGTAGAATTGACTATTCATTCTTCTCCCTATTTTAACTGTTGCCGAGCTTTCTTAGAAAACAGTAGAGACTAGAATACATGATCCTTATCCAGGTTTATTGAGAGAATTTTCTCAGGCACGAAGATTGTGAAAAAGAATTCACGCAACCGCATCGACAATCGATTTATGAGCATTTGTCTTATTTGCTACGTGGAGAAAGAAGAAACGATGAAAATCACGAATGAGCCTGTGATTATCACGTCGTGAAAATGCAAGAACGCAGATTTAATGACAATTGAAGATAACATGATGTATTTTGCATATTTTAATAGTTTCAGCCATACTAATAATATTTATATTGCTAATTTGTTTATTACTTCTTTATAGTCGCACTCCACCTCTGTTACGCTCTAGTTTCGCCACTGTTAAGATCTTTAAGTTGCTATCACATGAAGGATATTTTATTTTTTTGGCAAATTCATCTAGCATATTTTTTTTTCTAGGAATTACACGGTACAACGTAGACGTCCACAACACGTACGTAAATCCTATCCCTATGAGCACCTCCGAAGGACTGACCTAGCAGATCTCGAGATTCACGAAGTCACCCAGGTGTCTCGTTATCGACGGAGACGTCACCTACCATTGAAAGCATAGTGCCGTTGAATCCTGAAATAAATCTCGGAAAATACGAGCACCTGTTACAAGTCGAAGACTTGAACCCGGATGGGTAGATCCTACCCAAAAAAAACCTAACCAATTGGTCTATGATCAATTCGCAGTTCGTATAGTACATGCTAACATATGGCTTTTGGTGAAAATTATTTTATCCCCGCCCCCCCTGCCTTCCGCTTCTCCTTTTCGCAGCGGTGTGTTTTGTGGTGGATCCATCATCGATAGCAGGTACCACCGCGATGACGGTTTACCAGCACATGATGATACATGGTAGTACCCGAAACCAACACTTATTACTCAACAGTGTTTCTGTGTTTAGAACCTGCAATACGTTTTCAACAGTTTGCCAACGGGTGTCATACACACGCTCCGAGTCTTATATCCATCATTCTTACTAGGTGTTTAGTTGGGAAATGTAAATGGAAATACAAACGTAACCAGAAAATGCCATAGTCAATGGAGCGTGTGATTCGATCCCACAAAAAAATGGGCGTAATGGGATTTTTATTAAACTTAATCAGATTACGTTAGAGAACATTGAATCAAACGCCATCTTATATCCATCAATCCATGCATAAGCATCGTATTCGGATGTACGTCGATATTAACGGAGGAGTCTATTTCACTGCAACCGAAGGATGCCGTGACTAAATTTAGAACACGTCGGATTTTAGTTTTTAGATAGAGTTTGGTTGTTCGTGCAACCAGGGGCGGAGGACCAACATGGCCCGGTATGGCTCATGCCATACCTTGTGTCTACCACATATATCTTCTGCTACTTGTTTTTCTTTTAATTTCTATTTTGCTACTTGTAGAAAAGGTCTCTAGATTATCGAAACAAGACAACAGTAGGCCTAGTTAATAGTGCACACGACATAAAACGTCTCTCCATCACCTCTAACTACTGCTATTGGCAGATGAAATCGTGGCATGCTTTCATCCGTCACACCTCAAGTTTAATCTGTCCTCTGCCACTGCGTGCAACTTAATCTAACTTCCTAAAAACAAGCCTCTCTTATCATAGTCTAGGGTCACTTTGGTTGGCATACTAAAGATTGCCAACATTTGCCACATCTCTTTTTTAATGAAACCATTTGCCACATCTATTGCTAAAAACAAAAGTATTCGGGCCATGAGTTTTGAATTGCCAAGTCTCAAATTATTGAGATTTACCCGTTCTTGCCACATGTACTCCCTACAGCATGTGCCAATTTTGTTGTTTGCCAAATTTGAATTTACCATTTGCCACATCTATTGCTATATATATTTCTCCCAGCAGTTAATATATACCTTTTGAATTTCTTGTTCCACATTCGGGTTGACGAACCATCAACCACATGATTTGTGCCAACGGTTAACATGGCCTTCGAATTTCTTGTTTCATATTCAAGCTGTTTGAAACATAAACCCATAGTGCTACATGCTTGAGCCGTTCACAAAATTGTGCCGAATTCGTGAGTTCGTGCGAAGTCCGAAATAAAAAACGATGACGTGAGAGAATCTAACACTCTGAATCCTTATCCATCATCAATCCATGCATATATAAGCATCGTACCAGGATGCACGCCGGTATTAACGGAGAAGTCTATTTCACGGCAACCTAAGGACGCCATAACTAAATTTAGAACACGTCGGTATTTCTGGTTAGAGTTTGGTTGTTCGTGCAACTTATTCTATCTAACTTGTTACACACAAGCCTCTTCTGTCATAGTCTACATTGCCAACATTTGCCCCATCTATTGCTAAAATTGACTAGGGCCATTAGTTTTGAATTGCCACGTCTCCAATTATCGAGAGTTCTCGCCACATCTATTTCCCGCACCATGTGCAATTTTGTTTTTAACCAAATTTGAATTTACTTTCCAATTATCTTGTTCCGTATTCAGGCCGACAAAACCATGCAACGCAAGATTTTTGCCAGCCGTTAACATAGCCTTCGAATTTCTCGATCGTTCCATAATTCAGGTTGTTTCAACAGAGGGCATGATTGGTTCCTTCTAAAATTTACTAAGCCAAGGATTAGGCAAGCTATGATTTTGGCTAGTATTTGGTTGCCCACTAAAATTTGCTAACTTCTCACATTTGGTCTGCCAAATCTTTAGTAACTTTTTTTGCTCGCTCAATTTTTAGCTGTCAAATCTTTGGCGTGGCAGATTTTGGTCGCGAACCAAGCAGGTCCGGAAATCCGTAGTACTACACGCCTGAGCCGTTCACAAATTTGCGACGAATTCGTGAGCTCCGGCGAAGTCCGAAATCAAAACTCGACCAGCACACGCGGTTACTGTGTTTTTGTGTTTGTGACGGTGTGACGACCGCGATCTCGGGTGGTGACAGGGAAGGGACCCACGACACGAGGACGCGGCGTTGCGCGCCCACACGGCCGCGATCTTGTTGCCCGGTTGGTTCCCCACGCTCCGTTGCTGCATCTCCTCCAGCAGCGCAGCAGCAGGAAGCAAGTAGTAGTAGAGTTGCGCGCGCTTTTCGCGACGCGGGTTGGCATCAAAGATCCGAATCCAATATGGCCGCGTTATCCTATCCTGACCCGTCGCCCAGACCACTGTTCCGCTTCACTCCACCCGATGTTACTCTGGACTGCATTTTAAAACTACTGTCTACGCTTCGACCATTAGTGTTATTTATACTTTGGGAAAATTGGCCGGCGGACATCCACAGTGGTGGTCGTTTGTTGACGGACATTCAAAGTGTAGCTGTATGCTAGAAGACACTCCGGTTTGTTGTAATTATGTCAGAGAACACCGTGGCTCGGTTTCAGCCGGTTGAGGAGAGAGAAATATTTGTTTTGGACATCTGGTGCCCCCTAAGCCACACTTAGGTCCGCCCCAACCTGGTCTGGTTGGACACAACAGAGGGGATGACGCCGTTGTACCCCAACGCCAGCATCCACGTGCAGAAGCACGGGCTCTGCTCCCACGCCACGGTGTTGCCGTAGCCGTCGCCGCCACCGTCTCTGGCCTCGTCCAGGAACCCCAGGAGCTCGACAACGCGCAGGTGGCCGCGGGCGCGCTCCACACCGTCGTGCACGCGGGTGACGAGCGCGGCGGCATTGCCGAGCTTCTCCAGCGCGGCCGGAGCCGGCCATGGTGGGTGCGGTCGGCGTCGGTGCCGAGCTCGTAGCCTGGGCAGCGTGTGCCGACGGTGCACGTGTTGGGCGTGGGCGGACGGAGCACGAGCTGGGTGAATGGAGGTCACAGCCAGCATCGCGGCCTAGGCGGGCGGACGGAGGTCGTGGCCTGGGGCAAGCGAGGGTGGCCCTGCGGCCTCGCCAGAGCTGGCCATGGTGGACGCAGCCGTCTTCGTGGACGGGCTAGCGGCCCCGTCAAGCTGCGCGGGCCTTGGCCCCGCAATCACGCCTGTGCTCGTGTGCATGCGCGTGCTGCACGACGCAGCAAACGCCGGCCAAGCTATGCGCCATGGCTCGCGCAGCCTCTGCTCGTGGCCTGCCCGAGCTGGCGGCCCCGTGCGGCTCTGTGAACGTGACCGATGATGGCTTCCGGCCGTCGTGGCCTCGCGCCCATGGCCGGCAACAGCTTCCACGCAGGGACGGACAAGCGTGCAGGGATGGCGCCCTTCCTTTCTCCCTCGCAAGAATAGCGCCGGGCGTCGTCATGCAGGCAATGGCGCATGACTGTACTACTAGCCATGGAGAAAGCCTCGATTTGAACCCAACGAACGTGAGGTCTGGTTAACCGGCTGGTCCAATAACGTTTGGGCTCATCCCTATCCTGGACGCCCTAGACGCCACCACGTTCCGCGCGTGCGAGTCGCACACCTACGTATTGAACTTGCACCCGTGCCGCGCCCTCCACCCACCCGCAGCGTGCCTCGACCCGTCCCTGTTGTCGTCGGCGCTGCGCATGCTGGAGCACTCGCGCTCCAGCTCCTGCACCCGGCTCGCCACACTGTCCATGTCTAGCCGCAGCACCTGGCTCTCCTGCGCCAGCTGAAAGGTCCTTGTTGGTTTTGGTAATTGAGTAACAACCTAGGTGGACTAATTGTGTTTATGTGAGATACACAGGTGATTAGTCCACAGGTACATGTGTGTGAGCAACATATGCCATGAAGGTGAAAATGGCTTGAAGATGTTGCAAAGCTCACACATGTGATGATGAAGGAGCTTAAATGCACATGAGACATGACATTGAGTCATGTGATCAAGATGGAGAAGATCAAGACAAGACTTGGCTTGATGGACCGGTTGCAAGCGTGAAGGGCAAGTCGAAGGCTTTGGAGTGATGGACCGCGTGACGGTGAAGCTTGAGCAAGACTTGGCGCCGATGGACGATGGCAATGGTGAAGAGCAAGTAGAGTCAAGAACGATGAACCAATATGATCATATGATGATATGAAGTGGATCATATCATTGTTGATCGTGTTGGTGCATGTGTTGCATCGACATTGGAGGAGATGGAATGGAATGCGCAAGGCAAAGGTATAACCTAGGGCATTTTATTTCATCGGTCATAGGTGTGTAGAGAAGTTTATAACCGGGTTTAGGATAGATGGTCGTACTATCAAGAGGGGCAAACTTGTTTGCATATCGGTCATCTAGTGCCACTCGAGTGATCTAACTTTGCATTGTCGCTAGGATCGAGTGGCGTGGCAAGCTGAGTGGCTAACATCCTTTGGGAAATGATTGTGAAAATGCTAACACACATACACATGGTGGTGTACACTTGGTGGTGTTGGCACATTTACAAAGGAGGTGGTGTTTGCGGGATTCGACGCTTTCGGGAAAATGGAATGTCTATTTTCTATTGCGCCGGATGCAAATTCTTGGTGGTTAGCACATTGGTGCAAGGGTGAAGAAGTTAGAAGTGAATACGAGTTGGTCGCGAAGATGCCGGCGTCGGTCAACTGACCGGACGCTGGATCTGAATGCACCGGACGCTGGAAGGCTGCGTCCGGTCAGGCTGACGTATGGTGACGCAGTAGCTGGAGAGTGACCGGACGCTGGCTGCGTCCGATCGCGTTCGACCGGACGCGTCCGGTCATGCTCGAGAGCTTACTGGAAACGACCGGACGCTGAGGGTCCAGCGTCCGGTCAGTTGAGTGCTGCTGCGTCCGGTCAGGTCAAGTGACCGTTGGAACCGGGACACGTGGTCGTCTGTGAGCGACCGGACGCTGAGGTCCAGCGTCCGGTCAACACGACCGGAGCGTCCGATCGGCCCGACCGTTGCCCAGTGAAGGGGTAACAGCTAGTTTAGCCCTTGGGGCTATAAATAGAAGTGGCCCTCGGCCATGGCTGGTGTGGAGCACCAAAGGGGACTTAGTGTCCATGCTTGTGAGTGCTTGGGAGCCCTCCATCACACATATGCTTGATAGTGATCATTCGATAGTGTGAGTGAGCGATTCTAGTGCGATTGCATCGTGAGGTTGCATCGAGTGGCACTAGGTGATCGAGTTGCAAGCCGGTGGTGCTTGTTACTCTTGGAGGTTGCCACCTCCTAGACGGCTTGGTGGTGGTCTCCGTCGAAGCGCGCAAGAAGCTTGTGCGGCGCTTCGGAGAAGTGCTTGTGAGGGGCATTGTGCTCGCCCCGCGGGAGTCGCGAAGAGCAACTCTAGTAAAGCATGTCATTGAGCTACCCTCACTCAAGGGGTAGGTTCTTGCGGCGCCCGACGTGCGGGCTTAGCGGGTGATGCTAATTAGCCGCCGAACCACCAAGTGAGCGGTCGACACAACGGGGACTAGCGTGTTGGCAAACACGTGAACCTCAGGAGAAAAATCATCGTGTCAACCTTGTTCTTCCCGTTGGTTTGCATCCCCATTACACAAGCTTGCAATTACTTTTATACATATTAAGCTTGTGTAGTTGCTCTTGTAATTAGATAGCTTGTGTAGCTTGCTAATTACCTCCTTGCTTGTGTAGCATAGAAGTAGCTCCCTTGCGTGGCTAATTTGGTTTTAGTAACCTTGTTAGTCACATTGCTTAGTTTGTGTAGCTAAGTATTTGCGCTCTCTAATTAGGCATTGGTTGCCTTGTTATTGAGCATTGCTAGTGAGCTTAGTTAGCTTTGTGCTTTTGCTTACTAGCATGTGTAGGAGCTCCCTTGTCACTTAAAGTACTAGTGGTATAGGTTTGTGTAATCTTGCTCCTAGAATTGTTTAGGAGAGCTCTAGCTAGCCTGGCACCTTTATTGCTTAATTGTTATCTTTGCAAGGTGCTAGTGAACATATATAGTGGGGTATAGTCTTGGCTAGACCGATAGTCTTAATTCCGCATTTGTATCGGTTAGCCGACGCAATTAAGTTTTAGAAAAGACTATTCACCCCCCCTCTAGTCGCCATCTCGACCCTTCACCAGCGCCATCGCCCCTCGCCACGCCGCCGCCTCGCTGGGGCCTGCCCGAGGAGCGCCACCGGCGGAGGGCGCGAGGAGCGTGCTCGTGATGGCACGCCGAAGCTGCAGCTGCTCGAAGAAGAGCACTTGCAGCACTGCCCACAGCGGGAGCCGCTCGTTCTGCGCCGTGTGCGTGCGTGCCTCCACCGTACCTTGAGGTAGATGTCGACGGCGTTGTAGACGCTATTGTCGTAGATACGGGCATGGTCGGGCAACAAAAGCGTGAGCTCGCAGAACTTGGCGGGCTTCAGGTTGGCGTCTGACACAACCTCTGCGAGGTAACTGTCCACTAGCTTGGCCACCTGCACCATGACCACGGCAGACGGCCGCGCCACCTCCGTGGCCACCGCTTCCTCCTCCTCGATCGCCGTCGAAGATGATGCCTCGCCTCCAGGCTCCTCCGCGAGGAAATACCTGATGATCCGCTGGACGCAGTCCACGTCGTAGAGCGTCTTCGCAGTGCCGGAGTAGTTCAATATGAGCACGTCCTCCAGCGTGGCCTGCTGTAGCTGCGCAGCGGCCTTTCGCTCCAGCTCCATGCGCGCCGCATCCGACGCGCGCAAGATTAGCGTCGTGCGCAGCAACGCAAACAGAAACTTGGCGGTGACCACGCGCCCCGAGCACTTCTGCGTGGGGAGGCTGGCGACCACCACCTCGAGGAGCTCCTTCTGCTCCACCTCCAAGGACACCGGTGCGGACGCGAGGCGCCGCCGCATGGACCTCGAAACCCCGGGATGGTGCCCCTGGCGTAGGACACCAGGCAGCTCTCCCTGGCCTCCGCCCTGACGTCGTTGCGTGCGGCCATGGCCGCCATCACCCGCTTGTACATGCGCAGGCCGAGCACGGCCGGGTCGTCGAACCAGGACCGCGGCGTGGCCGACGAGCGTGAGGCGATGGCGTCCACGCAGCGGGACACAATGCCGAGGTCCTCGGCGAGCGGCAGCAGCTCCTCGCAGGACTTTAGCGCCTTGGTGGCGTCGCCGGGGTGCCGCAGCACGGTCTGGTTCAGGTAGGCCTCTGCGCGCGCCGCGAGGTTGTCCTCGGCGTGCTCCTCCGTCATCTCCAGATACTCGGCCGCGCAACGAAGGGGCGCAACGTTCCAAGCGGTGAGGTCGACGCGGACGCCGTAGCAGAACGTGGTGGCGTCCAGGGCGTCCAGAGCGTCCAGATAGTGAGCTAATAACGTTTGGGTCGGTTATTAGCTGGTCCAACCAGACCCAAACGTGGCTTAGGGGCACCGGATGTCCAAACTAAAATTTTCTCTCTCCTCAACCGGTGGAAAACCGGCTCGCGGTGCCTTCTGGCATAATTGCAACAAACCAGAGTGTGGTGTCCGCCAGCAAACGACCACCACTGTAGATGTCCGCCAGCCAATTTCCCCTTATAGTTTATACTAATTATTATTATTATTATTATTATTATTATTATTATTATTATTATTATTATTATTATTATTATTATTATTTGATTATTGAGTAGTACACTCTATCATAAATCTAACCGTATTACATGCTTTTGCATTTATCAATAAAATTCCGGTAGGGGTGAAAACCCCTCCTGTTCCCTAAAAGATATGTAAAATGTTAGGCAAAAAAAAAAAGAAGAGTATTAAGTTTAAATTTATGTGCGCCTGGTAAACTGGGCACGGGGAATGTCTATGTAAAGATAGTATTGGAGTGTGTGTCACTTTATGTTAGATAATTTGGAGATATCTTTTACTCAGGCTACTTTAGGGAAACATATTGGATGCGATTTTGGGCATACTACAACGTGATGATGAAATAAAAAAGAGTCTTTCCGCTTAGCAAGCAGAAAAACTAAAGACCACTTCGTTGAAAGTGTTTGCTTCTAAGGCATTGAAATTAAATAATAGACTCTGTCATACATATTTTTTGTATTTTTTTTTGTTTTCCTAACATATCTTCGGCAATGTCACTGGAACCATGTAATAATGTGAACGTTGTGTATGGAGACGTAGAAGCGCGAAGTCTATTATGTCTTTTTTTTAAAGGTGTGTGTGGTAAGAGTGGCTGGTAATCGCGTCTTGCAGTGTTTTTCTTCTCCCCATGACCGTGATAATGGCGGACAGTACGGTCACTGGTAGTAGCAGTACAGCGCTGCTGACACCGGGATAGCGATGATTAGAGCAAGTATAATAAAAAGCTGTAAGCTGAAAAAATGTTGAGGTGGGAGAGAGAAAAGTAGAGGAGATAAGAGAGAGGAAAAGTGGGCTGTAAGCATACAGCCGGCTTAGACACAAGAACAAAAAAACACTCTAAGAGAGATAAGTGGATCATGTATTAACAGTGAAGAGCTAACTACTACAGCCAACAGTTGACTATATTAGGGCACCATCAATGAAAGCTAACACTCATAGTGGTTCTAGTACAAACAAGGTAGTCCACATAGACTATAAAAATATTAAAATCACTATTCACATAATGCAAACTATCATTACTTACGGTTTCCGCAGAAACTTTTTGCTTTCATGATGTCTCACCTTTATTTTCTCTCTCTCTTCTTTTTTAGCATGGACCACATTCTCTCTCTTCAAGCATATGCAGTTTCTACAAGTCACTATGACAAGTATAGAGCGTTTATCTTTTTTATCCGATCCTATATGCCACTTAGGGCTACAAGTGAAAGCATAGTGTTGGGGAAGGCCTTATTAGACCCTGTTTGGATCCAAGAGGCTAAAGATTAGCCCTCCCCTTTTAGTCCTTGGGGATCTAAACAAGAGGGCTAAAAATAAAGGCTAATATTTATCCTTCGTTACCCCATTAGCCATTGCAAAGGTAGGTTAAAGGGGACTAAAAATGGTAACATATGACTTTACTCTGTTTATCTCTTTTATCTCTTTTACCTTTTATTTAGTCACATTTTAGACATGTATCAAACAACCCAATAGGCTACCCTACCAAAGACGGCTCTTAGGGCGTCCTCAATAGTACCCAAATAGCTACTATACGAAGAATTCTATTAGCTTTCAAGAAGAGAGATCGAATAGCTAGCGACTTTTAAATAGTTAATTTAGCACGATCTTTCCTAAACAACTCTCTCCTAACTTATATAACTCTCCACTACAGTAGTGTCCTAATGAGAAAGAAAAGGAGGATAGGGAGCAGACAAAGGCTCCGGAACACATCAAATATCCGGTGTGTGCAAGGGAATTCGTGCCGTTCCGCGGCACTCTGCACAACGCACCTACCACCGTGCATGGACATGGAGTACTGGTAGGGTAGAGTAGAGTAGTGCCCATTTTGTCGTGTTCCGACGCTCGAGTGGAATCATCATTTGTTTTACGCTTTCACTGCTCCGTTTTCCTGGTTCCATGAAAAAGAAAAGAAGACGGGAACCATCGACGCTTTCGTTTTCTTTTGAGTACGAGTATAGGAGTGGTAATCACGAGTGGCTTATCTCAAAGAGAGGGATGGATCACGTTCACCCGAGACGAAAAGACGTATGAATAGGCCTGAGGCCGTGCTGGTTCACATCGCCCCGTGAGTCACAGTCATCACAATGCTTGCTCTGATCAGTTTAAGTTAGGCCGCTGCTCCCCAGCCAGAAAGGAACACTTTGGCCGTTATTCTGAGCTTTGCGTGCTTCAACAAACACTCCGGAAATGCAAAAGCACGGCGGGTGGGATGCCGTGCAGCTGCGGATTGCGGTCGATGGCTGGCGCCTGGCCGAGGCGTGGTCATCAGACTTGAGACATCGCCCACCCGGCGGCCAGCGCCCAGCGCCCCCCAGGAGGCAGAGGAAAGGAAACAAACAAGTCACACGTCGCGCCTGCGCTGATCAACCTCGACTCGATCGCGCGGTCTCCCTCGCGCGTCTCACGGTCCCTTTCGCAGTTTCGCTCGCGGCCCAGCCCAGGCCAGCCACACAACGGAACAAGACAAGACAAGACAAAACAAATACTCGCAAAGTCGCAATCCCATCATGGATCATGCAGCGCACCTGCACCTGCACCTGCACCTGCACCTGCACACACGCCCGAATAAACAAACAACAGCTGAGAGCTGAGCTGACGACCCGGGATAATTTCGACATCACTTTCCCCCCACGGGGCCTATAGCTTTTGACATGGGAGTTCCTATATCTCAGACTAATCAGCTGGGAGTTCCTATCTTCTACAGTTAAAAAGGATAACCCACGAGAGATGATTTATATTTTATTCCCTATCATCACACAACGATGAAATTACCTATCGCTTGAACAACGACAATAAAAATTGGACATCTGAAACATAAATGAAGTGTCTTGTTATTATTGGATCATATCATAAGGATTTCGACGTGAAATATGCAGTTGGATTGGGCATTCGTCATTCTGCATTGTATGCTTCTTCTTCTTCTTTTTTGCCTCGTGGATTTTAATTGGATTTCTCTACGCGGACTTGGATCCTCGTCGGCTACCACGTCTGTTGAGGTCAGCCACAGCGTTGCTGCTGCTAATTTCGTTTGGTGGTGATTGAACAATACCTATAGGAGGGGTGCTGATAGTACTAGTATATAGCCTTTGGTGTCCTCAAATTGAACTTCAGTTGAATACTAGTACTCCGTATGTCTTCGTGGGTTTAATCCAAATCGATTACCACGTGCCGACTGCATGCGTGCGTAACAATCCCGAAGCAGCACGCAGCATGCCTGCATCCGCATAGCATAGGGTTGAGTACCTACCTGAGTTGCCGAGTTGGACCGACACGTGGGCACATCGGATGCCCTGCCCCTGCCCCTGCCCGTCCGTGGCAACGCCGGTTCAGTGGCTTTTGGGCAAAGCGGGGGACGGGGTGCCTGAGCAACAGACCGCTGTGCCTTTTGGTAGTCCGCAGTAGCACAGCAACAGGCAACGGCACACGCACGCGGGCAGCCGGGCTCGGGCAGGCAGAACAAAGGGCCAAAGGGCCAAAGGGGAGCAGAGGAGCTTTTGGCTCGCCTTTCGCTGCGTCGTCCGCTCTCTTTTTACCGCCTTTTGCGCACGGCGGCACGGGGTCCATCATCCATCGTGCCTCTCTCCCTCCGGGCGACCGAGAACCAGCTGCGCTGCGAGACGAGAGGGAAGAAGCGGGAGACCGACTGTTTGGATTTCCTCCAGCTTGAACACCGACTGGCAGCGGCTCTCTGGCACATTTTTTACAATTGGACCTTTTTTTGGAAGAAAAATTACGTTGGGTCCCCTGGTAGATTTAAATTCATCTTAGGACCCTGAGAGTCGGTGCCCTGACTCATAGCGCCGAGGTAACACGTCTCGGCGCCACAGATCTCGACTCCGAGGTTCCTAACCGTGCACAGCAGGGTATCCTAGATGGCGTTCACGTATCCGGTACCTCGGCGTCAGAATACATAGCGCCGAGCTCGACGCCACAGATCTTGGCGCTGAGCTCGGCGCCACAGAACTTGGCGTCGACCTCGGCGCCATGTATTCTAGCACCGAGCATGGATTCAAAACCCGCAGCGAAGTTTCCCTTGCCGACGCTGCTCTCATTTCTTCCTCTCCCTAACCCACTCAATCTCTTGAATCGACAAATTTGACCTTGGATACTTGGATTTGATCCGTACATCTTCGCGAGTAAGATATCCTCTCTCTCCTTATCAAATTTTACGCATTGATTTAGTATATATTACGTCTATTTTGCAACCCTAGATACGTTATTACCTAATGTTTGAAGTGATTTTTTTTTTATTTTTTGTATTATGTAATGGTAGGATGCCAAGGCGTGGTAAAGCTAGTAAGCCAAGGTAATCTCTTATCATCGTGTTATATTATGTTTTCATTTATGTGCAACAAATAGAAAAACCCTAGGTTTAGGGTTTAATGTTCATTGCATTTGGTTCTTAGAACAAATTTGGTTCAATTGTAGTAATGGCCGGATGATCGAAAATGCCTTCGACCCGTTGCCTCTGCCATTAATGGATAACACTGGACGACAGTGCCTGAAGGCCTCGACGCACTGGGGAAAGCACCAGAATGCACGAAAGAATATCTGCCTCCCGTCCTTCCATTCATTCAGCTTCGGGATATACACGTAATGCATGCCTAGATTTGCTGCTTTCATTGCATTGAACATTGCAGGCAACTGCTTGTACCCCTCCTCACAGTCCCCATATATCATCTTCTAAGCCCGTTGCTTTGCCCTCCATGCTTTCCCATATTTTATGTCATACTTAAATATCTCCTTAGTCATCTCCATAATTGTCTTGACCTTTAAGTTGGGCTGACCCCTCAAAGTTGTGTATAACTTTCTGGCAATGAGGTTAGAGGTCAACTGTCTATGCTTCTATTTTAGATCTGTCTGGACATAAGTGTGTGGACCTACAATTTTAGTGATCTTGAATTTTCCTGTGGCCTTCTGTTTGCGAGCACAGATCCTCCAATTGCAATCTGCCATCTCGCACACCATCATGTAACGGCGCTCCACATAGGAGTGCCTCACCTTGAATGATCTCTTACGCCTCACAGAATATTCTTGTAGCCAACTTCTTAAGGTGGGCAAGTCCTTGAAGACCGTGCCCTTCTGAATTTCCATGCTGTCATCGGCCCCTCTGGCGACAACCCATGAGGGGGTGAATGAACATTAGGGGATGAATACCCATGAGGGGTGGGATCATTGGACAACTTCTGCACAACCAAATCCAAACATTAAAACTTATTCTTCATGACAGTTTTGACATATTTGTCCCATTGAGCCTCTGATGTAATTGGGACCAACCGCCTCAAAATTGTCCCTGACCTGCCATGGTGAAGTACCCCCTCAACTAAGATGGCATCTTCATTTGAATTGCATTTAAGCTCATCACGAGCCCTACCAAACAACTCACAAAACAATGGCCGATCATCGAATATCACTGGCACCCTTTGCATTCCAACAAAACTGACATTACCAAACTCATCTTCCTCCACACTTTCTCCATGATACAAGGTGATTACGTTGTCCATCTAGTTGGTATGCACATCAACCAAGTTATTACGGGTATGTTATTATAAGATAACTAACCATAATATCTAACTACATTTGCTAACTAAATTACCTAACTATCTACCTAAACAAATAAGTATCTAACTGCCGAACTATCTCTCTAACAATATAAGAGATTTGGTAACTACACTTACTAACTAGCTAACTAAATTAATAAGTAACTAACTCCCTAATTATGTCTCTAACAATCTAATCTAACTAAATAAGCTAACTAAATAAGCTACATACATATATTCATAAGTATATAATATAACTAAATAAATAAGCATCTAACTTTCTACCTATGTAATTAAATTTGCTAAATATTCTAAAAAAATTACTAACTAAATTATCTAAAGTAGATTAACTAATTTAACTTAACTAAAAAAATTACCTCGGATGGGCAGGGGGCGTAGGGGCCCGGAGGGGCAGGGGGCGTAGGGCCCGGAGGCCAGCCGGTCGGCGGGAGCTCCGGCGAGCGGTGGCGGGCCGCCCTCACCGCCAGACAGCGAGGAGGTGGAGGGAGGGGGCGACGAGGGCAGCCGGCAATCGCACGGCGACGGGGGCGCGGCGGTGGCCTGCTGCGGTGGAGCGGGCGACACCTCAAATGGGGGTGGACGGCGGGCGGTTGCCGGGGCGCCGCCAAACTTGGCCGACGGGGAGAAGCTGGGGCCACCCGACATTTTGAGAATAGGAACTTGAAAGCATACCTCGGGGACTTGGTCGCTGGTCGCCATTACCGCCGAGACAGATGTGAATCTGAGGAAGATCGCTTGAATAAGAGCTTGACGGGGCAGAAGATTTGCTAGGGTTGAAGCTTTGACGATGGCGGCGTCGGCTGTTGAGATTTGCTCGAGAAAGAAGGGGAAAGCAAATAGGCCGAGTGAGTCGGAAAAGATACTTTTGGGACATTATATAAGACTCGACCCGGGAAGTCAAGAGTCGCGCGTATATCTCGGAGCAAAACGGTTGTGGCGTGGTAAACAGATAAATAGGAATTTTGGAATAAAATCACTTTTATCCTAAAATTGGGGGGCATGTGTTTACACTAAAATTTGGAGAGAAAAACGTGGGAACTCGAAGCTTCCAAAATTGTGTTGATCAAGGACTCGGTTGCATAAAGATTGATATCAGCTGATTCAGAGGAAACACTGGAATATAATATGGATGAGACGAACCATTCAATCATTGCATAGTACATAACTGGAAACAAGAATGTCTGACTCCGAAATAATTAGCAAATATTTAAAAAAATATATAGTACATTTTTATCAATGATTTTTATCAACATCATATTCATTATGTCAATCTATAAAAAAAGATGTTCATAGTGTTTAACCAAAGCAGATCCAAGAAATAATTGTTGTTTAATTTTCTAAACTCCACAGCGATCATTTGTTCACACATAAATAGATCTGAATATAAAATGCCTAATACATACAACGATATTGAAAAAGGCTCAACTACAAGTCAGTCGTACACCACACGAGCACGCCTGATTGGTGCTTGACCGGATGACTCGAGGCGGAGCGGAGGGAGGACCTAGAGAACCTACAGGACGGAGAGGAGGATGAAGAGCCACCTGGAGATGTGGTTCAGGGGCTTGCAGACCAAGAACTCCTGCAAGGAGGCTCCGTCGCTGGCACTGCTTCTGCAGCGTCGTCAAGAACCCTAAGCGACGCTTCTGCTTCACCGCCGACATCGAGAAGCGTGGTGAGATGGAGGCCACCAAGTACGCACCACGTGCGTCCTCCGCTGCTACCGCTTAGTTCCACCAGGATCCACAGCAAGGCAAGCCGTGGGATTTGGACCTGGGCGAGGAGCAATGGGGATGGTGTTGCAGCAGGGACACGGGGTGCGGTGACAGGGAGCGACGGCCCTGCGTGATTGGAGCGGGATCCTGGGAGGAGATAGAGTGTGATTGGAGGAGATGGGTCGTAGGAGCGGGTCTCACGGACGAATCGCGGGGGAGCAACGGGATGGCGGTTTCCTTTTCTGGGCTAGCTATCGCACGGGGGAAGCGAGGTGAAAACAGGCGGGGATCGCTAGGGGCGGACCGACGAGGTGAGAGGACGATTGTCGCGCGAAAGAATTTTTTTCGCACGGGCGGCAGGTAGGTGAGGCGAAGCTTTTGTCGCTCCAAAACGGAGAGGCAGACCCAAAACAAATGTCGTACTAAAAAGTGTTCACGCTTTATTTTTTTTAGTTGTAGGAGACGTAACCCGACTTGACGATTGATCAGGTCGCTCACACTTGATTTCATTTGGCATGAACACCGCTGTTTATGCGTCCAGCACCTGCAAGCAATTTGAATAGAAAACTAAAAAACCCGTGGCCAAAATCCCAAACAACTCATTTCGAGTAATAGTACAGTACGTATAGGATACAGCGGACTGGGGAATTGCGGCGATAGAGGGAGGACTGCAGCACGTGGAGCCCACCACAGGATAGTAGGACGGCCACCCTCACATGGCTACTGTTTATGAGAATCAGTCAGCGGTACTTCTCTCTCATACAACAATACGCTCCAGCCAACCAAACATACCGGCGACGCCGCAGGCGGACGCTGGAGGAAGAGGAATGGAGTCGGCTTCATGAAGACAGCAGTCGGAATCGGAAAGGTACCTAACCTGCTGGTTTCAGATTCAGAAGGTCACATGCAGAGCGGAGGCAGAAGCCTACCGTGCCCTCGCCTACCGTGCGGACACCGGACACGACCGTATATTTATGCGCTGCTGCCGCGGCCGCTGTGCCGGTAGTAGCCTCTGGTCCAGCTCCAGCCCGCCGAGCCAAGGAGCTAGGGCGCAAGACTGTAAATGTCCTGTTCACTTACTCTGACTGAAAGTATGATTAACTGATTTGTTCTGAGAGAAAAATATTATTCGTTGGTTGAAAAAGTACGGCTTATCACCACCGTCCGGACCCGGGTCGTACGGTACCAGTTGGTTGATGCCTTGATCCATCCAACCCCAACCACACGGAGTACAGTACGTACTGCTCGTCGACTCCATCATCCATTGGCTCCATTATATTTCCACTGCGGCTAACAATAGCGCCCTGCTTCTGCTTGGATCCGGCCGACGATCGACATGGCACGTGTGAGACGGTTGCGCGATTTATAATTATAATGCCTGCCTGGTCCTGGGCCTATAGCTGCCCGGTGTGGCGGTGCCGGTGCCGGTGGGTAAAAGAGCAAGAGCGTGCAGGGCGGAGAGCGTGGCGTGGTAGCAATAGATGGGATAGGACCGGTGGTGTCCAGTGGTGCAGTGTTTACAAGGAGGAGGGGACAAACATTCGATCGGAGACGGTGGCCTCGGCGCTGCCAAATGGCAACTAGATTTGACAAATCAACGGCGGTCTTACGTTACCGGCGATTCAGGAGTATCTCGCCGTTTGAGATCGCGTGCGGGAAGTCCAGTCGTTGTTCGACAATGATGATCGCCTGGTTTGGACATGAACCATAGACGGGTCATACTCCTCGCGCTCGGCCTACAAGACGCTACACTCGCCTCGGCACCCCATCCCAGGCCCGCATCTGGGCAACCTGGACACTCCTAAGAGTGAAGCTGTTTCTCTGGCTCGCAATTCGACGCCGCCACTGGACAGAGGACCGGAGGCTACGACACGGGCTGGACACCCCGGACAGCTGCTTCTTGTGCGACCAGGGGCCGGAGACGATCGACGACATGATCGCATCGTGCTCATTCTCCAGACAAGTACGGTGGAACGTCCGATCCGCGCTCGGTGCCGACGCTCGTAGATCGGGGGAGTCTACATCCTAACCTGGTGGAGATCATGGAGGCAGCGTTGGACAGGAGATAAACGTAAGGGTGCTGACTCCCTCTTCGCGCTCGTGGCTTGGGAGATATGGAAGCGCCTCAGCAACTGTAATGCAGCTCCTAGCCATGATCCGACGCTTCGCGAACCTGTGGATCGACGCAGGAGCGTGGCACCTAGGTTGCCTAGTGCGTGAGTAGTAGCTTAAGAGCTGTACGCTAAGGAGGAACGGTTGCATTATAACACATCATGTCCTCCCTAGTGCGCCGGGCATGCGGCGTGTCGTCGTAACGTTCAAACTTTCTTAGTCTCAATACAAAGATGCATAAACCTTTTGTGTATTCGAGAAAAGAGAAAAGTATAGAGATGGTTCTTCTTGTCTCCCTACACAAATGCGAGAGACAGGGACCAAATGATATATGCATGAACCCAAAAGATTAGTTCAAACAAATCATTCGGTACATGCAGATACTCCCGGATATATGAGCAAATATATAATATATAGTAGTTCGCTAGATCAGCAGTTTCGATCGGCGGCTTATTCCTTTGTGTTTATGTTGGGACCTACGGAGCGAGAGGGAGACGCATCGCATGGAGTCCGCTGTTTCGGCCGGCTGCCATTGGTCGACAGCGACGGCGTACTCTCCTCCCTGTCTGTAGTACGTGCGTCGTCTGGTCGGTTCTGATGATTCTTCTGGATTCAGGAACACACAATAACTGTTGCCCTGCCCTGTGAATTATAATCCAAGCTTGTCTGCGATCCGATCCAATCCAATCGGCCTCCTAATCGCTCGCGTCATTTAATTAAGTTAATGGGTTCATTACATGCAGCTAATTAAACAGGTGACTCCTGGATTAAGCTATGGCCGGGTGTATGTTGAGCAACAGACAAGAACAAGCTGCGTACTAGTAGTGGCGACAGAGAGTAGGGAACGGGGGATGGATGCATGGCATGGGGCGCCACGACGACCTCACGCCTACTACTCCTGCTCCGTGTCGTCGCTTTCCCAAACGGATGGCGACGTACCACGTACTAACTGATACTCCTACTTAGTAGTATATAGAGTACAATACACAGTTACGAGTTTAGTGACCGGAAGGATCCAATTCTTAGTTACTAACTTACTACTATACTACCGTACTGCTATCCTGTACGAGTGATGACGTACTAAGGATGTCTGTGGATCGATTAAAACATAAGATTATGCCGAGAACCGAACTGGGTTCGGTTGGCTAGCTGAGCCAGGTGCGCTCGCTGCCGGCGTGGGTTCGAATCCTAGATTTGACTTACGTCTTTCACCGGAATTTATTCCTAAACAATTCTACAGTCTCTATCGCGTGGAACTACAAAGGGATTGCGACGCGTCCGTCGCCTACGGAGTCGTGGATGGTTCCGGTGATCTTAGTTGTAGATCTGATTGTGTACGCGTGGTGTGTGGTGTGTGTGGGTGTGTGTTCGTACATGAACAGATTCTACAGCTGTACCCAGAGTAGAGGCTCAAAAAAAAACATAAGATTATGCCCTGTTTGTTTCTCTTATAATCCGTCTTTTTCGGCTTGATTTTTTAGCCGGAACAATATTTTTCTCTCACAAAAAATCAGCCGAAACAGTATTTCGGCTCGTTTTTTCAGCGAAGCGAACGGGGCCTATATATCACGGGATGGATGATCGGTAATTTGGAATCACAGATACAGTACCGTTAGAACCTACTCTTTCCCGTCTAAATTATAAGATGTTTTTTTTGGCTTTTCTACTAGATATATTGCTATCGTTATGTCTCGAGAGAAAGTGCATGTATCCGGATCGAGCATTAACTTTAGCCTTGCCATCACCTGTACTGGTGGCGTCGTGGCCTTTGATGTGGACTATGACGAAGGCATGAGTTACATGGCGAGTTGACTACAGTATGCGATTTGAGACGTGGAGAGAATTAGGAGAGAACATGGACAATTGGAGATGGAGTTACAAGAAAGAGAGGGAGCATTTAAAAGAAGCCATAGAGACCAACATGTGGGATGGTTGAAGCTCATTTGGACCTAGAGGACACAATATAACAAGTTTGTCGGTGTTTTCGGATCACCGACGAGTAAATTTGTATTTGCGCATCTGGCTCGGATGGTGTGCTCGAAGGACACAAGGGTTTATACTGGTTTGAGCGGAACGTCCCTACGTCCAGTTCGTTGCTACTCGTGTTATTGGCACTTGGTTTGCAGTAGGGGTTACAAACATGAGAGGGAAATGATCCCAAGTCTCTAGTGGAAGGAGTGAACGGGTGCTGAGAGCTCGATTGCCGCTCAGCCGTGTGCTCGTGTCGTGCTCTTGTGTTTTGCCGCCTCCGGTAGGGGCGCCCTGCTTTCCCTTTTATAGGCGAATAAAAAGCGCGGGTTACAGAGGAGGAAAAGTAGAAGAACGAGAGAACGAAGAAGGCTTCTAGGGTCGTCGGGTCCTTATCCTTCATGTGGGTCCCGCTGACCATGTAGATGTCAACAGGGACGGCTCTATGTCACGGCCCTGTTCGTCACTAGCGCCATGCGCTGACGTCATCTGCCGGTCATGCGTTCCACTTTGTCCCGGCGGACATCGTGGTGAACTGACGCGCTTGTCACGTCCGTACGAGGATTAGGCAGAACAACACCGGCACGTTCGATACTGTTCTTGATGTGAATCCCCTGGTATGGCCCGTTATGGCCACGGGTTACATCGAGGCGTGCCAGCCTCTTCCCTAACGTCAGAGTTTTGACCCAGGCCCATACGCTTGGACCTGGAGTGGTTGGCGACGGTATGGGTCCCCGTCGGACGAGACGGAAACCGCGTCCTCGAGGTCGGACGAGATGGAGCCCGCAACCTTGGGTGAGACGGAGTCGCGTCCTCGAGGTCGGGCGAGACGGAAACCGTGTCCTTGGGGTCAGATGAGATGGAACCCGCGTCCTTGGGGTCGGGTGAGACAGAAGCCGCGTCCTTGGGTTGGGCGAGACGGAGCCCGCACCTAAGGGGTCGGGCGAGACGGAGCCCACACCCAAGGGGTTGGGCGAGACGGAACTCGCGTCTCTGGGGTCGGGCTAGACGGAGCCCGTGACCTTGAGGTCGGGCAAGACGGAGCCCACTGCCTTGAGGTCGGGCGGGACGGAGCCCGCGGCGACCTTTTAATATGTCTCGAGCCATCCGTGGGAGTCAGCGTGGGCGCTAACTTCCTTGCTTTGGGTATCCCTAATATCGATACCTGACAAAGTTGAAGGACCTAAAAGTAAAAGTTAATAGGGTGACACTCCAAGATAAGCGCATCTCCAAGAATTCCTTAAATCCCAACATAATCCTTGGCTTTTAGCAAGATGAGAAAAACCCCCTCTCCAACATCTCATAATCCATCCTCCTAATATTTTAGAACTTGAGAAAAGTCACCATGTTCCACGTAAAGTTATGCGCTTTTGAGTCACGTGTATCTTCTCTCTCCCATGCATGTTTATCGGCCAATTTAAAGGTGAAAGGGCGTGGAAAGAATAAATAGTAGGAAATGGTTCCTGATGCAAATATACAAGAGAGAAAGAATATATAAAAGGGGTTATGATAATTTAAAAATAGTACATGATTTCTGATGTAAAATTGTCTTCTATATTTTAGGAATGGATTATTAGAAACTCTGGGAGATGGCCTTCTTTATTCCTTACAATACTTTTTTAAGAGTTGTAAAACTTTATGCTTTTAGGAAGAAAGTGTTGGGTACTCTTGGAGATGCTCCACATATCCGAAGAATAGATTTTGAGAGTTGGAGAAGCTGAATGACACTATGAGATAAGTTTAAGAACCGCGGATGTATTTTACTCTTCACATATACAATACAAGATTCATTAAATATTTACGAACAAAAATGTCAATTTAGAATGTTGTTTCGGTTGGTAGACATATGTCATTTTCTATGCTTTCAAATCTCAGGAGTCATTACAAAGTTGCACAACTTGCACGCATGCATGCAACGGCCGGAGGGTACTGCACACATGGACTCGCCGCATGTAAACTTGGCGCCATATGTACGTGTAGAGCTGGGACTTGACCGTGCCATTTGAGGGCGGCCAGCACGACACGACACGAAATATTTTAGGCCGTGCCGACATGACACGAACATAAGGGTTGTGTCGTGCTCAGAATCTCAGCACGGCGGGCTAAATGGCCCGGCCCGCATTTTGGGTCGTGTTTGGACCGGCACGGCCCAAAAATGGCACGTACACACATCTACAACTTTACAGTGTAATTTTCTAGCATTTGTTACACTATATCTCATATAATTCTTGGATAGATTATGAAAATTATTAAAACTTTCTTGAGAATAGTACACACAAGATATATATATTTTTATATCCAAGGACGGACCTACAGGGTATGCAGGGTGGGCCACCGCATACCCTGGGGTCCGTCAGTCATAGAGATGGGTAGAAATTTTTAATGTAAAAAAATTGCATAAGAAATTTTTTTGTTTAACAAATTGTATAAGAATTTTTTTTTGCTGCGCATACCCAGAGGTAAAAACCTAGGTCCGTCACTGTTTATATCACGAATGAAAAAAGAAAACTATTAGAAATATTTTGAGGACCGTAGGCGGCACGACTCGAAGGCGTGCTGGCGTGCCACGGGCGTGCTTTGGCCGAAGAAAACATTTGTGGTGCCGTATCGGCACGGCCCGACATACCTCACGTGCCTAGTAGGCATGACCAAGACGACACGAAGCACGAGAGGTGCCGGAGGGACCGGCACGGCACGGCCCAAGTCCCACCTCTATGTACGTGCGTGATAGTCCGTGTGGAATTGTGGATTACCACGACGTACTGGCGGCCGGTCCACCCTTCATGCACAAACACGATAATGTACATGCAATGCACAGACAAAGGAAGCCTCCCTCCCTGCAGTCCTGCACTGCACTCTGGTACGTGCACGCCCGCAGCCAATGCAAGTAGTCAACTCGATGTGTTGAGTGTCTGTTCACAAGTCACAAGCTGCATATGCATGCATGCATACGGAGTACAAGAATTGTACTACGTGTACATGGCAATTAGCATGGAAACAATAAATTAAAAGCATGGCCACAATTAATGTGCCATGTCCGTAGATAAGGCGTGTGGTCGTTGCACGCTGCTGAAGGTATAATAAAGTTCAAATTTGGAAATAGATGCATATCTTATTTATATTAGAGAGTCATTCTTTGCTTTCTTTAAATCGTCATGATACAATATATAGCCTCTTACGACAAGATTATTTTCAGCGTGTTGTGTCTTTTTTTTAGACGAAAGAAGAAATATATTAGATAATAGCTGAGTACATAAACATATTACAAGCACTGTGGATTACACTACATATATCCAAAAACTGATTTTTATCTAAATTGTACCCACGCCGTGAATAACTCCAAATATCAAAACCAATGTGTCGTGTCACTGCTTTTAACGTTCTTACGAGAACTACAATAAGATTATTTTCAGTGTGTAGTCCTATTATGGTGTTGTTTCTTATTAGGAACCTCTAAACCATTAATTATTGTATATACTAGAGGTTCTTTCTATGACAATGAACTTGAAAATACGTCTCCAACAGTATGAACCGACACTAGCTCTAAGTTTATAAATATGGAGAGACTGCAGTTAATAGTTGTGAGATAGTAATGCATCGTGAAATGTGCGAAACTATCTCTTGAGTCCATGCTATCTTGCTTTTAACACTATTTAATTTAATGATTAAAAAAATGATTCAGCTGACTCTAACCTAGATCATTGAAGACGCCCTATGGATTATGCATGGTTTTCTAACACTGGATATTGTGTCCAAGTGGCATCTCCAAAATAATACAATTTTTATCTTTTTCTTCATTAATTACAAATTCCCCATTAGCGAAAAATATTACGTGAGTGTATTATTACTCACTGGGACTAACATAATAACTAATAACCACATGATGATGCAACCTGCCTGTAGAAATAATCAATCGTTCATGCTTTTCGTTGACGGAATTCTAACATTCTTGTCGGCGTATTAATGGCCTAATAATGTGCATTATCCAAGTGTCAGTAGCAGTGACCCCTAGTGTCGCTAATTATTGCTGCTGACAGTACGACGGAGGCGGTGGCTATGCTGTTCTTTAGGATAGGCTAGGATTTTGGAACTGGTTATCTCTGTGGTTTATGATTGTACCCTCGAAGTGGATTGTTTTATCTTTGGCTACAATTTTTTTTAGTAAACAGGGACTGATGCTTTTTTTTTCAAATTAAAGCACTAGTAGAGAACAGACCTTTGATCCTCGGCCAAAATGGGCTCTAGTCCCGGAATTTTTTGCCCCCGGGACTAGAAATACCTTTAGTCCCGGTTGGTGGCTCCAACCGGGACTAAAGGTCCCTGCCCAACGGCTACTGCGCCAGACAGAGGTGGCAGGGACCTTTAGTCCCGGTTGGAGCCACCAACCGGGACTAAAGGTATACTTTTACTCCCGGTTGGTGGCTCCAACCGGGAGTAAAGGTCTACTCCCGGGCCGTGGCTGCGCCCGGGGTTGGAAAGTTACCTTTAGTCCCGATTGGATCTATCAACCGGGACTAAATGTTCTCCCTTTATAAATCGGCCGTCTCCTCCTTCCTCCCCGAGCCCGAGCTCAGCACATTTTGAAGCTCACTGCAGTAGTGTTCTTGCTTCCTCCCTCCCTCCATTGTTCCTCCATCCATTCTTCGATTCCTCCGTCGATTCTTCAGTTGTAAAGGTTACCAATCTCATACTCTCATTTTTTACCATTTTCTTATACCATTTTATTCACTATATATATTTATGGTTCTTTATTGTGGTTTTTTTTCATTTGTAAGCAATTTGAGCTCAAAATCACTTTAAGCTTGCATATTTACATGAAAGAAGGTTAAAGTATATATAAATATAAAGTTAGAAAATAGTTAGAAAATTATAGCAAATCCTTACTAGTTGAACTTGCGGACCGTGTTCAGGTCGGCGAGGATGTTCTCTGCCGAGCGGTAACGGACGTCAAGGAGGAGCTTTGATTCTACGAGGGAGAGCGATAACGGTCGTGGAAGACCGTGTTCCCTTCCTCGTAGAATCGGAGCTCTTCCTTGACCAAGTACGGTGCCGTCCGGTGGAGAAATCCTCGCCGAGCTGATCA
Organism: Miscanthus floridulus; assembly: GCF_019320115.1. Lineage (NCBI taxonomy): Eukaryota > Viridiplantae > Streptophyta > Magnoliopsida > Poales > Poaceae > Miscanthus > Miscanthus floridulus. Next base: position 121,901,744 of record NC_089583.1, read on the forward strand.
CGTAAGCAAGGTCAACTAGTACGGATGGTTATTTATTCACATGTCCCGATATCGTCGTAGTAGTCTGTCAATCACCGTACCTAAACGTAGTATATATAAATAAAAACTTAGAAAATAGTTAGAAAATTATAGAAAATCCGTACTAGTTGAACTTGCGGACCGTGTTCAGCTCGGCAAGCATGTTCTCTGTCGAGCGGTAACGGACATCAAGGAGGAGCTTTGATTATACGAGGGAGAGCGACAACGGTCGTGGGAGACCGTGTTCCCTTCCTCATAGAATCGGAGCTCTTCCTTGACCATGTACGGTGCTGTCCGGTGGAGAAATGCTCGCCGAGATGATCACGTAAGCAAGGTCAACTAGTACGGATGGTTATTTATTCACACGTCCCGATATCGTCGTAGTAGTCTGTTATGTGTGTACATTCCCATTCTTCTGTTAATTTGCGGAAATATCATATGAATTACTTACCTGCCGCAGTAAAAGACGAGAACACAATGACCATTAAAAATATCATTGTTTAGAGATCTAGATAATTTTATAGTTTGTTAATTTTATTTGTTTATAAAAGAAGAAATTTATAGTGTATTAAAAAATGAGTATAGAGAGTAGATGGCAACTGCTTCCGGGTCCTCGGCCTCTCATGGGTTTCCAAAGCGACTTAGGCCGGGCCTTCCTCTCATTCCATGCGGCAAGTGTCGTGATGAGATGAAGATTGTGATGGAGTACCGAGTGAAGAAGGAGGGTCCCAACAAGGATCGTATCTTCTACAAGTGTCCGGATCGCAATGTGAGTTATTTTATCGTATTTAATGATTATGGTTAGTTTATACCTATTTTCATGATGGTTGTGATTAAAGTTCTAGTTTTTTGTTTTAATTTCAGTGGGATGGCAGTGGACGATGTTCAGGCTTCTACTGGGAGGAAGAGTATGTTGAACTCGTGCAAAAATATCTTGCACAACAGGCAGATACGGCGGCTAATGAGGCAGTGATCCAGTCGAAGAAGCCCAAAGATGTTGCACAATCGGGGGATCTGTCTGTTTTAGTTGAGATTGGTCGCGAAATCCTTGTGCTCCTGAAATGTATTTTAGCTTTAGTTCTTTTAGTGGTAGTTGGGATTGTCTACATTGTAGCGATGCTTTCATAAATTTGTATCTTTTGTGGTGGCACGCATGTTGTATAAATAATTAATTATGATCTAGGTTTTAATATGATATTTATGTCATGTATTGCAGATGAGCCGTCATTGGATGTATAATGCTGATCGCCGCTCACAAGAGTTCATTGACGGCGTGCATTCTTTATTACGTGCGGCCGAGACAAACAAACGCGACGGTTTCATGTGCTGCCCATGTGCCATATGTAAGAATACGGTGGAATATCCTTGCTCAAGGACTCTTCATTCACACTTGTTCAAGTCGGGTTTCATGCCAAACTATATTTGTTGGACAAAGCACGGAGAAACCGGTGTTGTAATGGAAGAAGATGAAGAAGAACAATGGGACGACAATGATATTATTCCTGATGGTGCGTGCTTCAATGATACTGCAATGGGAGAAGCTGAAGAAGAGGTAGCCGCAGAAGATGAGCCGGCTGATGATCTTTGTCAGGTCATTCGTGATGCACAAAGAGAATGTGAAAGTGAAAAGGAGAAGATCAAGTTCGAGCGGATGCTAGAAGATCACAAGAAATTGTTGTACCCAACTTGTGATGCAGGGCAGAAAAAGTTGGGAACCACACTAGAATTGCTGCAATGGAAGGCAAAGAATGGTGTATCTGACAAGGGATTTGGAGAGTTACTAAAAATCCAAAAGAAGATGCTTCCGAAGTACAATGAATTGCCCGCCACTACCTACGAAGCAAAACAAGTTGTCTGTCCTATGGGGCTAGAAATAGAGAAGATACATGCATGTCCTAATGACTGCATCCTATACCGTGGCAAAGAGTACGAGAAATTGGATGCATGCCCGGTATGCCATGCGTCGCGGTATAAGATCAGGCGAGATGACCCTGGTGATGTTGAGGGCGAACGTCCACGTAAGAAAATCCCTGCCAAGGTTATGTGGTATGCTCCTATAATACCACGCTTGAAACGTCTGTTCAGAAACAAAGAACATGCAAAATTGTTACGATGGCACAAAGAAGACCGTAAGGTAGACAATATGTTGAGACACCCTGCTGATGGGTCCCAGTGGAGAGCAATCGATAGAGAATTCCTGGAGTTTGCAAATGACGCAAGAAACTTAAGGTTTGCTTTAAGTACAGATGGTATCAATCCTTTTGGAGAGCAGAACAGTAGTCATAGCACTTGGCCTGTTACTCTAAGTATCTACAACATTCCTCCTTGGTTATGCATGAAGCGGAAGTTCATTATGATGCCTGTGCTCATCCAAGGCCCGAAGCAACCTGGCAATGACATCGATGTGTACCTGAGACCACTTATTGATGAACTTCTCATTTTGTGGAATAAAGAAGGTGTACGTGTGTGGGATGAGTACAAACAGGAACACTTTGATCTGCGAGCATTGTTGTTCGTAACAATCAATGATTGGCCTGCTCTAAGTAATCTTTCAGGACAGTCAAACAAGGGATATAATGCATGCACACACTGCTTCGGTGATATTAGAGGTGTATTCTTGAAAAAATGTCGAAAGGTCGTGTACCTTGGCCATCGTCGATTTCTTCCTGCAAATCACCCCGTAAGAAAGAAAGGTAAGCATTTTAAAGGGAAAGCAGACCACCTGACCAAGCCTCGCAACCGAACCGGTGAGGATGTACTCGATATGGTCAATGATGTGAAAGTCGTCTTTGGAAAAGGACATGGAAGCCAACCTATTCCGAAAGACGCTAACGGTCACGCACCCATGTGGAAGAAAAAGTCCATATTTTGGGACCTACCCTATTGGCAAGTCCTGGAGGTCCGTAGCTCGATCGACGTGATGCACCTGACGAAGAATCTTTGTGTGAACCTGCTAGGCTTTATGGGTGTGTATGGAAAGCCTAAGGACACATTTGAAGCACGACAGGACCTGCGTTGTTTGAGAGAAAGAGACAACCTGCATCCAGAGAAGACAGATGATGGACGCCATTACTTACGTCCTGCTAGCTACACTCTAAGCAAAGAGGAGAAGGAAATCATGTTTGAATGCTTAAACAACATCAAGGTACCATCTGGATTCTCCTCGAATATAAAGGGTATTATAAATGTGACAGAGAAGAAATTCTGTAACTTAAAGTCCCATGACTGTCACGTTCTCATGACGCAATTACTTCCAGTTGCATTAAGAGGAATTCTACCTCCAAATGTACGTCTAGCCACCGTAAAGCTATGTGCATTCCTCAATGCAATTTCTCAGAAGGCAATTGATCCAACTGATCTAGCTAAACTACAGAATGATGTGGTTCAATGTCTCGTCAGCTTTGAGTTAGTGTTCCCTCCTTCCTTCTTTGATATTATGACACACCTCCTAGTTCACCTAGTCAAGGAGATTTTCACTCTCGGTCCTGTGTTCCTACACAACATGTTCCCCTTAGAGAGATTCATGGGAGTCCTAAAGAAATATGTTCACAACCGTGCTCGCCCAGAAGGAAGCATCGCCAAGGGCTATGGAACAGAAGAGGTCATTGAGTTCTGTGTTGACTTTATTCCCGACCTTGACTCGATTGGTGTTCCTGAATCGAGACATGAGGGGAGACTAAGCGGAAAGGGGACACTAGGGAGGAAAACATATATTGGTACGGATGATGATTATTTCAATAAAGCGCACTACACAGTTCTACAGAACTCCTCTTTGGTAGATCCGTATATTGAGACACACAAGGATCTCTTACGATCCGAGTTTCCAGGCAAGACTGAAGCTTGGATTACGCATAAGCACATGGAAACTTTCGGCGGTTGGTTGCGAAAAAAATGTCAAGGTGATGAGAGCATCCATGAGCAACTGTATTTATTGGCTATGCAACCATCATGGCATATCGTCACATACAAAGGGTACGAGATAAATGGGAACATATTCTACACAGTAGCCCAAGATAAAAGGAGTACCAACCAAAACAGTGGTGTCCGCATAGATGCCACAGACCCGAATGGGAATAAGCAGACATATTATGGACGCATAGATGAAATATGGGAACTAGAATATGCACCTACTTTGAAGATCCCATTGTTCAAGTGCCAATGGGTCAAGGTGACCGGAGGCGGAGTAACAGTAGACAACGAGTATGGAATGACAACAGTAGACCTTAGTAATATTGGGTACAAAGACGAACCATTCGTCCTTGCCAAGGATGTGAATCAGGTGTTCTATGTCAATGATATGTCTACCAAACCAAAAAGAGGAAAAAACGATAATGACTCAACCAAAGAGCCAAAGCGCCACATAGTTCTTTCAGGGAAAAGAGTCATCGTGGGAATTGAGGACAAGTCGGACATGTCAGAAGAATATGAAAAGGATGACCGAATTCCGCCCTTCAAAGTGAACAAAGACCCTAGCATCTTGGTAAATGATGAGGACACTCCATGGTTACGAAGCGATCATAACCAAGGGACATACGTAAAGAAGAAGTTCACTGCTGTGCCCACTTGATGATATAGTGATTTAATATAGTGTGTGTTTGAGATATTATGTAATAATTGTGAATTCAGATGTTTATTATGTCATATTTCAAATTAAATCAATGTTTGATTTGGTGTGATTTCTCTCTCAAAAAGGTAAATTAGGATACTGAGTGATGAAAAATTAAAATATTAACGTTAAAATGATGTGAAAACAAATTTCCTGTCCAAAACCAATAATTTTAATAATTTTAATTAAACACTACATTTTTGCATTAACGAAATAATAAATATTAGTTACATTATGTTTTATAATTCTAACAAAAAATAAAAAAAGTTAGGTTATCGATTTTTCCTATGTGCAATAAACAAAAATAAAATTCATATTTTTAACAAAATAATTTTATGCCTTTTATTTAATTTACTATGTATTTAATAAAAACTATTGCATTTCTATTGTATTTAACAAGACTATTGCTTAAAACAGGCGGGAAACGAAACTGCAGGCCACCTTTACTCCCGGGTGGGAAGCCCACCCGGGAGTAAAGGTGGGCTGCAGTTTCGTGGCCCGCCAAAAAAAGCCTTTACTCCCGGTGCGTGTTACCAACCGGGAGTAAAGGTATACCTTTACTCCCGGTTGGTAACACGCACCGGGAGTAAAGGAACCTTTACTCCCGGTTGGTAATACGCACCGGGAGTAAAGGGTTTTTACTCCCGGTTGGTGGCTGGCACCGGGAGTAATTCTCCGCTGCTATATAACCTCCAGCGCCTGACAGATCGATCTGCTCGTCTTCTTCCTCGTCGAACACCGCCGCCCGGTCTCTTCTTCGACCTCGCGCCGCGTCGGTTCGCCTTCCGTGACACCGGCGCCGCCGTCTTCTTCCTCGTGCGGCCTCCACCGCGCGCGCCCGTGCCCCTCCTCCGCGCTTGCCCGTGGCCCTCCACCGCGCCCGAGGCCCTCCTCCACCGCGCGTTGCCCCACCGCGCCGGCCCGAGGCCCTCCAGTAGGTACACTGCCGAGCTTCGAGGTGATATATTCGTCGATCTCTTTATACATTCGTCCGAGCCCTCCACTGCCGAGTTATAGATCACATCGAAAACTACAACTTTGGTGTAAGCCATGTCAACGGTCGAGGTCGATTGAAAATTCCAAATTTTGAATCACAAAATCTATAGAAACTAAAAATGAATATTTGGAACTCTAAATGATTTTAAATAAAAACATATCTTAAGGCAAGTTTTGAATATTTGGAACTCTAAATGACAAGTATAATTAAGGATCACCAATGAAATTATTTTAGAAATTAATTAGATCGATGTAAATCCATGGCTTGTATAATAAACACGCTATATATTATTTGGAAACAACGCTACGAACCATCCGCTAATGATCCAGCCCATCAACCGCCATATATTCATCACTATATGATATGCCATTATTTCAAGATGCAGTTTCAATAGAAGAATTTTTTCTATCTTCATAGATCAATGTTTGTTAACGAAATTTTATCCAAATATATTCATGTAGGGTCTTTTTTTTTGAAGGATTTGTTGTAGGATATATAATGGTCAAATAGGAACTCAATTTTGATACCCAGTTTATAAACTAAGCGTTTTTTAGTTTATCAAAAATATCACATGTTTCTTCATTTGTGAACTTTGAATATACAGATATAATAAATATTAATGTTGCTAAAGTAATATGAGCATTACATATTTTTTTCCGGGAAGACTATCTTCAAACTTTATATCATAGCATCAGAGATCGCCTGTAGAAGAAGAAAATAAATTCTTATCATTTCGGAAATAGTAATGGTTATATGAGCAATAAGACACGTATACTTACATTTCATAATGGCTTATACTTATATTATTAACATAGAATTTTCTCATATGATGAATGACTACATGGTTGATCACATGGTTTCGTCCTTATATACGTCATTTGTATTCATATGCATTTCGTCCATGCGTTTCTATGTATACGGCGGAGCACCGCCGCCCTCGTTCACCCATGTGTACAGACATATATACGGCGGAGTGGAGCACCGCCACTCTTGTCACACCGCCCTTTCTCGTGCCCTAATTCGCCCTAGTACCGACGTAGTTCGTCCTAGTGTGGCGAATTGCGTCCGTGATCGAGGGGCAAGATTTAATAATGCATATTGTTTGTAGATTTTACGCATGTAATAAGCAAAGATTTGACGTACTATATATTGGTTTTGTTTTTTGAAGCTAGATGGCCGACCCGAGAAATATGGATGAGGAGGAGTTGATGATGAATTTGATCAACACTGGCACTCAAGTTGCCGGCGATGATGGTGCTAAAAATAACGTGCAAGAGGATGAAGATGACGGGAGTCAGTACTTAGCTCTTGAACAAAATGAGCAACAACATATTGGCCAAGTATATATTTTTTATTATTAGCTATATATATATATTATCATATGTCTTATGTGTGCTCATGACATTAAAAATAATGTTTATGTTTTGTAGCCCTCTGGATCGACATCAACAACTACAACGAAGAGTAAAAATGTTCGAGGTCCCAAAAAGCCATTGGAGGGTCGCTTCATCATCTCGGAGTTCAATGTGGATACAGGAGAACCGGGGGGGCCGAATAAAATGAAATTTGTGCACCACTGTGGTTACCTTGTACGGGACCGGCTCCCGATTAGTACCCGTGAATGGAAGAAGAAGACCAATGCTCCTCATATCAGTTTTGTCTCCGATCGTGACAAGGCGTTAATTTGGAATGATGTCTTGGTACATTTCACGCTCCAAACAGATGATTATGATGATATAATAGATGGTGATGAATTGAAGGAGCGAGTTAGGGATTGGGCAATGAAGAAGATGGCCACCCAGTTTCAGACTTGGAAGAAACACCTATACACGACGTATGTCAAGAAGAACATAGCACCAGATTTTACTGTCCCAGGCCCGATCTCAAAGCAGAGGCCCTATTGGGATGAGTTTGTACAGTACAAGACTTCAGAAGAGGGTGTGAGTCGGGTGATAAAGAACCAACGTAATGCCCAACAGAAGACATACCACCATACCTTGGGATCAGGTGGCTACCCGACTGCCATTAAGAAGTGGAACAAAATGGAAGCAGACCTTCTTGCCAAGGGTATCAGACCAGAATCACTCGAGTGGGGAGAACGTGCAAAGAATTGGTTTTTCGCTCATGGGGGAACACTAGACCAGGAGACAGGGAAGTGCGTTTATGGCGCAAGACTGCAAGAAGCAGCAGAAAGATTGTTTTATGCTCAGAGAGCTGCTGCTAGTGGTGAGTTCAGGCCCAACAGAGAGAAGGATGAGCTGACATACGCCATCGGGACTATTGAACATGGTGGCCGAACTAGAGGCAAAGGAAGTGTCTCGTGGGAGCATGGATTCCCTCAGGACAGACCTTCCTACAGAAGTCGCCAGAGAAAGAAGGAAGAAGAGGCACACCGGCTCCAGAGGTTGGAGGAAGCGGTGCGTGAAGCACAGGAGCGGGAAAAAAACCTTGAAGCGAGAATGCAGGAGGAAATCAAAAGGCAAGTGCAAATAGCAGTGAGTGCAAGCAAGCAGGCATCAGAGCCAGGAATCAACATTAGCCAATCTGTTCAGTTGAAAAGCAGCTGCGCTTCCACGGAGATACCAAATCAAGGGGACACAGGACTGCGCTTCCCTGTGGATGACGTCACTGAACCTTGTACAACGTGTGAGCTACACATTCCGAAGGAGAATTCCACAATCAAGGTGGCTATCGGTCTTGTTAATCCTATCGACCGAACCAAGACACCAAGGATTCATGGGAATATAATCCAAGAAGGATATGCCACCATCTCGGTAGATAAAGCTGAAAAAGGTTTTAGTGATTTGCCTCTTGACATTCCTGGAGGTGATGGCGAGAAGACTCTAGGAGAAGCGGAGAAGACATTCATTCTATGGCGCAAGCGCTACATCATCATTCCAGGGATGTCGGCTCCACCTCCTTCTGAACTACCTCACCATAGGTACGTGCGGATGAAAACACTACATCATTAATTTGTATTGGCTTAAATAATTAACAATCTGCTCATAATAATATGTCATTCCTTTTTTTATAGCAGATCCTCCCCCAACCTAAATCCAATTGTTCAATCGCCAGATCATCATAGTGCTCTGTATGATGACATTGTGTTGGAAGACGAGGCTGCATCCACACCCTCTCCAAGGAGGTCTCCAACGCCACAGCCGCCACCTCCAAGGAGGTCTCCAACGCCGCTGCCAACACCTCCAAGGAGGTCTCCAACGCCGCTGCCAACACCTCCAAGGAGGTCTCCAACGCCTCCCCCGCCCCCGCCTACCAAGAAGCCTAGCAAGAGGCCAGCCCCTCAAACGAAGAATCAGTCCCCGCCTGCAAAGAAAGCCACCGTGAAACCAAGGGCTATTCCCAAAATAATATCTGAAGAGAAGGAAGAAGGAACTGATGCATATAAAAAAGACATGTCTAGATTCTATGACAAACTTAAAATGAATCAAGAAGCAAGGAGAAACCCAGAGAAACCGTACTTCTTCGTAGCTCCGGATATTTTAAGAAAAAAGGTGACTTCTTACCAGCATCAACAGCGGGAATCTCGTAAGCCGTCCAAATCAACGTTATCAGACTATGACCGCACTCTCACCAAGTCAATTGAGGCGGCACAGAAAAAGAAGCGGGCAGGGAAAGGAGTTGCCCAACTCGGACAACAAGCGCACCAATCAATCCCCCCGCTAGTTGTTGGTAATGAATATGGTTCGAATTTAGGATTAATGCATCAGGCAAACATACCTCCGGATGTCGATTTGGATCACCTTGGTGAATTTCTTGATGAGACTGGTCTCGACCTTTACCAGATGTTTGGTGATGGAAAAATTGAGAGTGCGGCGGAGGTTGATATTTGGAAGAAAAAATTTGTACTAGGCCAGAGTCTATACAACCCTCAAGCCTTATCTGATCTGGGGACGCAAATGTACCTGCTAAACAAGTGGTACATGCAGGCGTCTACCAGTGGAGACTTCTGCGTTGGTGTCAGAATTAGAGACGAACATTGGTTCCGTGGCGATGATGTTATGTATGTTGACTTTGCAGAATTTCATCAACTATACCACCTTACCTCTCTGGACAAAGTTATCATTAGCTGCTATTGCCTGTAAGTAATAATTCTTTCGATCTATTATTAAACTCATCATATGTGTGCATATGCATATAAATTATCCTAACAAGTACTATATATATGCAGATTTACAATGACAGAGCTCAGAAAGGAAGGCTGCAATGAAATTGGTTTTGTTGATCCGCATATAGTATTCAAAGACCCAATTACTCCAATGACTAATTGGAAGTCTGAGTCAGAGAGTAACATCATGAACTTCTTAGTGAACCAACGCCACAAGAAGGATATACTCTTTCCCTATAACTTCAAGTGAGTGTTAATCATGTCGATCATAGCCTTAATGGCTCATATGTTGATTCTAGTTAATTAATGAGTGTTATGCGTTATATCCTATAAACACATGCAGCAATCACTGGATATTGATGGACATCGATCTGGTGAAAAGTCACTTGATAATCTATGACTCGATGAGAAAACCACAACAAGACTACCAAGATATGATAGATATTATCCAGAGGTAATTTCGGGATCTCTAGCAACTATATATACACACAAACATGATGATTAACTATATCTGATGACGTGGCAAATTTTTTATTGGGCAGTGTTTGGAAAACCTTTATTGAGAAGCAACACATGGAAAAATGCAAAGCGCCACTGAATGTAATCCCATTGAAAGTAAGTCCCCTGAATCGCATCATCTTTATTAATTAAACATATAGCTTTCACCGGATCACCAGATTGGATGACAAATCTTTTTCTCGTAAAGTGGTGTCTGAGGCAGGAACAGGGGAACAACTACTGTGGTTACTATGTTTGCAAGTTTATCAAGGTGCTCTCCCAAAGAACTCCTACAGAGAGACTCAAAGTACGTTAAAAATACACTATATATTCATTTAATTATTATTATTGATTGTGTTACTATGTCTTTATATATATATATATATGTACATATATTAATTTATTTTCCTTTAATTCAAACCTGTAGACTCGATGGTTGGAGGAAAAGGTCATACGGCAAGACCAAATCAAAGCAATTCAAGAGTCTATAGCCGGATTTTTTAATGAGCAGGTCATCGATTCCAAGGGCGAGTTCTACTTCGACCCAACACTGCCATTGAAGCCAAGCTAGAGGATGAGAAGAAACTTGTTATGTCACAACAACTATAATGCAATCTTTTGTAATATATGCACATGAAATAATATAATGTAAAATACACATATGCATGCATGCATGTAAATATATATATGATGCATGCATATATATATATATATATATATATATATATATATATATATATATATATATATATATATATTTCTATGCTTGAATTGTGTGATTTAATACGTTCATTGTGCTTGAACCGAAACATACTATATGCGCATATAAATGTATAATTAGCAGCGTACAATACGACTTCGAAAACCTATTTTGAAAAGAAAACAAAAAAATGAAAAGAAAAGAAAAAAGAAAAAAACCTTTAGTCCCGGTTCGTATTACCAACCGGGACTAAAGGTGCCGGCCATCGTGGCATGTCAGGAGGCACGTTTAGTCCCGGTTGGTGTTACCCACCGGGACTAAAGGTCCTCCTTTAGTCCCGGTTCCTGACCCGGGACTAAAGGACCCCCCTTTAGTCCCGGATGCTTGCTCCCGGGTGGGGAACCGGGACTAGAGGGGGTTCCCCACCGGGAGTAAAGCTCGGTTCTCTACCAGTGAAGAGGCTGAACCCTCAAAGAGAGAGAGAGAGAGAGAGAGAGAGAGAGGCTGAAGCCAGAACTCCATCCATAACCTTAAGTACATGTCTCGACAGCCATTAGCCATGCAACCTCGCTCTAGTTTAATGATGGATTAAATAGAAGTACAAGCTCACGCTAGCTAGCCCCACAAGGAACAGAAAGACCTACTACTACCTTTGCAAGTTACTACCACAAGCATTGCTGTGCCCTGATTCTGATGGCCTCACAAACAAACAGAAGACTTTCCCCCCAACAAACATCTTGTCAGTTTTACTGTATTTATCAGCATTTAAGAGACGAAACAGGATCTAAACTATTTTAAGGACGACCGACCCTGGCCGTGATAAAGCTAGTCCTCACACTGTGTGTTGTCGGGCCGTGAAATGCGCGCATCACCTAGGCCTGGTTTAGATTGTAAGTTTTTTTATTTTCTTCGTCACATTAAATCTTTGATATATGCATAAAGTATTAATGTAGATAAAAAAATAACTAATTACACAGTTTAATTGTAAATTACGATACGAATCTTTTGAGCCTAGTTAGGTCATGATTAGACAATAATTATCAAATACAAACGAAAATACTACGGTGCTCAATACTGATTCCTGACCCCATCTAAACAAGGCTCTATGCTATGACACGACGAGCGTGTGGCCGCAGCAACAGGCCAACAACAGCCGTACGTTTCGGTCTGACCAGACTGATCTGGTGCTATACTATACACGGCAGGCCTGACAGCGTACATGTACTTTATGTACTAGTTCAGTGTATCTCAGTGTACACACCCACACGTACACGTAGGAAACTCGCTCAGAGTCTCGGTGCTTTAGTTTCCTCGTTTCAGAAAAGATTGAAAAAAACACTTTTTTAAGGGAGTAAAGCAATTCAAGTTTAACTAATCTATACTGTAATTCCCTGCATTAAAAATCTGTACTATAATAGAAAATAAATTTTACCTAAAGACTTAGAGAGAATTCCTTGAATGCCATCAAAACTTATACCAATTCCTTCATTGCCATCCATTTCTAATTTTTGATCCTCTAATTGCCATTTCAGTCATATGAATATCTATTCTTCCCTTCATTGCCATCCAGTCACAATATTTGTTCCCTTCATTGCCATTGTGTGTACAATCAAAGCTTCAAATGCCAATTTTGCCCCTGCTTGCCTTCATGAAGACTTACGAATTTATATAATATTTGCATACACACGCCATTTTTTGTGGCTAAATCTCTATAACCATTTCATAAAACAACATACAAATATACTACATTTACATCACGAGCCTTTCGTCACTGTATGAGAGAAAAAAAAGGAACGAAGAGCAAACGCAAACTGGCTGCGCGAGCGGTGCTCGGGGCTTTCTTAGATAGCAGCGTTCTTGCCGGCGGCGAGTGGCGCGCGGCGCTTGCGGCAAGGGCGGCTTTGAGCGCGACAACAATGAGGTCGGCAACAACAGCGTTAGTGTTGAACAGCGAGCGCGGCAGCCGCGGGGGCGACGCGAACTGCGGTGTTTGATGTATTTTTTGTCAATTCAAAATCCTCCGTATGCACGCATATGCTTGTATTTGTGTGTGCAGTGTACGTGCTATAATTGTTCATGTACATGCATAGAAAGAAGCTAGCAACAATGATATGGGCTTGTACGTTGCCTGTTCCATGCATGCACGTAAGTGTGTTCATGACATGATGCATGCAGTGGCAGATGCACGATGCAGGATAAGGGGGCTAAAACAAAAGAGATGTTGATTTGCATAAAGATTTAATGGTGAAATCAAGTTTTTCCTATCGTGATTAGGCTTGAAATCAAAAAATTAGGGGGCCCTCCAGCCCCCCTTTGGATCCGCCGCTGGATGCATGCAAATAGAGGAAACTAACAGGGGCAGCCATATACGTGCACCTCGATACGTTACGACCTGAACCGGCAGCCAATGAGAAGAGCACGGGTGCAGACGTGCGGCATGACAGGGAGAAGAAAGCAGGGGTATAATCGTCCTTTTGCATTACTATTTGAGCTATCAGAGCAAAATGGCAAATAAGGAATCTAGAAATAAGAATCAATGGCAATGAACCTATTTTCTGATGGCAACGAAGGAATCGTTATAGTTTTTAATGGTAATGAAGGAATAATCTCAAAGACTTACTTACCCACACTATATTAGGACTCTAATACATAATAAGTACTCAGCATCACTAAACTGAAATATAATTTTTCATAATAAGGAGATTTAAATATAAAAATATTTATTAGTTAAACTCGGAAGTGAGGTACGTACGTACTCATAGATCCGAGATGGCTGCAGGCTAGTCTACCTGGCAAACTTTCGGGTACACGCCTGGCGATTGATGGAATCAGGTTTGTGGAGTTTGTCGGAGGCAGTATGTTAGTACAAGTGACAATATAGACTGTGACTTGTGAGACAACGTCACGGTCAGGACTGCTGGACTGCTGCGCTGGAACAGGCCACAAAATGGGGTAGTGCTACGCCCACTAGGCAGAGTTACGCAAAACGTAGTACTCCCTCCGTCATTTTTTTTTCTGTGCAATTCTTGGTTTCCAAGGAGTCAAATAATTTAAACTTTGACTAAAATTACATTCATAATACAAAATAAGTACCATTGGATTAGTTATAGAATATATTTTATAATAAACTTATTTGAAGACATAAACGTTAATACTATTTACTAAAACTTAGTCAAACTTGAATTAGTTTGAACGGCACAGATTCCATAATTGCATTTTTTAATGAAGGGAATAGTATACTTCTTCAGTCCAAAAATAAATATATTTTTAAAAGATTTTCAGAGAAGTTTCATGTTACTTAAAAATTATATATCTACTTCTATCAAAAACTATTTCAACATATAATGGTTGAACTTTGGAAGCAGAGAAAGTAAAAAGGACGTACGGCAATTAGATGGATTATGCCTACAACTTAAAGTATAATTATTTTGGAACAAATTTCAAATGCTAGAAGTGACTATAATTAGATGGATCATCATACCTACAACTAGTAGGTACTCCCTTCTCAAAATAAATAGCTACAACTAGAGGTGGCTCTAATCAGATGGATCCACCTAGTTGCAGTAGGTTTCTCTTAATTTCTCAACTTCCAAAATGTAAATATTATATGCTGAAATAGCTTATGACATAGATAAATATGCAGAATTACTTCACATCAATCGCCTGTTGTGCTGCTTAGCCGTCAGGCGACGTGCCCGCGCCTGCACCCCATGCTCGACACATGCCCGCGCCCTCTCTCTCATCTCCGGTAACCTCCTCCCCGGCAGCCTCGCCCGTGCCCGATGGCCGCCCCACCCTATTCTTTCCCAACTCCGGCTGGCTTAGAAGGGGCTGGCCGAGGGAGGCAGGCGAGGCAGGCGGTGGAGGCGGCTGGGCAGGTCGGGACGGGGGAGCTCCATGGCCGGAGCTCACCGTCACCGTGGAAGGAGGGGGAGGGGCAGAAGGTGGCCGTCGCGGGCGTGCTAGGGTTGCGCCGCGGTAGGGAGGTGGGCATCGACAAGGGCGAGGAACATGCCAGTGTGGACCCATGGCGAGAGGAAGAAGATGAACAGTGCATCGCTGGGGGAAGAAGAAAAGGTATGTGCCATTGGATGGGCATGGGACGACTGTCGACGTCGCTTGATGGATAACCACCCCGTCAGGCACCTGATGTGGAGATAGACCCACTACTTTCAAGTTACATTGATCTCCTTAAAAATTCTAGAAATGTGTTTATTGTAAAGGGAGCCTAGCTTTCAAATTCGACATACAGCTTATTGTTGGTGAACACGTTAGCTACCACTCAAAAATAACGTCCTTAGAGCACCTCCAAGAGTTTACAAAACCTACCATCAATCTTGATTTTTTGGGGGCAAGATTGAAAAAACACGTTATCCAACAACTCCTCGTCTCAACTCCCAATCTTTTCACGCGGAGATATTCATGCGCATATCAATCGACTAATCTAGAGGTGGAAGGACATGAGGAAGAATAAGGATAGGGTTCCCAATGCAAATTTCAAGAGAGAAAGAAAATATAAATGTGGTTGGGATGATTTGAAAACAGTCCAAGATTCATCATGCAAAATTTTCGATTATCTACTAGGAGCAGAGATTTAAGAAACGATTGGATGAACCCAATAAATCGCTCCCAACTTTTCTTTAGCTATTTAGATAACGCATTGGGTTACTAATTGTTTAATTGAACTATTGGAGATGCTTTTACATGCCATAATAAACATAGAAAAATGAAGGCAGATAGGAGTATTCCCTCCGTCCCAAAATTATGGTTGTTCTAGCATTGGGCACGAAGACCAATGCAGAAGCAAAAGTACTAGAATATCCCTATAATCTCTCTCGTGCTCTCGTCCCCGGTGAGGTCCAGATCGAGCTCATCCTTGTGCCTGACCGAAGTCGTCGCTCAGCCTGTAGCTACTCCGTGAGCCTAGGTTCGAGGAGCCCAAAACCACCCAGGCCACGCAGTGACCATCACCTCTACCGCCGTCGTTGTCGTCGTAGCACCAGAGCCTGCTGCCTCCCAAAGATCTGTCTGTCCCCGTCGCGTGCGTGTAGCAGTAGGTGTTCAACGGCCTCGGACAGGGCTCCAGCAGCATGAGCAGCCTGGCCAGTGGGCGCCATCGCCACGCCTTGCGGTTTACCGAAGAAAAGAGGAGGGAAGATGGTGGCAGCGACGCTTGCTTGAGGTCACGGCGCTATGGATCTTGAGCTGGGCGTCGACCTCAGCTACATGTGGATCTAGGCCGGACAGTGGATGGGGAAGAAGGGAGGGGGCGGTGCCTGCTAGGATGCGTAGCTCGACGTCAGGACACTCGACCTTTGCTCTAGATTGGCCGCCTGAGGGACAACCACTTGCTCCGGTCCACACCGATGATGGCCCGCTCCACCTCGATGATGGCGGAAGAGAAAAGGGTGGGGCGCCTCCGATGTGAGAAGAGGACGATAGGTGCAGCGGCGCTGGTGGGAGTATGGGATCATGGCTTCACATGAGAAGCTTTAGGCCTGCATCCCTCTTTAGGCTGGTCCATGCATCCCTCTTTAGGTGGGTCCCATGGTCTAAAATAACCTTCTTTGTGGGACAATTTTTAAATGCCAAAATGACCTTCTTTTAGGGACATAGGTGATAGACTTGATAGGATCACTAGCCATAGATCTAGCATGTAGAACTAACATTTGAATGAAGTAGTAAACCCTAGAACGCGGTCTAGTGCAAGAAACAGAGAGAGGGAGAGAGATGAGAGGTGGCAAACCATCGTTCGCCTTCGTAGAAGATGAGCTGGCCATCGTTGATGCGAGGTGGAGGTGCGGTGGTGACATGATAAAGTCCCGACGGTGACGCGGTGGAGGCGCAGTCGTAGGGCGGCGGTGCTTCCCATCGCTGGCAGCGCCCCCTCTCTAGATCGGCTTAGGGTTTGTAGGTGGGGTGTCTGGCGACTCAGGGGAGCCTCGTGCCTTATGCCCTAGCCCCCACCTCCCTTTTTATGGCATTGTGTGATGGGGGGCCACCAACCATAGTTAGGGTTGGGCGCCCCCGGTCAGGGCGTAGATCAAGGCCCAATTGGCCGTTCGGCCAACTGGTGGGATCAATCTAACATTCTCCCCCTTGATCTCACCTTACGACTTAAACTTAACTTACTTACTCTATCTTATTCCTATTCCATCATAGATCAGTGCATAGAGCATGCCTCATCGTCATGGTTAGTTGCCGTTAGATTAAATAGCTACAATGCATCTCTCTATTTTAAAACAGATTCTCAACTAGGCCCTTATTGTCCAAGAATTATAGACTTTTCTTTAAACCCATGCCGGCTAAGTGTTCTCTAAACATGCTAGGTGGTAAGCCTTTTATAAGCGGATCCACGAGTATCTTTTCGGTTCTTATATGCTCAAGACTAATTATATAATCCGGACTTTATCTTTCACAACATAATACTTTATGTCAATGTGTTTGGCAGCACCACTTAACTTATTATTGTAAGCATAACATACTGCTAGATTATTATCATAGTATAACTTGAGTGTCTTATGTATGTCATCTACCACTTTCAACCCGGGAATGAATTTCTTCAGCCAATTCACCTACCCTATGGCCTCATAAGATGCTACAAACTCGACATACATTGTGGACGATGTATCGATGATTTGCTTTGAGCTTTTCCACGATATAGCTCCTCCTGCGAGAGTGAATATGTATCCTGATGTGGACTTTCTGCCATCTCCCGCATAATCAGAATCTATATACCCCTCTATGTGTGGTGCAGGGAATCAGATCTTCTGTACGTTAGCATGTGACCCTTTGTACCTTGTAGGTAACGCAAAACTTTCTTTACTAATTTCTAGTATTCTATTCCTAGATTACTCTGATATCTGCCAAGTAACTCAGTAACAAATTCTAAGTCAGAGTGAGTACACACTTGAGCATACTGTCAACTTCCGGTAGCTGAACTATATGAAACCGCTTTCATTTGATCGATCTCATATTGGCTCCTAGGACATTGAAATTCTCCATATCTATCGCCCTTGACTGTGGGAGCAGGTGAAGACTTACAATTTTGCATACTGTATTTCTTTAGAACTTTTTCTAAGTATGCCTTTTATGGTAATCCTAAAACCCTAGTTTCTCTATCTCGGTGAATCTCTATTCCTAGGACGAACGAAGCTTCACTAAGATCCTTCATATCAAACTTCGAGGACAAGAACTTCTTTGTTTCTAGTAGTAGATTAACATCACTACTAGCGAGCAAGATGTCATCCACATATAAGACTAGGAAAATGTATTTCCCATTCTTGAACTTTGCATAAATGCAATTGTCCTCTATATTTTCTTGAAACCCAAACTTTCTTATTGTACTATCAAATTTCAAATACCACTGTCTTGAAACCTGTTTTAATCCGTAAATGGATTTCTTTAGGCGGCATCTCATATGTTCTTTTCCTTCCATAATAAAACCTTTTGGTTGTGCCATGTAAACATTTGCCTCTAGATCTCCATTTAGGAACGCCGTCATTACATCCATCTGATATAATTCTAAATCATAATGTGCTACAAGCGCCATTATGATTCTAAAAGAATCCTTACATGATACTAGAGAAAATGTCTCATTATAATCTATACCTTCTCTTTGCGTGAAGCCTTTCGCCACACATCACGCTTTGAATCTTTCTATATTCTCTTTGGAGTCATGTTTGGTTTTATAGACCCATTTACAACCTATTGTCTTGGCTTCTTTAGGAATTGTTTCTAAGTCCCAAACACCATTAGTTTTTATTGATTTCATTTCATCTTCCATGGCTTTAAGCCACTTTGATGATTGAGCACTTCTCATGGCTTATTCAAATGAGGTGGGATCACCCTCCATTTAAAATTCCTCACATTCATAAACTTCGTAGTCTTCAGGAATGGCTGATCTCCTAACTCTTTGAGACCTTCTAGGGGCCTCGTTAGATGATGCTTGTTCTATATGAGGCTGTTGTTGCTCCTCCTCATGTGTGACAATGGGTTCTATGGGATCCTAAACGATAGGTTCCTCATGTTCATTCATTGTTGCCATAGGAGAGCTAACAACAGGTGTTGTTACTATAGTGTCTTGCACTGTTCGTACAACAACAACATGTAGCGTGAAGAATGGTTCATAAACCATTGGAGTGGGCACGTATACCTACTTCTCTTTAAAATTAATTTCTCGTGCTACCATGCCCCCCTTATCATATCATCCTCCAAAAACACAACATGTTTTATTTCTACAAACTTCATTTGTCTGTTAGGACAATAGAAACAATAACCTTTTGACTTTTTTGGATAGCCAATGAAATGGCAACTGACTATCTTGGAGTCTAGCTTCCCTATGTTTGGGTTAAAGACTTTAGCCTCAGCTGGGCAACCCCACACACATAAATAGTTAAGTAAGGGTTCCTTTCCTATCCATAACTCATACGGTGTTTTGGGCACCGACTTGCTTGGCACTTGATTAAGAATATGAATAGTGGTTTTTAACGCCTCTATCCATAAACTTATCGGTAGGGTAGAGTAACTTATCATGCTTCTCACCATATCCATTAAGGTACGGTTGCGTATTTTAGCTACTCCATTCCACTGAGGCTCGCCCAGTGTAGAATACTAGACAACTATGCTATTTTCCTATAAGAACCTTAAAAAAGGTCCAAGAACTTGGTCATATGGGGTGTGTCGACCATAGTACTCTCCCCCATGGTGAGATCTTACTACCTTAATCTTTAAGTTATACTGATTTTCTACTTCAGCCTTAAATATCTTAAATTTATCCAACGCTTTTGATCTTTCCTTAATTGGATAAATATAGCCAAAACGAGAATAATCATTTATGAATGTTATAAATGAATCATAACCATCTATACTTTTCATAGGAAAAGGACCACAGATGTCTATGTGAACTATTTCTAAAATTCCTGCACTTCGTTTGGCATCTTTCTTTATTTTTTTAACATACTTTCCTTTTATGCAATCAATGCATTGCTCTAAATCTGAAAATTCTAAAGGCGGAAGAATTGATTTCTTAATCAATCACTCTATTCTCCCCCTCGAAATATGGCCTAAACGATAGTGCCATAATTTCAAAGATACATCATGCACTCTCTTCTGGTTATTTATTGTATTCATAGACGAGGAAGCATTCTCATTCTCAGTGCTCACAACGTTCACATTCTCAAAAAGTGATAACAAATAAAACTTGTCTTGTCGGAAGACAAGACCAACACACTTATTATTAATCACAATCCAACATTTGCCATTACCAAAATGGCAATCATATCCATCATCATCTAATCTTGAAACACTTATCAAGTTTCTACACAAAGAGGGTACATAAAGAATATCTGAAAGCTAAAGTCTAAAACCATTATCTAATTCTAGAGAGAGATCTCCAATGGCTTCAACTTCAGCTTCAACTCCATTTGCAACTTTAATTTTTCTTTCTCCTCTTTGCAGGGTCCTCCTCATATGGAATCCCTGTAATAAATTTGCAACATGAACAGTTGTACCTGAATCAATCCACTAAGTAGATTTTGTATAACTTAAATACAAGGACTCATCTATGAATGTAATATGGTCCTCACCTCTCTTTAGAAGGCTCTTTAGGAAGTCTGGACAATCCCTCTGGTAATGTCCATGCTTCTTGCACTATTTGCACTGATCTTTTTCAACTTGAGCATTATTGTTCTTCTGATGGTGCTCAGTCTGAGGGGCTTTCCCTTGAGGTTTGGTATTCTTATTGAAGTTCTTCTTGTTGTTGTCCTTCACAAGGTTAAAAGAGTCACCCTGTGAGCTTTTCAGCCTATCCTCTTCTTGAACACACATTACAATGAGCTTCTCTATATCCCATTTATCGAGGTGCATGTTGTAGTTCACAACAAAAGTTTTATATTCTTTGGACAAGGAAGCAAAAACCAAATGAATAAGGAACTCATCCTTGAGTCCTAAATCTATAACATCTCTGGTGCTACGAGCTTACTTAGCACCTAGGTTAATGCCTAGGAGAAATTAGCAAAACATGTTTTTGGGTTTAAAAGTTTAAAGCATGTGGAATTATAAATGAATCTGGTGTGACTTGATTTTGTGAATAAAACAAACAAATAAGTGTCGCTAGTCAACTTGCCTCGGTGCTTAACAACTTTTAAATAATCTTGTGGACAAAAGTTGTTTAGGGCTTGTTTTGGAAAAGTATGAAGAAAGCGCTTAAAAATGTCTGATAGCGAATAAATAGCGAATGGCTTGTTTATTTGATTGAGCATGAAAAATATTTTTTTTATAAATAGAAATTTGTTGAAAGTAAAAATTGCTAAATAATAAAACCTTAGAGCTTTAGTTATGCTTGTAAATGCATAGAGTTGTGTTAGAAAATAAATTTTGGAAGTTAGAATAATATATAATATAAACAGGAAAATCATATCATCGGCAATATATGAACAACATGCATATGTTGGTATGCTTGTTCGAGTGTCAATGTGATGTTTGTTAGTTTAAAAAATAAAAACGAAAGTGCCGCTGGCCACTCATATCGCCTACCTCGCCGGTTCACGCGTGCGTTATGAGTTAGGACTGAGCCTGCTGGCCTCGTCACATACTGCTCTCTCTCCCCCCTCGTCTGCTCTGCTTAGTGTCATTGCTATCCTTGCCACACTGCAGTCCTGGCCGCCTGAATACGGTGGTGCGTCCCCCTACTCTTAATCAATCAATCATCCGATTTATTAGCGTCGCGCCGCGTTGTTGGGTCCTGTTGCCGTGTATGTGGGCTTGCTAGACAACACCTACCGGGGCCATGCCACTGTTGCCTCACTCACCTCACACTGCCCTTCCACTCCCCTCACCCTCTCTCTGCTTGCCTCGCACCGAACCGCCTGGCTGCCTTGGCCAGCGCTGGACCATGGTAGTCACCGCCGTCGTCGGTTCCCCCCCCCTCGCGTGAGTGCGCTGAGTCCACACGGTCTCACGCTGGACTTGTGGCTCCACTGCATGGCCGCTTCCTTCGCCTACCGTCATGCATGCGAGCATGCTTAGGCCCGTGTTGCCGTGCCCCTCCACCTCCGTTGCCCGCTGCCCCGCAGCACCTACCAAGGTTGTGCTCGCCGTTGCCCGAGCCACCGTGTCACCATGAACCTATCCTTCCCATCGCCCCGTGCTGCCGACCCTGACGCGCCCTGCTCTAGGTCTACTCACTGAGCCGGTCTATGCCTTGCCACTAACCCATCCTCGTCGACCCCCCTCCGACCCAAAGTCGGCACCTTGAACTTTGACCTCGCTCTACGCCGTGACCATGGCGTCTCAGCGGCAGCACCATGACCACGCTCCATCTCTTCACCATGGCCTTCACCCGCATGCTGCCCCGGGAATGCCATCGTGCCAAGCCACGACCCACATGATGCCGCCACCACCGAGCGCATAGCCTGCACTTCGGCGGTCGTCACCGACGAGCGTAGCCACGACACCTCCTCACACACACTCTGACTGCGTCGAGCCTCGTTGCCAATGTTGTCGGATCGTCCCCGCCATGGTGCTCTGCTTTTGAGGAGGGGGAGAAGGGTGAGAATTAGAATAGGAGCTTTTTAGGGTTCTCAATATAATTTCTGTGACTCACATAAATAGTGTTCATGTCCTGCGGGTGGATTAAGTAAAAGTATAGGGCCTCGGCACAAATTGGTGTCGCCGCCGCTGGGTTTCCCACCATGGGCTGGCCTGTTGGGCCGCTCGCCCTGCACCTCCACGGTCGTGGCCTGCTCGGCACCCTGCCTAGGCCAGCCTTGTGCTCGCCTGTGCCTGGGCCGCCGACTGTTCCGCCTAGGCCGCTTGCAGGGCGAGTAAGCAAAATCAATATAAATTTGTGTAGTTGTTCAAAAATTATGAAACCAATTTTGTTAGGCTCCTAAAATTATGATTTATCTATTAGCGTATTTGGTTCATCTAGTTTTGAAATGTTTTCCAGGTTGCTCTAATTATTTTAAAATGTTTAATTTTATTAAAATGTGAACTTGTAGGAATTCCTGTGATAAATCAGTGATAGTGTTGACTCTAAAAATTTTATAGTAAATTACTAATATTATTAGCTGCTCACTGTAATTTTTGTAGCTCCAGAATAATTAGTTTGCTAGATAGATAATGCTGTCCTTGTTCGAATAAAGATTAAATCGATAGAACGGAATAACGAAACAACTTGGGTTTGTATGGCTAAAACACTTGTTGGAAAATGACACCTTTTTTGACGATGTTGGTACATAGCCATTAGCGCTAGCTTGTTAGTTCGTAGTATATACTCTGTTTTAAGAGTTGTTGTTGTCTGGTTAATTAATTGTTGTATCATCTTTGCATCGCATTGCATACCATAATAGGAACGATGATCGATCGTGGAATCATCTGGAGTATCAAAAAAGTTGGTGCCAGGGATCAGGGCATAAAGATGGAATACTAACTTTTGATTATATTTTACCCTAGCAAGCCTCAGTGTATACCCCTACTTTTCTGTACTTTAAATTATACTTATGCATTAAGTTTTAAGGAGTTGAATGAAACCCACTTGCATATATATATATATATATATTATATATATATATATATATATATATATCCTATGAGTCTTACTAGTATGATAGGACCGTGTAGATTGCTATGCTACAAGACTCCGGTAGAAGTCGAGTGATTGCCTATCACTCGCGAGAGATAGGAAATATATTACTGTATTATTATCACTTGAAATATATAAATGGTGAAAGGAAAAATGGAGACCAAGCAGGGATATGGTTTGGGTATTGATGGGTGTAAGAGGTTGTGTCCTATGGCTAACGGGGCATAGCTTAGTTACACTGTTTTCCCTATCTGTGTCGGTTAAGGACCGGCCGTTGTATTAGACTCTAGGCAAGTCACAGACTTATTATCCCGAGCACATACTTGGGTATGAGCGCAGGGAAGACTTGTTACTCTCTTGTCATGGGTTCTGGCTCTTTTTGGACCGACTTTCAGGGTGGTTTTTGGATGGAGGTTGAAGGGTCGAGATGGCGACTAGAGGGGGGTGAATAGTCTTTTCTAAAACTTAATCGCATCAGCTAACCGATACAAACGCGGAATTAAAACTATCGGTCTAGCCAAGACTATACCCCACTATATATGTTCACTAGCACCTTGCAAAGATAATAATTATGCAACAAAGGTGCCGGGCTAGTTAGAGCTCTCCTAACCAATTCTAGAAGCAAGGTCACACAAACCTATGCCGCTAGTACTTTAAGCAACAAGGGAGCTCCTACACTTGCTAGTAAGCAAAAGCACAAAGCTAACTAAGCTCACTAGCAAGGCTCAATAACAAGGTGACCAATGCTAAATTAGAGAGCACAATTACTTAGCTACACAAACTAAGTAATGTGACTAACAAGGTTACACAAACCAAATTAGCCACGCAAGGGAGCTACTTCTATGCTACACAAGCAAGAAGGTAATTAGCAAGCTACACAAGCTATCTAATTACAAGAGCAACTACACAAGCTTAATATGTATAAAAGTAATTGCAAGCTTGTGTAATGGGGATGCAAACCAATGGGAAGAACAAGGTTGACATGATGATTTTTCTCCCGAGGTTCACGTGTTTGCCAACACGCTAGTCCCCGTTGTGTCGACCGCTCACTTGGTGGTTCGGCGGCTAATTAGCATCACCCGCTAAGCCCGCACGTCGGGCGCCGCAAGAACCTACCCCTTGAGTGAGGGTAGCTCAATGACACGCTTTACTAAAGTTGCTCTTCGCGACTCCCGTGGGGCGAGCACAAGTGCCCCTCACAAGCACTTCTCCGGAGCGCCGCACAAGCTTCTTGCACGCTTCGACGGAGACCACCATCAAGCCATCTAGGAGGTGGCAACCTCCAAGAGTAACAAGCACCACCGGCTTGCAACTTGATCACCTAGTGCCACTCGATGCAACCTCACGATACAATCGCACTAGAATAGCTCACTCACACAATCGAATGATCACTATCAAGTATATGTGTGATGGAGGGCTTCCAAGCACTCACAAGCATGGACACTAAGTCCCTTGAGGTGCTCCGCACCAGCCATGGCCAAAGGCCACTTCTATTTATAGCCCCAAGGGCTAAACTAGCCGTTACCCCTTCACTGGGCAACGGTCGGGCCGACCGGACGCTCTGGTCGTGTTGACCGGACGCTGGACCTCAGCGTCCGGTCGCTCGCAGACGACCACGTGTCCTAGTTCCAACGGTCACTTGACTTGACCGGACGCAGCAGCACTCAACTGACCGGACGCTGGACCCTTAGCGTCCGGTCGTTTCCAGTAAGCTCCCGAGCATGACCGGACGTGTCCGGTCGAACGCGATCGGACGCAGCCAGTGTCCGGTCACTCTCCAGCTACTGCTACACTCCACGTCAGCGCGACCGGACGCAGCCTGCCAGTGTCTGGTGCATTCAGATCCAGCGTCCGGTCAGTTGACCGACGCCAGCATCTTCTCCATTCTCTTCACCCTTGCTCAAGTGTGCTAACCACAAGAATTTGCATCCAGCGCAATAGAAAATAGGCATTCCATTTTCTCGAAAGCGCCGAATAGAAAATGGAGGGCTCCCAAGCACTCACAAGCATGGACACTAAGTCCCTTGAGGTGCTCAGCACCAGCCATGGCTGAAGGCCACTTCTATTTATAGCCCCAAGGGCTAAACTAGCCGTTACCCCTTCACTGGGCAACGGTCGGGCCGACCAGACGCTCCGGTCGTGTTGACCGGATGCTGGACCTCAGCGTCCGGTCGCTCACAGATGACCACGTGTCCTGATTCTAATAGTCACTTGACTTGACTGGACGCAGCAGCTTTCAACTGACCGGACGCTGAACCCCCAGCGTCCGGTCGTTTCTAGTAAGGTACCGACCTCGACCGGACGCGTCCGGTCACACCTGATCGGACGCAGCCAACATTCGGTCACACTCCAGCTTTTGCGTTATCGTACGTTAGCCTGACCGGACGCAGCCAGCTAATGTCCGGTGCATTTAGATCCAGTGTCCGGTCAGTTGATCGACGCCAGCATCTTTACGACCAACGCGTTTTCACTTCTAACTTCTTCACCCTTGCTCCAATGAGCTAACCACAAAGAATTTGCATCTGGCGCAATAGAAAATAGGCATTCCATTTTCCCGAAAGTGCCGAATCCTGCCTCGCAAGCTCGGCGGGAGGGAGAGAGGGATCCAAACCCATCTCACCCCTACAAACACCACCTCCTTTGTAAATATGCCAACACCACCAAGTGTACACCACCATGTGTATGTGTGTTAGCATTTTCACAATCATTTCCCAAAGGATATTAGCCACTCAACTTGCCACGCCACTCGATCCTAGCGACAATGCAAAGTTAGATCACTCGAGTGGCACTAGATGATCGATATGCAAACAAGTTTTCCCCTCTTGATAGTACGGCCATCTATCCTAAACCCGGTCATAAACTTCTCTACACACCTATGACCGGTGAAATGAAATGCCCTAGGTTATACCTTTGCCTTGCGCATTCCATTCCATCTCCTCCAATGTTGATGCAACACATGCACCAACACGATCAACAATGATATGATCCACTTCATATCATCACATGATCATATTGGTTCATCGATCTTGACTCTACTTGCTCTTCACCGTTGCCATCGTCCATCGGCGCCAAGTCTTGCTCAAGCTTCACCGCCACGCGGTCCATCACTCCAAAGCCTTCGACTTGCCCTTCACGCTTGCAACCGGTCCATCAAGCCAAGTCTTGTCTTGATCTTCTCCACCTTGATCACATGACTCAATGTCATGTCTCATGTGCATTTAAGCTCCTTCATCATCACATGTGTGAGCTTTGCAACATCTCCAAGCCATTTTCACCTTCATGGCATATGTTGCTCACACACATGTACCTATGGACTAATCACCTGTGTATCTCACATAAACACAATTAGTCCACCTAAGTTGTCACTTAATTACCAAAACCAAACAAGGACCTTTCAGAGGTCCTTGCACCGCACTATGTTCGGGACTCAGGGGTGGGGGCTTGAAGTCTAAGTTTGGATGGCGACCTGGACCCCGTGATAGGAGAGTAATAGATTGGTCCTGCTTGTGCCTGGGGTACAAGCGAGGCGTGTGTTTTAGGGTACCCAGCTAGGCTCATTGATTTATAAATCGCCGCCATGTCGATATGACTTCTCTACAATCTAGCACCATAGTAAGAACTGCAAGATGAAAGATGGTAAAATGATTCTGATTGCTTACCACCTGCTTGAAAGTAGCACATGTGCTTACATAGAATGGTTGGTTATTAAACTAATGATGACTGCTAAGAAAATTGAATATAAGGATGCATGCTTAGTAATGCTTCCTACAGATGCAATAAACCCACAAGCCAGATAGCTTTGCATATCCTTGGAGTCTTTTCTTTTCTCCTATCGGGTAAGTCTTGCTGAGTACAATTGATTACTCAGATTTTTATTTCCCCCTGTTGCAAGTGATAGGCAAATGTTAGAGCTGACCCTTGTGTGTGGATTCCTCTTGGTGGGCTCAGAGAGGATTTCTTTTTCGCTGCGATCATAGTTTTTATTTATACCTCTCTCTAAATGTTTTATAAATAGAAGTTTTATAATCTGTTGTCATCGTTTATATATGTCAATGCTTCATCATGTCATGAATAGATGTTTATTTCCGCTGTAATTCTGTTCACATGTTTATATTCTGTTGTTACATTTAATTGTTCATAACTCTGACAGCATGATCATATTCCACTAATATAAGTAATAAATATTATACTCTAATGTTGTATTAAAGGTGATGTAAGAAATGGTTAATAATAATATAAGCTTTATTCTCTTATTTATGATCCTTATGGAAAAATGTGGATTTTCGGGTTCTTCCTCGGGGTGTGCCCGACGAATTTGCGTAATTTAGTGTTCTCCCTTGTGTACTTAGTATCTAATGAAAGACAAGTACTATTGGGAGACATTAGATTAGACGGTTCTGCCATAAAATTCATTGGCTTTAGCTTCAAAGCCGTGTTCTCATCTTCAGTATGTGCTCTCTGATACCGTCACCAGTGTATTTCTCATTGAACAATTTATTGATCAAAGTTCCAGCATAAGCCTTTGAAGAGCCAGTAAACTGACTCTCCACTTTCTTGATGTATTATGTGGCGGTGTCACAATCTGGAATAGACCCCCTTATCGCATCTGAAATTGTGGACTTAGCCATCATCAAGCACTTGTGGTTTGAAATGTCCCATTTTTTACGTTCGAGATCATATTTTATCCGCACTTCTACATGATCTCGATGCCGAGCAGTGAAATCAGTATCAGACTCAATTTCTCCCTCACCGGGTCCACTGGCTCAGTAGGACATGGGGAGGTAAGCGCTAGATCATTCTCAAATAGTGCAAGTGCTAGGTCATACTTCTCTCACCATACCCTATAGTTGCCCCTTCAAGAGGCGGTATGTGCGAGATAAATGCCATTGAGTTTAGTCCTGAAAAACATCGTCAGAGATAGTGAGAAAAAATAACATAATAATTGCATGCCTTAATTTAACGTTGGTTAAAATTAAAACATACAATCTTCTTATACACTAATTCTTATTAATGCATGAAAAAACTCATGAAATATCATTTATAACATTGCTATTATCAACTTTGGTCAGGAAAATAATGATATCATAATTTACTGAATAAAATTTAACTGCTCTTCAAATTAAATTCTCTCGTTGGTTCGAATTTAATTAGAAGATAATAAACTTTAACATTGCAGCGGAAATATGAAAAAATTCTTTATCTACTTTTCAGAAGCATTTCACTGTACTCATATACTCTCTAAAAAACTATCCCATTGGTTCAAATTTTGACAGAGATTTAAACAAGACAAAAAAGTCATCAAAATTTGCTTCTGAAAATGAATAAACATGACTTGGTATCTATTGTTCATTTTGCCTAGCCTATTGAAATAGTACGTGGCCCAGTAGCGAAACACCGCCCGTACGCCCGCGTTCGCGGCCCACCGGTAGCCCAACACGGAGCGCGCGCCCGCTCCCCCACGCTCAGGCCACAACCTAGGCCTGGGCCAGGAATCTCTGTTCCCACCTGGGCCGCTTTCGGCCTGATGCGTTCTAAGTCATTGATCTACATCCGATGGTCGTCCACGTATTTCGCTCGGAATAAAAACGGTGACCATGTGACACGACGAGCGTGTGGCCGCAGCAACAGGCCAACAACAGCCGTACGTTTCGGTCTGACCAGACTGATCTGGTGCTATACTATACACGGCAGGCCTGACAGCGTACATGTACTTTATGTACTAGTTCAGTGTATCTCAGTGTACACACCCACACGTACACGTAGGAAACTCGCTCAGAGTCTCGGTGCTTTAGTTTCCTCGTTTCAGAAAAGATTGAAAAAAACACTTTTTTAAGGGAGTAAAGCAATTCAAGTTTAACTAATCTATACTGTAATTCCCTGCATTAAAAATCTGTACTATAATAGAAAATAAATTTTACCTAAAGACTTAGAGAGAATTCCTTGAATGCCATCAAAACTTATACCAATTCCTTCATTGCCATCCATTTCTAATTTTTGATCCTCTAATTGCCATTTCAGTCATATGAATATCTATTCTTCCCTTCATTGCCATCCAGTCACAATATTTGTTCCCTTCATTGCCATTGTGTGTACAATCAAAGCTTCAAATGCCAATTTTGCCCCTGCTTGCCTTCATGAAGACTTACGAATTTATATAATATTTGCATACACACGCCATTTTTTGTGGCTAAATCTCTATAACCATTTCATAAAACAACATACAAATATACTACATTTACATCACGAGCCTTTCGTCACTGTATGAGAGAAAAAAAAGGAACGAAGAGCAAACGCAAACTGGCTGCGCGAGCGGTGCTCGGGGCTTTCTTAGATAGCAGCGTTCTTGCCGGCGGCGAGTGGCGCGCGGCGCTTGCGGCAAGGGCGGCTTTGAGCGCGACA
This sequence comes from Miscanthus floridulus, assembly GCF_019320115.1. Lineage (NCBI taxonomy): Eukaryota > Viridiplantae > Streptophyta > Magnoliopsida > Poales > Poaceae > Miscanthus > Miscanthus floridulus. Next base: position 121,931,674 of record NC_089583.1, read on the forward strand.
ACAATGAGGTCGGCAACAACAGCGTTAGTGTTGAACAGCGAGCGCGGCAGCCGCGGGGGCGACGCGAACTGCGGTGTTTGATGTATTTTTTGTCAATTCAAAATCCTCCGTATGCACGCATATGCTTGTATTTGTGTGTGCAGTGTACGTGCTATAATTGTTCATGTACATGCATAGAAAGAAGCTAGCAACAATGATATGGGCTTGTACGTTGCCTGTTCCATGCATGCACGTAAGTGTGTTCATGACATGATGCATGCAGTGGCAGGATGCACGATGCAGGATAAGGGGGCTAAAACAAAAGAGATGTTGATTTGCATAAAGATTTAATGGTGAAATCAAGTTTTTCCTATCAGTGATTAGGCTTGAAATCAAAAAATTAGGGGGCCCTCCAGCCCCCCTGTGGATCCGCCGCTGGATGCATGCAAATAGAGGAAACTAACAGGGGCAGCCATATACGTGCACCTCGATACGTTACGACCTGAACCGGCAGCCAATGAGAAGAGCACGGGTGCAGACGTGCGGCATGACAGGGAGAAGAAAGCAGGGGTATAATCGTCCTTTTGCATTACTATTTGAGCTATCAGAGCAAAATGGCAAATAAGGAATCTAGAAATAAGAATCAATGGCAATGAACCTATTTTCTGATGGCAACGAAGGAATCGTTATAGTTTTTAATGGTAATGAAGGAATAATCTCAAAGACTTACTTACCCACACTATATTAGGACTCTAATACATAATAAGTACTCAGCATCACTAAACTGAAATATAATTTTTCATAATAAGGAGATTTAAATATAAAAATATTTATTAGTTAAACTCGGAAGTGAGGTACGTACGTACTCATAGATCCGAGATGGCTGCAGGCTAGTCTACCTGGCAAACTTTCGGGTACACGCCTGGCGATTGATGGAATCAGGTTTGTGGAGTTTGTCGGAGGCAGTATGTTAGTACAAGTGACAATATAGACTGTGACTTGTGAGACAACGTCACGGTCAGGACTGCTGGACTGCTGCGCTGGAACAGGCCACAAAATGGGGTAGTGCTACGCCCACTAGGCAGAGTTACGCAAAACGTAGTACTCCCTCCGTCATTTTTTTTTCTGTGCAATTCTTGGTTTCCAAGGAGTCAAATAATTTAAACTTTGACTAAAATTACATTCATAATACAAAATAAGTACCATTGGATTAGTTATAGAATATATTTTATAATAAACTTATTTGAAGACATAAACGTTAATACTATTTACTAAAACTTAGTCAAACTTGAATTAGTTTGAACGGCACAGATTCCATAATTGCATTTTTAATGAAGGGAATAGTATACTTCTTCAGTCCAAAAATAAATATATTTTTAAAAGATTTTCAGAGAAGTTTCATGTTACTTAAAAATTATATATCTACTTCTATCAAAAACTATTTCAACATATAATGGTTGAACTTTGGAAGCAGAGAAAGTAAAAAGGACGTACGGCAATTAGATGGATTATGCCTACAACTTAAAGTATAATTATTTTGGAACAAATTTCAAATGCTAGAAGTGACTATAATTAGATGGATCATCATACCTACAACTAGTAGGTACTCCCTTCTCAAAATAAATAGCTACAACTAGAGGTGGCTCTAATCAGATGGATCCACCTAGTTGCAGTAGGTTTCTCTTAATTTCTCAACTTCCAAAATGTAAATATTATATGCTGAAATAGCTTATGACATAGATAAATATGCAGAATTACTTCACATCAATCGCCTGTTGTGCTGCTTAGCCGTCAGGCGACGTGCCCGCGCCTGCACCCCATGCTCGACACATGCCCGCGCCCTCTCTCTCATCTCCGGTAACCTCCTCCCCGGCAGCCTCGCCCGTGCCCGATGGCCGCCCCACCCTATTCTTTCCCAACTCCGGCTGGCTTAGAAGGGGCTGGCCGAGGGAGGCAGGCGAGGCAGGCGGTGGAGGCGGCTGGGCAGGTCGGGACGGGGGAGCTCCATGGCCGGAGCTCACCGTCACCGTGGAAGGAGGGGGAGGGGCAGAAGGTGGCCGTCGCGGGCGTGCTAGGGTTGCGCCGCGGTAGGGAGGTGGGCATCGACAAGGGCGAGGAACATGCCAGTGTGGACCCATGGCGAGAGGAAGAAGATGAACAGTGCATCGCTGGGGGAAGAAGAAAAGGTATGTGCCATTGGATGGGCATGGGACGACTGTCGACGTCGCTTGATGGATAACCACCCCGTCAGGCACCTGATGTGGAGATAGACCCACTACTTTCAAGTTACATTGATCTCCTTAAAAATTCTAGAAATGTGTTTATTGTAAAGGGAGCCTAGCTTTCAAATTCGACATACAGCTTATTGTTGGTGAACACGTTAGCTACCACTCAAAAATAACGTCCTTAGAGCACCTCCAAGAGTTTACAAAACCTACCATCAATCTTGATTTTTTGGGGGCAAGATTGAAAAAACACGTTATCCAACAACTCCTCGTCTCAACTCCCAATCTTTTCACGCGGAGATATTCATGCGCATATCAATCGACTAATCTAGAGGTGGAAGGACATGAGGAAGAATAAGGATAGGGTTCCCAATGCAAATTTCAAGAGAGAAAGAAAATATAAATGTGGTTGGGATGATTTGAAAACAGTCCAAGATTCATGATGCAAAATTTTCGATTATCTACTAGGAGCAGAGATTTAAGAAACGATTGGATGAACCCAATAAATCGCTCCCAACTTTTCTTTAGCTATTTAGATAACGCATTGGGTTACTAATTGTTTAATTGAACTATTGGAGATGCTTTTACATGCCATAATAAACATAGAAAAATGAAGGCAGATAGGAGTATTCCCTCCGTCCCAAAATTATGGTTGTTCTAGCATTGGGCACGAAGACCAATGCAGAAGCAAAAGTACTAGAATATCCCTATAATCTCTCTCGTGCTCTCGTCCCCGGTGAGGTCCAGATCGAGCTCATCCTTGTGCCTGACCGAAGTCGTCGCTCAGCCTGTAGCTACTCTGTGAGCCTAGGTTCGAGGAGCCCAAAACCACCCAGGCCACGCAGTGACCATCACCTCTACCGCCGTCGTTGTCGTCGTAGCACCAGAGCCTGCTGCCTCCCAAAGATCTGTCTGTCCCCGTCGCGTGCGTGTAGCAGCAGGTGTTCAACGGCCTCGGACAGGGCTCCAGCAGCATGAGCAGCCTGGCCAGTGGGCGCCATCGCCACGCCTTGCGGTTTACCGAAGAAAAGAGGAGGGAAGATGGTGGCAGCGACGCTTGCTTGAGGTCACGGCGCTATGGATCTTGAGCTGGGCGTCGACCTCAGCTACATGTGGATCTAGGCCGGACAGTGGATGGGGAAGAAGGGAGGGGGCGGTGCCTGCTAGGATGCGTAGCTCGACGTCAGGACACTCGACCTTTGCTCTAGATTGGCCGCCTGAGGGACAACCACTTGCTCCGGTCCACACCGATGATGGCCCGCTCCACCTCGATGATGGCGGAAGAGAAAAGGGTGGGGCGCCTCCGATGTGAGAAGAGGACGATAGGTGCAGCGGCGCTGGTGGGAGTATGGGATCATGGCTTCACATGAGAAGCTTTAGGCCTGCATCCCTCTTTAGGCTGGTCCATGCATCCCTCTTTAGGTGGGTCCCATGGTCTAAAATAACCTTCTTTGTGGGACAATTTTTAAATGCCAAAATGACCTTCTTTTAGGGACATAGGTGATAGACTTGATAGGATCACTAGCCATAGATCTAGCATGTAGAACTAACATTTGAATGAAGTAGTAAACCCTAGAACGCGGTCTAGTGCAAGAAACAGAGAGAGGGAGAGAGATGAGAGGTGGCAAACCATCGTTCGCCTTCGTAGAAGATGAGCTGGCCATCGTTGATGCGAGGTGGAGGTGCGGTGGTGACATGATAAAGTCCCGACGGTGACGCGGTGGAGGCGCAGTCGTAGGGCGGCGGTGCTTCCCATCGCTGGCAGTGCCCCCTCTCTAGATCGGCTTAGGGTTTGTAGGTGGGGTGTCTGGCGACTCAGGGGAGCCTCGTGCCTTATGCCCTGGCCCCCACCTCCCTTTTTATGGCATTGTGTGATGGGGGGCCACCAACCATAGTTAGGGTTGGGCGCCCCCGGTCAGGGCGTAGATCAAGGCCCAATTGGCCGTTCGGCCAACTGGTGGGATCAATCTAACATTCTCCCCCTTGATCTCACCTTACGACTTAAACTTAACTTACTTACTCTATCTTATTCCTATTCCATCATAGATCAGTGCATAGAGCATGCCTCATCATCATGGTTAGTTGCCGTTAGATTAAATAGCTACAATGCATCTCTCTATTTTAAAACAGATTCTCAACTAGGCCCTTATTGTCCAAGAATTATAGACTTTTCTTTAAACCCATGCCGGCTAAGTGTTCTCTAAACATGCTGGGTGGTAAGCCTTTTATAAGCGGATCCACGAGTATCTTTTCGGTTCTTATATGCTCAAGACTAATTATATAATCCGGACTTTATCTTTCACAACATAATACTTTATGTCAATGTGTTTGGCAGCACCACTTAACTTATTATTGTAAGCATAACATACTGCTAGATTATTATCATAGTATAACTTGAGTGTCTTATGTATGTCATCTACCACTTTCAACCCGGGCATGAATTTCTTCAGCCAATTCACCTACCCTATGGCCTCATAAGATGCTACAAACTCGACATACATTGTGGACGATGTATCGATGATTTGCTTTGAGCTTTTCCACGATATAGCTCCTCCTGCGAGAGTGAATATGTATCCTGATGTGGACTTTCTGCCATCTCCCGCATAATCAGAATCTATATACCCCTCTATGTGTGGTGCAGGGAATCAGATCTTCTGTACGTTAGCATGTGACCCTTTGTACCTTGTAGGTAACGCAAAACTTTCTTTACTAATTTCTAGTATTCTATTCCTAGATTACTCTGATATCTGCCAAGTAACTCAGTAACAAATTCTAAGTCAGAGTGAGTACACACTTGAGCATACTGTCAACTTCCGGTAGCTGAACTATATGAAACCGCTTTCATTTGATCGATCTCATATTGGCTCCTAGGACATTGAAATTCTCCATATCTATCGCCCTTGACTGTGGGAGCAGGTGAAGACTTACAATTTTGCATACTGTATTTCTTTAGAACTTTTTCTAAGTATGCCTTTTATGGTAATCCTAAAACCCTAGTTTCTCTATCTCGGTGAATCTCTATTCCTAGGACGAACGAAGCTTCACTAAGATCCTTCATATCAAACTTCGAGGACAAGAACTTCTTTGTTTCTAGTAGTAGATTAACATCACTACTAGCGAGCAAGATGTCATCCACATATAAGACTAGGAAAATGTATTTCCCATTCTTGAACTTTGCATAAATGCAATTGTCCTCTATATTTTCTTGAAACCCAAACTTTCTTATTGTACTATCAAATTTCAAATACCACTGTCTTGAAACCTGTTTTAATCCGTAAATGGATTTCTTTAGGCGGCATCTCATATGTTCTTTTCCTTCCATAATAAAACCTTTCGGTTGTGCCATGTAAACATTTGCCTCTAGATCTCCATTTAGGAACGCCGTCATTACATCCATCTGATATAATTCTAAATCATAATGTGCTACAAGCGCCATTATGATTCTAAAAGAATCCTTACATGATACTAGAGAAAATGTCTCATTATAATCTATACCTTCTCTTTGCGTGAAGCCTTTCGCCACACATCACGCTTTGAATCTTTCTATATTCTCTTTGGAGTCATGTTTGGTTTTATAGACCCATTTACAACCTATTGTCTTGGCTTCTTTAGGAATTGTTTCTAAGTCCCAAACACCATTAGTTTTTATTGATTTCATTTCATCTTCCATGGCTTTAAGCCACTTTGATGATTGAGCACTTCTCATGGCTTATTCAAATGAGGTGGGATCACCCTCCATTTAAAATTCCTCACATTCATAAACTTCGTAGTCTTCAGGAATGGCTGATCTCCTAACTCTTTGAGACCTTCTAGGGGCCTCGTTAGATGATGCTTGTTCTATATGAGGCTGTTGTTGCTCCTCCTCATGTGTGACAATGGGTTCTATGGGATCCTAAACGATAGGTTCCTCATGTTCATTCATTGTTGCCATAGGAGAGCTAACAACAGGTGTTGTTACTATAGTGTCTTGCACTGTTCGTACAACAACAACATGTAGCGTGAAGAATGGTTCATAAACCATTGGAGTGGGCACGTATACCTACTTCTCTTTAAAATTAATTTCTCGTGCTACCATGCCCCCCTTATCATATCATCCTCCAAAAACACAACATGTTTTATTTCTACAAACTTCATTTGTCTGTTAGGACAATAGAAACAATAACCTTTTGACTTTTTTGGATAGCCAATGAAATGGCAACTGACTATCTTGGAGTCTAGCTTCCCTATGTTTGGGTTAAAGACTTTAGCCTCAGCTGGGCAACCCCACACACATAAATAGTTAAGTAAGGGTTCCTTTCCTATCCATAACTCATACGGTGTTTTGGGCACCGACTTGCTTGGCACTTGATTAAGAATATGAATAGTGGTTTTTAACGCCTCTATCCATAAACTTATCGGTAGGGTAGAGTAACTTATCATGCTTCTCACCATATCCATTAAGGTACGGTTGCGTATTTTAGCTACTCCATTCCACTGAGGCTCGCCCAGTGTAGAATACTAGACAACTATGCTATTTTCCTATAAGAACCTTAAAAAAGGTCCAAGAACTTGGTCATATGGGGTGTGTCGACCATAGTACTCTCCCCCATGGTGAGATCTTACTACCTTAATCTTTAAGTTATACTGATTTTCTACTTCAGCCTTAAATATCTTAAATTTATCCAACGCTTTTGATCTTTCCTTAATTGGATAAATATAGCCAAAACGAGAATAATCATTTATGAATGTTATAAATGAATCATAACCATCTATACTTTTCATAGGAAAAGGACCACAGATGTCTATGTGAACTATTTCTAAAATTCCTGCACTTCGTTTGGCATCTTTCTTTATTTTTTTAACATACTTTCCTTTTATGCAATCAATGCATTGCTCTAAATCTGAAAATTCTAAAGGCGGAAGAATTGATTTCTTAATCAATCACTCTATTCTCCCCCTCGAAATATGGCCTAAACGATAGTGCCATAATTTCAAAGATACATCATGCACTCTCTTCTGGTTATTTATTGTATTCATAGACGAGGAAGCATTCTCATTCTCAGTGCTCACAACGTTCACATTCTCAAAAAGTGATAACAAATAAAACTTGTCTTGTCGGAAGACAAGACCAACACACTTATTATTAATCACAATCCAATATTTGCCATTACCAAAATGGCAATCATATCCATCATCATCTAATCTTGAAACACTTATCAAGTTTCTACACAAAGAGGGTACATAAAGAATATCTGAAAGCTAAAGTCTAAAACCATTATCTAATTCTAGAGAGAGATCTCCAATGGCTTCAACTTCAGCTTCAACTCCATTTGCAACTTTAATTTTTCTTTCTCCTCTTTGCAGGGTCCTCCTCATATGGAATCCCTGTAATAAATTTGCAACATGAACAGTTGTACCTGAATCAATCCACTAAGTAGATTTTGTATAACTTAAATACAAGGACTCATCTATGAATGTAATATGGTCCTCACCTCTCTTTAGAAGGCTCTTTAGGAAGTCTGGACAATCCCTCTGGTAATGTCCATGCTTCTTGCACTATTTGCACTGATCTTTTTCAACTTGAGCATTATTGTTCTTCTGATGGTGCTCAGTCTGAGGGGCTTTCCCTTGAGGTTTGGTATTCTTATTGAAGTTCTTCTTGTTGTTGTCCTTCACAAGGTTAAAAGAGTCACCCTGTGAGCTTTTCAGCCTATCCTCTTCTTGAACACACATTACAATGAGCTTCTCTATATCCCATTTATCGAGGTGCATGTTGTAGTTCACAACAAAAGTTTTATATTCTTTGGACAAGGAAGCAAAAACCAAATGAATAAGGAACTCATCCTTGAGTCCTAAATCTATAACATCTCTGGTGCTACGAGCTTACTTAGCACCTAGGTTAATGCCTAGGAGAAATTAGCAAAACATGTTTTTGGGTTTAAAAGTTTAAAGCATGTGGAATTATAAATGAATCTGGTGTGACTTGATTTTGTGAATAAAACAAACAAATAAGTGTCGCTAGTCAACTTGCCTCGGTGCTTAACAACTTTTAAATAATCTTGTGGACAAAAGTTGTTTAGGGCTTGTTTTGGAAAAGTATGAAGAAAGCGCTTAAAAATGTCTGATAGCGAATAAATAGCGAATGGCTTGTTTATTTGATTGAGCATGAAAAATATTTTTTTTATAAATAGAAATTTGTTGAAAGTAAAAATTGCTAAATAATAAAACCTTAGAGCTTTAGTTATGCTTGTAAATGCATAGAGTTGTGTTAGAAAATAAATTTTGGAAGTTAGAATAATATATAATATAAACAGGAAAATCATATCATCGGCAATATATGAACAACGTGCATATGTTGGTATGCTTGTTCGAGTGTCAATGTGATGTTTGTTAGTTTAAAAAATAAAAACGAAAGTGCCGCTGGCCACTCATATCGCCTACCTCGCCGGTTCACGCGTGCGTTATGAGTTAGGACTGAGCCTGCTGGCCTCGTCACATACTGCTCTCTCTCCCCCCTCGTCTGCTCTGCTTAGTGTCATTGCTATCCTTGCCACACTGTAGTCCTGGCCGCCTGAATACGGTGGTGCGTCCCCCTACTCTTAATCAATCAATCATCCGATTTATTAGCGTCACGCCGCGTTGTTGGGTCCTGTTGCCGTGTATGTGGGCTTGCTAGACAACACCTACCGGGGCCATGCCACTGTTGCCTCACTCACCTCACACTGCCCTTCCACTCCCCTCACCCTCTCTCTGCTTGCCTCGCACCGAACCGCCTGGCTGCCTTGGCCAGCGCTGGACCATGGTAGTCACCGCCGTCGTCGGTTCCCCCCCCCCTCGCGTGAGTGCGCTGAGTCCACACGGTCTCACGCTGGACTTGTGGCTCCACTGCATGGCCGCTTCCTTCGCCTACCGTCATGCATGCGAGCATGCTTAGGCCCGTGTTGCCGTGCCCCTCCACCTCCGTTGCCCGCTGCCCCGCAGCACCTACCAAGGCTGTGCTCGCCGTTGCCCGAGCCACCGTGTCACCATGAACCTATCCTTCCCATCGCCCCGTGCTGCCGACCCTGACGCGCCCTGCTCTAGGTCTACTCACTGAGCCGGTCTATGCCTTGCCACTAACCCATCCTCGTCGACCCCCCTCCGACCCAAAGTCGGCACCTTGAACTTTGACCTCGCTCTACGCCGTGACCATGGCGTCTCAGCGGCAGCACCATGACCACGCTCCATCTCTTCACCATGGCCTTCACCCGCATGCTGCCCCGGGAATGCCATCGTGCCAAGCCACGACCCACATGATGCCGCCACCACCGAGCGCATAGCCTGCACTTCGGCGGTCGTCACCGACGAGCGTAGCCACGACACCTCCTCACACACACTCTGACTGCGTCGAGCCTCGTTGCCAATGTTGTCGGATCGTCCCCGCCATGGTGCTCTGCTTTTGAGGAGGGGGAGAAGGGTGAGAATTAGAATAGGAGCTTTTTAGGGTTCTCAATATAATTTCTGTGACTCACATAAATAGTGTTCATGTCCTGCGGGTGGATTAAGTAAAAGTATAGGGCCTCGGCACAAATTGGTGTCGCCGCCGCTGGGTTTCCCACCATGGGCTGGCCTGTTGGGCCGCTCGCCCTGCACCTCCACGGTCGTGGCCTGCTCGGCACCCTGCCTAGGCCAGCCTTGTGCTCGCCTGTGCCTGGGCCGCCGACTGTTCCGCCTAGGCCGCTTGCAGGGCGAGTAAGCAAAATCAATATAAATTTGTGTAGTTGTTCAAAAATTATGAAACCAATTTTGTTAGGCTCCTAAAATTATGATTTATCTATTAGCGTATTTGGTTCATCTAGTTTTGAAATGTTTTCCAGGTTGCTCTAATTATTTTAAAATGTTTAATTTTATTAAAATGTGAACTTGTAGGAATTCCTGTGATAAATCAGTGATAGTGTTGACTCTAAAAATTTTATAGTAAATTACTAATATTATTAGCTGCTCACTGTAATTTTTGTAGCTCCAGAATAATTAGTTTGCTAGATAGATAATGCTGTCCTTGTTCGAATAAAGATTAAATCGATAGAACGGAATAACGAAACAACTTGGGTTTGTATGGCTAAAACACTTGTTGGAAAATGACACCTTTTTTGACGATGTTGGTACATAGCCATTAGCGCTAGCTTGTTAGTTCGTAGTATATACTCTGTTTTAAGAGTTGTTGTTGTCTGGTTAATTAATTGTTGTATCATCTTTGCATCGCATTGCATACCATAATAGGAACGATGATCGATCGTGGAATCATCTGGAGTATCAAAAAAGTTGGTGCCAGGGATCAGGGCATAAAGATGGAATACTAACTTTTGATTATATTTTACCCTAGCAAGCCTCAGTGTATACCCCTACTTTTCTGTACTTTAAATTATACTTATGCATTAAGTTTTAAGGAGTTGAATGAAACCCACTTGCATATATATATATATATTATATATATATATATATATATATCCTATGAGTCTTACTAGTATGATAGGACCGTGTAGATTGCTATGCTACAAGACTCCGGTAGAAGTCGAGTGATTGCCTATCACTCGCGAGAGATAGGAAATATATTACTGTATTATTATCACTTGAAATATATAAATGGTGAAAGGAAAAATGGAGACCAAGCAGGGATATGGTTTGGGTATTGATGGGTGTAAGAGGTTGTGTCCTATGGCTAACGGGGCATAGCTTAGTTACACTGTTTTCCCTATCTGTGTCGGTTAAGGACCGGCCGTTGTATTAGACTCTAGGCAAGTCACAGACTTATTATCCCGAGCACATACTTGGGTATGAGCCCAGGGAAGACTTGTTACTCTCTTGTCATGGGTTCTGGCTCTTTTTGGACCGACTTTCAGGGTGGTTTTTGGATGGAGGTTGAAGGGTCGAGATGGCGACTAGAGGGGGGTGAATAGTCTTTTCTAAAACTTAATCGCATCAGCTAACCGATACAAACGCGGAATTAAAACTATCGGTCTAGCCAAGACTATACCCCACTATATATGTTCACTAGCACCTTGCAAAGATAATAATTATGCAACAAAGGTGCCGGGCTAGTTAGAGCTCTCCTAACCAATTCTAGAAGCAAGGTCACACAAACCTATGCCGCTAGTACTTTAAGCAACAAAGGAGCTCCTACACTTGCTAGTAAGCAAAAGCACAAAGCTAACTAAGCTCACTAGCAAGGCTCAATAACAAGGCGACCAATGCTAAATTAGAGAGCACAATTACTTAGCTACACAAACTAAGTAATGTGACTAACAAGGTTACACAAACCAAATTAGCCACGCAAGGGAGCTACTTCTATGCTACACAAGCAAGAAGGTAATTAGCAAGCTACACAAGCTATCTAATTACAAGAGCAACTACACAAGCTTAATATGTATAAAAGTAATTGCAAGCTTGTGTAATGGGGATGCAAACCAATGGGAAGAACAAGGTTGACATGATGATTTTTCTCCCGAGGTTCACGTGTTTGCCAACACGCTAGTCCCCGTTGTGTCGACCGCTCACTTGGTGGTTCGGTGGCTAATTAGCATCACCCGCTAAGCCCACACGTCGGGCGCCGCAAGAACCTACCCCTTGAGTGAGGGTAGCTCAATGACACGCTTTACTAAAGTTGCTCTTCGCGACTCCCGTGGGGCGAGCACAAGTGCCCCTCACAAGCACTTCTCCGGAGCGCCGCACAAGCTTCTTGCACGCTTCGACGGAGACCACCATCAAGCCGTCTAGGAGGTGGCAACCTCCAAGAGTAACAAGCACCACCGGCTTGCAACTTGATCACCTAGTGCCACTCGATGCAACCTCACGATACAATCGCACTAGAATAGCTCACTCACACAATCGAATGATCACTATCAAGTATATGTGTGATGGAGGGCTTCCAAGCACTCACAAGCATGGACACTAAGTCCCTTGAGGTGCTCCGCACCAGCCATGGCCAAAGGCCACTTCTATTTATAGCCCCAAGGGCTAAACTAGCCGTTACCCCTTCACTGGGCAACGGTCGGGCCGACCGGACGCTCTGGTCGTGTTGACCGGACGCTGGACCTCAGCGTCCGGTCGCTCGCAGACGACCACGTGTCCTGGTTCCAACGGTCACTTGACTTGACCGGACGCAGCAGCACTAAACTGACCGGACGCTGGACCCTTAGCGTCCAGTCGTTTCCAGTAAGCTCCCGAGCATGACCGGACGTGTCCGGTCGAACGCGATCGGACGCAGCCAGTGTCCGGTCACTCTCCAGCTACTGCTACACTCCACGTCAGCGCGACCGGACGCAGCCTGCCAGTGTCTGGTGCATTCAGATCCAGCGTCCGGTCAGTTGACCGACGCCAGCATCTTCTCCATTCTCTTCACCCTTGCTCAAGTGTGCTAACCACAAGAATTTGCATCCAGCGCAATAGAAAATAGGCATTCCATTTTCTCGAAAGCGCCGAATAGAAAATGGAGGGCTCCCAAGCACTCACAAGCATGGACACTAAGTCCCTTGAGGTGCTCAGCACCAGCCATGGCTGAAGGCCACTTCTATTTATAGCCCCAAGGGCTAAACTAGCCGTTACCCCTTCACTGGGCAACGGTCGGGCCGACCAGACGCTCCGGTCGTGTTGACCGGATGCTGGACCTCAGCGTCCGGTCGCTCACAGATGACCACGTGTCCTGATTCTAATAGTCACTTGACTTGACTGGACGCAGCAGCTTTCAACTGACCGGACGCTGAACCCCCAGCATCCGGTCGTTTCTAGTAAGGTACCGACCTCGACCGGACGCGTCCAGTCACACCTGATCGGACGCAGCCAACATTCGGTCACACTCCAGCTTTTGCGTTATCGTACGTTAGCCTGACCGGACGCAGCCAGCTAATGTCCGGTGCATTTAGATCCAGTGTCCGGTCAGTTGATCGACGCCAGCATCTTTACGACCAACGCGTTTTCACTTCTAACTTCTTCACCCTTGCTCCAATGAGCTAACCACAAAGAATTTGCATCTGGCGCAATAGAAAATAGGCATTCCATTTTCCCGAAAGTGCCGAATCCTGCCTCGCAAGCTCGGCGGGAGGGAGAGAGGGATCCAAACCCATCTCACCCCTACAAACACCACCTCCTTTGTAAATATGCCAACACCACCAAGTGTACACCACCATGTGTATGTGTGTTAGCATTTTCACAATCATTTCCCAAAGGATATTAGCCACTCAACTTGCCACGCCACTCGATCCTAGCGACAATGCAAAGTTAGATCACTCGAGTGGCACTAGATGATCGATATGCAAACAAGTTTTCCCCTCTTGATAGTACGGCCATCTATCCTAAACCCGGTCATAAACTTCTCTACACACCTATGACCGGTGAAATGAAATGCCCTAGGTTATACCTTTGCCTTGCGCATTCCATTCCATCTCCTCCAATGTTGATGCAACACATGCACCAACACGATCAACAATGATATGATCCACTTCATATCATCACATGATCATATTGGTTCATCGATCTTGACTCTACTTGCTCTTCACCGTTGCCATCGTCCATCGGCGCCAAGTCTTGCTCAAGCTTCACCGCCACGCGGTCCATCACTCCAAAGCCTTCGACTTGCCCTTCACGCTTGCAACCGGTCCATCAAGCCAAGTCTTGTCTTGATCTTCTCCACCTTGATCACATGACTCAATGTCATGTCTCATGTGCATTTAAGCTCCTTCATCATCACATGTGTGAGCTTTGCAACATCTCCAAGCCATTTTCACCTTCATGGCATATGTTGCTCACACACATGTACCTATGGACTAATCACCTGTGTATCTCACATAAACACAATTAGTCCACCTAAGTTGTCACTTAATTACCAAAACCAAACAAGGACCTTTCAGAGGTCCTTGCACCGCACTATGTTCGGGACTCAGGGGTGGGGGCTTGAAGTCTAAGTTTGGATGGCGACCTGGACCCCGTGATAGGAGAGTAATAGATTGGTCCTGCTTGTGCCTGGGGTACAAGCGAGGCGTGTGTTTTAGGGTACCCAGCTAGGCTCATTGATTCATAAATCGCCGCCATGTCGATATGACTTCTCTACAATCTAGCACCATAGTAAGAACTGCAAGATGAAAGATGGTAAAATGATTCTGATTGCTTACCACCTGCTTGAAAGTAGCACATGTGCTTACATAGAATGGTTGGTTATTAAACTAATGATGACTGCTAAGAAAATTGAATATAAGGATGCATGCTTAGTAATGCTTCCTACAGATGCAATAAACCCACAAGCCAGATAGCTTTGCATATCCTTGGAGTCTTTTCTTTTCTCCTATCGGGTAAGTCTTGCTGAGTACAATTGAGTACTCAGAGTTTTATTTCCCCCTGTTGCAAGTGATAGGCAAATGTTAGAGCTGACCCTTGTGTGTGGATTCCTCTTGGTGGGCTCAGAGAGGATTTCCTTTTTCGCTGCGATCATAGTTTTTATTTATACCTCTCTCTAAATGTTTTATAAATAGAAGTTTTATAATCTGTTGTCATCGTTTATATATGTCAATGCTTCATCATGTCATGAATAGATGTTTATTTCCGCTGTAATTCTGTTCACATGTTTATATTCTGTTGTTACATTTAATTGTTCATAACTCTGACAGCATGATCATATTCCACTAATATAAGTAATAAATATTATACTCTAATGTTGTATTAAAGGTGATGTAAGAAATGGTTAATAATAATATAAGCTTTATTCTCTTATTTATGATCCTTATGGAAAAATGTGGATTTTCGGGTTCTTCCTCGGGGTGTGCCCGACGAATTTGCGTAATTTAGTGTTCTCCCTTGTGTACTTAGTATCTAATGAAAGACAAGTACTATTGGGAGACATTAGATTAGACGGTTCTGCCATAAAATTCATTGGCTTTAGCTTCAAAGCCGTGTTCTCATCTTCAGTATGTGCTCTCTGATACCGTCACCAGTGTATTTCTCATTGAACAATTTATTGATCAAAGTTCCAGCATAAGCCTTTGAAGAGCCAGTAAACTGACTCTCCACTTTCTTGATGTATTATGTGGCGGTGTCACAATCTGGAATAGACCCCCTTATCGCATCTGAAATTGTGGACTTAGCCATCATCAAGCACTTGTGGTTTGAAATGTCCCATTTTTTACGTTCGAGATCATATTTTATCCGCACTTCTACATGATCTCGATGCCGAGCAGTGAAATCAGTATCAGACTCAATTTCTCCCTCACCGGGTCCACTGGCTCAGTAGGACACGGGGAGGTAAGCGCTAGATCATTCTCAAATAGTGCAAGTGCTAGGTCATACTTCTCTCACCATACCCTATAGTTGCCCCTTCAAGAGGCGGTATGTGCGAGATAAATGCCATTGAGTTTAGTCCTGAAAAACATCGTCAGAGATAGTGAGAAAAAATAACATAATAATTGCATGCCTTAATTTAACGTTGGTTAAAATTAAAACATACAATCTTCTTATACACTAATTCTTATTAATGCATGAAAAAACTCATGAAATATCATTATAACATTGCTATTATCAACTTTGGTCAGGAAAATAATGATATCATAATTTACTGAATAAAATTTAACTGCTCTTCAAATTAAATTCTCTCGTTGGTTCGAATTTAATTAGAAGATAATAAACTTTAACATTGCAGCGGAAATATGAAAAAATTCTTTATCTACTTTTCAGAAGCATTTCACTGTACTCATATACTCTCTAAAAAACTATCCCATTGGTTCAAATTTTGACAGAGATTTAAACAAGACAAAAAAGTCATCAAAATTTGCTTCTGAAAATGAATAAACATGACTTGGTATCTATTGTTCATTTTGCCTAGCCTATTGAAATAGTACGTGGCCCAGTAGCGAAACACCGCCCGTACGCCCGCGTTCGCGGCCCACCGGTAGCCCAACACGGAGCGCGCGCCCGCTCCCCCACGCTCAGGCCACAACCTAGGCCTGGGCCAGGAATCTCTGTTCCCACCTGGGCCGCTTTCGGCCTGATGCGTTCTAAGTCATTGATCTACATCCGATGGTCGTCCACGTATTTCGCTCGGAATAAAAACGGTGACCATGGCATTGCGCCTGAAACCCTAACTCATTTCTTCCTTGGCCTTCTCTCTCTTCGCCGCACACGCAGCCGAGCAGTGAAAAGTGTAGCGGTAGCGCCACCGCCGGTCCCCTCGCTGGTGTGAGCGCTCGCCCTAGGCTGAGTGCACCGCTGTCGAGCGGTCTAGGTGACGGTGCCCCATTCCCCACAAGCGCTACGGTGGGCTCGCCCTAAACCCTAGATCTTCCCCTTTCTCCTCAGTGCAACCGATGTCAGAGACGAAGAGTGCGGCGCCGCCGTGAGTCCCCTCGCCGGAGCATGAGCTCCCTAGTGGTTGAGCGCGCCACCATCGAGCGGTCCTGTGTTAGCGTCCTAAGCCCACGCGCCGGTGACCGAACATCAAGCGGTGGCTTGGCCCATTCTGCCCGCGCGACGGTGGGATTCTACCCGTGCGACGGCGGTGGTGATGCGCGACGGGGAGTCCAGGTAGGTCCTCCCCTCCTTCGTCCTTACTCTAGGGTAAGGGTTAGGGATAGGGTTAGAGTTTCGGGTTGGGATCGACTTCGCTTGGCAAATCAAGTCCCCTCCTTCTGTTTTCTTATTCTGATCTACTCCAAGAGCTAGATCTACGCCTAGTTAGGTGCTCTGATACCATTCATAGACTTGATATGATCACTAGCCATAGATCTAGCATGTACAACTGGCATTTGAATAAAGTAGTAAACCCTAGAACGGGATCTAGTGTGAGAAACAGAGAGAGGGAGAGAGATGCAGGGTGGCAGACCATCATCCGCCTTCGCAGAAGACAAGCTGGCCATCGCTGATGCGTGGTGGAGGTGCGGTGGTGACGCGGTGAAGTCCCGACGGTGACGCGGTGGAAGCGCAGTCGCAGGGTGGTAGTGTAGAGGCGAGGTGAAGCCGATGGCGGTGCTTTCCGTCGCTGGCAGCACCCCCTCTCTAGATCGGCTTAGGGTTTGTAGATGGGGTGTCTGGCGGCTTAGGGGAACCTTGTGCCTTGTGCACCGGCCTCCACATCTTTTTTTATGGCGCTGTGCGACAGGGGGCCACCAACCATAGTTAGTGTTGGGCGTCCCTGATCAGGGCGCAGATCAAGGCCCAATTAGGCTCTTGGGCCAACTGGTGGGATCAATCTAACAGCAGGGAGTATATATGTACTCTAAGCTAGGCATTTGTAGCATAATTATTTTTCAAACCGTTCATAAAATAAATAATCTGGACGCAAGTGCAACTTTTTTTGCCCGTTCCCTGATAGAATCAGATGCGAGCACAAGGCGGACAAACAAGAGCACATTGCACACTGCAGTTGCAGCGCGCGGGACGAATGCATGCTTGGTATTCAGAGAGAGCAGTTGAAAATAAGGATGGATCTGGATGTCCAGATATCTGAAACATCATGGTATCCGTATCCATTTTATTGTAAATATGGATATCCGTATTAATATTCGATTTAAATATGGATGTTAAATAGATGTATCCGTATTCGTTTTTCAAGTTAATTCTCTATCCGATTCCACATCCGTATCCAACAAAAATATAAAATATTCGATAATATCCATATATGGAAAGTACAAATTATTTTGAAACCATCTAAATCTTACAATTATGACTAATTAACTATTTAAATGATAATAAATTTAATATAACAGATGATATTTATTATTATTTAAAAGTTATCTAAGGCTAATATAATTTTAATATTATTAACAATACATAAATCTCGAGTTAAATTAATTTTAACATTGCTGATCATATAATTAGTATTTTATTTTATATTGTATCATTTTAAAATTTATTTTTATTTATCTAAATTCAATCATTAATATATAATCTTTAATTTTATTATATTTTATATATTTAATTATTAAAATATTGATTAAAATCTTTTATTTTTGGTAGTTGTCTTTATCCACGGTGTTATATAGCTATATGTTAAATCCCTTCATCCATAATGATTTTATTATACTATGAAACTATCGATAAGAAAATAGATACATGTGATATTCAAAATCAACTGAATATCCGAATCCGAATCTGAATTCGAGATATCCATTTTGTATTAGTATCCAACAATATCCACATTTGTATTCATATTTGAATTAAAATATGGTAAATAGTGCTATCCAAATCCGTCTGGATCCAATCCAAATCCATCCTTAGGGCCTGTTCGTTTAGGCAAGGATTGGCTCGGGAATCGTTCCGGCTGCTGATAGCTCATGTAAATATGGCAAACAATCCAGCCATGAACGGTTCCATAGAGCAGTTTCATGAGAAACAAATGGAGCCTTAGTTGAAAAGCGAGGGGCAAAAGGCAAAATGAATCTGCTATCGTTTCCGGCTGCTTACCCATACCTAGGTCCAAGTCAAGGATCGCAACTCACTACACGCTGGACGCTTGATGCTGCTGCTCCTTTTGCCTCCCTTTTGGCAGAAAGAACACCGGCTCTGGCTCCGGCTCAGTTGGGTCGTCCTCGTAGGGCATGATTGGTTGCTTCGGGGTAGGGTATCCGGGATGGAGGACTAGTCCTAGGTGGTGTGATGTAGGTTAAAACCATTCATCTAGGTGTGTTTGGTTGCAACTTTGGGATTGGTACTGGATGATAGTCAGTTTATTTGGTTGCCAGCTTACACCAATTTGAGAAATGAGCTGGTACTGCTAGTTGTGTTTGGTTTGGCGCATTGCACAAGGTGTGAGCACCCATGTATCACTTTGGTGAGGTTACCACCATTTTTATCAGAACAAGCATGTGAACACAAACATTGCCTCAGATCAATTTGTATCATCATCAACTATGACCTTGGAGCATAAGAGATATTACAAAATAATACAACAGCAATGGTAAGAGGTAGTTCTTCCCACGTTTAACAATTTAAAAGATGAGCTCAGATAACAGAGGGAAAGCCACCCATGTATGAATAGACAGTGGTTAACATATTGGCCTCATATAACAGTTCTTCATCGGTTGACCTTGAGCTTGGACCATAAGAAACATAGAAGGCAACACACAACAATGGTAACAAACAAGCATGAAAACCAAATAGAATAATACCAGAGTTCTAGTGCCTCACAAGCTCAAGGTCATCAGGTATTTGTAATCCAGTACACATGGCGGTTTAGTTATCATCATAGGCTTGACAAGAATATCAAAGCTGCAGTCACCTCATTCTGTCATGGAACTAGAAACAACATAGGGCTTGATTGGTTGCCCGAAGCACTATAAGGAGGCATTTTAGGGCATAGACCCCAGGCTCCTTTCCCCGATAGGCAACATACCAAGACATGGCATTTTGAGCATCATAGACAGTTGTAGCAACGAGCAAGAATGAACCACAGGAGCACCAGCAACAGAAAACACTGTCCCACAGCCACAACAAATAACATCGATTTGTTCCTGAGCACCTTTGGTGGAGGATTGACAAAAACTTTATCCTCTTCACAACCCATGAACTCTAAGTATGATGCTTCTACCTCTTCTTTGTTAGGAAAGCTCTTGTAGCTGTTGTTTTTAAAACCAGTTACCTGGACATTGCATCTAGCCAGGTTGCACATACCCCAGGAACTCTTCCATGATACACAACATACCAAGCCATTTGTCCCTTAAAAACATATAAAAGCAAGTATAAGATGTTGATAAGATGAGCGGTAGTTCAATCGATTTGCCTCAAATTTAATTACCTTTTCATTTGAACTTGAACTTGGAGCTTAAGAAACATAGACAGCAACAAACCTCAAACAAATAGTAGAAAACTAAGATCATGACAGTCATGAAACCATGTGAGGCATCTAGCCTAGCCATCAGATCATCAGAATTGTCCAGCTATTGCTTGGGCATGGATGTCTCACATGGTTTGATTATAGCCATGAGAAGCAGAAGCAGAAGATAGAAGAAACAATGCTCCAGTACCTCACAAGTCCAAGTCAACAATGTGCTTAATCCATTACTCAAACTGGCACTGTTATCTTCATAGGCATAAAAAGGATCTCACAATTGTATCAGCCTCAGTCAAAAAATAGTTGACATTAGAAGCACAAAAAATGTAGGCCTCAGCTAATGTAAACTGCAATCATCCTAGGTGGCAAATAAGAACACAAATTGCTAAGGCAAGTTCACGACTCCCATGGAAGCGTGGGACTAGTCCATCCTAGCCATCCGGTAGGCACGCCTACAATAGTTGCTTGGGAATGGACGTATCCCACGGGTTGATGAAAGACATGAGAAAACACAAGAATAGCATAGGGCTCAGATAAACTAAGTGACAATCCATCACCCTTTGTTAATGTATACACCACACAGATCAACAAAGCCTCACATCCATCACCGTGACTCCTATGCTGTTCCAGAATAGGTGTAGCCTTGGTTAGGTGGCAAATGGTTCTTTGTAGCATTAGTTGAGGTAAGTGCCACACATCAAAATACTTCCTACAGCATAAGACAGTTAGCATGGCTATATGCAAAAGTGGAGAGGCAAGCTAGTATGCATCTAAGCAAAGTAGGTTGTGCTCAGGTAGGTCCTAAGCCATAGGATCCTATGAGCCTCTATCATCTGAACAAAGCAAAGTCCCTCAGCCTTGTTCTTCAGCAGGTAAACTAGGGCAAACATGAGTGCCTCCTGTGAGTACCCAGGGCAGTCCATAACACAGCCATAAAGATCCTGATGCACCTCATTGTGCTATGGAGTCTTCAGAGCATCTCCTACAGACTCCACAACCTTGATCATTCCATTCATGAGGTCTATTTCCTTTGGGGCAAGCTTCCTTCTCTTGCCACCCCTTTCATCCTAGCTCTTGGCATCAGAACCCTTAGAGCCTTCTATACCAAAAGGAGTTTCCTTTCTAGAATCAGCCTCTGTGCCACCCAAGTTAGTGGTGTCCTCAACGGTATCAATATCACCTTGGCCAATGTCGGTTGGAGTACCTAGAGTCTCGTTTGAGCCCATTGCATACCTGCCTGTTGCCTGGTTACCACCAAAGATGGCCTCCATCTGAACATAGTTCTCTATTAGTGTGTCCAAGAACTTAGCATCAGCAGGATGGTCCTAGTTAGTGAAACAGATGTAACTATTAAACATAGGAGAGCAAAAGAAAAGAAAAGGGATAGCTGAGGTGTTATCCAAATAGTTTCTAACCATGGTGTGGCCAAGCAGGTGTTCATCATCAAGTACTATCATGTGGTGGTCCTCATCCCACAGAGCACCACTCAAATCCTTGAGCCTAACAACCTTAACCCACCTTTGCCTCCACTTTCTTAGGTGATTGTAAATCTGCTGGGTGGTCACATTGACCCCAATAAACTCAGAGACCATGAGCTCAACCTGCCTAACATGTACCTCCTTGAACCCTTTCTCAGTTTTGACCCCCTGCCCAACCAAATCATGGAACCTCCTAAGCATGAACCTAGACTGGACAGGACTCTAGTGCATAGGGCCATTGGGCTGAGGGGCTGCTTGGTTGCCATCATCATCAGCAACTACCCCACTCTGTTCCACCACATTGTCCTCACCACCAATGTTAACAACCTGGTCAGGCATATTGTCCATTTCCTATCCACAACCACCATAACATTGAACAGCTAGTACGTAAGGAAAATAAATTGTATGGTATGAAATACAAGTTTAATAGATCAAATAGGCAGAAAAGGAATAGGTACTACATCATTGCAAAGTGCCATAGGTCTCAATTAAAATACAAGTTTCTCTAATACTACTAAACAGTACACACACCATGCCACTACACCCTAGAATTCCCCCTGTTTTGCCACATATGTGCAGCCCATGCCTCCCTCTGTTGTGCCTAGGTACCATTATCAGGGACATGATCTGGTTGTGAGACATTGTCATTGATGTTAGGTGTCCATGTGGATTCAGCAGGCACATGCTCGTCCTGCCTATGCCTGAGGATCCAATTGTGAAGAATACAATAGGCAAGAACAAGCTTAAAATGGGTCTTGTATGGGTAGAAAGGTTTATTGTCTAATATCCTGAATCTACTCTTTAGAGCCCCAAAAGCCCTCTCAATTGTTACTCTAAGAGATGAATGCCTTAGATTAAAAAGCTCTCTTTGATTTTGAGGTCGGTTTGAACCAAACTCCCTCAAATGGTACCTTATGGCATGAAATGGTGGCAAGAAACCAGGCCTCACTGCATAGCCAGCATCGACAAGATAGAATTTGCCTAAAAATTAGCAGATAGAAATATGTTTTAGTAGTTTTATTTAGGATTAAGCAAAGTGTCAAAGGTTTTTTTTGGTTTGGATGATACCTGGTGGCACTCTAAGGCCATCATCTCTTTCAAGAGCATCAGACAAGATAAGAGTATCATGTGCAGATCCCTTCCAACTAGCAAGCACATAGGTGAATCTAAGGTCAAAGTCCACGGCTGCCAACATATTTTGTGTGATGGTGTGCTTCCTGCCTCTAAAGGCAGCTTGCATCTTCACAGGCACTCTAGCTAATACATGAGTACCATCAATTGCTCATATGCAGTCCTAATTGAAAAAACAAAAGTGTAGGTGAACATTGACACCAAACTGATATGCATGAGACCTATGTATGACAAGTTATGGATACCAACCTTGAAATAGGGGTACCACCTTCTACTCCCAATGATCCTAGGATGGACATTGGTAGCAGGAGAGACAATCAATTCATTCCTCAGCTCTCCTACCGCATATAACACCTTTTAGAAGAACCTACTAATTATCTCTGTGGACCTCCTGAAAGTAAGGTCAACCACCCTAAACCTCTTATTGTGACCAACAACATGCAAGAACATGGCTACTTGTTCTTCAACAGATGCATGTATGCTGTCAATGACAAGCTCTCTACTACGGAAAAGGTCACAAAGTTGGAAAAAATGGTCCCTCCTCATTCTAAGAAGGTTAACACAGTGCACATCATCAGATTCATAGATGTATCTAAGGTTGTTCATCCTCTGTTTGTCTCTCTCAGCCAAGGGACCATAGGTGACTGAGCGCGAATCTTCAACTCTCCTCCTAAACCACATAAAAAACCAAGCAGCCACTGCAACAATCACAGCAGCAGCAGCCCTTTGCCTAGCTTCAAATGTCATGTCTACCAACAGGATGGAGGGCAACATTAGAAAGGGAGCATGCAACATGGGTGTGTACTGCTTAGCAAGCAAAAAATTGAACAAAATAAACTATGAAAGACACGGCTGCCACACCAAAGGGTGCTCCTCCAGCGTATACTGTTACACAATCCACATCATTGACCTCTAGGCACTTTGCTCAGTTTGTACAACAAAATAGGCATCAACATATACAAGATCTACACAAAACATGAGGTATAAACCAAATATGAAGCATCACGTACAGATCTGAGGATGTCAAACCAAGAACCTTGATTTCTTGGCATTTCAAGCAAAAACCACCAACAAATCAACAAAATCGACACTAAAGAAAGAGGAGGGGAAGAGCACATGTGACATATATACCGTTCAAGCGCCGGAGGGCCGAGAGAAATCCGTCGGCGAGGGTCGCCTTGGTAGGGCTACCGAGGTCGAGGGGGAGCAAGACGGGAGTTCGCACCGGAGCTATGGCAGAAAGAGAGGCGAAGAGTGAGGGCGATAACCCTAGCCGAGACCCGCGCGCATGCTTTATGGCCCGGACGGCCTCATCTCCCGCGCTTGGCGTGAAGGTTTCCGCCAATCACCAAACGAGCCTACATCGAGAGGGAAGTGGGGATCGAGAATACGGCGCCGTCCGAGATGGACGAGCGAATCTATATGGGAGGAAGCAGGAGAAAGATATCAATAGGGCAACCAAACATAAACAAACGCACGAAAGCATGCATGATGGGCCAAATAGCGATCTGGTTCGAACAACCAATCGCACCCGTAGTCAGCTACCCCAGGCAGCATCATGTGCTTGTGTATCCGTCCGTCCAATGGACAGCTGCGACATGGCTGCAGCGCAGGCACGGTGTGGAATTGGATGGATGGGAAACGGTCAGACATGTCACGCCACTCGCCACCGATTCAGGGGCATGTGCCCGGTGTCCGGCCCTGTCCTGTCCTTGCACACTCACTCAACTACTCCTACTCAGCTAGGTGCTGTGCTGGATGCAACTGCAGTAGAATACTCTACGAGTACTATGCTATTGCAGTATTGCTGTTGCTGGCACCAACCTTTGCAAGGACAGTTCACGTTCACGGCGCATTCTTCCACCACCTCAACGCTATAGGCCGATTGCTGTTGGGAGGGAGGGAGCGAGCGAGCGAGGAATTGGAATGGTGACGGCACAGTTGGTGTGTTGCATTGCAGCTGTAGGTGCCCGACCCCGAGTGATGCGGATCCTGACAAGCGCCACTGTCTGCAAATCTCAGACATTAAAACGTACGGAGTACTGTACGACAATGGACGGGGGAGGCCCCATCCGCCTGGCCTGCTTTTACGACGGCGACCGTGACCACGACGGGACGGTAGGGTAACATGCCTATGGCGGTCCGGCTCGACGAGGGCACTCATGGCATGGCATGGCAAGGCCGGATCTGACGAGCGACGAGATTACCTACCCGTCGGCTCACTCCATCTAATCTTATACTTTGCCTTTCCGCACCCGTAATCATCTTCACCCTAGCTAGTATAGCACAGGCCGCCAGCTTCATTTCTGTGATCCCGTGACGGGGAACAGTGTGGGCTATGGCGTTCCTGGCACTCGCTACTCACATGCCATTGCGACTTTGCGAGTCGCCGAGCCGACGACGTCCTTTCGGAGCGACACCAGACTGTCTCCGAGGAGCAACGTACCCACGCAACGCAATGCATGGTCATCCCATCCATGAGACCATGAGAGAGCTTGTGGGCATGGTGGTTGTTGGCCTATCTATGCCCTCTCACCCCTCAGGATCAAGACCTTGCTCTGTTTCTGCTTCTGCTTCTGGTTCGTCATTGATGTGCACTGTGCAAGGCAGCACTGTACTATACAGCGCAGAAGAGGGCGCCATAGCTCCAAGCAAGTTTTTTTTTTCCTCTCCCCCTGCTCACTCTCTCATGTGGGTAGGTAGTCGAGGTCAGGTCACTAGACAGCAGCTAGCAGGAGATGGATGGAGGGAATAGTAGTAGCCACTAGCCACAGCCAACCCCCAGCGACCCAGCCCCAACCCCAACCCCATGTGGCTGGCACTTGGGCTCTTGTTGGGACACGGCCGAAATTTCCGCGACGAGACCACCTCGCCACTATGGACTGTGGACGGAGTGCCCTGCCGAGATCCATCTCATCTCCCAGCTGGAGTACAGAGAGAGAGTGTAGACACACATCAGTGCTACTGCATACGTACGGGTCTTCTTCACAGCTTCATTCCAAGGAAGCTACGAGTACTTGTCAAGCAAGGAGTACTCAGCATTCATCTCAGCTCACCTGTTCCTGACCGAATTTCTAAACACAGCAGGCCAAGAGTACCAATGATAAGCTTATTGCTCCCATGCAAACTGTCAGTGCACGCGGTTAGAATTACTAGAATGAAGGAAAGCTCCATGTCATCATAACCAAATA
This sequence comes from Miscanthus floridulus, assembly GCF_019320115.1. NCBI lineage: Eukaryota > Viridiplantae > Streptophyta > Magnoliopsida > Poales > Poaceae > Miscanthus > Miscanthus floridulus. The sequence continues at coordinate 121,957,442 of NC_089583.1, forward strand.
CACTTATCCGATACAGACAGGTGGTTGGCACCGGAGCTGTGGACGGCTTCCAGGTCGAGGTGACAGCGACCCAGGGCCTCCTTGGTCCTTGCATTTGCGAGCTCACCACTAGAGATTACAATATATACACATACTAGAGATGCTTCGTTTTGCCATTGTCTATGCTCAAGTGGCAACTTTGGTCGACCTGTATATATAAACTATAATCTGACGAGTCCCTCTATGAGACTATGACCGTACCTTTTTGAATAATACAGAGCGCAACTAAAATAGTGGGATCTGCTCAGGATCATCAGATCATATGGGCATATGTGTTCACAAAATATTGCCACTTGTCCATGTCTACATGCACCAGCCTTAAAAACTCATCAGACACAGGAAAAGGATGTAAGCTTTAGATGACATACGCACACCACTAGCAGCACTAAAAAGCGGCGGGCTAATCATGCTATAGAAAAATAAAAGGCAATCTGGAGCATAATATATGTCAATGCACTTGCTTTTGTCACACCTTAGTTCCACGCTGGCAAGCATTTTAGGACTGATAGGACGTTGAACACATTATAATTACTTAAGTGGCCAAACTTGATGCAAGTTGTGATCTGAATGCTGCAAGTTGCAAAACTGGGAAAGTTACCCTCGGTAAAATATATATATATATGTTTTTCAAGATGTAAAGGCTATCCATCGGGAACAAATCTCAATTGGTTTCAGGTCTGCCAGAATTTTACTTTTGTGCCAACAGTCCACACATAAGAGTAAGCTGTCAGCAGTCAGCACTTGTCTGATAAGTACTCTGGAGACAGAAGAACGAACCATGAGAGCAGCTGCATTGTGTGGCGCTCAATTTTTTTTAGTGTTTTACAGAAAGTTGTGAGAAAGATTTAGTCAAAGAGGAAGTGATGCAAAAAGCCATCCACTTTTCTACTGTTTCTTGTTTCTACGGCAGCTCTACTGGACAACTCGGCAGAAGGAGATTTAGACGGCCTTGATATCAAAGGGCATCTTTCGGTTCCCTTTTTATCTTCCCCAGGGTAAGGTAGTAGCCTTATTTCAAGGATCATGATTCAAGAAAAGAAACAAGTATCCAATGTATATCTATCCCAGTGATGAGTGGGTCTGGCATTTGTCAGTCCTATTGCTGCAGCAAGATGGGAGGCCTTTTGATGCTCCTTTACACGAGCGGGGAACTAGCATAAGCAATTCAGAGATATGTAAAACAGTCTTGTGGCTAAACAATTGTGTGCACAGAGAATTGTTTGTTTGATCACCATCCACTGGGCAAGCAAAAAGGTAGGTAGTACATGGAGCTAAAGTGGGTTATTAGTGGTACCAGGAAACAAAGAGTGCATTGGTCTTCGATATTATTTCACACTTTGTTCAGTAGCACTTCACTACAGAGTTTAGAAATTTTTTAGTCCATTCGTACCTTTAAAACACCTCAGAGTTCTGTTCCATTCTTGGAATTTCTCTCCACCTCCGTCCCTACCAAAGTCGACCAAAGGACCAGTTGGGCCAGGCCATGGAGGCCCAGGATAGCAGCAAAAATTTGACCTAAAAATAGATACTTCCTCAATTTCAAATTATAAGTAGCTTTGATTTTTTTGTTCGTCTATTTTGCTTATCTAAATACATAGCAAAATGGATGTATCAAAAAAGTCAAAAACGACTTATAATTTGTAACGGAGGGAGTAGCAACGAACACTAGTGTTAACCACCAATGATTTCCTTTTCGGCACCAGCAGACTATGGGCGTAGGAGATACCAGAAGTGACACCTTACCTGCCAATAGATCACACACTTGGAACGAGGGTCCATCTTTGTACGCTGTACGTGTAATCGGATGTAGCCGTAGCTTCATCAAAAGTCCCCACCTTTGGTTGCTTCATGACCAAGTTTTCAGGGAAGCTACAAGTCCTGAAAACAGTGCAGCTTTGGGCTTTTCTAACTTTGTCACTGCCTAGGAATGATGATAGAATGAAGAGCTAAGAGCAAATAGTTTTTTTTTTTTTGCAAGGAAAAGAGAGGCTTTCTTATTACTCAGGAAAGTTGTTACAATCCTGAGCTATAATTTGTTTGATACAACCGGCACCGCAGACTGCCAAATGGCAGAATGACCCGTTCTTAATGCTAGTTGTGCGAGCTCGTGGGCAGAATTACCATCTCTTCTCGTGTGGACTAATCTCCACTCAGCTAATAGACTCCTAGTCTGAACCACTTCATCTAAAATGAACCGGACTCTGGAACGATTTCCAAACGGCCGTTGTAGCATCAAACAGACAGAGGTACAGTCGGACTCAAGGATAACCGCCCCCCGTGCTCATCAGCAGCAAGGCGAAACCCTTCTGTCGCCGCCATTGCTTCCACCTCCTCCGCGTCCCTCGCCACATTCACTGCTGCAATGCAACTAAGAGGACCGCACCATTGTCATCCCTAATAACCACGCCAATGCCACCCTTGCCTGTTTCGCTGTTCAACGCCCCATGCATCCACGTTCACCTTGCGCCATCCTGGATCCAGCTTCCTCCAGCAGCAGGGATATTTAACTATTTGCCATCTTACTGATGTCACCTCTCTGTTTGTCAGCTTTAGACGTGCTCCTACAGATTTGTCATGGCAAACAGTAAACCACCTACGCTTTTACCACCTTTGCGATGTGGCACACCACGTTGGCAAGCCAGCGCGACAGCACACCTAGGAACCCCAACTTGACATGGGAAAAGACCTATTGAAAGGTCCTAAATGGCTAGAGGGGGGTGAATAGCCTATAAAAATTTCTCTATAAATTACTAGAGCAATTAATTAGATAGCTAAATGGCGAAATTGCTTTTTGCTCTAGCTCTAATAGGGTTGCAAGCCACGTACCCACAATTCTAGTTGGAATATGATCTCTAGGCACATAAGAACTAAGTCACAACTCTCTAAACTAGTGACCTAGCAAGAACTAATTACTTCTAACAAGACAACTAGCTAGCTAACTATTTCTACACTACACAAGAGAGCTATACTACTCAAACTACCTCTATACAAGATAAAAGAATGTAAATACAATGAGAGGCAGAGAGTGATATACCAAACGTGGCAAGTAACAATATATGATCACCAAGTGAAGACCAAAGAGCCAATTGACACACGGTTTGTCCCAAGGTTCACTTGCTTGCCATCAAGCTACGTCCTAGTTGTGACGGCCGATTCACTTAGTGGTTCGTGAGCCACTAGATGCTCAAGCTAGAATCACTCCCAATCTCACTTGGATGATGAATTAATGAAAGAGATGAGTGAGGGTGATTGGATTAGATCACAAGGATGTATAATTGATCAAAATGTCCAAGAGAGTGAGCCCAAGCCGACCAACATCTATTTATAGAGCTCAAAAGTCACACATACCCATTGGCCCCCTTCATGTGATGTTTGCGCACCGACTGGACGCACTACACGGGTGCACCGGATGCGTTTGGTGTGCCACGTGTGAAAGGTCCTAAATGGTTAGACGAGGATGAATAGCCTATAAAAATCTCTACAAATTCACTAGAGCACAAGGTTAGTAACCTAAATGGTAAAATATAATTTTGTTCTAGCTCTACAAGGGTTGCAAGCCACCTACACCAACAATTCTAGTTGTTATGATCTCTAGGTTCACACAAATGCTATGTCACTATTCTTTAAGCTAGCGAGCTCTCAGAGACTAACTAAAGAGCCTCACCAACCAAACTAACAAGCTCTCAAAGACTAACTACACTAAAGAGCTTGACTAGGCAAGAACGAAGATAAAGTAAATACAAGAGTGTGTAGGAAGATTATACCGCCATGGAAAGAGAGATGAACCAATCACAATGAATATGCAATCAATCACCGGGAGAATACCAATCACAATGGACATAAGATTTTTCTCCTGAGGTTTACGTGATTGCCGGCACGCTAGTCCCCATTGTGTCGACCAACACTTGGTGGTTCGGTGGCTAATAGGTATCAGACACCTAGCCAACACTTGGCGCCGCAAGAACCTACCCACAAGTGAGTTAACTCAATGACATAAGCAATCCACTAGAGTTATCTTTCGGCTCTCCGCCGAAGAAGGTACAACACCCCTCACAACCACCGGGAGATGGCCATGGACAATCACCGACTCATGCCAATGCTCCTCCGCTGCTCCAAGTTGTCTAGGTGTCGATAAACACCAAGAGTAACAAGAAATCCACGGCCACACCGATCCTCAAGTGCCACTAGATGCAATCACTCAAGCAAATGCACTATGAATCAGTCACAATCTCACTATGATAATGAATCAATGATGAAGATAAGTGGGAGGTGTTTGCTTAGGCTCATAAGGATGTATCACTGGTGAAAATGCCAAGAGAGTGAGCCCAAGGCGCCCCAAGTCTATTTATAGAGGTCCAACACCTCCACTAGCCGTTACACACTCGGGGCCGACCGGACCCTATGACCGGACCCAAAGTTCGGACCATCTATAGGGTGGATCCGATTCTTGGATTCGCGCCACATGTCTCTCCTTTGAATCTCCCTCATTGGATCTTAAAGGTCACTTACGCGTGCACTAAGGACCTCTGGACCGGACCTAGAGGACAACGACCGGACCCAGCGCCTCCTCGGGTCCGAATCTACACAGTGTGGCAGAACCGCCCGAAATAACTTACTTACGGAGGCACTTGTCTTTGACTAGACACTAAGCACCTCGAGGGTGAGCTTCATCAGGCAGTTCTATCGAGCACACCCTAAGAGAGAACTAAAAAATTCATAGTTTTCCGTCAGGATCACAAATGAGAAAATAAAACTTACAACATTCTTAAGTTATTTCTTACACCCCCCCTTCCATGCAACATCAAAGTATAATATTTATTGTTTATAACAGCGGAATATAACCATATTATCAGAGTCTCAGCAAAAATAAAATCATTTAATGACAAGTTAAACATTAACATGATGATCTGTTATATACATCATAGCAGGTTATAAGTTTTTCCATTGTAAAACATTTTGGGTGAAAGTTTTAAATAAACTCTATGTCCGCAACGTTAAGGAAATCCTTGCTGAGCCCACTAGGAGATTTCCACACATAAGTGTCAGCTCCACATGTTCCTATCACCTGCAACAGTGTAGAACAAACCTCGAGTACTCAATTGTACTTCATAAGGCTTACCCATCAGGAGGAAAGAAAAAACTCTAAGGATATGCAAGTCTATCTGGCTCGTGGGTTGTTGCATCTGCAGGAAGCATTACCAAAACGTACGTCCTTATATTCAATTTTATTAGCAGTCATCATTAGTTCGTTAACTAACAATTCTATGTAAGCACCAATGCTATTTTCAAGCAGGTGGTAAGCAATCAGGACCATTTTACCATCTTTTATCTCTCAGTTCTTACTATGATGCTAGATTATAGACAGGTCATACCGGATTACCCAGCGATTCGTGAATCAATATGCCTAGCTGGGTACCCCAAAACATACGTCCCGCTTGCACCCCAGGCACAAGTAGAACCAACCCACCACTCTCATGTCAAGGGATTCAGATCTCCGTCCAAACTTGGACTCCAAACCCCCACACCTGAGTCCCAGACTCATTGTGGTGCTTAGACCTCCACCGTCCCCGCCTCCAATCAGTCGGTTCAGAAAGAGCCGGAACCCACGATAAGAGAGTAACGAGCCTTCCCTGCTCCCATAAACAAGTATGTGCTCAGGATAATAAGTCTGTGACCTCCAATGCAACGGTCGGTCCTTAACCGATACAGGCGGAACACAGTGTAATCCGAGCCTCGCTCGAATGCCAAACTAAGTCCAGATCCAAAGTACCATTCCGCCCGGTCTCCAATATATATATATATATAATGTAACAACAACAACAATATATTTCTTATCTCTCGCGAGTGACAGGCAACCACTCAATTTTTATCGGAGTCCTGTAGCATAGCAATCTACACGATCCTGTCATACTAGTAAGGCTCATAAGATAAGGAGTTGAATAAAAAACCACTTGCATATATATATATATATATATATATATATATATATATATATATATATATATATATATATATATATATATGCAAGTGGTTTTTTATTCAACTCCTTAAAACTTAATGTACAAGCATAAAATAAAGTGTAGAATAATAGGGGTCATACACCAGGGCTTGCCTGGGTAAAATATAACCAAAAGTTAGCATTACATCGTGGTGACATGATCACCAAGGCACCATCTTTTCTGCTACTCCGGTCGACTCCACGATCCATCGTTGTTCCTATTATGATATACGTGGATGCAATGCAGAGACGCGTTTGTACCCTTGTTTTGTATCAAAATTATGATTTTGCCCCTATATTTTTTGACTTTGTGAATTTACCCCTACTGTGCCATTCATGAAGCACCGGTTTGCCCCTGCTCCGTCATCCACCCTTAACGGTGTTAAACTTTGTACAAAAGACATGAATGCCCATGCAATTTTGCCCCTTGTTTTTATGACTAATTGTGATTTTGCCCCTGTCTGGCGAATGAAGCGAGGCCGGAGGACGGGCGGGGCAGCACAGCTAGCCGACCGGCCGACCGAGCCCACGGGGCGGTGAGCTCATCGGCGCAGCGCAGCAGAGCCAGGCACAGTAGCCGGTAGGCGGCACCACGGCGTGGGGCGCGTCGGATCAGATCGATCAGCGAGCGCTAGCGTCGCCCAGCAGCCAGCGTTCCAGCAGAGCGGGAGCCTGCACCAGCCATCCAGCCCACAGCGCGACAGGGCGGGGTGGGCGTGGCGGCGTGGCGACGCGCGACGCGCGGCCCCTGGCTTTTGGCCGGTTCCGGGGCAAGATGGGCAGGCGCGGCCAGGCCGGCCGGCCGGCAGCGCGTCCGTCCGTCCGTCCACCGGTTGTCGTCATCGTACGCGCCGCGCCGCGCTGCACTGCCGCTGCAGAAACTCGCTCGGGGGCCCCCCGGCCCGCGCGCGCCCGGCCGCGCGTCTCTGTCACTGGCTCGCCGCACGTCGCGGAGCCGGGCGGGCGGGCATGAGTCACGACGGGCACGGGCAGGCGCAGGCCTATGGATGGATGATTAACGGCGGGGACCTCCTGAACCGCAGCGACGACGTGCTGCTGCCATTGCGATAATAATGCGGCAAGCCTAGGCCATCCCCGTCGCCATGCGTGCATGGTCCAGGAAGCCTACCTCTCGCGGTCGGTCGACCCGTCACCTCGGAGGAGGCCCCCCCTCTCTCGCTCGCTGTCGCGCGCTCGGGATCTCGTGACGGCGCGCTAGCTGGTCCAGGCCGGGCTTTGTCGTTGCCTGCCGGTGCCGACTGCCGCCGCTGCGCTGCGCTGGTGGCCCGGCCGGCATGTGCAGGTCCGTACGGGGGGAACGTGGCCGGCCGTGGCCCACTCTAGCTCTGTCGTTCTGCGTCGCGCCCGGCCGGCGCCTCGGTAGCTACTAGGAGTACTACTACCGGCCGGCGCTACTGTTGTCAAGTGCACCACGTACGTACTGCGTGCTGCTGGCAATGGCGTCCGTGCGTCATACATACCGGTAAGGAATCGATCTGCCTTCAACGGTTCCCCGGCTCTCCGGCCACAGGTACGCGTGCCGTGCCCCGGCTCGGTGGCCCCCCTCGCGCTGCTGCCTGCTTGCTCGTTGCCCGTTGCTGACAGCGTGCTCATGCATGACCTCATCGGCGCCGTACACCAACCCCACAACTCCTGGTGCCACTGCCCACTGGAGGTAAAAACAGCGTCGCAGTCACTGCGCAGCCACTTGCCGGCCGGCTCCCCTTTTTGGATTTTCCAACACTGGAATATCTACAGGAAATGAAGATAAGATGGGGGGCAACATGGTCTTTTTGCCTCTGTTTGTAGGGATTTTGATTTCTTTTAATTCATTTATTCCATATCCATCTAACAGACATTCAAACCAGGGGCAAACGGAGGGTTCGTTTTAAAATAACAGGGGCAAAATCACAAAGTTGAAAAAACAAGGGCAAAATCACAATTGGACTGCTGGACAGGGGCAAGAACACCATTTTCCCATTAATCAAAGGCAACCGCAACTCTTAAACTATGTTTATGCCTCTCACGCTAACAAGCTAGCTCTAGTGACTAACGTACTAGGCCATGTATCCATGTTGTTGAACTAGGCGCTAATTTCCCACAATATTTTAGTTATAAAATCCCTAGATGTTTCAGCATTTTATTGATTTAAACGTATATTTACGAACTATGGCTCATTTAGCTACCTTAGCAAACTAATCCTACGGAGCTAAAAAAATTATAGTGAGCACCTAATATTATTAGAAATCTACTGTAAAAATTTTAGGGCTAGTACTACTACCAATTCATTACAATAATTCCCACAACTTCATGTTTTGATAATATTAAGTACCTCAAATTAATTATATAGCTCCTAAGAATATTATAAAACTATGTGAACAAAATATACTAGCAGACAGATCATGATTTTAGGAACCTAACAAAATTAGTTTCATAATTTTTGGTCAGCTACACAAATTGATATTGAATTTACAAGTTTCTCTTAGAACTAAATTAGAAAATACTCGAGAAAATGAAAAGGGCCGGTGGCCGACGATTCGGCCCAACAACCTAAACGGGGAACCAGCGCGCACCTCCGCACCTTTTGCAGAAAAACCCTCAGCGTAACAGATTATCACGCGGCATCACTGAGCACTGTTACAGCAGAGACAAGCTTTGCACTAAGGACCCCGGATATTTTCGCCTTCACAACGGGAAGGTCCCTGCTCTACCCCGCGTTCGTCGGCATGGTGACCAGCGGCATGGGCGGCTGCGCTGGGCACCCCGAGCTCGCTACCACGGGGGCAAGGAGCCGACCTTTGCCTACTGCTAAGTGCGCACCCCTATGTAGCAGTGGTGAGCCGGGGGGGGGGGGGGGGGGGGGGGGCGCGGAGGCGCTAAAGGTCGTCGATCAGAGCGGCGACGACGGGCCAGGAGATCGGCGTCGGGACTGATCCTGACCAGGGGAGCTGACGCCGGCGGAGATGGAGGGCCGCTCGATTCCGGTAAGAAGGTTGTATGCGGCAGGGGAACGCCGGCGGAGACGAGGACAACGAGCGGTTCCTGCTCAAGCTCAAGGCCAGGGGCGCTGACGCCGGCGGTGGTGCTCGCATTGGTGCTGGGTTCACCTGGGCGCTAAGTGCTCGATGGAATGCCAAGTAGAGACAGAGAAGGGTAACGCTACCTTTTCTAGATGCAAGATGATCAAATCAATCTGTACATCCTATCAAACACAACCTTAACTCAGCTCGGCTCAATAGGAACATAAGAATCAAACACGGGAGGTTGCAGCATGGGAGCCAGGCTAGAGCTGGCCACAATGAATGTTTGCATAATAAATTTATGATATAAAATAAATTTAAATAAAAAAACTATTATCATTTATGATATAAAATAAGTACTATTAGATTAGTTATAGAATATATTTTCATAATAAATTCTGTTTGGAGACACAAAAACTAATATTATTTATTATAAACTAAGTCAAATTTGAGTTACTTTAACTGACACGGATCTCGTAATTGCATCCTCTGAATAGAAATAGAGAGGATTCCTCCTATCAATACAAATATTCCTTTTTTTTTTCCTCCGATCCAGTCTCGTGTTTAACTTTCAGCAGCATTTGAAAGGTTGCCAATAACATTCAAGCTAATTAAGTGTATCATTGTTCATACTATTGGACTAATTAAGTGTAATAGCCTAATAGGTATCACCTGTAACATGCTCATTTGGTTTGAGATGGAGCTCAATGGTAATAATACAGCTGATCTCAAGCTTTGCTTTCTCTGAAAGGACCTAGGGGATGATAATGATATGGCGCGTAATGGATGATGAAATAAAAGAATTTATTATTGCTGGCCATTATTCCTGGAGGAGGGGAGGGGAGGCCGGCTGGCTAGCTTTAAACCATGCTGAGATTCAGATTCTGCTTTGCTGTCGCTGGATTGTATTCATAGATCGATAGCTCAGACCAACAATGTCTGCTGGATCATACATACAACATACTGTCTCCGTCTGTCGCAATATGCTCCAAAGTATGACGCACGGACAATATAGTTTAGCTCACAAAATCAGCTTCCAGCAACCAACGCGATTACGCAAGCTTATCTCCATCGTCTGTACCCTGCCCTCTTCGCACACCTCTAATAATAACCTATATTAATATAATAAGATATAATCCCAGTCCCATTGTGCAACGCAAGCACGCAACCACATCCACATAGGCACCAAGACAAAATTTGCACTACATACTCTTCTATTTATTCATTGTTGAAAACAATAGCCTTGCCTTGGCCGTCATCTATCATACAAGGCATCGACTAAACAGCCACACACCATCACACATATCAAAACATCACACATGAAGGATCATCATAAGTTTTATCTTGTTTACCGTTTTCATCGTTCAGCTAGGAAGCTAATAAACTTGACAGCTCCTCATCCGTCAGCACCGAGGGAGCAACTTTCACCTTCTGTACTGCAAAGCCGGCCTCCTGGCAAGCCTTGTGGAGATGCTCCACCTGCGTATCCCCATCTGGGCAAAGCGCAACCACTGCGCCTCCACTGCCAGTGAACTTGGATGCTGCACCCACGCTGCGTGCCACCTCCACCATCCTTATGTTCACTGAACCAAGTACATCATCCCCAAACATTTCCCTACAATCACGTAACCAATAACCACATGTAACTCTGTCTTACTTTGCCATTCCAAGCATGCGTCCAAGTAGACACATTAATCTTACCTTCGCAGATCAAAATTCTTATTCATAAGCCTCGCTAGCTCAGTATAATCCTTCTGCAACAAAGCCTTGTGACCATTAAATGCTACCTGCGCTACTTCCTTCATACGTGATATTATAAACGCATCACCATCAAGCCATCTTTGTCTAACACTGCTGTGGACCTACATTAAAAAACATAGATGGCTGTTAACCAGCAGGACTCAAACATCTCAATATTACTCTGTGGCATGTGACAACATTAAAGGATGACTTGCAGTTTATAGATTTAACTTAGCAAGAACCTTGCCAGAATCACTGGGGTTCTGTGCATAGATGAGGTATAGAGGAGGAAGCAGATTCACGTCCAATGGCATGTATATGCCATGACCCAGCTTGTCCATATGCTCCTTGCTAAAATCCTGAGTAATACACAAACTGAAACATTAACAAAGAGAGTTCAAACTAGCTAGCAATACTTATGCAACAACTTATTAATGAACAGAGTTCACACTAGCTAGACTACAAGTATGTTTGCAAGAACATAACTGCCAATAATGAATGTTTGCATCACGTACCATATAAACCAGTCCACCATAAACCTGTGCCACTCGGTCCTGAAGTCCAGCAACAATTCCAAGCTCTTTCTCAGCGTTAAGAATTAGATTAGGTCTCATTTCAACTTTTATTAGATGTCTGACATCATAGAAGTCAAGAAGGCAGCTTAGAGAAGCACAGACAATCGCGCTCGAACCAGACAGCCCAGCCTACAGAACAAAAGAATCAAGATAATATGCTTTAATCTCCAACTCATCATCATATCAAGAAAATGTTATAGCAAGGATTATAGAGCTGCCAATTGTAATGCAAATATAAGAGGGAAACAACTGAAGTGGATTGCAGCTAGTTACCTGCCGAGGAATATTAGTATCATACGATAAGGTGAAATTTTCAGCTTTTAAACTGATATTATTCTGAATACAATGGTTGTAGAAAACTTTACAGATAGACATCAGCAGCCGGACGCCTCCATAATATCCTTCACTTTGCAAACGACTCACCTAAACAAAAAGGGAAAAAAATTAATACCAACATAGGCTATTTGTTCAAATAATGGTAGCGATAGTTAAATGCCTTGAAACTTGGCATATCTCAATATAATGTTCAGGTTGGCAATCGCCTGCCGTAGTTCCTCTAAAAATATAGTGAAATGCCTTGATGTTTCAGCAAGATTGTTCGTCTCCGAACATATTTCTTCCTAGCCAAAACGCAACCTGATTCAATTGTTTTGCCTATGGCTCATTTGTATTGGAAACAGTTCAAGAAGAATTTTCCTTGTGCCAAAATTTTTGGGAAGACCTTTTTCCCCTGTATTGTAAGCTCTGATTCTTTTCTTCTTTGATTGACGTAAAAGGGTTGGTTGTCCTGAATTCATAATTCATATGGAAAATTAGATATATCAGTGTGCAACTTGTTCCTTCTTGGCTCATATGGATCCCACAGATTGAAAATGTGCACATAAGAGAGATGCAGAAATACATTGTATGATTGGGTTTGCTCAACAGAATAGCAGCGCTTATCTTTAAAAAAACAGAATTGCAGTGCTTGATTCATTGCAATGATGCATGATGGTCATCATTGGGAGGGAACAGAAAAATGTTAAATGTAGCATGTTTCAGGCTGGATGACATGGCCATCTTGTTTGATATGGTGAAAAGAGGACTAAATAAGATAAGAGAAACATGAGAATATATTCGTTAATTATATAGGTTTTATGGAATGGAGTGGAATCAAATCAAATCCCACTGTGCAAGTTATTTATTAACTCCGTCCATTTGTTCAGTATAAAGTAATTGCGAAAGAAGAAAAGATTCTTATCTTATTTTAGATTAGAAAAATTAGAAAAGGAGAGGAAGGTGGGGTGGAAAAGAAGAGGAACGCTTATTCTCGAGTTAATGCCCTTTTAAATAAAGCACTAGATATATGACGAATTGAGGACTCGAGAGAATATTTAATTCAGTGAATGTAGCAGGAACACGTTGCCAATAAAATGAATGCCCCCCCCCCCCCCCCCCCCCCACCCCTTGTTGAAGGCAGTAGCTGTTTCGCCATCCAGATCAACCTAGCCTCGGAGCCGGAGTTAATATACTGTAATAAACACTAAGCAATGCAGTTGTTACTATGAGACTCGAACTCTTGGTGCTTCCTCAGTTTTATTGTTCTTCTGTTCTGTATATGCTATTGCTTCCTTGCTCAGTTATCTTGTTGTTTTGGATTTATTTAAACGATGTGACTAGTTGAATGGATTAGGAACGCACTTGTATTTTTGGATAGTACTGATAGAACTATCAGCGAATAGGGTGATGATAGATGGGTCGACAGAAAGAACTTAAAGAGAGCAGTGGTTTGTGCTTACAAGTTGACTGAGGGAGGGGAAGGCGACAAGATCGTGGTATGGGTGCGGCTGGATGAGCAGCTCGGGCGAAGGGCGGAGGCGGACCGTGGCAAAGAAGTCGGCGATGGTGAAGGACAGCGCCCTACCGCCGTATACGTCGCTAGGGTTGCCGAGGAGCCCCACCCGCGCGTACGCCCGCCGCTCGAACCCCATCTCCGCTGCCGCCATGTCCTTCACAGCCACAGATTAGGCGAGGTTAGTCGTTACTTGGGAACCATCATCTGTATGCCACATGTTTGCCAGCAACTGAACGAACCTGCAAGCAGCTAAAGTCCACTCTTCTAATATTAAGAATTGAACATTTGTCGATTGGGACAAACCTAGGAAATGATTCAACAATAGGGAAGCATAACTTATCTAATATTCAACCATTCTTTCAAGGTTTCATCAAGGCACTCTGAAGATTTACAACACTCAGCTCCAGAACCAGTTGACCCACAGGCAACTTGGTCTGCACTAAAAAGGAAAAACAATCTGCTTCCATATGTGTTTATTTTGTAACTCGAAAATGTTCAATGTGATGTAATCTCTGATTTAGTATGAGTAGTAAGTAAAAGCCTTGCTGGGACTGCACAATGTTTCGGTCTGATCTTTCCTAGGAACGAAATAAGGAATTTCTACGAGAAATTTTCGTAGTCCTATAATAAATGAGAACGCCAAAGTAGTAGCTATTAGTATCTCCCAAGCAATCCAATCCACCCTGGTGAAGCAACTGGCTACAACACCAGGAGCTCCGAGTTAGGCATGCAGGGGAGGATCTGGACAAGTGAGCCAACGACTGAAAAGGATCATATCTTAGCTACTTCTTGTTTCTAGAGAAAACAAATTAGTCTAGAGAAAAATTACATATGAACACATCAGCAAAGGGCCTGGCCCCAGAGCAGCCACCAGCCAGTGGCAGGAGGTCCACCTGCAGCGGCTCAAGGCCTAGCCCAAGGACGGCGGCCGTCATCCTTGACGCTGGGGACGCCCACGCCCAGGGCCGCCAGGTAGAAGACGCCACCAGCTGAGACGACTACTCTGGTCAAGGAGGTGGGCCGACACACCATCCAAGCAAGGGAAAAGGACGCACGCACATGTTCTTGGGTGTTTTTAGTAACTTATTTGATATATACTTTTCCTACATTGTGGATCTCAGAGTTTGGTTTTATCTAAAAATATAAGAACAAATTCTATCAGGAAGCTAGAGCAGACTTCAGTTTAGCATAAAAGGAATGCGATTGCTGGAACGTGATAAGAATTTCAAGTATCGTATTCAAGTGATTATCACAAGTAGTTACTTGAAATCATAGGGCTGTAAAGTAGATGTAAATAAACAAGTGCTAAGTGTGCTGCAGTGATTTTCAAGCGCTAGCCAACTTCTCCCACAGTCTTCTTAAGAGCGAAATTAGGGGATCTTTCTACCCTAGTTGAGTTTTTTTTTTTTTCAATCACTAATGGTTGGTTAGTTATTTCTAATGCAAAATTTACCTTGTCTGCAATCTCCTTACTTCTGACCACTCATTGTCTACATCTGAGGCAGAAGGAATTTTTGGCATCTACAGTATGGAGAGTAGGGATACCATTTGCACCCTTTGCAACATGATTACTGTCCAGCAAAGCCTATAGGTAATTTTAGAGGTTGATTCAATGAGAGATATTTTCAATCATTATTTGCAAAAGAAACATTTCCATCATACTGAGTGAAAATCATAGGAGTGAAAGGCAAACAATATGTGCAACCAATTGAACCTCCTGCAGCTCCATCATGCTGCTCAAAGTTTGCTTCGTTTTTTTTAGGTAATAAAAGGAAAACAATATGGCCTCTGCGTTCACACAAGAATGCATATAGCCAAAAAATCTCCTTCGATAAATTCAACAGATCATCATAACCTTGGTGTATGTTTATCATGGTTGCAAAAGCAAAACCAACCTTGTTCTGATGGGTTCCTGCAAGAGCACAATAAATAAAAAACTGGAGTTTAGAATTCAACTAAGCCACAATCCTGCCTCAAAAGGGGAACAATTAAGACGAACCAAGGGACCGAGACCGTGGTGCAGATGATGAACCGGAGGCCCTTGATCACTCGCCTGGTCCGGATCCGAGCCCTGCTGGCCGAGAGAGAACCACTGGATGGAGGGTGCCGGTGCGCCGCCGCCAGTTCCGAGGAATGGGGCCGAGTGTCGCCGGTGAGGAGGGAGGGGACCGAGCGTGTCACCGCCGTCGACCGGGGGAAGGGGGCCGAGCGCCGCTGCGCGTGGGGGTGGATCGCGGATCGGAAGGGAGGAGGGCAGCGGAGCAGGAAACAGGGATCAGCGACGGGCGAGGCGAGCGTGGGGTGGGGCGCGGAGGACGGGCAACGGTGACCTTGGGAGGGGCCCGGGCCGAGAGCCCGGGGATTATTAACTTTTTTATACAGGCAAAATTTGCTCCAGGACCATCTTCCTTTGCGGCTGGACATCGAAAACTAAGCGATTCGTTGGAAGATATTTTGATTCTTTGCAATTTTTTTGGTTGACACTTTGAGTCTTGGCAAATATCCTTTTTGCCCCTACCCTTTTTTCTTCCTCACTCCTGGTTCTTATCCCCAGCTCGCCCCGCTGGCCGCCGCCGCGCAGGCCGTGGGTGCGGACCCTGCTACCGCGCAGGATGAGCAGATCGTAGGATGAGCACGCAGGAGGCATGGGCGTGGGCACCGCACTGCCGCCCGCCACTGGCGGCGAGCATGCAGGAGGCCAGCCCGCCGTCCCGATGTGAGGCACCAACGTCGACTGCCGAGAGGTCAATTTCTACGCGAGCTCCGAGACGATTTCTGCTCGCGGATCCATGCGTCGCTCCACCTTAGCTGGTGGTGGTCGGCGGCTGGCCGTAGGGGCACAGGGTGCACGGGGGCAGGCCGAGGGTGGCTTTTGTGAAGTGAGGATGAGAGGTCTCAGAGGGGGAGTGGAGGTTAGGGATGCTAACCATGGCCTTGGATTGGAGGGAGCAGCCTTACCGTGGCCAGCGGCATGTGCCTGTCGGCGGTGAGAGCTCGGGGGGGGGGGGGGGGGGGGGCAGAATTGGTTGAGGGGAAAGGTGGAGGAGGGGCTAGAGGTGCTTTTGCGTGAGGGGAAAGGTGGAGGGGCTAGAGGTGCTTTTGCGTGTGCTTGAGGTCGGTTGAGCTCCATGGGCGGAAGCGAGAGCCGAGGACTCGCGCTAGGGTAGGGAAGGGGTAAAAAGGGCATTTCACTGTGCTTCTCTCTCCTCGAAAGCCAGAAATGAATATTTTATTGGACGGAGTGTCCACCAATAAATTTGCCAAGAATCAAAGTGTCATTCAGTAAATCGCTCCATTTTCGACGTCAAGCAGCAAAGAGAGGTTATGGAGCAAATTTTGCCTTTCATTTACTACTAACAAATACGTTCGTGCGTCGCAAGAGGAAAAAATTATCGTACGTTAATAGAAAATGAGGGCAAAATGTTATATATCTATTTATATTTTACCTTTTCTATAAATTTTAATGGCTATAATTTATTTTATAATGATCATGGCGTCCATAATAAAGTAAATCTTCCAAAATCTCCATATCGAGCTCCACCAGACGTATATCGTTGCACTCTCTCCTGTTGGATTTAGGTCCATGTTTGGCCTAATCTGATGAATTCCAAAGCATGCACAATCTATAGTCTCATATTGCTAATTCAAGGAGAGGTTGCCTTGCTTAAATATGTGAGTCTCCTCTCTATGCAAAATAGGTGAAAATGAGAGAGAATGAGACTGTTGCTACACGCACGCGCAGCTCGCGCGCATTTTTCGCGTGAAAAATCATGTGACTTGTGACTTGCGACACGTACGTGTACAGCAGGCTATTATTTATGCAGTTTCTAAGCGTAATGGCGCTTCAATGTGATTGAAACTGCCGTTTTAAACAGTAATAAGGTGTGTCAGTTTCTGCTGTTTGATTGCAGCATTTTCTGTCATTAAATTAGACAGTTTTTACTGCTTGATGAGGGGAATTGATGCACTATGAAGGCCTATAAAATCAGGAGACATCCTGGTTGAAGGCTACGGATTCACACGCTCACCTTCCCACTCGCTGTGCTGAGCTTCTCGCTGTTGCGCCTCGTCGACCTTTGAGTTCGGCGTGCACCGAACTTGAAGAGAGCGGGATCTTCGAAACCACTGCCGCGAGACTCATGCACGGGGCGGCAATCAGGTTTTTGGGCAGCGTCTACACGCGACCGCTTGGTGATCTGCAACATCTACTTCAACACGTTCGACTACATTCTGCGTGGGATCATTGAGTAATTTTCTTGCGCAATCCTGTTCTAGTCAGTATGTTGCCTGTTTACTTGCGTTATATGCTTGCATCATTTTTTATCTATGAGTTTTTCCTCCAAACAAAATCTGGAATGTATTTTAGGCACATATTTCCAACATCTCCTTCACCTCTCACCCGGTCCTTTGCGGCTATAAGGCACAAAAATATTTAGTCGCAAAATATATCAAAACTTTAATTTTCATATTATCCATCAGGTGATAGAGTTAGTATTAGTATTAAGTTCCACGACTTCTTTTGAGTTTTGAGAACCCATAAAGAAGATTTGCCTCTTTAATATTAGAATATAGATACATACAACTAAATATATATCTTTTGTTTCCGTGATGGACGGACACGGATAGGCACGTGGCCGTGGGCAATAATGAGGACGTACCTGAATACCACGTTCCCCGCGATGCAAAACATCCAGGCGACGCTGGTGAAGATCGGCCTGGGCGACAAGGTAAAGTGACGGTGCCGCTGAACGCCTACGTGTACCAGTCACCGACGGGGAAGCCGTCGGATGGCGACTTCCGTACGGACATCCACGGCCTGATGCTCACAATCGTGCAGTTCCTGGCGTCCACGGGCGTGCCGTTCACGGACCCCAACTGCTTCCTGCTGGACTACACGCCTTCTTCTAGGGCTCCTCGTTGCCGGTGGTCGATGGCGGCGTCACCTATACAAGAACACCTTCGACGCCAGCCACAACACGCTCGTGACCGCACTTCCTCGGAGTGGCTTCGGAGACGTGTCCGTCGTCGTGGGTGAGTTGGGTGTTAGGTTTCGTTTTAGTCATGTTCATCGGATCGGGATGTATTGGTAGTAGGAATAGGTGTTCAGGATCACAGAGAGACAGAGAGAAAGGGGTTGATAGGTTGCAAACCATCAAAAGCCGTAGTGGTCGAAGCTTCGGTCGGGGTTTCGTTGACGGACGCCATCTGCGTGCCGGCAGCGACGTTCGGTGGAGAGGGAGTCGATGCTGTGGCATCCTCAGTGGTGGCGTGTGCGTCGGGGTGGCGTTGCCGGTGTCGGTGGTGCTTCCCGTCGCTGGCAGCGCCCCTTCTCAAGATCGGGTCTAGGGTTAGGATGTCGGTGGGGTGACTGGCGGCGCGGTGAACCTCGTACTGTGAGCCCCAGCCCCCACCTTTCCTTTATAACGTTGTGCGACGGGGGCCCACCAACCATGTAGGGTTGGGCGCCCCCTCTCAGGGCACGAGAACAAGGTCCAGTTAGGCCCAACGGCCTAACTGGTGGGAGATCAATCCTAACATTCTCCCCCTTGATCTCTCATCTATTCTTCGTTCTTTAATTTTATACTCAAAACTTTCAATTCATATTTTTCTTGCTTCCATCCTATTTCATCACAGATTAGTGCATAGAACTATCCCATCGTCACAGCAATTAGTGCCGTTAGACTAACAGCCACAATATAATTCTCCATTTTAAAATGTAAACTTTCTTTGGGCCCTTCGTATGTTCGGGAATCATAGGCTTTCCCTTAAACCCATACCGGCTACGTGTTCTCTGAACACGTTGGGTGGTAAGCCCTTTGTGAGCGGATCCGCGAGCATTTTCTCTGTACTTATATGATTAAGATTTATTATATGATCCCGAACTTTATCTTTCATAATATAGTACTTTATGTCAATGTGTTTGGCAGCACCACTTGACCTATTGTTGTGAGCATACTGTACTGCTGGGTTGTAATCATAATACAACCTCAGTGGTTCATTTATATCATCAATCACTTTCAATTCGGATATAAATTTCTTCAGCCAATTCACCTGCCCCGTTGCCTCATAGCAGGCTACAAACTCGGCATACATTGTCGAGGATGTAGTTACGGTTTGTTTAGAGCTTTTCCACGATATAGCCCCTCCTGCGAGAGTAAATACATATCCTGACATGGATTTTCTTTCATCTCCCGCATAATCAGAATCTGAATACCCCTCTATCTACAGGGAGTCAGATCTTCTATACGTAAGCATGAGGCCTTTCGTACCCTGCAAATAACGCAGGACTTTCTTCACTAATTTCCAATGTTTAATTCTTGCATTCTTTTGACATCTGCCAAGTAACCCGGTAACAAAAGTTAAGTCAGGGCGTGTACACACTTGAGCATATTGTAAACTTCCAACAGCTGAAGCATACGGTACCGCTTTCATTCGGTCAATTTCATATTGGTTCTTGGGACACTGATGTTCCCCAAATCTATCGCCCTTGACTATAGGAGCAGGTGAAGGACTGCATGCACGCATACTAAATTTCTTCAGGACCTTTTCTATGTATGCCTTTTGCGATAATCCTAGAACCCCTTTTCTCCTGTCTCGGTGAATCTCTATTCCCAAAATGAACGAGGCCTCACCGAGATCTTTCATATCAAAGTTTGAGGACAAGAATTTTTTCATTTCCATTAGTAGATTAATATCACTACTAGCAAGCAAGATATCATCCACATACAAAATTAGGAATATGTACTTTCCATTCCTGAACTTTACATAAACGCAATTGTCCTCAATATTTTCTTCAAACCCAAAACCTTTTATCGTTCTATCAAACTTCAAATACCACTGTCTTGAAGCTTGCTTCAATCCGTAGATTGATTTCTTCAGGCGGCATCCCATATTTTCTTTTCCTTTTACGACAAAACCTTTCGGTTGTGCCATATAAACATTTTCTTCCAAATCCCTATTTAGGAAAGCCGTCTTTACATCCTATTTGATGTAACTCCAAATTATAGTGGGCTACAAGTGCCATTATAATTCTGAAGGAATCTTTACATGAGACTGAAAAAAACGTCTCATTGTAATCAATTCCTTCTCTTTGCGTGAAGCCTTTCGCCACAAGTCGCGCTTTAAATCTTTCTATATTCCCTTAGGAGTCATATTTCGTTTTGTAGACCCATTTACAGCCTACTGTTTTGGCTCCTTTAGGAATATTTTTTAAGTCCCAAACTTTATTGGTACTCATTGATTTTAATTCATCTTCCATGGCCTTAAGCCACTTTGATGAGTGGTCGCTTCTCATGGCTTCTTCAAATAAGGTGGGATCATCCCCCATCTAACATTCTTCTGTTTCATAAACTTCATAGTCATCAGTAATAGTTGATCTTCTTATTCTTTGAGACCTTCTAGGTGCCTCCGGCACTTGTTCCATATTTGGCTGTTGTTGTTCTTCCTCATGTGCAACATTTGGTTCTATAGGTTCCTCAAGGACAGGTTCCTCATGTTCATTCATTGTCGCCACGGGAGAACTTGCAATAGGTGTTGGCACTACAGTGTCCTGCACTGTCGGTGCAACAGTAGCAGGTAGCGTGAAGAATGGTTCTTCAACCATCGGAGTGGGTACATGTACCCGCTTCTCCTGTAGGCTGATTTTTCGTGCTACCATGCTCCCCCTGATCATGTTATCCTCCAAAAAACACAGCATGTCTTGTTTCTACAATCTTCGTATGTCTGTCAGGACAATAGAAGCGATATCCTTTCGATCTTTCTAGATAGCCAATAAAATGGCAGCTGACTGTCTTGGAGTCTAACTTTCCTATGTTTGGGTTAAACACTTTTGCCTCAGCTGGACAGCCCCACATATGCAAATGGTTGAGTGAGGGTTCTCTTCCTGTCTATAATTCATACGGTGTTTTAGGCACCGATTTACTTGGTACTCGATTAAGTATGTGAATGGCGGTTTTTAGTGCCTCCATCCATAAACTAATCGGTAATGTGGAGTAACTCATCATGCTTCTTACCATATCCATTAAGGTACGATTATGTCTTTCAGCCACTTCATTCTGTTGAGGCTCCCCCGGTGTGGAGTACTGAGCAACTATGCCATTTTCCTGTAGGAACCTTGCGAATGGTCCAGGAATTTAGCCATATGGGGTATGTCATCCATAGTACTCTCCACCTCGGTCTGATCGTACTATCTTGATTTTCTTATTGTGCTGATTTTTAACTTCAGCTTTAAATATTTTGAATTTATCCAATGCTTCCGATCTTTCTTTAATTAGATAAATATTGCCATAACAAGAGTAGTCGTCTGTGAATGTTATAAACGAGTCATAACTATCCACACTTTTCACAGGAAAAAGACCACATATATCTGTGTGGATTATTTCTAAAATTCCTATGCTTTGTTTGGCACCTTTTTTAATTTTCTTGACATACTTTTCTTTGATGCAATCAATACATTGTTCTAAATCTGAAAATTCTAAGTGCGGAAGAATTGATTCCTTAACCAATCGTTCCATTCTCCCCCTCGAAATATGGCCCAAGCGACAATGCCATAATTTCGAAGAGACAGTATCAATTCTCTTCCGCTTCTTAGTTACATCCGTAGATGGGAAATCATTCATATTCTCATCACATACATTGTTCGTATTCTCAGCAAGAAATAATAAATAAAGCTTGTCTTGTGGAAGGCAAGACCAACACATTTATTATTAACCAGTATCTTACACATGCCATCACCAAAATGGCAATCAATTTCATCATCATCAAGTTTCAAAACATTTATCAAATTTCTACGCAAAGAGGGAACATAAAGTACTTCTTTAAGTCTAAGTACAAAACCATTATTCAATTCTAAAGAAAAATCTCCAATGGCTTCAACATTGGCTTGCACTCCATTTGCAACTTTAATCGTTCTTTCTCCTCTTTGCAAGGTTCTCGTCCCACTTAACCCCTGTAAAGAATTTGCAACATGAGTAGTTGCTCCTGAATCAACCCACCAAGTGGATTTGTCATAACATAAATACAGGGATTCATCTACAAATGTAATAAATTCATCACATTTCTTTAGCAGAGATTTCAGGAAGTCTGGACAATCCCTCTTGTAGTGTCCCTTCTTGAAGCAGTGCTTGCACTGATCTTTTTCAGCTCCACCATACTACTGATTCTCAGAATCTTGGGGTTTATTTCCCTGTGAACTAGGAGGAAGAGGTCTTGTCCCACTTAGGTTTTCCTTATGGTTTAGAATTCTTGCTATTAAAGTTCTTTCTTTTGTTGTCCTTCACAAAATGAGAGATTCACCTTGTGAGGACTTTATCCTCTCCTCTTCTTGAGCACATGTTGAGATGAGTCTTTCTATGCCCCATCTTTCAGGCTGTATATTATAGTTCACAATGAAGGTGTCATATTCTTTTGGCAAAGAAGCAAAAATCAAATGAATCAGGAAATCCTCCTCCTTTAAATTCATTTCTTTTAGCTTAGATGCCATAGTGTTTATCTTCAAAATGTGCTCTCTTATGCTACCACCAGTAAATTTCTCATTCATAAGCTTTTTAATCAGTGAACTTGCTATGGCCTTGGTAGACCTAGTAAACTGACTCTTGATTTTCTCAAGATATTCTTTGGTAGTAGCACATTCAGGGATTGAGCCCCTTATCTGTTCTTCTATAGTGGCTTTGGCTACCAACAGGCACTTGCGGTTGGAGAGAGTCCATTGCCTATGTTCAAGGTTATATTTCATTCTTATTTCAGCATGATCACGCTTTCGAGAAGCGAAATCAGCATCAGATTTATTATCACCTCTTACCGGGTCCTCTGGCTCAGTAGGACACTGTGAGGTGATGGCAAAATCGACCTCTCCCAACGCAAGTTCCAATTCATACTTCTCCCGCCACACACGGTGATTGGTTCCATTGAGTGTCGGGATGTTGGCAATGTTCACAATACATTTGCCTTCTGAAATCACACCAGAGTAAGTAAGAAACATTTATACATAAAATTCCATGCTTTAATTCAACGTTGGTCAAATTAAAACTTATAATTCATCCATGCAAACATTTTACATCACCGTTGGGCAGAAGTAAAATTAATGCACAATTTCTCATGGATCAAAAATTATAATATTGTTATTAACAACGTTGGTCAGAAAATAACAATATCATAATCGCATCAAAATTATCAGAAATTCATTTATCTTAAAATTAAATTATCCCGTTGGTTCAAATTTAATCAAAGAGAACAATAATTATCATGCACAGCGGAAACATTAATAATCTTTTCATATTATTATTTTCTAGAAGCACTAAAAAATTCACTGTTTTCTGAGCAAAATATCGTTGGATAAAATTTGCACAGAAAATTGTATCAAAATTATTCAAATTCATCAAAATATGCATTTAAAATTGCTCCTGGAAAATAATAAGAAAAATTTTCTTCTTCTTCTTTCAGCCCAGCGCGGCCCAAGACGCGCTGAAACCGGCTCGGCCCGGCTGTCCTCGCGCGCACAGGCCGCACCCAGGCCGCAACCTGGGCCTGGGCCGGCAAAGCGCCGCGCGCCCTCGTGCCCGCCTGGGCCGGCGATGGCCCGAGGATCCATGGCCGTTGGTTTTGATCGGACGGTCGCGCGCCGTCTTCGGTCGGATCAAAACTAACGCCACGCGGGGGGCCTGAAAACCCTAGGTCATTCGGCTCTTCCCCTTTCTCTCTCTTCGCTCTTTCTCTCTTCTCAGACGCAGCGAAGACAGCCGCCACCGAGCAGCCGCGAGCGAGGAAAGCAGAGCGGGCGACCATGGCGAGCCTTGGCGCCGTCGCTGCCCCCCTCGCCGGCGCGCGTGCTCCCCAACGGGTGAGCACGCCGCCGTCGAGCGGCCTGGCCGCGGCGCTTCCTTGGCCGAGCCCGACGAGCCCGCGCCCCCGGCTCGGCTTCTTCTCCCGCGCCGGCGAAAAGGTTCATCCGACGCACCCTAACCCTAACGCATTTTCCCCTTTCTGATTTTGAGTTTGTTCTTTTTGGGTTTATCCGAATGGGAAAAACTAGGGTTAGGGTTAGGGTTCGTTCTTGCCGATTCGATTTCTTTGCTTTCGTTTCTTTCTTTTTCGTTCATCCGAATGGAAAACTGGGATTAGGGTTAGGGTTCGACCCTTCTTTCTTTCTTCTTCCCCTTTTCTCTCTTTCGGATTTGCGTCTAGGGTTCTCGGAATCTGACCCTCCCCTTTTCCCTCTTCATCCTTCTTCAGATTTGATTTGGGGAATTAGGGTTAGGTCTTAGGGTTCGGTTTTCTATTTTCTTTCCCGATCCGCATCAGATCGGCCGGTTTCACTTCCCCGATCTGATTTCTTGTCGAACCGTGGCTCCGGTACCATTGTTAGGTTTCGTTTTAGTCATGTTCATCGGATCGGGATGTATTGGTAGTAGGAATAGGTATTCAGGATCACAGAGAGACAGAGAGAAAGGGGTTGATAGGTTGCAAACCATCAAAAGCCGTAGTGGTCGAAGCTCCGGCCGGGATTTCGTTGACGGACGCTATCTGCGCGCCGGCAGCGACGTTCGGTGGAGAGGGAGTCGGCGCTGTGGCGTCCTCGGCGGCGGCGTGTGCGTCGGGGTGGCGTTGCCGGCGTCGGTGGTGCTTCCCGTCGCTGGCAGCGCCCCTTCTCAAGATCGGGTCTAGGGTTAGGATGTCGGTGGGGTGACTGGCGGCGCGGTGAACCTCGTACTGCGAGCCCCAGCCCCCACCTTTCCTTTATAGCGCTATGCGACGGGGGCCCACCAACCATGTAGGGTTGGGCGCCCCCGATCAGGGCACGAGAACCAGGCCCAGGGGCCTAACTGGTGGGAGATCAATGCTAACATTGGGCTGGCCCGACGACGACGACGCCAATGCCAACCTGGACTGGACTACGCGCGGCGGTTCAACAAGGGCTTCCTCTACCGCACGCCTCCGGCCAGGGCACGCCGCTATGCCGGGGCCCGTCGACGCCTACCTCTTCACCCTCATCCACGAGGACCGCAAGATCATCCAGCCGAGCAACTTCGAGCGCCGCTGGGTCGATCGATCTACTACGACGGCACGCCCAAGTACCCGTTCAGCCTCGTCGGCGGCAACGGCTCGCCTCCACGCTGAAGCCGGCCAGGGGCGTCAAGTACCTGGACAGGAAGTCATGGGTGCTCGGACCGTCGGCTAACCTCACCGACCAGAAGGTGGGCGACAGCGTCAGCTACGTGTGCAGCCTCGCCCACTGCACCAATCTAGGCTACAGGACCTTCTGCGTTGGCCTCGACGCCAATGGCAACATCTCCAACGGCTAAGACATCTACTACCAGACAATGGACCAGGACGACCACGCCTGCGACTTCTACGGCCTCAGCCACCACCACCTCCATATATATCTCGACCCATCCACCTGGACATGCCGCTTCATCATCGACGTCGGCGCCCTGCCCCGCTCTGCCATGGGTATCGTGGCCTGCCCGGGCAGCAGCCGTGCTCGCGGCCTTCGTGCTGTCCGTATTGTTGTGAAATTGAACGAAGGTTTAATTTCCCTCGTGTTCGATCGTCACCACGCCTTTTGTCTTTAGCTCGCTTATATGGTGATGATGAGTTGACAAGAGAGATCTATTTGGATTCCTAGCTGTAGACAAGAAAAGATCTCTTGTCATCATCATCATATAAGCGAGTTCTCTTGTCGTCACCATCGATATTTTCAAGCTGGTGTGAACGAAGGTAGTGGGCAGAGACCTGACTTTTAATTTCACCGCCACCCCTTTCTTCTACTACTGACCTAGGAGTATGTTTCATTTATTTATTTTCTAATGATTGTCAGCCCCTCTAGAGACTTCGAGGAGAAATCGGAGTAGAACTCGTAATCGAGTCTTTTTCTTCTTTATTACTAGAGCTAGCGACATGAAATGACTCCCAGGAAGTGCACGTGTTGGTGCAGTTCAATGGCATCTGTTTGCAAAGACCATGTTATTAGCCAGTGTTTACTTCCCCCACTATCTTCCTTCATAACCTAAGTGTACGCACTAGTGAAGCAAAGTTGGTGCTTAAACTTGTCCCTAAATAGGGATGTGCAGACCTTGAATTGTTTGTAATGAGAAGCTCTATAAACGAGGAATGACTGAACTGTGAAATCAAACATGAAAAGAGCTCTCTTTTCTTCTCTCCCTTTTGTTCCAAAAACATAAGGAAACTCAAACAGTTATACAAAGTTTCATGTTATATATGTATACAGGACAATAAGTATTTTCAGCATCTACTGTCATTCGTGCCTCGAATTCATGAGAGCACCAGTTGTAGAAACTTTTGGTAGAAGCAGTAAATAGGTCTCCTTCCTGTCAATCCTGTGATAATCTCCAGCAACAGAACGCTAAAGGTGAATATGTTGGTCTTCCATCAAGGAAGCAATGAATGAAGTACCAATGTGCCAACCTACTCAAAGCGATTTTTGGATTTTTGAAATTGCGGGAAAAATGCAATAGGGCTTGCATCATTATGCTTTAAAACGAGCATACTGTCAAATGAAAAAAAAAATCTGTCATTTATTAATTCAGACAAAAAGGAAATTCTGTCATTTATTAATTGCTATATCGAAGTTCACCGATATATCGGTTCAACTATGTATGTGTATCGTATATATATCGATATATCACGTAACAATTATATTCTAATATGTAATTCAGCAAACAAATGGTACAGAAGACTTAACGAGTAATCAAGCCACCAATTTGCAATGGATTAATAGCAATAACTAGTTCTTACATGGCTTGTGGCTCAATGGAGTTGGAGCTGCCGGCCTACTCGTGCCTCTCTCTGTTAGACCCATTGGCCGCTCCAACTTCATCTCCTCCCTCCACGCCTTCGTCTCCTCCCCCGTCCATCAGCACAAATAACAAAAAAAAAAAAAAAGGCACAAATCACAGCAGCAGCCAGCACTGCCCAGCCCAGGCACCACAGGCCAGCAAGCCGGCAGCCGCCAGCGCCAGGGGCAGGCGCAGCCTCAGGCGGGCAGCGCGCTGGCCGGCTGGCCGCCCGTGTTCCGGCAGTCTGGCCGCCCGTGTTCCGGCAGTCTGGCCGCTCGGGCGCACGGCAGGGCCGCGGGCCGCAGGCCGCCGCCTCCCGGCCTCCGCCTTGAGGCTTCAACGCTGCTGGTCTGCTCGCCGTCGAGACGCCTTGGAGACTTGGAGCCGTTGGAGGGCGGACCGGCGGAGTTGGAGGCGCTCCGCTTCCGCTCGACGACTGCCCACCGCGAGTTCCCCAATTCCCCGGCGCTTCTGCTTGCCTAAGGGCCAAGATGCCTCTAGGCTTGGGCCATTGGGCCTTGTTGGCCAGACGGCCCAGCAGCGCGCTGCATCGGCGTGCCCCGTCTTCAACCTCTCGCGGTCTTGCCGTCGCGTCGCTTTGCTCGGAGCCTGCGCGGACGCCGTCGATGGCCAGAGGTCGGGGCATTACTCGCGGGAGGGGAGGTACGGCGGCCGCCCCACCTCGCCCTATAGGTGGCTCCGCCTCCTTGTCGGTGTTTCCCTTGGACAGCCATGGCAAGAACTCGTCAGCTACCACCTTGAGGGTACTGGCTATGTAATGATAACGATTGTTTTATTGTCAGCTTAACATATTTTTGGAGTGAATTTGGTAAACTAAGATTAAAAAAGCAAGTGTCCAGCATCTACAAAAATTTTGTCTAGCGTACCTGGTTGAATGTGTGGATTGAATGCTTGAACTTGCATATTTCTCATCAATCTGTAGGACAAGCATAACTGTTAGCTTTCAGTCAACTCGTGAACGGAGAATTTACTTTCAAACGTCTTCATGGATGTTGGATGTTGGAACCGAGTCACACTAGCTCTCGCCGAACGGAGGAAGAAGATAAACAGTGGACAATGGAGGTTACCAAACGCCTATATCTTGGCTTTATAGCCCAGCACCGCACACCGTCAAGCAACGACTCGCTCGGGCCTCAATGCAAGCTAGCGCATGTACGCATGCACGCCGTCCATTTCTCCACGAGCCACGAACTCGAGTGCTGCGAGACGTCCGCGCCACCACGCATAGCATCCCCAAGAAGCGGTCCTCCGTGCTTACAACCACGCGGCCACACGCCTCTGCATGCTGCTGTTGGACTCAGGATCAACAGACCAATGCAATCCTCCAGTCTGATGACCCCGGCCACAACGTGAACTCATCACGTGTCCAGCCACAACAAAGCCAAACACGTTAATACATAACGTGACTGACATCTATTCTATATGGAAGACTCAAAACTAATTTAAGTCATGATTATTCCAACATTGGAGTTCATCAGAAGCAGCACCACATTGCTGCCATACTGCTTGTTGAGTAACTGTACGAGAAAAATGTTTGCCACCAAGTGTCACACTAAAAGATAGAAACAAGATGGAGTGGTGAAGTTTGCAGGAATGCTGCATCAGTCGTGATGTTTTAACCAACCTCAATCTGGATAACAATGAGGTCGAGGAAAGTAATTCCCTTGCGCATTTTGATGACCAATCTGCAAATAATGTTAGTTCTAGACAACATGTTGAGAGCTCTATGAAGCATGAACATGATACTGATATTCAGATATGATACCAGCGACATATGGAAGTGAATGCTAGAGCTTAATTTAGGTATTGAAACTAAAACAAAAGCAAATTTGTTTCAACAGCCTGTACTCCTGAAGTGACTAATCTGGACACAACTTACTTGGGTCTGGTGCATCCCATGGTCGTCCCAGGCCACCACTGAGCTTGAGCACGGCGAGCTTGTCAAGCAGCTTCTTGGTTGCCTTAATGACTGCATTTATTAGTTACACAAATCAGTCTAGGCATTCACATTCGCATGCATAGATTCAGGAATACGCAGAAGAGCAGCAAGGATTCAGGTTTACTAATACAGTGGGCACCTTCTACCTGGCCTTCCACTTCCAGGATGTGGTACGGCACCACCAACTCGTCCGTGGGCGTGGGGATCTTGGCCCACTCAATAAGCTCCTCGTCCCCGCTTTAAGTTTGCCGGCAGGACGCAAGCACGCATACGCGGTCATATCGATCGCCATTTCTCTCATTCGAGCAGTTCTTGGTCATGAGATGATGTGTAATGCTAGCTGCTTATAATTCGATTTATAAGTATATTAACTGAAAATGTCCATATGAGCAGTTCTTGGTCTTTCAGTTAAATGCCAGCAACCGACGCCTCCATGGAGGAAGGGACGCTATGCACCCACGTAGGGGAGGCGGACTAGCGGTCCAACGGAGGCAAGCAGCAATTGGGCTGTGTCGGTCGGGTCATACAACGGGCGGGCGCGCGTCATGAGTCTGATCTGGCCCGGCCCGATCTATATGATTACCAATAAGATAATAATAGTCTTAATAAACTGCACAAGCAACGACTGGAGTAATAACCTCATCTCATCAAGAGAAAGAGATGGCAGTGACGGCGGAAGCAAAGGCGGAGATGGGGTTGGAGCGGGCGGCGTACGCGCGGGTGAGGTTCCACGGCAAACCCAACGACGTGTACGGCGGCAGGGTGCTGTCCTTCACCATTGCTGACTTCTCCGCCACTGTCAGCCTCCGCTCTTCGCCCAAGCTGCTCATACAGCCACACCCACACCACGACCTCGTCGCCTTCCCCTCCCTCGCTCAACTCGTAAGCAAGAGCAAAGCACTGTTCTCTCTAGTTCCTGTCTCTCCGATCTTTAAATCTTTCTGTTGATCCATCTACCACACTATAGCTACCCAATTCCAAATCCATTCAATTAGTCGACATCGTTTGGTATTTTTAAATAAAAAAAAAAGATTACTAAGGAAGCACGAAGAGTTACCGGTCTGTTACTAGTAAAAAACAAAAGGCAGCGCAGTGCTTAGTGTTTATATTACCTGCGAGGTTAGATCGATCGTA
Organism: Miscanthus floridulus; assembly: GCF_019320115.1. NCBI lineage: Eukaryota > Viridiplantae > Streptophyta > Magnoliopsida > Poales > Poaceae > Miscanthus > Miscanthus floridulus. The sequence goes on from NC_089583.1 coordinate 121,987,535, forward strand.
ATGGTGAAACTCGGCTACTAACTGTCTTTAGTTCGTTTTGTTTAACAAAAGAAAGGAGGGGACAGTGCTTTTTATTGGCAGGCTGCTCCTGCTACATATTATTCTCCCGAGACATCAACTCGTCGTCTAAGGGCACGTACAACGGACGTCTTTTTCCCGTCTCTTTGATGACGATTTTGCAGAAAGCCCCCCAATGTAGCGGAGAGACGAGCGCCCCGTCGCCTCGCCCCGTCGCCTCGCGAGGCGACGGGCTTGTCCTGTGCTCCCAGACGGAAGAGACGTCCGAGACTCCGTTGTACGGCCTCGTCGTCGGCGCGCCCAGATCTCGCGTGGGCAACAGCCTTCGGCGCGCGCGGGAGCAGCGACGATTTGGGCGCGCGGGATGTTTCCGCGCCAAATCATCTCCGCCCGCCATATCTCCGTGCTCCAGTTCGTCGCTTTCCCCAGTCCCTCTCATCCATCTCCACCTTGCCCTCCTCGCCTTCGATTTGGGTGCTGCAGAGATGTCTACGCCGGTCGGAGCTAGGAAGAAGAAGGGATCCACAGCTTCGGCGTTGGATGCGGCAGCGGCGGCCCCAGCCCAAACCCTAGGTCGTGGTGGTGGCTCGGCGCTAGGGGCTCTCTCCCTTGGGCGTGGTGGCGGCGCGGTGCTGGTGGCCCGCTCTCTCGGTCGTGGTGGACGTGGTGGCGGCTCCGCAGCAGCAACGACCCGCCCAACCTCCATTGGCGTCGACGAGGGCACGACGACGGCGCCAGTCTCCATTGACGACGGATCCAACGGAGGTGGCTTCCCATTTCAGTCTGCTACTCAAGGAAGCTGCGGCTGCACTGTAAGAATCCAACGAAGGTGGCTTCCCATTTCAGCCCTCCTCGCCGTGGCCGTGAGCTACCGCAGCTTCCCGGGCATCCCCTCCTCGTCACCAGGAAGCTGCGGCTGCCCTGTAAGAATCTCTCCGTTGGTATTGCGATTTGCTTAGCTGCTTTTGGGGGGTTTGATTTAGTTGATGCGGTTCGGACTTCTGAGGTGGCGGTGTGGTCCGTTTCAGGCTGCGAGGAAGTACACGGGGATTGTGGAGGACTGTTGCTGCGACTATGAGACGGTGGACGACATCAACGAGGAGGTCCTGCATCCAATCCTACAGGAACGCCCGCACTGTCAGCCTCCGCTCTTCGCCCGAGCTGGTCATACAGCCACACCCGCACCACGACCTCGTCGCCTTCCCCTCCCTCGCTCAACTCGTAAGCAAGAGCAAAGCACTGTTCTCTCTAGTTCCTGTCTCTCCAATCTTTAAATCTTTCTGTTGATCCATCTACCACACTATAGCTACCCGATTCCAAATCCATTCAATTAGTCGACATCGTTTGGTATTTTTAAATAAAAAAAAGATTACTAAGGAAGCACGAAGAGTTACCGGTCTGTTACTAGTAAAAACAAAAGGCAGCGCAGTGCTTAGTGTTTATATTACCTGCGAGGTTAGATCGATCGTAATGGTGAAACTCGGCTACTAATTGTCTTTAGTTCGTTTTGTTTAACAAAAGAAAGGAGGGGACAGTGCTTTTTATTGGCAGGCTGCTCCTCTGCTACATATTCTCCCGAGACATCAACTCGTCGTCTAATGCACTAACTCAAGAATAAGTCTCTCTTTTCCAGCCACCTTCCTCTCCTTTTTCTCTCCTTTTCTTAAGAAGACTGAAAAAATAAGTCAAACAAGCCAAATTTAAGACAAGCGAACGGGGCCATAAGATATAAGAATCTTTTTTATCTTTCATAATTACTTTTTATTACTGAACGAACGGATGGAGTTAATAAAGTCCTTACACCGTGGGATTCAGTTGCCGGTAATTATTAGGCATGTCCCCGACGGTAATTATTTATCGAACCAAAAGATAATAGTAGTAATACACAATTATTCTTACCCACTGACCGGACGCCACGCCACAACAAAGTTTACTCTGCATGGGCCTGTCCAGAATTATTTATCCAAAGTTCCAAACAAATGATAGTAATAAAAAATTTCTCATCCAGAGACTGGACGCCTCGATAAGCAGCATAGCCAAGTTTACTGCACCATGAGCCCATCCGGAATTATTTATTGAAGCGAAGGACAACTGTAATAAAACATACATTATCCAGAATACAAACGCCTCGATAAGTAGTATAACCAAGTTTACTGCACAGGGGCCATTCATAATTATGCATCGAAAGAAATAACAGTAGTAATAAAAAAACAACCACAACAACAAAGCATTATAGTCCGAAGCAAGTTGAGGTATGTTACAGTTAAATGTCAACATTCACGGTTCAGGCACATCAATAGCTGTTTTCAAGCACTCATATCCAAACAAAGATATCTTGGTATATCACAACCCTTTAAATTTCTTTTTATTGCCTCTTCCAAGTCAGCTTCGGTCTTCCTCTACCTCTCCTCACATTATATCCCGACTTAGAACTCCACAATGCATTTGTGCCTCTAAGGTTTTCTTTGGACATGGCCAAACCACCTCAATCGATGTTGGACAAGCTTTTCTTCAATTGGTGCTACCCCTAGACGGTCACGTATATCATCGTTGCGAACTCGATCCAACCTTGTATGACCACAAATCCAACGCAACATACACATTTTCGCGACACTCAGTTGTTGGACATGTCGTCTTTTTGTAGGCCAACATTCTGCTCCATACAACATAGCGGGTCTAATCGTCGTTCTATAGAACTTGCCTTTAAGCTTTTATGGTACCCTCTTATCACAGAGAATGCCAGATGCTTAGTGCCACTTCATCCACCCTAGCTTTAATCCTATGGCAAACGTCTATATCAATATCTCCATCCTTCAGCAGCATCGATCCTATATAACGGAAAGTATCTTTCTTAGGCACCACATGACCTTCCAAACTCACATCTCCCTCCTCATGTGTAGCGTTGCTAAAGTCGTATCTCATGTATTCTGTTTTAGTTCGACTTATTGTAAAACCTTTAGACTCCGCCACAACTCCAGTTTCCTATTTACTCCTACCTGGCTTTCATCAACTAGCACTACATCATCTGCAAAACAGCATACACCAAGCGATATCCCCTTGAATGTCCCTAGTCACTTCAACCATTACCAAGGCAAAGAGATACAGGCTCAAGGCTGACCCTTGATGAAGTCCTAATCTGTGTTACCATCATTTGTTCGGACACTAGTCACGGCATTGTTGTACATGTCCTTGATAAGGCTAACATACGTTGTTGGGACTTTATGTTTGTCCAACGCTCACCACATGACATTTCTTGGTATCTTGTCATAAGCCTTCTCTAAGTCAATGAAAACCATGTGTAGGTCCTTCTTCTGCTCCTGAACCGCTCCATAACTTATCTTATTAAGAAAATTGCTTCTATGGTTGATATTCTGGACATGAAACCAAATTGGTTCATAGATACCCGTGTCATTCCTCGCAGTCGATGCTCGATAACTCTCTCCCACAACTTCATCGTGTGGCTCATCAACTTAATTCTCCTATAATTAGTGCAACTTTGGATGTCTCCCTTGTTCTTGTAGATTGGTACCAATATGCTTCTTCTCCACTCCTTAGGCATCTTGTCGATCGATAGATATTGTTGAACATCTTCGTTAGCCATACTATAGCTACATCCCCGAGACACCTCCACACCTTGATTGGAATACCATCAGGGCCCATCGCTTTACCCACTTTCATCCTATTCAGAGCTTCTCTAACCTCCTGCACTTGGATCCTACGCACAAAGCGCCTATTGGTGTCATCAAACGAGTCGTCCAACCGAACAGTGAAGTTCTCATTCTCCCCATTGAACAACTTGTTAAAATACTCTTGCCATCTATGTCTGATCTCATCCTCCTTCACCAAGAGCTGCTCCCTCTCATCCTTAATGTACTTGACCTGGTTGAAGTTCCTTGTCTTCCTATCACGAGCCCTAGCTATCCTATAGATGTCCTTCTCCCCATCTTCGTATTCAGACCTTGGTAAAGACCCTCGTAAGCCTGCCCCTTCGCCTCTCCCACCGCATGTTTTGCAGTCTTCTTTGTCACATTGTACTTCTCTACGTTGTCTGCACACCGGTCTTGGTACAAGCGCTTGTAGCATTCCTTCTTTTTCTTGATAGCCTTTTGCACATCTTCATTTCACCACCAAACGTCTTTTAAGTCGCATCCATTTCCTTTGGTCACTCCAAGTACCTCTGCCGCTACCTTCCTAGTTGGCTACCCGTAATAAAAAATAACAGTAGTAAATATTTGTTACTAGTGGTAAGTATTTGTTTGAGCAAAAGATAATAGTTGTGATAAAAAATTGTCACCAGCGACAAATATTTACTACTGTTAAATAAGGGTAGTACATATTAGTAAATTTCTAAATATTTGTCAATTTCTAAAGATAACGATATTTGTAAATAACAGTAGTAACTTTCATATAAAACGTACAACTGGACTATAGTAACCCAGAACACTCCTAAACGTCTCCGCTGAGCTTGCATAGTAATAAAACTTTGAACGCTGGAATAAAGTATTTTCAATTTTACTCCAATGGACACGTCAAACTATAATAATTTGAGTTTTTAGCCTACTAGGTGCCAGCCTATTTTTTTAAAAATACAGTTGAACAAAATTTGTAACCGTTGAAAAAATTAATTAATAAAAAACTCCCTTCGGATGGGGACGGCAGGATAAAACATATCTTAACCGCACCAGGTCCGCGCCAATAGTAGTAGTATATAGAAACAAATAATACATTAATTAGTAAAATTACTGCCGGAAAGGCAACCTAGATGTCCATGCAGCTCGTTGTACGATGGCCCGACACGAAGCACGCTATTTTAGCTCGGCACCCCAGGTACGTGGGCTGGCACGGTATGGCCCGTATTTTATGCGAGGCCCGATGGAGGCCCGTTCCCATTCACATAACCCTATCTCATTTTCCCATTCACTGTAAGCCTATTCCAGAATGCGCCCCCAGTCGCCGCTCTCCCCTTTCCCACGCGCGTCGCGAGCAGCATCGCTCCCTCTCTTCCCACACGGCCGCGCCGCATCACCTCTCTCCCTCGCCAGCCAGGCGCGGCACCGGCACACGCCGCACACCGCGTGCTCCCCTTCTCCGCGACTCGCCAGCAGGATGCGCCGCCGTGGGCTCCTCTCCTCTGCGAGGCCGCGCCACTGGAGCGAGCGCGGCGTGCCCGAGCTCTGTCCCGCCGCCGCCTTGAACTCGGCCCATTGAATCCCCTCTGCCCACCTGCAACAATAAGTTCTCCCAAGAGAGGATTTAATCCCAAACCGCCTTTGCAATACCAGGAAACAAAGAGTGCATTTGTCTTCAATATTATTTCACACTTTGTTTAGTAGCACTTCACTACAGAGTTCAGAAATTTACTAGTTCATTCGTACCTCTAAAACATCTCAGAGTCCTGTTCTATTCTTGGAACATCTCTCCACCTCCATCAATACCAAAGTGGCAAAAGTCCATTTTTCCTCCCTCGTCTCTTGCAGTCGTCCGAATTTCCTCCCTCAACTACAAAACCAGGAATCTATCCTCCTTCATCTATAAAAACCGGTTATTTTTGCACCTTGGTTGGTTTCACAGACTATTTGTGCCTACGTGGACCGCCGACATGGCAACCACGCTGACGCCGTTTCAAAGGATGCGGCCAGCGGCCGAGTGAAACCCTAGGCCATTCCCGTCGCTCCTTTTCTCTCTCTCTCTCTCTCTCTCTCTCTCCGCTCTAGTAAGACGGTGACGACGACGGAGAAGAAAGATTCCCAGTAGAGGTGGTGGCACTGAGGTTCCCTGCCGCGGCGACACTGGATCCCGTCAGTGGGCAGGCCACGACGCTGGGATCTAAAGACAGCGGAGAGGTTAAGCCAACTAATCCCCAAATCTTTAGATTTTATATTCTGATGCTTTGGAATTGGTGTGTACTGTAAGGTTAAGAATATGTTGGGGGCTTAGTTAGGGGTTTGTTTATTCGATTGCCTAGGGCACACGGTTGATTTGGAGGCTAGTTTATTCAACACAGTTGCTTAGTTTATTACTTGTGCTGCATAGTTGAGATCCAAGTGATTTGAGTGTAGGATGTACTTATGCATCGGGAGTTGGTTATGTCAATGAGTTTTTAAATAAGTAGATGCATGTTCTAAGCACCTGATTGAAGTGCATTCTACTTGCAGTGTGGACATGGATGTTTTAAGCACCCTTGTTGTGAGGTTCCATTTCAATGGTCAATTTGTCAAAATTGGTAACAGATTGGACTATTTTGGTGGATTGGAGGCAATGTCTCACATTGAGAGGGATAAAGTGTCTTTGCCAGAGGTTGTTGGTCATCTAAAAGATCACTGCACTATATCAGAGGGGGCTTTGCTGCACTGGTTATTCCCTGGTAAAGAACTTGATAGTGGACTTCGCGTTCTATTGGACGACAATGCTTGCATTCAAATGTCAGATGCTATCGAAAAAGGAGTGGTGGCTGATATATATGTTGAGGATCCACAACAAGATGAGGCTGTAAATGAAGAGTACTACTCAGAAAAAGCTAAGAACAAGACGCATGAGGAAGAAGAGTCAAGTGCAGACAGTGACTACATGCATGGAGACTCCTGCTCTTCTGAAGACGATGATGAAGCTGCAGAAATTATCAAAAAGTTCAGGGATTTAAAAAAGAAGATGAAGGAGGGACAAAGTGCAACACTAGATGATGTGGTGCTGAAAGGCTCAACTAGTATGCTTGCCGGATTTGAAATTATTGAAGATGGGTATGGTACTCCATATGTAAAGAGCAGTGAAGAAGAAGCCTCTAAAGTGGAAGCTCATAGTGAGGGAGAATTAATAAGAAACAATGATGGCCTACCAAGGTTTAAGAAGAGCCCAGGTACTCCAATTTTCTCCTTAGGCATGAAGTTCAGAAGCAAACAACAATTTAAGAAGGCAATAATTAGATATGGCCTTGCTGAGAGGAAATGTATCAAATTCGTAAAGGATGAGCCAACAAGAGTGAGGGCAAAGTGTGAATGGAAGCACTGTCCATGGATCATTTTGTTATCAACCAACACTAGGACTGAGAGCTGGCAGATTGTCACATTTAATGAATTCCACACATGTCCTCCTAGGAGGGACAGCAGGTTGGTTACTGCTAGAAGGATTGCAGAGAGGTATGAGAAGTTCATAATGGCCAATCCTACATGGAATTATGGAAGCATGAAGCAGACTGTGCAAGAAGAGATGTTTGCAGATGTTAACATTGCTAAGCTCAAGAGAGCAAAGGCCATGGTCATGCAGAAGGTACTAGACTCCACAAAAGGACAGTACCAGAGACTGTATGACTACTAGGATGAGCTACTGAGAAGTAATCCTGGCAGCACTGTCATAGTGGTAAAAGAACCACATGTGGAGCCTCCAACTTTTCAAAGAATGTTCATTTGCCTGGATGCCTTGAAGAAAGGTTTCATTGCAGGTTGTAGGAGAGTTGTGGGACTAGATGGATGCTTTTTTAAAGGTGCAACTAATGGTGAATTATTGTGTGCTATAGGGAGGGATGCCAACAACCAGATGTACCCTATTGCATGGGCTGTGGTTGAAAAAGAAACAAATGAAACTTGGGATTGGTTTTGTGGTCTGTTGTTTAAGGACTTAGGTGTTGGTGATGGCTCTAATTGGGTGTTTATTTTAGATCAGCAAAAGGTATGTGTGCTACCTTCATCATATTGAGCTTTACTGCATTACATGTGTTACGAAAAAGTATGTAACTCTAGGTTGGTTTATTGTAGGGAATTTTAAATGCAGTGCAAAACTGGGCTCCAAATGCAGAACACAGAAATTGTGCAAGGCATATATATGCTAATTGGAAGAAACATTTCACTGAAAAGGAGTGGCAGAAGAAGTTCTGGGCTTGTGCCAAGGCCCCTTGTCTGATGTTGTTCAACTTGGCTAGAGCAAGGTTAGCTAGGGCAACAGTTCAAGGAGCTCAAGCTATTCTTAACACTCATCCACAACACTGGAGCAGGGCATGGTTCAGGTTAGGATCAAATTGTGATAGTGTGGATAACAATTTGTGTGAGTCATTTAACAAGTGGATTGTCGAAGCTAGATATTTTCCAATAATCACTATTTTAGAAACAATAAGAAGGAAAGTGATGGTTAGGATCCATGACAATGTTACTAAATCACATAGGTGGTCTACCTTCATATGCCCTAACATTTTGAAGAAGTTGAATTCTTACATCACAATGTCAGGCCACTGTCATGCAATATGTAATGGGGCAGAAAAATTTGAAGTGGTGCACTGGGAGAATAGATTTACAATTGACTTAGATAAAAAAGAGTGCTCATGTAGATACTGGCAACTATCAGGATTGCCATGCCCACATGCCATATCCTGCATATATTTTAAGACTAGCCGCTTAGAGGAGTACATTGCCAACTGCTACTCAGTTGATGATTTTCGGAAGACATATGCCTACTGCCTTAACCCAGTTGAAGGCATGACCAATTGGCCTGTATTAGATAGACCCCCACTTAGAGCTCCAGGATATGTGAGGATGCCAGGTAGGCCCAAAACCGAGAGAAGGAGGGACCCAACTGAGCCACCCAAACATACAAAAATGTCAAAAGTTGGGACTGTCATCAGGTGCTCCAAATGCAAGGTTGCGGGGCATAACAAATGTTCCTGTGACAAAAAACAGCTGCAAGTTCTTCCAATCCTGGGCATACAGGAATAGGTACTGCTGCTTCTTCCAATGATGGCTATGCACAGTCGATGGCTCCTATTCATGGTGCTTCCAAAGCCATTGTGATGATGTCAAACACTGATGAAACCTGCTCCACCTCAAAAAAAGGAAGAATCCTACAGTGACTACATGCCAAGGCTCCAAATCGAACGTAACAGATGTCTTCCTTTATATTGTTTCTAAATATCTTGCATACTATGTTGCCTAACACTCTTCCTGGTTTCTTGCATTCCAGAAGATGGTCACCAGTAAAGCAAGTGCAAAGGTAACAACTACAACCGGTGGTTCTGCTACTATGCAGCTTTCAGCAAATGCGCTAAGACCTCATGCAAGTGCAAGTGTTAGCATCAACATCACCTTTGGGACAACATCTGCACAAGTATCTGCCACTGCTCCACGTTTGGGGAAGGCTAAAAAAAGTAACCCACGCCCAGGACCTATGCTCATGCTTCCACCATGGGAATCAGCAAATCTGTGATGCTCTAGTTCATGTGCAAGCAGACTTATGTATGGATGTGTGCTATTTGTAGCTAAACTTATGTATGTGCAACCAGACATGCACGTGTTTGTGTAACCAGACTTGTGATATTTGTGCTTCAGACATTTGCAGACTTATGTATGGATGTGTGCTTCAGACATTTGGAGACATTTCTTGCTGCCATGTTTTACCGTCTTTTGGTTAAAGTTCCATTTTTTGTTAATAACTATTTTACAATAAAAATTACCATATTTCAGTAAAACACAAACACCATATTCTCTTCACAGATTATAATGTGCCAAACAATACATCAGTACTACACATTACATTAGAGATTAACATTACATTATGGGGTACCCAATCTAGGCAGCATTTCTCTTCCTTCTACACTAACCTCATACCAACTACTACCATGACTAGTCCCAATAACACCAGAAACAACACAAGCCTCTGCATCTCCATCTTCACTTTAGCAAGGGAGGCAACAGGTTCTTCATCCTTGGCTAATAAGCGTGCATTCTCTGTTTTCGCTTGCTCAAGCTGCTTCCCGACAGCAGCAAGTAAGCGTGCATTCTCTGTTTTCTCTTGCTCAAGCTGGTTCCCGACAGTAGCAAGATCTTGTTGTAAATTGCCCCTCTCCCTTTTTAGATTCCACACGGCATCACGCAAATCGACTAGAAGATCTCGTACAAAATCATCATGCGGAGGTTCATACCACCCACGGAAGGAACATCCACCACTCTGTGTAGAAAATTTTCCCCAAATTACCACCCAAAACCAGAAATTGGCAACCAAAATCAAGGATTCAGAACACCATCAATTCAACATTCACTCACCCGAGCACGATAGCACTTGAAATACCTACGGCCTGGATTATCGTCGCTCCATGAGATCCAGCGAGCAGCCTTCTGCCCGCAGTAGCACAGCACCGCTGGCTCGTAGGCGAGAGGACCGACCCGGTAGGGTATCGGCGACTGCCGTACGCCACCATCGCCGGCCCAAGATGCGCACGATGAGCTCGTACTGGCTGAGGCCGACATCAATGGCAATGGTGGAGCTTTGGTTACGTTTCAGTGGAGAATAACGGGGGAGAGAGGAAGCGGAGAGAGAGAGAGAGAGAGAGGAAAGGAGCGACGGGAATGGCCTAGGGTTTCGCTCGGCCGCTGGCCGCATCCTTTGAAACGGCGTCAGCGTGGTTGCCGTGTCGGCGGTCCACCTAGGCACAAACAGCCTGCGAAATCAACCAAGGTGCAAAAATAACCGGTTTTCATAGATGGAGGAGGAAAGATTCCTGGTTTTATGGTTCAGGGAGGAAATTCGGACGACTGCAAGAGATGAGGGAGGAAAAATGGACTTTTCCCTACCAAAGTCGACCAAAGGACCAGTTGGGCCAGGCCTTGGAGGCCCAGGATAGCAGCAAAGATTTGACCTGAAAATAGATAGCAACGAACACTAGTGTGAACCACCGAACACTAGTGTGAACCACCAATGATTTCCTGTTCGGTACCAGGTGACCAGCAGACTATGGGCCTAGGAGATACCCAGAAGTGACACCATACTTGGAATGAGCCTCCATCTTTGTACGCTGTACGCTGTAATCGGATTTAGCCGTAACTTCATCAAAGTCCCCACCTTCGGTTGCTTCATGACCAAGTTTTCAGGGAAGCTACAAGTCCTGAAAACAGTGCAGTTTCTTCATATATACAGCCTGTTCGGGAGGTCGTATCGTATCGTGGATTATTTACTGCTGGCTGGTTTGGTGTGAGAGAAAAACACTGTTCCCGGCTGAAAATTTACGATCGTTTACGAGCAAGCGAACAGGCTGTAACACTGTCCCAGATATTGTTGCCACGAACTGCTGTCCATAAATTCGCACAGCATAGAGTTCTACCAAAAAAGTAGCTAGTACCATAAAGAAATGTTTCATACAACATCTTGCTGATGATTACCACATAAGTAGATTTTAAGAACAACATAACAGAAAGTAACTCTCGTGAGGAACAAAGAATGTCTCCGGTATCAGATGACAAGCAGAGCCCTGCGAAGATCCTGAAATGATCGTTCGGTTTTACACTACCTAATAACTTTGACACAAGACATTGTCAAAAGACATACATACATACAGAAACAGGACAGCAAAACCTGGCTTACGTCAAACAAGATGAAAATTGAAAATTAGACTGAGGTGTGAACTAAGCCACCTTGTAACTTATAGGAAAAGCAAGCTGAAAAGACTGGTATTTGCACTCATGTAAGGAAGAATGTAATATCTGATGCTATTTGCAGCCAGGAACCCAGAATTTCCTGGTCCAAACAAGACTCTAGTAATGAAGAAGAATAATGTACAAAATCAGCTTCAGCTTTAGGCAAACTGAAAATCTAACATAGGGTGAATGTATCTCTGGTCAGCAATTCTGCAACTGGTCTCCCATATACTTGGAACATAATATCTTACAAGTAAACTTTTCATTACACATAGCCAGTAAATTAAAATAACATGTGAATACAATTATACAAATACAATTGAACCTGAAGCGACATTGACTAATGTCCAAAGTTCCAGAATTGACTAATATGGTTAGTTTCATCACCCTGCTGGTTACATATCACACAACTTTGTTATACAAAGGTGAAGACGAAAAATACTTTAGCACAAAAGAGTAGAAGCATGTAAAATGACAAAAGAATTCCTATATCCTGATTTGATCAAAACAAAAACATAATCCATTGAAATTGCCAATTGAAATCATTCTAACTTTTCTTTTGTGCCACCGTCCGGAAGAATTCAGCTGTGTTAAAGGTAAAGAAACAATGATCCAATGGAGCACTAAACAATTCTGTATTCTGTATGTGAGTAATTGTATTGGCAAGCCCAGCAAAATAAACTCAACCTACGGGGGAAAGCCCGCCCCCACAGTATTGCATTGAGAAGAAACTTCTCGCGCGCTGGCCGAGATGTGCCACCGAGCACCCAGGACACATGCCTGCGGCCATATATATGCATCTCACCGAAATCGACTCAAGTGGTTAGACATATAACTCAGGAACACAGCTGACGACGGGTGTTTTTTTTAACCCCAGCCTGTCTAAATTATAACCCCAGCCTATCTAAATTAGCTCCCATGGGGAGTCGAACTCAGGACCTAAGGTGTTACTAAGGCTCTTGTGAGGCTGTGACAATAGGCTACAGACCTGTTTGCAACAATAATGCTAATGATATCTGGGAGACACACTATCTAAGTAAAGTAAAACGACTAGGTGCCTATTATATCCAAAGTTAGAGATAGTGGTAGTTTCGTGCTTCTGTCTGGTTGGATGGCAAAACGAAAAGGTTCTGCCGTTCCCGAAAACCATTTTGATTCAGCAAGGAACTTTGTGAGAAATGTGGAGAGCTTCCGTAATGGATATTATGACATTTTGATCTACCGCATTTCAAAATAGAAAACAATTTTCTTTGTTCAGTTTAGCGATCCAAGAAATAAAATGACAAAAGGTCACCCATCAATCACAAGGAAAAATGGAAAGGATATTATGGCACATCCAGTCCCACATAGAGCAATTGGCTGGTTTCAGAAAACAGTATGGGCCATTGTATGGCGATCCAGATTCATATAGCAACAAACCATAGAAAACACACACACATTGTTGTGCATACCAATTTAGCTATCTGGTGATTATCTTCAGAAAGCACGTTCCAGTTGCACTTCCAATTTAGACATTTTCATCACCATGAGACTGCTCATAAGATCGTGCTTCTTGAGGATAGAATGGGGACATAAATAAGCTTGACATATCCCAGCATTCATCAGATGCCAGCGTATGCTGTAAGCAAAGCTGTCAAAGAATAATTAGATTCCATAGACATACCGCATGCAAGAATTAACAATTTAAATGAACAGTGAGCATCAAAAAATGAGGAAAGCTCAAAAAAGGTATCAGTAACACCGCAGATAAGATAGAAGTAATGTTTGGAAGTGTTAAAACAGAAATGGTTTAAAATGATAGCATAAATAAATCACACAAACAATTGAAATTTACCCCCAATTATAAATAGGCATGAAATTCAAACAATATGCATAGCGGGGCAAAATCCATGAAGTTATCTAACTTACATTGTCATATTCAGGAGTTATCCCTTCTGTGCAGGCCTGATAGTATCCTGAATTCAGAGACCATGAAGGCCTATAAGGTTCAAGTTGATCATAAGGGATGTCCACATAGGGTTGTATCTCATATGATTGTCTTGAACTCTCCAAATTATCAACATCATTTTGGCTGTTGTACGTCAAGAAGTTCTACACCAGGACCAAAATATAACTTAGTTCAGAATAGTGAGGACTGATAAACACAAGATGTGTTACAGATACATAAGGTCCTCCTGAGGAAGCATATAATTTATCAACAAAGATAATCCAGGAAAGTATGTTCCTTAAAACCAAAATGAAACACTAAGTAATGGGGCTGCCAGATCAATAACAAACCTCATAGTACTCCAACTTGTGAGAAGAAACTGTTTCTGGAGGCTCAACATGAATATGAAGTGGTTGCTCACCAAAATGCTGATTGTAGCTAAAAATAGGTTGAGACGAAATTTTACTATCTTCATCATAAGACAAGAATTCCTACATGTAATATTCAACAGTTATTAGAAGGATAGAAAATATGCTGCATCAGTTTGTAAGATTCAAAAGTAGTTGGTCATAAGCTGAAACTTCAAGCACCTAGAACATAAAGAATGGTTATATTTATTTTGGCGCTTTTGGCTACTGCGCTTCTTGCTACAGATAAAACTCTTTTGTTGTGTATAATTTAAAATTGCTTTGTTGTGTACAGCACTGGCACGCAGATGGCAAAATCGTTCACTGGAGGATAAATTAAACAATTGTACTTCTCATAACTGAAAAAAAAAAGATTAAAATGACAATGCAGTAATGCATAATCGAGCTAAGTGCTCATGTTAGCGACATAATCATGTGTGATAAGCACCTGGTATTGAGATTCCTCCTCTCTGTAGACCTCCTGGGATTGAGATTCCTCCTCTCCATAGACCTCCTGGTAGCTCTGATTAGGAAACCAAGTAGTCTCATCGGGAACACCATGAAAACTGTAGGGCTGTTCATTGGATTGGCCATATGAAGTGTAGGCAGTCTGTTCATAGGATCGGTCATATGAAGTGTAGTTAGGCTGTCCATAGGATCGATCATATGAAGAAGTGTAGGTAGGCTGTTCATAAGATCGATCATATGAAGTGTAGGTAGGCTGCTCATATGAATGCGCCTCCTCTTGTGCATGACCATAGCAAGACGATCGCTGTTTCCAAACACCAAAATAGAAGGGAAATCCCCCCATCCGTCAGTAACAATGCAGCACAGCACTCGAGAGAGTTGAGGAAAATCCAGAACGGCACAGCTTGCATATAAATTGCTCACGTTGCTCTGAAACTGCTCCTCGCCGGTGTCGTGCCACTGCACAGTCCCGGTGGCCGGTGGCGCCACCTCGACGACGACGGCGTCCTCAACGCCCCCCTTCCTGTTGGCGTAGACGGGGACCCCGAGGGAGTCGACCTCGATGCGGCGCTCCCCGTAGCCGTCGCAGTGGCCGAAGAGGTAGTCCAGCCCCCGCATGCACTGCCTCCAGTAGTCGCGGTGGTGGGCGCACGCGGAGCGGCAGCGGCAGTGCGGCGCCGGTGGCGGCGGCAGGAACGGCCACCCGCGGAACACCTCCGGCGTGGGGTACAACGGCTGGTGACGCGGCGCGTCCCCGTAGTCGTACGGCTTGGGCCAGTAGTACGGCTCCGCCGTGGGCGCCGGGGCCGGGGCTGGTGGCGAGCTCGGCTTAGGGGGCTGTGGCGCTGGCGCCGGGGCCGGTGCGGGTGCGGGCGGCTGAGGTCGCGGAGGTCGCGGCACCGGCTGCGGGGCGGTGGGGGCGGGCGTCGCGGCGGGAGAGGCGACGGGGTGGCAGGTGGCGGGGGAGGGCGGGAGAGGCGAGCCGTAGGTGGCGGTGATGTCGTAGCCGCCAGCGTAGGGGTGCGGGTTGTAGTCGTCGAACTCGTTGTCGTCTGGGTAGTCGGCGTTGGCAGCGGCGGCCGCCATTGGGGATGGCGGGGGTTGGTGGGTGGCGAGGTGGAGGTGAAGTGAAGGGGGGCAGACTCGTCGAAGTGGGAAGAGCGGGGGGCTGGGGAGTGGGAAGAGCGGCAGGAGGAGGCGGAGGCGGCGGCTGTAGCAGCTGGTGGCATGTTAACCACTCGCCACTTTTTTTTTTTAAACTCAGAGCACTTTATAAACCAGCTGCTCGAGGTTGGTGCCTGGCGCCAGAACGCTTGCCCACCCTCGGGGAAATACGATCGTAGAGAACATGCTGAGTATCAGTTTTGACTTTTCTTCTCTTTAGCCACTTTCGAGGTGACGGCGACGTGAGAGCGAGAGGCGTAGGCCAGAAGCGATTGTGGCGTTGCGTGATGGCGGGGAAGAGGACGGAGGCCACCGCCGCCACCCAATTCCATTATTGCGCCGCGGCCGCACTGTGGGATCAGCATCGGGATCACGAATTCACGATCATCGTTATATGGAGTGGGGGTGGGGCCGTCTCTTTCTCTCGCGTGCTGCCGTAATGGAGGCCGTGAGGCTTCGACCCTGCCTGTCAAAGTCAAAACCGCACGGTGACGGCACCACGTGGCACGTGGGGAGCTCGCCTCGGATCGACGAGTCAACGGTGATCCAGTGCGTGCGATCGGGAGGAAGAGGACTAGGCTTTGCGTTTTGCGCGAGGCTGATGAAGTCAACCAGAGCATGAGTGAGGCGAGCGGCATCAGCTCCGGGCCTTGGGGACGTTGACGTGGTAGATACGTTTGACCTTTGATTCACCTCAAATCAACGAATCTCGAGAGAACTGTTTGGGATGGGTGTGAGGCCTCCGGGGTAGAGATTCCTCCCGCAGGGGTGTTCTGGTCCGCATTGTGTGGTGATTCTTTTTTTCTTTTTTTTTGGACTTTCATTACGATAAACCGGACGAGGCCTCCGACATCACCAAGTCGGCTACACATGCTGGAGTTACATGCCACATCTCCGGTCGATGTGTATTGGTGGCTTGTTTAGCTAATGTATGAGCTATATTATTACATCGTCTATTAACCTAAACAAAAGAAAAATCTTGAAAGGCAATCTGCAAATCCTGAATCTCCTTCAAAGCCGGGTCTACGACAGAGCGCTGAACTGTTCTTTTCTTCCACAGATTGACTAGCTCCAAGCAGTCTGTCTCCGGAATCACTCGCTGTTCGCCATGTTGCAGCGCCAGCCTGAGCCCATCCCGGCAAGCAAGGGCCTCCATCACACAAGCATCGAGTGCCCTGTCATACCAGCGAGCTTGAGCGGCCATGAAACCACCCGGCCTGATGGTCCCGGATGATGCACGCTGTCGCACCTGCATTGCCAACCACCTGAAACGCGGCATCAGAATTAACCGTCACCCATCCAGGACACGGCGGGCGCCACTTTGGTGCGTCTTGTTCTCCATTTCTCTGCTGCATTCCACTCGCCACTTTCAGTTAATAAATCCGCCACCATCACCACATTCTGATCATCATGTGGAGTGATTGGTCGGCCCTCAAAATGGTTTGCAATCCATCTGTCCCTCCAGATCCCTGTGTTGTTGCCATCGACCACTCTTTTGATCAGTCCAGATTGCAGTGCTTCTCTTCCAGCCATGATAGCTCTCCATGTGCTACTTGCATGTTTTTTCCTGGTTGCGTCTATAAACTCTGAGTCATGATAATACCGTCCCTTCAATACTTTTGCACATAGTGAGTCAGGCCGAGAGATTAGTCTCCAGCTTTGTTTCCCAAGCATGCCAAGTTAAAGCACCGAAGATCACGAAACCCCATTCCTCCAATATTTTTGGGGCGAGTTAGGCGCTCCCAGCTCATCCAGTGTATGCGCCGGTTGTCAGCCGAACTCCCCCACCAATAGTTTGAGATTGCAGTTTTCATTTTCTTGCAAATATTAATCGGGAGGAGAAAGCAACTCATTGAATAAGTTGGGACCGCCTGTGCTACAGATTTGATTAGCACCTGTCGGCCCGCACAGCTTGCCTCTCTACCACACCAGCCATCAATCTTGTTTCTCATCTGAGCCGGGAGGAACTCAAATAAGCCACTCAAACTCCTACCCGATTCAGTTGGAAAGCCCAGATACTTTTCTACTAGCGCCTCCTTCTGAATATCCAATTCCTGGCACACTTCTGTTTTCATATCTTGAGAACAATTCTTACTAAAAAAGATAGCAGACTTGTCTCTGTTAACTAATTGTCCAGAGCCTTGGTTGTATCTAGTCAGAATCTCCATCAATCTACCAGCCCCTCTTTGCGACGCTTCTGAAAAGACGATACAGTCATCCGCAAAAAGCAAATGCGATATCCAGGGAGAGTGTACACCGACTCTAACACCCCTGGCTACGTGCACCGGGCCAATCGATCTCAAGAGACAAGATAAACCTTCCGAGCAAAGAAGAAAAAGGTATGGTGAGATGGGATCACCTTGCCTAATACCCCGAGAAGGCCTGAAGGAATTTGTCAGTACACCGTTAACTCTGATGGAAAAGGAAACTGAACTAACACACCTCATGACCAAGTTCACAAAGTCCGAGTGGAATCCCAGCCTCAACATGATGCCTTTCAAATATGCCCACTCCACCCGATCATAGGCTTTTGCCATGTCCAGCTTGATAGCACAAGCGCCGGCCTTCCCCTTTTTTCTCTTTAGATAGTGAATACATTCATAAGCAATGAGCACGTTGTCAGAGATAAGACGGCCCGGCACAAAAGCGCTTTGTTCCTCCGCAGTAATTTCGTCCAGGAACTCCCTCAATCTCAGTGCTAAAACCTTTGAGCAGATCTTGTAAAGGACATTGCACAGCGATATTGGTCTAAATTCCTTCCCGCCCCCCCCCCCCCCCCCCCCATTGAGAAAGCGAAGCACCGCTGAGGTCATACCCGAGCCGAGAAAAGATCTGTATAGAAGTCAGTCGCCACTGCTTCCATGTCTTCCTGTGTTACAGCAATAGTACCATCATCCCGGAGTAACTTGATAGTGTTCCGCTTAGCTCTCGCTCTCGACTTTGCCTGGAAAAGTGATGTATTTCGATCACCATCTTTGAGCCAATCCATTCTTGATCTCTGTTTCTCCATCACCTCTTCCCGTGATAATATTTCAGAGATCCTCGACATGAGCTGTTTTTCCTTCCGGGATGGACCAGAGCCGATCGACCGCCCCCGTTCATCCGCCAACTCAGCGCGCAAGGAGGCCAATGCCTTCCTGACCGAGCCGAAGACATCCCGATCCCAATCCTGGAGGGTGCTCTGAATTTTTTTCAGTTTGCACTGCATCTCCCCTAGCCCCTCATTTCCTGAGTTCGGTCCCCAAGCATCGCGGATGAGTGCCATATAGGATGGGTCACGCTGCCACATATTTTCATAGCGAAAATTCTTCTTCCTCCGCCTGTTACTTGTGGAATTCTCAATGCACTCAGCAACTAGACAGCAATGATCCGACAATGTTGTTTGGACATGCCAAATCTTCACTTCCCTGAAAAGATCCAGAAAGGAATCGGTCGCCAGGCCCCTATCCAATCTCACCTTAATATTGTGATGTTCATCTTGCCGATTACCCCATTGTGTGGTGATTCCGGGAACTGTGCTAGCGCGCCAATAATGCGATGGTGTTGGTGGACTTTGTGGTGATTGCTTCGCGCATTACACTCGGTTTTTAGAGCCTATTTGATATAATAGCTCATCGCTAGCTAACTAAAAATTAGTCTAATATATCAAATAAGAGGGCTAATAGGCACCGTTCGCTTAAACGGTCGTTTAACCCGTTTAAACACCGTGTAAACGCTACACAGTGGTGCGCCGTTTCTGTTTAATCACCCGTTTATCCCGTTTAATTGGCCGTTTAGCCTGTTTAATGGGACGTTTTGTCTGAATAATGGCTAAACGGTAGGTGACCGACTGTTTACCGTTTAACGTTTAGGAAAACACTGCTAATAGGTGGACTGATTTTTTTAGTGAAGTCTCTAACTAGTTGTTAGCGTATTAGCTAGCCCATCTCAGCTAATTTAAGCTAAGTTTTAGCCTAATAACTACCTCAAGCTTATCCAGATAAGCCTTAGTATTGTTGTCCAATAAAGCAAAAAATAATAGTTTTCGCGGATCCTAGTGATGTTGATCTGTCTGCCGTCCTAATGCGCAAGTATTAACTTTAGCCTAGGAACAATTATTCACATGGAGATTAATTCGTCACACAGAGACGGGAATGAGGACAAAATCTCCGCCATAAGGGCTTGTTTGAATATCCATGTATTCAACTCAATCAATGTGTGTTGGAGTGGGTTGTGTGAATTGAGGTAGATACATGAGCATCTAAATAAGGCTTAAGTTTTGACAGGGTTGGGGATATAGAATTTTTCCTCCTCGTGGAAATAAAGATCGGTCATGCTATTCGCAGGGCGTCCGTCCGTAGACGGACCGACCCGCCCGCGCCGCTCACCCGTGCTGCACGCCGCACGCTCCCACCCGCACCTCGCGCCCTCGGCACACTCCACCTCGCTGCTGGCGCCTTCCCCAATCATGTCCGCGACCATGTGCGTAGCGACCACCGCAACCTGCTTGGGCCTCCGACCAGCCTTCCTTCCACCAGATCCACTGCATGGCAAGAGATCCGGTGGTAGTAGGGGTTGTGGTGCCGGCAGCGGGGGCTGCGTGTCCTACGTGGAGCCCAGGATACCGATGTCCACGAAGGGCTCCCCGCTGGGCCTTGCGGTAGGTAGAATTGATTTGGTCGACGGTGGCGACGTCGCGACTGCCTCCGGTGAACTCTACACGTCGACGAGCCTTCATTGTCCTAAGCAACAAGTAGATGTTGCGCTGAAAGCGCATGTTCTAAGCATATGTTTTAATTGTTTCAGATGTTTTAGTAGTACGTTGCAAGTGTTTCATATGGATGTTGCAAAAGTAGATCGGGATGTTGCTTATATTGCAATGTCTATACACGTATCTTGCAAGCGTCTGTTCCAAATGTTTCATCAGGCGTATGTTGCAAGTGTGTTTATCTCGATGTTGCATATATGTTTCACACATATGTTACAAATGTTTCATCTAGATGTTGCGTATATTTTGTAATGGCTTTTTCAAGTGTTTTTAGGTGTCTTTGCAAGTGTTTCAGAGATGCAAATGTATTATCTAGATGTTTGAAAAAGTAGATGGAGATATTGCATGTTACAATGGATCCACCTGTCACAGTTACCTACTGCAACTGTGTGAGAAGCGGAAGGGGCTCGAACGTCCCCGCGCAGGCGAGCGAAAATGCAGGCACGGGACGTGGGCGTGGGTGTGCTGGTGCTGGTGTGGGGTGTAGACGCGCTGAAAATGGTGTGTAGACGCGTATGTCCGAGAGCTAGCACTACCCAATAAAGATACGAGGCATTTCCCGACGGAAAAGTTTCTGACCTGTTCGCTTGAACTTATCAGCCGGCTTATCCGCTAGAATCTACAGAATTTTTCTCTCACAACAAAACAGGTTCAGCCGGTTTTAATACCAGCCGAACAGGCCCCCATGTTTCCATCTCTAATAATCGAGGCGTTGGGCTGCCTGCCATCCGGTGAGCCGGCATTAGCTTTAGCGCCTCCTGCTTTTGTTTTGTTTTTTTCAGCAAATTTAGCGTCTCCTGCTGGGGGCCTGCGAGCTACAGGGTCTACGACCCTGCATTTTTTTTTTTGAGAGGGTCTACGAACGAGCTTTGCCTTGGAGGGGCCTCGCGGCCTCAGGTAACGCCTTGGGCTTAGTAGGCCCAACAAAACCTGTTACGAGCAGGCGAGCTGCTAGAGACATAAGTCTTGGCCCAATACAAGACTAGCTGCCCCTTACCAACATTGTAATAAAAAAGACCAACGCCCCACACTGCCCATTCGCGTGCCGGTTTTCTACAGTTTGCTAGTCCACCGTCTGCCTAACCTTTGCTTTTTTAAAAGAAAGTCGTGAGGAGTACTTCATCAACTCCTGTATTGCGAATTGCGGATGCCGTATGCAAGGTTTGGCAAGATCTTCTAACGTTTTGGCGTCACCGATCCGATAGTCCGCAAGCTTGTGCTACGATTTTCATTTTTTTTTCCATCTGAACCAGGTGGAGTTCTCGAGCACCTGATTCTCGGACGAAACACATGGCCTAGCTAGCTGTATAGAAAATCCGTTCGCAATCCATCAACGTGACAAAAGCTGTGAATCGCGTATACGTTGTGAACCAGTCACAAGTCTTCGTACCAAACACACACGCGTGGACCCAGGACGGAGTCCCCGGGTTGGTATTCGTTCGTCCACGCCGCCGCAGCCCTTCCCAGCCCGGGAGCCCCGGTGCGGTGCCCGGCCAAACTCTGAAACTCCAATCCCACCAACGCGACGCGCGCCTCCGGCACCGGCACCGGCACGGCGAACTCGGGCAGCAGCACGCGCACGCGCACGCACCGTTCCATTCCAAACCGCCGGTTTCCCACCCTTGGATTCCGCACACCACAGCCTGCCGAGCGGTTCGGCAGGCAGAGCACTTCCCCTCCCGGTCCGGCCTCCCCTCCCCGCGCAGCCGCGCTTGCACTCTGCTGTCCGTCCGCCCGCGGCAGATCCCGAGGAGGCTCGCATTTCCGTCCGCCGCCCACCCGTCTCCAACGGCCGCTTGCCCACGTCCCGCCCCGACGACACGCGATCCCAATTCCCAAGCCCGAGCGAGGTCAACTCAAAGTACCCCCCGCGCCCGCCTTAAGCGTTGCCGCGTCTTCCCTTGCCAACCCCCCGCCACGACGCAGTCGCAGCAGCAGCAGATCCACCACCGACGCGCGCGCCGCGCGCCCCGACGCGGAGCGCTGGATCCCGCGCAGCAGGAGGCGGCCAACCCGTCGCCGTCGCCCCCGGCCCCCACACCCGCCGCAACCGCAAGCGGCGGCCGCGGCGTCCGCTACCGCACGCCCTCGTCCCCGGACCTCCTGCTCCTCCCCACCGACGCCGCCAAGATGCGCCGCTACTCCGCGCTGCCCAACGGCGGACGCCAGGAGACGCTGGCAGACCGCGCGCACCGCTACCGGGGCGTCCTGCTCGTGGTCCTCGCCCCGCTCGCGCTCGTCTCCCTCGTCCTCCTCCTCATGCCGCGCTCGCCCACCGCCACGGGCGTTGCCAGGAGGCCCGGCCCCGCGGGGGCTGACAAGTACGCCGTCATCTTCGACGCCGGGAGCTCCGGCAGCCGCGTCCACGTCTTCCGCTTCGACTCCAACCTGGATCTCGTCCACATTGGCAGCGAGATCGAGCTCTTCGTCCAGGTACGCTACCTGTTCGTCAATTGGATCTGGATCTGGTTCGCGTCTCGTGATCTCAAAGCCCCCTCCCCTCTCGCCTGCAGAAAAAACCGGGACTTAGCTTCTATGCCAACGACCCCCGGGAGGCCGCCGAGTCGCTCGTCTCTCTCCTTGATGAAGCCAAGCGAGTGGTGCCCGCGAAATTGCGCGATCAAACGCCTGTCAGAGTCGGGGTGGGTGGCACACCGTACCACTAGGTTGTGTAATTGATGCCTCATGGTGTTCTTACTGTATTAGCTTCCTTCTCTATGCGCAGGCCACCGCAGGGCTGAGAAATTTGGGTGCACAAAAGTCCGAGGCAATATTGCAAGCGGTAAATGGTTCTTCTAGCATAACCTTTCAATAATGTCGTCACTGCATTCATCAGTGGATGTAGCATGCTTTCTCTAAATGAATCTGTGTTGTTTTATTACCATGGTCATCAAAATTCTGTTTAACTCAAATTTGCTGCTGTTGTTTCTGCCATTGGTGCAGGTTAGGGATCTTCTTCGCGAAAAGAGTTCCTTTAAAAACCAAGAGGATTGGGTTACAGTTCTTGATGGAACGCAGGAAGGCACATACGAGTGGGTATGATTCTGTTCTTATCCATCTGTTGCTCTCGTAATTTTGTCCAACTGATTCTCAGAAATGTTTGGCACTATCCAATGTTGCCAAGGCTCTAGACTGACAAGATTAGCTAGTGTACCAGCATTCTTTGATTTGGACAAAAGTGCATCCCTTATTACAAAAAAATGCTTCTTTGTGCAATCTATCTGTCAATCCGTTCAGAACTGCTGTCTGCCAGGCTGCACAATGTAATAATAGTATCATATAAGTGATAGTTTAAACCAATTCAGGTTCATAGAATCTAATTAGTTTTAATTCATCCAAATCTAATGCAATCAGTCAGCGTGATAGAGGTTTTGTTTTGACAAAATGACATCTCATCAAACATTCCTATGACCCACACCAAACATTCCTATTACCCATATCACTTCAGAGGTTTAGGAATTATTCGCATGTGTGAGAGCGTTCAGGAATTGCTCATGATTCGTGCTTCTATCTTCACACTTCAGTCCCGCAACACGTAACAAGTATTTTTTTCTATCTACTTATAGGTTACTATCAATTATCTGTTGGGAAACTTGGGAAAGACTTATGCAGACACGGTTGGAGTAGTTGATCTTGGTGGTGGATCTGTCCAAATGGCATATGCTATTGCAGAGAAGGATGCAGAAAAGGCTCCTAAGCCATCCGATGGGGAAGATGCATATGTGAAGAAACTGTTCCTCAAAGGAACCACGTATTATCTTTATGTCCATAGGTTAGTGTTATAAATTATTGAGCTTTGAATTGTTGCTACCGTTTTAAAGTCCTAATTTATGTCACCTGTGGCAAACCCAAGGCATAGTAACAGACACCAGCAGTGTGAAACCAATTTAAGCACCTGATAGTGGTTCCAATACTGCAAATCCCTTGTTTCTCCTTTTTTTTTTTGATTCAGAGGTCATAATCCCCAACAAAGCTGAAAATTGTTTTAGTTCTGAAAGTAGCAACTTAAGAGAATTGTTATGTAATGAAAAAACAGAAAGAAAACGCTAGTCCTGGGTAGAATAACCTTAAGTGAACGACATTAAAGATAACAGTGTTTTAGTACTATTTCCTGGCATAAAGTCATGCACTGGTCATTTGTATGATTCTTTTGGGCAGTCTGTCGGAAATTACATGATGTGATTATACCTGCCCATAACATCATAAAATATTGCTGGAAACATTTTTTTTGCAGTTATTTGCATTACGGGTTGCTGGCTGCTAGAGCAGAGGTCTTAAAAGCTGGCAATGGCAATGGTTACAGCAACTGTATGTTAGAGGGATTTCAAGGTATGGTTGCTTCTACCCCTGTCTCTCTATCATGTATGTTTCCTGCCTGTGTATACAGTCTTGAGTACCTCCCGCCCAATGAATTGATGTTCTTTTTGTTAAAAAGATGAACTCTGTCAAGTTGCCACAATGTTTTGTTTGGGAAAGGGTCGTTGCTTGATGTCCCACAAATTAATTCTCTGTCAGCAATCATTCTCTATGATTAATAAAACCTATGTCTTATATTACCTTGATAGTCTAGTTACAGTGCTGGTCACAACTGTGCTTAATAGACACATGATTAATACATGGACAGATAAGAGATTTTGGACCCAGTTGGATTGTTTTTTTTTTTAACTTCTACGTTCCTCACCATCTGATATTTTGCTGATTTCTCTCAGTAGCAGTGTGGGCATGTGGCACCTGATAAAATTGTGTGTAATGATTGTAGGGCAATACAAATATGGTGAAGATACATTTGAAGCATCTGCTTCACCTTCTGGTGCTAGTTATTCGAAATGCAAGGATGATGCAGTGAAAGCTCTTAAAGTTGATGAAGCATGCACCCACATGAAGTGTTCTTTTGGTGGCATTTGGAATGGTGGTGGTGGTGCTGGACAAAAGAATCTCTTTGTAGCATCCTTTTTCTTTGATAGGGCTGCTGAGGTAAGGTTATGGAACAAATGGTTCTAGTAGTTTTGTGGTGTGTCTCATCTGAACTTTGAAATTAATTCTGTTGTTTGCCAGCCCTTGTTACATCTGTAACCATTTACTGGTGTCTTTTCAGGCTGGATTTGTGAACGCCAATGCAGCTGTTGCTAAAGTTAAACCCTCGGACTTCAGACAAGCTGCCGAGCGTGCTTGTTCGTTGAGCGTCAAGAATGCCGAGGCTACCTTCCCTGGTGTCCCAAAGGATAACATTCCATATATCTGCATGGACCTTGTTTATCAGTACACATTACTTGTGGACGGATTCGGTATGACCTGATCAAACGAAACAAATCAGAACAGCATAAAGGTTTTTAAGTCTGTTCTCACTTATTTTGCAAACATTCTTGCAGGCGTTGATCCAGACCATGAGATGACCTTGGTAAAGAAGGTCCCTTACAGCGATGCATATGTTGAAGCCGCATGGCCGCTTGGCAGTGCCATCGAGGTGGCATCTTCATCATAGGACGGAAACACAGTTTAGCAAGGTCACATCGGACGGCATTGTTGTCATGAAGTTTTGCGTTGAGAGGTTTTTTTTTCCCCTTGATCGCTTACTGAATTCTCACCATTTTGTCACTCGATCCATTCATCCTTCTATACGGTACGGTAGCTCTACACATAAGGGAATTCTCTGTTGTAGTGTTGTACTTGGTCCAGCGGCCATTGTAAACCCTATTGTTATTAATATTTTTATACTACTAATGCAAGTAAGATGAGAGCATCAATCATTCTTTTTGACCTCTAATATACTGGGATTCGCATGATATAAGTGCCATCATTCGCTCACTGAAAATGCATACATGTTTACTGGCTGCCCTTTGGATCTGAAACCATTATCACCGTTTACTGGCTGCCCTTTGCATGGTTGCTGTGGGAAAAGAGTAATAAATGTGTGGGCCTGAGCTGCTTATCTATTGCTGGCTTGCTTCCTCTACATATCCATCCGGATGCTGCGGCAATTTCGGGCTAGATGGTGTATTGGGCTTCGGCCCGGTAAACATGGACTTTACTGTACTGCTACTGCCTACGCAATTTTGCCAGTCGCATTGCATGCAGCCTGCTACAGTGCTGCTAATGGGCACGGTCTAGCTTTCAGAGGTGCAACTCCTGAGAAATGCAGGATGCGTCATGAGTGAGGTAAAAACAGGAGTACGCAGTGCCATCGAGGTTGCATCTTGTTCATGCCGGAAACACAGTTATCATCACGAAAGTTCTGGGGCGGGAGGTTTTACTTGATCTGCGGGCTTGCTGAATTCACCATTTTGAAGCCCACGGAAGATGTAGGGGCTGTTTGGTTGCAGCACTGCCAACTTGCCAAGTAAAGCAGGTGTCAACTCTGCCTCGTAAACAAGCAAACAGACTCCCACGAGTAGGCGGCCGGTTAGTGCAGACTCTGGATAACTAATAAGCCTGTTCGCTTGTTGGTTTCAGCCAGCTCAAACCAGCCAGCCAACAGTGTTTTCCTCTCATAACAAACCAGCACCAGCCAGCCCAAACCAGCCCAGAAACCAACCAGCGAACAGGCCGAATGTCACTGGAGCCTGGAGGCAGGCACACAACACAAGCACGATTAGCGGGGGGGCGTGGAGGGGCAACACCCGCGGATGAATATCGGTGGGGGAATACCGAAGAGGGAATTACATGGGCACGGATATGGGCTTGTTCGGCTAACCTCTAATTCTAAACCCTTCCTAATTCGCTCGGATTAGAGACTATCTGAACAACGCTGATTGTATACAGGCACGAGCCTCGGCGGCCGTCTGGTGTTGTGCCTCTGGCCACCACAACCATCGTCGTAGCCTTGCTCTGTTGGGTCGGAGAAGACAAGGAAGACGGACGGTGGCGGATTGTTGATTTATACTCCCCAAACTATTTTACTTGATCCAGTTTACCTGCAAGGGACCATGACGTCTAGGAGAGAGATGAATTAGACAACTTAAAACTCTAAACTATGATATCTTTTTCTATTTTTAGCAAAACCTATGCAAAAGATAAGATATCTAAATGTGCAACTACGGTTTTACTAGTATGTTGCTATCTCTACCGCAAAAAAGAGTCATACAACCTAGGTTCTAATCCTATCAACTAGCATATTACTAAGCTAGAAAAGTAAAGTACACACCAAGATAGCAATGTAAATGCGAAAGCTAAAGAGTAAGGTAGAGATATGTAAACTCCCGTCGACGACTCTGGTATTTTTACCGAGGTATCGAGAAGCGCGCAAGCTTTCCCTAGTCCTCGTTGGAGCCCCTCGCAAGGAATCCCTCGCAAGCGCCAAGCTTCCGGTCGGGTAACTCCGTGGATAGCCTGGGGTCTTCCCCACGCGCAAGTAGGTCTTCGATATGCCTTTCGGCAAGCCTCTCCCGGACCGCTCCCCGCCGTTTTCACTATCAAGCTTCCGGCCAAACCGCCGTGGGCCTTATTCCCTTCGGTACACGATGACGGCCACACCACAAACGCGGTTGGTGTGATCTCGCAAGACTACAAGCCCCTTCGATGTACAACAATGGTGCGCGCAAGCACCGAGTGATAAGAGGTGTGCAAATCTCACTAAACACTAGGCCTAAACCTAGAGCAAGTGCATAAGCGATGGTCTAATCAACCTAAGCACTTCGCAAAGCATCTACACTAATCACCTAATGAATCACTAAGCACTATGCAAATGGATATCACTAAAATGGTATATCAACACCCTTGGTATGTTTTCTCAACTCTTCACTTCGCAAATGGCCGGTTGGGGGTCAATTTATAAGCCCCATAGAGAAAGTAGCATTTGGGGGTGAAACATAGCTTTTTGCTATTGACCGAACGCTGCTGTCGTCTTGACCGGACGCGTCCGGTCGTTCCGACCGTTGAGCGCGGGCGTTGATCGGACGCACTGCCGAGTCCGGTCATCATCGATCGGACGCGTTCGGTCGCATTTACGCCACTCTAAAATCTCTATGGACATGATCGGACGCTGCACTTTTGTGCGTCCTGTCATCCAGTGCCGCTGTGTTCGGTCCTCACTGAGTTGTTGCCGCGACGATGAACAGTGAAGTCCATGATTCCGGTCACTGCCTCGCTTAGCGTTCGGTCGCTACTGCTGACGCCTGCTGTTGCCGACCAACTGATCGGACGCATCCGGTGCTCATAGGGCCGCGTCCGATCACCTCTGCCGAGCTCATTTCTTCGCGATCTTACGTCCGGCTTGGTTCCCACCTTCGTGCTTGCACTTTGCTTGATATCTTGGATCTTCTCTTGTGCTTCTAGGGTCTTGCTTATGGTGTTGATCGTGGGATCATCATGTCGCATTCGTCCAAGTCACGTCTTGTACCCTATTGAACTACAAAACAATTACTTACAAATTCATTAGTCCAATTTGATTATGTTGGTCATCAAACACCAAAATCCAAAGTGAATGGGCCTGGGGTCCATTTTCCTTACATTACCCCTCAACAAAATTTGTTATTTTTCTCTCTCTGTGTGTGTTGAGTTTTAGTTCAAATTTTGTGAGATGATAGAATCATAACTAATGTTACAAGAACACATCTTGAATTTTTTTACCATTATTTTAATAGGTTAGGAAATTTAATATAAATGAACATTAGAGATATGGAATTGTACTCATAAAGTATTTTTTTAAGACAAAACACGATGCCCTGTTATAAAGTTTAAAATCGAATTTTATATGTAGAGAAACAAAAAAGATAAATCGTGTTCAGGTGTAAATTGGACATATTAAAAAAATACAGAGAGAGAGTAAATCGAATGTAGTGTTAGTTTATGGGTTATCTAGACGTCGACCAAACTTGGGAGAATAATTTGGACATTTTTCTTATATTATTATACGAAACATAATTTCATGGTATTTATTTGGTGTCACAAATGTCAATAATCTTCTCTATAAATATCATTAGTTCGAGTTAGCACGAAGCTAAAATGTCAGGTGGTTTTGTCTATGGACATTTTTCTTATATTATTATACGGAACATAATTTCATGGCACTTATTTGGTGTCACAAATGTCAATAATCTTCTCTATAAATATCTTTAGTTTGAGTTAGCACGAAGCTAAAATGTCAGGTAGTTTTGTCTATGGATTGAGATCTGACTCACGTCGGTATTGTAACAGAGCCTGCGCTTTGCATTGCCCTCTGGATCTGAAACCCTTCGTTTTTTAAGAGAACCCGACGGGTTAGCTGCGAGTCTCATGTATTTTGATAAAGAAGATGAATGATGAAAACATGAAAAGCAAACAACATTTTAACACAAGAACACCAACACACTCTAAAACCATTCAGATTAGGTGCGTTTACTCGAGCAGTAGGGTAGTCTCCTAAGGTAAGCGTCCACCCCCCCAACTGCCGGTGGCCACTCCGGCCCCGGCGTCCACCCACTGTGTTCTTCCCGGCGCTCTTGTCCGCCTCCGGGATCCTCATGGAGAACGGCTCCCCCTCCCGCCGTTCCTGGGCAGATGAGGCCGAGGAGGAGCTTCCTTCGCCGCGGTCGCTTGGTGCGGGGTCGCCCAGTTTCTTTCTGGAGCGGGTGTCCCTCAGTGACTCAGAGGACTACTCCGACTCCGAACCCTCACCGCCGCCGCCGAGGAAGGGTAAGGCCATCGCGGAGGAAGGCGGTCGCCGCCGCCGCCCGCGTTGCCATCGTCACCAATGCCGGGTTGTTGCTGGGGACTTCATGGCTGCAGCTCGACGCTCCTACCCCTAGCTAGATCTGAACCTTGTCGTCTCCTCTCCACGTCGTCGGGCCTCCCCTATGGCGCATCCTGCTCGTGCATTCGAGGAGCCAGATGCCGATGGCTTCTATGAGGTGCGCAGTTGTCGTCGTTGGCGCCGCCGCTCGCAACCGAAGCTAGCAAGGCCCGTTCCCCCAGCCTTGGTCGGCCTATGCTTCAACTGTTTGGCAAACAACCATGTCAAGGTCGACTGTGTCTTCCCGGCGCGATGCTTCAACTATAGGTGCAAAGGTCACCATGCCTTCACCTGCCTGCTGCCTCTAAGGCCTTCGGCTGGCAAGCGGGGGAGCTCGCCATCGTGGACACGAGGTGGTCATCGTGTTGCTCCACGGAGGGCGGCCAGGCGTCACCGGGCATCGGATGTCACAGAGGATACGGAGTCTATGTGGTTCGTCTCCACGGGCCGATCGCCGTCTGTCCCGCACTATTGCGCTCCACCGACACCGCCTCTGGCGGCCTCCCCTAGGATGCTGAGGTGCGCGGTTCGCCCTCGGTTTTGGATGTGGCCGAGGTGTGCGGGATGGCCCCAGGGATTGACGCCGCGGGGTCTGAGGCGGGTTGCTCGGCGTGGTCGTGCCACACTGAGTTCATCGTAGTCCCTCGCTCTGTTGAGCTGCAGACTACCGAGGAAGCGCTCAGACTCGCACTAGTCGCTGTTGTTGGTGGCACCCGTCCACCGGTGTCGCCAACCATGGTTAGCTGGTACCTCTTCAAATGTTTTGGCATGCTGGCAGAGGACGTTGATGTCCGTCACCATGACTCAGAAGACTTCATGGTGCGCTTCAGGCGTCGTGAGGACAGGGACCATGTCCTTGCCGCGTCGGCGATAGGGGCTCTGCTTCCCTTGGTTGTCGATGTCGTTCGGCCGAGCGATGTCTCGGCGGATGACGACCGTGAGTTCTTTGTTGTGGCGTGGTGTCTGCACCCACGCTTCATCCCGGATGAGAAGATTGTTTTCATTCCCTTTGTCGACTCCCTTTGTCTATGGCCTAGCAGACAACTTCATTGGGTGACTTCATCTACTCCCTTTGTCTCCCCTTATAGGAGTCGCTCATCTCCTCTACCCCTCTGTGTCGCATCTCCCACGCGGGTGAGCCCAGTGGTGCCACGATGGAGTGTGCGAATCACATCGTTGACGTACCTCCGTGATCCAAACCCAAAGGTCCAAGCGAAGAAGGTCATGTTGAGGAAGTGGAGGCCAACGGGGAGATCATCGCCGCCACGGAGCCCTAATCCATCCTATGCTGAAAGGTTTCATCAAACCTTCAAGGAGCCGCTGTCGTCCTCCAAGCGCATGGCCATGCGTGAACTCTTCCCCAATGGACACCGATGGAGCGCAGCCTCGGCGCTCGACGACTGAGGGACAGTCGCTGCTTGTCGCACTATCTTTTCTTATGAATTACAACCAGTTTCTTGTCTAGAACGCCCGTGGGCTCAATAGCCGGGCACGTCGCACTGTTGTTAGGGACATCATTGTCCAAGAACATGTTTCTGTGGTTTGCCTTCAGGAAACCAAAGTCGTAGACTTCTCTGTACCCATGATCGACTTCAATCTACAGACCTGTCACAAAAAACGTAAGAGCTACATACCGACAATAAGCCATAGGGGCCAGACCTTCACCTCAGAGGAGGCAAAGTCGGGTGCAGTGTTTGATTACTATGATGGCCTCCTAGGGACTAGGTTTCATTGCCTTCACCGAATTGACCTGGCACGTCTTGACCTGCCGACGCTAGATCTTCAGGAGCTTACGGTCGAATTCACGGAGGAAGAAATCGCTAGGGTGGTCCAGGAAACCCCGACGGATCGTGCACTAGGGCCGGATGGTTTTACTAGAAGGTTTTATCATGCTGCTTGGACGGTTATAAAGGGGGACATATGCGCCGCTTTCCACTTGCTCTGGTTGCAAGATTGGAGGAGTTTTTACCTCCTCAATTTCGCCTGCATGGTGTTGCTACGCAAGAACGATGCTCCAGTGAGCCTCAAGGACTATAGACCAATTAGTCTCATTCACAGCTTTAGCAAGTTGGTCTCCAAGGCCTTAGCGATGAGGCTCGCCCTAGTCATGGACTCGCTGGTCCACCCGAACCAAACGGCATTCATCAAGGGGCGCCAGATACATGACAACTTCCGCTTGGTCTAGCTATACTATAGGTGGTTGCATGCACGGTGGCACCCATGCATCCTACTCAAGGTAGACATAACATCGCCAAGGCCTTCGACTCGGTCACGTGGCCTTTTCTGCTCGAAGTACTGGAGCGCTTAGGTTTCCTCGGGAGATGGAGGGATTGGATCGCGGCTATTCTTTCATCCATGAGCACTAAGGTGCTCGTCAATGGCCGCCTGGGTCGGCACATCTGCCATGCTAGGGATTTGCGGTAGGGTGACCCGCTCTCCTCTTTGTTGTTCATGCTGGTGATGGAGGTCCTTAATGCCATGATACTGGAGGCTGACCGCAGCAGGTTACTGTCGCCTCTCCCCGGTGACCACTTTGGTCATCGGATGTCGCTTTACGCCGATGACTTGGTTCTCTTCCTTGTCCCCAAGTAGGAAGATTTCAGCTGCATTCACACCATCCTTGACTTATTTGCTGGGGCCTCTGGATTGCTAACTAATGTGGACAAATGCCTAATCTCACCGATCCAGTCCACTCAGGAGGGCGTTGCACTTGTACAGCAGGTGTTCCCTTGCCAGGTCTCGCCCTTCCCATGTCGCTACTTGGGAGCTCTACTCTCGGTGGTCAGGCTGCAGCGCTCTGAGGTGTATCAACTGGTGGATGCCATGGCTAGGCACATCCCGACCTGGAAGGCAAGCCTGCTCAACACGGTGGGTAGGCTCACTCTCACCCATGCGACGCTGTCAGCTATCCCGGTCCATGTCTCCATCATTTGCTGTCTTTTGGCTTGGGCGATCAAGCAGATTGACAGGAGCCATCATGCATTTCTGTGGTGTGGAACGGCCTCCACGGTTGGAGGGAAGTGCAAGGTGGCTTAGCTGATTGTGTGCTCCCCAAAATGCTATGGTGCCGGACATCAGGATTCTTGGGTTTGCACTTCGGCTCTGCTGGGAGTGGCAAAGGAGGGCTGCTGATGCGCCAGCTTAGACAAAGCTTCCCTCAAAGCCAGAGAAACTGGTTAGCGTCATGTTCAGCTATTCCGTAGTGGTGGAACTTGGCGATGGGGCATCTTCACGGTTTTGGTCCGACTCATGGCTGCCGGCTGGACCAATTGCGTCCTTCATGCCTCACTTGTTCCGTCCGATTGGTCACCGCTTCCTCAAGGTGTCCGTCAAGGAGGCGCTTTCTAGGCGTCGTTGGGTGCACCATATCAACGGGGCGCATACGCGCTGGTGCTGTGCGAGTATGTTGAACTCTGGGCAAAGCTTGAGGAAGTCCATCTACAGTCGCTTGTGACTGATCGATTCATCTGGCGATGGATGCCTGATGGCTCCTACTCGGCATCCTCGGCTTACCGCTCCTTTTTCCTTGGTATGTCATCTCTATTGGGGGCCAAAGAGCTCTGGAGGGCCTCGACGCCGCTGAAGGTCAAGCTCTTCTTCTGGTTGACCCTTCATGGCCGTATCTAGATGGCCGAACGCAGTATGAGGCATGGACTTTAGGACTCCGCTGAATGTGCCCTCTGTGGTCAAGAAGATGAATCGGTCGACCACCTCCTTGCTTCATGTGTCTTCGCACGAGGACTCTGGTACCGTTTCCTATGTCCCATTGGTTGGGAAAGGATCACACCGGCGCCAGGGGGCGGCGATCTCTGCTTGGTGGATGGATGCAAGATGTCTGTGTTAGGTTAGAGTTCTTAGGCATATTCATCAGATCGGGATGTATTGCATAGGAATAGAGTATTCGGATTTCACAGAGAGAGAGAGAGAGGGGTGATAGGTCGCAAACCATCGAATGCCGTAGTTGTTGAAGCTCTGGCCGGGGTTTCATTGACGGACGCCATCTGCACGCCGGCAGCGATGGTCGGTGGAGAGGGAGTCGGCGCTGTGGCGTCCTCGGCGGTGGCGTGTGCATCGGGTGGCGTTGCCAACGTTGGTGGTGCTTCCCGTCACTGGCAGCGCCCCTACTTTCGATCGGGGCTAGGGTTAGGATGTCGGTGGGGTGACTGGCGATGCGGTGAACCTCGTTACGCGAGCCCCGGCCCCCACCTTTCCTTTATAACGCTGTGTGACGGGGGCCCACCAACCATGTAGGGTTGGGCGCCCCCGATCAGGGTGCGAGGATAAGGCCCAGTTAGGCTATTGGGCCTAACTGGTGGAAGATCAATCCTAACATTCTCCCCCTTGATCTCTCATCTATTCTTCATTCTTTAATTTCATACTCAAAATTTTCAATTCATATTTTTCTTGCTTCCATCCTATTTCATTACAGATTAGTGCATAGAACTGTCCCATCGTCACAGCAATTAGTGCCGTTAGACTAACAGCCATAATACACTTCTCCGTTTTGAAATGTAAACTTTCTTTGGGCCCTTCGTATGTTTGGGTATCATAGGCTTTCCTTTAAACCCATGCCGGCTACGTGTTCTCTGAACACGTTGGGTGATAAGCCCTTTGTGAGCGGATCTGCGAGCATTTTCTCTGTGCTTATATGCTCAAGATTTATTATATGATCCCGAATTTTATCTTTCACAACATAGTACTTTATGTCAATGTGTTTGGTAGCACCACTTGACCTATTGTTGTGAGCGTACTGTACCGCTGGATTGTTATCACAATATAATCTCATTGGTTCATTTATATCATCAATCACTTTCAATCTGGATATGAATTTCTTCAGCCAATTCACCTGCCCCGTTGCCTCATAGCATGCTACAAACTCGGCATACATTGTTAAGGATGTAGTCACGGTTTGTTTGGAGCTTTTCCACGATATAGCCCCTCCTACGAGAGTAAATACATATCCTGACGTGGATTTTCTTTCATCTCTCACATTTCCTGACGTGGAATATGTACTTTCCATTCCTGAACTTTGCATAAACGCAATTGTCCTCAACATTTTCTTCAAACCCAAAACCTTTTATCATTCTATCAAACTTCAAATACCACTGTCTTGAAGCTTGTTTCAATCCGTAGATTGATTTCTTCAGGCGGCATCCCATATTTTCTTTTCCTTTTACGACAAAACCTTTCGGTTGTGCCATATAAACATTTTCTTCCAAATCCCTGTTTAGGAAAGCCGTGTTTACATCCATTTGATGTAACTCCAAATTATAGTGGGCTACAAGTGCCATTATTATTCTAAAGGAATCTTTACATGAGACTGGAGAAAACGTCTCATTGTAATCAATCCCTTCTCTTTGCGTGAAGCCTTTCGCCACAAGTTGCGCTTTAAATCTTTCTATATTTCCTTGGGAGTCATATTTTGTTTTGTAGACCCATTTACAGCCTACTGTTTTGGCTCCTTTAGGAATATTTTCTAAGTCCCAAACTATATTGGTACTCATTGATTTCAATTCATCTTCCATGGCCTTAAGCCACTTTGATGAGTGGTCGTTTCTCATGGCTTCTTCAAATGAGGTGGGATCATCCCCCATCTAACATTCTTCAGTTTCATAAACTTCATAGTCATCAGTAATAGCTGATCGTCTTATTCTTTGAGACCTTCTAGGTGCCTCCGGCACTTGTTCCACATTGGGCTGTTGTTGTTCTTCCTCATGTGCAACATTTGGTTCTATAGTTTCCTCAAGGATAGGTTCCTCAAGGACAGGTTCCTCATGTTCATTCATTGTCACCACGGGAGAACTTGCAACAGGTGTTGGCACTACAGTGTCCTGCACTGTCGGTGCAACAACAGCAGGTAGCGTGAAGAATGGTTCTTCAACCATCGAAGTGGGTACATGTACCCGCTTCTCCTGTAGGCTGATTTCTCATGCTACCACGCTCCCCCTGATCATGTTATCCTCCAAGAACATAGCGTGTCTTGTTTCTACAATCTTCGTATGTCTGTCAGGACAATAGAAGCGATATCCTTTTAATCTTTCTGGATAGCCAATAAAATAGCAGCTGATTGTATTGGAGTTTAACTTTCCTATGTTTGGGTTAAACACTTTTGCCTCAGCTGGACAGCCCCACACACACAAATGGTTAAGTGAGGGTTCCCTTCCTGTCCATAATTCATACGGTGTTTTAGGCACCGATTTACTTGGTACTCGATTAAGTATGTGAATGGCGGTTTTCAGTGCCTCCATCCATAAACTAATCGGTAATGTGGAGTAACTCATCATGCTTCTTACCATATCCATTAAGGTACAGTTATGTCTTTCAGCCACTCCATTCTACTGAGGCTCCCCCGGTGTGGAGTACTGAGCAACTATGCCATTTTCCTGTAGGAACCTTGCAAATGGTCCAGGAATTTGGCCATATGGGGTATGTCGCCCATAGTACTCTCCACCTCGGTCTGATCGTACTATCTTTATTTTCTTATTGTGCTGATTTTCAACTTCAGCTTTAAATATTTTGAATTTATCCAATGCTTCCGATCTTTCTTTAATTGGATAAATATTGCCATAACGAGAGTGGTCGTCTGTGAATGTTATAAATGAGTCATAACCATCCACACTTTTCACAGGAAAAAGACCACATATGTCTGTGTGGATTATCTCTAAAATTTCTATGCTTCGTTTGGCATCTTTCTTAATTTTCTTGACATACTTTCCTTTATTGTAATCAATACATTGTTCTAAATCTGAAAATTCTAAGTGCGGGAGAATTGATTCCTTAACCAATCGTTCCATTCTCCCCCTCGAAATATGGCCCAAGCGACAATGCCATAATTTTAAAGAGACAGTATCAATTCTCTTCCGCTTCTTAGTTATATCCGTAGATGGGGAATCATTCACATTCTCATCACATATATTGTTCGCATTCTCAGCAAGAGATAATAAATAAAGCTTGTCTTGTCGGAAAGCAAGACCAACACATTTATTATTAACCAGTATCTTACACTTGCCATCACCAAAATGGCAATCAATTCTATCATCATCAAGTTTCGAAACACTTATCAAATTTCTACGCAAAGAGGGAACATAAAGTACTTCTTTAAGTCTAAGTACAAAACCATTATTCAATTCTAAAGAAAAATCTCCAATGGCTTCAACATTGGCTTGCACTCCATTCGCAACTTTAATCGTTCTTTCTCCTCTTTGCAAGGTTCTCGTCCCACTTAACCCCTGTAAAGAATTTGCAACATGAGTAGTTGCTCCTAAATCAACCCACCAAGTGGATTTGTTATAACATAAATACAGGGATTCATCTACAAATGTAATAAATTCATCACCTTTCTTTAGCAGAGATTTCAGAAAGTCTGGACAATCCCTCTTGTAGTGTCCCTTCTTGAAGCAGTGCTTGCACTGATCTTTTTCAGCTCCACCATACTGCTGATTCTCAGAATCCTGAGGTTTCTTTCCCTGTGAACTTGAGAAAGAGGACTTATCCCACTTAGGTTTCCCTTGTGGTTTAGAATTCTTGCCATTAAAGTTCTTTCTTTTGTTATCCTTCACAAAATGAGCAGATTCACCTTGTGAGGACTTTATCCTCTCCTCTTCTTGAGCACACATTGAGATGAGTCTTTCTATGCCCCATCTTTCAGGCTACATATTGTAGTTTACAATGAATGTGTCATATTCTTTTGGCAAAGAAGCAAAAATCAAATGAATCAGGAAATCCTCCTCCTTCAGATTCATTTCTTTTAGCTTAGATATCGTAGTATTCATCTTCAAAATGTGCTCTCTTATGCTACCACCAGTGAATTTCTCATTCACAAGCTTCTTAATCAGTGAACTTGCTGTGGCCTTGGTAGACCCAGTAAACTGACTCTTGATTTTCTCAAGATATTCTTTGGCAGTAGCACATTCAGAGATTGAGCCCCTTATCTGATCTTCTATGGTGGCCTTGGCCACCAACAGGCACTTGCGGTTGGAGAGAGTCCATTGCCTATGTTCAAGATCGTATTTCATTCTTATTTCAGCATGATCACGCTTTTGAGAAACGAAATCAGCGTCAGATTCATTGTCACCTCTCACCGGGTCCTCTGGCTTTGTAGGACACGGTTAGGTGATGGCAAAATCGACCTCTCCTAACGCAAGTTCCAATTCATACTTCTCCCGCCACACACGGTGATTGGTTCCGTTGAGTGTCGGGATGTTGGCAATGTTCACAATGCATTTGCCTCCTGAAATCATACCAGAGTAAGTAAGAAACATTTATACGTAAAATTCCATGCTTTAACTCAACGTTGGTCAAATTAAAACTTATAATTCATCCATGCAAACATTTTACATCACCGTTGGGCAGAAGTAAAATTAATGCACAATTTCTCATGGATCAAAAATTATAATATTGTTATTAACAACGTTGGTCAGAAAATAACAATATCATAATCGCATCAAAATTATCAGAAATTCATTTCTCTTAAAATTAAATTATCCCGTTGGTTCAAATTTAATCAAAGAGAACAATAATTATCATGCACAGCGAAAACATTAATAATCTTTTCATATTATTATTTTTCAGAAGCACTAAAAAAATTCATTGTTTTCTGAGCAAAGTATCGTTGGATAAAATTTGCACAGAAAATTGTATCAAAATCATTCAAATTCAGCAAAATATGCATTTAAAATTGCTCCTGGAAAATAATAAGAAAAATCTTCTTCTTCTTCTTTCATTTTCAGCCCAGCGCGGCCCAGCTCGCCCAACAGCGCAGCCCGGCCAGCAGTGTGCGCTGCAGCGGCCCAACACGGCCCAACGCCTGCGCACACGCGCTGTCCCACGCGCCCAGGCCGCAACCTGGGCCTGGGCCGACAAAGTGCGTCGCGCCCTCGCGCCCGCCTAGGCCTCGACTTGGCCCAGCGCATCTCGGGCGTTCGATCTGATCCGACGGCCGAGCGGCCGTTTCGCGCGGATCAAAAGGCTCGCCGCGGCCGGCGCCCTAGAAAAAACCCTAGCCATTTCATTCGGTCTCTCTCTCTCTCTCTCTCTCTTCGCCTCACTGCTCTCTCTCTTCTCCTTCAGCGCAGCGCAGCCGCAACCGAGCGACGACGAGCGGAGCGGGCAGCCATGGCGAGCCTTGGCGCCGTCGCCGGCCCCCTCACTGGCGCGCGTGCTCCCCCCCGGGTGAGCACGTCGCCGTCGAGCGGCCTGGCCGCGGCGCCCCTTGGCCGAGCCCAGCGAGCAGCGAGCCAAATCGGCGCTTCTTCTCCCGCGCTGGCGAAGAGCCGGTTCGGCTCTTCTTCTCCCGCTACGGTGGCGGTTCATCCGACGCACCCTAACCCTACCCCTTCTTTCCCCTTTCTTTCTTTGAGTTGTTCTTTTCGGGTTTATCCGAATGGGGAAAAAACTAGGGTTAGGTTTAGGGTTTGTTCTTGCCGATTCGGGTTAGGGTTTGTTCTTGCCGATTCAGGTTAGGGTTTGTTCTTGCCGATTCATTTTATTTGCCTTTTATTTCTTTCTTTTCGTTCATCCGAATGGAAAAAATGGGATTAAGGTTAGGGTTCGACCCTTCTTCTTTCTTCTTCCCCTTTTTCTCTCTTTCGGATTTGCGTCTAGGGTTCTCGGAATCTGACCCTCCCTTTTCCCCTTCTTCAATCCCTTGTTCAGTTTTGATTTTGGGAATTAGGGTTAGGTCTTAGGGTTCGGTTTTCTACTTTCTTTCCCGATCCGCATCAGATCGGTCGGTTTCACTTAGCCGATCTGATTTCTTGTCGAACCGTGGCTCCGGTACCATTGTTAGGTTAGAGTTCTTAGGCATATTCATCAGATCGGGATGTAT
The DNA here is from genome assembly GCF_019320115.1 of Miscanthus floridulus. Taxonomy (NCBI): domain Eukaryota; kingdom Viridiplantae; phylum Streptophyta; class Magnoliopsida; order Poales; family Poaceae; genus Miscanthus; species Miscanthus floridulus. The sequence continues at coordinate 122,027,188 of NC_089583.1, forward strand.
TGCATAGGAATAGAGTATTCGGATTTCACAGGGAGAGAGAGAGGGGTGATAGGTCGCAAACCATCGAATGCCGTAGTTGTTGAAGCTCCGGCCGGGGTTTCGTTGACGGACGCCATCTGCGCGCCGGCAGCGACGGTCGGTGGAGAGGGAGTCGGCGCTGTGGCGTCCTCGGCGGTGGCGTGTGCGTCGGGTGGCGTTGCCGGCGTCGGTGGTGCTTCCCGTCGCTGGCAGCGCCCCTACTTTCGATTGGGTTTAGGGTTAGGATGTCGGTGGGGTGACTGGCGGCGCGGTGAACCTCGTTACGCGAGCCCCGGCCCCCACCTTTCCTTTATAGCGCTGTGCGACGGGGGCCCACCAACCATGTAGGGTTGGGCGCCCCCGATCAGGGCGCGAGGACAAGGCCCAGTTAGGCCGTTGGGCCTAACTGGTGGAAGATCAATCCTAACAGTCTGGTGCCTAGAGCGATGCGCAAGGGGTTCGACTCGGCGGTACTCCTTCTCTCTTGGCGTCTTTGGAAGGAACGTAACTCCCGCGTCTTCGACAACGCGCCCAGCACGGTGTCTCAGGCAGCACGAGGGGTGCTCGAGGAGGGTGACCAGTGGGCCGCTGCGGGCTTCGCGGCGCTCTCGGTGTTCGTGGTGGCTACGTCAACGCTGTAGTGTTCTTCGTTTCGCTCTTCTTGTCGCAAAATTTGTTCTCCACGTAGTCCTTTGAGTGCAGCGCGGGTTGGTTGTTGCTTGGTCTAGGCATCTCACCTTCGGACGTATTTATACTATCTTTTTGGATTCTCCCCTTAATAAAATACACGTGCAGTCGTGTTCTAGTGGAAAAAAAAAGGTGTGTTTACTCGCTGCCCTTTTCATGGTTGCAGCAGAAAAGACTTACAGAGCTTGAACTGCTTGTTGCTGTGGCTGTGCACTTACACTCCAGCTACCAGCTCTAGACGACGCTGTAAACATGGGCCGCCTACACGGCAGCTGCCTAACTTTGCCTGTGTCGCATTTCTGCGTAAACCAAAGTACAGTGGTGCTACTGTGGTCTGTTTTCTCATGAGGTGTTTGACTGCCCTCCTAAATTTTAGTTTCTGTCCATCAAATATTTAGATACATAGAGTATTAAATATAGATTAATTATAAAACTAATTACATAGTTTGCGACTAATTTACGAGACTAATCTTTTAAGCCTAATTAGTCTATGATTTGACAATGTAGTGCTACCGTAACCATGTGCTAATGATGGGTTAATTATGCTTAAAAAAGCGTCTCGTGGAGTACTAACAGATTATGTAATTTATTTTTTTATTAATATCCGAACACTCCATGCAACATCCTCTCGACACATCTCCTAAATTTTAGTCACGGTGTCTAAACACCCGGAGCAACACCAAGGATAAACTATTCTGTGTTCAGAGAATCAATTGCGATGCTTCCGTCATGACAGGGTGAGGTAAAAACAAACACTAGTAGTATAAATTACTTTGAGCACCCAATGGGGTAAAAGTAAAACGCTGAATTGAATTGGACCGTGTGGCACAGGCTGTAGAACAAGCACAATTCGTTCCATGACTTTGTGAGTGCCTGCTGACCGTGGGGAAAAAACTGGACATGTGGATAAACTCCGTCCAGTAAAAAACCATTTGTCAGCGTCACCACTCACCTGAAAATGGAGTTAGTGTCAAGTGGAAGCAAATTAAAGCTGAATGCCAGTCAGGTGCCACCGGACGTCACACCATGATTTATTTGTTTCTTATTTTATATATATATATATATATATATATATATATATATATATATATATATATATATATATATATATATATATATATATATATATATATATATACATATACATTTATCCATCAATAGATTTTGGTGGGACGAATCAGTGGAGATTAATCATGTGCTGTAGTATACTACTAGTAGCTTCGTTGTCTGAAATTAGAGTATTTTTAGTGCCATTATTTTGTACTACGAGCTCACACATGCTTCAATGATAAGGCAATTTTTTTGAACATGAAAAACACTAATAGTGCAGCGTACACGTACGGCTTCATCCTATATATTTACTCCCTCCGGGCAGCTTTATAAGAGCAAGGTTAATAATACAGCCGGCTTGCTGGCTGTAAGGTTCCTTGCAGCCTTCTCTTAGCCCATTCATATAGTAGTTAGCTCTTTACAGTTAATACATGACCCACTTGTCTCTCTCATAGACTTTCTTGGTTCTTGTGCCCAAACCGGCTGTAAGCTTACAGCCCGCTTCTCCTTTCTCTCCTCATCTCTCTCCTCCACCTCAATATTTAGTCGGCTTACAGCCTGCTATTATACTTGCTCTAAGGTGTTTCCTTATTTTTCATTTAGGCAGGTATATTGGGCGCTGGCAGCAAGAAAGAGGCCGGTGCGCTTGCATGTTGGGGGGCAGGACTCGAAGCGTTTGCATGCTGTATTTACTAATTTTCTACTGTGCATGCCTGCCAATTAGGGAACTCCGCCAATCCTGGAGCACGTCCAAGCACGCGGACCCTGCAGTTAATCACGGCTGAAGCTGTAGTTAATCGCGTGCACGGATTTCCATTGCTCTTCTTGGTATCTGGAATGCTTTTATTTGGACTCTTCAGTTCTTCATAGGGTATACGTATTCTATATTCTCTTCCACTTTGAGAAGCTAACATGTCTATCTGGAATCCTAATCTCCTGGAGTTCTCAGTTGCTCACCTCATACCAGCGAGAGCCGAGAGAATCATTTCATTCTGTCTGCATCCTTTTCCACAGCCTCCATTTTTTTAATCCGCCGAATTCATCATGTAACGGCGGCTAACAATATACTACTAGTATACGTCTTCGAGCTGCGACTGGAGGCCTTCGACGCAGGGAGCAAGATCAAGGCATATCCAAGGAGGAGGCTGAGGTGATTGTCGATCGGATCTGCAGATGAAGGCAGTTGGTGGCATGTTCTGAAGTTCTGAAGTTCAGAAAATATGTTCTGAAGTTACCATATCTGTTACCATATGTTCTGAAGTTCAGGAAATAGCATTCCCTGATGTGTTACCTACTGTTCTGTGCAGAGGATGTCATTCTTCTGAAGTTAGCTACCTGATGAGTTATCCGCTGTCATTCTTGGCTTATCTATCATACTGTTAAACATGTGGACTGCAACTATCTAAATGTGTGAACTGCAACTATCTAAACGTGTGAACTGCAACTATCTAAATGTGTGAACCTTCAGTTAAACGTGTGAACTTTCAGTTAAATAGTTATGCTGTTTGGCTAATTGAAAAACGAAAACTGTTATCCTGTTACCTATCCAGCATCTGAATTTTCTGCATATTTAGTTTCTAGCTATCTGTTATCTGAATGTACAACTATTTGCATGTTATATGAATGTACGGAAACTGCTATCTGCTATCTAGAAAGAATAAAAAGTTGTTATCTGGAATTTCTAGCTATATGTTAAGTGGAAACGGCAGCACAATTGTATAGAAATGAGAATGGAGTAGAGATTTCTTTGATTTTCCATAAAATAAATATAGTTGACGGTTTACTAATCCAACTTCATTGCTTCTGTGTATGAGTTGTGTTCTTCAGGTATGTGACAGTGAGTGTGTACTGCTACTGCTGAATAAATTCAGTAGAGCTGAAAACCATTCAATCTTTGCAGGATTATATAGTATTTCTAAGATTGATTTGATGTCCCTTTGAGTAACAGGCTGGTGTCTTCAGTTCTGAAACTGCTTCAATTACGAAAGGTCGAAAGGTGACTTTCTTCGTTCAGTACCTTGCACTTCCTGTTCGATTTTCAGTAATAGTGAATTTACATGGTATGATCTTATCTGTACATCTTGTACTTCTGGTTTAAGTCTTGAAAACACAAAAACCTTCTCTGAAAACTTTGTTGTTTGAGTAGTACAATTGGATGGATGAAGATTTGTCATCGATTGATAGATCAAGAACACCATGGTAATTTGTCATCACCAGTTGGTAAAACTTTTTATGTAATAACAGCAAGAAAACTGATCTAAAGAAAACCTTTTATATTTAATTTGTCATCACCATGCCCAATGTGCTTTGGTGCAGTTCATCTCTCTCGAATCAAAGGTATCTAATCGAGCACATATGGCAACGCTATGGAAACAAAGGAAATTAGACAAAATGCGTTGCAACTATATATAATATAATTATTATATTGATGGTTTTTTTAAAAAAATATTGTAATCATATTGCTCATATTTATCCTTGATACATTTTCTATCAAATAGTCACATAATGGTGTACAAAAATTTATTTATAGTTGATCCTAGCTACACGCAAAACATTAAACAGCTTAGAGACGCTTAGAGACGAATCCCATCTTAAGGTTGTACATGCCCTGACGTCATCTGTTCGTTCAATACTGGTTCCAGCACAATAGTGCTACCGCTACAATTGTTCTTCACCGCACGACCCATCTTATTAATGGCCTCCAATCCCATCCAGTCCACGAGCTCAATCCTCTTGCTTTCCATGTCGCCGCAGGTTGCTAGCAATTCCGTAGATGGTTGATGCAGTCGTATGCATGGAAGATATGCCCCCAACAAAGTCAGCTACTAGTAGAAAAGGTGTATCTAGAACTGAGGAAGCATGTGATGGTTGAGGCCACCGCCGAGCACGGACGACGTCGTGGCCGGCAAGCGGCTGGCCGGCTGCGGCGCGTCGAGACAGGAGCCGCCGTTGAGCCTCTTGGCCGCTGGAGAGTGGTGGTGGTGGTGGTGGTGGAGGCCAGCAGCAGCAGTGGTGATCATCATCCCGGCGGCGCATTCGTCCGGGCTCATCATCATCATCGCCTTGCGCTTCCCGACAGCCGCGGCGGCCGGGGGCGTCGAGTAGACCATGAGGTCGGAGCCGTCGCCGCCGACGGCCAGTAGCTGGTTGAGGGAGGGGTGCACGGCGAGCGGGGCGTGGTGGTCGGCTATCTCGGCCGGGCCGTCCAAGATCTGCGCGAGCGTGTACTCGTCGAACAACGACAGCTCGGAGATGGAGGGTATCTTGGGGAGCCTCGGCAGCGCCGCCACGGCCGGCTGCTGGTGCTGCATGACGGGAGTAGCGGTAGTCGTAGTACTACTAGCAGCAGCACCGCCGCCGCCGATGGCCGGGGTGGCGTAGAAGCTGGTGCAGAAGTCGTCGAAGCAGCCGCCGGGAGAAGGCTCGTCGTGGTCCAGGTGCTCGTAGTCGGCGAGCGGCGGCACCATCGGCGACGCCTGGCTGGACTTCTTGTAGATCCGGCACAGCACCCAGTCGTCCAGCTGCACGCAACAACGTACAAGGCAATGTCAGCGTCATCGTGTCGTCATGCCCATCGCTGTCAACGCGTTAGTCGTGTGAATGTAATGCATGCATCTTTTTTAATTTGCGTGCACCGGCAAGCTGCCATTCACGGCGATAGGATGCTAGCTAGTGCCTGCCGGTAGATGTGACGCTGGTTTGGCTGATGGCCATGATTGATGGGCTAGCTATAGCGCTTTTGGTCAGTTGATGCGTGGAGATTGAAGAATGAAGAAGAATTCAGTCAGTGAGGGCAGTTTGGTCATCCTGAAAGGCAGCGGAGTGTGGTAACCAAGCCAACGGCGACTGGCGGTGCAACGACATGCCTCCTCACACAGAGAAGATATGCCGGCGCGCGCGTGCGTGCATGCGACCGGCGTGACCCACGAATATTGTTCAAGTCGTTACGAACGAATCAAATGAAAGCGGCCCATGCATGCCTATGTGTGTGTGATCACCATGGATGGGATGACGAATGAGGTCGATGATGAACAATTGAACATACCCTCATGGAGACGTTCCTGAACTTGGAGGGCGGACGATAGGCGGCGGCGAGGGGGCTGGTGGAGCCGCCGGCGGAGGCGAGGCGGTATTCGTGCATGATCCAGTTGGTCTTGGAGCCCCTAGGCGGTCGGCCCTTGTAGAAGACGAGCGCCTTCTTGACGCCGACGGCCTCGCCGGTGGCGGCGTCGTGGATGGGCTTGTCGGTGCCGGTGGCCTTCCAGTAGCCGGACCCCGCGGCGCGGTTGGGGCGGATGCCGTTCGGGTACTTGCGGTCCCGCGGGCTGAAGAAGTAGTACTGGCCGTCGCCGTACAGCGCCTTGGCTGCCATGCCATCAATAAAAGTCATTAGGTCTCTGTCGTTCATGATCGGAGGCATGGCGGCGATAAGCTCGCTAGCTAGGTAGTAGCTTAAATTATTACCCGGGAGGTCCCATGGGTCGAACTTGTAGATGTCGACGTCGGCGATGATGGGGACGGGGCACGGCGCCGACGCGGCGCGGTTGCGGAGGTAGTGCAGGATGAGCTCGTCGTCCGTTGGGTGGAACCGGAACCCCGGCGGCAGCTGCGACGTCGCCGCCTGCGCCGCCGACATCATCGTCTGATGATCCATATATATATGTGACCAACCTGATCGATGGGATCGATCAACAATCGTCAATGGATAACCTAATTAATAATCTGATGATGGATGGATCGACTGATCGATCTAGTTGGGAGCTAATTAAACTAAGCTATGCTAGACCTCTTCTCCTGCAGCTAGCTCAATCGATATGGAATGGATCGAAATCGAGTCGCTGGAGGACTGACTGAACCTCTCGGGGACGAAGGGGTGGGCCGCTTATATGCTCGCGCGCGCCTTGTCCGCTAGCGCCGCGTGACGTGGCGGCGGTGGCAGCCTCGGCATTCCGTGGGCGCCCCCGGGGGCAGAAGCGGCATCCGTGTCCGATTCGTTATTCCTCGCGTCCGGCATGACTCGGCGCGCGCGGCGGCCCAGCGTGGGGCCGGGGCGTGTGGTCGTTGCAGCGGCAGCGGTGATGACTGGCCGGCCGCCAGCCCAGCCCTTGCGGCATGCCAGCATATGCATATGCATATGCTCATCAATCTCGTGTGGTATCTATCGCCACTCCACCATAAGTACTGCTTGCTACTCTAGGGCTGTATCTTAGCTGGCTTGCAGCTTCCTCAACAACTGCAGCGTCATTAGTGGAGTGTCACTGTGTACGTAGTACTTCGCGACACTGTATGTATTGCAGGCAGCAGCGTCGTTTAGCGGTGATGATATTAGGTTGGATATCTGCATTTAATTAGCTTTTTAGTAGTATATGGAAAAAGAAAGAAAGAAAACTACTTAGTCAAATATACACGCATTATTATGTTATAGGCTTACTCCTCCGGTCCCGAAAAGAATTAATACAATTCTTGTTCTCCGAGGACTCAGAACCATTTTATCTAAATTCAACCAAATCCATACAAAAAATTGCATCAGTTCATAATTTCAACTAAATTTTATTATATTAATCATTGAATATATTTTTATGATAAACCTATTCAGGAATGTAAATATTGATCTCATTTTATAAAACTTGAGAAAATTTTGACTTGGTCAAATCTAAAATTTCATTTTCTTTTGGGACATAGGGAGTGTATATACTACATATAGCTAGGTCTCTGTACGTTCATGTGTACTACATACTACTGGGTGATATTTCATCCGACTTATTGACGAGCCCAAGAATTGCAAGTTCGTGCGCACAGAAACGTACTAGCTCATTCATTGGAAGCACGTGGTTTCGCAAATAACCGAATGTGTGCCCATGCGAAAACCGAGCACCGTACTAGTAGGCAACGAATTCTCAACGCTAGGCCGCACGCGTTGTTCTTCGACTGATAATAGTAACAAAATATACTACTAGTAGCATCAAGGAAGACCGGTCGTACACGTCACATCTGATCCAGTGGCAGTGGGGCTTGTTGCTAGCGCTGGGTGCTGTACCGGAAATCACTATTAGTTGAGATTAGGGTACGAAAACGGTACGGATATTTTCCAACCGTATTTGAAACCGAATTCGTTTAGAGGGGTTGAGATCTGTCCGTATTCGAGTCCAGATATCCAACATCCGATACCGTATCCGTATCCGAATACTCAAATCACATATTTATAATGTCGATATTCAATCGTATCTTATCCAACATAGTTGACACTATCCGTATTCGAATCCAAATCCAGACAGAAATATAAAAACAAATATAATATCGATGATATGCGTCTGTATTCCATCCGTTTTCATCGCTAGTTGAGATATGAATTCATTCGCATGGACGTGGATGGTCCTTTTCCGTCGAAAGGCCAAACTCTTGACTCCAACCAACAAAATGGGCACATATACCCACACATGCATATTATTATGCAGCTCACTTGGAATTTCGCTGCTAGCTGACGTGTGGGACGTGGCTGTTCATTGGTGGATAATAATATATTCTCCTCGTCGTCACAAGTGACGTTTTTTTGACACGTACTACAGTCATACAACAACCCTCATTCACTTCAGAGGGTATTTGGACCCATGGCTAAAAATTAGGCCATCCACTAAAAACTAGCAAATATGCCCGTGCATTGCAACAAAAAGTATACCATGCGGAGTCACTTGGACAAACTGCGGCTTGGAAGTTTATTCAACAATTGCTTCGTGCGGTCGAAATTCATCTTGGAGTCAGATTTCGTACCATGTCGGATGCTCAACACATTTGGGCATGGGACACTTGGAGATTTATCCAATAATCATGTCATGCATTACAATTTTTTTTGGAGTCAGACTCAACACTGTGCCTATAATCGTATCATGTATTCCAATCTATCTTGGAATTGGATTCCATATCATGTCTGGACACATGTTATTGTTTTTTTTTTTTTGACAAAACTGGGACACGTGTTGTTCTAACTCGTATAGGGATAGAATAGAGTCTTGGAAATTTATCTAATCGCCGTATTATGCGATCTAATTCATATGGTGTTTATAATTTTGCATCTTGCCTGGAAACCGGACGGTGTGTCCTAGTGACTAAAGAAGAAGAAACACTTCTGTCTACAATAATATAAAAAACAAATAAAGATAGGTATATGCTTAAATTCTAGGTACTAAACGTGTATCGATCGACTGGAATCATGTTTTTACAAAAAAAAAGAACTTCTGTTACATGGAAAAGGACCTACGTAAATAAAGCCCCATGTGGAGACTTACATATCATACCCACCAAATCCTACACAAACACGTTTAATTTGTTCTGGCTTGCACGTACGTGTACAACATGAACATGCAATAAGTATAACATGGACACGCAGTCTCGGTCGATGTTGCTTGGCCTAGATGCCGTGTTTGAGGAGGAATTTGATTTAACTGCGCATCAGCTAAACCGCATGGAGTCCAAACGACGTACCAACGCGAGGGCAATTATGAGAATCGGACTCTGTATCATCGCTAGACGCGTATTGTATATATGACCCAATACGTTTTGGAATTGTACTCCGTATTGCGTTAGACAAGAGCTATTCTAACTCTTTTGAGCACGGGTTATATATATAAATCCGGAGGAAAGAAACTCTCCAGGGTGCGGTAGTTAGAGGGAGACGAAAAAAAAATAGATGGACCAAAAAGATGGGCTGAAATTTTACCTCTTTATTATTAGGTATAAATTAATTAGCCCATCTGAGATGGACTGAAGGCCTGGTGAACAAAGTTATCTGAAGACGCTGCATAATGCCAGTTGAAAGTCAAACCTTGTTTGCTCGCGTCTGGTGGTTTTGGATAAGAGATGTTGTTGATCTAGAGGTGGTTATATCTCAAGACAATGCATGAAGCTTTCTTAAATTCTCGAAATATCTAGCTTTTGTTTGCTTTTTTTAGTCTGTCGTTTGCGCCTGCTCTGTCATTGTATATCGTTCTGCGTCTGTTATCATTTTGAGCTGAACTGTGTAAGCTGGTGTCCCAGCAAAACTCTGTTGCTTTCAATATAAGCAGGGCTACGGTCTTTGGCTAAAAAAAGTAATAATGGACGGTACAGATCTATAGAGAGAGAAAAAAAAAACTCGAGGCACCCTAAAAATGATTATTAAGTCAGGCTTATATGGCGTGTAAGAGCCTTGTGATTCATTTGTGTTATTGACAAATTTTGAGTGGCGGCACGTATCGTCACTCTATATAACCTAGGTCCGCCTCTAATAATGGCTAGACACGATCTAATTATAGGATAATAAGGGCCAATGGGCTCTGGCCGCCAATTAGTCTCGATGGCTCTTATTACCCATGTTTATCCCTCCTTTTGGCATCTGACGTCTGAGAATAGGCACCCTCCTTTTTGGCATCTGGCATCTGAGCTAAATGTTAGCCGGTGGGATCCAAACAAAATTAAATCACTTCTTTTTTTCCTTATATATCCTTTAAATATGTGAGTATTACTAATTGGATGCTTTAAAGAATCCATGTTAATCTTCATGAAACATACTAGAAAAAAAGATAGATCCTAAACATTATTAAAAAACATTTGTAAATCTCTCTTAAAATTACCATCATGTGCTAAAAGTGTGGATAGATTGACTAGTATCATTTTGAGACAAAAGTTTATACATGTCGGTCCAAATCTCTTATATAAGTACTAGCAAACATATCCGTGTATTGCAAGAGAACGCACAACTTGTGTCATCTGTTCGAATACATCTTAAGAATCAAACTTTGTACCGTGGTTGGATGTGTGCTATGTTAATAACCCGTATGAGCACGGGTTATGATTTTTAGAAAATAGATTTCTAGAGGTGGCTTGGAATAACAGTTACCTCTAAAAATCCATTTTTAGAGGCGCCCCGTGTTCCAAGCTATCCCTAAAAATTGATTTCTATGGATAGTGCAGCTTTCTCTATAGAGCCTTCCTTGCCGCCTCTAAAGATCTTTTTCAGTTGAAGTGTAAAATAAGTTAGGACTCTATACTATTCCTATTAAAACCAGACAGGATTTTTATGCTTGATCGAGAGAGTGGAGGGACAGACGAATCGGGAGAGAGAGAGAGTGAAGAACGAAAATGTATTGGAGGAAAAACTTTCGCTCTTTAATATTAAATATTGTATATTTATAAACTTCCAATGTTAGGTTCAAACAGGACAGCTTTATTACACGTCAATATCAATGTCCAGTGTTATCTAGCTGCTGTTTGAAGTTAGGTTCCTGCAGCTCACTTATTAGTCACAAGCTGTTCGCACACATGCACACATATAGCGCCATATGCAAGCGCTGTGGTGCCATCACTCATCAGAGCTAACAGGGGCTAATAAGCGAGGCAGCAGACACGTACGTACGTGCGCGTCCATGCTCATTGCCTAAGTCGAGATTAGCTACGGTACGTCATCTGGATCGGAGAGAACACACACCAAACATCTGTCTGGCATCAACTAGCAAACTGAACACAACGACAGACCAATGCAAACCACTCCATGTATCTCTCTCTCTCTCTCTCTCTGAAAATTATACATGCATGTTTAGTTTTACCAAGCGGCAAGCGCTGCTGCTGCTGAACTAGCCAAACAGTTGTTGAATGCCAAGAGATTCGCATAACAACGAAAGGCAGCTGGTGAAGCTAGCTAGCACACGAATCCCATCTAGTAGATCGATGGAGACTGGAGAGGGGAGAGGGACGCATGCATGCACCTATCTACTATCTTATCATCAAGACCCTGCTAGCTAGCCAGCTTATTCTTGGCAATCAGTGTGTTAACGTTAAAGGCATGGTATCTTTGGCCAAAAGCTTTGCGGTTTCTTAGCCTTTTAATTAGATCCGTGCACAAGCTATCTATTCCACTGCAGCACACACGACGGACAAGAGTGCGCTCGTGTCGTCGTGTCGCTACCACCTACAGCACTCCAGGCCTTCCAGCAGTGTCCAGTGCTATTAGCTGCATATGACGACTCGTCAAAGCTAGCTAATTAAGTGGACGACAGCGGCAAGCATCGATCCATCGGTAAGCTGCGCTTGGGCGCAACAGTGGCTGTGGCACGCGCGGGCGCGACGACGACGCACCGTACCCATTGATCCAACAGCGACACCGGCGAGCCGGCGAGGTACGGTGCTGCGCTCGCGTCGGCGTCGCCGTCGCCGCAGTAACTTGCTGGGTGGCGGGCTGCGCTGGCGTGCGGGCGCGGTTAGTCATCGCGCCGTCGCTGTCGCCGGCACGTGTCGCGCGCCGCCAACTGTGGATACTGCGCGCGGGGAGATTGGGCACTGGTGGTAGTCCTTCTTGCGAGCGAGGCATCGTCGGAAACCGATGGAGCGACGGCGATCGACGACTCGGACTCGATCGCACACAGAAGAAGAGCTCTTCCAGTACTCCACTTGCCAAAATTGACATCCATCCATGCCACCAGTGCCAGGCCATGCCATCTCCGTGACGTATGGCACAATGCAACGATAGAGCTCCTGTCCTGTGCCTCTGCGTGGTGGATGAATGATCACTTGATTAGTACGTATATGGGTCAAAAAAAGGAGCCAAGGAGTGGAAAAAGATGGCCTTTCCCAAATTCCTTGTCAGAATTAATAAGCAGATAACGAAAAATAAACAAATTAAGAAGCGTTCAAGCATATATATGTGCAACTGGTACACGCCATGATGGGTGAGGAGATAATACAGATAACTGAACTTTTTCTTTAGCAATGTAACTGAACTTTCTCAGCATGTTTGGTAGAGCCCATGCTGCAGGTGGATGTATAGTATATAATATAGACAGGGAAAAAAGGAAATGGATAAACATTGCAGGTGGGAATAAATTAAAGGGATGTGGGTGACCCAGGGCCAGATGGAATTCAATTGCATGAAGAAAGCGGTTTGATCGATGCTGACGACGACCCTAGCTACCAGCCCAGGAATGCTAGTACCAATTTTTCCTGCATCTGTCATGCCTTGATCATTCCCTTCTCGTTGCATTCGTTCCTGCTAGGCCCAGTTTAGATGCAAAATTTTTGGCAAAATGTAACTGTAGCGCTTTTCGTTGTTATTTGGCAATTAGTGTCCAATCATAGTCTAATTAGGCTTAAAAGATTCGTCTCATGGATTTCGTCTAAACTGTGTAATTAGTTTTATTTTTTATTTATATTTAATGCTTCATGCACGCGTCCAAAGATTCGATGTGATGGAAAATCTTGAAAAATTTGACAAAATGAAGTGGAACTAAACAGGGCCCTAGTCATTCAATTCTTCAGCCGCCAGCCACACAAGTTGGAACTAAAATATATAACTCGGTGCGTGCGTGCGTCTCGAGTGGATTCAAAGTGACCTGGTCCTGGCGCAATACCATCACAGAAACCTTCAAGATTCTGGAAGGCAGCAGTAGAATAAATATATGATATTGCATGAATGAAAATTGAGAGAGAAAACTGATGCACTACCAGTACATGCACAGTTGTCTGATTGTTCTACTGTCATCAATCAAAAACTCTAAAGTCAGAACCGCTGAGCAGCTTGGACCTTGGGACCGAACTTGAGCAATGAAGAACTGTTTCAGATCGTGCAGATACATCGTTAGCTTCGATTCGTCCCTCTCCATCTCTGCTTTCTGGACAGCGATCGACCAAACAGGCATGCATCTCCAGCGTCTGGGTCAAAATTCAAGGAGCAGCAGCTAGCATAGTAACAAGGTTGGAGCCAATAGGGTGAGCTAGCTTGGAGGACGAGGAGAGTACGTGCTTGCTTACTGCAGGTAGTGGACAAAACAACCGAAACAAAGCCTGCAAGCTAGGGTTATCGTCGATGAAGACTACTACGTATCGGTGGTCACTGCATGCATTCGATGCGACGACAGGAGTTTATTTGGGTACTTAGATCGATGGATGGAGGATCGATGGTAAAAGTCCTTGCGTGGTTATCCGGAGTACTACGCGTGTTGTACCCCACACGTGCAAGTGCAAGCAAGACCGGCAGGCAGGCATATCCCACTGCACATCCTCCTGTTTGCCCGTCGCCACACGGGTCTATCGGACTGAGATCATCTGGCTGCGGGCAGATACTGCCATACTACTGTCGTGGAACAAGTGTAGTAGTATGCTGCTCTGACGTGTGTTCATGCATGTGTGGCCGCAACTGATGATGAACTGACCGACCGAATTTTTTTACTATTTAGCCTTTTTTTTTAAGTTTTTCACAAATAGACTACCATTGGTTCGGCGCCAGAGTGACTGGCGTCGAGCTCCTGGGCACAGGGCATTGGCCTGCCAGGGGGCTCGGCGCCGTAGATCTTGGCGTCGAGCTCGGCGCCAGTCACTCTGGCGTCGAGCCCCCTAAATATCTGCCGCTCCACCTTTCTTCTTCACCCTCTCGCCCTAGCCGACCCTGCCCGCGCCGTCGCCGCGCCCGCCCGCCCGCGCCGCCGCCGCTGCTCCGGCGACCGAGCCCGCGCCCTCGCCGCGCCGCGTCGTCTCTGCTGCTCCGACGGCCGAGCCCGCGCCCTCGCCGCGCCGCGCCGCCGCCGCTGCTCCCTCGCCCGAGCCCGCACCGCGCTGCCGTGCCCTCACGCCGTTGCCCGTGGTTGGCTACAGCGCCGCGCCGCCACGCCCTCCACCGCCGTCCTCGCCTTAGCCGCACCTTGGTCTCCACCGGCGGCCTCAGCCTCGCCCCACCTTGCCCCTCTCCGCCGTCGGCCTCGCCCCGCCTTGCCACCGTCCACCGCCGGCCTGCCTCCCGCGCCCGTCGAGCCGGACTCGCCGCGCGGAGCGCCGGGCACCCCGCCGCCGCCGCGCGCCACCTCTGTCGTCGGCCGCGCCACCGCCTGTTGTCCGTCGTCCGCGGGCCCGGAAAGGTAAAAATTATGAATATGCAATGTACCTATTTAGTTGGTGTTTGTTATTTACTAGTTACTGTGATGACTCAGTTAGTTGATTTAGTGAGATATATATGTAGATAGATAGAAACATAGATACATTGGTAAATAGATATAGTTAGATAGCTACTTAGATATGTAGTTATATTTGTAGTTAACTATATATGATCTAGCTATTTAGTGAGTACACTATAAATATATACGTAGTTATTATCTTGATTACTTAGTTTGTAGTTAGAAAGTACTTGTTAGGTACTATCTATCGTCTAATTTGGACTAAAGGACATGTGTTTCGTTACGTTTTTTAAATAGATGGACAACCTAGTGACCATATATCATGGAGGCACGGTTGAAAGCGATCGCTATGGATATGTTGAGTTTCTTGACATGCAAAGCGTGATGCTATTCAATGATAGGCCTTCATTTAGTGAGATGGTTGAAGGGCTCGGAAGGAGCTGCATTGCTTTGGAGATGATGACATTGCAGTTGATGGTGTACTGCACCTAGGTTGTCCTCCGAACATCTTTAGGCGAATGATCTCAATTGGTTATGCGGATCAGTGGGAGAACTATGTGAGATCGGCTATGAAGAGCCAGCTGCAATGTTTGGACGTGGTTGTGCGTCGGGTGTTAGTTGATCCAATCCCTCATGGGTTTACCCTAGCAATGGATCATCCAGCACACATCGACCCTCCCGTTCCGGAACCTTACCTGCATGTGCATATTGCGCCTACGGTTCCTGATACTCAATCTGCCCCCAATGCGGTATTTGGAGATGGTTGTCATACTCATGTTTTCGTGGCAGATCCTCCTTATGAGATCTCTTTGACACAGAATCATCCGAGTAAGTGTCTTAACCGCATGGTTTTGGGAGCTTACCCCGTTCCTTACATCTATGTCTTTCATTCTTTTCTCATTTTTGTAATGACGTTGCAGGAGACATTCCTGAGAATATGGATGTGCCCCATGTTGCTGCGTAAGTGCACTTTGGAGATAGATTCCGTGGCTCCAATAGTGTTGAAATTATGCATGATTCGGAGCCATATGAGATGGCTAGGGCTCTTGATTCTGATGATGATCGTCCTATTGGAGAGCTGACAGAGAGTGATGTTGAGATGATGAGGCGTATCTTTCCCGACCGTGATCCTAGAGTTCATGAGTTCAGTGATCTTGCTCATTCCGATCAGGCATTTGTAGAAGAACATGATGATGAGCTCCTAGAAGCTCCTGAGACCAGTCCTAACATGGTGATTGAGGAGGGGAGGGTGTTCAATGACCTCCCTGCTTTGAAGAGGTGGTTGCAGGCTTTTGCAGTGATACGAAAGAGGCCTTACAGGGTATTGCATTCATATGTGGAGCGCCATTACATAGTTGTGTATGACAAGGAACGCTGCCCATGGAGGGTTTGTGCAAGGAAGCAACAGGTGACCGAAAAATGGAAGATCACAAAAGTTGTCAGGCCACACAATTGTGCTGACCATGAGCTGACACTGAGGCATCGGTAGTTAACATCTACCCTCATTGCCAAGCGGTTGATGGGAATTTTGCAGGGAGAACCCAACATGAAGGTGAGAACAATTATCAGGACCGTTGAGGCGTTGTATGGAGGATATGTGATAACTTATGGTAAAGCATGGAGGGCTAAGCAGCGAGCATGGAAGATGATATATGGGGACTGGGAGGATGGGTATGAGCAGCTGCCAGTTCTTTTCAATGCAATCAAAGTGGTGAATCCAGGCATGCATTATGAGTACATCCCAAAACCTAATGCATGGAAGGATAGGAGGCAGATATTTTTTCGTGCCTTTTGGTGCTTCCCTCAGTGTGTCGAGGCCTTTAGGCACTGTCGTCCTGTCTTCTCCATTGATGGTACGTTTTTTATTAGCAAATACCAGGGCACACTTCTTATAGCCATATCCTGTGACACGAACAACAAGTTGGTTCCTCTGGTATTTGCTTTGGTTGAGAAGGA
This sequence comes from Miscanthus floridulus, assembly GCF_019320115.1. Taxonomy (NCBI): domain Eukaryota; kingdom Viridiplantae; phylum Streptophyta; class Magnoliopsida; order Poales; family Poaceae; genus Miscanthus; species Miscanthus floridulus. The sequence continues at coordinate 122,043,810 of NC_089583.1, forward strand.
GAACAATGACAGTTGGGGATGGTTCTTGAGGCTAGTCCGGATACACGTGGTTGGGCCTGGCAGGGAGGTTGGCGTCATATCTGATAGGCATCATGGCATACTTAATGTCGTGCAAGAGCAGTTAGAGGGGTATGCACCTTTGCACCATCATTGGTGTACTCGACACCTTGCCGAGAATCTACTCTAGAAGGACGGTGTTAAGAAAAACTTTGATCTGTTCCAGGAGGCTGCTCGACAGCTTGAGGACAAGTACTTTAGGGAAAAGTTGGAGCAGGTCAGAACTGCATCAAATGCAGAAAGTAGACAATGGCTCACAGGTTTGATGAGGGATTTGGAGAAATGGACGAGAGCTCACGATGCCGGTGGCTGGAGGTACGAGTTTCAGTGCAGCAACATGGTAGAGTCATTCAATAAGTTGCTATTGGGGATACGTGGTATGCCCGTGAATGCAATTGTTCAATTCATCTTCTATAAGCTTGTTGCTTGGTTCAACGATAGACACGCCCATGTATTGCAGTTGAGGAGTGATGGAGAGATATGGGCTCCGAAACCAAAGGCACACCTAGAGAAGGTAAGAGAGAGGGCTGACACACATGAAGTTGTATGCTTTGACCATGCCATAGGGACTTATCAGGTCAAGCATAGGGGCGGTACAACGTCCGACGGTGAGGTCTGAGAGTCGAGGATACATGTGGTTGTCCTCTAAGATTTCAAGTGCACTTGTGGTAAACCAAGGCAATACCACTTTGTATGTTCTCATTTGGTGGCAGCAGCTAGGCATCGCAACTATAATATCGAGAGGAGGATACCTCACGAGTTCAGTGTCAACACGCTTGTGAACACATAGAGCCCCCGCTTCGTGCCTTTCCGGGACCTTGGAGAGTGGCCTCCATATTATGGGCCGAAGTACATTGCGGATCTAGCTTACCGTTGGAACAAGCGTGGATCAAGGTAGAGGACGAGGCATAGGATGGTTATGGATCAGATACCCGGAAGAACTAGGCGTGGGAGAGGAACTCCATTTGTTACTGATCCCAAGCAGTACGAGTGCGGATGGAGCAATTCTACCTGCTCGACCCGATGTACGAGGAGACCCACCGAGGACGTCTTGTTGCGCTGGGGTAGGTAATAATCTATAAGTTTTATTCGTACATGTGTTCGTGAAGTAACATGTGACTATGTTTTATTAGATGCAGGACCTTCCGCACCTTCGTTCTAGGACCCACAGTGGGTTCTTGGATATTCGGTACGATGATAGGTACACTCCTTTCCTGCAAAGAGCTGGCCTAGATGTCATCTCCTTTCAGGTTCATCGTGGGTTGCCCAAGTTCAACTCAGCGGCGATAACTGCGTTGGTAGACAGGTATTAAAGTGAATCATTGCCTCCATTAATGGCTATTTGTTCATGTGATTGACTTTTTGACAAGTAATCTTATTTGGTCTTAAATATAGGTGGCGGCCAGAGACTCACAGCTTCCACCTACCTTTCGGGGAGATGACAGTCTCGCTTCAGGACTATCAGAAGATGCTAGGCCTAAAGATTTATGGGAACCCAGTCACCAGATAGTGCAGGTCAGAGGGCTAGAGAGCACGAGTGGAGGCCTTCCTTGGACGTGAGCTTGATGAGCTTGGGCCCTCTCAGCTCTATGACGCTCCATCGACTCATCCTACACCGTCTCTAGGCACTAGGTGATGCCGTCCGCGTGACCCTTACACCCCAGGCACCAGCGCTCTAGGTCACAAGGGTAGGGGCAAGAGTAGGAGACAGTGAGGGACATGGTAGGTGTTACTATGAACTATTGTAAATTTTGTATTTACTTTTCTATAACTATTCGGGACTGTATGGACATTGTGGACTATTTAGACTTTGCATGACATATTATGTTGGTTGTGATATTCGTTGTGGTTGCATTATGCTCGTTGGATGATTAAATATTTGGAATATATATTGATGTCTTTGTTTGTAACTGTGGATGCTCCTAATACAAGACCATATCTTGCGAAATTTTTGCGTGAACCTTTAATCATACTACACTTGTATAAAGGCACAAATGTAGTACACAGATTAACTATAAATTTATTACGTGTATAATCCAGGAAATATTGTACATACGCTTTGTAGAAGAATTTAGGATTACCAAGCAACAGTGAATGAATCTATGCTTTTCAGATAATAAACATAGACTTTTCAGATACACGGACAGCATCAAATTATCACATCACTGATATAGACTTTTCAGATATACGGACAACATGCAAGGAAGCACAACTTCACTCTATCTCCACCATCCATCTTATGACTGTTTGATCCAAGGGCTGAGGTGAAGAGGCACACGGATCGCTGACATAGCACATTGAGAGGCCTCCATTCCTCCTCTCAACCTATAAATAACCACTCACTCCCTCTCATTCATACAAACAACAAGGAAGAAGAACACTCCTCAGCATTTGCTTTCGTTGCAGTACCAATGTCTGGAGGGTCGTCCAAAGGGAGAGGAAAGGGGAAGGAAACTACCTGGGGGTGGGAGGGTCCTCTTGGTCCCGATTTCTTTGAGGAAGCTCTTTATGAGAGGTTCTCAGTTGAGAGCAAAAGTGATTTCACCAAAGAGGCACCACTGAGAGGATACGATGAAAGAAAAGAAAAGTGGCCAAAATACATACATGGTGAGGACTGCCTAGTGTAGATGTTCACCGAGGGAATAGATGGAGGTCGTCGTTTCTTCAAATGCCCGCGAGCATGGATAATTGCTATTACTATTTGTTTCTTCAATATGTTTGTCTTGTATATCACTTACATGACATACTTATTGTAGTCTTTCTTGGCTGAAGAAAACTGTTGGTTCAGTAGGTGGGTCGATCCTCGACCTATTTATCCACATACGGAGTACATCTACTACCTACAGGACCGTATCTTCGATCTAGAAAGGGAAGTTAGCAGTGGTTACAAGGACGACGAACAGGACGACAACAACAGTGGTGCCGATTCACAGGAGGCACTCTGCAATGATCCATATTGCACCTGTCCTAACCACAAGAAGAAGGGGCCTCCCCTGTCACCCTCGCCACCACCACCAACAACAACAGGAGGCTACTATGGAGAAGATGCAACACAATTTGCTATGTGGTCACACTACTAGGATGACTTTATCTTTTTCACATGTACCCAAGTTTAATTACCTAAGGCATGTTAGGTTTAATTACCTAAGGCATGGTTTAATTACCTAAGGCATGTTAGGTTTAGTCAAAGAAAACTCTGTATCCAGGTTCGGTCCATGTATCCACATACCATTTAATGTGTTTCGTGTGTTGATTTCTATAATGCTGCCTCTGCTAGATCGATGAGCTCGCTCAGTCTACTAGTGTCGTCGTCAGCCTCCTGCGCCTGAATGCCCGCCTCTGCTAGAGCTATGAGCTCGCTCAGTCTGCCAGTGTTGTCCTCAACCTCCTGCGCCTATATGCCCGCCTCTGCTAGAGCAATGAGCTCACTCAGTCTGCCTATGTCGTCCTCATCCTCGTTTCCGTCATCACACAACACAATCGGTGATTAAACGGTGCGACCAGCTCGTGATCTATGGCCATCTAACTTCTTCTCCTCATACCTTGCACGAGCCACCTCTACAGCATGTTCCCTGCTGCAACCAATTCCTTCATGTATAAAATGTAATCAGTTAGCAACGCGATTATATTACATTTAAAACCAAGCAACGAAAAAAAGGTTTTTAAGCACTTACTGGCACATAATGTAGCAACATGCTCATTCAAGACCTGCATCTGTACCCTTGTCTCATCCCTTGCCTCATTCCTTGCCCTCTCCTCCTCTAACGCCATCTGCCTCTCCAATCCCTATTTGTTAAGACAACATCGATCGGGTTACAAATACCGCGCTGTCTAGCAAACTCACGTATCTTTTCTTTGTGATGTTTAACGAATAGGTTGACGTAGTCAGGTCCATATCCCCTCTTCCGTGCAATTAGTTGCCTCTTCTTCAGTTCATCCAAGAACTTAGCTTGACCATCATAACATTTCCAACTACATTTCCTAGTGCTCTGTTCAAAAGAAATATTATACTCCCTCCGTTCCTTAATATAAGCCATATAGATTTCTAAAGAAAATTCTAAAATATAGGTACGTATCAGCTCCCACGCCGATTAGTTTGAAAACCTTCCCACCATACATAGCACATGTCCCAACCAATCCCTTAGATTTAGGAAGCAATCTGATTGAGAGAGAGAAGATGGTCTAATTTTCCTTTTTTCCTCGGTCTCACATCCTTCCCCAAGCCGTGCGTTAATATTGGTGCTAAAAACTATATGGCTTATATTAAGGAACGGAGGGAGTATCATATATGTCTTAGCAAAACAAATAAAATACGATTTCATGTTTACCAGAAAAATAACGAACCTCATCATACTCAATCATATGGCCGCAATAATGGCCTATTCCAAGCTCCGAATGGACTAGGCCATAGTTGGATTTTACATCACATTCGCACATGACAGGAGGTGCTTTATAGATTACCCGTTCTTTCTTCTTTTCCTTAACCCTCCGTGGTTCTTCCGGCCATTGGTTCTTAGGACCATACAACCACTCCTTGAAACGACACTTCGCCATTGAATACACCTAAATAATGAGACATTAGTACATAAACACATATAGCTCAAGATTTTAACACATACACTTTGTACTTACTTCATGCTTGTTTGGACACACAAACTCCAACGTATTCTCAGGGTTTATCACAGCTCGATCTTCGCAATCGCACAGAGGAGGTTCCTCGAGTCGTCTAACTGTGGCTAGGTGCTTCTCCTTAGCCGTCATTGCCGAAGGGTTAGGGGGAGTGGAACCCACCGCTTGAAGTGCTCACGTGGATGCCTCCCTCTAAATCAATCGTCGAAAAAGAGGTACCTAGGATCAAACTTGTCTGCACCATCGATCCACTGAAAGAAAAAGCACCTCTCATGGTCCTACACAACGAGATTCCAATAAAATATTAGTACCATACTAAAACAAATAAAGAAAAAGGATAGTACAAACAATTTCTTACATTAAACCGACTACATGTGTAGAAGCAACGGGCGACTGTGTCCGGATGTTTCGATTGAAAAACATGGGTCTGCAAAACACAGTCACAGTTAGGGACGGGAAGGTCAGGAGGGACGGGGGCATCTTTGCTAGACGCGTCGGGATATAATTCTCGAGGACGACCCCGTTTTCGTCAAAACTCCTCCCGAAATATTTCTTGCATCTAACAAAATGGATGTAATTTAACAAACATAAATAAAAACATCACAAAAAATATCAATGAGAACCATAACTACAATACAACTAATTTCGTTCTAAGAACCAAAAGCAGTTAACATTATACCCTAAACCTAGGGTTCCTCATTTTATCCACAACAATGAACCCATAACATAACTACATGCGGCTTGGTTTGCTAGCTTTTTTCATGCCTTGGAATCAACCTACGGTTGTATAATACATATATTGAGGGATACAATGAAACCCTAAGTGATGACGATTCTTAGGTTCAAAAATCCGACTAATATGTACCGAATCGATGCGGAAAAAACAAGGAGGTGAGCGAGTATACCTTGCTCTCGAAGATCTACGGATCAAATCAAGGTTTTCAAGGTCCAATATGTCGATTCGTGAGGTAGGGTGAAGTGGGGAGAGAAAAACCCGAGAGGAAGAAGAAATAAGAGGAAGAACGCTCGGGGAAGAAGGCTGAGCTGAGGTTAAATGCAGGGGCCTCGGCGCCAGAGTGACTGGCGCCGAGCTCGGCGCCGGCGCCGAGGCCCCTGGCAGGCCAATGCCCCGTGCCCAGGAGCTCGGCGCCAGTGACGGTGGCATCGAGCTCGGCGCCAGTCACTCTGACGCCGAGCCAAGGGTCCATTTTCTGAATTCTTTCCGCCAGGGGTCTATTTGTAAGAAACTTTAAAAAAAAGTCAAATAGTAAAAAATTCGGAACTGGCCGATGATGATATGATACGCATGCTCGATCGAGAGGCCAGTCGACGTCGACGTCGCCGTCGCCGGTGGATCGTTCAGATGAGAGCAATGAAGAAACTAGCATGAAACGAATGACAAGTTGCTGTATATATATCTGTCGTCTGCAGTAGCTAGGTCGGTTTGGCGCTCGCCAGTTCTTCTTGGTGGCGCGCGGTGCGGTGTAGAGACTGGACTACACTGTGACTTGTGAGCCTATGTAAGATTGACAGGTGGTATGGCAGGCCTGCCTGTATCTGTATGGGCTGCCTGCTCCTTTTGACTGAAACGCAACTGGTGTGGCATGGCATTGACATGGTAGCTTCACAGGGCACGCACGCTATAGCTCCCAGTGGACGCAGACGCAGTTCTGTTGCACTCAACGGAAAAGGTTGTGATAGCTTCGTCCATGCTCCAGCCTCCAGCTCCACCTCAAAAGCTATAAGTGAGGAGAGCACGCACATCGTCATCAGCTCAAGCTGCACACATTGGACGGTCTAGTCTGCAGCTGCCCTTAGCCACAAGTTCGGTTCATCGCCTCTCTTTTCAATATTTTTCCAAAATCCTGCAGAATCCCCTGGTCTGCCCGCCATATTGCATTGCTTCGTCTCTTTCCTATCAGCAGCTTCAAGAGTAGAAAATTGAACTAGCTTGGCTAGGCTGCTGTGCCTGATGGCAATTAAAGTAGAGGTTGACAGGCAATTACATGTTGCTGGTCTCTGTGGCAATCTCCGCAACTAAAGATGGCAACGGGGAATTCCCCGTCGGAGGTTGCCTCCCCATCCCCGTCCCCGCGGGGAGAAAAAATCCCCGTCCCCGTCCCCGCCAAAGCTCACGGGGACGATTTCTCCCCCATCCCCGCCCCCGCGAGGGGAAAAATCCCCGTCGGGGATCCCCGTCCCCGCATTTGTTCATCACCATTCAGGTTAATTCATCATCATTCACATGAGTTCATCGACACAATATTAGAGTACACCACGAATCACAATCCAAAAATAGCTAAATAGCAAGAAGCAGGATATTAATCATCACAAAGGTGTAGAACTAGGGTTATTGATGTTATATATACTCAGAAGACATTGGGCCTTCGTGGGCTGGTTGGGCCATCAGGAAAGAGAGCAAAGCCTGTATATAAACGGGGCGGGGATGCGGGTATCGGGGACGGGGAATGCTCCCCCAGACCCGTCCCCGCCAAACCCGACGGGGGACGTTTTCTCCCCGTTTAGATTCCCGTGGGGGCATATTTGACTCCATCCCCGTCCCCTAATAGGAGAATTCCCCGCGGGGAATCGGGGATCGGGTCCCCGTTGCCATCTTTATCCGCAACAATAGAATATTGAATATACATATACTTACACTTAAAAGGAATTCCAAGTAAGTCATTTTCGGTGTATATGATATATTATTTAAATTGTCAATTCGACATGTTATGGAATTGGAAAGTCAAGAATGTCACTTGATGGAGTACATTATATTCTAACTGATATATATAAAGAAACCGAATGATTGTGTTCCACTAGTCTGCAGGTTGTTTGTGATGTATGACTACACGCAAGCCTGTGGCCATGCAGTTGTACGTCTAACTGTTCTTCTAGCGGCGGCTCAGCCCACACCAAAACCAAGGCCTCGTTTAGATGCTGAAAAAATTTTAACTCGACGAATAGTACCACCTTCGTCTTATTTGATAAATATTGTCTAATTATGGACCAACTAGGCTTAAAAGATTCATCTCGTGATTTCCAACTAAACTGTGTAATTAGTTATTTTTTTTACCTACATTTAATACTCCATGTAAGCGGCTAAAAATTGATGTAATGGAGAGAGAGTGAAAAAACTTGGAATTTTGGTGGCATCTAAACAAGGCGCAAATCAAATAAAATCTCCAAATAAAAAAAAGGGTATGTAGTAGTAAAGAAACGAAAAGGATTACGGCCGACAATACCCATGATAATTGATAGATAAATCCAGGTTAACTGCTCCACTCGCATTTTATTAAGCGTTATTGCTTGACCGATGATACGTCCATTACGTGACTTGACTAGCTAGTGACTGCCGTAAAAGGATAGGCTTCTGATTCCTGCAGGTTAGACGATAAGCACGAACTGAACTGACCAGCGATAACTGGCATGTGCGTGAAAGCCTGCATTATTCAACACCACGTAGGAATACGCAGCAGCGTCATCGTCACTTCTGGCCGGCAGTGGCGGCAGGCATACCGGAAGGTCAAGGCATATAAAAATTAAATTCTGTGGAAAGATAAACAGCCCATCATCTTTAGTTCTTTAGGTTTTGCCACCGTATATAGCTGGTGTTTAAATCTAGGGATTAAAGTTTAGGGTGTCATATTGGGGTGTCACACGTGAGTGTTCGGACAGTAATAATAAAATAAATTACAGAAGTCATCAGTACTCCGCGAGACGAATTTATTAAGCCTAATTAATCCGTCATTAGCACATGTTTACCGTAGTTTTACTGTAGCACCACGTTGTCAAATCATGGCCTAATTAGGCTTAAAAATTTCGTCTCGTAAATTAGTCGCAATCTGTGTAATTAGTTATTTTTTAGCCTATATTTAATACTATATAAATGTGTCCAAACATTCAATGGGATAGGGACTAAACTTTAGGAGGAGGAACTAAACAAGGCCATAATACAATATGTTATTACGTATAGTGCGCTTTGAAATTGAAAGCCTAGCTGCTAGCTTTTGTTAACTCTTCTTTCGTAACTGAAATAAAGTGGTCTTAGTTTGTGTGTATGAGACTAGCTCTTGATCAAGAGCTAGCTTTTCTCTCTCTTCCATTAAAATATAAAAAAAAACTTAAAGCTAGCTTATGAGTCATTCATTGCGGGTGCCTTAAAAAATTTTTATGGGTTCAATATACTCCCTCCGCCCCAAAACAGACGTCGTTCTCGCTTTCTGAGAGGCTAAACGTTTTTTACTTTAACCAAATATATATACAAGAAAATATTAATATTTATAATACATAATTAGTATCATTAGATAAATCGTCGTTAAACCTATTTTCGTAATAAACTTATTTAAAGATATAAATGTTGCTAATATTTTCGACAAATTTAGTTAAAATTGAGAAAGATTGGCTGGCACGAAAATCATAGCGACAACTATTTTAGGACGGAGGGAGTAGAAGATAATTAATATATAGCTAGCATGATGTTGTTTTATCCTTGAGAAGGATGTGTCAATAACTCAGTATGTGCCATGGATGCCTATTGAATCCTTAGCCGCCAAGCAAAGGTACGTATGTACACCGGCCGCCACGCGCACAATGCAAATCTTAGAAATCTTGTATATCCAGTTCCAGGTGTGATTTGGACAGTGTCGTCCACCTCGCTTTAGCTATCTAGCTCTATGGCTGGCCGGGTCGCGGGTCTCCTTCTTCGTTGTCCACGTACGTGTATGTTCCGTCGGAGCATCGGCATCGTATTGCATTGTGCGACTTGTCAGACAAGGTCGTCGTCAATTGTCTACTCACTCCATGCCAAAATGTTTATCGTTTTCGTCTTTCAAGAAATAATTTTAACTTAATATATATTAAAAATATTAATATTTTTGATACATAATTAATATTTAGTTTTTTTAAAATTTTATTTGAAGATAGAAATGTTGCACATATTTTATATAAATTGAGTCAAAGTTATCGACACGCACATTGTGACGACAAACATTTAAGGACAGAATGAGCAGTAGGTAATTAAAAGGACGTATACGTATAGGTATAGCTAAGCTAGAAGAGTAGAAGGAAACTTCATAGTAATGCTCAGTAAATGCATATGTGTAGATGATGATTGATATAATATATAGTAGTCATTTAGGTACAGCCAATATGCAGGGATTATTCTTTTTCTTTTAAATATGATATAGACGGGCCATATTGATCAACTAATATGCAGCTGAACTCAGATTTCTGGAAATAATTTTTTAATTACACCCTACCCTCCGATCCGTCCCGAAAGAGTGTAATTACCATTTTCGATGAGTCCATCAATGTTAAATTCAACCAAATATGTGTGGAAAAAGTAGGAATATCTATATGGTGTAGTGGTGCAGGGCAGTGCAACGTGGTAAACAAGACAAGGGCGGCCGGCCGGATCCGCACGGCATATGCTTGGTTACCTCCCGCCTCCGCGGTAATTTTTTACGTGACACGGAGTAAATCGACCTCTCTACCAGCCCAGCCCAGCCCAGCCCAGCCCAGCCAGGTGTCATGTGGCATGGGATGATGTGGATCGTTCCTCTGTGGGCTGGGACTGGGAGTGACATCTGCTGGGCAACGCACACCGGTTTTCCTGCTCGGCCTGGCCTGGCCTGAGTACGCTGTAACGGCTTCCGCCATTTCGCTGATACCGGCATGTGTTTTTTTTTATTGTTTCGAACACCCCGTTTCTTCTTCCCCGGACACTTTTCCTGGGCCAACAGAAAACGTACTGGACCAAACTACCTGAACCCACCTTGTATTATTATTATTAGTCTGTCGAAGAAAGTCTATTGAATTCTCAAAAAAAAAAGTCTTTTGAACTAGCGTCATCGTTGGATTTTTCTTCTCAAGCTACAAAACCATATATCTTACTTCTGAGCTCTCGAAACCGGCCAAATTACCTCTCGGCCTTGGGTTGGAATGGTTTCGTCTTTTTTTTAGCTAAGAAAATCCGATCGATACTTGATAAAATTTTGAAACCACAAAAAATATCTCTAAGATTTTAAAAAAGTATGAAAATAAATTCTAGAGATAGACTGCGATACAAAAAATACAAATAAAAATTTTAGATTACGTGAAAACATTTCCAAAGATAGAGATTAGATTTGAGATACTAAATGCCGCCCCTTAATTTTTGCATCCTCACAAAAAGATTTGGAATCCTTGGCAAGAAGATTTCCATACATATTTATGTAAAATAAGAAAATGGAACAATAAATGCTAGAGATAGATTGGGATATGAAAAATCTAACTAAAATATTTAGAGGTCATGAAAACATTTGTAGAGGTAGGGCTTGGATTTGAGATACTAAATGCCACCCCTTAATTTTTGCATCCTCACAAAAAGATTTGGAATCCTTCGCCAAAAGATGTTGATATATATTTATTTAATATAACAAAACAGAAACAATAAATGCTAGGGATAGATTGGGGTACGAAAAATCTAAATAAAATATTTAGAGCTCATGAAACATTTCTAGAGATAGAGTTAGATTTGCGATACTAAATGTTGTCCCTTAATTTTTGCATCCTCACAAAGATTTCAAATCCCTCGCGAGAAGATTTTGTTATGTATTTATTTGATATAAGAAAACCGAACAATACCCTAAATGATCCTTCCATTCCATCTTCGCCACTCGGCAAAGACCACAAAAATATTATGACTTTTGCTATTTATCTATTGACAAAATTGTCAGAGTGAGATATGGGCCCGTTCGCTTCGTTAAAAAATAAATTAAAATATTGTTTCAGTTGATTTGATGTAAGAAAAAAATCTTATTCTATCTAAAAAAAGCTGAAAAGTACACATAATGGTTCGATACCTGTAGACTGTAGTGTTTGATTCGGTTGGTGGTCGTCCGTTTTAGACTAGAAAAATGAAAAGGCGTCAGCTTTCTCTCGTCTGTTGGCAGAGCAAAGTACCGGCTTCAGACCTCCATGCATGGCTACCAGTCACTCTTTCATTTTTCTATTCAATATGGTTCGAACCGTCTCCAATCTCTGAACCGAAGAAAGATCCCCTATGGTTCGACTGCTCCAATGTGCAAATCGAATCATACTCCTCCAATGGTTCGGTTTTGGAGGTGCCCTAATCAACAAGAAAACTCAAAGTGATTAAGTTGGCTATTGTCGCCGGCTTCCATCCATGAGGTCTCTACTGGTTTTCTTTTTCTACTGTTTCTTTTCGTGCATCGTGATTTCCTGGTTAGAAATAAAATTTTCCCTCCAGTGTAGGAGTGCTTCCTGGTTGTGTTGATTTGATTTATATAGAAATTAATTATTTTTTCTTGTCTGGAGAAAATAATTTATCTTAATTGTCTTGTGGATATTAGCACGCACAAAACGGCATCGACACAGGAAGCTTCCCGTGCTGCAGCTGACGAGCAGGACTTATTTGCAGCTGACTCCGGCTATGTAATCGGCCTCGTGCATCACGTCTCCCCAGTGTACGAATCAAAATTTCATATAGAATTCAATTCATTTCACTAGCTTCGACCTGTGTACATGACGTGCTCTCGTTCTACCGCATCTGGAAGAATGGGTCGGTGGAGCAGTACTCGGCGGCGCCGTACGACGCCACGCTGCTCAACTGCATGCTGTGGATGCTGTACGGCATCCCCGCCGTGCAACCGCACGGCATGCCCATCATCATCATCAGCGCCACCGGCATCGCCACCCAGCTCGCCTACATCGCCCTCTTCGTCGCCTTCTCTGTTAGCAACGTCCGCCGCCGCCTCATCCTCCTCCTCGTCGCCATTGTTGCCTTCGTCGGTGTACTCGCCGCGCTCGTCCTCTCCCTCGCCCACACCCATAAAATCCACGCCATGATCATTGGGATCATCATCGTCCTCTTTGGCACGGTCATGTAGGCATCCCCACTTACCGTCATGGTAAGCTGTAAACTTTACTTACGGGCCGATGCATGGGAATTTGTTGATCTTGTTCAGCCCAGGGGTGGAGACACGGGGGCGGGCAGGGCCCATTGCCCCCTATGAACGTGATTTTTTTACTAAATTTTTTAAAATTCAAATAAAATTTGAAAATTCAACACTTAGCCTCTTAACATTCAAAAAATCAACTTCTTGGCTCCGCCTCTGGTTTAGCCATGTTAATTAAGATTGGAACTTTACTTTTGTGGCAACTTGTGTAGTAAGACATAGTATTTGTTTGTGGAGAAAATTGCAGTTTTAGCAGCCTAAACAATGCGCTTCGCAAAACTAGCATCCGAAACATTATTTTCGTAAAAATAGCACCCAAAACAATTGCTTCTTGTTTTCTTTACCATTTTACCTTTTCTCCTTCTTTCTCATTATTTCTCCTAAAATATGGACAAAAGTGCCCATGTGCTAATCAAGACGTTAATTTCACGTAACATCCGCATCTGCTGGGCACTGGGCAGCGCTGGTCGCCGCTGCAGGCCTTGTGCATGGACACATACACTAGATGGCCACATACCCACATAATAGAATAAACAAATTTATGCGTATCACACGTTCCGCCGCCGTCTCTTTCCGCACGCGAGCCCTAGCTGGCTCTCCATGGACGACGTGCCGCCGCCGCTCGAGATGACCCCACCGGCCAACGCGCCGCCGCCGTCCGACGTGCCTCCGCGGTCTGACGTGCTGCCTCCGCCTGATGCCGCAGCACACCCTATTGCTGAGGGGGACTTGATCGCTATGGTAAGAGCCCTGCTGCCCGTTGCCGCGACTCCGGCCTTGTCGCACGGCGCGCCGAGGCCGACCCCACTGCCTGCTGTACATAGGTATGCGATGAACGACTGTACTCCTATTCTCCCAATTCCTGTCTAAAGTGCAGTTTGATGAAGTTAATATGATTTGTCAGGTCCGATTTAGAATTTGTGGAAACTATGCCACCAGTTGATTGGGATAGCTTGCAGATCATAGAAACACATGATGAGGAAGGACGAATCGAACTTTTGAGTGAAGATCAGATGTACGTGTTTTTAGGCTTGAGAGACGAGGAGTGAGGAAAGGTAGCTGCATCACATGATCGTGTAATGGTTGAGGAGGGTAGTCATGAAGATGATGCTGTGATTCCTAATAATGATGACATACCCACTGAGTTGGTTATTTCATATGATAAGGACCACCCACAAATGGATCTTGGTACGATGTACCCATCAATGGACGAGTTTAGGTTGGCAGTGCAACAATTTGCAATCAATGAGGAGTTTCAATTAGGGACAACGCACTCTGATAAGGAGAGATTTAGAGGTTTCTGCAAGTCTAGTGATGATTGCCCTTGGGAAATAAATGCTAGCAAACATAAAGGCCAAAGCATTGTTGAGGTAAATATAGGTAGCTATATTCCTAAAAATTAGTGTGATTTTCGTAAATTTATTTGTTTCTTATTACTTGTGTAATTTGCAGGTCACAACTTTAACTGATCGCCATACATGTGTTTCTTCCATGAGGATGAAAACTACTGTAGCTTCTCAGAAATGGGTAGCTAGCAAGGCTGTGAGTATCCTTAGGGATTCTCCCAATATGGGTGCTAAAGAATTGCAAGATAAGTTGCAAAAAGATCACTCTGTTACAATTTCATATGACAAGGTATGGAGGGGTAGAGAAATAGCTCTGGTTGAGGTTTATGGCAAATGGGAAGAGAGTTTTGAGCTACTCTTCAGATGGAAGGCCGAGGTACTGAAGAGGTCACCTGGAAGTGTAGTGGAGATTGATGTAATTGAAGCGGATGGTAATGTATATTTCCATCTTTTTTTCTGTGCTCTTAAACCATGCATTAATGGTTTCTTGAAAGGATGTAGGCCTTACTTGAGCATAGATTCTACAGCACTTAATGGAAGATGGAATGGTCATTTAGCCTCGGCTATAGCAGTTGATGGTCACAATTGGATGTACCCACTTGCATATGGGTTCATAGCTTTTGAAACAGAAGACAACTGGACTTGGTTTATGAATCAACTTAAGAAGGCAATAGGTGATCCTCCACTCCTTGATGTGTGCACGGATGCATGTAAGGGCTTAGAGAATGTAGTAAAGAATGTGTTTCCTAATGCAGAGCAAAGAGAATGCTTTCTTCATATTATGAAAAATTTTCAGAAAAGGTTCAGAGGGTTTGGCAAGATGTATCCCGCGGCAAGGGCTTATAGGGAAGAAATATTCTATGATCACATGGCAGCAATTCTTAATGAATCTGAAGAAGTGTTGAAATGGTTAAAAGACTACCATAAGCTGTTGTGGTATAGGTGTGCCTTTAATCCAGAAATTAAGTGTGACTACATCACTAATAATATAGCAGAGGTTTTTAATAATTGGATAAGAGACATCAAGGACTTACCTGTTGCTGAACTTGCAGATAAGGTGAATATAGCTACCTATATTTTCCCTACATGTGTTTTTTCAAATGTATATGTTCGATATTAATTGTGTAATTTGCAGGTCGGAGAGATGATCATGAAATTGTGGAACAAGAGAAGAAATATTGGAGATAGACTACCAGCTGGCAGGATACTTCCAAGTATTATGGTTCAGCTAAAGGCAAATACTAGAGGGCTGGGACACTTGAAAATACATGCATCTGCTAATTGGAGTGCAGAGGTCTGGGACAATAGCAAGAAAGTTGAAAGGCATATTGTGAAGTTAAATCAACGAACTTGTACTTGTCTTGAATGGCAACACACTGGTAAGCCATGTCAACATGCATTGGCCTTTATAACCACACAGCGGGGAGTTGACCTTGAACAATCTGTGCACGAGTATTACTCGGTGGATAGATTCAAGGTTGCTTATGGTAGAGAGATTGAGCCAATGACAGACAAAACACAATGGCCTCAAGTGGACTTGCTATTTGTTGTTGGTGCTCCTCTTGCTAAAGGAAACATGGGAAGACGAAGAAAACTCAGGTTGAAAGGGTGTCTTGAAGGTGGCCATAAGAAGAAAGGTGCTAAAGATGTAGAAGGTGACAATGCTACTGCTCCAAATAATGATACTGCGCCAACTAATGCTAAAGGGAAGAAAATGATTAGAGGCCCAATGACTTGCAAGAAATGCGGTGAAAAGGGTCACAGGCAAGCTAGTTCCAAGTGTCCACTCAACGGGACAAAGAAAAAGAGGCAAGTCCTATTTTTTTGTTGCAACCCTTGAATCACCATGTCATTACAAATATTATTTTTTGAACTTGTAGAAAGAGACAGCAGCCTAGAAAGAATGTTACAAAAGAGAATCCAGATAGGCTTAGCACCCCACAAAGGCCAACAAGAGAACAAATACTACGGGATAGTCCAGGAAGGATAACGAGAAGATATGAAACAGTAACACATTTAACCTACGTCATTTTACTCTAAACAAATAAAAAGATTTGTCTAATTGTCATTACACACATTTGTGTAGCCGTCTTGCTTTTTTACTGGGAGACGACAGTTCTTCACAGACCTCCGCCACTACTCCTATGAGGATACCTACTGCACTTGCACCAAAGAAGATGACTCCAAAGAGAAAGCTACATATTGGATGAATGATATTTCGCAAGATGTGGTCACTTTTATTTGATATGAAATGAACTCATTTAGGTTTAATTTATGGGTCTGTGAGATAAACTCCTTTAGTCTAGTGTGAGATGACCTCGTTTTCCCTTCATCTGTGAGATAGACTCGTTTTTCCTTATCTGTGAGATGAACTCATTTATTCTCAAATTAAGAACGTGTGATACGCACAAATTTGTTTATTCTATTATATGTGTATGTGGCCATCTAGTGTATGTGTCCAGGCACATGCAGTCACACGCAGGCAGCCAGCGCCCAGGCCTGCAACGGCGACCAGCGCTGCCCAGTGCCCAGCAGATGCGGATGTTACGTGAAATTAACGTCTTGATTAGCACATGGGCACTTTTGTCCAGATTTTAGGAGAAATAATGAGAAAGAAGGAGAAAAGGTAAAATGGTAAAGAAAACAAGAAGCAATTGTTTTGGGTGCTATTTTTACGAAAATAATGTTTCGGATGCTAGTTTTGCGAAGCGCATTGTTTAGGCTGCTAAAACTGTAATTTTCTCTTTGTTTGTGTGGTGTTTTTTTTTTCCTTTTCAGAAAGTGGTGATCCAGACGAAGAGCGTGGAGTACATGCCCCTGTTCCTGTCCATCACGTTGCTGCTGAACAGTGTCTGTTGGACTGCATACGCCCTTGTACGCTTCGACCTGTACCTCACTGTAAGTCTCTGAACCACTTATAGGAGTAGTATATATGTCTGTATAAATGAATTTTCTGAACCGGATCTTTGTTGTTAGATCACGAACGGGGTGGGCGTTATTTTCTCGGTGACGCAGCTGATCCTGTACGTCATCTAGGCTATATTCGATTTGTTCGACTTCTTTTTTTAGTCGGAACAATATTTTTCTCTTACAACAATTTAACTAAAATATTATTTTTCAGCCAATTTCAATCAAGTTTTAGACCAGAGAATAGAGCCTAAGTCGACGCAGCCGAGATCATCGAGGCGCGCACGGCTAACCGGGTCGCCATGAGCCCATGACCGAGGCCGTCGTGGACTACTCCGCTTCCAGTGACAATCCTAGCTAACTAAATCAGTCCTTATGGAATACTTGTACTACATCATCGTATATTTTACTCTTCGACACTCTAAAACTATGATATTTACTCCAATATATTCTACTTTTGTGGTTTTGTAGTCATCGCACATTATAGTTTTATGCATTTTGCCTCAAAAAAATTTAGCCATTATTTTAACATACTAGTAAGCGGGCACGTGGAATCCACGTGAAATAATGTTTAGTATGAATTATTTAATTTCATGTTTTTTACGTCGTGATAAATTCATACAATTAAAAATTACTTTCTAAAAGGTGAAATAATTAAAAGAAATCTCAAACAATATAATACTATAAGAAAAAAATAAATGTGGCTTGGAGTTTTTTTATTGAATTCAACATGCCAAAAATCGGTACCTCAAATTTTTAATTCAATTTTCATATCACCCTAAATATTTTTCAAAGCAACAACAACCAATTTTAGAGTTTATAAAAGAAAATCTAAAATAAATCCTCCCCCCTTTCTCCACACCATTTTTGTCGAAGTGTCCTTTCCCTCCTGAGAGGTCTAGCCACTCGCCTCTCCGCACACGAGCGCCGCGCCACCGACGATCGAAACCCTGGCGCCATGTCGCCAATTCAATTCGTCTGTCCGCTTGAGTAAATCTCAAATTAATTGAGGATTTCAATTCCCCATTCTTACCTCTTCATTTCCACCATAATTTCTCCTTTTAATTTGACTTAGAATCACCAGAATTAATCCTCCTTGAATGACCATCGCCGGCGATCCCTCCATGGCCGTTCCCAGTCCTCTCCGGCCCATAAAATGACGCCTTATTACTCCTCACTACCCCTTTTGCAGCTATCCTCCCGAGCTCCCTTACTCTCCCGCCATCTCCCGTTGTCGTCCTCTTCACCGCACCAGGACAACTCCGATCGCCCCTTCGTCGAGACCGTCATTTGCCGGATCTGTGTCACCCTCAACCCCTTATCAATCCAAAGGTCTTCAAGCTAGCTTCCCCCAGCTAGGGACGATGGCAATGGGACCCGTTCCCCATCACCAGGTGGGTAATTTCACTATAAGGCCTTGTTCGGTTAATCCCTCTGAAGGGTCGAGATGGCGGACTAGAGGGAGGGTGAATATCCTTTTCTAAAATTAAACATGTCGGCTAACCGAAACAAGTGCGGAATTAAGACGATCGGTCTAGCCAAGACTACACCCCTCTATCTATGTTCTTTAGCACCTTTCAAAGATACTAATTAAGCAACAAAGGTGCCGGGCTAGCTAGAGCTCACCTAACCAATTCTAGAAGCAAGGTCACACAAACCTATACCGCTAATACTTTAATCAACAAGGGAGCTTCTACACATGTTAGTAAGCAAAAGCACAAATCCACCTAATGCTCACTAACAATGCTCAATAACAAGGCAACCAATGCCAAATTAGAGAGCGCAATTACTTAGCTACACAAACTAAGCAATGTGACTAACAAGGTTACACAAACTAAATTAGCCATGCAAGGGAGCTACTTCTATGCTACTTAAGCAAGAAGGTAACAAGTAAGCTACACGAGCTAACTAATTACAAGAGCAACAACACAAGCTTAATGTATATGAAAATAATCACAAGCTTGTGTAACGGGGATGCAAACCAACGGGAAGAACGAGGTAAACACGATGATTTTTCTCCCGAGGTTTACGTGTTTGCCAACACGCTAGTCCCCGTTGTGTCGACCGCTCACTTGGTGGTTCGGTGGCTAATTGGCATCACCCGCCAAGCCCGCACGTCGAGCGCCGTAAGAACCTACCCCGAAAGTGAGGGTAGCTCAATGACACGCTTTACTAAAGTTGCTCTTCGTGGCTTCCGCGGGGCGAGCACAATGCCCCTCACAAAGCACTTCTCCGGAGCGCCGCACAAGCTTCTTGCGGGTTTCAATGGAGACCACTACCAAGCCATCTAGGAGGTGGCAACCTCCAAAAGTAATAAGCACCATCGGCTTGCAACTCGATCACCTAGTACCACTCGATGCAACCTCACAATGTAATCGCACTAGAATCGCCCACTCACACAATCGAATGATCACTATCAAGTATGTGTGAGATGGAGGGCTCCTAAGCACTCTCAAGCATGGACACAAAGTCCCCCAAGGTGCTCAGCACCAGCCATGGCCGAAGGCCACTTCTATTTATAGCCTCAAGGGCTAAACTAGCCGTTACCCCTTCACTGGGCAAAAGTCGGGCCGACCGGACGCTCCGGTCGTGTTGACCGGACGCTGGACCTCAGCGTCCGGTCGCCTGATGACAGCCACGCGTCACCTGCGTTCAATGTCATTCTTCCGATCTCAATGGTCATCTTCAGACCGGACGCAGCAGCTTCAACTGACTGGACGCTGGACCCTTAGCGTCCGGTCGTTTACAGTAAGGTACCGACCTTGACCGGATGCGTTCGGTCGCACGTGATCGGACGCAGCCCAGTGTCCGGTCAAACTCCAGCTCCTGCGTCATCATGCGTCAACCTAACCGAACGCGCCCTGCCAGCGTCCGGTCACTTCCAGTGCTAGCGTCCGATACACCCAGTGAGACTCTGCCTTTTCTGTGTAGGGCGCCGGTGGAGTTTCTTCACCAAGTTGATCTACATCAACTCCAACTCCATCTCCTTTGTAAATGTGCCAACACTACCAAGTGTACACCACCATGTGTATGTGTGTTAGCTTTTCACAATCATTTCCCAAAGGATGTTAGCCACTCAACTTGCCACGCCACTCGATTCTAGCGACGATGCAAAGTTAGATCACTCGAGTAACACTAGATGACCGATATGCAAACAAGTTTGCTCCTCTTGATAGTATGGCCATCTATCCTAAACCCGGTCATAAACTTCTCTACACACCTATGACCGGTGAAATGAAATGCCCTAGGTTATACCTTTGCCTTGCGCATTCCATTCCATCTCCTCTAATGTCGATGCAACACATGCACCAACACGATCAACAATGATATGATCCACTTTATATCATCACGTGATCATATTGGTTCGTTGATCTTGACTTTACTTGCTCTTCACCATTGTCATCGTCCATCGGCGCCAAGTCTTGCTCAAGCTTCACCGCCACGTGGTCCATCACTCTAAAGCCTTCGACTTGCCCTTCACGCTTGCAACCGGTCCATCAAGCCAAGTCTTGTCTTGATCTTCTCCACCTTGATCACATGACTCAATGTCATGTCTCATGTGCATTTAAGCTCCTTCATCATCACATGTGTGAGCTTTGCAACATCTCCAAGACATTTTCACCTTCATGGCATATGTTGCTCACACACATGTACATGTGGACTAATCACCTGTGTATCTCACATAAACACAATTAGTCTACCTAAGTTGTCACTCAATTACCAAAACCAAACAAGGACCTTTCACCCTCCCACAAGAGGATTGAGGGGGATTTGGAGGGGGTTTATTTCACACCTATTATGGTGTGGAATTAATCCCTCTTAATCCCCTCCAATTCCCTCCCTTTTGTGGATTAATCGAACATGACTTTAGGATGCCAAAATGGGGGAAAAACCATCCACATGGAGGTGTTAACGAGATAAACTAACGGGACTACATATACATAATTTGACAGATTTTTTAACCTGCCATCATGCAGATTTTTCAGCATTTGGATCAAGATCTAACGACTAACAAACTTTGCACAACTTTTGTGGATGAGTCCACACTTTTATTATGAGCCCATTTGAAGGCTCAGATATACCCAGAAGGCATATTACAACATAATATTTAACACTTCTCCTATATTTCAAGTCCCTAAATTTTAAGATGATTTCAGGCAACACTCTTTATTACCAATTAGTACAAGTAAATTATCATTTTTATGATTTATTATTTGTCTTTGTGTCATAACATATCAAATTT
The DNA here is from genome assembly GCF_019320115.1 of Miscanthus floridulus. Taxonomy (NCBI): domain Eukaryota; kingdom Viridiplantae; phylum Streptophyta; class Magnoliopsida; order Poales; family Poaceae; genus Miscanthus; species Miscanthus floridulus. Next base: position 122,064,950 of record NC_089583.1, read on the forward strand.
TTGTCCTTGTTTGACTATAGAAATAACTGCAAATTGTTAAATTGTCTTTGTGCAAAACTGCAAATACATATCAGAGATTTTTGTCAGGTTTGTAGTTATGTCTAATGGATTTTTATTCTCGGAACCAAAAATTGCAGATTGTGTATACATAAATTGCATCGAACTAAAACTGCAATTTTAGTACAGAATATATGCAATAATCGTCGTCTTAATGAAAACTAAAATTCAGGCACCTTAAATTTAGTAAATCCCAATATTTAATATAGAAGCACAGTAAAAGCAAGGGCCCAAACTATATCGGGAGACCATTCAAAGGCCCAAACATAATCAGAAATTGAAAATTCTGGCATGTTTGAAAATTTCATACAAAATATGCTCTACAAAAAGTGAACTCTATACAGATTCAGTACAGGTACAGATCTAAAATTACATTTGTAACTATAGTGGAAACGCTATGTACCTAGCAATGTAACTAAAGATAAAATATGTTGTAAATTGTAGAAAGTTCTCTTCAATTTAAGAAAAATAAAGATACACTACGAACTAGCTAATTGAAATCACCCTTTTGCATTGTAATCAGAAAATTACATGAACATTCACCTAAAATTACATTTGTAATTACAGTGAAATAGCGTTGTAACTAGCGATGTAAGTATAGGCAAAATGCAAAAAGTAGTCTTCAATTAAAGAAGAGTACATAGGGACTACAACCATCATATAAACTCAAACTACAGTGATCATATATGTCTACAAATGTGTATTCACCAAACTGTAAAATAACACTAAAAACGTACATAAGCCAAACTATTTCAACCCACCTTGTATTATTAGTCTGTTGGAAAAGGCCTATGGAATTCTCAAAAGAAAAAGTCTATTTAACTATCGTCGCAGTTTGATTTTTTTTCTCGAACTACAACACCAGGCATCTTACTCCTGAGCTCTCAGAACCTTTCAAATTACCTCTCTGCCTTGGTTTGGAATGGTTTCGTCCTTTTCTAGCTTAGAAAATCCGATAGATACTTCATAAAATTTTGAAACCACATAAAATATCTCCAAGATTTTAAAAAGTATGTAAATAAATTCTAGACATAGATTGCTGTACAAAAATCCAAATAAAATATTTACAGCTCGTGAAAACATTTCTAGAGATAGAGATTAGATTTGATGTACTAAATGTTGTCCCTTAATTTTTGCATCCTCGCAAAAAGATTTGGAATCCTTCGCAAGAAGATTTTGATATATACTTATTTAATATAAGAAAATGGGATGACAAATGCTAGGGATAGATTGGGATACAAAAAATCTAAATAAAATATTTAGATCTCGTGAAAACATTTCTAGAGATAGAGGTTAGATTTAGGATACTAAATGATGTCCCTTTTGCATACTTGTAAAAAAGATTTGGAATCATTCACAGGAAGATTTCGATATATATTTATTAATATAATAAAACAGAACAATAAATGGTACGGATAGATTGGGATACGAAAAATCTAAATAAAAATGTTTAGAGCTCATGAAAACATTTCTAGAGATAGAGGTAAGATTTGGGATAGTTAATGATGTCCCTTAATTTTTGCATCCTCGCAAAAAGATTTGGAATCCTTCGCAAGAAGATTTTGATATATATATTTATTTAATATAATAAAATGGAATAATAAATGCTAGGGATAGATTGGGACACGAAAAATCTAAATAAAATGTTTAGAGCTCGTGAAAACATTTTTGATAGAGGTTATATCCGAGATACTAAATGTTGTCCCTTAATTTTTGCATCCTCACAAAGATTTGAAATCCTCCATAAGAAGATTTCGATATATATATTTATTTAATATATAAGAAGATGGAACAATAAATGCTAGGGAGATTGAGATCCGAAAAATCTAAATAAAATATCTAGTGCTCGTTAAAACATTTCTGATTAGATTTGAGAGACTAAATGCTGCCCCTTGATTTTTGCATCATCACAAAAATATTTGAAATCCCTCGCAAGAAGATTTGGATACGTAAATTTAATATAAGAAAACGGGACAATAATTTTCTGAATACGAACGTTGCATTGAATGATCCTTCCATTCCATCTTGGCAAAGACCACACAATTATTGTACTGTACTGTATTTCCTTAGCATCGAAGAAATTGTTTGGTGCCTGCGGGCCGTGGGCACCGCAACACGCCTCCTTCCGCACCAAACAAGCGTGTCGGTCCCACGCCTGCAGCGGCGACAAGACCAAGAGCGTGACGCGGGTCGTCGGAGGCGCGCGGGCGGCTCCGATCCGGCGCTCCTCCGTCCTCCTCGCTCGGTCTCGGTCGTAACGCACGCAGGCCGGCACCGGGCACTTGCATGATAGGCGGGCCGCGCCACATCACCCGTAGACATGGCGATAGATAGAGTGGGCAATGCAAGGGCTGCTGCAGATAGATAGAGATAGAGACGCTGTTGGCTGGTGTCGCGCAGCGTGGGTAGGTAGGCTGTGCGGACTGAGAGAGCAGACGTGCATACAGAGAGACGCTGCTGATAGTGATAGAGTAGCCGGCCGGTGCAGACCACGCACGCCTCGCGCTATAAACCCCGAGCCAGTGGGCGAGGCCAATCACACCCACATCCAACCTCGGATCGGTCGATCAGCCGCTCCGTCCCAACCTCCATAGTCCATCCCTCCTCGAGCTCGAGGCTTCAGCTTCTGGAAAGGAAGCATGTTCGGGCACCACCACCACCACCACGGCCACGGCGGGCACCAGGCCCCGCCGCCGCCGCCCCATGAGCAGACGCTGTACAGGATCTTCTGCCGCGCCGACGAGGCGTACTGCCTCACCGTGCGCAACGACGCCGTCGTCCTCGCGCCCACCAACCCCCGCGACGAGTCCCAGGCATGCTATTGCTTTCATGCTCTCTCTCTCATCGATCGATCCATCTTGTTGTGGTCATGGACATGGATCCCGTGTGCTTGACACGCACGTACTGTGCCTGCGCATGTGCAGCACTGGTACAAGGACATGAGGCACAGCAACAAGCTGAAGGACGCGGAGGGCCAGCCGGCGTTCGCGCTCGTCAACAGGGCCACCGGCCTCGCCATCAAGCACTCGCTCGGCCAGTCCCATCCTGTAAGTACGCCGGCCGGCCGTCGCACCGTGTATGTTCTCATGCCATGCGTTGCGATCGTCTCTGTGACCCACCGTACGTACGTGTTGTTGCACGCCACACATATGTATATGCAGGTGAAGCTGGTGCCCTACAACCCGGAGTACCTGGACGAGTCGGTGCTGTGGACGGAGAGCCACGACGTGGGCAAGGGCTTCCGCTGCATCCGCATGGTCAACAACACCCACCTCAACTTCGACGCCTTCCACGGCGACAAGGACCACGGCGGCGTGCACGACGGCACCACCGTCGTGCTCTGGGAGTGGGCCAAGGGCCCCAACCAGAGCTGGAAGGTGCTGCCCTGGGGCGACGAGGCCTACGAGCCGCGCCCGCCAGGGCCGGAGCCAGGCTACGGCGGGTACCGCCCCCCGCCGGGCGGCCCAGCTGCTGGGGGCTACGCGCCGCCCCCACCAGGGCCGTACCCACCGCCTGCCCAGCCGGAGCCAGGCTACGGCGGGTACCGCCCCCCGCCGGGCGGCCCAGCTGCTGGGGGCTACGCGCCGCCCCCACCAGGGCCGTACCCACCGCCTGCCCAGCCGGAGCCAGGCTACGGCGGTTACCGCCCCCCGCCGGGCGGCCCAGCTGGAGGCTACGCGCCGCCCCCGCCTGTGCAGGACCCTGGCTACGGCGGCTACCCTCCGGCTCCGGGCAACCCCGCCCCGGGGTACGGGCCCCCCGGGTACGGCAACCTGCCTCGCGCGCTCGCGTCTGAGCCCACCGTGCGCGTCTTCTGCAAGGCCGGCGACGGGTACAGCCTCACCGTCAGGAACGGCACCGTGTCCCTGGCACCAAGCAACCCCAGGGACGAGTTCCAGGTAAAGAAAAGATCGATGCTCTGTGATGTGACATGATATAGGACGTTCTGATGACTACTAATGTGATCTTGGTTGGTTGCATTGGTTATTCGTGTAGCACTGGGTGAAGGACATGAGGCACAGCACTCGCATCAAGGACGAGGAAGGGTACCCGGCGTTCGCGCTGGTGAACAAGGTCACCGGCGAAGCCATCAAGCACTCCCTGGGACAGAGCCACCCGGTACGAACGATCACTCAGTTTTCAGTTGAACTAACCATGCATACAAACAATCTTGCGTGCGTGTGCAATGCAACTTTCTTTCTTTTTCTTCTTCTGCTGTCTGTTAAGTCAATATAGTTGTTGGCACGTACCTGTCTACTTTCCTGATCGTTCAATGGGCGTCGTCACAGCTTGTAAATTGTAGGAGTACGTAGTAACGACATTATTGCTAGATACTCCTATATGTGTGTATTTTCAACTGCTAGTTCCATCCAATCTTGAATAATTCTTGATGCATGTATCTGACGGATGGATGGGTGATCGAACATTTGGTATATGCATTGACATGGATCCATCGTCTGCAGGTTCGTCTGGTGCCCTACAACCCGGACTTCCTGGACGAGTCGGTGTTGTGGACTGAGAGCCGCGACGTCGGGCACGGCTTCCGCTGCGTGCGCATGGTGAACAACATCTACCTCAACTTCGACGCCTTCCACGGCGACAAGGACCACGGCGGCGTCCACGACGGCACCACCGTCGTCCTCTGGGAGTGGGCCAAGGGCGACAACCAGCGCTGGAAGATCCTGCCCTGGTGTAAGTTCTAATAATGCCTTCCAGTCCGTTCCATGCATGCATTGCTGTATATTATCCTTGGAGGATTCATTATTATTTTTCCATCATCAGTTCAGCATATACGACAGCACATCCGTCCTCGGATGCTCCGATCCGTTGGCAGTTTATGTCCTCGGATGCTCCGATCTGTATATTGACTAGCTTTGTACTATTTATGTATTGCAGAGATGAAGCCATCCAAGCGCGGCGTTGAGAGGATCGACCGGATCGGAGGAACCTTACCTTGCTGCTGTCTCCGTCCTCCGCTCCATGTCGTTGATCGAGTCGTTCTAGTTATCTTTCTGTTTTCGTGTCGGTTCCTGAATGGACAATAATAATATAGGAGTACTAGTCGTTGTCCATCAGCGTGCGACCATGTCTGAATCTGATCGTATCTTGCTGGTTGCTCGCTGCTGCTACTTCTGTTTGGTGTTCTGAAAGACTTTCGAGTATGTTGATGCTGAGTTCTCATTCACTGATCTATCTATCCTATAATTTGCCGTTCGCCCGTGGTATTGTGGACCGAAGATCGATGGGCGATGCCTGAGTTTCATTCAGAGTTTCTGATGAGGAAGTAATCTACCGCACTGCATTTCTGCATTTTGACATTTGGCGTGCAATGTACCGTGCCAGGTCCCTACAGCAGCAACCACTAGTACTTGCAGTCTTTATTTGCGTTTGTGTTTTTTTTTCTCTGCCCGTGTCAACTACGACGACGACTGCGCTAACGGACTAAACGATGAACAAATGCTGTTTGGTACTTGGTACAGACAGTACATGCGTTGTCAGTTTCCATGCTTCCCAACGCGTGCGTCGCTGTATTGTTCTAGGACATCCAGCCAATTCTTAACGCCGAAGCCTACCAAGCACGTCGTCGCAGGTGGAACTAACAATGCAGATGCATTGTTTCCAGGCAAACAAACAAGAAAGAAAGAGGGCATGGCAAAACATAAAAGAAGGGTTGGTGAACGATCCACGCTGAAAAACGTTGTGCTGTCAAATGAAGTGGATGCGGTTTAAGATTGCGATCTCGACAGGAGAGCAGATGAGATGAGATCATGGAGCTGTACGTGTCTCTCTTTTCCCAGGTCAGCAGAGTTGTTGTTGGTGCCATTCAGATGCCAGTCAAAACAGCCTTAAATTCACCTAATCTAATCACACCAGCTGGACAACCAAGCCCAGCATTACGCAACAAACGTTAATTACTAGCTGTACTGGCTGTGGTCTCATTCATTCACATCTCATTTACAGGTTACACGACAGATTTCACCCACTGTATGTCCACTGAAGAAGTAGGAGGAAACCGCCTGCACCGAACGATGCTGTGCAGTGCAGTGCAGTGCTCGGCTGACGACGTGCGCAGATTTCACGGGTCAAACCAGCCGTTGCTACTCTGCCCAAGGCTCCAAACGTTTTCAGAACTTCACCCGTTTGGATAGTTTGGAGTAGTTTCAGAGTGATCATATTGTGTACCAGATGCAACGCGTTATACGCTCTGAGCCATACAGAGATTGTGGGACCCTTTCCACTTTGATAGCTGCACCTAGCTAGGCTGGCGCGAGCGCGGAAGTGCCCGGATTAGAGGATATGTGCTCATCGGAATCGAAACTACACATGGCCTCTGTGAGTGAATGGTGGACAAATGCTAGCAGCAGAAACAGTGACTGATCATCACCTATATAAGCACTTGCTGTTGTTTTCAGGGTAAAGGAAATGCGTCTTTATTCTTTCCGGCCTCGGAAATAGCACGTCGGAACCGATCTGATTGACCGAGTCGGTAATGGTTGATGCAACTTTCACAATGTAGCAGGTACTAGTATCATGGGAGAGATTTGATTGTTTTTTCCCCCTCCAATGACTAGACAACAAGCCTGTTGCCTGATCATTAGCTGCATTTACTAGTTCTGTTATATATTTTTTTAAAAAAAAGGGAATTCAGTTTTATTGGGCCTATTTATATGTATGCATGCCAAATTTCATGACTCGGCGAGTCACAAGTCAGCCGGTTAAACAGGGGATCAAATTCTACAACATGTCACCCAAAATTTAAACACCGGTTACGCAAAGTCGTTTGTTACCATAACACTGAAAGTCTGAAACGATTGACGCGCCACTATGATGACACCAGGAGTTGTTGAGCCGTTGCTAAAGATGTCACGGGATGAGAACTTGAGATGGACACGTTCTGCATTGGGGGCTTCGAGCTTTTGCACAGGGAGAAGGCATTTGGCAGGACAGGCCTTGTCTGGCGACGCAACTGGCAAACCTACCTGACCTGCATATCACCGTCCTAATAAACCCTGCCTAGCTTTGCAAACTGACAAGAGGAAAGCTCTTCCAGAGAGTTGTTGTTCCATGAGATTGTAAACCAATACCTTCACCCAACCACACCGTGACAACGAGTGTTTACCACGGCAGTTACAGCGTGTCCTACCTTTTCCGGACGTCCGCGGGACACATGTTACGAGCAAGTGAGTCAGCACTGACCTTCCAAGACTTCATTTTCAGGTTACACGACGAATTTCTCCTAGTCACACTCTGCTACGCACTTTCTGTTGACCGATTGTGAGTTTTAGACTTTTGGGCAAACTGCTTTGGCGCAGTTATGACTGAAAATATCGTTGATTGATTTGTTGGGAGAGAAAAATACTGTTTGATAAGCTTAAAAAAATACGGAGCACGGCGTAATTCTGTCCTTTGGAGCCCGCCCGGTGCCGGTCGTGGGTCCTCCCTCTTTGCCGCTGGGCTTCGCCGGTCTCTGTTTTGGGCCTTCATGGGCGCGTCCAGCTGCAAGCGGTTAGTTTTCCACGCGCTGCGACTGGGACCACCAGTCCAGATACACGTTGATTTGTGCTTAATGCTCTCTCGTGTTTGGTGCCTCTACGCACGCTGAGCCGCCCCGTCGCATGACAAGTCTTTAATTTAGCATAAGCATGGTCCATAGCATGTCTTCATATCATGCGCCCAAGCATAAGTCTTAAAATATCTTTGCTTGTTTTCTTCGTTCACTCTTAACAAAGAAAAAATATATTTTACATATACCATTATTATGAAAAGCTTCAATGATTTTTATAATGTATTTAAAAAATTACATGTGGAGCAAGCGTTGTGAGCACTTTTCTATTTGGAGAGGGACACGATTTATATCCGGATTTCAGAGTTTGTTTGCAGGGAGATCGATGGCATTTGGCAGGGCATCGTGCCTTTGTCTAGCCAAGCAAAAAACTACATGATCTGCGTACCAACGTGTTTACATCAAAATTTGAGAAGAAAAACGCGAGAACTCGAAGCTTTCAGGATTGTGTCATTAACAAATCGATACAATCTTTCCGGCTTTTGCCATCGCATTAGAAGTAGGAGTATTGTAGATCTCTGCGAGTTCTTCAGCAAACAGGGTTACATCGACTGATCGACCTCCAGCTTGCTTAATTCCACTAGATCGACTGTTCTATTTCTATTCCAATTAAACATAGTACGCATTCAAATATATGTTTCAATCTTAAATAAACTTATTAGTTAATGAGATCTAATCTAATGACACTACCATAGCTGCATCGATCCGATCGAACCTCACTGGTAAGACTTTAGATTAGAAATTATCGATTAGTGGTCTTATTCATAATCAGGATATATACTTTGTTTGTTTGCTATGGTCGCATCAGCTATTTTAGTCGATTTGCCTATACTCTCGCGTATATAGCATATTTTTTATGAATCTGTCGACACGTAGATGGTTCTATAGATTCTTTGGCTTTAGTTTATCATCATTATCATAGCTGTATCGATTCAATCGAGCCTCACTGTTGATAATAATAGATTAGATTCAAAATGTTTGTTGATTCATTTATATTAGACAGTCGACTTGTTCGCATGCTATACTCTTTTCATTAAATTTACCGGCTCAACACTTTATATCAATCATGTTCCATTTAGCCGATGATGTTTTCTTGTATCGTTTCTTATGGATACGCCGGATATCGACTATTTAATCGATAGCCTGATTGAATCGGCTATTTAGTCGTACATTTGGAACTGTTTGGTGCAGCATCGACATGTTCCACCTTAAATTATTGATAAGATTTTCTCTCCTCGTCAATTGCAGGCCAAATTGACTGGCACGTCGTCGGGTTTTTCCAGAATCAGCAGTTTTATGTTGAAGCAAAACAGATCTCACTCAGATCTTTCGCACATCACCGTATTTCTGTGTCAACACACCGTCACCGTCCAGATGAACCCTGCCACGCATTGCGAACAGAGTGGACCCAGTTCTTCTCTCGCATCAAGAGAGTTGTTGGCCATCCCCATTGGATTGCCAACCAAAACTAGCCTTCACCAAATCAATACCGGGACAACCAGGTTTACCTTACCCTGCATTACAGCGCGTCGTGTCGTACCTTCCCCAACGTTAAAGCACAGGACAAATAGCAGGAGCAGCGAGGCCTCGTTTATTTCCAAAAAGTTTTCCCAAAAAATGTTACAGTAATCATCACATCGAATCTTGCGATAGGTACATGGAGCATTAAATGTAGACGAAAAAAAACTAATTACACAATTTGGTTGGAAATCGCAAAACGAACGTTTTGAGCTTAATTAGCCCATGATTAAATACTAATTGTCAAATAAAAACGAAAATGCTACAATAGACAAATTTCCAAATTTCACCCAACTAAACGCAGCCTCAGCGACCAGCCAGCCGCCAGACCTCATTTACAGGCTAGTAGTACAAGACAAATTTCGCCTACTCCCACTGATAAAAATTGCCTGGAACAGTAATGGCAGAGCGAGGAAACGGCTCACTCTAGCCTTGGCCCTCGGCCTTGTGGAGAATGAGATGAAACTGCTTGCACCAACCAACGTTACTCCAGAGGTTTTTGTTGGACGCAGTGGTTGAGAGTTGAGACTATTCTTGAGACCGAGATGGTTCTTCAGACTTCACTCCAAACGATTCAGAGTTGGCAATTGCATTGCAACAAACCGGGTAGTAATAGCATGCAGAAGGGTGACAGCGAAACTTTGGACATTCCAAACGGTGCAGAGATGCCGACGACCCTGATGCAGATGATCGGCGGGAACATTCTTATCAGGATGTGCTCATCGGAATCGATCCACTGAATGGAGAGAAATGCAGTAGCAGCAGCTTTCCAATGATAAGAGGAATGGTTTTCTCTTTTTATATATATATAACAAAAAAACTGCCATTTCTGAAACCTATGCACTGGAAATGCAGTGAATGATCAGGTGTGGATAGTACAATTCAGTGCAACTTCACTTGTCTGTTGCTGTCCCTTTCAACATGGGAAATCACTACTCTACTACTAAGCACTGTGCTTAGAACTTTAGAAGCTGCGCAATGTTTGCTAGCAAGCAGTAGAGGAGTGGCACGTAGATCAATACAGTGGAGACAAAAAAGGCACAAAGTGCCCACGATTCAAAGTAAAAAGCCGTGGTGTTTCTAGTGTACCAGAAAGTGCAGAAGATTACAAGCCCCCATCACTCGTCTCAGCAGGACAGGACAGGAATCCCAGCGGCCAGCGTTATTAATTTGCGAGGGAATTATGCGGGGCAGTCAGCGTCGCGTCGGGCTCACGCGTCTGTCTACGCCCACTGGTCTGGTGGGTGAATGAATGGGAAACGTGAACATCTAGAAATTCTGCAGAGACAAGAATAAAATTTCCTCATATTGAAAAGACGCATAATGTAGTACTGCATATAAGGGAATTTGCCATTCGTGTTGGCAAAAGGAAATTCTGCAGGTTAGGTCCGGTCCGGTGACTCAGCATGCATGGTGGTCTCTGATTCTCTGAAAACAAGGGAAGAAAGAAAGAAAGAGCTCTGGCGCTGTAGCTGAGTGCAAAACTTCTGAATTTCTTCAGTCGGAGACCGATTGACAAATGGCAAGCAACAGTAATCTCCTCTCCTAGATACTGAAACTACAATTCAGTAACCCTTCACAAGTGCACATTTGGCTGGAGTATCCTCCATTGAGTACACAGCTAATAATGCAGAAAGACGTTGGGGGTAATGACACCATCATGAACTAATCCTTCACGCTAGAGGCACGAGCCTCCATCTGACTGGACCAAACCTGCTGCCAGTACACTCATACCCGGATATCAAACGGCTATATATTATCAAAACCTGCCAAAGTTTGTTTTCTTCACCACCAGGTCATACTTAGAGCAAGTATAATAGCAGGCTGTAAGCCGACTAAATGCTGAGGTGGAGGAGAGAGGGGAGGAGAGAGAGGAGAAGCGGGCTGTAAGCTTACAGCCGGCTTGGGCACAAGAACCAAGAAAGTCTGTGAGAGAGACAAGTGGGCCATGTATTAACTGTAAAAAGCTAACTACTGTATGAGTGGGTTGAGAGAAGGCTGTAAGGAACTTTACAGCCAGCAAGCCGGCTGTATTATTAGCCTTGCTCTTACGGCAGGTAAACACGGTTTTCACGAGGTGGGGTGAGGGATCCAACGCAGAGAACCAGCTGGGCCCACACTTCAGTGAGAAAGGGAAGCCAGGCAGGCATTTACTACTAGTTGCCAAATTACAGCTACAGGAGATGAGAGATCGAAGCGTTTCAGCAGCAGTACACCGGGTGAGTCATCTCCTGGTCACAATGGTCATCCAGTCCGTCCAGGTCCAGCGAGCCGTTGGGGTGGTGGACCGGTGCTGGACTGGTGGCCGGTGGGTGCCGCTCGCTAGCCTTTTGTGTCCTATAAAACGCGGCGGCGGGGCAGCGCCTCTCCTCGCACCACCGTCACTCACAGCCTCACCCACACAACACAGGCAGCTCGTCGAGCACCGGCACCGGAGAGAAAGGAGAGGATGTCGTGGTTCGGGCACCACCACCACAACCAGCCGGCTCCCCCGGCGTCGGGGCCAAACCAGGTGTTCAAGATCTTCTGCCGCGCCAACGAGAACTACTGCCTGGCCGTCCGCGACGGCGCCGTGGTGCTGGCCCCGACCAACCCCAAGGACGAGCACCAGCACTGGTACAAGGACATGCGCTTCAGCACCCGGGTGAAGGACGAGGAAGGCATGCCGGCGTTCGCGCTCGTCAACAAGGCCACGGGGCTCGCCATCAAGCACTCCCTCGGCCAGTCCCACCCGGTGAGTGCTCTAGCTGTGTGCCGTGTGCTGCGTTCGCCAACGATCCATGGCTGATGAATCGGTCGATCCATGGCTGCTGCATGCAGGTGAAGCTCGCGCCTTTCAGCCCTGACCAGGAGGACGCGTCGGTGCTGTGGACGGAGAGCAAGGACGTGGGCAAGGGCTTCCGCTGCATCCGCATGGTGAACAACACCCGCCTCAACTTCGACGCCTTCCACGGCGACAAAGACCACGGCGGCGTGCACGACGGCACCGGAGTCGTCCTCTGGGAGTGGTGCAAGGGCGAGAACCAGAGCTGGAAGATCCTGCCGTGGGGCCCCGAGGCGAACGCCGCGGCGGGGGCCCACGCCGCCAACGGCGGCGTGCACCCCGTGCGCGTCTTCTGCAAGGCCGGCGGCGAGGACTACAACCTGACGGTGCGCAACGGGACGGCGTGCCTGGCGCCCACCAACCCGCGGGACGAGTACCAGCACTGGATCAAGGACATGCGGCACAGCACCCGGGTGCGGGACGAGGAAGGGTACCCGGCCTTCGCGCTGGTCAACAAGGTCACTGGCGAGGCGCTCAAGCACTCCACGGGGCAGGGCCACCCCGTGAAGCTGGTGCCCTACAACCCGGAGTACCAGGACGAGTCGGTGCTCTGGACCGAGAGCCGCGACGTCGGCAACGGCTTCCGCTGCATCCGCATGGTCAACAACATCTACCTCAACTTCGACGCCTTCCACGGCGACAAGGCACACGGCGGCGTCCACGACGGCACCGAGATCGTGCTCTGGAAGTGGTGCGAGGGCGACAACCAGCGCTGGAAGATCCTCCCATGGTGTAAGTGTACATGTCTTCCTCTTCCACCTTCTGTACCTAATGACTGTGTAGTGCAACTACAACCACCATTGATGGCTTGCCCTTACATCCTTTGAAATTGGTGTTGCTTGCGTTTGCAGAGACGAAGGACACCCCAGGAACGAAAGGAGCTACTAGCTGCTACTCCTACCTAATAATAATTCTGCTGGCTGCGGCGATCCCCAAATAAAAGAGACCGTGTGCGATAGCTAGCGATAGCGATGCATCGCGGACTTCTGAGTGGTGTTTGCGCCAGACTGTCAGTCATTGTGTGGCGAGTGTTCCAACGTTTGTCAGCCTGCTTGCGGGGAAGGGGAGTGACAGAGTCAGGAGAAGCTGCTGCATTCTGAATTTCTGATGTATGAGTACTCATCCATGCATGTCTGTACTCTGAATGAACTCTGTATGAGATGAGATCTCATCTCCTTTCTCCTACTGAATGAATGAATCATTGGCTTGCTTTGCTTCACCTGCATTCCGTTTTACTGTTGTGTGATCCGGACAAAATTGCTCGAGGGCGGCCCAGATACCTACTTTCTCTTTTACCCCCAATCCGGCCTGCTGGCACCAGGATAGCACCAAAAGAGATGTTCACCGTTATATTAGAATAAAAAAAGGGCAAAACCTTGTGCTGTTTGGAATTCTTGAAATTGTCACACCCAATTTTAAGGATAAAATTGAATGCACTAAACTCATGTGTGCTCAGGGATCAGTCACACACACAAGTTGACAAATCATATAAAGTATCATCACGGCGTATCTTACATCACAATTAATAACAACACATAGTCTTACACAACACAGCGGAAAATAAAATGATAACTCTCTCGTGGAACTCCATCACAGGGACGGTCAACTGGTTGACCACAAACCTAAAAATCCTCAGAAAACTCCTCATATACGTTGTCATCTGTTACCCATCCGGGATTTTTATCCAAATATAGAAAGTAAACAAGCATAAGTACTTCCCGTACTTAACAATATAACATGGGGTTATGAAGCTTGAAAAGGATGACACTGGTTTACTGCAGTTAGCACTTTTAGTAAGTCAAGATTTTATTATCAAGTATTATCAAGTTATGCTTAAGCGCCCATTTAGACCCATATAATCAGATATCAGAATCATTTGCATCATATTATCATCGTATACCATCATAAATGAACCACAATGAGTAACCATTTATTCTGTGAGTTTTCCGGGCCGCTCGTGACCGTGAGCACGGCTGTTATAACAGTTTGTAACCCTCTGCAGAGGTGGGTGCACATTCACCGCGAGTCATGATTCCCATATGCCCGGGTTATTACTCCCATGTCACTGCCAAGGTGAGCGGGCCCGGGTACACTATGAAGCCATTTCATAGGTTTCCTCTAACAAGTTAGGGTCGCTAGGTTTCCTCGGCAGGCAGATTGTAGGAACCCCCCTTTTCTATGGCACATATCCATCGCGGCTATACACATAGAAACAGAGGCAGCCCTATACCCAACGTGGCAAGCCCCTTTTGCGCCATAAAGATACCTCTAACAAGCTAGAAAATGTCCTATTACTGAGCTAAAGTCAGAGCCATATGACTCTCACGGTTGCACTATCAGTCCCAGCTTTACCGACAGATAAGTCCTTATGGAGGGCGGGAGCAACATGATCAAAAGTCATTTGCACCTTCGCCCTATAAATCAGTTGTTATAAAGCATGTTTACTTTTAGTTCCTTACAACCATTAACCATTGTATAGGTCATGTTCAGTTAGAGCACTAACAATCTACCCATATGCAATTAACCCAAAGGAGTCAAGGGAACATGCCATCAAATAACTAGGATATCCTTATGGTTATCAAATTAGACACATGCACATGAGTGAATGATTAAAGTGAATAGGACATCAAGGTAGGCCCATGCTATACTTGCCTTGGTTAGCAAACTCCTGCTGATCCTGCTGGTCGTCAAAGTACTCCTGGTCACCAACGTTTTTCTCACCGTCTGAACACGACCAACATAGCAACATACAACATTCCAGGAGCATTCACGCAAAGCAAACAATACTACAGTTAGAACAGTACACCAACAGTATAGAAAAATAAATAAAATGCTTATGAAAAGAATCTACGTCTCGCTACGATCACGGCAACGCGAAGTTCACGAAAAACGGAGCTAATACGCGAAAGTTATGATTTAAACGGGATTTCCTATAATCAATTTATTTAATTAAATCTAACCATAAAATTTAAAACTTGCAAACATGATTAACAGTGGTACTAGCACGTAGATTATGAAATTATGAAATTAACGCAATTTGAACAGGTCAATTCGGAGCTAAAACGAAGTTTTTATGAGCAAAACAAATCTAGTGGCATTTCTGTAAATACTGAAAACGTATTTTGGACTAAAACAGTATACTTTATGTTTTCAAAACGAGAAAAGCGTACTCTGAAACGTGCTTTGGACTGCGGGTTAGGACTTAGAAAAACTCAGAGTCTCTTTAGCAATTATGCCAGGGTGAAAGGGTAGCGGACCATCAGTGGCCGTTGGATCAAGAACGGACGGCTAGGATTAGATCTAGGGGGGAGAGAGAGAAGGAGTTGGCCGAAACAGTGGCCCCGGCGGCGGCGCTCCATGGCCGGTGGCGTAGAGCTCGCTGGTGTGTTCGGTTCGGGGGCTACGGTCCACGGTTCGATGAACCGAGAGCACCGGGAGAGAGAGGGGAAGCAGGCGAACTCGTCTAGACCTAGAGCGTGACTGGAGGTTGCGGTTGGCGCGAGGACGGCCATGGCCGGCGGTAAGAGCTCACGGGCGCATGCGAATAGGGCTCAAACGGCCATGAAACACGAAATTGAGAGCACGGGGAAAGGAGGGGAGCAAGGGATCTCACCGCGGAGCAAAACAGGGACTGAGGCGGCTCGGGGACGACGGTTCACGCGGAGGGGCGGACGGCGGATCCCAGCGATGCGCGTGCAGCTTCCTCGTGCACAGGGGAACGCGAGAGGGAGCGAGGAAACAGCAGGGGAAAGTGGCTCGAGTAGGGCTTCCTTTTTGTAGAGGTAGGGGCGTGGGGGAGGGGCGCTCCCACATCTGGGAGTGGGCGCGGAACGGCGGCGGTTGCGGGAGGAGGGGGACGGCGCTAACGCGCGGGCCCGGGCTGGCAGCGGCTGAGGGTAGGCGAAGGGCGCGCGGCAGCGGTTGCTGGCGCACGGTGTTGGGTCGCGCGGAACCCCCTTATCAATCCAAAGGTCTTCAAGCTAGCTTCCCCCAGCTAGGACGATGGCAATGGGACCCGTTCCCCATCACCAGGTGGGTAATTTCACTATAAGGCCTTGTTCGGTTAATCCCTCTGAAGGGTCGAGATGGCGGACTAGAGGGAGGGTGAATATCCTTTTCTAAAATTAAACATGTCGGCTAACCGAAACAAGTGCGGAATTAAGACGATCGGTCTAGCCAAGACTACACCCCTCTATCTATGTTCTTTAGCACCTTTCAAAGATACTAATTAAGCAACAAAGGTGCCGGGCTAGCTAGAGCTCACCTAACCAATTCTAGAAGCAAGGTCACACAAACCTATACCGCTAATACTTTAATCAACAAGGGAGCTTCTACACATGTTAGTAAGCAAAAGCACAAATCCACCTAATGCTCACTAACAATGCTCATAACAAGGGCAAACCAATGCCAATTAGAGAGCGCAATTACTTAGCTACACAAACTAAGCAATGTGACTAACAAGGTTACACAAACTAAATTAGCCATGCAAGGGAGCTACTTCTATGCTACTTAAGCAAGAAGGTAACAAGTAAGCTACACGAGCTAACTAATTACAAGAGCAACAACACAAGCTTAATGTATATGAAAATAATCACAAGCTTGTGTAACGGGGGATGCAAACCAGACCACGCTGAAGAACGATGTAAACACGATGATTTTTCTCCCGAGGTTTACGTGTTTGCCAACACGCTAGTCCCGTTGTGTCGACCGCTCCCTTGGTGGTTCGGGTGGCTAATTGGCATCACCCGCCAAGCCCGCACGTCGAGCGCCGTAAGAACCTACCCCGAAAGTGAGGGTAGCTCAATGACACGCTTTACTAAAGTTGCTCTTCGTGGCTTCCGCGGGGCGAGCACAATGCCCCTCACAAAGCACTTCTCCGGAGCGCCGCACAAGCTTCTTGCGGGTTTCAATGGAGACCACTACCAAGCCATCTAGGAGGTGGCAACCTCCAAAAGTAATAAGCACCATCGGCTTGCAACTCGATCACCTAGTACCACTCGATGCAACCTCACAATGTAATCGCACTAGAATCGCCCACTCACACAATCGAATGATCACTATCAAGTATGTGTGAGATGGAGGGCTCCTAAGCACTCTCAAGCATGGACACAAAGTCCCCCAAGGTGCTCAGCACCAGCCATGGCCGAAGGCCACTTCTATTTATAGCCTCAAGGGCTAAACTAGCCGTTACCCCTTCACTGGGCAAAAGTCGGGCCGACCGGACGCTCCGGTCGTGTTGACCGGACGCTGGACCTCAGCGTCCGGTCGCCTGATGACAGCCACGCGTCACCTGCGTTCAATGTCATTCTTCCGATCTCAATGGTCATCTTCAGACCGGACGCAGCAGCTTCAACTGACTGGACGCTGGACCCTTAGCGTCCGGTCGTTTACAGTAAGGTACCGACCTTGACCGGATGCGTTCGGTCGCACGTGATCGGACGCAGCCCAGTGTCCGGTCAAACTCCAGCTCCTGCGTCATCATGCGTCAACCTAACCGAACGCGCCCTGCCAGCGTCCGGTCACTTCCAGTGCTAGCGTCCGATACACCCAGTGAGACTCTGCCTTTTCTGTGTAGGGCGCCGGTGGAGTTTCTTCACCAAGTTGATCTACATCAACTCCAACTCCATCTCCTTTGTAAATGTGCCAACACTACCAAGTGTACACCACCATGTGTATGTGTGTTAGCTTTTCACAATCATTTCCCAAAGGATGTTAGCCACTCAACTTGCCACGCCACTCGATTCTAGCGACGATGCAAAGTTAGATCACTCGAGTAACACTAGATGACCGATATGCAAACAAGTTTGCTCCTCTTGATAGTATGGCCATCTATCCTAAACCCGGTCATAAACTTCTCTACACACCTATGACCGGTGAAATGAAATGCCCTAGGTTATACCTTTGCCTTGCGCATTCCATTCCATCTCCTCTAATGTCGATGCAACACATGCACCAACACGATCAACAATGATATGATCCACTTTATATCATCACGTGATCATATTGGTTCGTTGATCTTGACTTTACTTGCTCTTCACCATTGTCATCGTCCATCGGCGCCAAGTCTTGCTCAAGCTTCACCGCCACGTGGTCCATCACTCTAAAGCCTTCGACTTGCCCTTCACGCTTGCAACCGGTCCATCAAGCCAAGTCTTGTCTTGATCTTCTCCACCTTGATCACATGACTCAATGTCATGTCTCATGTGCATTTAAGCTCCTTCATCATCACATGTGTGAGCTTTGCAACATCTCCAAGACATTTTCACCTTCATGGCATATGTTGCTCACACACATGTACATGTGGACTAATCACCTGTGTATCTCACATAAACACAATTAGTCTACCTAAGTTGTCACTCAATTACCAAAACCAAACAAGGACCTTTCACCCTCCCACAAGAGGATTGAGGGGGATTTGGAGGGGGTTTATTTCACACCTATTATGGTGTGGAATTAATCCCTCTTAATCCCCTCCAATTCCCTCCCTTTTGTGGATTAATCGAACATGACTTTAGGATGCCAAAATGGGGGGAAAAACCATCCACATGGAGGTGTTAACGAGATAAACTAACGGGACTACATATACATAATTTGACAGATTTTTTAACTGCCATCATGCAGATTTTTCAGCATTTGGATCAAGATCTAACGACTAACAAACTTTGCACAACTTTTGTGGATGAGTCCACACTTTTATTATGAGCCCATTTGAAGGCTCAGATATACCCAGAAGGCATATTACAACATAATATTTAACACTTCTCCTATATTTCAAGTCCCTAAATTTTAAGATGATTTCAGGCAACACTCTTTATTACCAATTAGTACAAGTAAATTATCATTTTTATGATTTATTATTTGTCTTTGTGTCATAACATATCAAATTTTTGTCCTTGTTTGACTATAGAAATAACTGCAAATTGTTAAATTGTCTTTGTGCAAAACTGCAAATACATATCAGAGATTTTTGTCAGGTTTGTAGTTATGTCTAATGGATTTTTATTCTCGGAACCAAAAATTGCAGATTGTGTATACATAAATTGCATCGAACTAAAACTGCAATTTTAGTACAGAATATATGCAATAATCGTCGTCTTAATGAAAACTAAAATTCAGGCACCTTAAATTTAGTAAATCCCAATATTTAATATAGAAGCACAGTAAAAGCAAGGGCCCAAACTATATCGGGAGACCATTCAAAGGCCCAAACATAATCAGAAATTGAAAATTCTGGCATGTTTGAAAATTTCATACAAAATATGCTCTACAAAAAGTGAACTCTATACAGATTCAGTACAGGTACAGATCTAAAATTACATTTGTAACTATAGTGGAAACGCTATGTACCTAGCAATGTAACTAAAGATAAAATATGTTGTAAATTGTAGAAAGTTCTCTTCAATTTAAGAAAAATAAAGATACACTACGAACTAGCTAATTGAAATCACCCTTTTGCATTGTAATCAGAAAATTACATGAACATTCACCTAAAATTACATTTGTAATTACAGTGAAATAGCGTTGTAACTAGCGATGTAAGTATAGGCAAAATGCAAAAAGTAGTCTTCAATTAAAGAAGAGTACATAGGGACTACAACCATCATATAAACTCAAACTACAGTGATCATATATGTCTACAAATGTGTATTCACCAAACTGTAAAATAACACTAAAAACGTACATAAGCCAAACTATTTCAACCCACCTTGTATTATTAGTCTGTTGGAAAAGGCCTATGGAATTCTCAAAAGAAAAAGTCTATTTAACTATCGTCGCAGTTTGATTTTTTTTCTCGAACTACAACACCAGGCATCTTACTCCTGAGCTCTCAGAACCTTTCAAATTACCTCTCTGCCTTGGTTTGGAATGGTTTCGTCCTTTTCTAGCTTAGAAAATCCGATAGATACTTCATAAAATTTTGAAACCACATAAAATATCTCCAAGATTTTAAAAAGTATGTAAATAAATTCTAGACATAGATTGCTGTACAAAAATCCAAATAAAATATTTACAGCTCGTGAAAACATTTCTAGAGATAGAGATTAGATTTGATGTACTAAATGTTGTCCCTTAATTTTTGCATCCTCGCAAAAAGATTTGGAATCCTTCGCAAGAAGATTTTGATATATACTTATTTAATATAAGAAAATGGGATGACAAATGCTAGGGATAGATTGGGATACAAAAAAATCTAAATAAAATATTTAGATCTCGTGAAAACATTTCTAGAGATAGAGGTTAGATTTAGGATACTAAATGATGTCCCTTTTGCATACTTGTAAAAAAGATTTGGAATCATTCACAGGAAGATTTCGATATATATTTATTAATATAATAAAACAGAACAATAAATGGTACGGATAGATTGGGATACGAAAAATCTAAATAAAAATGTTTAGAGCTCATGAAAACATTTCTAGAGATAGAGGTAAGATTTGGGATAGTTAATGATGTCCCTTAATTTTTGCATCCTCGCAAAAAGATTTGGAATCCTTCGCAAGAAGATTTTGATATATATATTTATTTAATATAATAAAATGGAATAATAAATGCTAGGGATAGATTGGGACACGAAAAATCTAAATAAAATGTTTAGAGCTCGTGAAAACATTTTTGATAGAGGTTATATCCGAGATACTAAATGTTGTCCCTTAATTTTTGCATCCTCACAAAGATTTGAAATCCTCCATAAGAAGATTTCGATATATATATTTATTTAATATATAAGAAGATGGAACAATAAATGCTAGGGAGATTGAGATCCGAAAAATCTAAATAAAATATCTAGTGCTCGTTAAAACATTTCTGATTAGATTTGAGAGACTAAATGCTGCCCCTTGATTTTTGCATCATCACAAAAATATTTGAAATCCCTCGCAAGAAGATTTGGATACGTAAATTTAATATAAGAAAACGGGACAATAATTTTCTGAATACGAACGTTGCATTGAATGATCCTTCCATTCCATCTTGGCAAAGACCACACAATTATTGTACTGTACTGTATTTCCTTAGCATCGAAGAAATTGTTTGGTGCCTGCGGGCCGTGGGCACCGCAACACGCCTCCTTCCGCACCAAACAAGCGTGTCGGTCCCACGCCTGCAGCGGCGACAAGACCAAGAGCGTGACGCGGGTCGTCGGAGGCGCGCGGGCGGCTCCGATCCGGCGCTCCTCCGTCCTCCTCGCTCGGTCTCGGTCGTAACGCACGCAGGCCGGCACCGGGCACTTGCATGATAGGCGGGCCGCGCCACATCACCCGTAGACATGGCGATAGATAGAGTGGGCAATGCAAGGGCTGCTGCAGATAGATAGAGATAGAGACGCTGTTGGCTGGTGTCGCGCAGCGTGGGTAGGTAGGCTGTGCGGACTGAGAGAGCAGACGTGCATACAGAGAGACGCTGCTGATAGTGATAGAGTAGCCGGCCGGTGCAGACCACGCACGCCTCGCGCTATAAACCCCGAGCCAGTGGGCGAGGCCAATCACACCCACATCCAACCTCGGATCGGTCGATCAGCCGCTCCGTCCCAACCTCCATAGTCCATCCCTCCTCGAGCTCGAGGCTTCAGCTTCTGGAAAGGAAGCATGTTCGGGCACCACCACCACCACCACGGCCACGGCGGGCACCAGGCCCCGCCGCCGCCGCCCCATGAGCAGACGCTGTACAGGATCTTCTGCCGCGCCGACGAGGCGTACTGCCTCACCGTGCGCAACGACGCCGTCGTCCTCGCGCCCACCAACCCCCGCGACGAGTCCCAGGCATGCTATTGCTTTCATGCTCTCTCTCTCATCGATCGATCCATCTTGTTGTGGTCATGGACATGGATCCCGTGTGCTTGACACGCACGTACTGTGCCTGCGCATGTGCAGCACTGGTACAAGGACATGAGGCACAGCAACAAGCTGAAGGACGCGGAGGGCCAGCCGGCGTTCGCGCTCGTCAACAGGGCCACCGGCCTCGCCATCAAGCACTCGCTCGGCCAGTCCCATCCTGTAAGTACGCCGGCCGGCCGTCGCACCGTGTATGTTCTCATGCCATGCGTTGCGATCGTCTCTGTGACCCACCGTACGTACGTGTTGTTGCACGCCACACATATGTATATGCAGGTGAAGCTGGTGCCCTACAACCCGGAGTACCTGGACGAGTCGGTGCTGTGGACGGAGAGCCACGACGTGGGCAAGGGCTTCCGCTGCATCCGCATGGTCAACAACACCCACCTCAACTTCGACGCCTTCCACGGCGACAAGGACCACGGCGGCGTGCACGACGGCACCACCGTCGTGCTCTGGGAGTGGGCCAAGGGCCCCAACCAGAGCTGGAAGGTGCTGCCCTGGGGCGACGAGGCCTACGAGCCGCGCCCGCCAGGGCCGGAGCCAGGCTACGGCGGGTACCGCCCCCCGCCGGGCGGCCCAGCTGCTGGGGGCTACGCGCCGCCCCCACCAGGGCCGTACCCACCGCCTGCCCAGCCGGAGCCAGGCTACGGCGGGTACCGCCCCCCGCCGGGCGGCCCAGCTGCTGGGGGCTACGCGCCGCCCCCACCAGGGCCGTACCCACCGCCTGCCCAGCCGGAGCCAGGCTACGGCGGTTACCGCCCCCCGCCGGGCGGCCCAGCTGGAGGCTACGCGCCGCCCCCGCCTGTGCAGGACCCTGGCTACGGCGGCTACCCTCCGGCTCCGGGCAACCCCGCCCCGGGGTACGGGCCCCCCGGGTACGGCAACCTGCCTCGCGCGCTCGCGTCTGAGCCCACCGTGCGCGTCTTCTGCAAGGCCGGCGACGGGTACAGCCTCACCGTCAGGAACGGCACCGTGTCCCTGGCACCAAGCAACCCCAGGGACGAGTTCCAGGTAAAGAAAAGATCGATGCTCTGTGATGTGACATGATATAGGACGTTCTGATGACTACTAATGTGATCTTGGTTGGTTGCATTGGTTATTCGTGTAGCACTGGGTGAAGGACATGAGGCACAGCACTCGCATCAAGGACGAGGAAGGGTACCCGGCGTTCGCGCTGGTGAACAAGGTCACCGGCGAAGCCATCAAGCACTCCCTGGGACAGAGCCACCCGGTACGAACGATCACTCAGTTTTCAGTTGAACTAACCATGCATACAAACAATCTTGCGTGCGTGTGCAATGCAACTTTCTTTCTTTTTCTTCTTCTGCTGTCTGTTAAGTCAATATAGTTGTTGGCACGTACCTGTCTACTTTCCTGATCGTTCAATGGGCGTCGTCACAGCTTGTAAATTGTAGGAGTACGTAGTAACGACATTATTGCTAGATACTCCTATATGTGTGTATTTTCAACTGCTAGTTCCATCCAATCTTGAATAATTCTTGATGCATGTATCTGACGGATGGATGGGTGATCGAACATTTGGTATATGCATTGACATGGATCCATCGTCTGCAGGTTCGTCTGGTGCCCTACAACCCGGACTTCCTGGACGAGTCGGTGTTGTGGACTGAGAGCCGCGACGTCGGGCACGGCTTCCGCTGCGTGCGCATGGTGAACAACATCTACCTCAACTTCGACGCCTTCCACGGCGACAAGGACCACGGCGGCGTCCACGACGGCACCACCGTCGTCCTCTGGGAGTGGGCCAAGGGCGACAACCAGCGCTGGAAGATCCTGCCCTGGTGTAAGTTCTAATAATGCCTTCCAGTCCGTTCCATGCATGCATTGCTGTATATTATCCTTGGAGGATTCATTATTATTTTTCCATCATCAGTTCAGCATATACGACAGCACATCCGTCCTCGGATGCTCCGATCCGTTGGCAGTTTATGTCCTCGGATGCTCCGATCTGTATATTGACTAGCTTTGTACTATTTATGTATTGCAGAGATGAAGCCATCCAAGCGCGGCGTTGAGAGGATCGACCGGATCGGAGGAACCTTACCTTGCTGCTGTCTCCGTCCTCCGCTCCATGTCGTTGATCGAGTCGTTCTAGTTATCTTTCTGTTTTCGTGTCGGTTCCTGAATGGACAATAATAATATAGGAGTACTAGTCGTTGTCCATCAGCGTGCGACCATGTCTGAATCTGATCGTATCTTGCTGGTTGCTCGCTGCTGCTACTT
This sequence comes from Miscanthus floridulus, assembly GCF_019320115.1. NCBI lineage: Eukaryota > Viridiplantae > Streptophyta > Magnoliopsida > Poales > Poaceae > Miscanthus > Miscanthus floridulus. The sequence continues at coordinate 122,088,990 of NC_089583.1, forward strand.
CTGTTTGGTGTTCTGAAAGACTTTCGAGTATGTTGATGCTGAGTTCTCATTCACTGATCTATCTATCCTATAATTTGCCGTTCGCCCGTGGTATTGTGGACCGAAGATCGATGGGCGATGCCTGAGTTTCATTCAGAGTTTCTGATGAGGAAGTAATCTACCGCACTGCATTTCTGCATTTTGACATTTGGCGTGCAATGTACCGTGCCAGGTCCCTACAGCAGCAACCACTAGTACTTGCAGTCTTTATTTGCGTTTGTGTTTTTTTTTCTCTGCCCGTGTCAACTACGACGACGACTGCGCTAACGGACTAAACGATGAACAAATGCTGTTTGGTACTTGGTACAGACAGTACATGCGTTGTCAGTTTCCATGCTTCCCAACGCGTGCGTCGCTGTATTGTTCTAGGACATCCAGCCAATTCTTAACGCCGAAGCCTACCAAGCACGTCGTCGCAGGTGGAACTAACAATGCAGATGCATTGTTTCCAGGCAAACAAACAAGAAAGAAAGAGGGCATGGCAAAACATAAAAGAAGGGTTGGTGAACGATCCACGCTGAAAAACGTTGTGCTGTCAAATGAAGTGGATGCGGTTTAAGATTGCGATCTCGACAGGAGAGCAGATGAGATGAGATCATGGAGCTGTACGTGTCTCTCTTTTCCCAGGTCAGCAGAGTTGTTGTTGGTGCCATTCAGATGCCAGTCAAAACAGCCTTAAATTCACCTAATCTAATCACACCAGCTGGACAACCAAGCCCAGCATTACGCAACAAACGTTAATTACTAGCTGTACTGGCTGTGGTCTCATTCATTCACATCTCATTTACAGGTTACACGACAGATTTCACCCACTGTATGTCCACTGAAGAAGTAGGAGGAAACCGCCTGCACCGAACGATGCTGTGCAGTGCAGTGCAGTGCTCGGCTGACGACGTGCGCAGATTTCACGGGTCAAACCAGCCGTTGCTACTCTGCCCAAGGCTCCAAACGTTTTCAGAACTTCACCCGTTTGGATAGTTTGGAGTAGTTTCAGAGTGATCATATTGTGTACCAGATGCAACGCGTTATACGCTCTGAGCCATACAGAGATTGTGGGACCCTTTCCACTTTGATAGCTGCACCTAGCTAGGCTGGCGCGAGCGCGGAAGTGCCCGGATTAGAGGATATGTGCTCATCGGAATCGAAACTACACATGGCCTCTGTGAGTGAATGGTGGACAAATGCTAGCAGCAGAAACAGTGACTGATCATCACCTATATAAGCACTTGCTGTTGTTTTCAGGGTAAAGGAAATGCGTCTTTATTCTTTCCGGCCTCGGAAATAGCACGTCGGAACCGATCTGATTGACCGAGTCGGTAATGGTTGATGCAACTTTCACAATGTAGCAGGTACTAGTATCATGGGAGAGATTTGATTGTTTTTTCCCCCTCCAATGACTAGACAACAAGCCTGTTGCCTGATCATTAGCTGCATTTACTAGTTCTGTTATATATTTTTTTAAAAAAAAGGGAATTCAGTTTTATTGGGCCTATTTATATGTATGCATGCCAAATTTCATGACTCGGCGAGTCACAAGTCAGCCGGTTAAACAGGGGATCAAATTCTACAACATGTCACCCAAAATTTAAACACCGGTTACGCAAAGTCGTTTGTTACCATAACACTGAAAGTCTGAAACGATTGACGCGCCACTATGATGACACCAGGAGTTGTTGAGCCGTTGCTAAAGATGTCACGGGATGAGAACTTGAGATGGACACGTTCTGCATTGGGGGCTTCGAGCTTTTGCACAGGGAGAAGGCATTTGGCAGGACAGGCCTTGTCTGGCGACGCAACTGGCAAACCTACCTGACCTGCATATCACCGTCCTAATAAACCCTGCCTAGCTTTGCAAACTGACAAGAGGAAAGCTCTTCCAGAGAGTTGTTGTTCCATGAGATTGTAAACCAATACCTTCACCCAACCACACCGTGACAACGAGTGTTTACCACGGCAGTTACAGCGTGTCCTACCTTTTCCGGACGTCCGCGGGACACATGTTACGAGCAAGTGAGTCAGCACTGACCTTCCAAGACTTCATTTTCAGGTTACACGACGAATTTCTCCTAGTCACACTCTGCTACGCACTTTCTGTTGACCGATTGTGAGTTTTAGACTTTTGGGCAAACTGCTTTGGCGCAGTTATGACTGAAAATATCGTTGATTGATTTGTTGGGAGAGAAAAATACTGTTTGATAAGCTTAAAAAAATACGGAGCACGGCGTAATTCTGTCCTTTGGAGCCCGCCCGGTGCCGGTCGTGGGTCCTCCCTCTTTGCCGCTGGGCTTCGCCGGTCTCTGTTTTGGGCCTTCATGGGCGCGTCCAGCTGCAAGCGGTTAGTTTTCCACGCGCTGCGACTGGGACCACCAGTCCAGATACACGTTGATTTGTGCTTAATGCTCTCTCGTGTTTGGTGCCTCTACGCACGCTGAGCCGCCCCGTCGCATGACAAGTCTTTAATTTAGCATAAGCATGGTCCATAGCATGTCTTCATATCATGCGCCCAAGCATAAGTCTTAAAATATCTTTGCTTGTTTTCTTCGTTCACTCTTAACAAAGAAAAAATATATTTTACATATACCATTATTATGAAAAGCTTCAATGATTTTTATAATGTATTTAAAAAATTACATGTGGAGCAAGCGTTGTGAGCACTTTTCTATTTGGAGAGGGACACGATTTATATCCGGATTTCAGAGTTTGTTTGCAGGGAGATCGATGGCATTTGGCAGGGCATCGTGCCTTTGTCTAGCCAAGCAAAAAACTACATGATCTGCGTACCAACGTGTTTACATCAAAATTTGAGAAGAAAAACGCGAGAACTCGAAGCTTTCAGGATTGTGTCATTAACAAATCGATACAATCTTTCCGGCTTTTGCCATCGCATTAGAAGTAGGAGTATTGTAGATCTCTGCGAGTTCTTCAGCAAACAGGGTTACATCGACTGATCGACCTCCAGCTTGCTTAATTCCACTAGATCGACTGTTCTATTTCTATTCCAATTAAACATAGTACGCATTCAAATATATGTTTCAATCTTAAATAAACTTATTAGTTAATGAGATCTAATCTAATGACACTACCATAGCTGCATCGATCCGATCGAACCTCACTGGTAAGACTTTAGATTAGAAATTATCGATTAGTGGTCTTATTCATAATCAGGATATATACTTTGTTTGTTTGCTATGGTCGCATCAGCTATTTTAGTCGATTTGCCTATACTCTCGCGTATATAGCATATTTTTTATGAATCTGTCGACACGTAGATGGTTCTATAGATTCTTTGGCTTTAGTTTATCATCATTATCATAGCTGTATCGATTCAATCGAGCCTCACTGTTGATAATAATAGATTAGATTCAAAATGTTTGTTGATTCATTTATATTAGACAGTCGACTTGTTCGCATGCTATACTCTTTTCATTAAATTTACCGGCTCAACACTTTATATCAATCATGTTCCATTTAGCCGATGATGTTTTCTTGTATCGTTTCTTATGGATACGCCGGATATCGACTATTTAATCGATAGCCTGATTGAATCGGCTATTTAGTCGTACATTTGGAACTGTTTGGTGCAGCATCGACATGTTCCACCTTAAATTATTGATAAGATTTTCTCTCCTCGTCAATTGCAGGCCAAATTGACTGGCACGTCGTCGGGTTTTTCCAGAATCAGCAGTTTTATGTTGAAGCAAAACAGATCTCACTCAGATCTTTCGCACATCACCGTATTTCTGTGTCAACACACCGTCACCGTCCAGATGAACCCTGCCACGCATTGCGAACAGAGTGGACCCAGTTCTTCTCTCGCATCAAGAGAGTTGTTGGCCATCCCCATTGGATTGCCAACCAAAACTAGCCTTCACCAAATCAATACCGGGACAACCAGGTTTACCTTACCCTGCATTACAGCGCGTCGTGTCGTACCTTCCCCAACGTTAAAGCACAGGACAAATAGCAGGAGCAGCGAGGCCTCGTTTATTTCCAAAAAGTTTTCCCAAAAAATGTTACAGTAATCATCACATCGAATCTTGCGATAGGTACATGGAGCATTAAATGTAGACGAAAAAAAACTAATTACACAATTTGGTTGGAAATCGCAAAACGAACGTTTTGAGCTTAATTAGCCCATGATTAAATACTAATTGTCAAATAAAAACGAAAATGCTACAATAGACAAATTTCCAAATTTCACCCAACTAAACGCAGCCTCAGCGACCAGCCAGCCGCCAGACCTCATTTACAGGCTAGTAGTACAAGACAAATTTCGCCTACTCCCACTGATAAAAATTGCCTGGAACAGTAATGGCAGAGCGAGGAAACGGCTCACTCTAGCCTTGGCCCTCGGCCTTGTGGAGAATGAGATGAAACTGCTTGCACCAACCAACGTTACTCCAGAGGTTTTTGTTGGACGCAGTGGTTGAGAGTTGAGACTATTCTTGAGACCGAGATGGTTCTTCAGACTTCACTCCAAACGATTCAGAGTTGGCAATTGCATTGCAACAAACCGGGTAGTAATAGCATGCAGAAGGGTGACAGCGAAACTTTGGACATTCCAAACGGTGCAGAGATGCCGACGACCCTGATGCAGATGATCGGCGGGAACATTCTTATCAGGATGTGCTCATCGGAATCGATCCACTGAATGGAGAGAAATGCAGTAGCAGCAGCTTTCCAATGATAAGAGGAATGGTTTTCTCTTTTTATATATATATAACAAAAAAACTGCCATTTCTGAAACCTATGCACTGGAAATGCAGTGAATGATCAGGTGTGGATAGTACAATTCAGTGCAACTTCACTTGTCTGTTGCTGTCCCTTTCAACATGGGAAATCACTACTCTACTACTAAGCACTGTGCTTAGAACTTTAGAAGCTGCGCAATGTTTGCTAGCAAGCAGTAGAGGAGTGGCACGTAGATCAATACAGTGGAGACAAAAAAGGCACAAAGTGCCCACGATTCAAAGTAAAAAGCCGTGGTGTTTCTAGTGTACCAGAAAGTGCAGAAGATTACAAGCCCCCATCACTCGTCTCAGCAGGACAGGACAGGAATCCCAGCGGCCAGCGTTATTAATTTGCGAGGGAATTATGCGGGGCAGTCAGCGTCGCGTCGGGCTCACGCGTCTGTCTACGCCCACTGGTCTGGTGGGTGAATGAATGGGAAACGTGAACATCTAGAAATTCTGCAGAGACAAGAATAAAATTTCCTCATATTGAAAAGACGCATAATGTAGTACTGCATATAAGGGAATTTGCCATTCGTGTTGGCAAAAGGAAATTCTGCAGGTTAGGTCCGGTCCGGTGACTCAGCATGCATGGTGGTCTCTGATTCTCTGAAAACAAGGGAAGAAAGAAAGAAAGAGCTCTGGCGCTGTAGCTGAGTGCAAAACTTCTGAATTTCTTCAGTCGGAGACCGATTGACAAATGGCAAGCAACAGTAATCTCCTCTCCTAGATACTGAAACTACAATTCAGTAACCCTTCACAAGTGCACATTTGGCTGGAGTATCCTCCATTGAGTACACAGCTAATAATGCAGAAAGACGTTGGGGGTAATGACACCATCATGAACTAATCCTTCACGCTAGAGGCACGAGCCTCCATCTGACTGGACCAAACCTGCTGCCAGTACACTCATACCCGGATATCAAACGGCTATATATTATCAAAACCTGCCAAAGTTTGTTTTCTTCACCACCAGGTCATACTTAGAGCAAGTATAATAGCAGGCTGTAAGCCGACTAAATGCTGAGGTGGAGGAGAGAGGGGAGGAGAGAGAGGAGAAGCGGGCTGTAAGCTTACAGCCGGCTTGGGCACAAGAACCAAGAAAGTCTGTGAGAGAGACAAGTGGGCCATGTATTAACTGTAAAAAGCTAACTACTGTATGAGTGGGTTGAGAGAAGGCTGTAAGGAACTTTACAGCCAGCAAGCCGGCTGTATTATTAGCCTTGCTCTTACGGCAGGTAAACACGGTTTTCACGAGGTGGGGTGAGGGATCCAACGCAGAGAACCAGCTGGGCCCACACTTCAGTGAGAAAGGGAAGCCAGGCAGGCATTTACTACTAGTTGCCAAATTACAGCTACAGGAGATGAGAGATCGAAGCGTTTCAGCAGCAGTACACCGGGTGAGTCATCTCCTGGTCACAATGGTCATCCAGTCCGTCCAGGTCCAGCGAGCCGTTGGGGTGGTGGACCGGTGCTGGACTGGTGGCCGGTGGGTGCCGCTCGCTAGCCTTTTGTGTCCTATAAAACGCGGCGGCGGGGCAGCGCCTCTCCTCGCACCACCGTCACTCACAGCCTCACCCACACAACACAGGCAGCTCGTCGAGCACCGGCACCGGAGAGAAAGGAGAGGATGTCGTGGTTCGGGCACCACCACCACAACCAGCCGGCTCCCCCGGCGTCGGGGCCAAACCAGGTGTTCAAGATCTTCTGCCGCGCCAACGAGAACTACTGCCTGGCCGTCCGCGACGGCGCCGTGGTGCTGGCCCCGACCAACCCCAAGGACGAGCACCAGCACTGGTACAAGGACATGCGCTTCAGCACCCGGGTGAAGGACGAGGAAGGCATGCCGGCGTTCGCGCTCGTCAACAAGGCCACGGGGCTCGCCATCAAGCACTCCCTCGGCCAGTCCCACCCGGTGAGTGCTCTAGCTGTGTGCCGTGTGCTGCGTTCGCCAACGATCCATGGCTGATGAATCGGTCGATCCATGGCTGCTGCATGCAGGTGAAGCTCGCGCCTTTCAGCCCTGACCAGGAGGACGCGTCGGTGCTGTGGACGGAGAGCAAGGACGTGGGCAAGGGCTTCCGCTGCATCCGCATGGTGAACAACACCCGCCTCAACTTCGACGCCTTCCACGGCGACAAAGACCACGGCGGCGTGCACGACGGCACCGGAGTCGTCCTCTGGGAGTGGTGCAAGGGCGAGAACCAGAGCTGGAAGATCCTGCCGTGGGGCCCCGAGGCGAACGCCGCGGCGGGGGCCCACGCCGCCAACGGCGGCGTGCACCCCGTGCGCGTCTTCTGCAAGGCCGGCGGCGAGGACTACAACCTGACGGTGCGCAACGGGACGGCGTGCCTGGCGCCCACCAACCCGCGGGACGAGTACCAGCACTGGATCAAGGACATGCGGCACAGCACCCGGGTGCGGGACGAGGAAGGGTACCCGGCCTTCGCGCTGGTCAACAAGGTCACTGGCGAGGCGCTCAAGCACTCCACGGGGCAGGGCCACCCCGTGAAGCTGGTGCCCTACAACCCGGAGTACCAGGACGAGTCGGTGCTCTGGACCGAGAGCCGCGACGTCGGCAACGGCTTCCGCTGCATCCGCATGGTCAACAACATCTACCTCAACTTCGACGCCTTCCACGGCGACAAGGCACACGGCGGCGTCCACGACGGCACCGAGATCGTGCTCTGGAAGTGGTGCGAGGGCGACAACCAGCGCTGGAAGATCCTCCCATGGTGTAAGTGTACATGTCTTCCTCTTCCACCTTCTGTACCTAATGACTGTGTAGTGCAACTACAACCACCATTGATGGCTTGCCCTTACATCCTTTGAAATTGGTGTTGCTTGCGTTTGCAGAGACGAAGGACACCCCAGGAACGAAAGGAGCTACTAGCTGCTACTCCTACCTAATAATAATTCTGCTGGCTGCGGCGATCCCCAAATAAAAGAGACCGTGTGCGATAGCTAGCGATAGCGATGCATCGCGGACTTCTGAGTGGTGTTTGCGCCAGACTGTCAGTCATTGTGTGGCGAGTGTTCCAACGTTTGTCAGCCTGCTTGCGGGGAAGGGGAGTGACAGAGTCAGGAGAAGCTGCTGCATTCTGAATTTCTGATGTATGAGTACTCATCCATGCATGTCTGTACTCTGAATGAACTCTGTATGAGATGAGATCTCATCTCCTTTCTCCTACTGAATGAATGAATCATTGGCTTGCTTTGCTTCACCTGCATTCCGTTTTACTGTTGTGTGATCCGGACAAAATTGCTCGAGGGCGGCCCAGATACCTACTTTCTCTTTTACCCCCAATCCGGCCTGCTGGCACCAGGATAGCACCAAAAGAGATGTTCACCGTTATATTAGAATAAAAAAAGGGCAAACCTTGTGCTGTTTGGAATTCTTGAAATTGTCACACCCAATTTTAAGGATAAAATTGAATGCACTAAACTCATGTGTGCTCAGGGATCAGTCACACACACAAGTTGACAAATCATATAAAGTATCATCACGGCGTATCTTACATCACAATTAATAACAACACATAGTCTTACACAACACAGCGGAAAATAAAATGATAACTCTCTCGTGGAACTCCATCACAGGGACGGTCAACTGGTTGACCACAAACCTAAAAATCCTCAGAAAACTCCTCATATACGTTGTCATCTGTTACCCATCCGGGATTTTTATCCAAATATAGAAAGTAAACAAGCATAAGTACTTCCCGTACTTAACAATATAACATGGGGTTATGAAGCTTGAAAAGGATGACACTGGTTTACTGCAGTTAGCACTTTTAGTAAGTCAAGATTTTATTATCAAGTATTATCAAGTTATGCTTAAGCGCCCATTTAGACCCATATAATCAGATATCAGAATCATTTGCATCATATTATCATCGTATACCATCATAAATGAACCACAATGAGTAACCATTTATTCTGTGAGTTTTCCGGGCCGCTCGTGACCGTGAGCACGGCTGTTATAACAGTTTGTAACCCTCTGCAGAGGTGGTGCACATTCACCGCGAGTCATGATTCCCATATGCCCGGGTTAATTACTCCCATGTCACTGCCAAGGTGAGCGGGCCGGGTACACTATGAAGCCATTTCATAGGTTTCTCTAACAAGTTAGGGTCGCTAGGTTTCCTCGGCAGGCAGATGTAGGAACCCCCCTTTTCTATGGCACATATCCATCGCGGCTATACACATAGAAACAGAGGCAGCCCTATACCCAACGTGGCAAGCCCCTTTTGCGCCATAAAGATAACCTCTAACAAGCTAGAAAATGTCCTATTACTGAGCTAAAGTCAGAGCCATATGACTCTCACGGTTGCACTATCAGTCCCAGCTTTTACCGACAGATAAGTCCTTATGGAGGGCCGGGAGCAACATGATCAAAAGTCATTTGCACCTTCGCCCTATAAATCAGTTGTTATAAAGCATGTTTTACTTTTAGTTCCTTACAACCATTAACCATTGTATAGGTCATGTTCAGTTAGAGCACTAACAATCTACCCATATGCAATTAACCCAAAGGAGTCAAGGGAACATGCCATCAAATAACTAGGATATCCTTATGGTTATCAAATTTAGACACATGCACATGAGTGAATGATTAAAGTGAATAGGACATCAAGGTAGGCCCATGCTATACTTGCCTTGGTTAGCAAACTCCTGCTGATCCTGCTGGTCGTCAAAGTACTCCTGGTCACCAACGTTTTTCTCACCGTCTGAACACGACCAACATAGCAACATACAACATTCCAGGAGCATTCACGCAAAGCAAACAATACTACAGTTAGAACAGTACACCAACAGTATAGAAAAATAAATAAAATGCTTATGAAAAGAATCTACGTCTCGCTACGATCACGGCAACGCGAAGTTCACGAAAAACGGAGCTAATACGCGAAAGTTATGATTTAAACGGGATTTCCTATATCAATTTATTTAATTAAATCTAACCATAAAATTTAAAACTTGCAAACATGATTAACAGTGGTACTAGCACGTAGATTATGAAATTATGAAATTAACGCAATTTGAACAGGTCAATTCGGAGCTAAAACGAAGTTTTTATGAGCAAAACAAATCTAGTGGCATTTCTGTAAATACTGAAAACGTATTTTGGACTAAAACAGTATACTTTATGTTTTCAAAACGAGAAAGCGTACTCTGGAAACGTGCTTTGGACTGCGGGTTAGGACTTAGAAAAACTCAGAGTCTCTTTAGCAATTATGCCAGGGTGAAAGGGTATCGACCATCAGTGGCCGTTGGATCAAGAACGGACGGCTAGGATTAGATCTAGGGGGGAGAGAGAGAAGGAGTTGGCCGAAACAGTGGCCCCGGCGGCGGCGCTCCATGGCCGGTGGCGTAGAGCTCGCTGGTGTGTTCGGTTCGGGGGCTACGGTCCACGGTTCGATGAACCGAGAGCACCGGGAGAGAGAGGGGAAGCAGGCGAACTCGTCTAGACCTAGAGCGTGACTGGAGGTTGCGGTTGGCGCGAGGACGGCCATGGCCGGCGGTAAGAGCTCACGGGCGCATGCGAATAGGGCTCAAACGGCCATGAAACACGAAATTGAGAGCACGGGGAAAGGAGGGGAGCAAGGGATCTCACCGCGGAGCAAAACAGGGACTGAGGCGGCTCGGGGACGACGGTTCACGCGGAGGGGCGGACGGCGGATCCCAGCGATGCGCGTGCAGCTTCCTCGTGCACAGGGGAACGCGAGAGGGAGCGAGGAAACAGCAGGGGAAAGTGGCTCGAGTAGGGCTTCCTTTTTGTAGAGGTAGGGGCGTGGGGGAGGGGCGCTCCCACATCTGGGAGTGGGCGCGGAACGGCGGCGGTTGCGGGAGGAGGGGGACGGCGCTAACGCGCGGGCCCGGGCTGGCAGCGGCTGAGGGTAGGCGAAGGGCGCGCGGCAGCGGTTGCTGGCGCACGGTGTTGGGTCGCGCGGAACTGGGCCGGCGCGGAGGGAGGAAAAATGGGAGGAGGGTAAGGAAGGAGCGCGCGGCTGGGCTGGCAGGCTGGGCCAGCAGGCCGAATTGAGAGAGGGGAGGGAGTGAGAAGGATTTTCTTTTTCTTTTTTCCAAATAAATTTTCCAAACTCATTTTCAAGTTGAATTTGAATTCAATTCAAACTTTAGTCAAAGCTAATCATTACAAAAACAAATGTGCAGCAGCATGAATGCATCAACATGTTTCTATCCTTATATTTACTTTTAATTTCATAAAAATATTATTTCCTAAATTTGAAATGCACATATAATTGCCTAATTAAATCAAAATTTTCTTATTTCAAAAGACTGAAATTTTTTGGTGCTACAGAAATTAATCGATTTAGATTTCATTAGTTGTAGATTACCAAACAAAAGACATGGATTACAAAGAGATGCTGCACCATTTTTCTGGCATGTTATATCAATGTATAGCCTAGTCCTTCGTTTCTTTTCTTTCTTTTTGGGTTTTTTTTTTCATTCAGGAAGAACATTTTAGAAGCGTTGGTACTCAGTGACGAAATTACAGGATGCGTTTGTCCTGTACAACTGGACAGAACCTTGGCTGGGCTTTCACGTTGGGCCAAGGTTCTGTCCTTCACTTCACCTGAAGGCCTGAACTGAACACCACTCAGGCCCCGCCGACTGGACTTGTGAATCGGACCGAAAAAACTTTTTCCTCTATTTGATAATTTTGACCCGGATTCGGTTTGTCTCGTCAAAAGCTTCATGCTTCGTGAGGAAGTTATAGATTTTTTTTTAGAAAATGAAATTATTATTAATCATCACATTCCAAGTCTCTGATTGTTTAAAACAAGCTCTCAAAAAGCAATTCGAAAAAGGACCGACAGTTTAATCTCTAAGCGTGTTAGACGACATCCATCCATCTGAGGTGAAGATCTACATTGCCGCTTCTTCAGCATATGACATGTCTACTTGAAACTTGGCATGCCACATTTCGTTTGGAGGAATGCTCCAAAAGCGAGTCAGACACTAAAAATAAACTGCAAATAAGAATTTAATCCCCCTTTTTTTTAAAAAAAAAAAAAAACTCACAGTTCATACTCAACCAAGTAGACCAAAACATTGCACTTACTCCCACATGATAAAAGAATTCCATAATCCCATAAAAGAAGTGCTTCTCACTCCATCCCGAATTATAAGCCGTTTTGGCTTTTAGAGATACATAGTTTTGCGGTGCATCTAGATATACACTATGCATAGATACATAGCTTTTACTAGTCTAGAAAAATCAAAATGACTTATAATTTGAAATGGGAAAGTAGATTTTAGAGCATTTTAAACACAAAGATTCTTGTAGTCCCATAATCCAATGAAACATGGACAGTACGGGATAATAGAATCTAAGAATTTTGTATCCCATTCAAATGACACCTATGCAATCCTTTGAAAGGTCCTAATATGGTTAGAGGGGGGTGAATAGCCTATTTAAAAATCTACAAATCAACTAGAGCAATTTGATTAGTATGACAAATAGCATAATGCAAACTTGCTCTAGCTCTACAAGGGTTGCAAGCCACCTATCCAACAATTCTAGTTGCAATGATTACTTAGGCACACAACTTCCAAAGTAATTACTCACTAAGAGCTCTCAATCTTGCTACTCTAAAGAGCTCAACTAGATGAATGTAAATAATGAAGCAAGCTCTCAATTTTAATTACACTAAAGAGCTTGTATCAACTAGTTTGCAAGAATGTAAATAAGTGAGTAGGGTGATTATACCGACGTGTAGGGGATGAACCAATCACAAGAAGAATGTATAGCCAATCACCGGGAGAATGCCAAAGACAAGAGACAATTGATTTTCTCCCGAGGTTCACGTGTTTGCCAATACGCTACGTCCCCGTTGTGTCGACCAACACTTGGTGGTTCGGCGGCTAAGAGGTGTTTCACAAACCTCGTCCACATGATAGGACACCGCAAGAACCGACCCACAAGTGAGGTAACTCAATGACACGAGCAATTTACTAGAGTTACCTTTCGGCACTCCGCCGGGAAAGGTACAACTCCCCTCACAATCACCGAAGGTGGCCACGAACAATCATCGACTCGTGCCAATCCTCCACCGCTGCTCCAACCGTCTAGGTGGTGGCAACCACCAAAAGAAACAAGTGAAATCCGCAGCGCAACTCGAATACCAAGTGCCTCTAGATGCAATCACTCAAGCAATGCACTTGGATTCTCTCCCAATCTCACAAAGATGATGAATCAATGATGGAGATGAGTGGGAGGACTTTGGCTAAGCTCACAAGGTTGCTATGTCAATGAAAATGTGCAAGAGAGCTCCCTTGAGCCGGCCATGGGGCTATAAATAGAGCCCCCATCAAATAGAGCCGTTATATCCCTTCACTGGGCAAAACGCGCTCTGACCAGACGCTCCGGTCATACAGACCGGACCCTGGACTCAGCGTCCGGTCCACAAATGTAAGCCACGTGTCATTCTGAGTTAAACTTGAGCCGCCGGATCACAACGGCTATTAATTGACCGGACGCTCCGGCAAAACTGACCGGACGTAGAATCCTCAGCGTCCGGTCGTTTCCAGTAAGCTCCCCGAGGCGTATTTCTTCGACCGGACGCGTCCGGTCCACCTTGACCGAACACAGACCAGCGTCCGGTGCAATACCCTCGGTACTGTGCAGACCCGTCAGTTTGACCGGACACAGAAACCAGCGTCCGGTGCTTTCAGACCCAGCGTCCGGTCAGTTGACCGACGCCAGCGTCTTCGCGATCAACTCGTTTTCACTTCTAACTTCTTCACCCTTGATCCAATGTGCCAACCACAAGAATTTGCATCCGGCGCAATAGAAAATAGGCATTTCATTTTCCCCAAACCCATCTCAACCCTGCACACACCACCTTCTTTGTAGATGTGCCAACACCACCAAGTGTATCACCTTGTGCATAAGTGTTAGCATATTTTCACAAACATTTTCAAGGGTATTAGGACTCCACTAGATCCTAAATGCATATGCAATGAGTTAAAGCATCTAGTGGCACTTTGATAACCGCATTCCGATACGAGTTTCACTCCTCTTAATAGTACGGCTATCTATCCTAAATGTGATCACACTCACTAAGTGTCTTGATCACTAAAATAAAATGGCTCCTACATTTTATACCTTTACCTTGAGCCTTTTGTTTTTCTCTTTCTTCTTTTCCAAGTTTAAGCATTTGACCATCACCATTGTCATGATCTTCGCCATTGCTTCATCACTTAGAGTAGTGCTACCTATCTCATAATCATCTTGATAAACTAGGTTAGCACTTAGGGTGTCATCAATTAACCAAAACCAAACTAGAGCTTTCATCCTTTTAATTTGCACATAAATTACCACTTATGTGATTATTTGCACCTAAAGCCCTTAAATCTAAATTAACAAGAAAACTATTTAAACAACCACAAATTGTTTCTATATACTCCCTCCATCCCTAAATATCTGTCGCTGGTGGTGTGCGTGCCGCAAGTTTGACTTGATTTTTAAAAAATACGTGCAACATTTGTATCTTCAAATAAATTTATTAAAAAACTAGATTCAAAGATATTTAGGGACAGAGGGAGTATGCTTCTAAATTACCTAGTACTTTTATCTATAACTAATATTTAAAAAACTAATTTAAAATATAGATTTTGAAATTACCCACTAAGAGAGAAACTGCTATGTTCATTTGAGAGGTAGAGGTGGTAGGGAAGAAAACCAGACTCACTAGTCTCTACTCTCTCTAGGGGATTGACTTGAGCCATCATCCATGCATGAGCGGCAAAAGATAGACTTTATTATGTTTCAAAACAAATAGTCGTCAAGAGGTGGACACTAGACTTTCATACTGGGCCAAATTTCCTGCAGTGCGACGAATTGAACCCCAGAGGGCCTTCTTACTCTGATATAGGCCCTGTGCGTTCCGGCCCTTTCCTTTTTGCCCCTGGTGTCTGGCGCAACACAATTGTAGAATTGCAACTTTGCAAACAGCCAAATTAACATGATAAGCACAAGGAATTGGAGGAATTAGGAGGAGCATCCAGAAGGTACGTAAACCGGCACAGCTGGACGTAAAACGATTCCGGTTTACTCATCATCGAACGACGGATCGGAATTCCATATATTCGAATTCGATGCCTCCGATCCGGCCCCTTTTTTATTGTCGTCCGTCCATTTTTTCCCTTGTTTTTTTAAGAAGAGATGCTGTCCATTTTCCTTTTCTGCATTTCGTTTTTATCTTATAAATTTCGCTTTTGATTTTCTGCTTAGACGCGACGCAGTAGATCGAATTGCTAAGGTTCTCGGCCTACCTCGGGACACCGCTGCTTCCGACGATCTAGCTAGATTTACAGTAAAAATACATTTCATAATCAATATAATGATATTGAATCATATTTTTTTTCTAATTTTTTTGTATATATTTGATCAAACCCACAATTGTTTGGTTCCTAGAGAAATGAAATGGAGTACAATATAATAATAGCTGCAAGATTCTTCTTCTCAAAACGACTAGAAACCGAATCGTTTTTTTCCCTGGGCTAGTGTCGCATGGCATCGTGCTTCCTGCCCTGCCCATGCACGCACCCATCCACGGACGATGCGATGCGATATGCATGGATACACCTTGCGCAGCGTGATGCTCACGCCACATACACCACCAATGGGGCCGGCCGGGAGCACCAGCAGTGCCCTATAAATCCGGCGGCCCGGCCGTGGCCATGCATTGTCTGTGTCAGGGCCTCATCAGGGTAAGAAGACACCACCAGTCACTACTCACCAGAGGAGTTGAGAAGGCATCACCAATTCATCATCATGGACGGCGGATACTACGGCCAGCGCCACGGCGGGTACGTCGGCGGCATCGCGACGCCGGGGTACGCTCCGCCGGTGCCGTACGGGATGTCGCAGGTGAACATCGAGGGCAACGGGTGCGGGCGGCCGCTGCCGCCGCAGCCGACTGTGAAGGTGTACTGCCGCGCCAACCCCAACTACGCCATGACGATCCGCGACGGCAGGGTGGTGCTGGCGCCGGCGAACCCCAAGGACGAGTACCAGCACTGGATCAAGGACATGCGGTGGAGCACGAGCATCAAGGACGAGGAGGGTTACCCGGCGTTCGCGCTGGTGAACAAGGCGACCGGGGAGGCCATCAAGCACTCGCTGGGGCAGTCCCACCCGGTGCGCCTGGTGCCCTACAACCCGGACTTCCTGGACGAGTCCGTGCTCTGGACCGAGAGCCGCGACGTCGGCAACGGCTTCCGATGCATCCGCATGGTCAACAACATCTACCTCAACTTCGACGCCCTCCACGCCGACAAGTGGCACGGCGGCGTCCGTGACGGCACCGACGTCGTGCTCTGGAAGTGGTGCGAGGGCGACAACCAGCGCTGGAAGATCCAGCCCTACTACTGAACGAAGTGATCGATGATCATCCATCGTCGCGTCGCGTCCATCGATCGTGCACATGCTCGATCATGCATGGAGACGTGCATGCACTTATACCAGTACTGGCCTATGTATGTATCTATGTACGCATACATATACGTACTAGCAGAATAATTGAGCCTCGTATCGTGTGCCGTCTTTCAGCATGCATGTCAGCATGTGTGCGTAGATAAAGCAGGAGCGAGGCAAAGGGCTACTCATGGTCATGTATACGTTGCAGCTGTATGTATGTATGTACGGAGTACCTTGTAATAATAAAGTTGCGATACATATACTTATGGGAGTACATACATAATAAAGTTGCTCGAGTGTATTAATAATTAGAATATACGTATATCCCTATTTTTATTATGATTAATTGATTGTTAGTTTTTTAGAGGAGTTAATTGATTGTTAGTTAACTCGCGGATGCGCCGGGATTTAGTTTAACTAGGTGAATTCCCCGCGCGTTGCTGCAGGAATTATATAGACAACATTAAGAATATATATTGGAGAAAGAAAATATGAGAAATCAAGAAACATATTACAAAGACTGTGAAAAGGCCTTTTGTGGTATTCATTCACATGAAGGGATGGTGTTTATCTCTTGAACAAAGGAGAGTGAATATTGGCTACGACAGAGCAATGACCAGTTTTGTGCTCTCCAAATCACGACATAACTCTTCAGAAAAGAAAATATGAATGCATACAGCATGTTAGATAATGAATGCATACAACTTAGGATGGCCCAATGCTGTCTTTGTGGCGGCCGTTGGAGAAGATGAGAAATTGTGGGAGGCCCGATGGCAATTCTTACGCTGGAGACCTCTCAAAAAGAACCTCTAGAGGCGGCAGCTTGATGACTAACCAAGAGCAGCAGGTGTAAGTAGAATCCACCATCGCAACAACAGCAGCAGGGGGAACGGCCGGGTGAGGCATACGATCGATTTGTATATATGCTGGGAATGTTGGAGAGGAATTGGAAGGGCAACAACGCCATTAAAAGGACTCTTAACTTCTGAGTACTGGCTGCTGTTTTGGCAACAATCAATGGGGCCGAGGTGGGTGCTTGTTCGTATCTGCTGCATGCGGCCATTTCCATGGGTGCTCAGGTAGAAGGCGTGTGAAGGAAGACGGAGGGGAGAACAATGAATGTGGCTAGGAAACTGACGTGACTTGCTCAACATTTGGAAAATTAATTCGCATTCTTCATGCGCAGGAGAACATGCGTGGCTCGAAGGAAGCGGATGCCATGGCTTAAGGAGATTATAGAGAAATAAGGCAGTGGGGTTTTGCTTTATGAAAGTATATATGATTCTTTAGGTCCACCTAAATGAACGGGCCAGAGATGTACTATGGCTTAGGCAAACAAGGCCTGAATTATTTTGGGCCGGGCCGCAAGCGTGTCAAACTGGGTTCCTCTGCTGCCTGAACATACACACATACGCAGCGCTCACGACTGATGCCTGCTCCCATACCTCCTTTGTCGTGTACAGTAAATTGATCTTTCACATCTCCATTATGTTACAAATTTACCATATATTTTGTATACTGACCAAGATGCATGCTCCACAAATTTAACTTTTTAAAAAATACTCCTAGATAAATAAACCCCCAAAAAGGTGCTCTTCATATTGGCCCGCTAGGAGATAGGACACCATTATTTTGTTCTCCGAAAATAAAGATAAGAAAAACAATAAGCTGACAGAGAGAGACTATCTAGGCCGGCCACCAACTACTAGCCAAGAACATATTTTGATCTATAAGTTTTATTATAATATATAATTTATAGAAATAAAAATTTGATCATTAGAAAATATTTCTAAATATAAATCTAATGTAATTACTTTTGTAATACAAATTTTTGATATAATTAGACTAATTATTAGTTAAAGATAACAAAGTTTGAATTTAAAATACGTGCATGCCTTATTATATTAAGGCACGGAGGGAGTAGGTGGCACAGTTAGTGTCCCAAGAAAGTTCCACAGTTCTGAACAAAAAGTTCCACAGTTCCAGCCAAGAATCCCCCTGCTGCTGCGTCAGGCCAGGCCGCAGGTCAGAGGCCGGCCGGAAACGCGGAGCAAATCTGTGATACACCGGCGCACGGGCGATCAAGCTAGCCGTCCAAACGAAACGACCAAACTCGCTACTGCTGCTGCTGCTACTAGATGTTGTCTTGTCTACCTACATGGTCAGAGGCAGAATCCACGGTTTTACGCGCACCGCGCACGGGCATGCTATTCCAGTAATCCCTAGCTAGGAGTAGCCTTTTTCTTTTCATATCCATTTTTTTTAAAAAAGAAACAGTTATTCCGGCCTCTACAGTTTTTTCTTTTTCTTTTTTGAGATGAGCCTCTACAGTTGCATAGCCAGGGTTTTTGCTATATTTCCAGCTCAAGAATTGAACATAAATGTGATGAAAAAAAGTACTATACAACTGAAAGGACGAATTTAGAAAGTCTATTATCGCTCCTCCGTCCGTTGTTGGCTAACGAATCCAAAGCAATGACCTCCAATACTTTTCTTGGCCAACGGATAGTTTATCTATGTCTTCGTGCCATAACAATATCTAAAAGTGCAACTAGTACATTTCTCTGAAGATAACTTGTCTAAACAAATAAGGCAATTTGTTTTTTTTTCTAAAAAACAAACTCATTATGGGTCACCATCAATCTATTCGCTTGCTTGTATACGATCGTGGATTATAAGCTAGAACAATATTTTTCTCTTATACCAAACCAGCCAGCAGTAAATAATCCACGATCGTTTATGACGTATACATTGCCCACGTAAGAGCTGCAACCGCCACAAAAATCCAGTTTTTTCTTCTTCTTGCAACTGCTCATAACTACTCTGGTCAAATAGTCCTACATTTTACATTTACATGCATGCGTGACTATGCTCGCTAGCCTGCTTTCTTTTGCTTCTGCCAATTGCTAAAATATATTTTTGCTTGGTACCCTGTTTTCTTCTTTCCGTACAGTGCACGAAAACAGTTGGTCAAGTAATAACTAGGTCCAGCCTCTGGTGCTACCTATGGCTAGTTCAATTCCATCACTTTTTTATTTATTTATAACAAATGCATACACAGTGCACACATATCCAAACCATTGGCAAATAGTAGTAATACATAGTCAACGAATGGGAATAATTCTCACCCATTTCGCTTGATCGTTTCTGTGGCTTATAAGTCGTCTGATGCTATTTTGTTGTGAGAGAAAAACACAGTATCATGATTGATAAGCATGGCTGATACGATCAAGCGAACATGGTGTCCATTGTTCTTTAAAAAAAAGGAACCCGATCTATAGGCCGCCACCAACTACTTCCCTCCGTTTGTGTTTACTTGTCAGCAACTTTTTACTGTAGCAAATTTGACCATCTGTTTTTTCTTCTAAAAAAATCTTAGATACTTCAATGTATATAACACTAATGAAGTATGTTCAATAAAGAATCATATATGTGAAAACTTGATGTATCTAAAAATCTTTTGCAGAAAAAACGTATGGTCAAAATTGCTACAGTAAAATTTCGGTGACAAGTAAACGAAAACGGAGGTAATACTAGGCTAACACTAGCATATATCCACCGGTACGCCTACACTAAAGTCAAGGAGAAATAATCCTGCACCTCCTATAGAAAAATATATACAAGTCATCAACAATCTAATCACACAAAGCCGGTGATCAGCTGACCTTTGCCATCCATTGATACATCATTGTTAGTGAAGTTATTTATTAGAATTGTCAAGTTAGGCTGCCCTATGTATGCATTGCAAGTTTGTAACTTGTTGAATTGACACATTTTTCTTTAATTTCAACTAAATCGTACATGTACTTCTGCTGGTGCAGTACATCGTATTAATTGTGTGGATACAACAATGGCATTTTCGGCATCCATGTAATGTATATACTACATGTATATATATTAACTGCGTGGATGCAATTTTATTTCTCTCCATTGTCAAATTATATAATATTCGACTAAATTTATAGAAAGTTATATCATTATTGATTGAAGATACAAAATAGGTAACTAAAATATATGTATATATATATTAATAAAAAAACATCTAATGCTACTTATTCGGTACTATAAATGTGAAAAATTTTATATATAAATTTGATCAGATTTTAAAATATTTTGACATGGTACTATACTAGAATTAAACCTTTGTACGGACGCAGGGAGTATATATCAACTCCACGTAATAACGTAACGCAAGTTATGCATCGCTTAATAAGTCAGATCATGATGAGTTACGGTAGGTTGTGAACAGTATGAAACGATGCCGATCGATCCCAGGGCGTGCAACTAAGCTACCAGTACAAAACGTTGACATTATACTACATAGTATATATATATATTTATAGCAAATTAGCAATCAAGGTGGGGACAGAAAGAAAAACGGGATGGCAAAAAAAAAAAAAAAAAAGCCAACAGCACACTGCCACGGTGCCACCTGCACTGAGGAAACCTATGGAAAAGGAAAAGGAAAAGTGTTGCATTATGGGCAAGCCAGGAAGCAAAATAATTAATGGAATACCGTTTTTTGGAGTACACACATAAGTATATATATATATATATATATAGTACTATCTCTTTTTTTTCCTGGTATCCTGATTTAATTTTGTGGCGGGAAGATAATCCACATGTTCTTGTACGCATGTACAGTACTTTACGTGTCTCCAATCATATCATTTCCTTAACAAGCACGGAGAAAATTAAAATGTGTCCGTGCGCATGCATGCAGTAGTTATAAACCCTTATGATGTTTATAGGCACAAGATCTTTGAATAATGCTGCCCAATGATACATTGATTTGGACATTTCCGTAGACTTTGGACTGAGGACCTACCTAGCTAGCAAGCAATATGCATATGCATGACACATACAGCTAGCAATATGCATGGAGAGACCAGCAAGTTTCCCTCCTCGAGAACGTTCGTTCGTTCATCACGAGCTGAGCTGGCTGAGATTGTCGCACGAGTACTGAAGGAAGAGTACGTACGTAGTACTCCATTCGTTTCGAATTATAAGTCACTATATTTAGACACACAACAAAATAAATGAACCAAAAAAATTAAAATAATTTATAATTTAGAGCGGAAGGAGTACGTGTTAGTGTTGCTTGCACTTTTTTGCACTAGCTAGACTTATGTCATATGCATGCACTCCCTTTTAGTTTATGGTCTATGTAGCTGACGACCTGATGTGGTTGTACGTACTCTACGCATGCTCAGGTTTCGTTCCGTGAAATTAAATGGGCGTGATTGTACGAACGAACGTACGTACATCTCTGACTCTGTCTAAAAAAATCGAAAGTCATGGTACGTAGTACGTACATACTGTTAATAAGTACAGTAATAAGGACTGGTCGTGCTAACGAGACGACGACGCCAATACAACGTAGAGCTGCTATTACTGTTACGTGCAGCTAGAGGGGTAAAAAAAGTGCAAGTAGAAGAGATCGACCACGATCGAGTTGTAGTCGTAGACAGTGGCGGATGTGGGATGCGGGATAAGGGGGGGCTAAAACAACAGAGATGTTGATTTGCACGAAGATTTAACGGTGAAATCAAGTTTTTGCTACAGTAATTAGCATTGAAATCAAGAAATTAGGGGGGGCTGGAGCCCCCCCAGCCCCCCCTTTGGATCCGCCACTGGTCGTAGACAGCTAGTAGCTCGAGATCGTCTACGACGTACGACCACGCGCATCTACGCTGGTGGCCTCTACATGTGTGCAAGGCAAGCTACTCAGCTAGGCGTGTGTGCATGCGCCATGCGTCATGGCGGCGCGGCTTCATTCTCTCGTCGCGAATGGTCGAGTTGCGTTGCATGCGTCAGGTCAGTGTGGTGGCGAAGCACATGCATGGTTGCCGGTGCCGCAGCTGAAGCACATTATGCTATATGTTTACAAATCGACTAAGGCCCTGTTTAGATTTCAAAAAATTTCACTCCAAAGTGTCACATCGAATCTTACGACACATGCATGAAGTATTAAATGTAGACGAAAAACAAAACTAATTGCACAGTTGGGTGAGAAATCGCGAGACGAAACTTTCGAACCTAATTAGTTCATAACTAGACACTAATTGTTAAATACAAACGAAAGTGCTACAGTAGCCAAAACCAAAAATTTTTGCCAACTAAGCACGCCCTAATTAATTCGGCACGTACTCTAGCTAGCAGTAGCAGCTAGCCGATCGATGCCCATGACTGACTGACGAGTGACGAAGGCGACGACAGCACATGTACATCCATGGATGGGAGATGGGATCCATGGTGTTTTGGCGTGGTCGTACCGCCCACGATCGCCGGCCGGCGGGCCTTCACCCACCAGGCATTTGCGAGGCCACCGGAGGCGGGCGGGCAGACTGGACATGCATGCGTGTCCGATCGACGGAACGAAACGAAATATGTTGGCATGCGGCGGACGTTGGACGGATTCCGACGCCACTGCTACCTGCTGTCGTATGTGCTCGATTGGTTTCGGCGCCCTATCATATACGTACTCTGCTTCTGCTCCCTTGCATTATTGCAACAAGAATAGTACAGTACAATGTTGGCAACATGCCAGTGGTTCAATTCGATCCGATCCGATCCAGTGTGCGCCCAGTGGCATATGGCAGCTGAGTGATCGATCGTCGTGCCGGATGGATAGACGGATCAGCAAGTTTTCTTAATTTTGTTTTATACAAAAAGCATGAGTGGTGTGTATATATACAAACTAAGGAATCTCAGGACACTGATGTCGTACCATACAAACTGATGAATAATACGCGCGCGCGCGCGTGTATATATATATATATATATATATATATATATATATATATATATATTATGCTTTGGTGATTTGCAACGCAAGCGCCTGACGCGCTCTGAATTATTCTCTGATGACGTGTACTATCGGAGACGGTTTCTTTGTCGAGTGTTTTAGACTTTGCCAAGTGTTTTTTATAGAACGTTCGGCAAAAAGGCTATTTACTGAGTGCCAGAGAGAAAGCACTCGGCAAACAACTGGCACTCGGTAAATAGGTAGTTTGCCAAGTGCCGAGCACTCGGCAAACAATAACACTCGGCAAAGACAAGGTTTGCCGAGTGTCGGGCACTCGGCAAACCAGAACGCTCGGCAAAGGGAACTTCTTCGGTTTGCAAGCATCGTACGTGACAATTTACGCGAAATCTTCTCACTTTTTATCACAGCCTCCACATATGATATCATGACATCTCGATAAGTTTTAAGATTTTCGGTCTTTGTTTGTTTTTTATAGAATTTAAAAACAACTCGATCGCAAGTTCGTGGTCATGTTTCGTGAACAAGATGTTCGAAATTGGTGGTCTGTTCCTGGATACGGCCCCACATTATACTAAATAACATGAATATCATTTTTTCATTCATTTTTTCATTATTCGAATGACTAGCGGTTATAATTTGAATTATCCAAGAAAATTCAATTAAATGAAATAAATTAAAGAAATATAGAAAAAGTCCGAGAAATGTGCCACATTGGAATATGGAGTATCAGGTATTGTATGAGGACTGCAGAAAAAGTTTGGAGGTCAAAAGTGAAAAAATATGGTTTGCCGAGTGTCAAAAAATGACACTCGGCAAATCAGCGATTTGCCGAGTGTCAGGAGAAAGCGCTCGGCAAAGGGAATTTTTTTAAAAAAAACCCTCTTTATCGAGTGCCAGTCCAGGTGACACTCGACAAAGAATTAAAAAAATAAAAAAATAGTTTGTCGAGTGCCAGATCGAGGGCACTCGGCAAAGGGGGGATTTAACCCCGCCAGCCCAGCCGGCCCACACACACCGCACACATGCACACACACACACACAGGTACGCCTGCGCCACAGCCGTCGCCGCCCCCGCCTATGCCCGCGCCGCCCCCCGCGCCGGAGGAGGAGGAGAGGAGGAAGAAGGAGGAAGAGAAGTAGGAGGAAGAAGGAGGAAGGAGGAAGAAGAAGGAGGAGGAGGGGGGGCGCCTCGGCCGCCGTTGCCACGTCCCCGACGCTTCCCCAACCGTCGCCTTATCCACTGGCACCCTGGCCCCTTCACCACCGCTGCCCTACGACGCCCACTAGGTATGCCCTACCATCGTCGTCGTCATAGTATTACTAGTAGTTGCGGTAGTAGTAGTGGTAGAGTAGAAGTGGTGGTAGTCGTGGGAGTCGTAGTAGTGGTTGTGACATTGTTATATATATGTGGTTGAATATAATCTTGTGCATGTCGGCCATCGTGCCGTTCATATATATGTGCATGTTGGCCATCGTGCCGTTGGTTTTCTTGCAGGTTTTGGAAACCTCACCGTGCAGGGGAGGTGCTGCCAAAATTTTGTATTGACAGTTTTATGTTTCTTTTTTTCAGAGAAGAGCCCGTCGGAGCGGAGCCGGAGTACCTCGGCGACCCCGATCGCCTTCCTCGCCGCTGCGGGTCTACCTGCATCGCGTCGCCTCGCCACTGCACTGACCCGCTATGGCCCCGCTAGCCTGACTCCACCGCCACCCTAGGTATAACCCCTCTTTCCGTATCATGGTCGTAGATCACGTAACCCAGTTAGACGTCTCTTGTTCGAAAGAGATACAGTTAAAAATATGTAGATATTTCCATATCTAAAACTGTATCTGTTTCGAATTGTCCACGTTTTTTGGACAGCCCGCGGATGCGTAGGTGGTGTTAGTTTCCATGGTCTGCTCTGATCCGAGACAGAGTTTTGACATCATCTCCCTGTTGTTCTCCGGATACACACTCTCCCTGGCAGGACGTGTATTTGGAGAACAGCGGGGAGGTGCTGCCGAAATTCTGTCTCGGATAGGAGTAGAGCATGGAAACAAACCTCATCTACGGATCCACGGGTGGGATTAGGACCTATCCTCACCTATTAGATAGTAGGAACGTCGTGTAGATGCAATTGATGTTTATATTACTCGCTGCTATATATGTTAGAAGATGGAGGACCATGAGTGGATGTACACGGGCCGCACAAGTCAGGGTCAGGTCACCAATGAATGGATCGACAAGACCGATGCTTTCTTGGAATGGGCATTTGGCGTGGCTGCTAAAGGAGCGAGTAAAATTTGCTGTCCCTGCAGCAAATGTGCAAACAGAAAAAGACAAATGAAGAAGGTCATGGGGGAACATCTTTGGCCCGGTGGGTCTACCATGGTGAAGCCGATCGTATGAGAGGGGAGGTGGTGAGACCACGCGTCGAGGATTATGATGCTAATGCCAGGGTAGCAAACATGTTAAATGACTATCACGAGGCATAGTTCGCTGAAGGACGTATGGAGGAGAAGCTAGATGCAACCGCAAAGGCGTTCTACGACATGTTTGCTGCAGCACAGAAACCCCTTCACAGCCAGACAAAGGTTTCTCAACTGGATGCCATTGGACGCATAATGGTGTTAAAGTCCTAGTATAGCCTGAGTCGAGACGCCTTCGATGGTATATTGACAGTTATTGGTAGTCTGCTTCCGGAGGGTCACCTTCTACCAAGGAGCATGCATGAGTCACAGAAACTCCTTCGTGCACTTAAGATGCCGTATGAGCAGATACATGCTTGCCTGAAGGGGTGCGTCCTATTTAGGAAAGAATACGTGGAAGCAAAGTACTGTCCAAAGTGTAAATCCTCTAGGTTCTTGGAGGTAGATTCTGGTGATGGCCAGAAGAGGCAGCTTGACATTCCCGTGACAATCCTACGGCACCTTCCATTCATACCGAGGATTCAACGGCTATACATGACTGAGGAATCTACGAAACAGATGACATGGCACAAAAATAGCAAACAATACAATCCTGACAGGATGGTACATGCATCCGATGGTGAAGCATGGACCCACTTTGATGGCATTCATCATGAGAAAGCTAAAGATGCTCGTAATGTACGTATTGCGCTGGCAACAGATGGGTTCAATCTTATAGAATGATGGCTACCCCATACACATGTTGGCCCATGTTCATTATCCCCCTCAATCTCCCCCCTCGGCGTATGCTTTCAACGATAGAACGTATTCTTGTCGTTGATAATTCCTGGACACCTGGGGAATAATATGGGTGTGTTCATGGAGCCTGTGATTGATGAATTGGTCCATGCTTGAGAGGAAGAGGTATGGACATACGACCGAGCTACAAAGAAAAACTTCAAAATGCATGTTTGGTACCACTACTCCCTATATGACTTCCTGGCGTATGGGATATTCTACGCCTGGTGTGTTCACGGGAAGTTCCTATGCCCAGTATGCAAGAAAGGTCTGAGGTTCATTTGGTTGCAGAAGGGTGGCAAGTATTCATCGTTCGACAAACATCGGAAATTCCTCCCTCTTGACCATGCATTCAGACGAGACATCAAGAACTTTACGAAAGGTGTCGTAGTGATAGACCCAGCACCACCGATAATGACTAGTGTCGCGGTTCGTGAACAGATAGATGGTCTCATGGTCAATCTAGAAGGTGGTTTTGTGGGATATGGTGAGCAACATATGTGGACTCATAAGTCGGGCTTAACTCGGCTCCCCTATTTTGATGACCTTCTCCTTCCACACAACATTGATGTAATGCACACTGAAAAGAATGTCACCAAGGCACTTTGGACAACAATCATGGACATTCCTGACAAGTCAAAGGACAATGTTAAGGCTAGAGTGGATCTGCCAACGTTATGCGAAAGACCAAACCAACATATGAAGCCTCCTAGTCGTGGCAAGACATGGAGAAGGCCTAAGGCCGATTTTGTCTTGAGCAAGCCCCAAAGGAGGGAAGTACTAGAATGGATCCAGACATTAATGTTCCCTGATGGGTATGCAGCTAATCTGAGGAGGGAAGTGAACTTATCTACTATGCGAGTCTTAGGGATGAAGAGCCATGACTACCACATATGGATTGAGTGGCTTCTTTCGGCGATGGTTCGAGGCTATGTCCCTGAGCATGTCTGGCTAGTGCTGTCAGAGTTGAGCTATTTCTTTCGCCAGCTTTGTGCCAAGAAGTTATCTCGGACCGTGATTGCTGACTTAGAAAGAATGGCACCTGTGTTGCTCTATAAGTTGGAGAAGATCTTTCCACCCGGCTTCTTCAATCCGATGCATCATTTGATTTTGTACCTCCCGTATGAGGCACGAATAGGGGGGCATGCAGGGCCGTTGGTGCTATCCAATCGAGAGATGTTTAAAGGTTCTTCGAAAGAAATGTAGAAATAAATGCAAAATCGAGTCTTCCATTACAGAGGCATATATTCTGGAGGAGGTGGTGAACTTCACAACAACATACTATAGTGACAACCTCCCTAGCGTGCATAATCCACCCCTCGTTACAATGTTGGCGAAAATGAATCGAACCTCAGCCTTTTTAGATGGCAACTCGGAAGCGCAAGTGCATCGACCCCCAAGACCTTGAATCATGAAGAGTGGCGCCATATCATGCTATACGTGTTGAACAACCTTGACGAAGTGGCGCCGTACATGCAGTAAGTTCTCAATGAACTTGTTAAATACGCCGTCACTATTCTGCATCCAACCCCCCTTGTTTCTCATTGGTACAGGGAATTTCTTCATGAATTCTGGCATCAATCAAGGGATCCTACCCCGCAACAGCTAGATACCCTTCTTAGATAGGGTGTGGAAAATGGAATGCCCGATTTCATTTTTTGGTTCAAACGGAAGGTATCATCCAATTTAGCTCGTACTTAGTTTGACATTCCAAGTTACTCGTACGTGCGAATAATATAACGATGTATCCTGCTTGAGCTTGCAGGGCTAGAGGGATGCGTCTATGCGTGCCGAGTTGAGACAGGTTGTCGATGGCTTTGCCTATAGAGTCAGGTCATTTTCCGGTTATGACGTGAATGGATATCGCTTTCGCACAACAAGCTATGAGCAGAGTCGGCCCAATCGAAGAACCACAAGTTCTGGAGTTTTTACGCCCGACGTTGATGAGGTCGAGTATTATGGAAGAATTGAAGAAATATACGAACTCAAGTTTCATGGTTCCAAACCTTTTAATCCCGTCATATTCAAATGCCATTGGTTTGATCCTGATGTAACGAGATGGACATATTCTAATCTTGGGCTAGTCGAAATTCGACAGGATTTTATCTTACCAGGAGACGATGTCTATATTGTGGCCCAATAGGCCACGCAAGTTTATTATCTCCCATATGCATATCAAACCAAAAGGCATCTTAAGGGTTGGGATATTGTGCACAGGGTATCCGGTAAAGTGCCTGTCCTAAACGATGAAGATTACAACTTAGACCCAAACACATATGATGGAGAGTTCTTTCAAGAAGAGGGACTAGAAGGGAGGTTTGAGATAGACTTAACCAAAGCGATCGGAATGGAAGTAGACAATGAAATGGTTATTGAAGAGGACGCTGGAGATGAGGTGCAAAGTGTGAAGGACTTACAAATGCTTGAGCGATTACATTTAGACAATGACAATGGCAACATTGCTCATTCAGATAGTGTTGATTATTTCGGCATGAGTGATAGTGATGATGAGACTTATGATCCAGCTAATCCCGATCATAAAGATTATTTCTAATACATGTAATACTATGTTATTTTGTAATTACATTTTGTTTATTTTACATCTCTTTCTAAGTACTTCTTGTTTATCTGTGCTTATTGGTTTACTCTTTTTAATTGCAGGTGAATGAACAAAGATGGTGGGCAGTGGGATGAGGAAGCTAGCGTCCTTGTACGGAAGGACAATGACCGCTGCACCGGGGGAGAGTAGGAGGAGGAGCAGTCGTAGGAGGGAGCCATCGCCTGC
Organism: Miscanthus floridulus; assembly: GCF_019320115.1. Lineage (NCBI taxonomy): Eukaryota > Viridiplantae > Streptophyta > Magnoliopsida > Poales > Poaceae > Miscanthus > Miscanthus floridulus. Next base: position 122,117,948 of record NC_089583.1, read on the forward strand.
CGCCTTGTCATGTGAGGAGGAGGAGGAGGAGGAGGAGGAGCAGGTACCCTAGGAGGATGCCGAGGAGGCGCAGGAGGACGCGTAGGAGGAGGCGTAGGAGGACATGCAGGAGGAGGTGCTGGAGGACACGTAGGAGGACGATGATACCGCAGGGGGTTCCGCTTCCTCTAGTTCATCGAGCGTCTACTTGCGAGGTCCCGCGAGCCTCCCTCAGCGACCGATACCTCGTGAGAGTCGCCCGCTGATTTGACCTAAGGGGGAAAAGTAAGTAACTTTAGATATTATCACTACTTTATATGATATGTTGAAAATTAAAATAGAAACTAATAATTTTTCTTAATCACTTGGGCAGGAACTGGACGATTGTGGCGAGTGGAGGTGCTCACACACGCCAAGTCAATGGCATCCTCGGTCTTCTGTGCAAGGAGCACTTCCCTAGTCTGGTTGAGTATGTCGGAGTGACAGGGCCGGTCTACTCGTTTGACCACTATGCCGCCGCCCCCGATGCTGTAGATCAGGACCGTAGGGTATTCAACAACAAGGCGGAGCGGGTGAAGCAAGAGCTATGGGTAAGTCTTCCTTGCACTACATTGGTCAATACATCGCATTCATTGGACATTCTTGAAATTGTTGGAATATGAGAGTATGAGTGTATTAGGCCCATGAGGCCCATGTATGACTAATATACATTGCTACCCTTCTAGGGTTAGCCTGATAATGAATCCACACAATTCTAGCATGATATCAGACTAGGTTTTCCTCCCTCCCCTTCCCCAACCAGCCGCCAGGCGCCGCCGGCCAGCCTCTTGCCGCCGCCATGGCTGGACGCCCTCCCCCTCCCTCCCCAACCTACTTCCACATTTTCCCCTCCCTTCCCTACCCGTCGTGGGCCTAGCGCGCGGGCGCTGGCCTCCTTGCCACGGACGCGGATGGCCTGGCCACCGCCGTTGTCGCTGCGGGCGTGGGCGCGGGTGCCGGCGCGGGCACGGGCATGGGCGTGGGTGGCCCAGCCGCCGCTGCGGGCGCGGGCGCAGGCGGCCCCGCCGCTACGGGTGCGGGTGTAGGCGGCCCCGCCGCTGCGGGCGCGGGCGCGGGCGCAGGCGGCCCCGCCGCCGCGGGCGCGGGCTCGGGCAGCCTGCCCACTGCCGCCGCCGCCGCTGCTGCTGGGGCGGGCGCGGGCGTAGGCAGCCACGCCGCTGCCGCTGGGGGCGCGGGGGAGACCCTGGAGCCTTTCTTCTTCCCCGCTCCCCCTCCTCTGCCACCCCCTGCCCCTCTCCAGACGGCAGGGGCCAACTCCGCTCTCGTCGCCGCTCTCGTGGCTGCATGGGCTGCTGCTGCGGACAGCCAGGCCCGGGTGCGGGCGGCCGCCCTCGCTTTGGAGCGCGAGCGCGACGCGGCTGATGCCCTAGCCCGCCAGATCGCTGAGGCGGAGCAGCTCCTCATCCTCCCTCCATCCTATGACACCGCGGCCACCTCCTCAGGCTCGACGGGTCACCGCGCGTCTCACACCACGGTCATCTAGCACGACCCGACCGACCCGCACATGGCTCAGCTCCACTACCAGGCCGGGGGTGTCCAGAACATCCGACTCCTCATCCCGGTCATCCTCGAGCCTGAGTCACCCTCTTACACCCGCTGGAGGGACCTGGTTCTCCTCACCCTCCGCCGCTACGCCCTCGACGACCACGTCCTAGTCGACGCCTCGGTCGCGGTCTAGACCCCATCGTGGCTATGCCTTGACAGCGTCGTCCTCTCCTAGATCCTTGGGACGATCTCCCTGGACCTCCACGACCTCGTCCGCAACTCTGCTGACGCTCGCCGGGCCTGGCTTGCGCTCGAGGGCCAGTTTCTGGGCAATGCCGAAGCCCGGGCCATGTGAGCTTCCGCACCTTCGTCTAGGGTGACCTCTTCGTTGGCGATTTCTGTTGGCACATGAAGAGCATGGCGGACTTCCTCGGCGACCTTGGCTGGCCCGTGGAGGACCGCATTCTGGTCCTCAATGTCCTCCGCGGGCTCAGTGACCGCTACGCCCACCTCCGGACGTGGATCACCCGGCAGAGGCCCTTTCCCTCCTTCTTGCAGGTCCGTGACAACCTTGTCATGGAGGAGCTCACTCAGGGCGTCTAGCCAGGGTCCACCTCCGCGCCAGGGTCCTTGTCTTCCTCGACTGCCCTGGCCGCTACTCCTCCGGCGCGTTCGTTCGCTCCACCGCCGTCGTCGCTTCTTGGTTCTCCTCCCCCCGGGGGTGGAGGGGGGGGCCGTGGCGGCCGCCGTTGCTGTGGAGGGGGGCATGGGGGCCGCGGGGGCCACCACACACCGGTGCCTCTAGGGAGCCACCAGGTGCCCGCGACTCCATGGGGTGCAGCCTGGCCCTCTTTCCACAACCCATGGTTGGGGCGCATCTCCATGTGGCCCTTCCCGGCTCCAGGCGGAGAGCCTCGCCCACCAGTGGCCTTGCTCACTGGAGCTCCTCCGGGGTTTCACTCCCCGTCTGCGTGGGCTACACCTCCCGGTGCATCTTCGTGGGTGCCACCTCCCGACACCTTGCCCGGGCCTGTCGGTTGGAACCCGGCGGCCTTGGCCAGATCCTTCAGCACCATGGCCCTGACACCGCCTGCCGGTACCGACTGGATTGCCAACTCGGGTGCCACTTACCACACTACTCCAGACCCTGGTATACTCTCCTCTATTCACCCTCCTTCTGCCTCTCATCCTTTGTCCATCATGGTCGCGAATGGTTCGTGTATTCCAGTTACGTCCGTGGGTGCCGCCGGCACTCATGGTTCCTTTCTTCTTCCTGACATTCTTGTTGCACCCTCTATGGTTCACAACCTTCTTTCTATTCAACGTTTTACAGCTAACAATTCCTGTTCTGTTGAATTTGACTCTTCTGGTCTTACTGTAAAGGATTTGGCTTCCCAGCGTCCTCTTCTCCGATGTGACAGCACGGGACCCCTTTACACCCTTCGGTTTCCGACATCTGCTTCCTCTTCGTCGCTGTCTACTTTGTCAGCTGCCTTCGCCGCCACTCCTTCTTCCACCACTTGGCACCGTCGCCTCGGCCATCCTGGACGTGATGCTCTGATGCAGCTTAGTCGCAGTTCCGACATTGGTTGTACTCGGGCTCACGATGAGCACTTGTGTCATGCGTGCCAGCTGGGCCGTCATGTTCGTCTCCCTTTTTGTTCTTCTTCTTCACATGCTACGCATGTGTTTGATCTTGTACACTGCGACCTATGGACATCTCCTGTCATTAGCATTTCTGGGTATAAATACTATCTTGTGGTGGTTGATGATTTCTCGCATTATTTGTGGACTTTCCCCTTGCATGCAAAGTCAGATACCTTCACCACTCTTCTCCACTTTTTCGCCTGGGTGTCTACTCAGTTTAGCCTTACCATCAAGGCCGTCCAGTGTGACAATGGCCGTGAGTTCGATAACGGCACCTCCCGTGGCTTCTTCCTCTCTCACGGTGTCCAGTTGCGCATGTCTTGCCCGTATACCTCCTCCCAGAACGGCAAGGCCGAGTGCATGATTCGCACCACGAACGACACCATGCGCACCCTTCTGCTCCAGGCGTCGCTTCCTGCTCGCTTCTGGGCCAAGAGTCTGCACACCTCCACCTATCTCCTTAACCGCCTTCCTTCCGCTGCCTGCCCGGCTCCCACACCGCACCACGCTCTCTTTGGTACCCCTCCTCGGTATGACCACCTTCGTGTCTTCGGGTGTGCGCGTTACCCTAACACCACTGCCACCGCTCCCCACAAGTTGGCTCCCCGTTCCGCTCTGTGTGTCTTCCTTGGGTACTCCCCGGATCACAAGGGGTACCGGTGCTTTGACCTCACCTCCCGTCGGGTCCTCATCTCTCGCCACGTGGTGTTTGATGAGTCTGTCTTCCCCTTCTCCACCACCACCACACCATCTCCCACCCCCGATCCTGACCCCTTCTCTCTGTTTCCCACCGACACGGTGGTCCAGCCGTTTTTACCGCTGTCTCCTGCAGGTACTGCTTCCCCGTGCCCCTTGCCGGGCTCGTGCCCCCGCTCGCCGCCCACCAGTGACGCCCCTGGCCCTGCGCCCTGCCCGGGTCCGGAGGCGTCGCCCTTCGGAGCTGCCCCTGCCCCTCCGTCCGCAGCGGGTCCGGGGACGCCGCCTGTCGCACCTCCTGCGCGTTTCGCCCAGCCAGTGCATGTCTACCAGCGCCGTGTGCCGGCGGCAACGCTGCCTCCGGCACCACCGGGGTCCACCTCTCCACTGGTGACGCCTACACCACCGGTGGCTCCTTCTCCGCCGGCGACCCCTACACCGCCGCCGCCGCCTCAGGCTGCCCGTGTCGCGTCGCCGGTGTACCACCCGCCACTCCTTCAACGACACCCGCGGCATGTTCACCCTATGGTGACGCGTCACGCGGCTGGTACCCTGCGGCCCCGGGCTCTCGCGACGATGCCCGACGACCCGTAGATCTCTCCTGTACCCTCTTCCGTTCGCGATGCCTTGTCGGACCCTCATTGGCGCCGCGCGATGGAAGAGGAGTACGCGGCTCTCCTCGTCAACCAGACATGGGATCTGGTGCCCCATCCACCCGGATCCAACGTCGTCACCGGCAAGTGGATCTGGACACACAAGCGGCGGGCTAATGGTACCCTTGAGAGGTACAAGGCTCGCTGGGTTCTTCGGGGTTTCACTCAGCGCCCTGGAGTCGATTATGATGAGACTTTCAGCCCTGTGGTGAAGCCGGCCACCGTACGCACAGTGCTCTCCCTGGCTCTCAGTCGCTCTTGGCCCATGCATCAGCTGGACGTCAAGAATGCTTTTCTCCACGGGACTCTCACCGAGACAGTCTACTGTAGCCAGCCAGCGGGGTTTGTTGACTCTTCTCGTCCGGACATGGTCTGCCGGCTCAACAAGTCTCTCTACGGCCTCAAGCAGGCCCCCAGGGCGTGGTACTCTCAGTTTGCTGCTTTCCTGCTGACACTGGGGTTTGTGGAGACCAAGTCGGATACGTCCCTGTTTATCTATCACCATGGAGCTGAGACTGCCTATCTGCTGCTCTACGTTGATGATATTGTCCTCACAGCCTCCAGCCTGTCCTTACTCAGCCGTGTCATCGCCTCTCTTCAGCAGGAGTTTGCTATGAAGGATCTTGGTGTGCTCCACCACTTCCTCGGGGTCACTGTTGAGCCTCGCCCCACCGGCCTTCTCCTTCACCAGCGGCAGTACACTCTTGATATCCTAGAGCATGCTGGGATGACTAACTGCAAGCCCTGCTCTACTCCAGTTGACACATAGGGCAAGCTGTCAGAGGCCGTGGGCACCACCGTGGCAGACCCCACTGCTTACCAGAGTCTTGCAGGTGCCCTTCAGTACCTCACCTTCACCAGGCCAGACATCACCTATGTAGTGCAGCAGATATGCCTTCACATGCATGATCCCCGAGAGCCTCACCTCACTACGCTCAAGCGCCTCCTCCGTTACCTCCGCGGCACTGTCGACTACGGCTTACTCCTTCAGCGGTCTTCCTCCACCGAGCTCGTCGTCTACACTGACGCCGACTGGGCCGGGTGTCCGGACACTCAGCGCTCTACCTCCAGCTACGCTGTCTTTCTGGGCGGCAACCTGGTGTCCTGGTCGTCCAAGCGCCAGCCGGTGGTCTCCCGATCCAGTGCCGAGGCAGAGTACCGAGCTGTCGCTAACGGCGTGGCTGAGGCCTCCTGGCTCCGACAGCTCCTTGCCGAGCTCCACAGCCCTCTCTCCCGGAGCACGTTGGTCTACTGCGACAATGTCAGTGCGGTGTACCTCTCCACCAACCCCGTGCAGCACCAACAGACCAAGCATGTGGAGATCGACCTACACTTTGTCCGTGATCGGGTTGCCATCGGTGATGTTCGGGTCCTCCACGTCCCGACCACCTCCCAGTTTGCCGACATCTTCACCAAGGGCCTCCCGTCATCGACCTTCACTGAGTTTCGCTCCAGCCTCAACATCATTGGTGGCTAGTTGCGTCTGTGGGGGGGCTCGTGTGTGTGCTTCTTTTCATGTCCAGTCTGTAACTCCGCTGCGACGGTAGTTCAGACTGCAGGGGGGGTGTTGGAATATGAGAGTATGAGTGTATTAGGCCCATGAGGCCCATGTATGACTAATATACATTGCTACCCTTCTAGGGTTAGCCTGATAATGAATCCACACAATTCTAGCAGAAATAATGAATGGATACATCGTGTTTGTATGCAGGATTTCTTTAGATGCCAGGACAGACTTGAGGCCAGGGCAGATGCGGTGGCTACCAAATGCTGCAAAAAACTAGTCGTGGACATGCATTGCGAGGCGCGCATCCAGGCCATCGTAACTTACCACGGGACCGTCCTTAGAATGAAGGTCACCAAAAGGGACGCAAGAACCATGATGCTAACCCGGGACCAGTACCTACAGGTAAATATAGAACATTAATATTGATTCCTTTTGAGATTAAGTAGGCTTAATTTCATCTTCTGATATGTCATGTACTTGATGATCTGTAGATGATTCCTTATTGGTGCGCCGCGCATCCCCAATGCTGGGTATAGATGGTGGACAAGTGGTGCTCACGTGAGTGGGAGGAGACGCACAACTTGTGCCGGGAGCGGCGTTTGATGATGCCAGGTGTAGCACACCATCAAGGCAGCCGTAGCCTCAGCAGATACGCTGAAACATGGGTACGCGAATTCATTTATTTATTCTAATGCTCAATTCTGCATGATTTCTAATCATCTTGCTGTTTTTCTTGCAGTCGGCGTCACATGGTGGCCAGCCTTGCTCCATCTTCAAGGCATTTGCTATGGCCCATAAGGGAAAGGCGGCGTCTGACGTCGACTACAACCCGGAGGACGGGCCCGAGGCGTACAACAATGCGACCGTCCACAACCGCCTTAGTGAGTACACATCGATGGCAAGAGAGGTCCATGGGCCAGAGTACGATCCGAGAACTGATGACCTTGATGGAGAAGTCGTCATGAGGGTGGGAGGAGGCAAGAAGCATGGGCGGTACTGGATTGGCGACGGCGCAATCGACTCGGCCGCTACTCCCAGTCTCTCCCAGATTCGAGCAAGAAGCACGAGCACGAGCCTGGACATACGACCTCGGCAGGACACTTCATACCACCGGGTGGAGGCACTCGAGGTTATTCCAGGTTTATTCGTCGTTCATTGGTTTTTTCATACCTTTCCTTTGCATTATTGTAACATTAGAGTGAATATACTGTAGGCCCAGCTAGAACAAGAGAGGAGGATACGGGAGCAGATGCAGGTAAAGATGGAGAGGGTGGAGGCCGAGCGGGAGGCCGAGCAGCGGAGGATGGTGGACATTCTTCATTACATGCAAAGTCTTGGCGCTGCTACGGGTGTAGGTCCGCCACCTTCGCTATTCGCTCCACCTCCACCTCCACCTCCTCACTATTCTATTCCTGTGAGTATAAATGTTTTAGTTTGTATGTTCATGCTTACAGTCAAACCTAGTGGAGTATAAAAGTTTTATTCATGTATGGTATATATTTATCTTGTCTCACACATGCAATCTCTTCTCATTTGTGCAGAATCAATCGGCGGCATCGAACGATCATCATGCTTCAGCGAATCCTTCACCAAATCAGTCTCATTGGCCATCTTGATGATGATACTTGTGGTTGTTAATGGTACTTCTATTTGCAATTGTGGTTGTAGATGATGGAGCACTTGGATTACTTGTGAACTTATTTGTGATATATTGTGAGACATGTGACGTTTGTGATATATATGTGACGTTTGTGATATATATGTGGTGTTGGTGATATATATATGTTGTTGATGATATATATGTGATGTTGGTGATGTTTGTTATATATATCTTCTGTTTATTTGGATAGGATATAAAAAACAAATAAAAAAAGCTGTTTTCAGTCACTTTGCCGAGTGCAATGGCCATGACACTCGGCAAAGTGACTACCTGGGAACATGCTTTGCCGAGTGCAAAGGCCATTGCACTCGGCAAATATCACAGATTTGCCGAGTGCCACGGGAAAGGCACTCGGCAAAGGTCGCCTGTTTGCCAAGTGTGTTGCCGGTGGCACTCGGCAAAGCGGTCACCTTTGCCGAGTGTCTGAGTCAACGGTGCCCGGCAAAGCGGCCACCTTTGCCGAGTGCTTGACCTTGACACTCAGCAAAGCCGTCGTCACGGTGGCGCTCACCGTCACGGTGACTTTTCTTTACCGAGTGTCCGATTAGCACTCGACAAAGGCTTTGCCGAATGCCCGATAAAGTGCACTCGGCAAAGAGGTCTTTGCCGATAAACTGTTTACCGAGCGTCCTTTGCCGAGTGTAAGACTTTGCCGAGTGTATATCGGCCTTTGCCGAGTGCCAAGCTAAATCCGGTAGTGATACATACATACATACATACGTATGTACGTACATACATACATATGGCCGTGCATTTTATGAGATGATGCAAAGCCAAGGATGATGGAACCATACATGCATACTTTGCGGATTCGGATGCATGCGTGCGCTTAATTAATTTCCTAGCTTGTCTATGAAAATTGCGGTCGCCATCACCGTACCGGCCCCACTATATACATCATCATTGTTATTATACTATTATTATTATGCGTTCAGTTTATCGTCGAATTGAAAACACATATAGGCAGCCATGCATGTAGGCATGGCTTCCAAGTTTGTTCACCACCGTCCATTCCCTACTCACATTAAGCTAGCAACCTGGTGCTGCAAGGCTAGCACCCATGCACGGCACCGCTACTCATCTGCGGTTCCATCGCTTTTGTAGATTTTATTCCCAAGCTAGCACGATGCCTAATCGGGGGATACCGTGGTCCATCTAGCACTAGTAGACTGTCTGCGATGCGCTAATCGATACGACCTTTACAGCCAAACCATGCACGCATTGGTGACCGACCCAGCAGCACACCACAATTATCTGTCCTCTGAGTCTCTCAACGTCACCGCCGCCGCAGCATGCATGGAGTAGGCATATATTTTTTTGTCAGTGAGATCGACTTTCATTTGCATTTCGTATGTTGATAATTATTTTGATGTTTTCAAATTTTAAGACGACAAGAAGAAGAACCGATCGAGTTTCATAGTGCTTTTGTAGATCGGTGCCTAGAAATAACGCTGTAAGAAGAACCGAACGTCGTTTTCCTCGTGCGGCCCCGTGGACGTTTTGGACCTGGCAGAGTGGCAGTTGGAGCTGGCACTGGCATCGGCGCGCGCGTCACCGTTGATTCCGTCTTCCCATATGGATCGGGATCGATCGGAGCACGAGCACCGTTTGCTCTCAACCCGGACAACAGATGATGGATGTACCTGGCTCTCCATATATACATATACCCAGATGTTGGATTTTGTGAGCATGAGGTGAAGCCGTACGTCAAGGTGCCGCTGTCGCCTGATTAATTTGCCTTAATGAAGCAAACGACACTTCAGGACGTGCGCAACGCTGTGATTTAGCTAGTGCCCTCGTGAGCGTAGGATAGATATATCAGAGAGGTCACCTAGTAGAGAAATTAAAAGATGATAGCTCGCAGAGTGTCCAACTAAACTACCTCAAAATCTGATAAAATAATTAGTTGAACATCTAAACTATCTCAAACAAAATAGTTGCCAACTATAAATTTAAATTTAAAGATAACATTAAGGGCTACAACCTTAATTTGGTATATACAACGTCAACATCCGAAGTTATTCCAGAAAAGAAAATCAAAAAATGGATTCCAAAATTCGATAAATTAAAAAGCGAATAATATTTAAGTCTCTAAACTATCTCAAATATAAATATCGTCAACTACAAATCTATAGATCACACCATGAGCTACAATATCAATTTATGACGTTATTTTAAAAACTCAAAACTTTGAAATCAAAATGAATTAAAATAGATATTTGGGCTTCTAAATTATCTCAACTAAAATAGATGTCAAATATAATTTTGTGGATCATGCCGCGCTCTATTAGTTTGATATAAGCTTTTATCTTCATTTGATTTTATATGAAAAAGTTATAAATTATTTTGATATATATAAGCGACCACCTGATATGTGGACTTATTAGCGACGTAAAGCACCCACTGAAACCACCTCAGGTCAGATCAAACCGTTTGTGGAGACAGAATATCTGGTTTTGTTGGTCACGGAGTGAGGTAGACACCCTTCTAGCTAATAAGCGTCATAGCCTCATAGGATCATAAAGATTTTTTTTTCTTTTAATACAGATTATAGTGTCCGAATAGGAGCAAGGCAAGTCAGCGTTCTCCTACGTACAGTGTTGGTTTGAAAAAGGGCAGGAACGAACTACCGAACATCCCCTAGCTCGTCTCGTCGTCTTACCTTGCCTTAGAAAACGACGAAAAAGTATACGTACACGGAGCTATGGAACGCCGAGGCGAGTGTACACGCTTCCAACTGCCAGGCTTAGTAAGAGGCTGAGACTATTAAAAGGTATTCTCCGAAGATGCTGGATGAGTAGCTCTTAAGAAGTACCAGACAAGCTCATCCACATTTTCTGATCTTAGTCATTAGTAAGTAGATTAAAGATTATTAATATAGCATATTGTCGCTTCGTAATGTAAGGACAATATCGGTGTTAGTACTCCCCCCGTCCTAAAATGTAGGGACATTTGAAAATTTGTCATGAAATATAGTGCATCCGGGAAACAAGAAGATAATGTTTACTCAAATAAAAATACATGATTATTTTGTATATGAAAAGTAATCCATGTACTTGCCATATCTTATACAAGGACATTGAGGGTTCACCCTTTAATTATGCGGAATAGAATTGGATTTTAATAGATTATGAAGTTAAGTGAAGGGTACATACGTATATTACACCTTCCTTTGTAATTGGCCAGAATGCACTGTATTTCAGTACGGAGTGAGGAAGTGCTAATATGTTGAACGGTGCAAGATTTGTGTGCCAATCAATGTAGTAGTGTTGAGTAACATAGTTTATTTGGAATTAGTAATAATTGCCATGCCAAAAGTATATATTAGAATGGCCAAACAGTTACCGTAGCTGATCCTATCATAAATAAATTCATAACTATATGTATCCTTTCTAAATTTACCCTCAATCAAACCAAACGCACGCATATGGATTGCAGCCAGAAAGGGCGCGAAACGGCATGTTGGGGTGCGCCAGACGCCGCGTGCTGTTATCCTCCTCCTTGGCTTCTTGCCTCCAAGCCTCCTTGCCTTAATTTCTTTCCGATGCCTGTGCGGCTTGCCTGTCTGCAGTGGTCAATATGCCTGCCTATGCTCATGATGTCATGAAGCCTCTGAAAAGGAACATCCTTCCTTTGCTCAGGACCGGATCGGCATCGGCAGAGAAAAAGGGGGCAACCATGCTCATGCCTACATCATCCGGTCAAGGAAACGAAAAGCAAGAATGGGCGGTGCTGCACTAGCACGACACTAGCCATATATTCCTCCCGTGTCTCTGTTGTGTTCCTGCCCTTTGGGTTCAAGCAAACTCTTGCCATCCTCTTCTATGCGACGATCATGCCAAGCCACATGAACCAAATCCTGCCCGAATTTTTAAATCCTCGACCGGCCGCCCGGCCTTTGCATTGGAGTAAAACATTTCCACGGAATCTTCCGACCATCTACCAGTTCAGTTCCCCCGGCGGGGCTTAGCTTATTCGTTTCTCAATGCCACATTGCCAATTTTATATTTGTATATCTATATATAATGTAATGTAATGTACTGTACTATCCTATGGGCATGGCTAGTGCGAACGAGACTTTGGTTCCAATTCATATATCTATATATGTATTATGTATGTATGTATATGATCGTGATCCTGAGAGACGAATGAACACTGAATACTTACAGGCGCTAAGCTTTTTTAGTTTAATGGCGACGGCAGGTACAGTGTTGCTGTCGAAGAATGATGAGCAGGACATGTCCGCGTTTATAGAAACCGATAATGATCGAGGTGATAGCTGACAGTTGACCACAGCTCAGGTTATATTCTCTCTCTCTCCCTCTCTCTCGAACCTTCCAGTCATATACACCGTGTGGCGGCCTCGTACATAAATTCTTTCGTCTTACTTGAACAGCAGAGCTCCCGTCTTTGTTTAAAAAGAATACACTATGTGGCGGTAATAATCTCTCAAATACCTTGCCCCCAAAAAAGGAAATTCTGCAGCAGGGCTGGCTCAGTACCTTCAGTTTTGGTTCAGCAGTTCATTCTTAACAGGATCGGAGCACATCCATCGAGATATCAAGAAAATAAAATGTACAAGGATCATTCTCATCTTCTAATAATAATAATATACTCTAACACAATGCAAGCCAATCCTGACTCCTGTCATGAGTGACGCAACGTAACGCATGCAAAGAAGAATTTCGTGGCGTCACATAATGGAGCTGATGACAGTTTTTCTTAGCGAGCACTGCATCTTCGAATGGAGTATCAGATATCAGATAAGAATGTGTGAGCGACCGAGGTCATGCATGACATTATTTTCCGGTCCCTCGAGGCTTAAGATATGGTCTTTGCATAATAAAAAGAATGATAGTTGGATGTTTCTGGCTCATCTCCATAAACTAATGATCACACGATATAATATAAGCCCGTTTTTTTTGTATTTCTTAAAATGGACGACATGACATTTGCCGTGATGATAATATACACTATATATCACCCTAGGGGCTAGGGTGGTATATACACGTATACATGTCCTATGTGAACATCTTCCCGGTACTAGTATAGTAATATCCTTGTATAATACTACTACTAGTGGATGATATCAACTATATAGAGAGTGCTCTATTCTTGTTGAAACTTTTGGTGCAAGTCAATTACCGCGTATTGTCCATGTATTCCACTTGTATATTTATGCAAGATTAGTATCATTTCAAATAGATAGCTACCAAGGTCTGCTTTAAAGGAACCCAGAAACAATTTACGAGCAACTAGGCAGAGTTTTAGTAACAATAAGTAGGCCCGGAAATTCGGCATCACACCGATGCAGAAAAAAAATAACATGGCGTGAGAAAAAAAATCTAAATCCTCAATCAAGTGAGCTAAATTGTCCGGCTTAAACAGACCATATATGCCTTGATGGCATTGCACTTGTCTCATTGCTTTTTCCCTTGTGGGGGCAATACCTGTCAAGTGTCAATGATAGGGCAGAGAGGCTCGGTGAGAAAAGAATCTAGGCTTTGGATTCCCATGCCACCTCAGCAATTAGACAAAACCAGAATTTCCTGGCTTAATTAGGTCTGTCCACAGATTATGAGTAAATTATCATGGCATATTGGCATTTGTCCCGGTGATAATACGTGGCTTGCCCACATATTATGAGTAAATATGTGGTTTGGCCACATATTATGAGTATATTATATATAACCCAAGAGTGTGGTATATACGTATGCCCTATATGATGAGCAACTCTTAAGCCTCGTACTTCATTAGGTATCTTCTTGTACAATAATACTACTAGATCACAACAATTAAGGGTGCTTAGTATTAATATTTTTTGTGCAAGTCATGTACTGCATATTATCCATGTATTCTAGCTATATTATGACCCTAGAGTGTGGTATATACACATATCCTATACAAGAATACTATAGTATAACAATTAGAGTCCTCTATTATTGTTGAGATTTCCGCATAGTCAACTCCCATTTTTTTTTTGTGTATTCACATTATCTAATTCTTTGAGATTAGTATATTTAGGGACTTGAATTTATGCTTTGGCATGGCAAAAAAAGGGGCTTTATTGATATGCGCTCCGGCACCTGGCATAACCGTTGTCCTAAATAGAGGCATGTCTAATGGCACTAATATTTCACTTGCCGTCCTTTAAAAAAGTTCTTTCTCATTTGACTTTGAATTTACGCTTTTGTATGGCAAAAAAAGGATTTATTGATATAGGCTACATCAACTGACGTAACTGTCACTTAAATAGAGGCATGTCTAATGACATTAATATTTCACTTGTCGTTCATTCAAAAAATTCTTTCACATTTAACTTTGAATTTACGCTTTGGTGTGGCAAACAAAAGAGGCTTTAATGCTTTATTGATATGCGCTACGGCAACGAGTGTAACCATCATCCTAAATATAGGCATGCCTAATGACATTAATATTTCACTTGTCATTCATTCAAATTTCTCACATTTGACTTTGAATTTACACTTTGGTGTCGCAAAAAAAGGGATGGCAACTAGCGTAACCGTCGGCCTAAATGGAGGCATGTCTAATGGCATTAATATTTCACTTGTTATTCATTCAAAAAATTATTTCACATTTAACTTTGAATTTATGCTTTGGCATGCCAAAAAATGATTTATTAATATGCGCTTCAGCCATTGGCGTAACCGTCGGCCTAAATGGAGGCATGTCTAATGGCATTAATATTTCACATGTCATCCATTCAAAAAATTCACATTTGACTTTGAATTTACGCTTTGGGGTGGTAAAAAGGGCTTTATTGATATGCGCTACGGCAACTGGCGTAACCGTCGGCCTAAATAGAGGCATATCTATAATAGCATTACTATTTCACTTGTCATGCATCCATTCAAAAAATTCTTTCACATTTGACTTTGAATTTACGCTTTGGTGTGGCAAAAGAAGGGTTTTATTGATATGCGCCACGGCAACCGGCGTAACCGTCAACCTAAACAGAGGCATGTTTAATGGCACTAACATTTCACTTGTCTTCCATTCAAAAATTTCATTCACATTTGACTTTGAATTTATGCTTTGGTGTGGCAGAAAAGGGCTTTATTGATATGCACTACGACAACTGGCGTAATTGTCGCTCTCTATGGCAATCGGCGAGCTTAAATGGAAGCATGTCTAATGGCATTAACATTTCACTTGTCATCCATTCAATAATTTCTTTCACATTTGACTTTGAATGACTTTTAGTTCATATCTCTTGATGGTATTAATATTTACCTGTTCCATCGCTATACGTCTAGGTCACGGTACTTCTAAGGCCCCGTTTGGCAGGGCTTCTCCGCCGGCTTTAGGAGCCGTTTGGAGCCGTTTTCTACCAAACGGGGTAAAGTAAAATAGCTTCACTTGTGAAGCCCCTAAAAACATGCTCTTACAGTGATTTGGGGTGGGATGGAGCCAAAAAAAGTGGCTTCTCCCGGCTCCTCCTCCAGACCCCTAAAAATATGTTCTCACAGGGAAGCCATTTTGCCAAACGATTTACTAAAACCGCTTCAGCTCCACCGGTGGAACTATTCGTGGAGCTGAAGCAAAAAAAATGGCTTCACTAGTGAAGTGAAGCCATGCCAAACGGGACCTAAGTATGCATGGTCTTAAATGCATATCGTGTATGACCGCTAATATCTTTTCTCTAGATTGTGTTATTAAAATCCTGAAAATTAAGAGATTCTTTTTCACGATCGTGCCTTAGCACTACTTCTTTCATTAAGCATAAGCAGAGTTTTTGTTACAAGCCTCCACGATCACGGTAATCTCATGATTACCAAGATCAAACTGCAAGCACCGTATGAAAATTAAGAGATCATGCAAGTGTTTTCTAATACAAAATCTATACATATACATATACATATACATATACATATAAAATATGTGTGTCTCCAAGCTAAAAAAAATGTAAGAGCCATTCGCAGGGATCACATTTTTCCTAAAACAATGTTGTTTTTCCCTAACCGGAGGGATCACATTTTTTCCTGCAGGGACAACAGTATATATCTCAATGATAGGTCAGGGAGTCTTGGTGAGAAAAGGATATGTGCTTTGGACTCACACACGTCTCATCAGCATACATGAGCAGAAACGATAAAACTCCAAAACCAAAATTTCAAGGTTTGTGGTTCAGCTAGATACGGCCTCCATTCAAAAATTTCTTCCACATTTGATTTTGAATTTACGCTTTGGGGTGGTAAAAAAGGGTTTATTGATATGCGCTACGGCAATCGGCATAACCGCCAGCCTAAACAGAGGCATGTTTAATGGCATTAATACTTCACTTGTCTTCCATTCAAAAATTTCTCTAACATTTGACTTTGAATTTACGCTTTGGGATGGTAAAAAAGGGCTTTATTGATATGCGCTACGGCAACTGGCGTCGTCGGCCTAAATAGAGGCTTATGCAATAGCATTAATATTTCACATGGCATGCATCCATTCAAAAAATTCTTTCACATTTGACTTTAACTTTACGCTTTGGCGTGGCAAATAAAAGGGCTTTATTAATATGCGCTACGGCAACCAGCATAACCGTCGGCCTAAATAGAGGCATGTCTAATGGCATTAATTTTACTTGTCTTCCAATAAAAAATGTCTTTCACTTGTGACTTTGAATTTACGCTTTGGGGAGGTAAAAAAAAGGGGGCTTTATTGATATGCACTATGGCAACTGGTTGGCCTAAATAGAGGCATATCTAATAGCATTAATATTTCAGTTTCATGCATCCATTCAAAGAAATTCTTTCACATTTGACTTTGAATTTACGCTTTACCGTGGCAAAAAAAGGACCTTATTAATATGCGCTATGGCAACTGGCGTAATTGTCATCCTAAATAGAGGCATATCTAATGGCATTAATATTTCACTTGTCATCGATTAAAAATTTTGTTTCACATTTGACTTTGAATTTATGGTTTGGCGTAGCAAAAAAGGGCTTTGTTGATATGCGCTACGGCAACGGACGTTACCGCCGGCCTAAATAGAGGCATGTCTAATAACATTAATAAATTCACTTGTCATCCATTCAAAAGTTTCTTTTACATCTGACGGCTAATATATTTTTGTATAGATTGTGCTATTAAAACCCTGAAAATTAAATGATCGTGCAAGTGTTTTCTAATACAAATCTATACGTATATGATATGTGTGTCACCAAGCTAAAAAACGTAAGAGCCATTCACATTTATAAATTTTAAAAGTTTGCTCAAATCTTGCCATAAACAATGTTTTTCCATACCTGGCGGGAGCATATTTTTCCGTGCAGGGACAACAGTATACCTATTAATGATAGGACAGGGAGTCTTGGGTGAGAAAAGGATATGTGCTTTGGACTCACGTACGCCTCATCAGCAGACATGATCAGAAACGATAAAACTCCAAAACCAAAATTTCCAGGCTTGTGGTTCAGCCACACCACATACGGCCTCCTCTGCAAAATAAACCCGCTACACGTTAAAACCTCGCTGTTATTTGCCGGTATCTTTCAGACGAGCGGTAGTGCGTGATGACGAAACAAAAATCCTCTCTCTCGCTCACGCACGGCTGAATCACCGCCAGCGCAAAAAAAAAAAAAAAAAAAAAAACCAAGTTGCTAGTAAGAAATTACTAGAATTATGTCGAGATGCGATTCCAGTTCAGTTCAAGTCGTGTGTTGAATTTTTCTCGCCGCAAAGATAAGCACCAGTAGTACGTAGCACATTTTATTGAAGATACAGTAGCCATTTTATCCCTCAACTATTACTCGAGGTTCAATTTCACCCCTAAACTTTCAAAACGGCCATTTAAATCTTCAAACTTTAGTTTTAGGCTTAGTTTCATCGTACAAGTATGAAGATAATCGTTTTAGTTCTCAAATTTTATATTTTGGGCTCAATTTCATCCATAAACTATCAAAGTGCATTTAACTTTTAATTTCAACTCGTTTTTGTCTATTCAAAAACAAAACTTTATATTTTTGGCATAATTTCATCCATAAATTATCAAAATCATATATCTTCTATTGTTTCAATATATCCATGTATTCTTAAAGAATAAGTAGTGTTCGAAGCAACTGTAATTACTCCCACAAATATCATTTAGTAGGATATATATAAATGGTACCATTATAAGGTAACACTAAAATTAACAGCTTGGAATTATTAATGGCCACGAATGAGTTTTTGGATGAATATTATTTTTCTATCTCCAATCACCGGTGGTTTTGGAGCTAACTAGGTGCAACAGTGCAGCGTTCCACGTAGAACGTAGATAAAGTTGAGTTGAAAATAAAAGTTTAAAGAACAAAATACACTTAGTTTATAAGTGAAATAGAGCCCAAAATGCAAAGTTTGAGAACTAAAACGATCATCTTCATAGTTTTAGGATGGAATTGAGCCTAAAAGTAGAGTTTGAGGACTAAAACGGTCATTTTAAAATTTCAGGGACGAAACTGGGCCTCTGAAAGCTCTAGTTTGGTTTTGGTGAATTGATGAAACCCTAAGTACTAACCTAGTTTATCAAGTGATCATGAGATAGGTAGCACATTCCGAGTGGTGAAGCAAATGAAGATCACAACATGATGATGATGCCATGATGATGATCAAGTGCTTGGACTTGGAAAGAAGAAAGAGAAAAACAAAAAGCTCAAGGCAAAGGTATAAAAGATAGGAGCTATTTTGTTTTGGTGATCAAGACACTTAGAGAGTGTAATCACATTTAGGTTTGATAGCCGTACTATTAAGAGGGGTGAAACTCGTATCAGAATACGGTTATCAAAGTGCCACTAGATGCTCTAACTCATTGCATATGCATTTAGGATCTAGTGGAGTGCTAACACCCTTGAAAATGCTTGTAAAAATATGCTAACACATGTGCACAAGGTGATATATTTGGTGGTTGGCACATTTGATCAAGGGTGGTGAAGTTTAGGTGCAAGGGTAAAAAACTCCACCGGTGGAGTGTCCGCCCGTAGAGTGCGGACAGTCCGATGGTGCCGCCGGCGCCCTAGACAGAAAGACGGAGGTCACTAGAAGTGACCGGATGCTGGTCTCGGTTGGACTGGCGCGTCCGGTCAGGTGTAGCAGCGAAGACGCTGACGTCGGTCAAATGACCGGATGCTGGGTCGCTCTACGACCGGACGCTAAAGGGCTGCGTCCGGTTGTGTTGTCGATCGGCACAGTAATTAGGGTTAAGCACCGGACGCTGGGTTGTGTCTGATCAAGCTTGACCGGACGCGTCCGGTCGGCAAAAATCAGTTTTGGAACCTTACTGTAAATGACCGGACGCTGGGTGTTCAGCGTCCGGTCAACTCAGGAGCAATGTTTGGTCAAGGTAGATGACCGTTGAAGTCGGGACACGTGGCTGACTATGAGCGACCGGACGCTGGGGCTCAGCGTCCGGTCAACTGACCGGAGCGTCCGGTCAGCCCACATTATGCCCAATGAAGGGGTATAACGGCTCTATTTTGTGGGGGCTTCTATTTAAGCCCTATGGCCGGCTATAGCTCATATCTTTGGCTATTTTCATTGACATAGCAATCTTGTGAGCTTAGCCAAAGCCCTCCCACTCATCTCTATCATTGATTCATCATCATAGTGAGATTGGGAGTGAATCCAAGTGCATTGCTTGAGTAATTGCATCTAGAGGCACTTGGTGTTCGTGTTTCGCTGCGGAATTCGCTTGTTACTCTTGGTGGTTGCCGCCACCTAGACAGCTTGAAGCAGTGAGGATCGTCGAGCGGAGGGTGGTGATTGTCTCCGGCTCCGATCGTGGTGATTGTGAGGGGTTCTTGACCTTTCCCCGGCGGAGAGCTAAAAGGTACTCTAGTAAATTGCCCATGGCTTGTGTGATCCTCATCTTGTGTTGGTTGTGCGGCACCCTATTGAGGGTTTGGCGTGTGAAGCCAATTAGCGCGTGAACCTTCAAGTGAGTGAATCGCCACAACGAGGACTAGCTTGCCAGCAAGCAAGTGAACCTCGGTAAAAATCATTGTGTTCATCTTTGATTCTGAGGTGATTGGTCTTCATTGTTATTCATCCTTGTGATTGATTGGTTCATTCATCTTCACGGCGGTATAATCTTCTTGATCACTCTCTTTATATTATCGCAAACTAGTTGACAAGCTCTTTAGTGTAACTAGTTGTGAGAGCTTACTAGCTTGTTTGGTGTGGCTCTTTAGTTAGCCTTTGAGAGCACACTAACATAGAGTAGTGTCATACCTCTTGTGTGAATCGACACTATCAAACTAGAATTGTGGTAGGTGGCTTATATTTTGAGTAGACTAGCGCAACACTTGCTTCGCCTTTTAATTATCTAACTATTTTGTTAAGTGTTGTTGTAGAAATTTTATTAGGCTATTCACCCCCCTCTAGCCATTAGGATCTTTCAAGTGGTATTAGAGCTGAGGTCACCATTATTTGAGGCTTAACAACCTTCGGTGTTAAAATGGCTCAAATCAACAACACCAAAAAGCCACCATAATTTGATGGCTCTAACTATCCCTATTGGAAGGTCAAGATGACAACTTATATCAAGTCAATCAATAGGAAGGTTTGAAAGGTGGTAGAAACAAAAATTGAGATTAAAGATCTAGAGAATCCCACCATGGTCGAAGAAGTACTTCTCCAAAACAATGACATTGCTCTAAATGCTATTCATGATGCAATTGATGAAAGAACATTTGAGCAAGTCAAAAATATTGAGATGGCTCATGAGGCATGGAAGAAGTTGGAAGAATCATTTGAGGGCACTCAAGCTGTGAAGGGTGCAAAGGCTTACATTCTCAAAGAAAAGTTTGCAAGCTTCAAGATGAAGGATGATGAGAGTGTGCCAGAGATGTTCCATAGGCTTCAAGTGCTTATCAATGATCTCAAAGCACTTAGAGAAGAAGTGAAGGATAAGGACTTCTCCCACAAGTTCTTGAGATGCTTATCTTCAAGATTTGGCACATTGGTCACTATTCTAGTAAGGAGTGGTTTGGACACCATGACACTAAACCAAGTGTTGGGATATATAATGACTGATGATACATATAGAGATGATGATGAGAAGGAAGAAAAGAAGGAGAAGAAAGATGAGAAGAAGAAGAGCATGGCATTCAAAGCCACATCATCCAAGGGCAAAGCAAAGCAAGAAACATCAAGTGAAAAAGATGAATCTTGGGATGATGATGATGATGAGAAGATGGCTCTATTTGTCAAGAGATTTGACAAGTTCATGGTGAAGAAGGGCTACCATGCTAGAAGAAAGAAGTCTTCATCCAAAAACAAAGAAGAGTCAAGAAGGTGCTTCAAGTGTGAAAGCAAAGATCATCTTGTTGCTCAATACCCATACAATAGTGACAATGATGATGACAACAAGAAGAACAAGAAGAAGGACAAGAAGAAAAAGAAAGAGATGAAGGACAAGATGGCCTTCAAGAAGAAGAAGGGTGGTTCATATGTAGTCACTTGGCATAGTGATGCTTCCTCAAGTGATGATGATGATGATAGTGATGATTACAAGACCACCAAGAAGAAGGTTCTTGTAAGCATTGCCATTAATGAGAAGCCTTCTCTCTTTGGATCTTTATCATGCTTCATGGCTAAGGCCACTAAGGTACAATCTTGTGATGATGAAAGTGATGAAGAACATGTTGATGATAATGAACATGAAAATGAAAATGATAGCGATAGTGATGATGATGAACCTACTAAGGATGAATTATTTGACATGCTAGAAGATGCTAAAGAACACTTTGACATTAAGAGAAGGGAATGCAAGAGCTTAAATAAGAAGGTAAAAGCCCTTAAGCAAGTCCTTGATGAGCTCAAAGCAACTCATGAGAAGCTAGAGGAAGCCCATGAGAAGCTTGGCAAAGCTCACAAAAAGCTTGAAAAGGCTCATTCCTCTTTGCTTGATGAGCAAAATAAAAAGAAGCATGTTGAAACTTACAATGTAGGTTTAACTTATGACATAATTGATGAATCACTATCTATGCCTATCATTGTTGCTCCTACTAACCCTTCTTGTAGCACTTCCACTTCTACCTCATCTAGTAGTGATGGTCTCACTTGTGACACCTCACTAGTGGTTAAGAATGAGAACCTCAAGAAGGAGGTCAATAAGCTCACTCACACCTTAGCTAAAGTTTATGGTGGTGAGGACCACTTGCTTATGTGCTTGGGTAGTCAAAGAGCTTCTCTCTACAAAGAGGGATTGGGCTATACCCCCAAGAAAGGCAAGGCGGCCTTTGCTCCTCACAAGACTAGTTTTGTGAAGAACAATGGTCGGTTTTGCACTAGTTATAAGCAAGTTGGTCACAAAGAGCAAGAATGCAAAAACAAGAGCAAAAATGCTAATGCATCCTCCATTAAGCTTGATTCATGCTATATGCTTACTAAGGGTACAAATGGTGTGAAGGCTAAGTTCATTGGTAAACCATGGATGGGCTCAAAGAAGAAAGTCATTTGGGTTCCAAAGAGTTTAGTAACTAACCTTCAAGGACCCAAGCAAGTTTGGGTACCTAAAAAGAATTGATCTTCTTTTGTAGGTCAATTACAAAGCTAGAGGAAGGTATTGGGTTTTTGATAGTGGGTGCACTCAACACATGATCGGTGATGCAAGAATGTTCAACTCAATCAACACCAATGGCAATGATGGTTATGATAGTATCACATTTGGTGATAATGGCAAAGGCAAGGTCAAAGGGCTTGGTAAGATTGCAATATCCAATAACATGAGTATATTCAATGTGTTGCTAGTAGAGAGCTTGAACTTCAATTTGCTATCCGTGGCACAATTGTGTGATCTTGGATTTAAATGCATATTTGGGGTAGATGATGTAGAGATCATAAGTGTAGATGGCTCTAACTTGATCTTCAAAGGCTTTAGATATGAGAATCTATACTTGGTTGATTTCAATGCTAGTAAAGCTAAATTATCTACATTCTTGTTCACAAGTCTAGCATGGATTGGTTATAGCATAGAAGGCTTGGTCATGTTGGAATGAAACAATTGAATAGATTGGTTAAGCATGACTTAGTTAAAGGCTTGAAAGATGTTGTGTTTGAAAAGGATAAGCTTTGTAGCTCTTGTCAAGCTAGCAAACAAGTTGGAAACACCCATCCTAAGAAAAGCATGATGAGCACTAGTAAAGCATTTGAGTTATTGCACATGGATTTGTTTGGGCCAACACAATACACTAGCATTGGTGGAAACAGATATGGATTTGTGATAGTGGATGACTACACTAGATACACATGGGTATTCTTTCTAGTGGACAAAAGTGATGTATTTGCAACATTCAAATCATTTGTCAAAGGCATTCACAATGAGTTTGAAACAACCATCAAGAGAGTTAGAAGTGACAATGGTAGTGAGTTTAAGAACACTAGAATTGATGAGTTATGTGATGAATTTGGAATTAGACATCAATTCTTGGTCAAGTACACTTCTCAATCAAATGGCCTTGTTGAGAGGAAAAATAGAACACTCATTGATATGGCAAGGTCTATGCTTAGTGAGTATAATGTGAGTCAATCTTTTTGGGCCAAAGCTATCAACACGACGTGCTATTGTAGCAATCGCCTTTATTATCACCGATTGAAAGAAAAAACACCATATGAGCTCTTGAATGGTAGAAAGCCTAACATTGCATATTTTCGGGCCTTTGGCTGCAAATGCTATATCTTGAAGAAAGGCACTAGATTGGGCAAGTTTGACAAGAAATGTGATGAAGGATTCCTACTTGATTACTCCACTACAAGCAAAGCATATAGAGTTTAGAATTTAGATAGTGGTACTCTTGAGGAGGTTCATGATGTTGAATTTGATGAAACTAAGGGTTCACAAGTAGAGAATGAGAACTTGGAAGATGTTAGAGGCATTCAACTTTCAAATGACATGAAGAACATGGATATTGGTGAATTGAGGCCTAGGCAAGTGAATGGTGATAAAGATGATCAAGTGCAAGTGCTCTTTAACTCAAATGTGCAAGATGATACAAATCAAGTTAGTGCAAGTGGCTCTCATGATAATGAACAAGATCAAGTGGGTAGTACATCATCTCAACCTAATGATCAAGCAAGTGCAAGCAATCAAGTTGCAATCCTCCAACCAACCAATGTTGCAAGAGATCATCCTTTGGACACAATAATTGGAGATATTTCAAGAGGTGTACAAACAAGATCAAGATTGGCATCATTTTGTGAACACTTCTCATTTGTGTCATCCATTAAACCAAAGAAGATAGATGAAGCATTGAAGGATGTTGATTGGGTAAATGCTATGTATGAAGAATTGAATAACTTCACAAGAAATCAAGTATGGGAATTAGTAGAAAGACCAAAGGGACACAATATGATTGGAACCAAATGGGTCTTTAGAAATAAGCAAGATTAAGATGGGATAGTAGTAAGGAATAAAGCAAGATTGGTAGTACAAGGATATACACAAGTTGAAGGTCTTGACTTTGGAGAAACATATGCCCCGGTTGCTAGATTAGAAGCAATAAGAATCTTGCTAGCCTATGCTTGTGCTCACAACATCAAGCTCTATCAAATGGATGTCAAGAGTGCATTTCTCAATTGTTATATCAATGAAGAAGTATATGTTGAGCAACCTCCCAGTTTTAAAGATGATAAGAAGCCCAACCATGTGTACAAGTTGAAGAAAGCATTGTATGGCTTGAAGCAAGCTCCTAGAGCATGATATGAGAGATTGAGGGATTTCCTACTCTCTAAAGGGTTCACAATGGGCAAGGTTGACACCACTCTTTTCATCAAGAAGATTGGAAAAGATCTATTTGTATTGCAAATCTTTGTAGATGACATCATATTTGGATCAACAAATCAAGATTTTTGTGATGAGTTTGGAAAGATGATGGCTAATGAGTTTGAAATGTCCATGATTGGAGAATTGAGTTACTTCCTTAGTTTTCAAATCAAGCAATTAAAGAATGGTACATTTGTGAGTCAAGGCAAGTACATCAAGGACATGATCAAGAAGTTTGGCATGATTGATAGCAAAGTCATTAGCACACCAATGGAAACCAATGGCAACTTGGATAGTGATGCAAATGGAAATATGGTGGATCAAAAGTTGTATCGGTCTATGATTGGAAGCCTACTCTATATGACCGCATCAAGGCTGGATGTCATGTTTAGTGTATGCATGTGTACAAGATTTCAAGCCTCACTAAGGGAA
Organism: Miscanthus floridulus; assembly: GCF_019320115.1. Taxonomy (NCBI): domain Eukaryota; kingdom Viridiplantae; phylum Streptophyta; class Magnoliopsida; order Poales; family Poaceae; genus Miscanthus; species Miscanthus floridulus. Next base: position 122,142,820 of record NC_089583.1, read on the forward strand.
AGTCATTTGAAGGCTATAAAGAGAATATTAAGGTACTTAAAGCATACACTAAATGTTGGTTTGTGGTATCCCAAAGGAGCAAAGTTTGAGCTAGTTGGTTACTCCGACTCGGATTATGCGGGATGCAAGGTTGAAAGGAAGAGCACATTGGGCACATGTCAATTGTTGGGAAGATCACTTGTTTCATGGTCATCAAAGAAGCAAAATAGTGTTGCATTATCAACCGCCGAAGCCGAATACATATCCGCCGGTAGTTGTTGTGCACAAGTACTTTGGATGAAGGCCACTTTGAGTGACTTTGGAATCAAGTTCAAGAAAGTGCCATTGCTTTGTGACAATGAGAGTGCAATCAAATTGACAAACAATCCTATTCAACATGCAAGAACAAAGCACATTGATGTCCGCCACCATTTCATAAGAGATCACCAACAAAAAGGGGACATTTGCATTGAGAGTATAGGCACCGAAGATCAACTTGCCAACATATTCACCAAGCCATTGGATGAGAAAAGGTTTTGCAAGCTAAGGAATGAGTTGAACATATTGGATTTCTCAAATATATGTTGATGCACCCCCACTCGTATGACATGCCTCTCCTTTGAGCAATCCAAGGTAAAAGTTGATTGGCATGGCATACATCCTTGCTAAGGACATGTTTAGTGCATCTAGTCATATTTTCAATCTTATTAGGACCTTTCAAGTGGTTCTATTTTATTAGACTCATTCATGAAAATCAAATGATTTTGATGTCTATATGGTATCACTATTATTTCAATGCTTGACTTGATCTAGTGATGGCATATAACATGTTTATGGGCTTGTAAACCTAGTGTTTAATCTAGAAAATGAGCTCTAAGTATTTAACTCAACATGGTACAAGATAACCCTTATTTGAAGGTGTGAAGAAGCTTGTCCTTAGATCAAACCGAGTTAAAAATCTTTGGCAAATAATCTAGATTGGACCAAATTTGGGAAAATGATCCTCACCCCATTGATTGACATTGATAATCTCGACCCTACAAGTAATACTATCTATATTTAAAACCTTTGTGGTTATTGATGACAAAGGGGGAGAGAAACAAAGATAGTAGTGAAAATAGTGAAAAAGGGAGAGAAATATCATAAAGGGAGAGAAACATAAAGGTATACTTGATATATGACATAGGGGGAGAAAAGTGAAAAAGAAAAGGGATCAATTAAAATTTTGAGCACACAAGTAGGGGGAGCAAGCTCATAAACTTGTATGATGCATTTGAATATGCATTTCATATGTTTGCTTGCATGGCATAAGTTCTAAAATTCAAAATATCCATGCTTGTGTGATATATGCTAGTTGTAAGATTAAATGATGAAATGAAATCACTAGATAACTTTCATTTCCAAGTAAGTCTTTACAAGTGGTATCTTTCCAAAGTATGTTTTCAGGTGATATTGAGCTAACCATGGTGCTAAGGATGGTATATTGGTGCACTCCGATTTGTATCACGCTTCAAAGGTCCATCTTTTATACCTTAGCATCATTTGGTAGACATTGTCTCCTATATTTTCTATCTAAGCATATGTGCAAGCTGCAATCTAAACTCTTAGCACATATGTAGGGGGAGCAATTGCTACCAATTGGGGTTCATGAAACTTATCCATATCCTTTTACACATGGTAAATATGCTTGGGCAAGCAACATGGATTCAATTGAATTTTAATTCATATATTTGTGTAAGGGTTGTCATCAATTATCAAAAAGGGGGAGATTAAAAGCTCTAGTTTGGTTTTGATGAATTGATGAAACTCTAAGTGCTAACCTAGTTTATCAAGTGATCATGAGATAGGCAGCACATTCCGAGTGGTGAAGCAAATGAAGATCACAACATGATGATGATGCCATGATGATGATCAAGTGCTTGGACTTGGAAAGAAGAAAGAGAAAAACAAAAAGCTCAAGGCAAAGGTATAAACCATAGGAGCTATTTTGTTTTGGTGATCAAAACACTTAGAGAATATGATCACATTTAGGTTTGATAGCCGTACTATTAAGAGGGGTGAAACTCGTATTGGAATACGGTTATCAAAGTGCCACTAGATGCTCTAACTCATTGCATATGCATTTAGGATCTAGTGGAGTGCTAACACCCTTGAAAATGCTTGTAAAAATATGCTAACACATGTGCATAAGGTGATACACTTGGTGGTTGGCACATTTGATCAAAGGTGGTGAAGTTTAGGTGCAAGGGTAAGAAACTCCACCGGTGGAGTGTCCGCCCGTAGAGTACAGACAGTCCGACGGTGCCACCAGCGCCCTAGATAGAAAAGACGGAGGTCACTGGAAGTGACCGGATGCTGGCCTCGGTTGGACCGGCACGTCCGGTCAGGTGTAGCGGCGAAGACGCTGGTGTCGGTCAAATGACCGGATGCTGGGTCGCTCTACGACTGGACGCTAAAGGGTTGTGTTCGGTTGTGTTGTCGGTCGGCACAGTAATTAGGGTTAAGCATCAGACGCTAGGCTATGTCCGGTCAAGCTTGACCGAACGCATCCGGTCAGCAAAAATCAGTTTTGGAACCTTACTGTAAACGACCGGACGCTGGGTGTTCAGCGTCCGATCAACTCAGGAGCAGTGTCCGGTCAAGGCAGATGACCGTTGAAGTCGGGACACGTGGCTGACTACGAGCGACCGGACGCTGGGGGCTCAGCGTCTGGTCAACTGACCGGAGCATCCGGTCAACCCGCATTATGCCCAGTGAAGGGGTATAACGGCTCTATTTCATAGGGGCTTCTATTTAAGCCCCATGGCTAGCTATAGCTCATATCTTTGGCTATTTTCATTAACATAGCAACCTTGTGAGCTTAGCCAAAGCCCTCCCACTCATCTCCATCATTGATTCATCATTATAGTGAGATTGGAAGTGAATCCAAGTGCATTGCTTGAGTGATTGCATCTAGAGGCACTTGGTGTTCGTGTTTCACTGTGGGATTTGCTTGTTATTTTTGGTGGTTGCTGCCACCTAGACGGCTTGAAGCAGTGAGGATCATCGAGCTGAGGGTGGTGATTGTCTCTGGCTCCGATCGTGGTGATTGTGAGGGGTTCTTGACCTTTCCCCGGTGGAGAGCCAAAAGGTACTCTAGTAAATTGCTCGTGGCTTGTGTGATCCTCATCTTGTGTTGGTTGTGTGGCACCCTATTGAGGGTTTGGCGTGTGAAGCCAATTAGCGCGTGAACCTCCAAGTGAGTGAATCGCCACAACGGGGACTAGCTTGTCGGCAAGCAAGTGAACCTCGGTAAAAATCATTGTGTTCATCTTTGATTCTAAGGTGATTGGTCTTCATTATTATTCATCCTTGTGATTGATTGGTTTATTCATCTTCATGGCGGTATAATATTCTTGATCACTCTCTTTACATTATCGCAAACTAGTTGACAATCTCTTTAGTGTAACTAGTTGTGAGAGCTTGCTTGCTTGTTTGGTGTGGCTCTTTAGTTAGCCTTTGAGAGCACACTAACATAGAGTAGTGTCATACCTCTTGTGTGAATCAACACTATCAAATTAGAGTTGTGGTAGGTGGCTTGCATTTTGAGTAGGCTAGCGCAACACTTGCTTCGCCTCTTAATTATCTAACCATTTTATTAAGTGTTGTTGTTGAAATTTTATTAGGCTCTTCACCCCCCTCTAGCCATTAGGACCTTTCAGCCTCGAGTAATAGTTGAGGGACCAAAATAACTATTCTATGGAGGTTCCACCAGCGCCCGGAGGTTCCGGCGGACCGCCTGCTCCTGGGGGTCGACATGCTCGGGAAGGCCGCGCAGAAGCATCACCGCAGCGATGATATTCTGGCTAGCCCGAGCGAACTGTAGGGGATCATTTCCTTCGTCCAGGATGTTGCGCTGGACCTAACGGGTGCGACCCTGGGCGCCTCTTGCCGGGTTGCACGCGTGTGGCGCAGCGTGGTACGCTGAGCATGCCAGCGCAGATGGCAGTTGGCACTACCGCCTTTGTCGCATCTCTTTGCCGTGCTCCTGCGCACGAGCGAGGGCCTCCGCATGAGGGTCCAAAGGGGTATGAGTCTGTAGAGACTCCGCTACCACCAGTGGCTGTCTTGGAGCGTCCACCATAGCGTATTCCCAGGACAGAGGGTGGCCAAGTGCCACGTCGCCGATGCTGGAGCCATCGCTTTCAACATCGTCATCCATGAGGTCGTGAAATGAGGCGGGAGCGTAGCCCGCCATCCCCACGAATTTGGATGTGAGAGGGGGCGGTATCAGCGACCTTCAGAGCCGCCGTGCATACGTGTTCACGAGGGACGTGAGGCCATAGGGGAACCAGTCGCACGGCGGTCGCAGTGGGGGCAACAGGGCCCCTTTAGAGAATTGGTGCAAGGTATTCAACAGTGAGTAAAGAACGATATGTACGTTACTCACATTAGGGTTTGAGCCCAACGTGGGCTCAAAGCGAAGCATAGGTGTCTCATCGTTGAGGTCGTCAGGTGGCCTAGAGCCGACGGAGGGCGCTCCTCCTCCGATGGGCATCGAGACAAGTGCCTCCTCGCAGAGGCGAAGTACGCCGAGCTGGTCGGCGACGAAGTCCAGACTTCTGAAGAGGAAGGTCTGGAACGGCTCGAAGACGGGAGGAACCCACATCCCAACAGGTAAGAGCATGGGAAACTCCAGCGAGCCAAAGCGAATCGTATTATTTGAGCCCGTCATGCCGAAGATGGTGGAAATGTGGGCCATCCAATGACCAAAAGCGTGAACGTACGACGTCCTCCCCACGAACGGCGCCAACTATCGGTGCGAAAAGTGACCAACAAGTAAATATTTATAGTTTTATCGTGTGTTGTGATCGCATGTGGCCTAGCACTCAATGACATAGGGTTTATACTGGTTTAGGCAATGTGCCCTATGTCCAGTTCCAATCGGTCGATGACTTTATTCCTGAGCCCAGGTGCTCGAAGTTTGCTATGGGGTTACAAACGAGTGGGAATAAGAAGGGGGATGTTAAAGGTCTGGTTGGGCTATGAACCGAAGGGCCAAGAGTGACGGGAGCTCCAACATGCGCTAAGTACTGAAACATATGCTCTGTGTAGCTTTAGAGTTCTAGATCTGTCTAGCTATTCGAGTGCTCAGAATGTCTAAAGCTTAGTAGAGAGAGAGAGTCGGAATGACCCTTCTTCGTTGGGAGAGAGCGCATCCCCTTTTATAGATGACGAAGATGGCCTTACAAGTGAGAGAGAGTGTGTGCTCGTGTTTTTCTAAGTTTTGTTGCCCACGCTGTCGGGTACAAGACAATCATCGGCGCCCACAATACTATTTATGTCAGACGCGTGTGGTAGGCATTACCGTGTTCTCCTGGTATGGCAAATGATGGCGCTCACAACACTGTAAGGCAAATACAGGCGTCCATAATACTGTTCAGGTCCTGAGATGCCTGGAAGGTTGTAAAGCACCCTTCTAGCATGGTCTGGTGGTACTGTCCTATAGATGTGCAGGGTACGGTCCTTGGTATTGCTGTTGACTTGAGTGCATTGCCTTATCTGCTCCGCCTGATTGTTGGGTCATCACCGAGCGGACGTCCCCGGTTGGTCGTTCCTAGTCGGCTCCGACCGCGTTGGTCGGAGAAGAACTGTAAGCAGAGGTTCGGCGTATTCCTGGTCAGAAAAGCGGGTTGGAGTTGGAAGCGAGTGTTGTCCTCTCCTTGGCTAGGCCTTCCGGTCGGAGACTAGACCGCTCTTCCGGCTTGTCATTAGGTATCTGGGCCAGCTCAGGAGTTACGTGTTGTTGTAATGCCGTCTGCTGGGCCGAGTTTTTGCTAGGAAGCAGACCCATAGGGGACCTTGGGTTTATGAACCCGACACATTTATTTTTCTGTGTATTCACATTATCTAATTCTTTGAGATTAGTATATTTAGGGACTTGAATTTATGCTTTGGCATGGCAAAAAAAGGGCTTTATTGATATGTGCTACGGGACCTGGCATAACCGTCGGCCTAAATAGAGGCATGTCTAATGGCACTAATATTTCACTTGCCGTCCTTTAAAAAAGTTCTTTCACATTTGACTTTGAATTTACGCTTTGGTATGGCAAAAAAAAGGATTTATTGATATAGGCTACATCAACTGGCGTAACTGCCACTTAAATAGAGGCATGTCTAATGACATTAATATTTCACTTGTCGTTCATTCAAAAAATTCTTTCACATTTAACTATGAATTTATGCTTTGGTGTGGCAAAAAAAGAGGCTTTAATGCTTTATTGATATGCGCTACGGCAACTGGTGTAACCTCCTAAATATAGGCATGCCTAATGACATTAATATTTCACTTGTCATTCATTCAAATTTCTCACATTTGACTTTGAATTTACACTTTGGCGTCGCAAAAAAGGGATGGCAACTAGCGTAACCGTCGGCCTAAATGGAGGCATGTCTAATGGCACTAATATTTCACTTGTTATTCATTAAAAAATTTATTTCACATTTAACTTTGAATTTATGCTTTGGCATGGCAAAAAATGATTTATTAATATGCGCTTCGGCCATTGGCGTAACCGTCGGCCTAAATGGAGGCATGTCTAATGGCATTAATATTTCACTTGTCATTCATTCAAAAAATTCACATTTGACTTTGAATTTACGCTTTGGGGTGGTAAAAAAGGGCTTTATTGATATGCACTACGACAACTGGCGTAACCGTCGACCTAAATAGAGGCATATCTATAATAGCAATACTATTTCACTTGTCATGCACCAATTCAAAAAAAAATCTTTCACATTTGACTTTGAATTTATGCTTTGGTGTGGCAAAAGAAGGGTTTTATTGATATACGCCACGGCAACCGACGTAACCGTCAACCTAAACAGAGGCATGTTTAACGGCATTAACATTTCACTTGTCTTCCATTCAAAAATTTCATTCACATTTGACTTTGAATTTATGCTTTGGCGTGGCAGAAAAGGGCTTTATTGATATGCACTATGACAACTGGTGTAATTGTCGCTCTCTATGGCAATTGGCGAGCCTAAATAGAAGCATGTCTAATGGCATTAACATTTCACTTGTCATCCATTCAATAATTTCTTTCACATTTGACTTTGAATGACTTTTAGTTCATATCTCTTGATGGTATTAATATTTACCTGTTCCATCGCTATACGTCCGGGTCACTGTACTTCTAAGTATGCATGGTCTTAAATGCATATCGTCTATGACCGATAATATCTTTGCTCTAGATTGTGTTATTAAAATCCTAAAAATTAAGAGATTCTTTTTCGCGATCAGGCCTTAGCACTACTTCTTTCATTAAGCATAAGCAGAGTTTTTGTTACAAGCCTCCACGATCACGGTAATCTCATGATTACCAAGATCAAACTGCAAGCACCGTATGAAAATTAAGAGATCATGCAAGTGTTTTCTAATACAAAATCTATACATATACATATACGTATACATATACATATACATATACATATACATATACATATACATATACATATACATATACATATACATATACATATACATATACATACATATACATATGTGTGTCTCCAAGCTAAAAAAATGTAAGAGCCATTCGCAGGGATCACATTTTTCCTAAAACAATGTTGTTTTTCCCTAACCGGAGGGATCACATTTTTTCCTGCAGGGACAACAGTATATATCTCAATGATAGGTCAGGGAGTCTTGGTGAGAAAAGGATATGTGCTTTGGACTCACACACGTCTCATCAGCATACATGAGCAGAAACGATAAAACTCCAAAACTAAAATTTCAAGGTTTGTGGTTCAGCTCGATACGGCCTTCATTCAAAAATTTCTTCCACATTTGATTTTGAATTTACGCTTTGGGGTGGTAAAAAAGGGTTTATTGATATGCGCTACGGCAATCGGCATAACCGCCGGCCTAAACAGAGGCATGTTTAATGGCATTAATACTTCACTTGTCTTCCATTCAAAAATTTCTTTAACATTTGACTTTGAATTTACGCTTTGAGATGGTAAAAAAGGGCTTTATTGATATGCGCTACGGCAACTGGCGTCGTCGGCCTAAATAGAGGCTTATGCAATAGCATTAATATTTCACATGGCATGCATCCATTCAAAAAATTCTTTCACATTTGACTTTAACTTTACGCTTTGGCGTGGCAAATAAAAGGGCTTTATTAATATGCGCTATGGCAACCAGCATAACCGTCGGCCTAAATAGAGGCATGTCTAATGGCATTAATTTTACTTGTCTTCCAATAAAAAATGTCTTTCACTTGTGACTTTGAATTTACGCTTTGGGGAGGTAAAAAAAAGGGGCTTTATTGATATGCACTATGGCAACTGGTTGGCCTAAATAGAGGCATATCTAATAGCATTAATATTTCAGTTTCATGCATCCATTCAAAGAAATTCTTTCACATTTGACTTTGAATTTACGCTTTACCGTGACAAAAAAAAGGACCTTATTAATATGCGCTATGGCAACTGGCGTAATTGTCATCCTAAATAGAGGCATGTCTAATGGCATTAATATTTCACTTGTCATCGATTAAAAATTTTGTTTCACATTTGACTTTGAATTTATGGTTTGGCGTGGCAAAAAATGGCTTTATTGATATGCGCTACGGCAACGGGCGTTACCGCCGGCCTAAATAGAGGCATGTCTAATAACATTAATAAATTCACTTGTCATCCATTCAAAAGTTTCTTTTACATTTTACCGCTAATATATTTTTGTATAGATTGTGCTATTAAAACCCTGAAAATTAAATGATCGTGCAAGTGTTTTCTAATACAAATCTATACGTATATGATATGTGTGTCACCAAGCTAAAAAAACGTAAGAGCCATTCACATTTATAAATTTAAAAAGTTTGCTCAAATCTTGCCATAAACAATGTTTTTCCATATCCGGCGTGAGCATATTTTTCCGTGCAGGGACAACAGTATATCTATCAATGATAGGACAGGGAGTCTTGGAGCGTGTTTAGTTGTCCAAATTTGGGAATTTGGGCTACCGTAGCACTTTCGTTTTTATTTGACAAATAGTGTTCAATCGTGGACTAATTAGGCTCAAAACGTTCGTCTCGCAATTTCCAACCAAACTGTGCAATTAGTTTTTTTTTCGTCTACATTTAATGCTCCATGCATGTATCACAAGATTCGATGTAATGGATACTATAGCACTTTTTTGGATTTTGGGGTGGGAACTAAACACGCTCTTGGGTGAGAAAAGGATATGTGCTTTGGACTCACGCACGCCTCATCAGCGTACATGAGCAGAAACGATAAAACTCCAAAACCAAAATTTCCAGGCTTGCGGTTCAGCCACACCACATACGGCCTCCTCTGCAAAATAAACCCGCTACACGGCCTTCTCTGCAAAATAAACCCGCTACACGTTAAAACCTCGCTGTTATTTGCCGGTATCTTTCAGACGAGCGGTAGTACGTGATGACGAAACAAAAAATCCTCTCTCTCGCTCACGCACGGCTGAATCACCGCCAGCGCACAAAAAAAGCCAGTTGCTAGTAAGAAATTACTAGAATTATGTCGAGATGCGATTCCAGTTCAGTTCAAGTCGTGTGTTGAATTTTTCTCGCCGCAAAGATAAACACCAGTAGTATGTAGCACATTTTAGTGAAGACACGATAGCCATTTTGATCCCTCAACTATTACTTGAGGTTCAATTTCACCCCTAAACTTTCAAAACGGCTGTTTAGATCCTTAAACTTTAGTTTTAGGCTCAGTTTTATCCTACAACTATGAAGATGATCGTTTTTGTCCTCAAATTTTGCATTTTGGGCTCAATTTCATCCATAAACTATCAAAGTGCATTTAACTTTTAATTTCAACTCAATTTTGTCTATTCAAAAAGAAAACTTTACATTTTAGACACAATTTCATCCATAAATTATCAAAATCATAGATCTTCTATTGTTTCAATATATCCATGTATTCTTAAAGAATAAGTAGTGTTCGAAGCAACTGTAATTGCTCCCACAAATATCATTTAGTCGGATATATATAAATGGTACTATTATAAGGTAACACTAAAATTAACAGCTTGGAATTATTAATGGCCACGAATGAGTTTTTTTATGAATATTATTTTTCTATCTCCAATTGCGGTGGTTTTGGAGCTAACCAGGTGCAACAGTATAGCGTTCCACGTAGAATGTACACAAAGTTGAGTTGAAAATAAAAGTTTAAAGAACAAAATACACTTTGATAGTTTATAAATAAATTGAGCTCAAAATGCAAAATTTGAGGATTAAAACGATCATCTTCATAGTTTTAGGATGAAATTGAGCCTAAAAGTAGAGTTTGAGGATTAAAACGACTGTTTTAAAAATTTTAGGGACGAAACTGAGTCTCGAGTAATATTTGAGGGACCAAAATAGCTATTCTGCGTTTGTCGAAAGCTCGGAGGAATTCAACTCCGGGCGAGGCGAGAACTCCGGGTGTAGAAAAAATAGTTTTTGCCACCGAACAAAAGCCGTAAGCGCCGTCGTGTACCGTACCTGCGGAGCACCCCTGAATATTCTGAAACGAACGGGTCCTTTCAAACTTGCCAGGGAAATGAATTAGTATATTTCAAACAAACTTAGCAGTGGGAAAAGCGACGCGGTTAATTGAGTAGAATTAGATTAATCACATAATTAGGCGCGCGGCGTCATTAGGAGCAGTAACTAATTATTACTAGCATTAAGACACGCGGAGATTATTTATAACTAAAGGTAATTACGGCGCGAGGAGCTAATTAACTGCTGCTTCTGCTGTGACTCGGTGAGAGGGAGGGCGGGCGGGCGGGGAGCTTCGGCGGGAAGCTGCCTTCTCCCGCACGGCACTGGAGGCCCCTATAAAAAAGGACCCCCGGCTCCTCCCCCTTTCGCTTCTCGTAAACCCATCCCCTCCCACCATTCCCGATTCACACCAGAGAAGCTGAGAAGGGAAGGAAGGAAACCAAGAGCGAGGTCCGTCGAGCTCACCGCTCCGGCAGCAGACTAGCTAGTAGTACTTGTTCACAAGTGACAAGTTTGTTGGAGGAGCCATGCCTATGGCGTCGGAGACCAACCAGAACCAGGGCGGCGAGGAGGAGACGCGGCTGGAGCTCCCGCCGGGCTTCCGCTTCCACCCCACCGACGAGGAGGTGGTCTCGCACTACCTCACCCACAAGGCGCTCAACAGCAGCTTCTCCTGCCTCGTCATCGCCGACGTCGACCTCAACAAGATCGAGCCGTGGGATCTACCGAGTAAGCACCACACAGCGTCCATCAGCTCCCTCTCTCTCTCTCTCTCTCTCTCTCTCCTAGCTCGTTCGAGTCCGTCCTTGGGTCGATCGATTTGGGAATTACGTATTCGGGAGCGAAATTAAATAGATAGAGCACGGCTAATAACGGCGTCGACGGCGGCGGGCTGTTCGTAATATGTATGTCTGCAGGCAAGGCGAAGATGGGCGAGAAGGAGTGGTACTTCTTCTGCCACAAGGACCGCAAGTACCCGACGGGGATGCGTACCAACCGCGCCACCGCCAGCGGGTACTGGAAGGCGACGGGCAAGGACAAGGAGATCTTCCGCGGCCACCGCGTGCTCGTCGGGATGAAGAAGACGCTCGTCTTCTACACGGGCCGCGCGCCGCACGGCGGCAAGACGCCCTGGGTGATGCACGAGTACCGCCTCGAGGGCAGCCTGCCGTCCAACCTCCGCCGCGGTGCCAAGGTGTGTAGTGTGTAGTGTACGCACGCAAAAGATCCTCTCTTTTTTGTTGCTCTCGATGGATATGGCGTATGGCATGGCCTTGCTAGCTAGCTGATCATGATCCAAATGATGAGCTGCCGCCCAGCCTCGTGCTCGTCGTGGCCGGGCGGCTGGCGGACCACGCGGCGGCCGCGCGCTCACATGTCAAGATCTCGTTTTTTTCTTCTCCTCTCCCCCGCCCCTTTCTTTGCTCTCTTTCCGGCTGTCGTTGTTTTCAACGTGCTGTTGTCTTGTGTTTGCGTTGCGTGCAGGACGAATGGGCTGTCTGTAAGGTGTTCAACAAAGACTTGGCGGCCAAGGCTGGGCAAATGGCGCCGCTGCACGCCGTTGGCGGCGGCATGGAGCGCAGCGACTCGCTGGCCTTCCTCGACGACCTGGTTCTCGACAACGCCGACCTGCCGCCGCTCATCGACTCTCCGTACGCCGACGCCGGCCTCATCGTCGACTACAACAAGACCGCCGTCGGCGGGGCTTCCAGCTCCTCGTTCGCCGCGGCGGGCACGAACGACAGCGGCGGGTACCAAGTCGTCAAGGCAGAGCCGCAGCCGCAGCTGCCGGCGGCGAGCAACAACCCCGTGGGCGGCGGGTCGTACTCGTACCAGCAGCAGGCCGGGGAGCCGCAGCAGGCCATACGGAGGCACTGCAAGGCGGAAGCGCCGGCAACGCTGCTGATGAGCCCGTCGCGCGGCGGCGAGGCGGGCGCGGACATGTTCCAGGTGGACGACCTCTTCCAGCTGGACGGCTTCATGGACTACTCCAACATGTGGAAGTTCTAGTTCTAGTTAGGCTCCGATCCGCCGGCCGGCCTGAGTAGTACTAGTACTAGTTTGATTTATTTGGTTCGATCGGTTGACGCCGCCGCGGCTGCCGGATCGATTAGTTGGTTCATTTTATTAACTTATTACAGTTACAGCTGTTGAGGTTTGTTCGAGTTCATCATCTATCAGCCGGCCTGCGAGATGGATGCAGGCATGGTCGTCGTCATCGTCATAGGGGAATGGAAGAATGGAAGGCCAGTCGCGCCGATTTGGCATGGACGAGGTCTGATCAAGATGTCCAGACCTCGCCGGCGGCGGCCTCTCGTATGTAGCTCCAGGTTGGTGGTGATTGGTTGGCTAATCTTCATTAGCTAGCTAGAACAGCTAGCAGCAGTGTGCTCGTAACCGCGTCTAGTGTGGGTCGATAGAAGCATGTGTACATAGTAACAGCAGCAGTGTGCTCGTAACCGCGCGCGTCTAGTGTCGGTCGATAGAAGCATGTGGATTATTAGCTAGTAGTAGTATAGGAGTCGTTGAGTGATGAGAAATGAATGAAACATGTTGTTGATTGGTTGATTATTACTGTCTGATTGTGTGCGTGATGATGCATGAACATGATGTGTATACGGTCCCCTTCCGAAATCGGCCAACAGGCATGGGGCCTCGTCAGTTGTCGCGCACCAATAATGGACAGAGTCCGAGTCCCTGTCACCGGCGGATCCAGTTGGACAGGCATCTTGCAGCGGCAGCATGGTCTCTGCTAGAGCAAGGGATGGAGCGTCCGAGGGGAAGGGGAGACCTCACCGGAGGCGGCGGCGTTGGCGCGGTCGCACGGGCTGACTGAATCAGCAAATGCGGTGCCGGTGAACGGTGGTGCGGGCGGCGCTAGGCTGGGTGCGTGTTGTGTTGTTTCCAGGCGCCTGTGATTTTGCTTGGCCGCTTGTCCCCGATGGAAAATTGGGAAGTGGAATCGATGGATGGATCCATGGCCCGCTTGCTTTCCGTCGGACGCAACGATGCTTGCGGCGGCGGCCCACCGGGGCTAGGCTAGCTAGCGGCCGCCCGGGTTTGGCGCGCGGGCGAGCCGAATCGGGAGGAGGGGGCCCTGCCGGGTGCCGGCTTCCGCTGCCGCCCGCGCGCCCGGCCACGACCACGACCGCTGGCTGGCTTGGTGCAGCGAAACCCGGCCGGGTGGGGCAACCGCGTCGGTGGGGACTGGGGATGCGCCATCCAGCACCAAGGCCGGCGGCGCGAAAACTGCCCGAACGCACGCACGGGGCCTGCCTCTCCGGCTGTGTCTGCCTCTGCCCCCGGCGACAGCTACTGCCGGGGCCAGATCTTGCTCCCATAGTCCCATCCCATCCTACGACAGGACATGATTGCCAGCCCTGCTCTCCTCGGAATGGGATCGTCGTCACAGGTTCACAGTGCACATGCAGTTTGTTGCAGCTGTGTCCAAATGTCAGCGAGAGAACACGCCCTGATCTGTATCCAGGAGGACGCATTGATTGCCTTGATTAAGGAGACATTTTCGTTATTTATACTATAATAATATGCAAAATCTATATGAAAAAATAAAAAGGGCAATCAACGAGCCTATGCATGTGGCCCCTCCGGTGCTTGGGTTTTCTCGAGCCGAATACTTTGCTGGGCCCCACTCGCTGATCCTAGGATGAATGTGACTGCTGACGAGCTAGCTATAGCCACCTAGCTTGCGGTTGTGAATTCAGGCTTCCAACCAACAATTCAGGCCCTCATCTGCACCAGAACGAAACAAACCAATTCAGTAGCCAGTAGGCCGGCAAGGACCAAGGAGTAGCCAAAGGACGGCGAGAGAGTTGGCCCTTGTTTAGTTACCTATAATCCAAACTTTGACACTATGCAAAAAGAAGATTCTCCGTCACATCAAACTTGCGGTACATGTATGGAGTACTAAATGTTGACGAAATCAAAAATTAATTGCACAGTTTGGTTGTACTTTGCGAGATGAACGTTTTGAGCCTAATTAGTCAACGATTGGACAATTATTACCAAATACAAACGAAATACTATAGTGCGCTACAGTGGCGTCAGAATTCAGCCGACAACTAAACGGGCCCTTGGCTTTGTTTCCTTCCTATACAAGATGGAGGCCGTTGCTGATTGCACACAAGATTATCGCAGGTCCTTTGGTAAAGAGTCTCTTTGTCCTTGCACCTTTTAGTTTCCTTTTCCCCTTTGTAGTTTATGTTCGCTAATTGGGCATTTACAAGATTATATTTCAAATATAAACAATGGCAGAAATAAAATATGTACGACTCCAGTACTAATTAAATAGAGCATGCTATTTTCATAAATTAGCATATACGTGCAAACACTAGAAGCAGTAAATAAACAATAACATAATGGTTATACATAAACCTAAAAGGTGGAATAGCGATTTTCGTTCCATTTCTTATAAGAGAATGGTTTCCAATACTTTGAGAAATGGATTCTATATTACACTTACCTATCGTGTTAAAGAAGAAAAGAAACTAATGGAGATCGAAGACGCAGAATGGAAGTGAACAGAGAACGAAAAAGATTCTTGTGAATTTTCTTGTTTTTGAAAATATTCCTTCGATCTCCTAGACGCCATAGAGAGTCGAGAGTTTTTGTGCCTTTCAATTCTAGTACTTGTAATTAGAAAGCTACGGATGGAGATCCAACATTTTGTAATAAAACAGCATAAAAAACCATGGACAATTTCGAAATCAGACCCATCATTGATTACAAGATTTATCTTGTATGGATCGCTATTGGTTTTGATACGAATAATGGTGGTCGTTTCATTATTTTAAGGATACAGATGTATACATAATTCATTTAGACCATAACGGGTTAGAAAATTGTGCCCTTGAGCAGGACCAGAGCCCAGGGCACTAGCAGCGCTGTTACTCTCGTATCTTCAAGCCTTGTTGATGTAGTCGAACCCAGCTGATGCAGTGTAGTAACTCGACACAGTGCACCAACACTCTGTACGGTGATAACCACCGAATTTATGCAGATGATGTCGTCGTGGGCTCATGACAGGTGGAGGAGCGAGGTTGACGATGACGTTGGCGAGTAAAGAACCTTATTTGCCCTCTCCCAGTCCAGGATGAAAAGATTCCCAAAACTAATCGACTAACTTAGAGATTCCCAAAACTAGGGGTTCCACATATAGAAGTTTTGATACACCTTTTCCCAAGAGGACTTCTGGAACTAATCGATGTTGCACCTTCTACCTCAGCCCAAGAGCTGGAATTTCTAAATTAAAAAATCTAAAACTTTTAAATGTTTTAGATGAGAAGTGGGGCGTGCCATGGGATCTAGACTCACGCACATCTCTTATCCACTTACCCTCTTTCCTTTCCACCGTTCTTGCGTCTTTTGTCTTTTTTTTCTCTTTAATGTAAACACATATTATTCCTTCAATTTCCACGGGATGATTTTATTAAAAAAAATAGATACACGTATAATTAACAAATAGAGCTAATCTGGCTTAAATAAACAACTTAAAACATCAAGTGTTTTGGGAGGGGGTAGTAATTAAGCAGGATATCATTTGGGGGACAAAGAAGGAACCAATCGTGGGTTACCAAACTTGCAACATCCGGGACAATGCTGATCTGATCTCAATCTCTGATTGCTTGTAGTACTAGTACATCAGGAGAGGTACTGGTACAGCAATAATATGATATATATATATATATATACTAGTATATGCCACGCAAGCACGCAGCTGGGGCCCAGTGCCTATTGTCTCCTTGTCCCAACTCAATGCGTGATTGGTACGGAGATGGGTACCCCTGGATATGTCGTGTGCCATCATTAACGTACGCGGGGACAAAACGAAGACAGTGCCCTACACATACTTACATGGAAATATGCAATGCATCATTGGCATGGCTCCTGACGGTACAGGAGAACGAATGGCTGGCGGCTCTGCTTGCTGCATGCACGCATGCTGGCTTCAACAGTGATACATATACAGTACATGACTCGCTAGCGACGCAGACCCTGAAAACAACCTTGAAATAAATATACATGCAGACACTGTAACCCAAAGGGACACACATGTCAGCTTCGATCACCAGTTCTAGTGCTCCTGTAGAGTACGTACCCTGTTTTTCAGCTCTGATTGATCCGCGTGTACTGTCAACGCGTGGTAGAGTAGCAAATGCCATGAAGCTACTGCTGCCGGTTGCTATTAACCTAGCGTCACGTGTCTTGAAGCAGAGGATTCCAGCAGTGCCACAAGCCCACCACGACCACAACCAAATGCAGCTACTCCATGCATTCTCATCTCACCATTTACATGCATTCAATTTTTCTCTGCCTTGTAATGTAGTAGTACTTAACAGCACCACATTTTATTAGGACAGGTAAGCTAATATAATGCTCCTGCCCTTCCAGGAGAATTGAAGTGCTGCTGTACTTAGCTCGGATCTGCATGCATGCTCATGCTGCCAGCATATACCACCACCACACCACCTACCTCGTACTCGCTAGCTAGTGCTTGATTTGAGTGTTTGTTAGTACGGATTAGATGCTGAATAGTAGGGTCTACTACTGCTCCGGCAAATCCGAGAGGGGATTATATTAATGAAACGAAACGTGCTGCTGCATGCCAATGCAAATATACCAGGTCGGAGCAGTGCAATGCAATGCAAGGGGTGCTGATCTAACAGTTGAAGGCACTCCTCCCCTGAACCGTACTACTGCTGATCCTGACGGATAATCATATTCATATCATCTCATCTCCTTTCATTGCATATTTGCAGCCTGTTCCACTGCCTGTATCTGGCTTATCAGTCAACGAACAATATTTTTCTCTCACACTAAACCAGTCAACAGTACTTTCAGTCATGGCTTATAAGCCAATCCAGCCGAAATGAACAGGGCTGTTGCATTGCGTCGCTTCGCAAGAAAATCCAGGTGCCACTTGGACGTGCCTCTCAATAGTTCTCCTCCCGGCACCGGCACCGGCAGAGGCCTTCAATGAACCGCATGCTGACCGATAGTGGCGGACCTAGGATTTTATCATAGGGTATGCCGTAATTTTTTTTTCTTATGCAATTTGGTAAAACTATATTCTAATTCGGTAAAACCAACTACATTAAATAATATGATGAGCCTTAAATTAAAAGATTAAGCTACAAACGACGATAAATCTCGATATAAATTGTTCAAATGAAACACAAATCATTCATAATATAGAATCGATCTGTTTGGAACTTTCGGTTAGGAAACTCACAAGTCACAGGATATGATGGACTAATGACCGGATGCTAATTATTGATCTGATGCAGTGATACGGATGAATGAACTCACGAACCGGAAAAAAATGACTCATACATAAATAATTAAAACTATTTAAGTACACAAGTAAGAAGAAGAATAGGGGCATGTTTGTAACGCAGGAATTTCACAGGAATCACAGAGGAATTTCACAGGAATCAGTTCAATTTTACAGGAAAAACGCAGGAACAGGAAAAAATTCCCGCATTCCAAACAGGCCCTAGAAGATTAATCTTAAACTTGTCTGCCATTGTGCATCTCAGTATCTCGCCGAGCGGCAGCCGGCCGAGACGATAACGTTGCAAGCCCTCCGGCGTCGGGCTTCGCCGCGGCCGCGCCTCAGAGTCTGGCGAGTCGGCGACCGTCGTGGGCGCGTGGCGTCGTTCTGTGATGGCGTCGGCGTGACCGCGCGGATCCAGCGGGATGGTTGCAGGCGGTGTGCGTGAGTCAATGCGTGGGACCGGTGCGGTTTCGAGCCAGGTGGAGCGGAGTAACTACACCGAGCGCCGTATGCGCGAGTTCGCGTGCCCGCACAGAAGCTGAATGGCTGGGAGACGTCGGGTACTCGGGCGTGTCTACCAGGTAGTTAGTTTTTTTTTTCTTTTTTTCTTACATAAAAATTTATATTCTGGTTCACTTACACCTCGACCCCAGGGTATGCCGTGGACCACCCAGCATACCCTGTGGGTCCGTCTATGCTGACCGAATACACCGTATAGCTAGATCAACTCAAGGAAGGCTGCTATACGCTACGACGTACGTACACGCAGCGCAGCACCTAACCCCTGTTCGTTCCAAGAATATATAGTAGAATACTACGTATATATACGCGCGTGTTTGAGTCCACGCACAAGCCACGTAGACAGGGAGACAGATAATTAAGGCTCCACCACAGCGGCTAGCCCCTGACAGAGTCAGGACACGTACCGTGTCAAACACATGTTCAGAGACAGCGACATCAAAGTGGTAACTCTGCACGTTTCATGTACGTACGTACGTAGTATATATACTAATCCGTAGATGTTGTTGCATCAAATTTCTTAGTGCTAATTAAAATCGAGGCACATCATTTTATACCAACTTGCTTGCCACCCTTTAGTAAATAAACCACACGGGGGCGATGAGTGATGTGATGAAGAATATATAATGGCGAGAACACGGTTTCTTGAAAAATGCTGTCGTCACGACCAGAACCAGAACCAAACGGTTTCTGATCGACGAGACGTTGCCACGACGCAAGATCCGTTTAGTTCGGGCCTACGGGGCACGGGATTGGATCGTAATGCAACAAGTTGAGGCCTGGACGCATCCTCGATTGTCGTCACGCCACGCGTGTCGAGCGGACTAGTTTATTGCAGCAGCTAGGCCCCCACTTGCGTCCACGTCACCCGGCGATCGTCACTGTATCTGCAGGAAAAGACAAGGGAATGAATGTATAGTTGCTACGGCCTACGGATAGAGATGTGTACGTCCTTTCTAGTATGCCTATGTGGAGCCCTGTCGTTCCAATACATATATTCATTGGAATTGGATGGTAGATTTCATTTTCAGTGCTCCTGGCACGAGTCAGAGAGAGCCAAAGAAAATTCACTGACTTTTATTTTTTTTAAATGTTAAAACTCACTGACTTCATGCATGTTCCCAGCGCGCCCTACTCGCTGCAGCCAGATTTACGTGACTTTTCGGACACCAAGTTTGGATTGGCTTGCAGGTAGCTTTAGGATATATTTGGTTTAGTTGTGAACACTAAAAATGTTATGAGCTATTTATTACCTTCAGCTCCTTTTTAACTAGAGTTATCGGTTACCGAAAATCAAACGTATTCAACTTTGATCGAACATATATATGCAAAAAAATACTAACATTTATAAGACATAATTTGTATTGAAACGATTTTTATAATAGACTTATTTGGAGATACATGTGTTGCTAATGTTTCTATAAACCTAGTCAAACCTAATAAAGTTTGGCTAGAGCGCATCTCATAGCGATCCTTAAATAGGGACATAGCGAGTATGTGTAGTGAAAAAGTTGTAATAAATATGAAACCTACCTCCTAACCTCTATCTTCATTGACACAACTATGACACATGTCTCTATCTTTACCAATTCCGAAAAGCAGAAAGCTTAAAATTCAAATCATGGTCTACGGTGCTATGAAGATTGCAAAATGCGCTTCAGGTTCCTCCTGCTGGGTTAGCGATCTGTTTTTGGCAGCAGAAACACTTTGTAGCAGGTTAACCAAACATAACCTTAGTTTGACACTTTTTCTATACTTATTTTTATTATTTTCAAGTAGTTAACATGTAACCTCTTGTACGTTATTTTTTAATTGTACTTGTTTAATGTTTACGATTGTTGTCCAAAGAATTTAGGCACCTAAAATATGGCAACTCTTTTAGTTTGTTGTTTAAAACCATCATCATACACATCACCAAACAATGACTCATTTTCAGCAGGTGAATTACCTTATAAAAACCATACAAGTACAATACATCTTGCAAGTAGTACCTAACATGTCCTTGGCACTCCTGATCTTGAAGAAGACACCTCATCATAAGATATTTTTGCAATGAATGCTAAGCAAAAAGTGCAAGACATTGGAGAAGTGCAAAGCATCGACCAAGATATTTGCAAACTTAGACTCAACCACCATAAACACATGCATGCTTGGCTTGCATCAAACATCTAGCTACCATAGAGCATGCTTCACATGGCTTATTTCCAATCGCATACAAAGTAGGAGTACTCCACTTGATGACCCATAAGTAGTAGTAGTGGCCATGTTGCATGCCTCCCTTTATCTGGCAGGAAATCAGGGCCACCCATTGCATCACACACAAAACTAAACGTGCCCTACAACATTAGGGAATTAATGAAGCTTGCCAAGGGCCATGACCAAATTTAGTGTACTTTAGAGTGTACCCAAAGTCCATGTATAATATTTGTCCCTCGCCCTACGTACACTGTGCCTACATACGGCAGTGTGCACTGTGTACTAGTACGCGGCCTCCCGTTTAGGCCTTTTCCGCTAGCACCAAGTTGATCAGGGGTTGGTACATCACTAACCTACCGTGTCTCATATTTTTCTCCTGTGTTTGGTGCATTTGTCATTGTCTCGGTGAGCGAGTGATTAGAATTTAGATGAAGGAAACGAAACCTAGACTAGTGTTATTTTTGTCCATGCATGGTTGATCTCTGAATAACCATGCCATGCGATCGAGTCGTCAATGTCCATATGGATTCAAGGACGGCTAGTTTCGGTTGCCAAGTCCCAGTCGGAATGGCGCGCAAGTAGAAGAAGAAGATGGCGAAAGCAACCCGTCGATCGATGGGCCGTCTCCAAGGCTTCTGAAAACTACCTATCCTACTCTTGTCTGCGACCACGAAAAACCATGTCACGCGTGCAAAAAGTTTTGTTTTCTAGTTGAACTAGTACAGCTAGCTGATGGTCTGCTGTAATAAGAGTTTCAAAGGTGTTAATAAGCTAGGCAGCTTCTGCTGTAAGTTGGAGCCACACAGTAGCCACGAACAAGACAGTACTGATCGATCTCCATATATACTGCTCTGATGAGTGCGACCCGTTCCAGAGAGCACTATTAGGATATGCCAATCATGCATATAATAATCATCAGCTACCACTGATGATTACAGTAGTAACATGTTTATGATTTTTTTTCTCGACATTCACTACTGAATTCAGGTTCTTTGCCGAGTGTCTGAGGCACTCGGCAAAGGCCAAACTACACTTGGCGAAGCCTCAAAGAACACACGGCAAAAAATTGATCGAAAAAGCCCTCTTTGCCGAGTGTCTTTTATCGGGCACTCGGCAAAGAAAAGCGACCGTCATGGCGCCGGCCCCGTTGACGGTCGCTTTGCCGAGTGCAAACCCTGCAGGCACTCGGCAAAGATTTTTTATTTTTTTTAAAAAAAAATTCTTTGCCGAGTGCCCTTTATCCGGCCCTTGGCAAAGATGTTTTATTTTTTTTCTAAAAATTCTTTGCCGAGTGCCCCTGTCCGGCGCTCGGCAAAGTTTGAATTTTTTTTTAAAAAAAATTCTTTGCCGAGTGCCCTCTGGCCGACACTCGACAAAGTTTGAATTTTTTTTAAAAAAAAAAATCTTTGCTGAGTACCATGGCCATGGCATTCGGCAAAGCTGGAAAAATGGTTTTCCGAGCGCCCATTTTTCCAGCTTTACCGAGTGCTGGCAAAGTGACTGAAAACAACCTTTTTTATTTGTTTTTTACATTCCATCCAAACAAACAGAAGATATATATAACAAACATCACAAATTGGTGTCACATTATCGTTGCATTAACATGCAGTACAACTAATAATACACCGTATCAATCATAGAAACATACATTGAGTTTCATTTATTAGCGAGTCCACTGCTGTCACTTAGTTTGAGGACAATCAATTCACGATCAAGCTAACTAGTATGTATCAATTCACAATCAAGCTAACAAGTATTTTGTCCTATATATCTTTTCTAAGGCAAATGGGTAGCACTTCCCCTATCTCGGCATCAACATCTCTTGTCTTTGGTCAGAATCTCTTCTAGAGAGATGATCTGTAAAAATGATGAAACACGCTTGCAGATAACCGCTGGGCCTCTGCCTCCACGCACCGCATTGTTGCCTCCTCAGGCCTTCTATAGCCAGATTGTTCTACAAAATAAGACCACAAATCAGTAAGCGTTTCAGTTAAATCAACCATAAGTTCATTCATAATAAAGTGGAACCAAAGACAGATGCTGATTGTAAGACATCACCAAAACAACTTAATTATAGTTCATCATAATAGGCATGTACACTTTTCATAAGTCAAATGGGCAAATGACAAACATATTGAGAGCTCATGCCTTTTTCATAAACTACAGTCCAATATCATGCATTAAAGATATTTTCTAGCATTATACTTTACACATGAATTTAAATCTATCATACACCAGTAAGTTGAAAGCAGCAGTAGGTATCATCAGACAATGTTATAAAAGATGTACATCTATGAACTGATGCAATTTAGATGAAGAAATGCTGAAGACAGTTTCTGAAATTACTATACTCACATTTGCTAAAGCATGAGAATCGTTCGATGCCGCCGATTGATTCTGCACACTAATATTAGTTAGTAGTTACTAATAGCTCGTCCGGTTAAGACGAGAACTACGCACTGATTAAATGTAACTTTGAAAGTAGTTAAGACTAGCATGTCCGCTTTCTACCTAAAATGAAAATCAAATAATTTTCTATAATTCTTTGTAAATATGATAGGAACTAATATCTCAAGGTTTTTACTGGAACATACAAAGCACAGTGACATTGGCTACAAGTACCACACATAGTTTCTGGAGTCAAGAAACATGAATACATTCTAGAGTAAATCTTCAAACATGATGGTGATGTGCATCACTATCGTAAATCTTCGAACAGATTATGTTGATTTTACATTCTTGAAGCTTTGTGGGTTATTTATATGCATATCAGACAAGATGAACCATATCACCAAGTCTTCTTGCTCAGGGTTCACACAGCTATGAGGGCATTCTTTTCTCAAAATAGCATAGAAACATAAAATGCTCCATTTTCAATGGATACTAATACTAATAGCCTAGCACAATTAAGAAAAATTGTCTATTTCACCAAATCTTTCCAATGAGGATTCATATATTAAGGTAGTTTGCTCTCAAAATAGGAAATGGGGTCACAGAGGATGTGATTAGACAGCGTCCTATAACATGAATAGTCTTTCTAAAGTGAACCAAGATTTCCTTTCAAAGAAATTAACTAAGGCTCTTATGAAATCCAATAACATGATGCACACATTAAAGATTATTTTACAATCTATCTATAAAATCTAAGTTTACATGTGCAAAATGCCAACATTGTCAACTAAAGCATTAAAGTAGCTAAACGCAATAAGCTAGCTACTTGAAACCATTACTGTGAAAATGAGACTGCCAGTATCAGCAAGCGGTTAATGTGTTTTACCTCGTGGATGGATTAATCCATTTCCATCAACCATGAGCAACTGCGAGGGCAGAATGGTAAACCTTAGAAAAGGCACGGGCAAATACAGTTAAAAGATATATTAATTCAGAAGATGCTATAATATCCTATGGTGATTATGCAAGACATCTCATAAACTAAAATGATTCATAATAATGAAACGTAACCACCGAAATAGTAGAATTCTTCAAATGTGTAGCCCCAGTAGTCAGTAATTGTATTTACATGATAATAAACAAAAGCATATGCCATGTTTCCTATGGCCCCTTATGCAACCGGAACATTTTAGAAAGTGATGGTATCACTTCCAACTAAAGTATATAGGAATTTTCCCCCTAAATTTGTTGTTACAGTAACCGAATTTTTTTTACCTGAGGGTAGAAATGAGGTGCATTGATCTTCACCTTTTTCAAGAGTCCAAGAAGAATTGGAGCCTGTAACGATAGATAGCCTTGTTTACTTGTTCAGAATACATGTTGGTACATTTTAACAGTAATATGAAAATATATATCATACATTTTGATCAGTGACCACAAAAGAAAGAATTTTTGAAAGACATGCACCTATCTCAAGATCATACTGATTTCTGCTTCAGCTCCAGCAACATCATCTTGGGGCTTGCACATGCGCTTCCGCCAGGTACCTGCTCATCAGTCAGTTTTGAGAAGTAGCAAAGTTGTCATGCTTCGTCCCTTGTAAGATTTATTAGGTGTTTGCATGCAAGAAATTGGTTTTTAACACCAATTCTGTCGAGATCCATAGTTTTTTGTAACGACTAACGACCAACGATGGGGAAAAATATCAGTTCTTTGGCTTTATCGAGGTTGGATTGGAGGTACTAGTAAAAAAAGAAAAATGGCGCCTTTATGGAGATTGGGAGAGACGAGATCCAGATCAAGAAGCAGCGAAGGGGGGATTGATGATCACCTACAGGTCTCGGCGACGCGGGGGTCGCGCTCGCCGAGCGCAGCCATCTAGATCTCGAGGCCCTTGCCATAGCAGGCGATGGACTCGTCCATGCGGCCAAGCATGGCGTGCATGTCGCCGAGCTGCATCTAGCCGGAGAAGGCGGCGCGGTACCGCTCCTCGCCCCTCTAGTCGGGCTCCGCACGCTGCTGCTCCTGGTCGTCGCCATCGGCCGTAGCGGCCCCATCCTCGCCCTCCCCCTCCCCCTTGGTAGCAGGGGCAGGCGGCGTGACGACGGCGACGACACGCTCGAGGATGGGGATGGCGTCGGCGTGGCGACCGAGTCCACAGTGGATGGCAGCGGCGACGTGGAGGCTCATGGCGAGCTCGAGCTCGGCGCCCTCGCCGTGCCGTCGCCGTCCCCCCCCCCAACACCATGGCTTCGTGAAAGGTCCTTGTGTGGTTTTGGTAATTGAGTGACAACCTAGGTGGACTAATTGTGTTTATATGAGATACACAGGTGATTAATTCACAGATACATGTGTGTGAGCAACATATGCCATGAAGGTGAAAATGGCTTGGAGATGTTGCAAAGCTCACACATGTGATGATGAAGGAGCTCATTGCATATGAGACATGACATTGAGTCATGTTATCAAGGTGGAGAAGATCATGACAAGACTTGGCTTGATGGACTGGTTGCAAGCGTGAAGGGCAAGTTGAAGGCTTTGGAGCGATGGACCGCATGGCGGTGAAGCTTAAGCAAAACTTGGCGTCGATGGACGAAGGCAACAGTGAAAAGCAAGTGAAGTCAAGATCGATGAACCAATATGATCACGTGATGATATGAAGTGGATCATATCATTGTTGATCGTGTTGGTGCATGTGTTGCATCGACATTGGAGGAGATGGAATGGAATGCGCAAGGCAAAGGTATAACCTAGGGCATTTCATTTCACCGGTCATAGGTGTGTAGAGAAGTTTATGACCGAGTTTAGGATAGATGGACATACTATCAAGAGGAGCAAACTTATTTGCATATCGATCATCTAGTGCCACTCGAGTGATCTAACTTTGCATCATCGCTAGGATCGAGTGGCGTGGCAAGTTGAGTGGCTAACATCCTTTGGGAAATGATTGTGAAAATCTAACACACATACATATGGTGGTGTACACTTGGTAGTGTTGGCACATTTACAAAGGAGATGGAGTTGGAGTTGATGTGGATCAACTTGGTGAAGAAACTCCACCGGTGGAGTGTCCGCCCATAGAGTGTGGACAGTCCGACTGTGCCACCGGCGCCCTACACAGAAAAGACAGGGTCTCACTGAGTGCATCGGACGCTGGCACTGGAAGTGACTGGACACTGGCAGGGCACGTCCGGTTAGGCTGACGCATGGTGACGCAGGAGCTGGAGAATGACCGGACGCTGGGCTGCGTCCGATCACGTGTGACCGAACGCATCCGGTCAAGGTCGGTACCTTACTTTAAACGACTAGACGCTGAGGGTCCAGCGTCCGGTCAGTTGAAGCTGCTGCGTCTAGTCAGAAGATGACTGTTGAGATCAGAAGAATGCCGTTGAACGCAGGTGACACGTGGCTATCATCGGGTGACCAGACGCTGAGGTCCAGCGTCCGATCAACACGACCAGAGCGTCTGGTCGGCCCGACTTTTGCCCAGTGAAGGGGTAACGGCTAGTTTAGCCCTTGGAGCTATAAATAGAAGTGGCCTTCGGCCATGGCTGGTGTTGAGCACCTTGGGGTACTTTGTGTCCATGCTTGAGAGTGCTTAGGAGCCCTCCATCTCACATATACTTGATAGTGATCATTCGATTGTGTGAGAGAGCGATTATAGTGCGATTGCATCATGAGGTTGCATCAAGTGGCACTAGGTGATCGAGTTACAAGCCGATGGTGCTTGTTACTCTTGGAGGTTGCCACCTCCTAGATGGCTTGGTGGTGGTCTCCGTCGAAGCCCACAAGAAGCTTGTGTGGCGCTCCGGAGAAGTGCTTTGTGAGACGCATTGTGCTTGCCCCACAGGAGCTACGAAGAGCAACTTTAGTAAAGTGTGTCATTGAGTTACCCTCACTTCCGGGGTAGGCTCTTGCGGCGCCCGACGTGCGGGCTTGGCGGGTGATGTCAATTAGCCACCGAACCATCAAGTGAGCGGTCGACACAATGGGCACTAGCGTGTTGGCAAACACGTGAACCTTACGAGAAAAATCATCGTGTCAACCTTGTTCTTCCCGTTGGTTTGCATCCCTGTTACACAAGCTTACGATTATTTTCATATACATTAAGCTTGTGTTGTTGCTCTTATAATTAGTTAGCTTGTGTAGCTTACTAGTTACCTTCTTGCTTGTGTAGCATAGAAGTAGCTCCCATGCGTGGCTAATTTGGTTTGTGTAACCTTGTTAGTCACATTGCTTAGTTTGTGTAGCTAAGTATTTGCGCTCTCTAATTTGGCATTGGTTGCCTTGTTATTGAGCATTGCTAGTGAGCTTAGTTGGCTTTGTGCTTTTGCTTACTAGCATGTGTAGGAGCTCTCTTGTTGCTTAAAGTACTAGAGGCATAGGTTTGTGTGACCATTGCTCCTAGAATTGGTTAGGTGAGCTCTAGCTAGCCCGGCACCTTTGTTGCTTGATTAGTATCTTTATAAGGTGCTAGAGAATATAGATAGAGGGGTGTAGTCTTGGCTAGACTGATAGTTATAATTCCGCATTTGTTTTGGTTAGTCAACGCGATTAATTTTAGAAAAGACTATTTACCCCCCTCTAGTCCGCCATCTTGACCCTTCAAGTGGTATCAGAGCCCGGTCTCTCATTTGTGGTCTTCATCGACCTATGAGGATGGCGTCTAGTGGGCTAGATGTTTGTGAGACACACATTTTTTATGGCATAAACTTTACACTTTGGAAAAAATCACATGCTTGATCATTTTTGTGCAAAGAGACCTAAATTTTGGTGGGTTGTCACAAGTGGTCTCACCCATGTATTGGACCATAGAAATCTCACCAAAGCTCAAAGAGTTCTCTATGAATTTGATGCGCATGCTTGTTGTTTTCTAATAGATGCTTTAAGCTTTGATTTGATGAAATAAGTAAACATCAAGGGAACCGCTCGTGAGATATGAGAGTCCATCAAGGAAACCTTCGATGACTCCTCCACATGGGATGATGGCAAATTCAAGAAGGAGGATGAGCCAAAGAAGGAGGCGCATGAGTGTGTTGAGCATAACCACAATTTGGAGATTGTGGAAGATTGCTCCACCTCATGGTCAAGTGATGATGATGATGATCGATCAACTACAAATTCACTTGACAAGGTTGATGATGATACTACAAGTGTTGCAAGTGATGATGCTACCCATTGCACACTTGATGGTAATGATGGTTCATGCTCAAGCCATGATGAAGATGCTACTACATGCTCTCCAACCACACCACATTGTCTCATGTCACAAGGTGACACTAAGGTATCAAATGATAATGTGGTTGATCATGTTGAATCATATGATGAGCTTGTTAGTAGACTTGCTAGCATGGCCATGTCTTTAGAAAATGAGAAAGCTAAAACATTGGAATTAGAAAATGAAAACTCATTTCTAAAGAACTCTTGTGAAGAACATAAGAAGTTACTTATGCTTATAAATCTTCACTTGATGAGCTTAAATTGAATCATGAGACACTACTTGCATCTCATGATGAATTATTAGAACAACATGCTTCTCTCATTAAAGTGTTTACAAAGAAACTTAAAAATTATAAGAGCTCATCACATAGATCAAATGATAAATTGCAAAATCTTGCTAACCCTTGTGATGTAGGCAAAAAGTATGTATCCACCTCTTGTGATGATTTATTTGATATGCCATGCTCTTCACAATTAGATGCTTGTTCTAGTTCTATGTCTTGTGAGACTAGCATTTTAAAGAAGAACATTGAGCTCAAAAGTGAAGTGAAGAAATTAAGCAACAAGTTAGAGAGGTGCTACAACTCTCAAGTCACCTTTGAGCATATATTGAAGACTCAAAGAAGCTTTGGTGACAAGAGTGGAGTTGGCT
Organism: Miscanthus floridulus; assembly: GCF_019320115.1. NCBI lineage: Eukaryota > Viridiplantae > Streptophyta > Magnoliopsida > Poales > Poaceae > Miscanthus > Miscanthus floridulus. The sequence continues at coordinate 122,171,591 of NC_089583.1, forward strand.
TCAAGACTAGCAAAGTCAATCATTAAGAAAGCCGCAATGACATAAGTGGCATTGGCTTCAACAAGAGCAAGATCAAGGGCAAAAGATGGGGCAAGAGAAGATATGAAAGAGAGATGAAGAAGCAAGAACAAGAGAAGCTCTCTCATTTCATGTGCTTCAAGTGCCATGAAGTGGGACATCTTGCAAATGGTTGCCCCAATGAAGAAAAGCTCAAGTTGAAGAAAGAAGAAGAGAGGCTAAGGCATGTGAAGTGCTTCAAGTGCCGCACTTAGGGTCATCTTACCTCAATGTGCCCAACCAAGCAATTGATGAAGCAACAAGTGAAGCCTCAACCAAAGTCACAAGTTGAGCAAGAGAAGACACCCCAAGAGCAAATCAAGATCAACAACGAAGATGGTGATGATTTGATGATAAAGAAGAAGAAAACAAGAAGGGATGGAAAGGAAAGGCATCCAATGCAAACTCAAGATGCCAAGATGATGGGTAAGAATGAAGATAAGAAGAAAGATCATGCTCACATCAAGTGCTTCAAGTGTGGAAGTGTGGGACACTTTGCCTCTAAGTGTCCTACCAAGCTTGAGAAGAAGGCTCAAGCAATCCATGAGAGGCAAGGCAATGAGAAGCACCACATGAGCAAAGAAGAAAAGGCTCAATCAAAGAGAAAGTGCTACTCATGCCGAGAAAGGGGACACATGGTACATTCATGTCCCCTATGTAACACTCCTAAGCCTATTTCAATTGATGATGATTCTATGCTTAGGAAGAATGGCAATGGTACCTCACTGGTTGCAATTGTAAAACATCCAACTATTCATACTAAGGCTATGCCTAAGTATATTGCTCCTAACTTGAGAGGACCCAAAGTTGTTTGGGTACCATCAAAAAGTGGATGATTGTTTGTAGGTACCATCAGCATTGGAGACTTGATTCAATTGATCTCACATTGTTCATCATATGTTGAATCAAGTTATGAAGCTTAGTGCACATCATTCTCTCAATGCCATGACAAATTAAGTGAAGTCCAAATGCTATCAACATACAAGTGTCATATTCAAGGTTGTTGGCAATTCATTGGAATATATTTGATGACTTGCAAATAATTGAGTTGAAGCTTTCTAGTTGGATGATCATGAGCTAACTAAGGTATATTTCTTATTGATCATTTCACTTGGGTGCATGTGAGTTGATTGAATTGGATAAATATGCAATGTTGCTTGCTATGAGATGATTGAATGGATAATTGCTTAGTAATCAAGTTTGGATTGATTTGGATTGGATAAATTCATAAGATGACATTTAGTAAGAGATTTGAATGGATATATGTCTTATGGAAGTATTCAAATAAGTTAATTTCAAGTTTGATTCATACATGATGAAGTATAGCTCAATTGTTGAAATATGTCCTATAATTGAGAATCTGAGCTAGCTGTGATCTTAGTCATGTTTGAGTGATCAAAACTTATTGGATTAGCATAAAAATTGGTGTACATGCTCTAGACTTATGGTATAAGATGCTGTAGAAATTTCATAAAAATTGGATAAGAAATGCTTCAGTTTTGGAGTGGTTCTTGTCAGCTATAGTGTAGCAGTTTTCATCATATAGCAGTGGTGAAAGAATTGATATATGGCAGCTATTTAGAAGTGAAATGAAGCTCAAATTTTTACATCTACTATATAACTTAGTAAAGAACATCTCCAGTAAATTTCGTGGTATTTGGATTTGTACTTCGGGAGATATGCTTATTTCTTTGAAGGGTACAAAATCTGTCAGAAAAGTGACAAATATTGGATTGATCTAGAGTCACTTTGATTGAAAGGTCCTCAAGTTGGAAACATGTTTACAAGTGTTTGAGGTACCTAAGTTTAGTTTTGAGATGATCTAAAAGCATGACAAGCAAAGAGTACAATGCCATTTGATTGTGGAGTGTACTTTGCATATATTTGGTACTCAAATTGAAAGATCAAGATCAAACTCAAGATGAAGTTGAAGTTTAAGTTCAAGTGACTATTAGAAATCATTTGGAAGAAAGAAAATGACTTAAAGAAGGAATCAAGGTTACTCATCAAGTTAAGTCCATCACTTGAATCAATCAATCAAGTTATCTCAAGTGAGTATCAAGAATGGTTCTTAGAGAGAGGTCAGTTCTCCCTAGTGTAGGGGCTTGCCGCTTATGTGTAGGTAAACCAAGTGTGGTACTTGGAAGGCTAACATGGAAGTGGTAATTCAAGGAACATTTGAGATGCTTAGTTAAAGTAATCAAAGGGTTGATCAAGAAAAGCAAGCAACACCCAATAGAGAGCTAGTCATGATATTTCAAGTGGTATTCTCAAATTGATGCTCTCATGCAAGCAAAGATCAAAAGATAAAGCAAGTTAACCACAACAAGAGCACTTGATCATAAGTGGTATTCATCTTATATGGATGAAGAATAAAATTCAACATGGTATCTATTGGTCTTCACCAAGCTTATAATTGGACTTCATATTGTTATTGGAGTAATGAATTGGAATCTATGTGACTATCCTCTACTCCAACATAGCAAAGGTATCATTGTAATGTCTATGATTATTTTATCCCTTACTAGTATGCGATTAGTGCATATAGTACATGCTTCATAGGATCATGCATAACAAATGAAATACTTAAATTTATAACCTACCACTATTATTTGAATGATTACTTAATCTAGTGGTTAGTATATGAATTCGTTCATGAGCTAGTGATCCCAAGTACTTGATCTAATTTGGATTGCTAACAAGTGATAAGTACAACATTGGTAAGATAACCCTTGTAAGAGGTGTGAAGAAGCTTGTCATTGGTTCAAACCGGACTTGGAAGCTTAGGTAAATCAATTTAGTTCAAGTCAATCATAGAAGCTCATGATAGTGATAAGAGTACAAGCACAAGACAACAATGCAAATGGATATCTAGTTTGTTTCAAATGGTATCTAGACTCAAATGGCACTAGGTGATCGAGTTGCAAGCTGGTGGTGCTTGTTATTCTTGGAGGTTGCCACCTCCTAGACGGCTTGATGGTGGTCTCTATCGAAGCCCACAAGAAGCTTGTGCGGCGCTCCGGAGAAGTGCTTTATGAGGGACATTGTGCTCGCTCCGCGGGAGCCACGAAGAGCAACTTTAGTAAAACGTGTCATTGAGCTACCCTCACTTCCGGGGTAGGCTCTTGCGGCGCCCGATGTGCGGGCTTGGTGGGTGATGCTAATTAGCCGCTGAACCACCAAGTGAGCGGTCAACACAATGGGGACTAATGTGTTAGCAAACACGTGAACCTCAGGAGAAAAATCATCGTGTGAACCTTGTTTTTCCCGTTGGTTTACATCCCCGTTACACAAGCTTGCGATTATTTTCATATACATTAAGCTTGTGTTGTTGCTCTTGTAATTAGTTAGCTTGTGTAGCTTACTAGTTACCTTCTTGCTTGTGTAGCATAGAAGTAGCTCCCGTGCGTGGCTAATTTGATTTATGTAACCTTGTTAGTCACATTGCTTAGTTTGTGTAGCTAAGTATTTGTGCTCTCTAATTTGGCATTGGTTGCCTTGTTATTGAGCATTGCTAGTGAGCTTAGTTGGCTTTGTGCTTTTGCTTACTAGCATGTGTAGGAGCTCTCTTATTGCTTAAAGTACTAGAGGCATAGGTTTGTGTGACCATTGCTCCTAGAATTGATTAGGTGAGCTCTAGCTAGCCCGGCACCTTTGTTGCTTGATTAGTATCTTTGGAATGTGCTAGAGAACATAGATAGAGGGGTGTAGTCTTGGCTAGATCGATAGTTATAATTCCGCACTTGTTTCGGTTAGCCAATGCGATTAATTTTAGAAAAGACTATTCACCCCCCTCTAGTCCACCATCTCAACCCTTCACTTCGCGCGCCTGCTTGAGGAGGAATAGGCCTAGATTCGATCTACCTGCAGCAAGAGAGCACTGCCGTAGGGGCTGGCAGCTTGCACGAGGACGCCGGCGGACCTCCGTGGCCTATCCCTCGAACGCAAGGACGACGGGAGAGAGGGAGCAGAAGCGAAACTGCAGACCAGAGCGGCGGTGGCTAGGGTGAGACCATGAAAAGTGAATGGGTTAGGGTTATGGTGCGCTGGACCGGTGGGGTTAAATCCCCCCTTTACCGAGTGCCCCCGATCTGGCACTCGGTAATGTATTTTTTTTAATTTTTTCTTAATTCTCTGCCGAGTGCCACCTGACCTGGCACTCAGCAAAGAGTTTTTTTTTAAAAAAAAAATCTTTGTCGAGTGCCCTCGATCTGGCACTCGGCAAAGTATTTTTTTATTTTTTTTAAATTCTTTGCCGAGTGCCACCCGGCCTGGCACTCGGCAAAGAGGGGTTTTTTTAAAAAAAAAAATAAAATTCTTTGCCGAGACCCAAACGCAGACACTCGGCAAACCGTTTTTTTTTTCTTCCCGCCCCCAAACTTTTTCTGTAGTCCTCATACAATACCTGGTACTCCATGTTCCAATGTGGCATATTTTTTGGACTTTTTCTATATTTCTTTAATTTATTTCATTTAATTGAATTTTCTTGGATATTTCAAATTATAACAGCTAGTCATTCGAATAATGAAAAAAATGAATGAAAAAATGATATTCATGTTATTTAGTGTAATATGAGGCCGTATCTAGGAACAGACCACCAATTTCGAATATCTTATTCACGAAACATGACCACGAACTTGCGGTTGAGTTGTTTTTAAATTCTATAAAATGCAAACGAAATCCGAAAATCATGGAACTTGTCAAGATGTCATGATATCATATGTGGAGGCTGTGATAAAAATTTAAGAATGTTTCACGCAAGTTGTCACTTACGATGCTTACCACCTCGTCGGTCTCTTCACGAAATCATGAAACTTCTTCGGAGATTTATGCGTTTGTAAGCATCGTAAGTGACAACTTGTGCGAAACCTTCTCAATTTTTTATCATAGCCTCCACATACGATATCATGGCATCTCAACAAGTTTTATGATTTTCGGACTTCGTTTGCTTTTTATAGAATTTAAAAATACTTCGCACGCAAGTTCGCGGTCATGTTTCGTGAACAAGATGTCCGAAATTTCAGGTCCGTTCCTGGATACGGCCTCACACTACACTCAGTAACATGACTATCATTTTTTGAATCATTAAATTCCATTATTCGTACCACGTGCAGTTCAAATTTATATTTTTCAAAAAAATCAAGTAAACGAAATAAAATAACTAAATATATAAAAAAAAACCCACAAAAAATCCCCAAATTCTAACGAGGAGTTCCTGGTACTTTAAAAGGGCTGCACAAAAAATTTAGAGGCAAAAAACAAAAAAACCTTTGTCGAGCGCCGGGGCATGGCACTCGACAAAGGGGGCCTTTGCCGAGTGCCAAGAATAAGGCGCTCAGCAAAGAGGTTTTTTAATTTTTTTTAGAAATTTCTTCTTTGCCGAGTGCCTTCACAGGGGCACTCGGCAAAGGTATTTCAAAAAAATGTATTTTTTTAATTCCTCCTTTTGCCGAGTGTCGAAGCTGATAGGCACTCGACAAAGATATTGCAAAAAAAATATTGAATCTTTGCCGAGCGCCGTGTTAGGGGCACTCGACAAAGTATTTTCCAAAAAAAAAATCTTTGCCGAGTGCCTAACAGCAGGCACTCGGCAAAGAAGGACATGGCCGAACACCGTTACGCGGGGCAGCCTATGCCGAGTGCCGCGCTTTTGTCGATAGACTGGCACTCGGCAAAGAAGTCCTTTGTCGAGTGCTGGACACTCGGCAAATAATTCTTTGCCGAGTGTAATTTTTTGCCGAGTGCCCAATTTTTAATACTCAGCAAAGAAGTTTGCACTCGGTAAAGATTATGTTTCCAGTAGTGATTGTATTAGAAGGAAAAGAGTTTGAAATTACAAGAGTTTCGCTCCTGGTCGTTAGCTTTTTTTTGTTACGCGCTACGTTTTGTATTTGAACCACCTACGTCCCATGCGAGGTTATAGCGACATTAGCCTGTTTATGATTACATATCAATTATCTTTTCTTTCCAGCTGATGTGAAGTGCTGCTATCTAGCTAGCAGTCGTATATCTCCTCGGGGATAAATAAAATAAAGCCATGGGCAAGGAATCTTTTGATGGCGCTCATCATCATCCATGATCCATCATCCAAGGAGTTTGGGAGATGTGGTCGACTCTGCTGCAGGCGTGCCACGTGTGACGTTGAGTGTGCCACCGGGGCACTCGTGATGGCGCCCTCTCCTTCTCCTAGCTAGCCCTTCACGCCTTCCTTGGCTCTTTGGTGAACAAGTGGCGCGCGCACACATGGACATGAGCGTCGTGTAGGTGCAGCGGTGTCTATATGCAAATCCTTTTGGAGAGTTTTAAAAGCAACAAGCAAGGGTTTTGGGGGTTTTTTTTAGCAGCAGCCGTTAGCGAGGAAAACATGCGCGGATTGGGCATGATGGAATATGGATGCAGCAATAGTTTATATGCACAGCACGAGTGTGTGTGTGTGTGTGTGTGGCGTGATAGATCCCTTTCGCTGATGCAGTGTTGTGGTGGGAAACATGCAATAGGGTTAGGTTTAGGATTAGATATGCGCTAGCTGGTGACTGATGAGTGAATAGTGGTCCACATATTCCTGTCCGTTGATGGCTGTCTGCATGCCTGTGTGTGAGTTTGAGATCGAGAGAGGTGTTCAGCGAAGGCACTCAAGAACTGCAAAGTTGGCGAGAGTTTATAGCCCTTGACTGAAGAAGCTTTCAGAAATGGACAACAGCAACCTTTGCTGGGCCTCGGTTCCCATTGGGCTGGCCGAAGGCATATGCATATGTTCAGGAATATCCCGGTGAAAACACTGTAGTAAAACAAGTGGATCATAGACCACTGCCCCTCTCCCTTCATCTCCATCTAGATCTCGTAGTTCATGTTCTAGGATTTATTCATCATGTTCTAGTCAAATTATACCCGCTAGATCTATGCCTAGTTATCCTACATATTCTATCAACAGGCAGTCGTAGGCGGCGGTTGCCGGACTGGTGGTAGTGCGTGCTACTGTGTACTACGTAGTGGCGGCAACGCGGAGCGGAGCGGAAGGATGGCCGGCGGAGGCGTCCTGATCCGGACATGCGGGCGGCCCGGCGGAGGATTTGCGAGTCAAAAGCGCAATCGATGGATGGATCATGGATCGCAGGTGTGTGGTGTGGCCAACGCCAACCGCCCAACCACAACCAGTATTCGCGGAACAGGAGAGTGGTACTAGCTAGCTAGCTAGCTAGGGGATCAAGTGAGCGTAAAGCGAGCTTCGATTTGCTGGGCTCCATCAGCAGAGATGATCGATCTGCTGATGGATCCATGAGATGAGATCATCGGACACCAGCCCACAGCCCATAGCTGGCTAGCTTAGCTTGTCCAAGAACCAAGAATGGATAACTTCAAAAGGTGCAGCAGATCGATGACAAGGGATTCGGGTCGACTTGGGAGGCCCATGCACTAGCTAGCTAGAATACTGTCCTGTCCTGTTGTGTGCACGCATGTCATGTGCATGGCCACTCACGCAAGCGTGTCAACGTGTGCGTGACTGCGTGTGTGGGCGTCAATCTTGCACAGTTACGCCAGCACTAGTGTTATAGGCTTTGCCGCTCGGTCGTCGACCGCAGCAGCAGCAATGGCGATTCAGTGAGGTGAGGTGGCATGCATATGTAGGGAGAGCCGGAGCCGGAGCCGGAGCCGGAGCCGGAGCCGGAGGGGTGAGTATCTCTGGATTGCAGTTTTGCCTGCTCGGTTCCCCGTCCTTTGTAGTTTTAACAGAAGAAGATGGTGATGTTGCTACCTACCACTACCAGTACCGAGGAGTACCCTGTACGTCTTGTGAATTGTGATGCACCGCACTGACGGCGTACCGAGATTGTTGGGGGGAATCAGTTCGGCAGAGCTTCACTCCAAGCCCAACAAAACATCTCCTCTAACTGAAAACCTTTTTTGTACGAAAACAGAGCAACTTACGTGGGCTCGTACCTAATGTCCATGGGCGGGCACAAACCCAGGAGACTATAGGCCCAAATCACCCGTTGCATCCAGCGCCTTCTTTTTTCACTCAAAAAAAAAGTTAGGCAGGTCCATGAGAATCTGCAAGAAGAAAAAGAAATCGACGCGCCACGGCCCAAGCTACTCTCGGGGCGGGCGCCGCGCGCATCCGGCCTGCCGTAGCAGGCAGGCAAGAGAAGACAACACCGGCAGGTCGAGGACCATGCTACGGTCCACGGTCACGGCGGCGTCTCCGGGCGGCGCCACGGTGTTGGGCCGAGACGCACGCACGCTAGCCGTTTTGATGCACAACACAATTATATTACACAAAACAAACACAGAGCTAGTTTCAAAGAAAAAGAAAAAAAAACAACACAGAACTACGCACTGGCCCAGTGGGTACTACTGACTCTGTCCTGCCGGGGCTGCCGCCTGCCCGCACTTGTTTTTTTTTTTTTGTCGTGATAGGGGTACATGCAGATACTGTTAACTCGGCACGTTATATTATATACCGGTTTCGTTGAAAAGCCATGCCGAAAATATTATTTATTGATTTGTTATGAGAAAAAAAAAGCACGGATAAGTTCGAGCGAACGGGGCCACGGTCCACGGGCTTCCGTTTTTTGTTTTTTATATTTTTTTCCTGCGTTGAGGTAGACGAACGAACCATAGTTGCGAGTTGGTGACAGTAGTACACGGGTACGGTTGCGTTGCGTACCGGCAGCGGGACCGGAGGACTAGTGGCTGGCAGGTGTGGTGACTGGCGTCCGAATCAGACCCAGCGCGGCGGCGTCTCCGTGCCTGTCGGCTCGGTTCGCTGCATCTCTCAGCCGTCTGCACCCTCCAGACAACCAGTGAATCGTGACAAGCGTGTAGGGTAGGGTGGACCGTCTCTGCGGGTGGGCGTGACGCCTGACGCCTGAGCCTTCTCCAGTCAATGCTGACGATGAGAGAGAGAGAGGAGAACAGCCGCAGGCCCACACACAGCGCTGAATGGCCCCCATGTGACTCGCCGCGAGCCGCGGTCCCGCCTGCCAGCCTCAAACGGATGATACGATGCGATGCGACGACGCACCGCGGCAGCATGCCGAGCCCTGCGTTGTTTTGTTTTTGGGCCGCTGCAGCTCCCATGCCCATCTGCTTGCTCTCGCCTCCATCTACTGTACGGAGTATGGGAATGGGCTCGCTCGTCGCATCACATGGCACCGCCGGCACCAAACTCCATGCAGTGTCGTCAAGCTCCATTGGTGTGCCCCCATAGGCCCGTTTCCATTTGCTGGTTTTGTTTCCTGCTTCATCCATCTCCCATTCTGCGTGCTGCCCAACAGAATCCAATCCAATCTGTGGTCTGGTAGACTGGTATACAAGCAGCTGCTTCATCCATCTCCCATTCTGCGTGCTGCCCAACAGAATCCAATCCAATCTGTGGTCTGGTAGACTGGTATACAAGCAGCTGCTTCATCCATCTCCCATTCTGCGTGCTGCCCAACAGAATCCAATCCAATCTGTGGTCTGGTAGACTGGTATACAAGCAGCGCCGCGGTTTGCCGTTCGCCCGCTTGCTATTTGCTTGTACTCCTATGCAGTGTGCCGCAGCCCGCAGCGCCATCAACGGCGACATGCATGCATTGCAGCAGCACCGGCATGGTGGGTCGCGCCTCGTGTTGCCTGCCCCAATCTTTTTTTTTAATTTTCGTGCTCGTCCAAACACAAACTAGCCGGAGTTGCACACCTAGCTAAGCGGTCAACGGTCACAACAGTGCACCGACAGAGCTCGCACCGTCAGCGCCGGTACAATGTCAAAGCTTGATTTCTTTAAGTATAGTACTCAAAGTTCAGATCGAATCAGCAGAGTGTAATTTTTCCAAAATAAAATACAGTGTGAATACTAGGAGTACACTACTCTCTTTGAAAATGCATGTGGAATGTTACGAGGGTCGAGCTAAGTTCTGGGATGAACAGAAGGGGAGGCAAGTAATTGCACGGAATTGAGGATATGGACCTGACTACGTCAACCTATTTGTTAAATATCACAAAAATAAGATGCGTGAGTTTGCTAGACAGCGCGGTATTCGTAACCCGATCGATGTTGGGCTTGACAAATGGGGATTGAAGAGACGAAGGACGTTAGAGGAGTAGAGGTGTAAGACTGACCGCACCGCTGAACGGCAAAGGAGTCGGTACGCCAGCGATAGCGTACCACGCTCCTGCACCGCTCACCTGCAAAGCCTCCGGTATGGTACCGGCTGCACAGGAACCCGCCAAATCCAGCGCATGCGGGAGGCCACGGTAAACACTATAGTAACACTGTAGCTGCAAGGAAGAAAGTTGATGGGAGAGAGAAAAGAGAGAGGGAGAGGAATAAAATATGGAATAGTGGGTATAGAGTATGGGATAGAGATAACACGGGTGCAGGAGAAATGAGTATAGAGTAGAGAATCTTGATGACTAGGATAGAATATTTCTTTTTAGAGATGAAAATAGAGATGGACGAGTGCAGATAGCCTAAGGTCCTAATGGCTAGAGGGGGTGAATAGCCTATTAAAAATTTATACAACAACACTTAACAAACCGGTTAGACAATTATGAGGCGAAGCAAGTGTTGCACTAGCCTACAAAAATTACAAGCCACCTACCACAATTCTAGTTTATATAGTTTCTATCCACACAATAGCTATGTCACTATACTAAGTTAGTGTGCTCTCAAAGGATAACTAAAGCGCTACACTAACAAAACTAACAAGCTCTCACAACTAGCTACACTAAAAAGCTTGACAATTAGTTTGCGATAATGTAAAGAGAGTGGGCAATTTATTTATACCGCCATGTCGAGGAAGAAGTCAATTAATCACAAGAATAAATACCAATGAAGACCAATTACCTCGGAATCAAATGATGAACACGATGATTTTTTATCGAGGTTCACTTGGTTGCCGGCAAGCTACTCCTCATTGTGGTGATTCACTCACTTAGAGGTTCACGCGCTAATTGACATCACACGTCAAACCCTCGATAGAATGCCGCACAACCAACACAAGATGAGGATCACACAAGTCACGAGCAATTCACTAGAGTACCTTTTGACTCTCCGCCGAAGAAAGGTCAAGAACCCCTCACAATCACCACGATCGGAGCCGGAGACAATCACCAACCTTCGCTCGACGATCCTCGCTCCTCCAAGCCATCTAGGTGGCGGCAACCACCAAGAGTAACAAGCGAATCCCACAGCGAAACAATGCCTTCTTCATGATGAAAAGAACAGTGTCAACCTTGCCTATCATGAAACCTTTAGAGAGTAGAAAGTCCCTCAATCTCTCATACCATGTTCTAGGTGCTTACTTCAAGCCATACAATGCCTTCTTCAATTTGTATACATGGTCGGGCTTCTTGTCATCTTCAAAATTGGGAGGTTGCTCAACATATACTTCTTCATTGACGTAACCATTGAGAAATACACTCTTAACATCCATTTAATAAAGTTTGATATTGTGGGCATAAGTATAGGCTAGCAAGATTCTAATTACTTCTAATCTAGCAACCGAGGCATATGTTTCTCTAAAGTTAAGACATTCAACTTGTGTATAGCCTTGTGCTACCAATCTTACTTTGTTCCTTACTACTATCCCATCTTAATTTTGCTTGTTTCTAAAGACCCATTTAGTTTTAATCACATTGTGTCCTTTTGGTCTCTCTACTGATTCTCATACTTAATTTCTTGTAAAGTTGTTCAATTCTTTAAGCATAGCATTCACCCAATCAACATTCTTCAATGCTTCATCTATCTTTTTTGGTTCAATAGATGACACAAATAAGAAATGCTCACAAAATAAAGCCAATCTTGATCTAGTTTATACATCTCTAGAAATATCATCAGTTATAGTGTCCAATAGATGATCTCTTACAATATTAGTTGGTTGGAGGATTGGAACTTGATTGCTTGCACTTGCTTGATCATTATCATGAGAGTCACTTGATCTTGTTCATTGTCATAAGAGCCACTTGATCTTGTTCATTGTCAAAAGAGCCACTTGTACTAGCTTGATTTGTATCATCTTGCATATTTGAGTTAGAGAGCACTTGCACTTGATCATCTTCATCATCATTCACTTACCTAGGCTTCAATTCACCAACATCTATGTTCTTCATGGCATTTAAAAGTTGAATGCCTCTAACATCTTCTAAGTTCTCATTTTCTACTTGTTAACCCTTGGTTTCATCAAATTCAACATCATAAACTTCCTCAAGAGTACCACTATCCAAATTCCAAACTCTATATGCTTTGCTTATAGTGGAATAACTAAGTAGGAATCCTTCATCACATTTCTTGTCAAACTTGCCCAATCTAGTGTCTTTCTTTAAAATATAGCATTTGCAACCAAAGACCCAAAAATATGCAATGTTGGGCTTTCTACCATTCAAGAGCTCATATGGTGTTTTCTCTTTTGATGGGTGATAATAGAAGCGGTTGCTACAATAACAAGCCGTGTTGATAGCTTTGGCTCAAAAAGATTGACTCACATTATACTCACTAAGCATAGACCTTACCATATCAATGAGTATTCTATTCTTTCTCTAAACAAGGTCATTTAATTATGGAGTGTACTTGGTCGAGAATTGATGTCTAATTTCAAATTTATCACACAACTCATCAATTTCAGTGTTCTTGAACTCACTACCATTGTCACTTCTAACTCTCTTGATGGTTGTTTCAAACTCATTGTGAATGCATTTGATAAATGATTTGAATGTAGCAAACATATCACTTTTGTCCACTAGAAAGAATACCCAAGTGTATCTAGTATAATCATCCATTATCACAAAGCCATATTTGTTATCATCAATGCTAGTGTATTAAGTTGGTCCAAATAAATCTATTTGCAATAACTCAAATGATTTACTAGTGTTCATCATGCTTTTCTTAGGATGGGTGTTTCCAACTTGTTTGTCGGCTTGACAAGAACTATAAAGCTTATTTTTCTTAAACACAACATCTTTTAAGCCTCTAACCAAGTCATGCTTAACCAATCTATTTAATTATTTTATTTCAACATGACCAAACCTTCTATACCATAACTAACTCATGCTAGACTTAGTGAACAAACATGTGGATAATTTAGCTTCACTAGCATTGAAATCAATCAAGTATAGATTCTTATATGTAAAGCCTTTGAAGATCAAGTTAAAGCCATCTACACTTATGATCTCTACATCATCTACCCCAAATATGCATTTAAATCCAAGATCACATAATTAAGCCACGGATAGCAAATTAAAGTTTAAGCTCTCTACTAGCAACACATTGGAAATGCTCATATCATTGAATATTACAATCTTACCAAACTTTTTGACCTTGCCTTTACCATTGTCACCAAATGTGATACTATTATAATAATCATTGCCATTGGTGTTGATTGAGTTGAACATTCTTGCATCACCGGTCATGTTTTGAGTGTACCAACTATCAAGAACCTAATGCCTTCCTCTGGCTTTGTAATTGACCTATAAAAGAAGATTAATTCTTTTTAAGTATCCAAATTTGCTTGGATCATTGAAGGTTAGTCACTAAGCTCTTTGGTACCCAAATGGCTTTCTTCTTTGAGTCCATCCATGGTTTACCAAAGAACTTAGCCTTCACACCATTTATAACCCTTAGTAAGCACATAAAAAGAATCAATCTTAATTGAGGATACATTAGCATTTTTGCTCTTGTTCTTGTACTCATGTTTTTTATGACCAACTTGCTTTATAACTAGTGTAAAATCGACCGTTGTTCTTCACAAAACTAGTCTTGTGAGGAGCAAAGGCCATCTTGCCTTTCTTGGGGTATAGCCCAATCTCTCTTTGTAGAGAGAAGCTCTTTAGCTATCCAAACACATAAGCAAGCGGTCCTCACCACCATACGCCTTAGCCAAGGTGTGAGTGAGCCTATTAACCTCCTTCTTGAGGTTCTCATTCTCAACCATTAGTGAGGCATCACAAGTGAAATCATCACTACTAGATGAGGTGGAAGTAGAAGTACTATAAGAAGGATTAGCGGGAGGAACAATGATAGACATAGATAATGATTCATCAATTATATCACAAGTCAAGCCTATATTGCAAGTTTCAACATACTTCTTTTTATTTTGCTCATCAAGCAAAGAGAAATGAGCCTTTTTAAGCTTCTTGTGAGCCTTGCCAAGCTTCTTATGGGCTTCCTCTAGCCTCTCATGAGATACATTGAGCTCATCAAAGACTTGCTTAAGGACTTTTAGTTCTTTACGTAAGCTTTTGTATTCCCTTCTCTTGATGTCAAAGTATTCTTTAGCGTCTTCTAGCATGTCAAATAGTTCATCCTTAGTAGGTTTATCATCATCACTATCATTTTCATTTTTGTTTTTATTATCATATTTCTCATCACTTTCATCATCATAAATTTGTACCTTAGTGGCCTTAGCCATAAATCTTGATGGAGTATCGAAGAGAGAAGGCTTCTCATTGATTGCAATGCTTGCAAGTGTCTTCTTCTTGATGGTCTTGTTATCATCACTATCATCATCATTATTTGAGGAAGCATCACTATCCCAAGTGACCACATATAAACCACCCTTCTTTTTCTTTAAAGTCATCTTATCCTTCTTATCTTTCTTTTTCTTTTTCTTCCTCTTGTTCTTGTTGTTGTCATCATCATTGTCGATATTGTATGGATATTGAGCAACAAAATGATCTTTACTTTCACATTTGAAGCACCTTCTTGACTCTTCCTTATTCTTGGATGAAAATTTTTTTCTTCTAGCACGGTACGCTTTCTTCATTATGAACTTGTCAAATTTTTTGATAAAAAGAGCCATCTTCTCATCATCATCATCATCCCATGAACCATCATCTTCACTTAATGTATCTTGCTTTGCATTGCCCTTAGATGATGTGGCCTTGAATGCCACGCTATGCTTCTTCTCATCCTTCTTCTCATATTTCTTCTTCTTCTTTTCTTCCTTCCCATCATCAACTCTATATGTATCATCGGTCATTATATCTCTCAACACTTAGTTTGGTGCCATGGTGTCCAAACCACTCCTCACTAGAATAGTGACCAATGTGTCAAATCTTGACGGCAAATATCTCAAGAACTTATGGGAGAAGTCCTTGTCCTTCACCTCTTCTCCAAGTACTTTGAGATCATTGACAAGCATTTGAAGCTTATGAAACATCTCCAGCATACTCTCATACTTCTTTATTTTGAAGCTTGTAAACTTCTTTTTGAGAATATATGCCTTTGCACCCTTTATGTCTTGAGTGCCCCCAAATGATTCCTCTAATTCCTTTCATATCTCATGAGCTCTCTCGATGTTCTTGATTTGCTCAAAAGTTCTCTCATCCAAAGCATTATGGATGGCACTAAGAGTAATGTCATTATTTTGGAGTAGTATTTCTTCGGTAGCGGTGGGAGCCTCTTTATCTTCAATCTTAATCTTTATCTCTAACACCTTTCAAACCTTCCTATTGATTGATTTGATATAAGTTGTTATCTTAGCTTTCCAATAGGGATAATTTGAGCCATTAAATTAGGGTGGCTTCTTGGTGTTGTTGATTTGAGCTATTTTTACACTAAAGATTGTTAAGCCTCAAATCATGGTGACTTTGGCTCCGATACCACTTGTAAGGTCCTAATGGCTAGAGGGTGAATAGCCTATTAAAAATTTCTACAACAACACGTACCAAACCGGTTAGATAATTATATGGCCAAGTAAGTGTTGTGCTAGCCTACTAAAATTATAAGCCACCTACCATAATTCTAGTTTATATAGTTTTTATCCACACAATAGCTATGTCACTACACTAAGTTAGTATGCTCTCAAAGACTAACTAAAGAACCACACTAACCAAACTAACAAGCTCTCACAACTAGCTACGCTAAAGAGCTTGACAACTAGTTTGCGAAAATATAAAGAGAGTGAGCAATTTATTTATACCGTCGTATTGAGGAAGGAGCCAATCAATTATAAGAATAAATACCAATAAAGACTAATTACCTCAGAATCAAATGATGAACATAATGATTTTTTATCGAGGTTCACTTGCTTGTCGGCAAGCTACTCCTCGTTGCGGCGATTCACTCACTTGGAGGTTCACGCGCTAATTGGTATCACACGCCAAACCCTCAATAGGGTGCCGCACAATGAACACAAGATGAGGATCATATAAGCCACGAGCAATTCACTAGAGTACCTTTTAGCTCTCCATCGGAGAAAGATCAAGAACCCCTCACAATCACCACGATTGGAGCCACAGACAATCGTCAACCTTCGCTCGATGATCCTCGCTGCTCCAAGCCGTCTAGGTGGTGGCAACCACCAAGAGTAACAAGCGAATCCCGCAGCAAAATAAGAACACCAAGTGCCTCTAGATACAAACACTCAAGCAATGCACTTGAATTCTCTTCCAATCTCACAAAGATGATAAATCAATGATAGAGATGAGTGGGAGGGCTTTGGCTAAGCTCATAAGGTTGCTATGTCAATGTAAATGGCCAAGAGAAAAAGCTTGAGCCGACCATGGGGCTTAAATAGAAGCCCCCATGAATAGAGTTGTTGTACCTCTTCACTGGGCACAACACGGGGTGACCAGACGTTCCAGTCATATTGATCGGACGTAAGACCCCAGCGTCCGGTCGTGCGATGCATGCCATGTGTCCTCTCTCTTCAAATACTGACTGCCTGATCCCAACGATCAAGTGATGACCGGACGCGTTGCTGCGAAGTGATCGGACGCTGAACCTCAACGTCCGGTTGTTTCCAGTAAGCATCCAGAAGCGAGAAATCATGATTGGACGGACTCACCTAGCGTCTCCTCTATGCGCTGCCACGTCAGCAGTACCGGACACATCCTGTCAACGCCCGGTCACTAAGTGACCCAGCGTCTGGTCGTGGACCGATGCCAGCGTCTTCACGCATCCACTGATCGGACGCGTCGGTCCTACCGAGACCAGCGTTCGGTCACTTACAGTGACCTCCGTCCTTTTTGTATAGGGCACCGGTGGCACCGTCGGGCTGTCTGCACTCTATGGGCGGACACTCCACCGGTGAAGTTCCTAACCCTTGCTCAAATATGCCAACCACTAAGTGTATCACCTTGTGCATATGTGTTAGCATATTTTCACAAATGTTTTCAAAGGTGTTAGCACTCCACTAGATCCTAAATACATATGCAATAAGTTAGAGCATCTAGTGGCACTTTGATAACCGTATTTCGATACGAGTTTTACTCCTCTTGATAGTACGGCTATTGATCCTAAATGTGATCACACTCAATAAGTGTCTCAATCACCAAAACAAAATAGCTCCTACCATTTATACCTTTGCCTTGAGCATTTTATTTTTCTTTTTCTTCTTTTCAAGTCCAAGCACTTGATCATCACCATGGCATCACCATCATCATGTTATGATCTTCATTTGCTTCATCACTAGGAATGTGCTACCTATGTCATGATCACTTGATAAAATAGGTTAGCACTTATAGTTTCATCAATTCACCAAAACCAAACTAGAGCTTTTAAGAGGACAATGAAGGAGGCAAGAGTACAGATGCAGTTCTTAAATGAGCATGGTTGTATTATGTGCAGTGAGTGCTTGAAAGTCTTTTTTTCGTTGCATAATTTGAAATATAATATAATCGCGTTGCTGGGCGGGACGACGCGCGAGCACGACGACCGGTGAGGATGCCCAGGCCGCAGACGGGTGGGGCAGGGCAGGGCCGCGGCGACGCGGGATGGGGGGACAGCGCGGACGATGTAGGCAGGGACGGTAGAGAGAACGAGAGAGGAAGAAAAAAAGAAACCTCGCGCCCATACGTAAGAGGGCTTGGCGCCAGGATTATTGGCGTCGAGCTCGACGCCAAGATCCACGGCGCCGAGCTGGTTGCATGTCAGCATCCATGACGCCAATATAGCCTCGAAGTCGGCGCCAACAATGATGAGGCCGAGCAGTGTAAGCGCTGGCGCCGAGATAAGGATCTAGATTTTGAAATCTTATCTCCAGGAACATATTTGTGATTTTTTTTAAAAAGGGCTAAAAATAAAAAAAATCGGACAAACTGTAGCGCGCGCGTTAGAGCAAGACTAATAATACAGCCGGCTTGCTGGCTGTAAGGTTCCTTGCAGCCTTCTCTCAGCCCACTCATATAGTAGTTAGCTCTTTACAATTAATACATGACCCACTTATCTCTCTCATAGACTTTCTTAGTTCTTGTGCCCAAACTAACTATAAGCTTACAGCCTGCTTTTCCTCTCTCTTCTTCTCTCTCTCCTCTACCTTAGCATTTAGTCGGCTTACGACCTACTATTATACTTTGCTCTGGTTTGTTGGTCACCCGTTCCGGTCACTTTTCGCTGTAGTGGGCCCGCCCGTCCATGGAACAGAACCCAGTGCTACGCGCCACCCGAGCACCGTACCCGGCGGACACGACAAATACGTGTCACGTTCAACTGCCTGTACCTACCGCTGGCGATGGCGAGGCGCCGAGGCCGCAGCCTTGGTCTTATCCACACCACTATATCCACTTCCGCCCGGCCTCGCAACCGCCGCCAGGGCGCATCGGCCCGTCGGCCCGCGAGGATCCGACGGTCCCCTGCCCGAGCGAGAGTTACCGCACGCGGAAGCCGTTGCGGGGGAGGGGGAAAGAGGCGTGGGTGGGGTAAAAAGCGTGCGTGGGCCCTCCCTTTCTGTCCTCTAAAAGGGCGCTCCTTTTCTCCTCTCTTCGCCACATCCGCCATTGCAGCGTCGTCTGCTCTCCCTCGTCGAGCTCACCCTCGTTTCTCTCCTCTGCCCTCGCGTGCTCTCTCCGCTGCTGCAGCACCCTCGCTCGCTAGCACGCTCCTGGCGAAGTGTGGGATTCGATTTCGGGCGGCATGGCTGAGGCGTTGTGCAAGAGCGTCGTGGCGTCGCCGTGCGCCGGGGATGTGGGCGTGGCCGGCCGGGCCAGGGGCGCCGCCAAGTCCGCGCTCGCGGAGTCCCTGCCGGTCGGCGGGTACGCCACCAAGATCTCCTTCTCCGCCGGGAGGATGTCGGTGTCGGACAGGAAGCCGAGGCCCCTGTCTCGCAGCCTCGAGGCCGCCGCCGCGCCTGGACAGGTTGGTCGCTTCGTCATGCGCTTCCTGTGTTCTTGTTTCACTTGCAAGATTCAAATAAAGGGCTCAAATAAAAAGAGACTTAGGTTTTTAGATTCAGTTCCCGCCGTAGAAATTGGGTGCTCTGTTTTCCCCCTTGCCGGCCTTGGAATTTGTTTTGGCTGCTGAATTCGAGTTAAAATCTGTGCCCCGTTGCTGCTGCAGATGAACCTGTCGTTTCCCAAGGCCATGCGGTGGTGGGAGAAGGGGCTGCACCCCAACATGCGGGAGATCGAGTCCGCGCAGGACCTCGCCGACTCCCTCCTCAACGCCGGCGACAAACTCGTCGTTGTCGACTTCTTCTCCCCAGGCTGCGGCGGCTGCCGCGCTCTCCACCCCAAGGTACGTCTGATTCCAACAACGCCCAAAGATTTGGTCGATTCTCTTCTCTATGCTGACGGGGATCGATGGATTCTGCCGCACAGATTGCCCAGTTCGCGGAGAAGAACCCGGACGTGCTGTTCCTGCAAGTGAACTACGAGACGCACAAGTCCATGTGCTACAGCCTCCATGTCCATGTCCTCCCGTTCTTCAGGTTCTACAGGGGGGCCGAGGGACGTGTCAGCAGCTTCAGCTGCACCAATGCAACGGTAAGAATCGACCACCTCTCCAACTCTAAGAAGCAGTAGATGAATGCATTGTAACATGTTTGCTAAAATCGTGCTTGTTTTCAGATCAAGAAGTTCAAGGACGCGCTCACCAAGCACGGGGCTGACAGGTGCAGCCTCGGCCCTGCACGGGGGCTGGACGAGTCGGAGCTCATGGCCTTGGCTGCGAACAGAGACCTGCAGTTTACCTACGAAAAACCAGGCCTCGTCCCGCTCGCGGAAGCCATTGCCAAGGAGGCTGCTGCACCGGGAGGCCCGTGGCTTCCTCTGCCTGCGTCCGCGACTCAGCAGCTGCTCAGCCAGGGATCGGATAATTCATTGTTGTCATCTGGAAGATAGACAACACTAGTTAGTTTCATCAGAGGTGGCTCCGGATTGTACAGATTTTATTCTTTCGTGGTCTGATTCTGGAGCGACAGACAAATTGAGATGCGGGTGCGCAGGCTTAATCTTTTGTAAAGTCTGCTGCTCTGACTATTGCGTCTGTATTGTTGCATCTATAGGCCTTGCTCAAGCATGGAAATCCTTTGCTTGGCATACCTGTCTGGGTCATTCCAATCCTCTATGCAGCGAGAATTCGTTTCTGCATGGTTGATACTATATATATTCATGCAGCTTGAGCTGCCCTGCTGCAAGGTTCGGGCTTGAGAGCTTGAATTCTGCCCTTTGCGTCCATGCTGAAGTTTTGGTGCCTGAACCAGAATCAGCACACCTGTTTGTTCCTTGATCTGAACTTGCAGTTTCATTTATTTGCGTGACCTTGCCCTGAAACAGATGTTTGTCCGGTATTGCTATGCTGGGGCATTGAGTCAGCATAATCGTTAAAGATGGCTTGCTATGCAGGGGCATTGAGTCAGGGTAATCGTTAAAGATGACTGTTCAGAAGGAAGGCCAAAACTGTTTTGTTTCGCTCCATCTTTTTGGGCATGATCTTATCAGCTAGTTTCGTGGATAAGGCAGTCTATGGCTCCTGTCTTTTAGCTTGTATATCCACGGGAGAAGCAATGGGCATTGCTGAAGGTATTGCCGTATTGGTAGGTCTTAGGTCATGATCTTGGCACATGAGACTGGAAAGGCGTAAGTTATCTGGGCAAGTGCCGGCCGATAGTAATCAGACATTCACTTCAGTAATACATGTACAAGAAGCAGTATAAGAGCATAGTTGGAATTTCTTTTAGAGTTCCAGCCCAACGGCCCGGTCCGCTAGCATCGCTCTCAGGGCCAAATTGTTGAACGTTTTAGCATCATCAGAGTTTGTGTGTCTCCGCTGACAGATACTGTAGTGTGGCAAGCACGTCAGAGCTCTCTCCACTTGTTTACAGGGAGTGGTCGAGAGCCAGTTACTCAAATTCAAATTCTGGGTTTTCAAAAAGAAATATACATTCTTTTTTATAGCTATAGAGCTCTATCAGTAATAGGTCGCCACTCAAACTTGGTGATAATTCCGTCCCTAGCAGCAGCAATCACAAAACAAACATCTGCCCGGACCCGGAACTGCTTGAGCATCTGTGAGAGCCAGAGGTGTCCGTTTCCGATTCCGATAGGAGAAGATTCCGGATGAGAATCACACGACAACGTCACAGAGATGGTCACATCCACGACCACAATGATATTTTTTTTTCTTTTTCGGTAACAACGATTGAACAGACTACAGATGAATGAAAGTGGATAAAAGAAATATCTCGACGAGCAAGCAAACAAACAACAGCCTCAAGAGCTATCCGATTGCAGAGTTCGAGCGTCGATTTGTGGTACGGTTCATGGCTTGATAGTTTGGATTTAAAATGAAAAATTGAAAGGGGCTCGATCTCGATAGTTTGGATTGTCTTGGATCGGGGCGCAACTTCTCCGAAGCATCAGAAAATTCAGAAACGCCCACAGATTGACCTGGTAATATCCGAACAATGTGATGGGAATCGACGGCGGTTGGCTTCAGTAACAGCGATGGGATAGAAATAGACCGCAGATGGAGTGGATGAAATATCTCGCTCAGCTGGACAACTTTTTTTTTTAGAAGGGACTCAGCTGGACGACTGGTAGGCCGGTAGGCAAACAAGCTGAATCTTGAATACTGAAGAGGTGAAGTTTACTACGTCTTGACAGGGCCGCGCGAACGCTTGGGGAAGGTGTCCAACGAACGAACGAATTGATTGGGCTTCCGGCGGTGCGTGCAAGTGCAACGGACCGGCCCAATCCACGAGGAGGGACCAGGCGCAGTTGGACGCGGCCCAGTGGCCGTCCGTCCACTGCTGCTTGCTGGGGCGGTGTGGTAGGCCTGGGATTTCGGCGGAGCCGCAACCGATGGCAGTGGGCGGTCCAAGATTCCGTCCACATCCTCCGGCGTGCAACAGGTGCAGGCAGCCCAAAACGAAGAAAGAAATGGTTGGCACTGGAACTCCCCAATCAATCCCCATGGGCATGGGCGCGTGGGAATTCCATGGTCCATCCACAGGCGCCGGCCGCGCGATGGCTTTGGCCGGCCAGCTAGATGGAGGCTGGAGGCGCCGGGCCGGGGGCATCAACCATGTCAGTCGCATCATCTTCCCACCGAACACAGACAAGATCCATCTACCCGCGCCGCCGCCGCACCCGCACGGCTGGCACTGCCGACACCACCTCCTCCTTTTGCTGTATTTTTCTTCGTCCTCTGTTCGCTGGTTGATTTGAGCCAGAGCTTATCAATCAGCCAATATTGTTTTCCTTTCACAACAAACCAGCATCAGTCAGCCCAGAAACTAAGCAACTGACCGGATCTCACAAAGAGGGAGGGCCGGAGCCGGAGGAGAGAAACGGTTGCCGTGCTGGCCTGGCCTACCTGTAACGAACCAGCAAGGCCAGCAATCGTGTTGTGCTCAGGTGATGTGAAGAGGGCAGGCAGTGATCGCCGGAACGCAGGCTCCTTCCCCAACGCGACGCCACGCTACCTGTTACGTACTACGAGTGATCCAAAAGGATGCCTTCCGTTTCCATTTCCATCGAGTGTCAGCGAGACAGACACTCAGACCGATGACCGATGCATGCCACGGGGCTGCCGGTCCAGCTTTTGGGGCGCAGCCGGCCGGTGCCCCGCCCACACCCAGAGCGCGACTAGGCCGCGGCGCGGCGCACTTGTGCGTGCTCTCTCTGCCTGCCTGCCTGCCGTGAATTTTTTTTTTTAACTTTTTAAAACTGATTTTAAATCTAACATTATTTTATTTTTTTTCAAAACTAACATTTTTTGCCGCGCCTATCTTCCTGGCGCGGCGAAACACCTATGCCGCGCCATGCATGGTGGTGCGGCGAGGAGAATGACGTGGTGACGACCGGGACGCTGACCGGTGACGTGGCGCGTCATCCCTAACGGCGCGGCAGTCCCAGGTAAATCGCCCGTGAGCCGCCCTCCCTCTGTCTGCCTGCCCACCGCCGTTGCGCCCGCCCGCCCCGCTGGCCGGCCGCCGCGCCCTCCAGCCACGCATATAGGTATTTGTAAAATTCAGGAAGCTTTTGTAAAATTCATATAGGTATTTGTTAGGGATATCAACAGTCTCGTGTGTAATGAATTCTGCGTGTATGTTTTGTTAATTTTTTTTTGTAAAATATATTCATCACCTTTCGTTTTAGAGTTGACAAATAAGCTTCTAGTATATATATTATTATCGTGTGGCTATGGTTATCTTTCTATATTATCTGTATCTATTTTTATTTTAAAGTTAGTAAAGAAGCTTTTAGCATACTCAGTGGCACGAAACCATGGTTTTGTTTTCCTAAATTGTCCATAGATACGTTCACCCGTCCATAAATACATTCATCCGCTTTCGTATAGCAGTTAGTAACAGAACCTTTAGCATACTCATTAGCGCGGTGCCGTGAATAGCTTCCCGTATTATCCGTATCCGTTTTCATTCTAAAGTTGGCAAAGAAGCTTTTAGCGTACTCGCTAGCGCAAAGTCGTGGCTTTAATTTGTCTTTTCAAGTTGAGCGTAAATGCTTAAATGTGGGGAGCGAGTGGGGACAGGCCGTCGCTTCTGGTGGATGGAAACGGGCTATCATGAGAGAAAAGAAAGAAAAGCTATATAGCAAATGCAGTTATGGCATCTTCTAGTTGTCTTGTGTCTGAACAGCTATACATAGAAGTTGCTTATTTTTCTAGTGAAGCTGTTTAATATGTCTGTTAATATTACTTTGAATATATACACGTGCTTTTCATATTGTGTTCGTATTGCATAAGAAGTAGTTCAAATTTACAATGCTACATAATGTTAATTTGAATATTATTAATTTGAATACTCTAACCCTTTGTTTATCAATTTGCAATAGGATGACCCCTCCCACGCAGCACCAGCTGTACCCCCTTCTTGAAGTGAAGTACGACGACCCGCACCGAGCACACTTCTTGACTGACACTGACGTAGAGGTGCCCTTACCTCCTTTGAGGCCTCGCACGCACACCAGGGCGCACAAGTGGGACGCCAGCTTACTCGAGCTTGTCCGTGTTGTCAACTACGGTCTTTCGCCCCTTGATCCAGCACTACTACTACTGCAGCTGTAGACAGGTGCCAGTGCCTTTATTGTACGTAAACATTCTTATAACAAATTTGAGTTAACTAATAGTCGTTCTATTCTTATAACAGGTGGAGGCCTGAGACCTACACGTTCCACCTACCTTTGCGGCGAGATGACCTTGACCATGCAGGACGTGAAGGCTATCTTTGGTCTTTGGTTGGGGGGACTTCCAGTGACATGTATAGTTGACAACGATCACTAGAGGGAGCTGGTGGCTCAGTTCACTGGCTTTCTTCCACCGGGCGACGAGGTTTTCAAAAAAATAAATGAGCAATTCAAGCCTATTTAATACTTGCATTGCTTTCCTGCAGCCATCGGGTCTCATTTTCTCTGGTGAATTTTAGGAAAAGTTTCGGTGTTTCATCGTCGTGGATCACAGAGCGCTTTGATTACTTGGACCCACAGGCTGATGAAACTCAAATCGACAGGTTTGCTAGAGTGTGGCTCTGACACTTTCTTGGTGCTTTCCTATTCCCAGACGTCTCGGACAACACCATCAGCTGGATCTTTCTTGATATACTACGTTAGCCATGGGATAACATAGCGACGTACAACTGGGGCAGCGCAGTCCTGGCATGGACGTATCGACAGTTATGCGTTGCCTGTCGTCGCACCTCAGGGTATGCGAACCTTGGGGTTGCTCTTACCTACTCCAGGTTTGGTGTTGGGAACGATGGCCCGTTGGGAGACCCCTTTTTACTGATTTTCCTGTAAGTACTTCGGTTCACTATATTCTTCAAGACAATTACATATGATGAAATTATTAATGGCTAATTTATTATCGTGTTCAATGCAGCATTGAAATGGATAGGATACAGTCCCTACAGCTCTGTATATCCAGACGCAAGCAGAGTTAGTTAGAGAGAATGCAAGGCGCAAGTACAGGGAGTATACGGACTGTCTCGACGTCCTGACACAGCACTAGGTTACGCTCTATTTACTATCATACATGTATCTTGTTCGATGTATACTATATCACAACCTAAGTCAATTATGAAATATTCAGGTGCGTTGGTGTTCTTGGGATGCTCTGAAGCTCCAGGACTATCTAAGTCCTGTGAATAGGGATGAGTCAAACGAGTATCGCTGCAACGTCCCTCTTATTTTCTTCCACGTGGTCGAGATTCACTTGCCCATCAGGGGTTGCAGGCAGTTTGGAAGAATGACAGGCTACCCACCACCGCTTTACTCCATCAACTAAGAATTGCACGGGTGCGTTATCAATTAATAACAAAGTTACAATTTAGAGGTGTGTATGGTACAACTAACAATCCTTTTGTTGTAGGTATGACCGTAGGAAGAGGTACAAGACTAAGGATTGGCGCGTGACACACAACGCGTACATCCAGTTGTGGCAGACCTGGGACCAGTAGCCGGTCGATGCGGGTCCCCCACACGATCAGCACACCTTCGACGAGTACCTACGGTGGCTTTATAGGTCTACGAGGACACATATCAAGCCCCCATACACTGAGGAGACGATTGACGAGGACGACGAGGAAAATGTGATCGAAGATGTGTACGACGTTGCCACTAGAAACGACACACAACTACCGAGAGCCATGCTTCAAAGATACGTGGTAAGGTACTCGAATGGTACAATTGGTTATCTATTTGGTATTAAGTATGTGTACTAAAATTGTCCAATCACGTTTCTGTACCCAGGCGGCACAATTGTCAAGGCTGTCCAACGAAGCAGCGTTTCGGCTTCACGAGTCTAGAGGGTAGGGGTCAGGCGTTCTCGAGGCTTTTGTGGAGGTAAACATAAACTTGTCCGTTTCGAAAATATTTTTTAGTGTATATACGTTTGAGAAATGCACTAACGTTAACGTATATTTATGCAGAAGATGAAGCGGAGCTGCAGGAAGCTAGCTCAGAAGTTGAGTTGCTTGGACACTCCTTGGGTGGAACCTGATTACCCGACGCGGTTGGGTGGCACGTCTTCTGGCTCTTTGAGGACACCAGCCGGCTCTTCTCAGCCGATGACAGGTGCCGCTTCCGCTGTGCGTACACCACAACATCATAGCGCTGGGAAGGACCCTGCAAACGAGGACGACGACGACGACGACCCTCGGGCTTCCGCATACAGCACTACCAGTGGGACCCTTGACAGCAGGACGAGATCAACATGTGTCAGCTAAGTGGTGCCCCGCTTGGTACCCAAAGAGCCTCACAGGGAGTAACAAATGTAGTTTCTTTAAATGCGTAGGCTCCATGAACTAACGATCATAAAGATTATAAGTAATCGTGCATATCATATACTTATAGGGTACGAGCCGTACGCACCGGTAACGTGACCACGCCGACGTTGGCTACACTCCCAATGTATTGCCTACAAATCCAAAGAGACAGAGGCGTCCGAGGGATCCTTACACTCCTGGGACTTTGTTGGTTATGTTGAACTTATGTCGAACAAATATTGTCGTCCCAAACTTATGTCGAACCAATAAAAATATTATGTGACAACTTGTGAACTTGCACACGGACTTCATTTATTTGCTTCATATTCGTTTCAATGCATCGCGGCACTTGTAATTGTTCAGCTCTCGTTCAATTGCAACTGAGGTTGGTCGGCTTCTGTCTGCGTCTAGGTCCTGCCGCGCCGTGGGCCTTTAATGCGTCAGTGCCGCGCCGTGGGCTATGGCGCGTCAGAATCTGCCACGTCACCGGTCAGCGTCTCGGTCATCGCCACGTCATCCCTCTACCCGCGCCATCATATATGACAGGGCATAGGTGTTTCGCCACGCCGGGTAAATATTAGTTAAAAAAACAGTATTAGATTTAAAATTAGTTGGAGAAGTGAGAAGTGTTAAAAAAGAATCCCTGCTCCGCGTCCGGCGTCCGATCGCAAGAGCCAAGCGCCACGCGGAGGTGTCTGGACTCGACAGGCAGCGCCTCGTGCCGTGTCCGGCTGTCCGCGGTCCGCCCCGAGCCCCAGCGCGCTCCCCGCTTTCTCCACTTCCACCTGATCCTGATGTGAGCAGTCTCCGTGTGTCCCTCCTCTTCTGTTCCGCAACACCCCCCGCGCTCGTCTTGTTGCCTTCACGTTCCAGGTTCCTTCGACCAGGCAACAATGCCGTCCCCAACCCAGACGAGACAAGATGCATCTGTTGACGCCCAAATCGGACCAAGTTTGACGAAACCAGCTAATAATCCCGTTTTCTTGTGATTCGGCAGCGACTCTTGCCGGTGGTTGTAGATCCATCCTAAGATGTTCACGTTAACTTGCCGTCCCGTTTCCCTTGCACGTGTGGTATCAGCATTCACCTTTAGCTTAACTAGTACGTCAATAAATTAAATTCTCCTCAAAGAATGTTACTTTAAATTCGTACTGCGCACCATTGACGACTATACATACATTAGTGTTGCTAATTAAACACACTGTTAGGTTCCTAGTGTTCTCCACCACTTGCTGTCGGCGAGCTGGTTTTCTCTTTATATTAACTTTTACTTGTACACACGCGTGGATGGCTGGATGCACACGGGCAGGTTGCAGTACGTGTTCATGTAGTACGCCAAACGGAATTTTAAATTGCTTCCGGAATTCGTCAAATTATTTAAACCTCCTGCTAAATTATTGAGTTGGGCAGTTCCGCGACATCACGCGTGCGCCGCTAGTTTCAATATTTTGGAACTGTCTCCTGCTGGCCTATTATATTGGCTTTGTCACCACACACACGAGATGGATGCTTCTTTTCTTGTCCTCAGTGCCTTCCGTCGTTTTCTAACACCACCTAATTAACCTTTGGGTATCGTTACAGGTAAATGATTTAATACATATTTTTTTGTCTTCTCCAATAACAAGACCCAAAAGAGAATCTTTTCTACGAATGGGTCTCAAGAGAGAGGATACTCAGGTTATACCTTTCCTGACATCCAAAATGGGTTTTCCATATAGGTACTCTGTTGGAGGTTATAGGTATTCTGTTAAAGACCTATTTTGAGTTTGGGTCTCTGTTGGAGACAGCCTAATTAATATACAGGGGGTGGAGGGACCAATGAAACTGAAATTTTGTCACCACATAAGGGTAGCAGCTAGGTAGCCAAAAAAACATCTACAAGTAAGTAGCTAAAAGGCATTATCAGCTAGCTAGGCACGGATTGTTCTGAATTGGCATCATTGTGCACCCCCGGGGTTCATCATCAGAGCTAGCTAGTGTGTGTGCAAGTGACACCCTAGAACATTATTGGTTTACTAGCTCGCCACAACACCAAGCCAAAAGTGTAGGTGTTATGTGTGTGCATGCTCCTCCATTTCATCTCGGCCATATATCTAAGGTTGGTGGTGGCAAGTCCACTACTGCCGTGCTTCGTGCTTGTGGCGACCCTCTTTACATGTTAAACAAAATTTACTCCCAAAAGGTAAAGAAACTTGTTAGTAGTTAAATTCGTCCGTTCTTTTTATCTTTATAGGTAGGGTGCATGGTATATGCTTTGCAAAGTCGCAACACGTTGTTGTTACGGCGTTAAAATATTTAGATACGCATACTTCGTTTTAGCTGATAGGGATTCAGGACAAAGATGGCTCACGAGGTCCAGTTGTTTGGTTCATCTAAAAAAAAGTCCAGTTGTTTGGAAGAACAATAGTTAAGCTCTCGTACTACTTTCTTACTACTAGTTCTTGTTTAGTGTCACTGCAGAGAAGCAATGATTGGGAACATATATATTACTACTAGCATATTTTATATGTAAATATCTGCTTATGGAAGACATGGTCTAAACAAATTACATTTATGTGTGGCAGATGCTCACACACGCATGCCATCACATGTGCGCACACAACCACACATATTGAGTATCTACAAAAAAAAATCTTGAAATTGACAAAGTCTCCGTAGGCTCACGCCTTACTTGGACCTTGTTATTTTAGAAACACCCACAGAACAAATATTTGTTGCAACCCAACACTGCATGGTAAATTTGGGCCATTTTGCGCCTAGAATCTTGGTATGATGGAGTACACAACACGACCCGTGTACGTATATTATTAATCGTGTTTGGGCTAGGACAACACGGAAATGACCCCATCTATTGATGTTTGCCTTCTATACGGCCTAGAGTAACAATAGTAATTCAAGGAAACATGACACTACCAGACTAAGGGTTTTTCCTGTCGGTTCTGATAATTACTGACGGTTTTCTAAGAACCGTCAGTAACTAGTAAATTACTGTCGGCCGGACAGAAACCGACGGGAAAGACCTATATTATTTCCTGTCGGTAGTGAAATAACCGTCATGAACTAACTATGAGATCCTGTCGGTTGCTTTCCCGTCGGCACTGAACCGACAGGAGCCTCTGTTTCACCGAAAATGACCTCCGCGCGCATCCGCGAGGGAAAAAAGGAAGCCGCGTTTACATCGCGCACCGCCCCGCCGCCCCTGTTCTACCGCACACGCGCACCGCCGCCCTCACAGAGTCACGGCTCCTCCCCAGTCCCCAGCCGCGCCGCCACCCACAAGGTCGCCTTCACCGGTAGCAGATGAAAGTCGGACCGTCGCATCGCATCTCAACTAGCGGCTGCCCAGATCCACATCTGTGGACGTAGCCGCCACGCATCCTATAGGCGAGGCACAAGCGGAGGGGGGAGGAGGTCGTTTGTTGCCCGACCCAACCCGGCGACCCTACTGCTCCGGCCGTCGCGTCCCACCATTGCCCCAACATCAGAGGTCTGTCTAGGTCTGCACGGGTTGAGCTCCTCCCTCCAACGGCGGCCGAGGTACCCTTACGGCGCGACGGCGAGGTACACATTCCTTCAGATCCGGTCCTCTCCCACCACCTTTCGCACGTACAGATGCCTGATTTGGTTGTTCGCGTGTTGATTTCGTGTGTTTGTGGTGGTGGTGTGCCGGTGGTTCAGATGAATACCAAGGAAGGAAGGTTCGTACAGGATGAAGCCCAGGTGTTTGATGGAATTCCGAGAAGTGGCGTAAGCCCAGGTGCTGATGGAATAGCCTTGAAGCACACGATCAGATGATTCAGATCCCAACATGCCTTGTGTGCCCGACTCACAGCCCGAAGCGGCTTGGCCCAAATCGTGTTGTCGTCTGCAGCAACCAAACAGCTGTGCCATAGTACAATTATATATCAAGCTGTCACACATATAACTGAAAAACGTTCAAAGGAGATACAATGGATTTGGGCAAGCCTAATGAACTTGCTGATTAACAACAATTGCTTCATAATCATGATTGATACAAAAAGACGAATCTGACGTGTAAATGTTCCGTTTAGGCACAAGGGCAGAGAGCTTCATAATCATGCATGGTCCCCTGCCGTTTTGCCATATCCATATACACAACTAACTGATAACCCGAAACTTGTACACGATTAAACATGTTCAAGCGAGTCAGGCGGAAAAAAGGCCCGACATGTAAGCATGATTGATATACTTAGAGCCCTATAGAAAATAATAGCATGCTGCAACGCAAACAGAGAGATTGAGCCACATCACATGCTGTGATAGCATGTACAAGTAGTAGTACTGGACTGTATATGCTCGTGACGTCGGCGCATAGGATTTCTCTCTGTCTCCCTAGGGGCACATGCACATGCATGCATGCGTGACACAGTGGCGCGTGTCGCCCGTGTCGTGCGCGCGCCGGCCCCTCCTCCCGCGCGGGTCGCGATGTGCCAGCTTCCGGTGCACGCCCGCGCGCCGACCCAACAAAGCAAGCCGGAAGCTAGCTAGCGGCGACGGTCGGGGTCGGGAAATGAAACCAAAAGCTCTCTCTCGATCGACAAGGCGGGCAAAGCAAAAGGTCAATGGGAGCCAAACCGTGGGGCACACATGTGTTCCCCGCGGCTTCCTTTGCTTCTGCCACCACCTGCACAATGAATTCCCATCATCCAAATCTCTTTTCTTCGACCACTGAATTTCGATGCTAGCATTATAACCTGGAAACATATGCATGATTGACCAGCCTCAGTGAAGTTTCATACCCATTTATTGAAACATAATATACCAACAAAAATAATGACGTGGCACAAAATAAGAGAAGAGATGAAAGCAACTAGCTACTCCGCCCGTCCCAAATTATAAGTCACTTTGACTTATTGGTACATTGAATTTGTTATATATCTAGATATATATGTCATGTCTAGATAGAAAGTAAATTCGATGTTCCAAAAAAGTCAAAGCGTCTTATAATTTGGAATGGATGGAGTAGTTGACATTGTTTTCGAAGGAATAAGGCTCTAACAGAACTTTCATTGAAAGCTCACGGTTTCATCCCGCACGATTTAGCTGATCTTTTGTGCCTTCCACCACGCCATGCGCCTGTGCCTGCCCTATTATGATGTTCTACATGTACTATCCTCCATTTTAAAATACTCGTCACCAACAAATAAAACACGGTTCTTTTTCCTAAAAAAATTAAAATGCTTGAAACTTTCTTATAAATAGATATGTTACAAAACATACTTTATTAATATTGTATACATTTAAGTATTTATACATATTTTGTAGAAAAAATGCATGGTAAAAGATGCTACTTGTATTGCAGTGCCAAGTAAATTGAAACGGAGGATAGTAATTCATTCCGCATATGTGGCGACCTATTTGATCGAGTATGAATTTTTGACGATGTGTTCGTACGCTAGTGTTTAACTTGGATAATATTACAAGTGGCTACACAATTCATGTGTCACATTTAATCACAAGATCATGCAACAATAATGTTGCGGTTAGCTTATAAAATTGAGACGCAATTGTGCATTCATAGAGCCTGTTTCATTCATTAACCAAAACCTGTAGAGCTCATGTGGCCCTTTTGTAAAAGTCACAATAACACAGCACTGAGATTGGCCAAAACCCTCAATGAAACATTTCAGACTTAGTTTGTTTTCCTTCTAAGGGGTGCACCGTACGAGAGACTCATGCATACCTATTTCTCTGTGCATCCCATGCACATGTCCTTAAGGGCAAAATTTAATTTCTTAGTCAATTATACTATTTATATAGTT
Organism: Miscanthus floridulus; assembly: GCF_019320115.1. Lineage (NCBI taxonomy): Eukaryota > Viridiplantae > Streptophyta > Magnoliopsida > Poales > Poaceae > Miscanthus > Miscanthus floridulus. The sequence continues at coordinate 122,203,851 of NC_089583.1, forward strand.
ACGTAAACAAAATCAAGAGGAAAAATGACTATACGACAATCTCCTACAAATTAAACACTTCTATGGTGCACAGAAATAAGTGCATATAGAGCTACTGCGTTCAATCACAAATTTAATCCATATAATTGGTTTGAAATCAAATTTACATGTTTGATTGGTAACATCTAAAACCATACATTACATAACATGCAACATGGACAAGCATGATAGATGCTATTAATTTTTACATCCATAGACCAATTCAACTTATATGAAAAAAGCATAAACGATAAGTTGGGATGGCAATCTTACCTGCATGTACAGGTACCCATAGGTATTGTACCCAATGGGCGTGAATGTAGGTATAAAATTCCACCCTGCGTGCAGATATGGGTATAAAATTGTACCCATGGGTACCATATTCGATAGGTGCAGGCGGGAGTGCACAAATGTCATCTGCAAGTATAAAATTTTACCTGTTAGGTAATTTGTCATGGGCGGGTATGTACTCCACCCGTGCTTTACTCGAACAGCCACCATCCCTACTAATGAGAAAATATGGTCAATTTACTTTTATTTCAACGCTTCCCCTCATGTGGAGGTTGCCTACTTGCATTAGAGCACCTCCAGTATATGTGAGAATCGAACAAGGGGATGGAAAAATCGAACCGAGCACGTTGTGGCTATCAAACCATGGGCGTCAAATATAAAATCGCATCTTGTAGATCGAGGCAGCAATGACCTTTAACTCATACTCCCTCCGTCCCAAAATAAGTGTCATTCTCGCTTTCCGAGAGGTCAAACTGTTTTAACTTTGATCGAATATATACAAAAAAAATATATATTAATATTTATGGTACATAATTAATATCATTAGATAGATCATTGAATCTATTTTCATAATAAATTTATTTGGATATATAAATGTTGCTAATATTTTCTATAAATCTAGTCAAGGTTAAGAATGTTAAACCGACACGAAACCCAAAACGACACTTATTTTGGGACGAAGGGGTAGTAGGAAAGCATTATCAGCTGACGCGTGGCGAGAGATAGCCCCTGTAAATCGATGCTCACATAGTGGAGCTAGAACGTTCTGACGTATTACTGTGTGTGCAGAGCAAAATCGATTTCACACTACAGGCCGGTGACCTTAGATCTTCTGCATGTTCGTTTGGTTCTGGCTTGTCGTATATGATCGTAAATTTCTAGCCGGGACAGTATTTTTCTCTCACACAAACCAGCTAGCAGTACTTCTTCACGAACCAGCAACGATACGAACCTTTCGGTTGGCTGGTTCGTGAAAAAGTACTGCTAGCTGGTTTGTGTGAGAGAAAAATACTGTTCTGGCTAAAAATTTATGATCGTTTACGACAAAGGTGGAACAATAGTAAGCAGCATAGTTTTTTTTATTGAGATTATGCAATCTAGAATTCAAACTCAAGACAAAGCCTCAACTAATCAAGAAGAGATGAACAATTCACTTATATCTAGACACTCCATGTCGAATTTCCTTTCCTAGAACGTGCAAAATGCACACACTGTGCTAAGAGCAAGTTAGGACAAGCTATCGCACCATGTCAAGTACAACATCAGGAGGTATACGATCACTGTTCCTGTTCTTCTTTCACTAAAACAAGGGAAAACTAGCATATGCATATATATGCACATGCTATAAACCTTACGTGAGACCCCGCTAAATGGGTCAAGTTGGGTCGTTCTGGTGGGCTGGGCTGAATGGCGAGCACTGCAGCGAGGGGTGTGAGTTATTGTAGCATCGCGGAAAACACTGTAGCACAGAATTAGTACACCTCGGAGTACCGAACCAACTTAAAAGCCTGGATCTAGGTGTTAACTCTGGTTTGATCTTTTTGCGCGAAGCGAGGACGAAAGCGTAAGCAAGTTTATTTTTTTACCGCAAGCGGGTTTATTAGGTGGAAATTTCAGCCGGAATTCACTGTTCACGGATGAAATTTACTGTTCACACTCTCACAAATTTCTCCAGATTTATCTAAATTTCTCCCAGCGAACAGGCCCAACGTGTAGAGTGGATCTTAGCCATCATCCCAGGTCGGGGCGTTATAACTTAGGCCGTCCGCAGTGTGTCGCCTAAGTGCCGCCTCAAAATGAGAGAGAAAAGTAGAGCACCGCTCCTGCCACTGTGAGGGGGCGATTCCAACTCTGAGCGACTCCAGAAAATGGTGGAGCGGTGAACGTTCTTGCTCCGGTTCCAACCTCTTAAAAAATTATAAAGCCACTGTAGCAATAGTTGGCAGTTGAGCTTGGGAGACGCGCAAGTGCGGAGGGTTGGAAAGACAATGAATATTTTATTAGAGTTGTGGGCACCATGTACTAAGTAGCACCGGTTCCATCTATTTTACACACTGCAGCTTAACTTGAGTGATGCTCTATTTGCTGTATCTGGTCCCACATATTTTCTGGCTTTACTACCACACTGCGGACGGCCTTAGCATGTTCAGAAAAATAAAAATTGCACTCAAAAGGGGGCACATTCCATTGCACCCCTAAGCAAGGTAGCCCCTTGGATCTCCCTATAAATTTGCGCAGGCAGCAATCACATTAGTGTGTGGAAGCAGCAAGCAACACTGTCTCCTCTCCTCTTCCAGTTCCAGCTCGATCCATCTTTGAATAAGCATATACAGTGCAGCAGTTCACTGGCCAGCCAGAGACCAAAGCAGGCAAGCAGCAGCTCACTTCAGGCAGACGAAACAACGTTAGTCACATCACATCACATCAGAGCATCAGCCGATCCCATTAAAATTCCAGCCTGCAGTAGCCGCGCGCTGCCCATCGATCCGTCCATCGACATGGAGGGCGGCCTGAGCCCGGAGCGGCACGCGGCGGCGGAGCCGGTGCGGTCGCGGTGGACGCCCAAGCCGGAGCAGATACTCATCCTCGAGTCCATCTTCAACAGCGGCATGGTGAACCCGCCCAAGGACGAGACCGTCCGCATCCGCAAGCTGCTGGAGCGCTTCGGCGCCGTCGGCGACGCCAACGTCTTCTACTGGTTCCAGAACCGCCGCTCGCGCTCGCGCCGGCGCCAGCGCCAGCTGCAGGCCCAGGCGGCGGCCGCGTCGGGGGCATCCGCGGGCTCCTCGTCCTCGTCAGGATCGGACCCCACGACCGGCCTCGAGCCGGGACACGCGGCGGCTTCGTCGACGATGGGGATGTTCGCGCACGGCGCCGCCTACGGCTCGTCCGCGTCCGCGTCGTGGCCACCCTCGCCGCCGCGGTCGTCGTGCGCGGGGATGATGGGCGACCTGGACTACGGCGGTGGAGACGACCTGTTCGCCATCTCGCGGCAGATGGGCTACGCCGACGGTGGTGGCTCCGGCTCGGCGTCCTCGGCGGCCGTCGCCCACCACGAGCAGCAGCAGCTGTACCACTCGTCGTGCCAGCCAGGTGAGCGCGCCAAAAGCCACGCCATATGCATGCATGCTTTGTGCTCTCGACCCATGGATCGATCCTTGGTCATCGACTTTAATTCCTTGGTCGTCGTGGGCTCTTCTTCACTTTCAAGATGAGGGAATGAAATATATCCTTTCACTGCTAGCCCTCCTTTTGGATCATATCCATACTGGCATGCAAGGCACAAGATCATCATATTCAATACCAGCCAGTCGATCTGATCCATAATCTATTTGCTACGCATGCAGAGTTCATACTTGACTTCTTTCCGATCGACTCTAGCTCGATGATCTGACTACTTGTTCTCTTTGGTTAGCTGTGCCATGCCAGTGACAACAATTAGATCCATATAATGGGTAGATCAATCATAGCATGCACAGGAACTTAACTGGAAGAGGGACGGTTCTTGATGACGGATGTTCAGTTTGACAGAGAGCTCATCATTCGTCATGTCATATCTGCATGCTAAATCAATTCAAACAAGACTGCTTGCTGTACTACTCTGCTAGTATTATGCAGTAGTATTATACAATGCTAGTACCTTAACACATGCAGCATGCTTGCATGCGATATGCTGGACCTGCTACGCATGCCTCATGCTGTGCTGAATACTTATTAAGAGACCCAATTCAAATATTCTAGTTCATCAGTACATGCATGATCAGAAGATAATTTGGCAAACAACTATACAGTGTCAAAATTAAGGAGTACCAATATAGTTGTTGGCAATCTGTAGTTATATTTTAAGTCGTCTGTCGTCGTCGATCCTTGCATGCATGGACCATGGAGTGGAAGTGGAACGAACGAACTGACATATAATTAACTTTGGTCAGCGAGCATGACGGTGTTCATCAATGGCGTGGCGACGGAGGTGCCGCGTGGGCCGATCGACCTGCGGTCCATGTTCGGGCAGGACGTGATGCTGATGCACTCCACCGCCGGCCTCCTCCCCGTCAACGAGTACGGCGTCCTCACGCAGAGCCTGCAGATGGGCGAGAGCTACTTCCTGGTCAGTCCTACTATACTCAGTAGCTAGGCTGCTAATTACTTTCTAGTAGCCAGTTTGTACCATGCATTATATACTATATACTTTCTAATTACTCAATAGGCTGCTAATTACTTTAATAGAATGCTAGCTGAATGATGATGATGATGAACCAACACACCACAACGATGACATGACATTTCATATGCATGCATTTTTCAGCTTATACAACATAATATAACATGCTGCATGTATTGATCCGTTGTTTTGTTCCCCTAATGTTGGACAGGTCCCGAGGGGCTAACTAGTTAGCACATTGCATTGCCGATCGACGTCGACCGAGAGCTAGCTAGCATGATGTTATTCGGATATCGGAGAGATGCATGCATGCATACTGCAAGCTAAGCAGTGTGTCGTCAGTGAACCGTGGACGTACTACGCCGCCAGAAGCTTGCTGCTAGCTGGAATTACATATGTGTGTGCTCGTGCAGGCTGCAGCTAGCTCGTCAGGAAGTGTGATAGGCAAGAGAGGCAATGCAAAGAATTGGAGCAGCATGCATGCATGATACGTGCAGTATATATAATATAATATAAATATAGCATCAAGCAGCATGATATATACAGTTAAAAGAGTGTACCCAATAGTACTACGCATCCACATCGATCTATGTGTACTCAGATCAATCATTGCAACTATTTTCAGTTGGTTAATGACCATTATCGAGGTCATTCTTCATTGTCTGAACTGCCCTGTTCTGTTCAATTCTGAATGCACAATGCAATGCAATGCTGCTCTGCCACTCTGATGTGGTCACACATCAGGTAACCGTAACCATCCAACGACGTCGTCAGGGTCAGTCAGGGACGACGACGTGGATGCGTGTCGAGCGCACTCGGCCGCAAGTGGCGAGCTCACCGCTCCCGCCGACCAAACGGAGGCCACCTCGTGTCCCGCGTTTCCTTCTGGCCTTGGGCCTTATTTAGATGTCATCCAAATTCTAAGTTTTTTTACTCTCTCTATCACATCAATTTTTAGCCGCTTGCATGGAGTATTAAATGTAGGTAAAAAAATAACTAATTACACAGTTTAGTTGGAAATCACGAGATGAATCTTTTGAGCCTAGTTGGTCCACGATTGGACAATATTTACCAAATAAGACGAAAGTGGTACTATTCATCAGGTTAAAAAAAGTTGCAAAGTGAACAAGGCCTTACTTGGAATGAATCTCTGCCGACTGGCCGCCAGCTTCACCAATCAGCTAGCGCACGAGCAGACAACACTACTGAGTGGCAGCAGCTACCCTCTTCATCTTTTCACGGTAGTTGCCACAGATCGATGACAGTCAAACGAAAGTGTGCCTTCTAAATTCTTCTTTTCATAGTACAACAGTAGTACAGTACAATGTTAAAAGTTTCAGCTCCAGCTAAATCTGCTCTTGCTTTAGGGCCTGTTTGGCATGGCCCCACTCCAGAACTCCAGCAACTCTAGAAAAATTTCCAGCCAAACACCCCAGCTCCAAAACTCCTTGGAGCTACCAACTCCATGGAGCTGTAGTGCAAATGGGGGTGGAGTTTTGGAGCACCTCATTTTCAACTCCAAAACCACCTCTTTTGAACCTTCTCGTGGAGTTGGTGGATAATTACCCACCAATGCCACTGGTTACACAAAAAAACGGTTCGTTCTTTTCCTCCGAGACACCCCGCGCCTGTTTTTCTCCGTCCCGCGCCTGTTTCCTCCAACACCGACTACTCGCTTCTTCTCCCGAGCACGGGCGCTGCTAGGGTTTCAGCCTCCGCCACCCACACCGGCGCCCGTCGTCCACCCACGTCGCCGGACGTCGGAGCCCCTCCTGGCCGCCCTAGCCCCTCCCAGCCACCGTCAATCCGAGCCCCGCCGTCGTCAATCTGAGCGCGAGCGAGCAGTGCGTGCCGACGAAGCCGGCCGCGCCCATCACCAGCACCGACATCCCTGCCCTGGCCACGGACCCGGCGGCCTCCTTGGCGTAGGGGATGCGCGGATCTGCCACTCCCAGTGGAGGCCGCCCCAGGAAGCGCCCATCACCAACACCGACATCCCCTGCCGGCCGCAGAACAAGGTATTTTTTCAGTTCTGGTTCAAAAATTGATTCACGGTATGATTAGAGGCTGGATTTGTGGGAGTGAACTGTGTGCTATGCTGCAATCCTAGATTCACAGTAGATATTTTGCAATCCAAAATTTGTTGTCTGTACTACAAATATGGACAGTACCATTTCAGTGAAGTAGATTAATGGCTTTAATATGAAATTTGTGAGTTGGATAGATGCCTGAAATTGATTAAACTCGGAGAACACTTAGGTCCTCTGTATGTTGTTTGCCGAACAAGTTGGAAAAGAAAATCGGCCAAACACACACTTGGTTATGCTGAGGTTGAGAAAGGGTTCAAAGATAGGACTGGAATTGTAGCTACCAAGAGTCAGATCAAGAACAAATGGGACAGGTTGAAGGAAGATTTCAATGCATGGAAGAAACTAATGCTGAGACAAACAAGGACTGGTTAGGGACCCTATAAAGAAGACTATTGCTATGGATGATGAATGGTGGAAAAAAGCTAGAGCTGTAAGTTGGTTCAAAAATTTAGATATATTTGTTCTGCATATGTCAATTCTGTTGGTAATACTTATAATAATATGTGTTGTTTTGCTTATTTCAGGACATTCCGGGTTGTGGAAAATTTAAAAAGAAGGGCCTTGAGAATGAAGATGAATTAGCCAAGTGTTTTGCTGACATCACTAGTGTTGGTATTGATCATTGGTCTCCTCATATTGTGAATGTTGAAGCAACATAAAATATTGACGACACACAAGATGAGTCACAAGATGATGATTATCGGGGACCAATACTAGGGTACCCGAAGAGGAGGAGCTAATAACCATCAACATTGACACATCCGAACAGTCAAGAGCACGACTATAGCTCCAACCAACCCATAGGTGCGCAAGCTCCGCCTCGCCTAACCTTTGAGGGCTGGTTCCGCCTCGCCCGGCCTCTAGGGGAGGACTCCGCCTCATCCGACCCCGAGGCCGCGGGCTTCGCCTCGCCCGACCCTTGGGGGAGGACTCCACCTCGCCTGACCCCTAAGGGCTGGTTCCGCCTTGCCCAGCCTCTAGGGGAGGACTCCGCCTCGCCCTACCCTTGGGTCTGCGCTCTGCCTCACCTGACCCTTTAGGGAGGACTCTGCCTCGCCCGACCCCAAGGGTGCGGGCTCCACATCGCCTGACCCTGAGGCTGTAGGCTTCGCCTCACTTGACCCTTGGGTCTACGCTCCGCCTCACCCGACCTCGGGAGGAGGGCTCCGCCTTGCCCGGCCTCTAGGGGAGGGCTCCACCTCATCCGACCCTTGGGTCTACGCTCTGCCTCGCCCAAACCTTAGGTCTACGCTCCGTCTTGCTCAGCCTCTAGGGAAGGACTCTGTCTCACCCGGCCCCGAGGTTGTGGGCTCCACCTCGTCCGATAGAGACCTATATCACCGCCAACCACTCCAAGTCTAAGTGTATGGGCTTGGGTCAAAGCTCTGATGCTAGGAAAGAGACTGGCATGCCTCGATGTAGCTCACTGACCCATGACAGGCCATACCTAGGGGTTCATGTCAGGAACAACATCGGGCATACCAGGCTGTTCTGCCTAACCCCCGTATGAACACTAACAGGCATGTCAGTTCACCACGACGTCCTCCAGGACAGAGTGGAGCGCCATGGTCGACAGACGACGCCTACACATGGCGCCAGTGATGGACTAGGGCCACGACGTGAAGCTATCCCTGCTGATGTCTACAGGGTCGGCGAGACCCGCATAAAAGAGAAGAAGGATCCAGCGATCCTAGGGGACTTCTTCTCCTTCTCATTCTTCTCTTTTCCCTCCGCCGTAACCCCTGCTTTCCCTTGGCCTATAAAAGGGAAAGCAGGGCGTCCCAATAGGGGAGATCGAGACTCATCGCGACACACCACAGGAGACTCGAATCCGACCAACCAATAAAAACTCATCACAGCATACCACAAGAGACTTGGGACCTGTCCCTCTCTCGACCAGTTTACAACCCCTACTGTGAACTTTCAGTGCTAGTAACATGAGCAGCAGCAATGAACTGGACATATGGACATTCTACCCAAACCATTATAAACCTCGTGTCCTCTTAGCACACCATCCGGGCCAGACGCGCAATATTAGAAATTTACTTGCCGGTGGAAACTCGAAACACCGACAATTGGCGCAGTCAGGTAAGGGCCTTTTGTGCGTCTCAACATCCACACCAGGCCTTGGATGGCTAATCACAACGTCAGCTAGGTCCCAAGCACGCACGTGCGCTTTGGGAACCTAGACTTCGTTGTCACGACAGAGGGAGAGTTGGTGCGGCCTACTGCCACTGCACAAACCTCTCCTCTTCACCGGCCTTGACATGATCACCGAGGCGCCCAAGGAGCTATAGCTGCCTGCACTAGAGGTCCGCACCCCCGGGAGCAACCAACTCCTCAGCTTCGATTATGGGAGGTTAGGGCACCAGCTCGGCGCCTCCCTAGGACCTCGACCTTTCTGGGAGGACCTACACCACCTCACCTAATCGTTCTCCAATGTCGTGGCATAGTTTGCCGGGGGAAGAGTCGCTCTCCTCAGAATACCACATCCGGAGCGCCCCGACAGCGCTCCCGTTCAGGCCGTGCACTGTGGTTCCAGTGCATGAGTGTCTTGGCCTCCACCACGACGCACGCGACACCCTCGACGCCCGCAGAGCAGCCTGACTAGGGATGTGTCGGTCCACCAGGCGTAGCAAGGCAGCAGGCCACGCACCTGTGGTTCCGATGTATGAGTGTCTCAACCTCCACCGCGACACGCGCGACACCCTCGACGCCCGCAGGCATAACGCACCCACAGAGCAGCCCAACTGGGGACGTGTTGGTCCACCAGGTGTAGCGAGGCTGGTAGGCTGTACACCATGGTTTTGGTGCATGAGCGTCTCGGCCTCCACCTGCGATGCACGCGACACCCTCGATGCCCGTAGGCGTACCTGCGGCTGATGCAAGGGAGGGGGCTAGCCATGGCTACCACCCACATCATGGTGGATGCTACGACATCGGTGAGGACCAAGGCCCGAGCCCCAACTCGCTGGGATCTTAGGCCTTTGGCTGCCTCAAAGGCAAGGCAAAACAGGACGGGGACGCCAACGAAGGCACCTCCAACCGTCCCATCAAAAAGAAGAAGAAGCAGTGGTGCGAGGGCTCGCTCATGGTCGCCGTCGACTGCAAGGGGGGCTAGAAGCCCAGTGGAGGGTACCTTGGACCACTTCGAGAAGCTACTCGAAGGGCCATGCCGAATCCATTCTTTCCCCATCGAGCACCTATACAAGGACTGCGACCTCTTAAAGCGGTTCTTGCCTGGAGGCTTCGATAAGGGGGGGGGCATAGGAAGGAGCCTAGCTAGATGAAGCATGCAACATCACCCTCCTCCGCTCGGCTAAGTACCAGCAGGCATTGCGATGGTACCACAACCATCAGGAGCGGGGTCAGGCCTTCAATGTCAAGGGATCTGATGCTCCGCTTCGTCCAGAACAATAAGAACCGTCATAAGCTCTCTCCGCTATGGGAGGGACCATACATCATCGTGGGGGTGCTTTGACCAGGCGCCTACAAGCTCAAGGCCATCAACGGCGAAGTTTTTGTCAATGACTGGAACATTAAGCAGCTACATCACTTTTACCCTTAATATACGCATATTTTTTCTTATCAGTTTTGTTTTCAACTCCTCGATCCTTAGGTGATGCCCGACCCTAGCAATGGCAAAGGGTTGGGCCTCACTCGAGGTCTAATAAGAGCATATCTATCTAGTAGACAGTCTCTATGTCCGACCATTTCTCACGATTAAGACCCAAAAGCGAAGTTTGCCGAAACAAACACTGAGTAAAACCGGTCGGACTACGAGAAACCTATGCCTCGGTGGCTATGGCGTCTTTGCTCACCAGCGTAATCAGAGTTTTTTTTCTACGCCACTGGGCTTTTTGGCCTTAGCCACGGAAAGTGTCGGTACGCGTTTAAGAGTTTATCTGCCTAGCAAACATTCTTTGTGCCTGACCCCCTCTCACGTTGAGACCTAGGAGCTAGGGTTGTGGGAACAAGTTCTGAGTATAACTGGTTGGACTGCGAGAGACATACGCCTCGACGGCTATGACGCCTTTGCTCACCAACGTGATCAAAATTTGCTCACCCGCCTCCTGAGCTTTACGACCTTAACGATGGAAAGGGTCGGAATGCACTAACCTTTTTAGACAAAAAGGGGAAGAAGGGCTAAAAAGTTGTTTTGCTATAACAAAATTTAAGAGCTTATCTATTTATTACAAGTTTGCCACCTGGCTTATCGGCCTAACTAAGTTTTTGGACAGGATGTTCTCACCCCATATCTTCGTAGGTAAGTCTTGTCCCAACGGGTAACACAAGTCGATCGGATGGCTTGGCCGCTGCCGAGAAACAAGTAAGGAGCAGCAAGATTCCCCACACGGGTTATGCCGACCCCGTCACGGACGACTGACCCAAATTTCACTCAATCATATCTGGTAAGAGCTCCCCAAACCCCTCACTCATACCATCGAGGTAAATCATGTGCCCAAGTCGATCGAATGGCTCAAAGCCGCTACCGAGACATGGGTCACCCTTAATTTACGCACGATTTCTCCTATTAATTTCGCTATCGAGCCTCTATGAGGTCGAGATGGCGGACTAGAGGGGGGTGAATAGTCCTTTCTAAAATTAATCGCGTTGGCTAACCGAAATAAGTGCGGAATTAAAACTATCGGTCTAGCCAAGACTACACCCATTTATTTATGTTCTCTAGCACCTTCCAAAGATACTAATTAAGCAACAAAGGTGCCGGGCTAGCTAGAGCTCACCTAACCAATTCTAGAAGCAAGGTCACACAAACCTATGCCACTAGTACTTCAAGCAATTAGGAAGCTCCTACATAAGCAAGTAAGCAAAAGCACAAAGCCACCTAAGCTCACTACCAATGCTCAATAACAAGGTAACCAATGCCAAATTAGAGAGCATAATTACTTAGCTACACAAACTAAGTAATCTGACTAACAAGGTTACATAAACTAAATTAGCCACGCAAGGAAGCTACTTCTATGCTATACAAGCAAGAAGGTAACTAGTAAGCTACACAAGCTAACTAATTACAAGAGCAACTACACAAGCACAATGTATATAAAATATAAATACAAGCTTGTGAAAGGGATTGCAAACCAACGGGAAGAACAAGGTTGACACGGTGATTTTTTTCCCGAGGTTCACGTGCTTGCCAACACGCTAGTCCCCGTTGTGTCGACCGCTCACTTCGTGGTTCGGCGGCTAATTGGCATCACCCGCCAAGCCCGCACATCGGGCACCGTAAGAACCTACCCCGAAAGTGATGGTAGCTCAATGACACGCTTTACTAGAGTTACTCTTTGCGGCTTCCGCGGGGCAAGCATAATGCCCCTCACAAAGCTCTTCTCCGAAGCACCACACAAGCTTCTTGCGGGCTTCGACGGAGACCACCACCAAGCCATCTAGGAGATGGCAACCTCCAAGAGTAACAAGCACCACCGGCTTGCAACTCGATCACCTAGTGCCACTCGATGCAACCTCACGATGCAATTGCACTAGAATCGCTCTCTCACATAATCGGATGATCACTATCAAGCATATATGAGATGGAGGGCTCCCAAGCACTCTCAAGCATGGACACAAAGTCCCCAAGGTACTCAACACCAGCCATGCCCGAGACCCCCTTCTATTTATAGCCCTACAGGCTAAACTAGCCGTTACCCCTTCACTGGGCATTTTTTGGGTTGAGCGGACGCGCTAGTCATATCGACCGGACGCTGGACCTCAACGTCCGGTCAACGGATGCTCACCACGTGTCGCCTCCATTCAACCTTAGTCGCTTGATCTCAACGGTCAAGTGATGATCGGACGTAGCTGCTCAAACTGACCGGACACAGCAACTCCCAGCGTCCGGTCAGTTTCTAGTAAGGTACCCATCGTGATCGGACGCATCCGGTCGGTCACGATCGAATGCAGCATCAGTGTCTGGTCCTTCTCCAACTTTTCAGTGTCACCTATGTCACCATACATCAGCCTGACCAGACGCACCCTGTTAGCAGTCCGGTCACTTCTAGCGCCAGCGTCCGATCGAAGACCGAATGCCTGCACGCTCTTTATAGCCATTGACAGGACGTAGGACCCCAGCATCCGATCACCACATGACCAGCGTCCGGTCCACTCTGTGAGACCCTGTCTTTTCTATATAGGGTGCCGGTGGAGTTCGAACCCTTGCCTTCGTTCCTTCGCCGAGTTGATCCACATCAACTCCAACTTCATCTCCATTATAAATGTGCCAACACCACCAAGTGTACACCACCATGTGTATGTGTGTTAGCATTTTCACAAACCTTTTTCAAAGGATTAGCCACTCAACTTGCCATACCACTCAATCTTAGCAACGATGCAAAGTTATATCACTCGAGTGGCACTTAGATGACCGATATGCAAACAAGTTTGCCCCTCTTGATAGTACTGGCCATCTATCCTAAACCCAGTCATTAACTTCTCTACACACCTATGACCGGTGAAATGAAATGCCCTAGGTTATACCTTTGCCTTGCGCATTCCATTCCATCTCCTCCAATGTCGATGCAACACATGCACCAACATGATCAACAATGATATGATCCACTTCATATCATCATGTGATCATATTGGTTCATCGATCTTGACTTCACTTGCTTTTCACCATTGCCTTCGTCCATCGGCGCTAAGTCTTGCTCAAGCTTCACCGCCATGCGGTCCATCGCTCTAAAGCCTCCAACTTGCCCTTCACGCTTGCAACCGGTCCATCAAGCCAAGTCTTGTCTTGATCTTCTCCACCTTGATCACATGACTCAATGTTATGTCTCATATGCAATGAGCTCCTTCATCATCACATGTGTGAGCTTTGCAACATCTCCAAGCCATTTTCACCTTCATGGCATATGTTGCTCACACATATGTACCTGTAGACTAATCACCTGTGTATCTCACATAAACACAATTAGTCCACCTAGATTGTCATTCAATTACCAAAACCACACAAGGACCTTTCAGCCTCTGACCCCAGCGATGGCAGGGGGTCGGGCATCGCTCGAGGGCTGGTAAAAGGTGTCTATTCGGTAGACATTCTCTATGCCTGACCCCTCCTCATGTTAAAAAACTAGAGGCAAGGTGTGCGGAGACAAGCACTGAGTAAAGCTAGTCGGACTGTGAGAAACCTATGCCCCGACGGTTACGGCGTCTTTGCTCACCAGCATGATCAGAGTTTTTGTCCCTCGTACCCCGAGCTTAAGCCCTCACCTTCTCAGGAAGGGTTTGGATGAGTCCACCTGCGGAATCTCCATCGTGGAGAGGCCGATAGGTTGCCCAAATCTATCGAACTGGTTTGGGCCGCTGCCGAGAGATGGATAGGGAGTAGTGGGATGCCCCATGCAGGTTACGCTGGCTCCATCACAAACGTCGGACCCGAACCCCACGTGGACATATCCGATAAGAGCTCCCTGAACCCATCACTCGAGCCATCGAGGTAACTTTACCGACCCCCACTTTTCTTTTCCATTGCATAATCATTCATTCATCCACTCATCCATACACTCATCCCATATATCCAAGCATTACATATGCAATTGCTGCATCACAACGTTTCGCGTCGTGCCACGAAGCGGTAGTCGTCTCATTCGATATGAGCGGCGACCGACCGAGGTTCAAAGCCCGGCCCGCGAAGGGCTCGAGGCCGCCTCGCGTCAAACAAAGTCAGGGGAGAAAAACCGAGATGAGCCCTAGCGGCCTTGCCCGACCTCGTTCAGAAGTGGATAGGGACATCTTGACCTTTCTTGTTCGATTCTAACCTCGAGCCAAGCCCACAAAATCTCCATCGATGAGAGGCCAACGAGCCACCAAGCCTATCGAACGGCTCGGGCATCTACCGGAAGGCGGGTTAAGGAGTAGTGAAATGCCACATAAGGGCTATGCCGACCCTGTCAGCGGATGACGGACCCGGATTCCACTCGAACATGCCCGTTAGCGAGCTCACCGAGCGCGACACTCGAGCCATCGAGGCAAGTGTTGTTAGCTCAGCCCCTCCAGTTGCAGAAATTGAGGACGGGGTGACGCATGAAACACGGCCGACCCCTATCGAACCCCATGGGGCTCGAGGGCTCGAGCCGCCCGACCCTAAATCGGGAGCCCAATTGATCGGTGTTCGAAGGCCAGCCCACAAAGGGCCCGAGGCCGCCTCGTGTCAAACAGAGCTAGAGGAGAAAACGCAAAAGAGCCCAAGCGGCCTTCGCCCGACTCACTTAGAAGCGGAAAGGGTCATCTCAACCTTCTCGTTTGATCCTAACCTCGAGCCGAGCCCACATAATCCCTATTGAGAGGAGGCCATCGGGCCACCTGAGTCGCCCTCTGGAACAGCTCGGGCATCTGTCAGGAGGGAGGGTTAAGGAGCAGTGGTATGCCACATGAGGACTATGCCGACTCCGTCACAAACGACGGACCTGGATTCCACTCGAACATGCCCGTTAGCAAGCTCACCGAACGCGTCATTCGAGCCATCGAGGCAAGTGATGTTAGCTCAACCCCTACAATTATAGAAACCGCGGATGGGGCGACGATCAGAGGCTTGCTGCTAGCTGGAATTACATATGTGTGTGCTCGTGCAGGCTGCAGCTAGCTCGTCAGGAAGTGTGATAGGCAAGAGAGGCAATGCAAAGAATTGGAGCAGCATGCATGCATGATACGTGCAGTATATAATATAATATAATATAATATAATATATAATATAATATAGCATCAAGCAGCATGATATATACAGTTAAAAGAGTGTACCCAATAGTACTACGCATCCACATCGATCTATGTGTACTCAGATCAATCATTGCAATTATTTGCAGTTGGTTAATGACCATTATCGAAGTCATTCTTCGTTGTTGTCTGAACTGCCCTGTTCTGTTCAATTCTGAATCGAAATCTGAAATTCTGATTGCAAATGCAATCCAATGCTGCTCTGCCACTCTGATGTGGTCACACATCAGGTAACCGTAACCATCCAACGACGTCGTCAGGGTCAGTCAGGGACGACGACGTGGATGCGTGTCGAGCGCACTCGGCCGCAAGTGGCGAGCTCACCGCTCCCGCCGACCAAACGGAGGCCACCTCGTGTCCCGCGTTTCCTTCTGGCCTTGCTTGGAATGAATCTCTGCCGACCGGCCGCCAGCTTCACCAATCAGCTAGCGCACAAGCAGACAACACTACTGAGTGGCAGCAGCTACCCTCTTCATCTTTTCACGGTAGTTGCCACAGATCGATGACAGTCAAACGAAAGTGTGCCATTCTAAATTCTTCTTGGCATAGTACAACAGTAGTACAGTACAATGTTAAAAGTTTCAGCTCCAGCTAAATCTGCTCTTGCTTTCGTTCCTCTAAAAAAGCAGTTTTTATTTTTGAGTAGCTTTTACTTTTTACTCGGGGCACCTCCTATAAAAAGAATGTTTGTTAAAATTCTTCATAGAAGATAAAAGGATAAAATGACCATAATATTCTTTTTTCTCTTTTTTACCTGTGCCGTCCCGCGCCTCGTCCACTCGGAGCAAGGACAGTTCAAGGAAGGCCTACACACTCGGACGAAGGAGCCAGGTGAATCCACTATCTTTGGCTTTCGTGGAGGCTTCTGCTTCAGAGAGCGGGAATCACATACTACGTCCCTTTTCTATTTGGTTGCCGGAGTCAAGAACCTAGGCGTGGAGCAGTATCCTTAATTAGTGCAAAGATTTGCTGCAAAGTCAAGCTCTCACTGAATTACAAGTTACTAGAACATACTCTACCACTCTGCTTCTGCACCACTGTACCCATGTCCATATATATATCCTTTCTGCCTAACACATGCATGACCATATAGGCATATACTCCGTACTATATACTATCATATCTCCACTGTTGCGTGATCCCTTGTAGAACACTACTACGTACGTACAATGTTTAAAAACAGAGTGCTGACGATGCAACCTAAAGCTCTGCTCTGGCTCTGGGATGAACGAAACAAGCTGGGACAGAGTTCTCTACCGACCAAGTAGTTTTAGGTGCAATCTCATGTCTTTGACGACAACCACTGTGTCTGACGCAAAGACCACTCTTTGCTGTCTCTGGTTAAAGACGC
The DNA here is from genome assembly GCF_019320115.1 of Miscanthus floridulus. NCBI lineage: Eukaryota > Viridiplantae > Streptophyta > Magnoliopsida > Poales > Poaceae > Miscanthus > Miscanthus floridulus. The sequence goes on from NC_089583.1 coordinate 122,220,493, forward strand.
AACGAGTCAACGACTGGCCTTCAGAGCATGAGGCTGCAGAGCAGACCAAGTAGTTTTAGGTGCTCTCAATGCCTAACTAACGACCCATTTCGTTCGAGCTCTGCTGGATCCGTGGCAGAAGTAGCGCCTTATGTTGTGCTGTGTGTGACCTAAAATCTTAAAGCTGGGTGCCGCATGACCCAGCACGCATACAAGGAGGAGGGTCGGAGTTCGGAGCATGCAGTTCAATTCTCTGCACCCGGTCACCTGTCACATCTGCAAAGAGGGTACTGAATCACAAAGCTAGCTTTACGACTTGTGAGACTTCAGTCGAGGGATGCTGATGCTATAAAGGCACGCAGCACAACGACAATGGAGCAAAAGGCACTGGGGCATCCCAACTAATCGCAGCGCACAGTAGAGTAGAGTCTCCTTAAAAAGGCAACGGAAGCACTCTTCATAGTTCTAGAAAACCCAAGGCTTTATACTTGCTATTCATACCATACATTGGCCGGCAGTGTAACCTGCCGGCTTCTGCTAAAAAAATGAAAAAGAAAAAGAAGAGGAAGCCCAAGGCTGCTTGTTCTTAATCCTACTCAGTACTACTGTACTTCAGTCTTAAGTGCTCATCACTCAATACGGCCTATGGATGAGAACTGAGAACTAACAGCCTTCAGTACACACAGGCCCAATAACAAAAGCAAGAGAGGAAAAAAAAACGAGCAGTATAGGATTTGGCACACCAAGTACACAACTGCTAATCATTTCTTCAGACTGAATCCTCTTGTCAGGGAGTGTACTCGTTTCTGAACAGCGTGTAGTAAACATAGCTGAATGATCAGCGTAATACAATGACTCAAGGGAAGCTATTAACAATTATTCTTGTACAACCAAGCACACGCTGGAAACCTGATCATGAACCCAATATGTTGGTGCATGCTCTACAAGGAAATAACAGGAAATTTGAGGATGTACTCTTCCAATGGTACAGTAAGGGTGCCATGCTGCCTTGGACAGCAGCAGCACCTACGTGGCCAACCATTGTACAGAATATAGAACTTTTTTTTCTTAATATAGCATTGTATTTGAATAATATCACACAGGTTCAGTAATACTCTATCATGTTGTCTCCTGAAAAGATCGCGAGCGTGACAGAGCTGCCGGATTTGCTTGCAGGGCTCGAGCGGCGCCGGATATCTGCTCCTGCCTTTCAGGTTTCGACTGGAATGGTCTGAACATGCCTCGATCACCAGGCTCGATCCCAAGGGTGGTCCAGATTGAGCTCTTTGCAGCTTCGACAGGGTCATCGATCCGAAGCGTTTTGGGGATCCATAAGCATCTTTCTGCCTTCTCATCTCCTTCAGGTTTGGAGTCCCTGGAGTGCTTTCCTAGGACAGGACAGCCGCTGTCGGAACATGTGCTGCTGCTTATTGGAGATGATGCTGGCACGGTAGAGCTAGGTCCGAGCCATGGTGCGTTCCATGCTCCGTTAGGCCAAGGAGTAATGAATGGCCAAACCGAAGGTGGCATAACCGGAACTGGAATTGGACCGCAGAATCCCGGTGGCAGTACAGGCACAATTGGTGGCACATTCCATTGAACATTACTGCTTGCGGTGCCATTTTCTGAAGAATTTGCTGCTTCGGCTGGGGCTGGGCACACTGCTGCTGCCATGGTGGGAATGCCATTCCATGCTGGACTCCATGGGTACACTAAAGGCGGTCCAGGGAAGAATGGTATAGGATGCACAGAAGTGACTCCATTGCTTTGCCCAATAATTCCATTTTGATGTGCACTCGCTGTTCCTTTTTGTGATTCATTCCCTGGACCATCTGATGATGTAGTAGAAGGTGGGCACGTCTGGTTTTCTCCATTTCTGGGCTCTGCTGCTGAGGCAGGGTTGGAACTCTTAATCTGCTCTCCTCCAATCTTCAGCACAGAGGCCATGGAGTTGCAGAGAGGGAAATCAGGCCCAAAGCTGACTGCCGCTTGATTTCCTTTTATGGACAACGGAAAGAGGGAAGCCTCTCCCCCAGGAGTAGCTATACTGCTGCCTGGAATCAATATGCTGTGGCAATTCGCACTGGAGCTCTTGGTCTTGCGCCTTCCAGCACCGACAGGGATGTTTCTCATGCTTCCACCTGCAGTCCAGTACCTCTGACAACTCTTGCAAAAATGCCTTGGTTGCTTAATGTTGTAATTGTTATAGTAACAGAACTTTGTATCCATGCTATTGCAACGAGGGCATGGCAGGATTTTGTCTGGCTTCTTCAGGACCTTCTCTCCACTCGGTACATCACCCTCAGTCTTGGCTATCTCCAAATTGGACTCTGATCCCGATATTTCGTCATTGCTGGGTGTCTGATTCTCACACTTACTGGAAATGTTAAGGATAGAACTATTTGTCTGATCAACGTCTAATTCCTGATGTGTGCATGGCTTTTCCCCAGTGACCCTCATGTCCCCTCTATCTTCACATAAATCCTGACAAATACATTAATACTAAGTAAAATAAATGTATTGAGATAGCAGCAAATCCGATTTGTAAGATGCTCTAAAATATGTTTATGTAAGAAAAATAGGTCAAATAACAGAACTTTAGAAATCCAAGGAGTCAAGCAATTACTCAATGCTTATATAGTTATATGATTGTATCTAACACATTTACTCTGTGTTTGCTTAGAAGATACATACTTATATACCCTCTTCACTACAGTCAGTGGTTATCTCTGATTTCTTCCTTGCACAAGCTAAAATTCTTGGCAGCTAAGCAAGCCTTGACATCTTATTTTGTCAAAGAGGAACACCTTAATAGGCTTTTCTCAGAGAACAAACTAGTTTGCTAAGATGGTGAAAGCAGATATACTTCAGTGGTGTATCATATTCCATCAAGATCTGGGCGATGATGATGTTACTGTACTTATTGCAGTTAACTAATCTCTCCGGTATGGTATCATCGCCAAAACTTCTGCTTGGTTACAGTGTACTTTTGACGTTTAGTACTTTGACAGTGTTAGTACATCTTATGGTTGCTATTCCTCTGGCATAGGATCATTAACTCTAGTAACCGCATAGTGGGTAGGCCCATTTTGTTTCAGTATTTTGGGAAATTCAAGCTCAATCAAATCAGCGCTGAGGAACAACTGTGTCCAAGGCACCATAACTGCATGTGGACCCAAACTAAGATTTCACAGTAGCTTTAGCTCTATGGTCTAAAATTTTGTGGCTCTGAGAAGCAGTAGCATCAAGGTTAAAAACTTTATAGAGGATCCCCATCACCCTATCCAAGACTGGCTATCAACACCAAAATCAAGAAGCCACAGCGGAAGAGCAGTTTTGCAACTTTGCATCACAAGAGTAATCTTGACAAGGGATATAATAGGAGCCCTACCTAATCCAGGCTGTTTAGAAACACTCTCCTACAGAACTGGATGGGTAGCCACATCAAGAAATCAGTTAACGAGTACTCAAGGGGGGCAAGGGAAATCATTAAAGAGGCTATGCACTACGGATAGCTGATCTTCTCTCCGCATATTCTCATAAAAACTGAAGCATCAGTTGTTGAGACAAATTGAGCCCTCATAAGTCATACGACTATTAGTTGTAGCAAAACACAGCCCCAAAATCAGCCTTTTGCAATTGCACCAACCAACTTAACGGAAAAGTAGGTTGCCATGATGTCTAGCTGACCTAATCTAGTCTCCATAGAATAAGAAACAACAATCGGCGGCTAGAGGGACAATCAGGCCATATCTTTACACTTGCAGTACTACTAGGACTATCCGCAGACTTTCTAACGACAATAGGGGCAGCAGCACAGAACAGTTGCAAGTATTGGAAAAGAGGGGAAACGGAGATATGCTTGGAACAGGAAAGCCGTAACTTTTTTTCTCAAATCAAATAGTCGAAAGGAACAATAAAGAACATCATGAACTCATGAAGAACTGATGGGGAAGACTGAAGACAGCAGCACCGTTTGGGGGGCTGCGGTTGTCCGGGAACTCCTCCCAGAATCTGAGGTAGAGGCGGCCGAGCTCGGTGCAGCGGAGGATATGGGCAGGGAGGATAAGTCGATGGGCGGCGGTGGGTTGATGAATAAGAGGTTCCGGACGCCCCCGGCAACGAGGAGACGCGGCCAGCAGGGCTGCGGGTCCCGAGGAAGCAGGAGGGGGAGGGGCAAGAACAGGTTTTGACGAGAAAGAGAAGAGGGTGCGAGCTCACCTTTTCCGGCGGCTGCGGAGGTGGGCGGGGCGGCGCCACGTGGGATTCCGGCGGCGGGCGAGGGGACGCGGCTCCGGCGAGCTCCATACCATACGGGCAAGATCCGACGAGTGGAGTTGCGACGCCAGAAAGGGGCAAAAGATTTGCCCAATTTGTGTCACGCGTTCGTGCAACCACGCCCACGCACTATTTCTCTAATTGCATACTGGTCCTGTGCAGTGTACCAAGTACGGCTGCGATCCAAATGTTTTTTCTTTTCTTTTTTGGGTCAAAAAAAGTGATCCATAATGTCGAGTTCTTTTTTCTTGTGAACTGCAGTACAAATGCAGACGTTCATAAACATGCTCACATATTCACCCTACTCTTAAGCACCTTCGAAATGCCGAGCCAACAAATCTCAAGATTATAACGAAGCCCCAAGCGTGTTACTATCACACATTACCTATCACTTATTGTTTGTCTCTACTATTATTTTTTCATAATAAAGAACAAGCTTGTCTCGCAAGTACTATGGATCTAAAGATGTGTTGAATTAGCATAGTGGTATTTCCCTATTTTTTTTCCTATTATTAAATGCATATCAGCTTATCCTAAACCCCCGTAACCAAAATTTTCCACTAGAAACTGTGTACATTTAACACGATAAATACCCATTCCAAACTTTATTTAAATTTTGTGCTACTCTATAATTTATCCTTTCTCCTCAAAATTTAGCTTATCAATTAAGGTCCCGTTTGGATTGGATTTTAAAATCCGGACTTTGGATAAAAATTTCTCCTAACTGATGTTTCTTGGATTTTGTGTATTACAATCTTCTAGAATCCTTGGGTGTTTGGAAGAGATTTTAGGATTTTAAGATTATTTCTATCCGGATTTTTAGAATCTCTATGGATCCAAATGCTACCTAAAACTACCAAGAGTTGATAGCTAGCACTTCACATAGAAATATAGGTCCACAATCCATGATAGGATGCATTACCATCTAAAGTTCTGTGCCGTTGTAAGGAGTATATAGAGCTGTAGTTATGGAACAGCCAAGGGGTGTTTTTAACAAAAGAGGCGCCAGTGGTTTTACTTTACCGGGCTCGGCCGGTTCCCCGCAACCGACCCGGCCGGTCGGGTCCTAGTCAGCGCGCGGAGCGCAATCCTGGGCCACGAGTTCACGAGGTGCGGGACCCACGCGCGCCAAATCACCCGGTGGTTCGGGCGGGGCCGGGTGCAGGAACGCCGGGTGCACGTAGCCCCTCCGGATGGAGAGATTTCCCCTTTCGCTAAATAAAGCCGTGCGCATCCACGGGAAAAAGCGCGTGTCGATGTCAGGTGGGCCCGATGTTCTTGTGGCCCACGTGTTGGTGAGCAGGAGGTGCATTGATGCCCCTGTGGAGGTGGATAGGTTTGGGCTAGAAAAGTAATGGAGGCCGGCAAAAGGAGCTTTCCGCTTTTATTAGTGCTTTTGGTTATGGACCTACACACATGGGCCACTCTTTCTTTGGAATTTATTTCTTTATATACTACCTCAGCCCACAAAAGAATACGATTCTCGTTTCCAGAGGAGTCAAACAGTTTAAAGTTTAACTAAGTTTTTATATAAAAATATGCTAACAATCATGATATAAAATAAGTACCATTAGATTAGCTATAGAATATATTTTTATATAAAATTTATTTAAAGACATAAATGCTAATTGTTTACACCAAAATTTGGAAGAAGAGTCACAGGGACTCGAAGGCTCCCGAGGTCATGTCGTCAGGGAATCAATTGTGTGCAGATCGGAACCAACTAATTCGAGCGCAAAACTGGAATCGGCTTTCTTCAGATAGCGCCAGCGGATAATGACAAAGGTTATGATCGACGCCAGGACAAGACATGTTGGACTCTACAAAAAAAAAAGATTAGAGTCCAAGTTATCTTAAATTAGGAATATTTTCGTTTATGCCAAGGATTATAACGAATCGTGCTCGAGTAGGATTCATGTTTAAGCCCCGGATATAAATATCAAAGCCCCGGCTATTGTAAAAACAATCAATCAAATATAAGTCAATTACTTTTTTTTACTCCGGCCACCCCTTAGGAGTAGGAGTAGAGTAGATCTCGGCGAGTTCTTCAGCGAGTACGACTGCATCGATCCGGTCGACCTCCACTGCTTGTCTGTCAGTACCATCATGGTTTATACCTCTGTTTATATGGCTGCATCGATCCGGTCGACCCCTACTGTGACTCTGGTATAGGCTGGTTATCAACTCTTATCTAATTCAAGTATGGCCTGTGTGATTCTGCCTCGCACCCCACTGCTTGAATTAGATCAAGGTCAAGTTATCGGCTCTACCTTAGTATGGTAGTCTTTGGTAGATTCATTAAGTTACCAATATTGCTTATTGCTTTCATCGTTTATCTAATTACAGGAATATCACTCTGCCCGATTGAGATTGATCTGGATCGGCCTTATATCTTGTTTAACTCATCGTTTGCTAATTTAAAGTTGATCTAATCTACACCTTAAACGATGAATTATGTTTTTATCAGTTGTTTTACATCAATCTTAATCGTGCATAGCGTGCGGTTAAGGCATATCCGATCTCGAGTAGATCTATTGGTAAATGAAAAATGTTCCATGGTCCGTCATCGTGGCCTGTGGGATTCTGCCTCCCACCCCACTGTTGGCACTATGGAGTGAGGATCGTTAGTTGGTAGACCCATTCCTGAGGAGGCATAACCTTAACTGTGCGCTATGCTTGAATCGGCTATTTAGCCGATATCGAGTGCTTTTATGAACAGTTCACATTACGAGATCATTGAAGTAGAGATAAGTTGAAAGATATATTAGCCCCATGATCTTATTATTGTATTACGGCCTGCATGATTCTGCCTCATACCCCACTGGTCATGGCGATGGATGAGATCTAACATGTTCATTAGATTTATTTTTATTAAATGGTTAAGTGGAGTTAAATTGTCTCTTTATATAAAAAGGAGTTCGGTTACTTGTAATCATTGGCTCAGTATAAACTGATCATCATTGATATTTTATTGCCATTGATTAATATTTGCTTAAATAATATTTATCCTGAATGATAACTGATTCTTCTTGTACGACCCCATGAGCTTTAATCGATTTATTCTTATGAATATGCTGGAATCGACTATTTAGTCGATCTTCTCTCATATCGGCTCTTAGAGCCACACATTCGGAACTGTTTGGCAACACCGGCACGTTCCACCCTTAATTACTGATGAGCTTTCTCTCCTTATCAATTACAGGGTTAAATTGACTGGCATGTCTCAGGAGGATCATGTAGGATCGACCACCCTTGCGTTGAAGCTAGGCGGATCTGCTCCATCGAGCGGACCCTTCTGGCCTGCTACGTGTGTCCTCGACACGGAGACAAAAATTCTATGTCGACACATGTTTTTGGCACGCCCGGTGGGACACCACAATCGTCATGGCGGCTCACAACAATGACAACATCCTTATGGTATATTATGAAGAATTTTAGAAGAAGTATTTGTTGTCCTACACCAAAACACGTGACAACACAATTATTCAGAAAATTTCCACTACCAAGAGTTCTACTACACGGGCAGATAGATATAGTCGAAGCTGAAGACATGCGTTTCTTTACGGAAGCCATAGACAAATCTATTCATGATGCCACATCGAGCCGCAATGAAGCTTTCATTGATGCATTTCACAACGCCATGAAAGAGGCGATTCATGGAATTCCAGTTGGTCAGGTTGGATTGACTTATTACAACATTCCAGATCCGTCGACTCAAGGGACTAATCAAGTCGATACCAGCCATCAAGAAGTAGCACTAGCTGATAATGGTGACATCTAGACACTTCAAGGTTCATCTAAACAAACTTCAGGTACTACTACGAATCAGATACAGTACAATCCTAGACCATCAATACAACATGTACAATAGCCGGCGGGGCAAGGTCAGAATTAGGTGATTAATTTTGGCACATCAGGTCACATACCATCGTTGACTCAAAAAATAGCACCATCAATTCAAAGGATCTGTAGAGATATAGATCCTTATGTCTATAATCAGAGACTTCAAGCAGCGAGCCAGTAAAGGACCCAACAGATTGAGATTCCACAAGACTATCACTATGGCACGGATTATAACACCCTCCACATGATGTCAAATCCAAGATATCAAGGTACGTGGGATTTCAATCCACAGATAGGTCAATAAGTACCGAGAAAACCAAATCCACAAGCTAACGAGTTGCTGCTGAAGGTGACTGAGATGATGAAGAATCAGTTCGGTCTGAAGCCAAAGGGACTAACCTTTTCGTACAAACGCCCATATCCAGAATAATATGATTTGGTCGCTCTTTCTATAAATTACGGGTTCCCAGAGTTCGCCAAGTTCACCGATCAAGACAGTACAAGCACAATAGAATATGTCAGTCGGTATCTTACATAATTGGGTGAAGCGTCAGTTGAGGATGCCCATTGAGTTTGTTTCTTCATCTTATCCTTGTTAGGGCCAGCCTTCACTTGATTTTCGTCACTATCAGTCAACTTTATTGCCAATTAGACTGACCTAGAAAAGAAGTGTCGGTGTTTCAGACTAGGGGTCCTCAACCGACTAGTGAATTTGTTCTGCGTGCTTCCGATTCTGGATGGTGATGCAAAGAGACACAAGATTTATACTGGTTCAGGCAATCGGTGCCCTACGTCCAGTTTGAGAGATCGAACTTGCATTCCTTGCATTGAAGTGCTCGTAGTAGGGGGTTACAAGCTAAGGGATAGAAGGAAATAGTTCCAGGTCTCAGCAGGGTGTCATGTGGGCCGTCTAAGACGTTGCTCTCAAACGGCTAGAATATGTGCCCGTGTGCTACCCCGTCTCCCCTCTAAGTGGCCCAAGTCCTCTCATTTTATAGTTGAAGGGAGGACAAGGACCGTATAGGTATTACTATGCGGCGTCATGCTAATAGGGGTGGCACGTCCGAGCCCTATGGCCCGTTCTTGTGGCGGCGTGGTCGTAGGAGTGGTCCGTCCTTGGAGTACTGGGGCGGCGTGGTTGTCCCATCAGATCTTGTGTGTCGTGGGAGCCCTGGGAATGCCTCGGAGTGGACGCGGCAGCGAACATGCAAGCCACTGTGGACGGACTGTGCGTGAGACTGGGACTTAGTTGGTGTCGAGGCTTGCACTACGGTGGGGAGGTCTCGGCAGGCACGAACCCCAAGATCGCCGAGGCCCTGGTGTACAGTGCCAAGGCCTTGAGCGGGTGGCTGATCATGGGTACAGCATTATGACACAGTGGCCGGTAATCCCCGTCATACCCTGTCCCAGCCGGTATGGCACGGATCGTGGACACAGTGTTGGGACACAGTGGTCGGTAATCCCTGCCATGCCCTGTCCCGGCCGGTATGGCGCCGATGCAACCTCGGATCGCATCGGCCATTCTGTGGTGTTGAGCCACCATCCGGCTGAGATTGCGGGAGTGGTTGAAGTATTAATGAGACATGATGTGCTGTCGGGAGGTTGACCGAGGCGGGGGCGATGGGCTGTGGGCGAGCCGGCCTTGAGCGGTACGGAGAACGAGGCCTCGCGCAAGATGGAGATTAGGCTCCTTGCCGAGGCCTCGCGCGAGAGGCCTCACGCGACACGGAGAATGCACCTCCTGTCGAGGCCTTCTATGGAGAGCCTCGGGCGAGGCGGAGACGGCGTTCCCTACCGAGGCCTTCTCCGGAGAGCCTCGAGCGAAGCGGAGTTTGCGTTAGGATGCCGAGACCTCCTGCTCGAGGCTCGAGGCGAGGAGGAAAAGGACCCAGTGGGCTCGGTCGTAGCTCATGAGGGGCCCACGACTTGCCTTCTAGTGTTTATTTATTAGATGGGACTTTAGTGACCCTTTCGATGTTTGCTTGGGGTACCCCGTTCTAAGGTACTCGACAGTAGCCCCCGAGCCTCGGGGGGAGTGCGTGCACTCCCCCTGAGGGTTTGCCAAAGCTTGTTTTATACCTGCCCCATAGGAATTGGGGTTTGTTTTTTGAGGTTTCGATGGGTGTGCGCGAGCGCACCCGCCGGGTGTAGCCCCCGAGCCCCTGGAGGAGTGGAGTTACTCCTCCAGGGGCTTTCTTCATTTTTGCGTCTGAACAAGTGGTTCTTTTTGCATTTGCCGAGCCCCCAAGCGCAAGTTCGGGTTGCGGGGGTCTCGACGAGGCTGCAAGAAAAAGCCCTCTAGCCTCCGCACAGAGCAAGAGGTTTGTCAGGGGTCCCCTGACTTTGGGTATGATCCTCACGCTTCCTTTCGCTCAGAAGGAGGGGTGGAATGTGCCAGGCTACCCTCGATGGGCACGAGCATGGACACTTCCGGTGAGCTGTTAGCGGGTAGTCCGAGTGGAGGCCCAAGCCCCATTCACTAGGGGATAGCTAGTGGTCTAGAGATGCACTCCAAGAGTACCAGGGGGTTTCTCTAGTGGGTGCCGAGGCCGTTCGCGGGCCTCAGTGGCTCGGTGCCTCCCTACGGTGGGATCCCATTCGGATACTTCCCCACCGGTCTCGAACATGACTTAGGATGCCCTGAGCGACCGTTCACTCGGGCCTGGGCCATTCGTAGGCTCGCCCCGATGTCGTCCCTGACTCTGTTGCCCTAGGGCGGCTGTCGAAACCTTTTAGAGGCCCAGCCTTCGAACCCCTGGACCGTAACGGGCTCGGTGCCCTTTATCGTGTTTGTAGCGAAACCTCTAGTGCGGTTTTGGACTGTTTGCCTTCGTCTTGGGTGTTCTGGCCCTTTTATCTGATCTTCACATGTCCTTTTTGTTCGGACAGAGGGTTAGTTTGCCAAGCCCATTCTGGTCTCGGCAAGGTTGCAGGAAGAGCCCCTAGCCTCTGCGTGAGAGGGCCGTCGGGAGTTCTCCTGACTTTTTATATGCCCCTCGCGCGTGAGGGTTTGTTTGCCGAGGCCGCTTTGGGTGCGAGCCTAGGTCGTGGGGTCTTGGCATATTTGCAGGAGGAGCCCCCTAGCCTTTGCATAGGGCGAGAAGGCCATCAGGAGTGCCCCTGACTTTTTATGCGACCCTCGTGCTTCCTTTTTGCTCAGAAGGAGGGGTGGAATGTGCCTCGCCACCCTCGATGGGCACGAGCGGTGGCACTTCCAGTGAGCTGTTATCGGGTAGTCCAAGTGGAGGCCCAAACCCCATTCATTAGGGGATGGCTAGCGGTCCAAAGACACACTCCAAGAGTACCAGAGGATTTCTCTAGTGGGTGCCGAGGCCGTTCGTTGGGCCTCGGTGGCTCGGTGCCTCCCTACGGTGGGATCCCATTCAGATACTTTCCTGCCGGTCTCGGACACGACTTTGGGCGTCCCAAGCGTTACGCTCGCTTGGGCCTCAGCCCCGTATAGGCTCGCCCGTAGTTGCCCCTAACTCTGTTATCCTAGGGCGGCTATCGAAACCCTTTGGGATCCAGCCTTCAAACCCCTGGATCGTAATAGGCTCAGAGCCCGTTTCCTTCCTATGAAAGGAACAGGCCACGGGGAATATCTTCCCTATTGGCTCGGCAACGGGTGGCGTGCCTTTTGAGGTGGTTTCATGGGGAGGCAAAACGATGCCTGCTGCCATAGTGGCCGAGCATGACATGATGGATGGGACGTAATTGTCCTTGCATTTAATGCGGGAGATGTGGGCGCGTGGGCCGCTGAAATCGGCCCATGGTTAACCGCGCCGGACGGGGGAAAACCTCCCCAATTTCATCGCCCGTTCGTTTCGCCTCCTCCCTACATAAATACCCGAGGGATCTCGCCCCTCCTCATCTTACCTTGCCCGTACTAGCACCGCCTCTGCCGAGCCATCGCCAGAGCAGCGGGTGCCGGGAAGAAGAGGAGAGAAGAGCGAGCCTAGGGAGAAAGCGAGAAGAAAGCGAGAGTGTAGGAGGGAGAGAGAAAAAACTCACCGCCGCACCCGATTCCTCCATCGCACCCATGGCTGGCAACATTGTCATTGTCGAGGCAGACCCTTGGGATCCATCGGACGTCACCGAGGAGATGCTCTAGTCGCTTGTCGACGGTGGACTCCTCCACCCGGTGATAGACCCTAGTAGGCCGGAGTGGATTGCTCCGTACGGTGAGCTGGAGCCGAGGCCCTGCGACGGCTATGTCGTGAGCTTCGTCTCCTTCCACGAGCGCAGCCTCGGTGTCCCGGCGGACCGGTTCATGCGGGCGCTCCCGCACTACTACGGCGTGGAGCTCCACAATTTTAATCCCAACTCTATCGCTCAGGCGGCTATCTTTGTTACCGTCTGCGAGGGGTATTTGGGGATCGCTCCCCATTGGGAGTTGTGGCTCCACCTATTCCGGGCGGGGCATACTACCAAGCCGACGGGCACGTCGGGTAAGAGGAAGGCATCGAGGGCCGGAGGCTGCACTCTCCAAGTGCGTCAGGACCGCCTGCACCTCTACATCCCGGCCCAACTCGCGTCCTCTAATCGCCGGTGGTACACGAGTTGGTTTTACCTCTGCAACGACGACGGAGGACTTCCCCCTTATACTGGGTGGATTGTGGGGAGTTGCTCGGAGAAATGGAAGTGGGGCGTCCCAAAGGTCGACCAGCCCAAGCTGGAGCCGCTCCTGGAGGGGCTGGCGAGGCTGCGGGGCCATGGCCTCACCGTCGCTGTGGTCGTGGCCACCTTCCACCGCCAGAGGGTGCTGCCGCTGGTGGCTCGGCAGTGGCGGCTGTTCGAGATGAGGCCGGGTGAGCTCGTTGAAGGCACCTGGATGTCTTCCTCCGCCCTCTCTGACGAGGAAATTCTCCGTCGGGTGGGGGAGACGGTAGATGCGAAGTTGAGGGGCGGCAACCTGACCCCCTTCGCGATGCGACCGTCGCGGGGGTTCCTTTCGCTGGTAAGTCAAGCGCCGCTGTAGCCTCTGAGCCTCCTCCATCTCCCCTTATCCCTTGTTTCCTTATGCGCGTTTGTCGTTCTTTCAGGGGATGTGGGACGTGCGCTCCTCCCCGCCGCCCGTTCCTGAGGACGCGGGGCAGCGGGCGATCAACCGCGCTCACACCGACGCGTAGAAAAAGCGAAAGGACGCTAAGGCGGCGAAGCGCACGAAGCACATCCTTGCACGTGAGGCATTGGATAAGCGCCGCCGTCGGCAACAGAAGGATGGTCTCCTGCTGGAGGAATCCCCGTCGATGTTGTTGTCGACGGAGGCCTCGGAGGGGAATGACAAGGGCGAGGGAGGGCGACGTCCCCTAGACCACCTTCCTGACATTGTGGAGGTGGCACCCGGGTCGTTGGCAAGCAGCCCAGCACCCCCGAGAAGGGGAGGAGAAGCGGACCCAGGGCCGGCGGTTGCCCGCTCCAGGGTCGAGGCCGATGCGCCCGAGGCGCAGGCGTTAGGCAAATGCGCCGTCAGCCTGGTACGCTCGGCGGCCGTGGCGGAGCAGGTGGCGGTGGAGGCGATGCCCCCGCCCCCGCAGAGGACCGAAGGGGCGCTGGGGTCCACCGAGGACCGACCGGCGCCGATGGATACGGACACGACGCCACTGCCACCGCCTCCGCCGTTGTAGATGAGGTTTGCTGTGGCGAAGCGAGGGCCGCCCCGTTCTAAGTAAGTGTATTTTTGGCAGGGTCATAGTGTCTTCCGTTCACTTTTTTGGTCTCGCGCTGACCCTGTTGGTTAATTTTCTTGAGTCGAAAGCGGCCTACGGACGACCTTCCCTTGGCACCCCTCAAGGCGCTTAAGGCGGGCCCCGGCTCTTCCGCCCACTGGGTGGCGGAGGCATAAGCCGCTATCCAACGCGACGCGGCGTCGGCGAGGGTCGACCCAAAGGGACCGGCCGCCCAAGAAGGGGTTACCGAGGCGGCCCCTACACAGTCGGATGGGGCCGTCGTGCCCTTTGTTGCCGAGGTCGCCGGGGCCTCCAAGGGTGGGGCGATGGAGGCCACGGCGCCCTCGACCGCCGAGACCGCAGTGGCCGTGGTCAGCGTCTCTACGTCTACCGAGGCCACGATGGCGGAGGTTGGAGCCCCCGAGACCGCCGAGGCCATGGTTGCAGAGGCTGGAGCCTCCGAGGTCACCAAGGCCATCATGATGGCGGCGAGGCTGTCTGTGCACAAGGTGGGGATGCAGGCGGCGGAGGCCTCGATCGTGCCCTTGGTTCAGGGCCCGCCGTTGCTGCGGGAGAGCGCCTAGGAGATGGAGGTCTATCCGATTTCCTCCGATGATACTTTCCGAGCATGGGAGGTGGTCGACGCCAAGGAGGCCGATGCTATGGAGCGGCCGGTGCCGCTCTTGGACGAGGGAAGCTCGGCCCTCGTGTGGGTGCGACCCGAGCCCCACGGGTGGTATCACCCGAGGGTACTGTGGTGGAGCCGGGACGACCCTGAGGGGGAGCCCTTGTTCACCCTTGAGGACGTGGCCGAGGGCGGTCGCTGGAGCACCTTCGAGCAGTACCGCGAGCTGGCGGAGCAGTCGCTACGGACGGCGCTGTCCGTGGTGGCCGACGAACTGCCGGGAGTCGCCCAGGTTCATGTTTTCCTTTCTCTCGTGACGTCGTTCTTTTCTCGATTTTTGTCGCAATCGATGACCTTTGTTCTGCCTCCTCAGGAGCTCGAGACCCGGTCCCTCGGGAAGTCAGTCTTCCTCCGGTGGGAGAGGGGGATCTGGGACCAGCTTCAGCGGCAGAGGAGCCTTCTTGCCGATGCTAATGAGCTTCTATCGGCACGAAGCGTGGAGGTGGAGGACCTCCGCCTTCGCTGTGCCAACGCGAAGGTCGAGGCGGCCATGGCCCAGACACAGCTCGCCCCCTTGGCGGCATGGATCAAGGAGCTAGAGGAGGAGCTTACCCACGCCATCAGCGATCGGGATGCCTTTAGATCCTAGGCTGAAGAAGCGACGGCCTCAGGCAAGGCCCTCGCCGGGCAGCTGGGGGCAGAGGAGAGTGCGCACCGGCTGACCAAAGGCGCTCTGAACAAGGCCCTTGCTTCGGTTGAGGCCTCGCAATTCGAGGTTATGGTTTTGAGGGGGACGGTCGAGGGTGAGTTCCAGTCCCCTTGTTTCGTTTCCTTCTCCCTATGTTCGCTCCCTAACTTCTTTGTATGTTCGCTCCCTAACTTCTTTGTATGACGCAGAGCTGGGGAGTGAAGCTTCCCGGGCGGCCGAGGCCTCTCGGGTCGAGGCCCAGCGGTTGAAGGAGAAAGCCGAGGCCTGTCAGGCCAAGACCCGACGCTGGGAGTAGAAGGCCAAGGGTGAGTTCCGTGGGCTTCCGTCCCCAACTTGGGTTGTTTTTTCTCTGGCTTGACCTCATTCCATTTTCCGCGGTGCAGAGTTAGAGGCGGAGTTCGCTCGGGCCACCGAGGCTTCCAGCATGGTGCAGACAGTGCTTGACACCGAGATTGAGGAGCACGAGGCGCTGAAACGTGCCACCCTTTCTGCCTGCGAGGCCTTGGAGGTTGAGGGGGTTCAGTCAGGCAGCTCCCTTGGGAGTCGCCTGATTGCGCTGAGTAGCCAGATGCGCGAGCGACTCCGAGGGGCGCTGCACACGGGTGTCAAGCGGGCGATGGCCGTCATCTCCTCTCACTACCTTGGCGTCGACCTCCCGGCCATCAGTGATGGCTATGTTCTGCCTAACGATGACAAGGAGGCCAACACGGCGGTCGCGAAGCTGATGGAGGCGGCGGAAGGCCCTGGCACAGCGCTAGCGACGCTCTTCAAAGAGGAGGTGGTTCCTCCCCTACCATATGCCGGTGTTGAAGGCCCTGAGCCTTAATCTGGGCCCCGGGGGCTATGTAAAGATAGAACAGGGGTTATTTTTGTATCATAACGTTTGTGGCCGTCGAGGCCCCTGTTTCTGAAGTATTTGTGTTTCTTAGTTGTTTTTCTCATGCTTCCGAGCCTTTGTCCTCTGTTGCTTCTGATCAGATTTCGTTTGCAAAACACCCCTCAGGGGCCTAAGCCATCCCTTGAGTGCGAGGTAGTGAGGGAGTGCCATAGCCCGGGGGCGTAGGCCGTCTCGCGACTCTATCGGCCTCTTGCTTAGGAAACAGACCTTGGTCCGAGAAGTCTTTACAAATGATTCGTCAGAGCCTGCTAGAGTCTTGGCGTAGGAATTTTTGCAAAAAACAATTAAAGAATGGTGCGTGGGACCTAGGGGGAGTCCCCCATCTAGCCCCCGAGGGAGGCTTGGTTCTACCGGGGCAGAGCCGAGTCTCCCTTGTCGTGTTTATTGTACTGCCGAGACCTACGATGGGCTCGGGGGGTTTCTCGAAAAATAAGACCAACTAAAGAATGCTTTTTAATTGTATTTTGGGAAACGACATATACAATGCTTGGAAATTTAGGGATAAAAGCGACGTAGCTGTTCTATGTTCCAAGCGTTGGTAAAGATTTCGCCCTTCTCGTTGGCCAGCTTGTAGGTCCCAGGCTTCAGTACTTGGGTGATGATGTATGGTCCTTCCCATGGTGGGGTCAGCTTGTAGCGACCCTTGTTGCTTTGTGCTAGCCTCAACACCAGGTCGCCTACCTTCAAGTCTCGGCCTCGGACGTGTCGGGCCTGATAGCGCCACAGGCTCTACTGGTATTTGGCCGAGTATAGTACCGTGACGTCTCGGGCTTCCTCTAGCTGATCAAGGGCGTCCTCTCAGGTGGTGCGGTTACTTTGTTCGTTATAGGCTTGCAGCCTTGGGGAACCATATTCCAGGTCGGTGGGGAGGATGGCCTCGGCCCCATAGACTAGGAAGAAAGGCGTGAATCCCGTGGCTCGGCTTGGAGTGTTCCTCAGGCTCTAGATGACCGACGGGAGTTCGGCGAGCCATTTCTTGCCAAACTTTTTCAACTGGTTGTGAATCCTTGGCTTGAGGCCTTGTAGGATCATGCCGTTGGCACGCTCTACTTGGCCGTTGGTCCTTGGGTGTCCTACGGCCGACCATGCCATATGGATGTGGTGGTCGTCGCAAAACATCAGGAACTTTTTGCCGGTGAACTACGTCCCGTTGTCGGTGATGATAGTGTTGGGGACCCCAAACCTATGGATAATGTCAGTGAAGAATAGCACCGCCTGCTCAGATTTGATTCGATTGATCAGACGAGCCTCGATCCATTTGGAGAACTTGTTGATTGATACTAGTAGATGGGTGTAGCCCCCGGGGGCCTTTTGCAGAGGCCCGACCATGTCGAGCCCCCACACGGTGAACGACCATGTGATGGGGATGGTTTGCAGAGCTAGGGCCGGGAGATGCGTCTGCCAAGCATAGTACTGGCATCCTTCGCAGGAGCGTACTAGCTTGGTAGCGTCGACGACCGTCGTCGGCCAATAGAACCCTTGGCGGAAAGCGTTCCCTACGAGCGTCCGAGGCGCTGCATGGTGCCCGCAGGCGCTTGCGTGTAAGTCCTAAAGCAGGGCTTGGCCCGCCTCGGCACTGATACAACGTTGGAGGACACCTGAGGGACTTCGCCTATACAATTCGTCATTATAGAGGGCATAGGTCTTGGCTCGGCGCGCGAGCCGTTGCGCTTTGGTTCTGTCATCAGGAAGCTCCCCCCGATCAAGCTAATCGAGGAACGGGACTCGCCAATCCACGTCCTGATCAGTCTGCAGAGGCTCGGCATTTACTTGCATGACCTCAGGCTTGGTCAAGGGGGTCTCGGCAGCAGAGGGGGCGTCGGGCTTTGTTACGGGTTCCACAGGTGGGCCCTCCTCTGTTGTCAAGGTGCAACCGATGGAAGGTTTGTGGAGGTCTCTGGCGAAGACGTTCGGGGGGACCGGGGCTCGTGCCGAGGCCATCTTTGCTAGCTCATCGGCAGCCTCGTTGTACTTTCGCATGACATGATTTAGTTCGAGACCGTCGAACTTGTCTTCTAGGCATCGTACCATCTTGCAGTAAGCCTCCATTTTGGGGTCGAGGCAGTTTGACTCCTTCATCACTTGATCTATGATGAGCCGCGAGTCGCCTCAGACGTCGAGGCGCCGTGCCCCAAGCTCGATGGCGACTTGCAAGCCATTGATGAGGGCCTCGTATTCGGCCACGTTGTTGGAGGCGGTGAAGTGGAGCCGCACCATGTAGCACATGTGTACTCCGAGGGGTGAAATGAAGAGCAGGCCCACGCCTGCCTTAGTCTTCATCAGGGATCCATCGAAGTACAGGGTCCAGCACTCCGTCTGAATTTGAGTAGGTGGTAGTTGGGTATCTGTCCATTCAGCCACGAAATCGGCCAAGACATGAGACTTGATCGCTTTTCGAGGTGCAAAGGTCAAGGTTTCCCCCATAAGCTCAATAGCCAACTTGGCTATCCTGCCCGAGGACTCCCAGTTATGAACTATCTCGCCCAAGTGGAAGGATGATACCACAGTCACTGGGTGCGACTCGAAGTAGTGGCATAGTTTGTGCCAGGCCAGGACCACGGCGTAGACCAGCTTCTGGACGTGGGGGTAGCGTGCTTTGGTCTTGGAGAGCACCTCACTGATGAAATAAACAGGTCGTTGGGTGGGCAGAGTATGCCCTTCTTCCTGCCTCTCTACCACTACGGCGGCGCTGACCACTTGGGTCGTCGCGGCGACGTAGAGTAAGAGAGCCTCGTCCATGGCCGGGGGTATCAGGATGGGAGGATTGGTGAGCAGCCTCTTGAGTCTGTCGAGGGCTTCTTCGGCCTCAGGGGTCTAGGAAAAACGTTTAGATTTCCTCAAGAGTCGGTAAAGAGGCAAACCTTTTTCACCGAGGCACGAGATGAAGCGGCTCAGGGCCGCAAGTCATCCCATGACCCTCTGCACTCCCTTGAGGTCTCTGATAGGTCCCATGCTGGTTATGGCCGAGACCTTCTCTAGGTTGGCTTCAATGCCGCGTTCCAAGACTATGAATCCCAAGAGCATGCCTCGGGGGACCCCGAACACACACTTCTTGGGGTTGAGCTTGATGCCCTTCTCTCTAAGGCATTTGAAGGTTATCCTCAAGTCATCAATGAGACCCTCAGCCTTTCTGGTTTTGACCACGATATTGTCTACGTAGGCCTCGATGGTCTGCCCGATGTTGTCGCCAAAGACCTGGGTCATGCACCGCTAGTACGTGGCACCTGCATTTCTGAGACCGAAGGGCATCTTCACGTAGCAGTACATTCCGAATGGTGTGATAAAAGAGGTCGCGAGCTGGTCGGACTCTTTCATCTTGATTTGATGGTAACTAGAGTACGCATCAAGGAAAGACAGGGTCTCGCACCCTGCAGTGGAATCAACGATTTGATCGATTCGAGGTAATGGGAAGGGGACCTTTGGACAGACTTTGTTCAAACCGGTGTAGTCTACACACATCCTCCATTTCCCATTTTTCTTCTTGACTAACACGGGGTTAGCCAACCACTCTGGATGGGACACTTCCTTGATGAACCCGGCCGCCAAGAGTTTTTGTATCTCCTCACCGATGGCCCTACGCTTTTCCTCATCGAAGCGGCGCAGGCGTTGCCTCGTGGGTCTAGATTCGGCCTGGATGTCCAGGGCGTGCTCGGTGACCTCCCTTGGTATGCCTGGCATGTCTGAGGGACTCCATGCGAATATGTCGGCGTTCGCATGGAGAAAGTCGACGAGCACGGCTTCCTATTTGATGTCGAGGGTGGCGCTGATCCTCAGCGCTCGGTCGTCGGGGCAGGCGGGGTCGATCGGGATGAGTTTGATGGTTTTAGCGGGCTTGAACGCCCCCGCGCGATGCTTGGAGTCAGGCACCTCGCCACTGAGTTGGTCGAGGTGGGCGATGAGGGTCTCGGCCTCTGCAAGAGCCTCAGCATATTCGATGCATTCGATGTCGTAGTCGTATGCATGTTCATACATGGATTCAATCATGATGACACCGCTAGGGCCTAACATCCTGAGCTTGAGGTAGGTATAGTTGGGCACTGCCATGAACTTGGCATAGCACGGCCACCCAAGAATGGCGTGGTAGGCTCCCCTGAACCCGACTACCTCGAAGGTGAGGACTTCCTTGCGGTAGTTGGAGGGGGTGCCGAAGCAGACAGGAAGGTCGATGCGCCCGAGGGGTCACGTGCGCTTCCCTGGCACGATGCCGTGGAAGGGTGTGACGTCGCCTCGGAGCCTCGACCGATCAATCTCCAAGAGCTCTAGGGTGTTGGCGTAGAGGATGTTGAGGCCACTGCCTCCGTCCATCAACACCTTGGAGAGTCAAGTGTTGCCGATGATCGGGTCGACGACCAGTGGGTACTACCCAGGATTTGGAATATGGTCAAGGTGGTCATCTCGATCGAAGGTGATCGCCTCTTGAGACCAGTCGAGGTACTAGGGGGTGGCCACCTTGACCGAGAAGACCTCTCGGCGTTCCCTCTTGTGCTGCCGCACCGTAAGGCATGTCGAGGGCCCATCGAAGATCATGAAAGCGTTACGTACCTCGGGGAACCCATCGTCCTTGCCTTCATCCCGGTCACTGACGCCCTTCTGCTTAGTGTCGTCGTTGGGAAGCCCGAGCCTGGCGTAGTAGCGCCGCAGCATGGTGCAATCCTCAAGACCGTGCTTGACCAGGCTCTGGTGGTAAGGGCAGGGTTTCTTGAGCATGTCGTCGAAGGGCCTAGGGCCTTTGAAGCCTCGGGGATTCTTGCGCTCTATGGCCGCGACCAGATCAGCCTCCAGGACCTCCTGCTTTCCCAGGCGCCCCTTTTTCTTCCTCTTGGGGAGGTGGGAGGCTGAGGCCTCGGGGGCCTCATCCCTCTGCTTACCCTTGGTGCCGGTGTCAGGGAAGATGGCTCCGACAGCCTCTTCACTCGAGGCGAAGCTGGTGGCGATGTTGAGGAGCGTGGTAGCAGAGCACGGCATGTTGCGACCTAACTCTCGGACCAAGTCCCAACAAGTGGTGCCAGAGAGGAAAGCTTGGACGATCTCTGAATCGCCGACGCTGGGCAACTCGGTGCACTATTTGGAGAAGCACCGGATGAAGTCTCGGAGAGACTCGTCTGGCTTCTGGTGACAGCTCTTAAGATCCCAGGAGTTCCCAGGGCGCACGTATGTGCCCTGGAAGTTCCCGACGAAGATCCTAACCAAGTCGCTCCAGTCGTGGATTTGCGAGGGGGAAGGTGCTTGAGCTAGGCTCTCACCGAGTCCGACA
Source organism: Miscanthus floridulus (assembly GCF_019320115.1). Taxonomy (NCBI): domain Eukaryota; kingdom Viridiplantae; phylum Streptophyta; class Magnoliopsida; order Poales; family Poaceae; genus Miscanthus; species Miscanthus floridulus. The sequence goes on from NC_089583.1 coordinate 122,241,748, forward strand.
GGAGCAAGGGGAGATTGCGGATGATGAGCAGGTCATCGTCCGTGCCACCTAGCTAGCAAGCCAGGCGGTAATCAGCAAGCCAGAGTTTTGGGTTGATCTCGCCGCTGTACTTAGCGAGATTGGCTGGTTGCCGAAACCAGGCGGAGAAAAGAGCAGCGCGGATGGCCCTGCTGAAGACCCGAGGGCCTGGCGGTTCAGGGGAAGGACTGCGGTCCTCCCCGCTGTCGTAGCGACCGCCTCGGTGTGGGTGGTAGCCCCGAGCGGGCCCCTCGTTGTCGTGGCATCGTCGCCTGCTGACTGCCTCATGGTCTCCCTATGCCTCGCGTCGATTACCGAGGCGGTCTAGAAGCACGGGGACCCTGTGGGCTATGGGCGCTCGGTCGGACTCGGGACAAGCCAGGGCTTCTCTGTCTTGCTGAGGCGGTGCCGTGGGAAGGTTTGAGGCGCCCCCATGCCGTCGGGAGGCGGAACTCTCGGCCTGCTGAACCGCAGCGGTCTCTAGGAGATCGCGGAGCTCGCCGTGGACCCGCCGCCCCTCCGTGGTAGAAGGCTCGGGCATTGCACGGACCAGCATTACCATAGCCGCAACGTTCTGGCTAGCGTGATTGAAGACTGGGGGTTGCTCACTCCCTTCGTTGTCATGGATGCGGTGATGCACATCGCGGGCCCTCCGTCGGGCTCCCCCGCCTTCGCGGCGACCTCGCTGTTCTTGTTCAAGAGAGTCTCGAAGCTGCTGCAGAAGGAGCTGGTCTTGTTCGACCTTGGCCTAGAGCTCATGGAGCTGTTCTAGGTCTGGGTGCTAAGGTCGTGCAAGAGCGACGTTCTCATTTCGTGCGACCGGTAGGACATTGCGTGGGGGCATGGCGGCGCCCGCCCTTGGACGAAGTGGGGAACGGCTACCTGCCCCCTCATCCTCTTTGCTCGCCCTTGGCATCCCAAGCCCGACGTGAAAACACTCACGAGTGGGGTCGTAAGTGCCCTCGTCGTCGGAGTTGGAGTAACCGAAGCAGTAGTCGCTTGCGGCCAAGAACTAGCGCAAAGCCTCAGGGTCGTGGAGCCCGGAGGAATCCGCTCTGGGCCATGCCTCGTCCTCATCCGAGGAGTCGCCGTGGGTGCTTAGGTCAAGAGCGAAGCGCTGGCGAAGTTCCGAGGGATCCTCATGAGCGGCAGTGTAAGCGTAGGCGTAAGAGGCGGCGACATTTCTCAACCCAAAGGGGTATGGGGATGGTGCCGTTGCCAAATTCTGCTCCGCCGGGGTCGGTTCTTTAGTGGGTGGTGGAGCAGAGCCTGATGACTGGGCATCGCCGCGTGTCACCGGCGAATTTCCTTTGTCCAAGCTCAGGCCAGACAGGTCCCCAGCTAGGGACCCTGTGCCAACAGCTGGTCATAGGATATCGGCAATGAATGGCGTGCTGCCCTGGGTTTGCGTAGCGTTGGGGTGGCCTTGCTCGCGTCGTGCATGGCGAGCGCGGCGAGAGCGGCCACCCGAGCACCGCCTGCGCATGGGCTGCCGGTGCGTAACTTGATCGTCGGACGGTGGGGCTCAAGGTGTGAGGAGTACCATGTCATACTCGTGCCCTAGAGACATGAACTCTAGGCTCCCGAACCAAACTACGGTGCCAAGACAGAATGGTCATACGGGGTCTGCCATCCAGAACCTGCTGGGATGACGAAACTGACACGCAGACGCCCCCTACCTGGCGCGCCAACTATCAGTGTTTCGGATCGGGGGGTCCTCAACCGACTAGTGAATTTGTTCTGCGTGCTCTCGATTCCGAATGGTGATGCAAAGAGACACAAGATTTATACTAGTTCAGGCAATCGGTGCCCTATGTCCAGTCTGAGAGATTGAACTTGTATTCCTTACACCGAAGTGCTCGTAGTAGGGGGTTACAAGCTAAGGGATAGAAGGAAATAGTTCTAGGTCTCAGCAGGGTGTCGTGTGGGCCGTTTGAGACGTTGCTCTCAAGCGGCTGGAATATGTGCCCGTGTGCTACCCCGTCTCCCCTCTAAGTGGCCCAAGTCCTCTCCTTTTATAGTTGAAGGAAGGACAAGGACCGTACATGTATTACTATGTGGTGTCGTGCCAATAGGGGTGGCACGTCCGAGCCCTGTGGCCCGTTCTTGTGGTGGCGTGGTCGTAGGAGTGGTCCGTCCTTGGAGTACTGGGGCGGCGTGGTTATCCCATCAGATCCTGTGCGTCGTGGGAGCCCCGGGAATGCCTTGGAGTGGACGCGGCGGCGAATGTGCAAGCCACTGTGGACGGACTGTGCGTGAGACTGGGACTTAGTTGGTGTCGAGGCTTGCACTGCGGTGGGGGAGGTCTCGGCAGGCATGAACCCCAAGATCGCCGAGGCCCTGGTGTACAGTGCCGAGGCCTTGAGCGGGCGGCTGATCGTGGGTACAGCGTTATGACACAGTGGTCGGTAATCCCCGTCGTACCCTGTCCCAGCCGGTATGGCGCGGATCATGGACACAGTGTTGGGACACAGTGGTCGGTAATCCCCGCCGTGCCCTGTCCCGACCGGTATGGCGCTGATGCGACCTCGGGTCGCGTCGGCCATTCTGTGGCGTTGAGCCACCGTCTGACTAAGATTGCGGGAGTGGTTGAAGTATTAATGAGACGTGACGTGCTGTCGGGAGGTTGACCAAGGCGGGGGCGACGGGCTGCGGGCGAGCCGGCCTTGAGCGGTATGGAGAACGGGGCCTCGCGCGACACGGAGAATGCACCTCCTGCCGAGGCCTTCTGTGGAGAGCCTCGGGCGAGGCAAAGATGGCGTTCCCTGCCGAGGCCTTCTCCGGAGAGCCTCGGGCGAAGCAGAGTTTGCGTCAGGATGCCGAGACCTCCTGCTCGAGGCTCGAGGCGAGGAGGAAAAGGACCCAGTGGGCTCGGTCGTGGCTCGTGAGGGGCCCATGACTTGCCTTCTAGTTTTTATTTATTAGATGGGACTTTAGCGACCCTTTCGATGTTTGCTTGGGGTACCCCGTTCTAAGGTACCCGACAAGAAGTTTCATACATATTTTTACACTAGGACTGGAGAAAAGAAGATAACCAATTTGACAACCATGAGATAGAAGACTAATGAATCGGGCATTGAGTTCCTTCAGAGATTCTAAGAGACTAGGAACTTGTGTTTCTCATTGAACTTGGCCGATGATCAGCTAGCTGCTTTAGCTGCCTAAGAAATGTTGCCAATATGGAAAGAAAAACTGCTAGGACAAGAATTTGACAACTTGGGTCAATTAGCTCAACGAGTAGCAGCGCTCAATAGCCAATTCCAGAGTAAGCACAGAGATACCCGATTTCAGAAGAGTACCACCATAGCTGAAGCTTACGATCCATACTCAGTAGATGATGGCTATGAAGATGAAGAAGAGAAGGTTACTGTAGCTAAATGGAATTACAGCAAGAATACCATAATGGTGTGAAATCCTTGGGGAAGAGGAGTCAAGGAGAGCTATGACTTTGATGTCACAAAATCAAACAAGCTCTTTGACTTCTTACTTGAGAAGGGCTAGATCAAATTGATGGACAATCATGTTATGTTGCCCTCTAAACAGTTGAAGAATAAGTTCTACAAGTTCCATAATGCTACTTCTCATTCCACCAATGAATGCAGAATTTTACAGCAGCATATATAGAGGGCTATTTAGCAAGGAAGGCTCAAGTTTGATACATCTTAGAAGATGAAGGTGGGTGATAATCCTTTCCCAGGAGATCAAAATATGGTTGATGTTGGGATATTCAAAGGAAAAACTAAGGTCCTAACATCGACCAAATCGAGAGAAACTGGAACAGTTGATCCCAAGATGCAAATATCGGCTGATAAATACAGAGAGATTAGAAAACATCGTAATTAGCAGAGGAGCCAATATGAACAAGGGGAAACGTCAAAGGATGGAGCGACAAAGCCTCGAGTCACATCTCAGATCCTATTAAACAAGTGGCAGTAGCAGAAGGAAAAAGATTATCAGCGATGGTTAGAGGATCAAGAATACCAGCGTCAACTGGAAGAAGAGAGGTATGAAAGAAAGCAAGTTGAATCGCACTGGAATTGTCCTTTCTTCAAACACTGCTGGAACGAAGGTTTGAAATTACCTACCAGACATAACTGTTCAGAATGCAACAATCAATATTGGAAGTTTAGGCAATCTTAAGTCAACCACGGTCTATCCATGCTCAGGATGCATATCATCATAATAACATGGATCGGCGCTTAAAAAATAAAAGTATTCATGATCGGCTGAGAAAGAGAGTTGTTGACCAAGACTGGGCTGATCATGAAGAAGGAAGCAACCAGAGGGAACATGTTTGGCATTATGGCCAATGGTGCCCCGGAGGTTTAACAAGAAGCCAGAAGAGAGTAGTGCAACGCCTAAGAAATAAGGAGATAGAACAGGCTCAGCCATCTGGTAAAACTCAAGTGTGGCGTACCAAGCGAATAGCCGATAGAAAGCAACCATCGGCTAATATTCAAATGGTTTTCTGTTGCCATCAGAATTCAGAGTCAATGGTGAAAGCCCACAGCCGATCCAAGCAGTCAGCTTTAAAAATTTGTTTTAATGAATAATCTAATAGATGGTATAGATGGTAAACTAGGACACAGCTTCACGTCGGCTGATGAACTGAAAGAAGTTGATATTGGTTCTAGAGATAGACCTAGGCCGACGTACATAAGTGCTAAATTGGATCTAGAGTATAAGCGAGAGTTAATTAATTTATTGAAAGAATTTAAAGGTTGTTTTGCTTGGGAATACTATGAGATGCCTGGTTTGGACCGATCAATTGTTGAGCATCAGTTACCAATTAAACCTGGATATCGGCCATTCAAGCAAGCTCCAAGGAGATTCAATCCGAGCGTGCTTAATGATATTAAAAAAGAGACTGAAAGGCTACTAGAGGCGAAGTTCATCCGACCATGCTGATATACAGAGTGGATATCGAATGTTGTCCCTGTATACAAGAAGAATGGAAAATTAAGGGTTTGCATTGATTTCAGGGATTTGAATAAAGCCACACCCATGGATGGTTATCCAATGCCGATAGCCGATATGTTAGTAGATGCAGCAGCCGGGCATAAGGTTATTAGCTTCATAGACGGCAATGCAGGGTATAACCAAATTTTCATGGCTAAAGAGGACATAGCGAAGACCGCTTTCAGGTGCCCCGACATAATTGGCTTGTTTGAGTGGGTTGTGATGACCTTCGGTCTAAAGAATGCTGGTGTCACTTATCAAAGGGCAATAAATTATATTTTTCATAAGTTGATCGGTAGGATTGTTGAAATCTACATTGATGATGTGATGATAAAATCAAAAGGGTACAAAGAGCATCTAGCTAATTTACGGAAAACTCTGGAATATATGAGAAAACATGGTCTGAAGATGAATCCTAATAAGTGTGCCTTTGGGGTATCAACTGGGCAATTCTTGGGTTTTATGGTCCATGAGAGAGGGATTGAGGTCGGTCAGAAGAGCATGAAAGCAATTGACGATGCGGTGCCCCCGACTACTAAGACAGAGTTGCAATCTTTGCTTGGCAAGATTAATTTCATCAGAAGGTTTATTTCAAATTTGTCGAAAAGGATTCTTTCATTTTCTCCCTTGTTGAAATTAAAGAACGATCAATAATTCATATGGGGTGACATACAACAGAAGGCGTTTGAAGAGATAAAAGAGTATATGAAGCATCCACCCGTGCTAGTTCCTCCTCAGCAGGGTAAGCCTTACAAGTTGTACATATCGGCCGATGACAAAACAATTGGATCGGCCCTGATGCAAGAGTTTGAAGAAAAGGAGCGAGTGGTTTTCTATCTAAGCAGGAGGCTTCTAGATCCAGAAACAAGATATTCTCCCATCGAAAAGTTATGCTTGTGCTTATATTTCTCTTGCACCAAGTTGAGGCATTACTTATTATTGGCCGAATGTATAGTTGTTTCCAAGGCTGACGTAATCAAGCACATGTTATCGATGCCAATACTAAATGGGAGAGTGGAAAAATGGATTCTCGCGTTATCAGAGTTTGACTTGAGGTACGAATCAGCTAAAGCAGTCAAAGGGTAGGTAATAGCCGATTTTGTCAACCAGCATCGTAAACCAAGCATGAATTATGTAGAGACGGTACCTTAGACGTTATTCTTCGATGGATCATCTTACAAGCAAGGTGGTGGCATCAGTATTGTGATTATTTTGCCTTGGAGGGCAAATTTTGAGTTTGCCTTTCTAACCAAGCCAATGGTTACCAACAATCAAGCATAATATGAGGCTGTTTTGAGAGGGATTCAACTTCTTCATGAGGTAAAGGCCGAAGCAATTGAAATATTTGGAGACTCACTGTTAATTATTAATCAGTTGATCGGCATATATGAGTGCAAAGAAGACACTTTGAGGAGATATTATGATAAGTGTCAGAGGTTGCTCAAAGAGTTTTCTCATGTCTGATTTCAACACATTCCGAGGGCACAAAATCAAGAAGCTAACCGTTTGGCTCAAAGTGCATCAGGTTATCAAGTAATTCAAGAAATCTTGAGCAATGAAACCTTGGATAATGACTGGAGAGTTGAGATAGTCAACTACCTTAGAGATTCACCATGAAAAGTTACTAGAAAACTAAGGTATAAATCGACTAAATACGTTCTACTGGATGATCAGCTGTATTACAAAACGATTGACGGGGCCTTACTCAAATGCCTGAATTAAGAAGAGGCTAAGGTGTTGATGGGCGAAGTGCATGAAGGGATATGTGGAGCTCATCAATCGGCTTATAAGATGAAATGGATTATCCGTATAACTAGATATTTCTGGCCAACAATATTAGAAGATTGTTTTGAATATGAAAAGGGATACCAAGACTGTCAATGTTTTGGTAATATCCAGAAGTCGCCTGCATCGGCCATGAACCCAATAATCAAGCCATGATCGTTTCAGGGTTGGGGAATTGATTTAATTGGCCAGATCTCTCCACCCTCGAGCAAAGGACATAAGTTCATATTGGTAGCAACAGATTACTTCACCAAGTGGGTTGAAGCAGTCCCCTTGAAAACAGTAACTTCAAAAAACATTGTTGATTTTGTTAATGAGCATATTATGTATCGTTTTGGGATTCCTCAAACTATCACTACCGATCAAGGGACCATGTTCACATCAGAGGAATTCAGAGATTTTGCTGCTAGTATGGGGATCAAGCTGCTAAATTCGTCTCCTTACTGTGCTTAGGCTAATGGTCAGGCAGAGGCGTCCAATCAGATTATGATTGAGCTGATCAAGAAAAAAATTAAGGAACAGCCCAGGAAGTGGCATTCGACGCTTAATGAGGCACTATGGGCGTACAGGATGTCCTGTCATGGATCAATTAAAACATCACCTTATGAGCTTGTGTATGGCCATAACACAGTCCTTTCTTGGGAAGTTCAGACTGGATCGAGACGTGTTATGTTGCAGAATGATTTGTCACCTAAGGTTTACAAGAATCTGATGATAGATGATCTAGAAGACTTGAGTTGCCTTTGACTGCGCGCTCTTGAGAATATCGAAGCCAATAAACTAAGGGTTGCAAAATATTATAATAAAAAGGTCAAGATTAAGCAATTCTTTGAAGGAGACTTTATCTAGAAAGTGAAATTGCCGATCGGATCAAAAGACAGTAAATTTGGCAAATGGTCACATAACTAGGAAGGACCATATCAGATCAAACGTTGTGCATCTGGTAATGCTTATATTTTGGAAACGTTAAAAAGAGAGGAAGAATTTGACCGAGCAATCAACGGAAAATATTTAAAAAAATATTATCCTAGCGTTTGGATCAATACTTAATAAATGATCTGTTCGATCAATAGCTTTAATAGCCGATGTTGAAAAGATATCGCCTCCAGTACAAAAGGTGAACCCAAATGAGTAAAAGCCGATACGGTGTGTATCGCCTATAGTAGCAAAGCAAACACAAACAAAGTATGAAGCACGAAACAATGTGAAACCACTCAAGGCGAGGAAGTTATTTGCTAAATATCACCTATTACAGGCTACGGGCTAGAAAACACTTTGCCTACTATGTCGTTGCCTAAGGTATTGAAAGCTATAGAGTTGGCGGTGTTCATAAAATCTTCAACCAAGCGCTCATGCTCCCTAGGGTGCACTGCGTCTGGAAAACCATGGAGAAGAAGCTGAAGATTATGGCCCGAACAAGCTTGTGCAGCAGCCAACGCCATGGCAGTGCCATGACGAACGCCATGAAGGGTGACCTCCCTAACACGGTTTGGGATGTCATGCAAGCAAACCACCGGAATGGTGCCCCTAGCATTGACAAACCTCGCCACATGATCCGTGGCTGATCGAAGACTCTCCAACTGAGTAGTTAGATCTAAGATATTCAAGGAAAGAGTGATCAGAGATCTTGAGGGTAAAATCAAGAAAGAACAGAGAAATAATGGCAGACATCTCACCCATGATTCTAGCTTCAGCCCTGGCCAACCTTTCCCTCACTAGGCCGACCTCGGGGGGAGATCTGTATTCAATCATGGCCAAAGCCGATTCCACTAGTGAGAGGCAGTTGGCTAGATGCTGGTCGGTCCGATCGATGGAGGCTAGCAGATCGTCATTGCTAATCTGTTGCCTCAGGTGACGGGGAAGCTGGCAGTGGATTGGTACCAAAGATGACCCCGAGGGCTAGGTAGAGTTGGCCCTTTGATTCGAAGCGATGGGAGCACCCCAAGATGCGTCCTTTTGACGATGAGGGCATTGGTGTGATGGTGTGGATCCGTTGTGGGTTTCTTCAGTACACCTCCTTGTTGTTCTCCATGACCTTAAACCTACGGAAAAGTAGAGGATGTACTGAAGACGAAGAGGAGTTGAGACAAATAGGGTTGTTTTTCGGTTCACAGCCATAGCCCGTATATATAGCCCGGGAAAGCGAGAAGATAGATTTCGATGGAGGTATGAACTTGAAATCAGAAACAGAAACAGATCAACACTCCGGGAATTCAGGGGACGGATAATGAAGAGATAACAGATTCGCATTTATTGCTTCCCTAGATAACAAAATATCGTGGGATGGATACATTAACTAAAGATTAACCCACTAGAACTTCTTTGGATTGAAGGGAGTCTAGATTTCTGCAAGGCCGAAACTCATTGTGAGCCAAGTTGCATCAACCCATCAATAAATTATACCAGAGAAGAAGAAAGTTTGCCCGCCTAACATATGCTCAACAGATTTCTCGATAAATTGAGGAACTATGGGAAAGAAGCATGAGGCTTTCCTGGTGGGCATTTGGAGGAGCAACAAGGGGAAGGTGATCACACCCTTTAGCCCTCACAAACACTAAAACAACCTTGTGAGCATGAAGAGAAGACTCATGTGATATCACAAGAATTCTTCTAACCGCAATGGCTGGTCTTCTTGCCCACCGAGGCGCTAGAATAAGTGACACAATCACCCTATGCATAAGAATTCTTCTAATTGCTCAAGATCTTCATAACAAGACCATGGAGGGTCCAGCGGAGTCGGGGACACTCAAAGAGATAGGAAGAAGAAAGACATGGCTAAATTGTTGAGTTGCTCTCGCTAAGGTTGGATAGATATTTTATAGCCGACCCGTGAAGATGAATCCAAGTGCCCGTGAAGAAGTGATAAGTTTTGAGGCATAGGCTCATGAGTGGACGCAAGCAGTGACAAGCAGTAGACCTCAGATCAAGGTTCTCTACCCGTGACTATGGACCAATCAGGGATACATACATGATAATTTTGGAATAAAATTACTTTTATCCCAAAATTGGAGGGCATGTATTTACACCAAAATTTGAAAGAAGAGTCATAGGGACTTGAAGGCTCCTAAGGTTATGTCATCAGAGAATCAATTGCGTGCAGATCGGAACCAGCTGATTCGAGCACAAAACTAGAATCGACTTTCTTTAGATAGCGCCAGTGGATAATGACAAAGGTTATGATCAGCGTCAAGACGAGACATGCTGGACTCTATAAAAAGGGAAAGATTAGAGTCCAAGTTATCTTAAATTAGGAATATTTTTGTTTATGCTAAGGATTGTAACGAATCATGGTCGAGTAGGATTCATGTTTAGGTCCCGGATATAAATATCAAACCCTAGCTATTGTAAAAACAATCAATCAAATACAAGTCAATTACTTTTTTTTGGCTCCGGCCACCCCTTAGGAGTAGGAGTAGAGTAGATCTCGACGAGTTCTTCAGCGAGTATGGCTGCATCGATCTGGTCAACCTCTACTGCTTGTCTATAAGTACCATCATGGTTTATACCTCTGTTCGTATGGCTGCATCGATCCGGTCGACCCCCACTGCGACTCTGGTATAGGCTAGTTATCGACTCTTGTCTAATTCAAGTATGGTCTGTATGATTCTACCTCATACCCCACTGCTTGAATTAGATCAAGGTCAAGTTATCGGCTCTACCTTAGTATGGCAGTCTTTAGTAGATTCATTAAGTTACTGATATTGCTTATTGCTTTCATCGTTTATCTAATTACACTAATATCACTCTGTCCGATTGAGATTGATCTGGATCGGTCTTATATCTTGTTTAGCTCATCGTTTGCTAATTTAAAGTTGATCTAATCTACACCTTAAACGATGAATTATTTTTTATCGGCTGTTTTACATCAATCTTAATCGTGCATAGCGTGCGGTTAAGGCATATCCGATCTCAAGTAGAACTATTAGTTAATGAAAATTGTTCCATGGTCCGTCATCATGGCCTGTGGGATTCTGCCTCTCACCCCACTGTTAGCACCATGGAGTGGGATCGTTAGTTGGTACACTCATTTCTGAGGAGGCATGACCTTAACTGTGCGCTATGCCTGAATCGGCTGTTTAGCCGATATCGAGTGCTTTCACGAACAGTTCATATTACGAGATCATTAAAGTAGAGATAAGTTGAAAGATATGTTAGCCCCATGATCTTATTATTGTATTACGGTCTGCACGATTCTGCCTCATGCCCCACTGATATTAGTAATGAGTTAGGATCGTCGAGTCTATTATTGTTACTATGGCCTACATGATTCTGCCTCATGCCCCACTGGTCATGGTGATGGATGAGATCTAACATGTTCATTAGATTTATTTTTATTAAATGGTTAAGTGGTGTTGAATTGTCTCTTTATATAAAAAAGAGTTTGATTACTTGTAATCATTGGCTCAGTATAAATCGATCATCATTGATATTTTATTGCCATTGATTAATATTTGCTTAAATAATATTTATCCTGAATGATAACTGATTCTTCGTGTACGACCCCATGAGCTTTAATCGATTTATTCTTATGAATATACTGGAATTGACTATTTAGTCGATCTCCTCTCATATTGGCTCTTAGAGCCACACATGCCGTGGGCTACAAAAAGAAGGCCAAGGCTCTCAGAGTCCTCCCATCCAAAAAAGCCTCCAAAGGAGTATTCTACTCCTCTACAGGCTCAGGGGCTAATGTTGGGTATCGATATTAGGGATACCCAAACCAAGGAAGTTAGCACCCATGTTGATTTTCCTGGATGGCTCGAGACGTATTAAAAGGTCTTGCCCAACCCCAAGGTCACGGGTTTCGTCTCGCCCGACCTTGAGGCCGCGGGCTCCGTCTCGTCTAACCCCTTATGTGTGGGATCCATCTCGCCCGACCATAAGGACGTGGGTTCCATCTTGCCCAAAGTCACAGGCTTTGTCTCGCTCGACCTCGAGGCCGCGGGCTCCGTCTCGCTCGACCTCGAGGCCACGGGCTCCGTCTTGCCCAACTCCAAGGACACGGGTTCCATCTCGTCCGACAGGGACCCATACCGCCGCCAACCACTCTAGGTCCAAACGTATGGGCCTAGGTTAAAACTCTAACGCCAGGGAAGAGGCTGGCACACCTTGATATAACTTGTGGCCATGACGGGCCATACATGGAGATTCACATCAAGAACACTATCGGGCGTGCTGGTGCTGTTCTGCATAATCCTCATACGGACGTTGATAGGCGCGTTAGTTCACCACGACGTCCACCGGGGTGGAGTGGAATGCCTTGATCGACAGATAACGCCTGCGCATGGCGCTAGTGACGAATAGGGCCATGACATAAAGGAGAAGAAGGACCTAGCAACCCTAAAAGCCTTCTTCTCTCTCTCATTCTTCTCCCTTTTCTCCTCTATAACCCACACTTTTCCTTCGCCTATAAAAGGGGAAGCAGGGTGCCCCGTGAAAAGGGGGATCTTGAGACAAGAGAACGACACGAGCACACGGTAGAGCGGCAAGTGAGCTCTCAGCATCCGTTCACTCCTTCCACCAAAGACTTGGGATCCTTTCTCTCTCTCTCTCCTATTTATAACCCTTACTATAAACCAAGTGCCGGTAACATGAGCAGCAGCGAACTGGACATAGGGACGTTCTGCCCGAACCAGTATAAACCCTTGTAACCTCCAAGCACACCATTCGAGCAAGACACGTAAATACAAATTTACTCATCGGTGGTCCGAAAACACCGACAAGACTATTCCTAAACCTTAGGCATTATGGTTCTGGTAGAATGGATGACAAAGCTCCAAGCTGGCTGAAAAGGCAACACATTTCCAGCTTGCTGATGACTCTGAGATTGAGAGCCCCAACTAACCCAACCCATGCATGAGGGCTTCCCAACGTACCACCGTGCATGTCAGCTCCTAAGTCCATATCATCCAGTTTGACCATAGATGGCCAACAGGCTAGCCTGGCCCGACCCGACACGGCAACGGGCCGACACGACCCGATGGGGATCGGGGCGACAAGGCACGACATGCCCTGCGGGCCGTGCCGCCATGGGCTTCGTGCCTGGTCGATGGCTCAGGCATGGCCTGCTGGGCCATTTTTCATATCGGGCCGCCCCAAGAAGCATGGCTAATCCTGCGTGCCGGGTCAGCCCAAGGCCCACTACACCGACAGAGAGAGGGGGGAGGCCAAGTTGTCGTCGTTGCGAAGGTCGTGGACGACGCAACCTCTCCACACCTCGACTTGGCTAGATCCGCGGAGGATGAGCGATGAGGAGGCCAGATCCACGGAGAATGAGGCTGGATCCACGGAGAACGAGGCCAGATCTACGCAGAGGAGGCATGGGGAACAACAGAAACGCATGGCAGTGAGGAGGAGGTGGCCACCGTCGGTGGCAGTGCGGGGTGGTGAGGAGGCGGTACCACCATCGGTGGCTCACCGCTGGGGGACGCGGAGGCAAGTTGGGAGAGTGCGGTGGCCAACAGGAAGACGAGTCGTGCGGGGAGAGAGTGGGGCGGGGAGGTAACGTGGCGAGCGAGTCGCGGCGCCGACTCGCGACCGCGACCGCGAGCGGTAGGGAGTGCGGCGGCGGGATTGGAGTGGAGGTGGGAGGTGGCGATAGGAGGAGAGGAGCCCACGGCGGTGCACCCTGCCGGCGAGTCATGAAGAAGAGGGTGCGAGCGAGAGCAGGAAGGAGGCGAGGCGAGCGACTGGGCGAGAGAGAGCAGAGTACGGTGGGGTTAAGAGAGGAGGGTTGGGCTACTGGGCTGTTGTTGGGCCTTTGGCCATTTTCCTCACCGGGCCTCACCAGGCCTTTGGCCATTTTACGGTCCAGGCCGTACCAGCCTGCATGCCTAGGGTAAGACCCAGGCACCGTCTGTTCCCTTAGACCGTGCCAGCCTGGGCCCACTAGCCATCAGGCCAGATCGGGCTTAGGTCAGAAAAAAAAACAGACCTCATGCCAAGCTGACGAGCTCAAGCTGCACGCACATCTATAAACTTGACAGTGCTTCTTGGAGAGGAGTCAGTAGCTCTGCCTGACAAAAAAGTTGAAGTATACTGTACTCCGTATATTGGAGCGCGCGTTGCAGACAGAAAGGAGTTGCCTCCGTTGGACCCAGGCTGGTTTAGATTGGAGTTAGAGTTTTGTTTAGATACCATTCAAATTCTAAGTTTTTTTACTCTCTCCATTATATTAATTTTTAGCTGTTTGTATGGAGTATTAAATGTAGATAAAAAAATAATTAATTACATAGTTTAGTTGGAAATCACGAGATGAATCTTTTGAGCCTAGTTGATCCATGATTGAACAATATTTGCCAAATAAGACGAAAATAGTACTATTCATCAGGTTCAAAAAATTTGCAAAGTGAACCAGGCCTAGGAATCAGTATTTGGTACTGTAGTACTTTTGTTTGTATTTAACAATTATTGTTCAATCATAGCCTAACTAGGCTCAAAAGATTCGTCTCGTAATTTACAATCAAATTGTGTAATTAGTTATTTTTTTTATCTATATTTAATACTCCATGTATGTGTCCAAAGATTTGATGTGATGGAGAGAGCGAAAAAACTTATCTAAACAAGGCCAGCCAATAAAGCTGAGTACTGGAGCCAGTGAAGGGACATAAAGCTGTTTGCTTGTGTCAGGCCAAAGAGCTGCCTCCGTTGTGAGTTTTGGGACCTCAATTTTTTCTTTCCTACGCGTACAGCTGTTTTTGGGTGAGGGCAAGAAACTTGACCGCCCGCGTTGGGGCTGCCCTGAACGGAGCAGGCGACATGGCCACGCTTGTCTCAGATGTTCGAAGCCTGCTCGATCCATCCATGCAAAATATATCATTTGAGAACTTTTTGGCACAACTCGCTGTCTCGCTGCGTGTAGGCACGATATCTATCCACAATCCACCCTGGCTGCCCTTGCAGCCACACAATAAAGATCTTTTGCTGTGCTGCCATAATTTGTCGACTACTCTATTCTATACACTAGAGATCATGCGCCACTTGCAAATGTACTGACCACACACTCTCACATGGACCACGGTGCATGCAGATGCAGAGTACAGTGGTCCATCTTACACTTTTCGTCGTAGATAAGAATTTTTTCCCGAGGCAAATGATATAGTGCCCACTTTTTTATATAGTTGCCGGCCACTTGAAGCCAAAAGAAATTTGCATAGCAAAACGAAATTGAGAGAGTAGTAGTATTTGTACGTGTGTCTTATTACTTATTAGAGTCGGCTGATTAGATTATTTATGGTGAAACCTATATATGTAGGGTTGAAGTATTGGACGTGACATGGATGCTTGTTATTTTTCGGCCGTAGACAACGTGCCTATAAACAGCGGGATGGCTATGGTGATGTGACGAACCCACAAAGGATGACTTGGTCGATCCCAAGACCTGACAATTTAGCCATTCATAGTGAAAAGTTTGCTTGCAAAAATATCATCATTGCCAGTCACGCCTACTCCCTCCAGTTACCTAAAAGATGTTGTTTTGGATGACGTCTCCAAAAATATAACTTTGATTGCTATTCTTTATAAAAATATTTATTAAAATATAACATATGTATATTTTTATATAAATATTTTTCAAGACAAATCTATTCATATAGTTTTTACATTTCCAATCTCAATAACTAAAAAATATTTATGATTTATATTCCAAATGTTTGACTCAAATCTTGTTCAAAACAACTTCTTTTAGAGCAAGTATAATAGAGGGCTGCAAAAAGGTTGAATGCTGAGGTGGAGGAGAGAGGAGAGGAGAGAGAAGAAGCGGGCTGTAAGTTTACAGCCGGCTTAGACATCAGAAACTAAGAAAATATATGAGAGAGATAAATAGGCTATATATTTATTGTGAAGAGCTAGTCACTATGAGTAGGTAGAGAGATGGGCTGTTATAGCCAGCAGCAGCAGTTGTATTATTAGCCTTAGCTCTTAGGAAACTGGAGGGAGTAGTATCAATTCAATAGATCAGTTATCATGTAAGTGTCAGGGAAGAATGCCCAGAACGAGAAGGGTGAGAAAGAGACCAGTGGATGAAATGTGACCAAGCATAGAACAGTTAATTAATTACACTACGTAGAAAGGGAAGGAAAAGAAAAGAAAATGACGCTGTTCAAATATCATGCTTCGACCTCATGTTTGCACAAAAATACTATTATATTTATTGCATGCATGGTACTACCCTATTTATTTTATTCCAGAAATACATAGCAACGTTGTCTGTCAAATAAGCAGTGCCCAATGAGAAAGGGAAAAAATGCAGGTGACCAGAAAGCGACTAGTGGGGGCAAGATGGCCATGAACAAACAAAAAAAAAAAACAATACCGCCACAAACAACAAGAAGCATGCCTGTTGCTAGCAACAGTGTGGCAGCGAGCTGGACAGCTCCGTTCGCCGAGGAACAGCGTACTGACTGGTGGGCCAACAGCTAGCTGCCCAAGGCAGCAGCACGGATTTGGAAAACTGCATGGATTCGTGTGCATCCGCTGCGAGCCTTGGCGTGTTCGATGGATGGTTTTTTTTTTTTGACTTATAAGGCCGCGTTTAGAAGCCAAAATTTTTTGGTTTTGGGTACTGTAGCCTAGTTTGTTTGTATTTTAGTAATTAGTATCTAATTATGGACTAATTAGGTTCGAAAGTTTCGTCTCGTGATTTCTCACCCAACTGTGTAATTAGTTTTTTTTCGTCTACGTTTAGTACTCCATGTATGTGCCGCAAGATTCGATGTGACGGGTACTGCACAAAAAATTTTGGAACTAAACAGGGCCTAAATCCGGTTGGTTCTAGTTCGTTGTGAAAGAAAAATACTATTAGTTGGTTGATAAGTCTTGACTGAAACTAACCAGCGAATAAGTTGTTTGTCCATTCCTCAAAATGAGAGGATCTAGACCATTTCAAAGAGAGCAAAAAACAGTGTGCTTTTCCATATCTCCAGTATAGAATTTCCATGTTTGCAAAAGCGGTCATGGTTCGTCAGCCTGTTCGTATGGCTGTGGCTTGTCATAAACGATCGTAAATTTCTAGCCAGAACAATATTTTTCTCTCACATAAACCAGCCAAGCAGTACTTCTTCACGAACCAGCAACGATACGAACCAGCCAACCGAACAGGGCTGCGTGCCCCCGCGCGACTGTCTTAGGGTTTGTACTACTGGTCTACTGCCTGCGTGAGATAAACTAATCCACTCTAGTGGGAGTAGTTAGATTTGAGCACAACCAAGATGAATCCATCTCAGTACAAGACACACACAGGTAGTAAGCCGTCAGTAAGTACTTACTCACTCACTGTACTTAGGGTTTCTTTGGCAGGATTTTTATTAGGACTTCTTCACTGATTTAATCAGAAGTCCTTTAAAACTTGGAGACACATCATCTCTCCCTCTCTCCCGGTGGCCGCCAATGCGGGTGCCCCCCCGGCGCGGCCTGCTCCCGGCCACGGGCCTCCGGCCCAGCGTCTTAGATCCACCCAGTACCGACGCAGGTGCCCTGCCTCGCTCCTCTCCTCTCCGCTTTAGTTCTTTAATCTTCTACGGTTGCTGGTGTGGATTAATTGCTTACCGGTAAGCAGATCAGCCTACTAAAATTAGGGTTCAAGATTTTTTTGTCCACGCATACCAAGTACTATTTCCTAAAATGTTGTGCTGCATATATGTTGGATTCTTGAAACTGCAATTTTTCTTCCTACGCAGTGGATTGTTAGTCCATACTTAGTTCATCAAACCTCCTCAAATGGTCAAACAATTCTTTAAGTTTGAGTTATGCAATTAGATGCTTTCCACTCAACTTTTAGTCTGAAATAAATTGTTGCTCCATAATTAATTAACCAATCCTTCTAGGAAGAGACAGTTCTGCAACGACTACTAATTTGGCAATGCCATTTTTGGATTATGCAGTCTTTCCAGGCCTCCATATCTTGGAGCCTTCTGTGCCGCATTGCTGCGAGGGGGCTCAGATTTAAATGCTTTTCGGCAGCTCTCCTAGCACTATTTATTTAATCAAATATCGTCATATCGTCTACGTTACGGCGTACATGTTCTCTACACCCCAGCGACAACGGTGAATCCTGCAAGCTTCATGGCTCCATTCGCTGCGGCAGCGACTGCAGCTACGACAGATCGGCGTGCTACAGGACGGTGCAACTGAGGAGCTGCGGCGATAGCCCGTCACGCTTCCTTTTCCAATCGAGTAGCACGTCCGCGCCTACTACCCGCCCACTCTCCTGACGCGCTACCTCTGCATGCAGCCACAGGTGACGTGCTTCACTGGATGCACGCGTTCAACGGAAGGGATGCCTGCACCACACCTCCACCTCCCACTTTGCTTGCTTGGGCGGGCCCCACAGCGCATGCATACAGCTCTTGCCCGCACCTATCCGCGCGCTGCTGTTGTCGCCCAGCGCTGCTGCTGCCGCGCCGCCTGTTCGGCTGGGGCTGAAAGCATGAAAGCATGGAACGATCGTATACGATCGTGGAATATTACTGCTATCTGGTTTGGTGTATGAGAGAAATACTCTTTTGACTGAAAATTTACGATCGTTTACGACCAAATGAACAGGCCGCCGGGCCCGGCCCTGCCGGCTGCTGCAGTACGCAGGCATGTGGGGGCCACCGCGCTTCTCGCACGCACGAGGGGACCACCTCCATCTGTGCCCACTTTCCGTGCCCGGTCATGCAACACTTGCAACATAAAGCATTTACTGCAACGTACGTCCGAAACAAATAATTTTTTTACAAACATACGCTTGCAACATACGTGTATAGCCAGTGCAACATATGCAACATCTAGATAAAACACTTACAACATACGTTTGAAACAACTGAAACATTTGAAACATACACTTGCAAAATACATGTATAACCATTGCAACATATATAACATCTGGATAAAACACATACAACATCCAAATGAAAACCTACATCTAAAACGCATGAAACAATCGGAGCTAGCCATGGAGCGACGAAAAAATTTAGGCTAATACTTAGCTACCACGCAGATGTGGGCCGCGCTCCTCTCACAAACAGACAAGCGTCTTGGCCAGCCCTACAACTGGCTAAGCGCCTAAGCCGGTTGGCCAAAGCAGCAACGCGGCAAGGACAACTTGCCTGGGCGTAGACAACACACACAGAGAGAAAGAGCAGCACGACAAGCAGAGCAGGCCTAGCTAGGCGCTACACAGCAAAGGGCAAGCACGGCAGAGAGGTCTGCATCTCTGGGCACGTGCAGCTAGGGGCCTAGCCGGCTGGTCCAGCTAGCGGACGCAGGAGGCAGCCGGTCCTGTCTCATGCGCATGCACGGCCCCCCACACCGCATGCACCTTGAACGAGTGATCCCACGCGCTCCCAGGGTGCGGACCCTGTCTGATTGTAACAACACGCCTCTTTTTTTTATCGGGCATAACGTGCATGGGGTCCGTCGGTCTGTTCGTACATCCTCAACTAAGCATTACTGTTTTTCAATCATCCGCTAGTGCAGAAACCGGCTGTTGATCCTAACAAGAATACCATCTGACTCATCACTCAGTTAAAAGAAAAATACAATTCTCGTTTTTTACAGAAATCAAACAATTTTAAGTCGGACTAAATCTATAAAAAATACTAACATTAATGATTTGAATTAGTATCGTTAGATTAATCATCAAATATATTTTTATAATATATTTACGTAGAGTTATAATTCTAAACTCGATATAAACTTATAGCTACTCTTTTTGGGATGAAGGTAGTATGAAATGTGGATGTTTTAGCAATTAACACATTCATGCTTCCACATCAGGAGCAACGTTTTGCTCGGCACCATCATATCAGGTGAAGCGATAGCTGAGAAGTAGAGTAAAGCTAAAGCAAAAACATTTGGCGGCGAATATGACCCCAAAAAAATGTACTACGTAGCATATATCATACACATCGATCTACAGAGTTAACTAATCAGACAGCAGAGGAGAACGTCTGGGTTCTCTTTCTCGCATGCCCTCATAGAAACTGAATTTCACCGCCAATCCATCATCATCATCAGTCACTGTCATTGCTTAGGGGTGTTTGGATCCGGCTACTAAAATTTAGGAGGTGTATTGGGAGGATATTGCATGAGGTGTTTGGATATTAATAAAAAAAACAAATTACATAATCCGTCAGTACTCCACGATACGAATTTTAAGCCTAATTAATCCGTCATTAGTATATATTTACTGTAGCAACGTTATCAAATCATGGACTAATTAGGCTCAAAATATTCGTCTCGTAAATTAGTCGTAAACTATGTAATTAGTTTCGTAATTAGTCTATATTTAATACTAATGCATGTGTCAAACATCCGATGGAACAACGACTAAAATTTAGGAAGGGCAACCAAACACCCCCCTTAGTTATTTGCTGCACATGGACGACAACGCGCAGGCTGTCGGTGATAGTACCCCAGATCTTACTGCAAATGGCTGCAGGGCACGGAAATGCACAGCACAGCGCATCTGTGAACCTTGCTGTTTTCAGTTTTCACTACTGCAGCTAATTAAGCTACGAGGAAGAAGACCTGTCTGTCTGCATCTCATTGCTAAACGACGATCATCAGTTCCAGCTCGACCCGTTCAGGTCGATCCTTTGGCTGTCGCGAGGCCTTGGTGGATTGCTCCTGCCGTTGATGCTAAGATCCAGCTCCTGCTGGCCATGGTCATCCGAGGACCCTCCTCCTCCTCCTCCTCCTCTCCTGCCGGGCTCGTCAAGAAACAGGAACTCCTTGCAGATGGCGGTGGCGGTGGCGCCGCCTCTGTCGTTGTTGTAGCCTCCGCTGGGAGTGGGAGGCGGTGCAGCAGACGAGAGGCCGATGGACAGCAGGTCCTGGTCCCTCTCCCTCTCCCTCTGGCACTGGGACCCCTCGCATGCGGTCAGGCAGCTGTCTACCGATCCATCGCCGCCTAGGTGGCGCTGGTGCTGGTGGAGGTGCTCCTGCTGGACATGGGCGCGCCTCGTCGCCGTGGCTCTCGAGATGAGCTCCGACAGCTGCTGTGTCGGCGTCTCGCCGCCGTCGAGGTGGACGCTCTGCTTGGCCAGCGCCTCCTGCGCCTTCTCCAGCACGGACTGCAGGTACTTGCCCTGCGCTTCGATCCGCAGCTGCAGGTGTCTCTGAACCTGCGCCATCAATGGAAATTGAAAAGTATAAATGGGCCTAAAGTGGAGGTAATGGGCCGAGCCCATCTGAGCCGTGCAGGTGCAGCACAAGGAAAATTTGGCTTCGAAACTGTCGCGGACGGGCTACTGTGATCCAGTTTATAGGCCGAAATTACGGTGCGTGCGTGCCTCTGGAATGGGCCCAATACCCCATTTGCTGGATGAATCTGAGACGTACTGTGCTCGGTAAGATCCAATGGCTGCACGATGGCCGGAGTGGCAGGCCAGGGCAGATGGCTCCAACTCCGGCCGCCGGCGCCGCCTCTCGCCGGTGGCCAGCTTACAGCACTCTACTCTGTGGAGGCCGAGGTATCGTGATCCGACCAGAGGGCTTGTCATGCCCTTTTACTTTCTTTTAGCTCTTCCATTTGTTTCCTTGGCTGGTGAGAATTCGACGCCCATGGGGCTCTAGACCTCTAGCCTATAATGCTCTCTTTTGCGTGTAGCATTTCTTGTTAAGCCCTCTAATATAGTTTATAGTATAACTATTTAGTGTCATAAATGTTGCTGATTTTCTCTATGAAATCAGTCAAACTTATGATAGTTTGACTTGGACTAAATCTATGAGGTCTGTTTTTTTTCTACTATGGAAGGAGTAGTATTATGTTAGTTAAAGATTTTGACATGGAAACATTTTTACAAAGTGTTCTCATTTTTTTATTTTCCCCTGCAGTTGTAATTTTGCACGATCGGAAGCTATTAGTGTTCCTGGCGCTAATAGCTACTAGTGTTCCTGACGCTACACAATTTTTGCTTTTGCATTGCTTATACGTTCACACTTCTCTTCTGATTTTGTTGTTATTGTTTAACTATATAGAAAAAATGTGAATTGTCTTGTCCTTTTAATTGTATTAGTTGGGTTCCTGGAAATTCAGGCAACTCAAATATAGCAACTTCCATGTGTTTATAATATGGAGACACTGAGTTAGGCAGGGTATGCAATAGATTTTAATTAAATTACAGAGTTGATTGTATACCTCTAGCTGCTCATGAAGCCGTCTCTGAACTTCGATCTGCATCTGGAGGGATTCACTTATGTGCATTGACCTGATAAATTTCTGAATTATGTCAGCTTCTGAAAGTTGGAGGAGAATGTTTGCAATTAACAATTTTTACTCGCTTCCCACCTGTTTATCTGGGGCTCTAGGTTCAAGTGTGGTGGTGGTGATCCGCTCCCTTCGCATGGGTTGTCTGTTCCTGTCCTGCAGCTTAACACTGCGAAACAAAGGCAAGTTTAGTATCTCCACCATTGGACGGTTGGGATTTTAGTTACTTCAGGTTTAAGAAGCATTTAGTAGCCTACCATTCTTTGCGTTGACAGCATTAGCTTGGGCCTGGAGATTCTTGCTGAGTCTGTATTTCTATGAGACAAACAGAAAAGCATCTACCTTAGTTTGTGACGGTGACGGCAAGCCAATTTTTTCATGCCATACAGCAGTAGCAGAGAACTCAAGATGTACCTGGAGATGGCTCTTAAGATGGTACAGGGTGAGTCCAGGGATTCCCATCAGCCTCATGATTGTTTTTGGCGTAGCTTCTGCAAGAGTTCCGCATGCGGAGTTTAGAAGGTACCATCATTGTGTTAATTCAGGCTTCCTGCCATGTGCCGTGTACGAGTGACAGATATAAGTTTTGATCACATGTATACTCACTGTCTGGCCCTCCTAGCTGATGTACTGCCTCCACAAAACGTTCATGCAGCTCTGGTGTCCATTTCAATCTAGGATTAGCATCGGTGGAGAGGACGAGTCCTGCATCTCCTCCTCCTTGCAGGAGAAACTGCTTCTCAGGAGGTAAGCCCGGGCTTGAGGACAGGTGCTGGTTACGGTTGTGGAGCTGTTGCTGATGATACATCTGTCACCAAGAACTCCATGTCAGTACGTTTCTTACTCGGAATACATCCTAGGTGATGCCTTCCTTCAGTCATGTAAACAAAAGAGTAGAAGCACATCTCACCTGTTCAGTTCCTGTTATGTACTGAAATGTCTGCTTACAGGCTGCACATTCCTGACTGCTGGGATCCTTGGCAGCTTTACCGGTGTTCAGCCTCAGTGCCTCTATTTCTAGTAACCAAAATAGTTGTTGTGCGGTCTTCTGGGAGTGAGACAACCTTTGGCTTCTCAAACTAAACTACCTACCTCCTGTCCTCTCCTCCCCTCTCCTCTCCTCTTGCCGAGATCTTACGCAGAGTCCCGTCTTATAAGGCAGAGGGAGAATGTCGAATCATCTGAAGAAGCACTCAACCCTGACTGCCCAATCTTTGCAGCAACTGAAAAGAGATATTATCCTTATTCCCCTGGGGTACCCGTGGACCCTACGCCCACCAGTCTTTTTCTTTGTCAATTCCAGCAACCCTCTCTAGCTCTTGCATTGTGTTCTGATCATAAACACTAGTACCAGCTTTTGGTTGAAATTACTTGCCACATGAGAAGGGCGAAAGCGAAGCACAATCTTTTCTCCTCTTTTCTTTTCTTTTGAAAAACTAGAGGGAATGGAGCACCTTATTCTCATGAGAACCTTTTGGGGGCTGTGGTCTGCAATCTGATGTCGTAGAACTTGCCAGCCTCCTCTCTCAGATTCCTCAATGATATCTTCGTTTGAGAACCAATTCCAGTCTCCACTGAGTTTCTGGCCTCCAGTTTGCCGAAATGAAAGGGCGGACAGCATTGGCGGTCGATCAGTTGTTGTTAGGATCCATTGCGGTCCGTGATCACATGAGTTATATTGTTTCATCCTCTTACACTGTTGGGCTGTATGTATTCAGAAGCAAGGGAGGGACACAGTACGGCGGCCTAAGAATATCGGTTATGTGGACAAAGCTTGAAACTTCCTTCTTTTGACTGCAGGCATCCGGAAGAAGAATTGCACAAAGCTTTGCATAGAGATAAAGCGAAGGTGGCCATTGTATTACTCTTTGATGCCTTCTTGGGACTGCACAAAGGCAACGAATGGAATAACAGAATAAGCATAGAATTCCCCTTTGTCTCCTTTGGTAAGTTTGGCACCTGTTTAGCTTAGCTACTAGGCAGCCAGGCCAAAGGGATCATAAGGCAACGTCTGTTGGACCCTGGATCTCCGGCGAGGGTGACCTGATCGCTCATCAGTGCCGACCATCTAGCTAGAGGCAGAAGAAGGGAAGATGAATAGAACGTGTACACGTACAGCACAAGCACCAGCGTTGGCCGGAGCTCTGCAGAGGAGATTGCAAAACTGAACTTGCTCTCTTTACTAAGTTGCGGTTGAAAACTATATATACAACGCTACTAATCCTAGTACACAGACATGTCAGACTGCTACAGTAACTAGATGTGACAACATAACTGATTTTGGCGCATGCCCCTGCTGTGGCTACAGTGCGGCAGGGGAGCCTTTCGACGCCTACCCCTGCAGCGGCTACAGTGCAACAACAGAGAGCCTTTCGACGCCTGTCCCTGCCGCGCGTTCATACAGGGGAGCAGCAGATTACTTAACAAGTCTTTCCCTAATTCTGCTGCTAACCCTAGAATCTCCTTCATACCGATCATCTTCTTCAGCTCCGTAAACCGAAGACAACCGAGCGGCTTTCGACGAACTCGATAACGATCTGCCCTCCATCGACAGTCCCCTGAGGAAGTGGAACTTAACGTCAATGTACTTGCTCCGGTCATGCAGAACCGAATTCTTCGCGAGGGCGATGACAGGCTGGTTGTCCACCATCAATGTTGGTGGGTGAGCTTCCACACCGGTCAGCTCGCCTAGCAACCGGCGTAGCCACACAACTTGGCACGTCGCTGTGGCCGCCGCCACGTACTCTGCCTCGTACGTGGACAGTGTCATCACCTTCTGTTTCAACGACAACCATGAAATTGGAGCTGACCCGAGGAAAACGAGCACGCCAGAGGTGCTCCGCCGTCCGTCTATGTAACGATATCGAACAACAGGGCTGATTTAGGTGCCTGCCCCTACTATGGCTACAGTGCGACAGGGGAGCCTTTCGACGTCTGCCCCTGCAGCGGCTATAGTGCAACAGTAGAGAGCCTTCCGATGTCTGTCCCTGCCGGAGTTCATACGGCCCTGCATCCTTCTTTTGCTTTATGCTTGCACTTGTTCTGACCATGATTTGTCCTCCGTGCAGAGAGTAGAGATGCTTCTTCTTACATGAGTAACTGCATGGGCATGGCCTCAGGACTTTGGCCTTTGGCCTTTGCCTTCCGGAAGGTTGTGTGTCCCACATAGCTATCTAGTTATGATGCATACGTCGTGAGCACGCATGATTGCATCAGCGTAATTTCTAGTCTCCTTGGCCAGGGCACGCATGTGAATGAAGAAGAAAAAGGAAAAGGGTTAGTTGCAGCTGCAGCATCTATAGGCTCTGATGTTTCTCGGAGCAGAGTGACCGGTTTCTATCCTGATAATAGTAAAAGGTGGCCTGTTTATTGTTACTATTTAATTTTTCTTCTTTGTTCTTTTATTTTTTTAGAGATTTTTTCTTGGTCTTCTGTTGGGCTCATTTTGTAGCCTTTAAATTATAAGTTGTTTTAGCTTTGTTATAAGTCAAACTTCTCTAATTTTAACTAAGTTTATGGAAGAAAAATCAACAGACATCTACGATATTGGATAAGATCAATTAGATACACCATCAAATATATTTTGCATTTATTTGGTATTGTAGGTGCTAACTTTTTTTCCTCAAACTTGAGCAAAACTAAAATAGACTTATAATATGCGACAGAGGATGTAAGATAGCGATGTGTGTTCACTTGTATATACTGATACTGTTGCTTCAGGTGTGAAGAAGTTATGGAGGCGACACGTGCACCAATAACACGATAACCCACACCACCAGGTCATTGCATTACCCAGCCTGTTCGCTTGTTGGTTTCAGCCAGGGCTTATTAGTCATGGTACAATATTTTTCTCTCATAACAAACCAGCATCAGCCAGGCTTATCAGCCCAGAAACCAACCAGCGAACAGGCCGACTGCATTCAATTCAAGTACTGGAAAAGCTTGACAAGGAGCAAGAATAGATGTGCTCTCTTGGAATAAGTTGGTAAGGGAATAATCCTTGCGACTAATAACCAAGTGATATATATAGCCACCACCAGGGTATATATATATTACGATAAGCAACGAGGCCGGCCCCTGACCCTGAGTGATGATCGATCGATATATATGGTATCTATACCATGCCTGTACTTCACTGTTGAGGAATTGAATTGGATTGAAGCGAGGTCGAGACATGTGTGCGCTGCATATGTTCCGTTTCCAAATAGCTGCGGAGTACATGATTCCCTGAGCATTGGCTCCGATGAGTTGTCAGCAAAGATGACCGGCCGGCCGATGAACATAAGAAGAAACCGATCCAGACCACGTCGTATATATTCCCCGGGCATTAGTTGGGGTTCGTTCGCCTACAGTTTGATTGCAGATGCCTCCGTAGAGCATGCATGCAGTGGGATTAATCAGCTCATCGACCAAGGCCGTAACCTTCGCTGCTCACCCTTTTTCCTTGTTCCATTCTTATATTATTATAGATATATGTGGCGAAACATTGCGTGAATACATTCGGTTGTTACTTGTTTAAGCGTTTGGGTATCATATGCTCTTGTTTCTCTCGATCCCTTTCTCCATGCCTTTGCAAATTGCAGCAAGCTGGCTCGTGACAGGGAATATGGGAAAGAGGCCGGGAATTGTATTGACAAAGCTGGAGGAGGAATCACGTTCAAGCAAGGGCCTTCACACGACCTCTTTTCATTTCATGCAGCCATGGAGCCTGAGCTTAGCAAGTTGGTAGCCCTGGAGAGAAACCCGCAGGAATCCAAGACCAACCGTCGATGCTATGGGCATCTCTACTGTGTTTTGCAAAAGAAGAGAAAACAATAAGGTGCCCAAATCGTAGCCTCCATCATCAATAGATGGAGCGAAGCGAGGGCATCCTGCGGTAATGTGTCTGCAACAGCTCCGCCTAGGAGGAAGGTTTCCACACTTTTTCATGCTAAGGCCTCAAGCTCTGATGGCTGTGCCTGCAACTGTGCTGATAGCAACGCTTAAGGGATACACGGGCAGGCCTGCCTAACAAGTCTATACAGGTGAAGAGTGGAACATAAACGTAACTTTGTGACATCACAATTGAAATTATCTCCGAGGCCTCTTGCATCTAGCCATAGCTAATGCGTAAACTTGTCTGGGGATTGCCTGGAGCCTACTTTCGCATCTGTGTCAAGAAATCAACTGGCGGTCTTCCAGTTCCGCTTGCTCCAAATGCCGAGAACCCAGCTCCTTGATTACCACCGAAGGATCCGAATCCACCACCTTCAAACCAACCAAATTCTGTTAGTTGCCAAAACAGGCTGCTGGCACCAGACAAAACAGAGAAATTTATCACTGTAAATTAATTCTTTCAGTGCTTTGCACCGAGATAGCAAAGGCTATGTACCTAGAAAAAACAAAACAACTTATAATTTGGAATAGATGGAGTATCTGACATGACAAGTACTTGCAGACAACAAACCTAATATCTGGTAATGCAGATTGATCAATAATTAGTACACTTAACATTTAAGACTACAAACTGATTGAAATGGGTTTATGTATTACTGCTTGAAAAAATTGTCTGTGAGACTTAAAATCAATATATAGTATTCCTAAAGCTCAAGATCAAATACTTAATATAGGCTTTTTCAGGACAGCCGAAATGAGTAAACCTAATAGAAACTGATCAGTGATAATTGCTGACAAGGGAGAGCATAATTTTTTTTTGTAAGCCTAACGGAGCCTATGCATTATATGCTAGCATCTTCTATCTAGAAGAACTGAGAAATGCAACCTAGCAGTTCCAACTCCAAATACCAATAGTTAACCAAACAATAAAATCAATCTGGGTGTATTTAACTGCCAGCAACTAGCAAAACTTTAAATTGATGACCACAGGTTGGAATGTTGGATGATTAATTAAACACTTATGCAAACCATATGCGATCTGCACTGTCACACATTAGCATTTATCCAAAACTTCCCTCCAAAAGTAAGTATTTGTTCAAAACAGAACACAACTTCAGAGATCTCACCAGTGCCAAAGCCACCTCCCTGGGCAGCACCTCCAAAACCACCACCAAATGAAGCTGCACCAGCAAAACCACCACTTTTGGAGGCAAGAGAAGCAAAACCTCCACCAGTAGCAGCAGCAGCAAAACCACCACCTGCAGAAGCAGCGGGTGCTGAAAAGCCCCCACCTGATGCAGCACCAGAAAATCCAGCATTACTTGAAGATAAAGAACCAAAACCCCCAGATGTAGAAGCACTAGCAAATCCACCAAATCCTCCAGAACCTACGCCTCCTAACTGGCGCGATTGTCCAAAAGAACCCAGCACTGATCCAAGTACCTGTTGAGCACCAAACTGTGCAGGCTGCCCAAATCCTGACTGGACAGCCCCAATTTGTGCAGGCTGCCCAAATCCTGACTGTTGCCCAGATCCAATTTGTGCTGACTGACCAAAACCAGATTGAATTTGTGCAGGCTGACCAAATCCAGATTGAATTTGTGCTGTCTGCCCAAATCCTGCCTGCTGACCAGCTCCAATCTGTGCAGGCTTCCCAAATGCTGACTGCTGGCCAGATCCAATTTGTGCAGGCTGTCCAAATCCAGTAAGCCCACTTGAGAACGTACTAGAAAAAGAACTAGAACTAGTTGATTGAGATGGTTGGGCTGGCTGAGCTGAAGGAATGCTTAGCGACGCTGGTCGGAAAAGCTGTCCTGGACTGGTTGTCAAAGTAAATGGTGTGCCTGAACTTTTATTGTCAGATGTACCAAAGGAGGCACCAAAAGGATTAGACTTTTGAGGACTTGAAGAAGGCTGGGACCCGAGGCTGAATCCACCAAGGGCTCCCAAGTTGAGTTCGGCACTTGCAGAAGGCGCCTCCTCTTCCATATCATCTTCATCGGTTGCGATGGCGTCAGTGTTTGGTCCTACATCTTTTCCTGTGGAAGTGACAACTGATTCTGATGTTGTTGGCGCTGTTTTAGGAGCAGAGACATGAGCAGAAGGCAAGCTGGCGCCAGTTGTTGGAGGCACTGAAGGTTTGCTTTCAGTGGTCGATATGACTGAAGTCGAACTTGCAGAAACTATGGTACCAGTTACCTCTGTTTTTAGCATTTCAGGTTTGGAAGCATTTTGACTCAAGCCAGTTGACGAATCCTTAGCAGGAGTAGGGATTGAGCTAGACACAGTACCCCCGGGCACTATTGGAGAAACTTTCTGCATTGCGCTAGATAAAACATCCGAAGTTTTCGCACCTGATGAGGCTGATGTGGCTGAAGAGGAAATAGTCGACCTTAAGGAGTATGAATCAGTCTGAGTAACAGGAGCTGGCGAGAATGCAGAAGGTTGAGGTGCCATCTTGGGGGTATCTTTCACAGTGTTCTGCACAGCATCGCCAACCCCACTAAGCTGGCCAGTCTTCTCATGTAATACAGCCGGCTTGGAATGTTCAGAAGTAAAAGACGATTTGCCAAGATCTGTAAATATGCCACCCTTGTTCTGCAGAGAAGCACCCGGTCCTTTTATGTTCCCCAAAGATGGCATTGACTGACTATCCTGTCTGTTCTTCATAGTTAATGTAGGCAAATCTCCAGACTCCCCAGTAGTTTTCACAGACAGTGGACTCTGAGAAGTTTTTGCAGCTGTTATGGAAGGTAATATATTTGGCTCTGTCTTGGCATTACTTTTAGGGGTTATAGTGGTTTTGAAGGTTAAAGTATTTGGCTTAGACACAGTATTTTTTGTTCCAAACGATGGCACACTGGATGGGTTGATACTATCTTGTGCACCCATTCGGGTGTAACTGAATGATGGTGGTGAAGATGGTGTCAGTTTTGAAGATTGTGCAGTGCTTTTCATTTGCCCTGGTAACTCAAAATGCTTTTGCTCTGAGATTTGAGATGACCCAGTTGATTCCTTTACCCATTTGAACAAAGGGTTCTGTTGGGGTCCTGAGGGTTTTTCTTTTACATCTGAAACTGTCAGAAAATGTTCCAAGTTAAGAATTACAAAGACTGATGATATAATAAGAATCTTCGTGATCTTAATAGAAACCCCAGAAAATTGATGTCTAAGGCTTGTAAAAACTTACCTTCACTCAGAGAATGCAGTCTGCTTACATATGATTCTACTATAGATGAATTGGAGCTATCGCTTGACTTTTCCTGTGATATTGCTGCCATTTGAGAATCAAAATTTTTCTTGTTTGACCTGAATGGTAGATCACTGCTGATTTTGAGGCGTTGTTGCTGTGCTATTCTTTTAACAGTTGTTTTCTGAGGTTCCAAACTAGCCAGGCTCTAAAAAATTGACAAATAATTTGTAGTCAGATTTATTGCTTATCCACCACATGAAGAACAATACTCCGTTCCAAATTATAAGACGTTTTGATTTTTCTAGATACGTAGTTTTTGCTATGCACCGTACACTATGTCTAGATATATAGAAAAAACAACATATCTAGAAAAGGCAAAATGTCTTACAATTTGGAATGGAGCGAGGATGTAATAGAAAACAAAGACCCACATCTTCTTTCCAAGTCATTTGATGTTACATGAGAAAATGCGATGTTTTGGGTCTCAAGCTCAATAACTTACCATATCCAGTGATTCTCTCCTCCTTCGAGCGGTCTCAGGCTCACCACTCTTGGAAGGCCCTAATATTCCCTTTGAATGCTCATTCACTGATGGAAACCGCTTAACTGGCTTAGGAGTGCTGCCTGAAAATTTGGTTGCATCAGTTGTGTGGGCTAAACCAATTGACTCAAACAACTCTTTGGTCACCGCCCCCTGCTTCCTAGTAGGAGAACCAATATTTAACACAGATATCTGCTTTGAAAGGCATTCAGATAGCTGCTCAGCAGCTGCCAACTGCGAGTTCAGTGCATTATATACACTGGATAATTGTGTCTGACTGAAAAAGTAAAAGCGAGAATATGTTTAAAATCATCATATTCATGAAAAGATCCACAAAAGAAAAGGTAAAACAAAACACACATACTATTGAAATATAGAGAATAGCACTGAGAAATAGAACTACATACACGACAAACTTAGTTATTATCCAGAAAGAGCATCTAAAAAATAGCAAAGCATACTATATAGCTTAATCGATATGAATGATGCTAGCCATACAATGATATGAATGATGCTAGCCATACAATGTGCAGAGAATTTGAATTTGTTATTACAAACAGAAAAATACAAAGCAAAAGAGTATTTTCATCAAAATATTCTGATGAGAACAAACATTAAAGTGAAAGACTACATGCATTTATGAGCTACATAGTCGCTTTGAAAGGAGCAGAGCACAACAAGGCCACTCGTTCGGTTGTTTGTCATCCAATTGATGATAATCACTAAATGTATATGAAATTTGTAGCAAGATGGTCTAACAGTTAAATACCTCGACCTTGTCTTATTAGAATAAACAGCTCTTCGATTAGAAGCCACTCTTCCTGTTTCACTGGATCTGTTCATCTCCAGATTATTGAAGTGCCTCTCCAGCTCGACCAACTGATTTGTCAAATTCTGTATGATAAAGGACTTATTATTCTCCTCCGATGTCATACAAACAAATGAAGTTAGTCAGAATGTCAGATACTGATACCTGGTTAGCTTTGAGAATATTTTGTCTCTTCACTTCGAATTCTGGACTCAATTTCTGACGGTTCCATATATCCCAGTACTGATTATCTGAAGACTGGCTAACAATTCCTTTCATGTAAGTTTGCCTAGCAGAAACTGAAGAGAACAAAAAATATGTAACATATCAGCCCAAGTTTTCTGGTGGCTTCATTCATTTGTAAGTGACCCAATAAAGCAAATTAAACATAGCTATTAATCAAGAATAATCACTTGTATTTCTTCAAAATTATGTCCAGACCATGTTGGTATGCATAATTGCATACGTGTTTCCCCTGATTATATACATTACAAACAGTGGCAAAAATGACATGAACTATTTATCCTGCAAAAGCATATCATTTTGATCAAATAATTTCTTTCAGGTATGTAAGGAAGCAAAAAAAAAGGTGGGGCGGGGGGGGGGGGGGGGGGGGGGGGGGGGGGGGTTACCCTGTTCTACCAACTTACTAAAAGAGAGCCAAAAGAACATATGAATGTCTCACCTTGAAACATCTTGTTCCTCAGATCTTCAATTTTTGAACATTGTTCCTCTACTTTGCCCTGCATATACATTTTGTGAAGTTTTTATAAGAGAGGACTGGACAGAGGGAGTAAGAGTTGGGGGGCGCTCGCAATTATGATATACCTTGAAGACCTGCAACAACTCCAAAAAGTTTTGCAAGCCATCCTCAAACATAGAAAGAGGACGCTGCTGGAAGGTTATGCAGGCATCTCTGAAACCACCATCCTTTTCTATATATGCTAGTAGGGCATCTAACTCCTTCGTCATTTCATTTATCTGTAACGAAGGGGACAAGAAGATGCCAAAGTATATAAGTATGTAGGTGATGCTCCATGAGGCAACAAATAAGATGTGCACTTATATTACTTAAAAGTTTTTTGCATTGATGATAGTATTTCCTAGAGGTCTGAGGAAAGTAAATAAAGGTAGAAAAATTAATATAATAATTAAACATGTTCAGCTGTCTTACACTATAAAACTTTTTAGATAAGTCTTGTTCAGAATCAAATCTTGTGCCCATCTTGGAGTTTCTAGAATAGTCTGCTGGTGCTTGTGTCCTGCTGTTATGTGATTTGCCCATAGATTGCTGTGACGGAGATGATCCACGCAATGATTGAGGAGCTTCAGAGTTTCCTGTCCGAACTCCACTTGATGAAGATCCAATTGGGGCAGGTTTAGCTGGAGATATCGATGGTGAAGGTACAGAACTTAAGGCAACTGGAGCACCAAAAACTTTTCTATCAGCGGTGTAGCTGGTTTGAGGTGAAGGAACTCCAAAACCAACCTCATTCCTTTCTCTGATCTTGGCAGGGACAGATCCACTAGAGGTGAACACCGAAGACTTGAAACCATAGACATCACCATCTTTATTGGAGTTTTGAGATCCACCAAATATTCCCACTGATTGAGCTGAATCCAGACCTTCTTTACCAGTTTGGCTGTTTCCAAAACTTCTGCTGCCTGGTTGCAAGGAAGGAGCTAATCCATTAGGTGCATTGCCTCCTGTTGGATTCATGCCTTCATTATTGACAGTAGAAAAGCTGGAAGATATTGTAGGTTTTGTGTTTCCTGTTAATTCTAAGCTAGGCAAGGCTGCAGGTGGAGCAGTCACATTCAGTTGCCTGGTGTCTATGGGCTTCTTATTGGAAGAGATAAGCAACGAATTGCCAGTTGTTTCCTGTTCTTTTGAAGCTGAGCTACTGTTTTTCACATTCATTGATTCCTGCTGGTCGCTACCTGCAAGGATATAACATAAGGGTACTTTAGTTTTCGAAAGCACTTGGAGAAACAAAAAGATAGCTCATCAAAGTGCAACTTAGAAGCTCTTGGCTAGCATCATTTTACCTGTTTGTGCACTAGAGGCCTCAGCACCATGTTCAGTGAGAGTACTCTTAGATACCGAGCCTACACTTGGAGTCAACTCCTTTTCAGATACAGTTGCAGGTGAAATATGTTTTTCACCATAGTCCTCATTGGTAGACACAGTAGCATGAGGTAAATCAGAAGGGTCCGAAATCCTAAACAATAAACAGTGTCAATACAAAAATGTTTCTCCAACAAAAGTTCAGTATTTAGAAGTTAAAGTAGCTAAAGTGACCAAATTTTCACAATATTACGCTGACAAGTATCAACAAACAATATTTACCGTGCAAGGTAATATACAGCTAGTTTGCCTTCACCAGTCAAACAGAGTAGAATATGTTGAGGGGCAACCTCCTTTTGTTCAGGTCCAACTGTTACAGTGATCTTTTGAAATAATGAAACATTCTCAACACCAAACCCTAGTATGACGTTGTCATCGCCATTCTCTGAAAAAAATCACAAAAGAAGACTGAACTGTTTAGACTTCATTTTCGAAGAGAAGCAACAGCATATCATAAAAGCGATGTTTCCTGGGATAGGATTTACCTTGCAAGTCAATCCTAGGACTGTATTTATCCTCCAACATTTCTAGATATGTTACAGTTTTTTCATCATCATGTGCGGATGGCCACTTCAGAAGGGCAATGTGGTCTTCAATGCTCTTTTTATTGGAAGCCACCATGAGATCCCTAAAAAATTTTTTTTTTAAAAAAAAATCCCCACTAAAAAGTTCCCACCGGTTAGAAGAGAAATGCAATAGCAAGCAAATAAATATCACCGTGGACAGCAGACGGGCTAGCAAAAAGGGGTGGACCTCACCTGACCGTATCCCTCTTTTTATCTAATGTAATCCCTCAATTTCAAATTATAAGACACTTTGGCTTTTCTAGATTCGATAGCTTTTGCTATGTATTTAGATATACACTGCGTCTAGATACACAGTAAAAGCAATGTATCTAGAAAAGTCAAAACGTCTTATAATATGGAACAGAGGGAGTAGTAATATTGAAAACCAACAAAGCAGCACCAGCAGAAGAATAAATAAAAGACTAATAGATTGTTATCCTAAGTTCCATATAAAAGGCCCCCATTGCATGGTAAGACCGTAAGAGAACCTAGCAAGCAAACAAGGTAAGAGAAGACAAAATACACATGGTTACTACCTTGTTGACACATACAATTAACTGGTTTGTGCCATCCTGTATCATATGTATTGCTATAGGGGTAGTGCCTGGAAAATACTAAGTCACTATATACTCCCTTGATTACAAATCAAGTGGTAAATGGGAACTATTAAAAAAACGAGACCTGGGGGAGAAATGTCCCCCTGATTTTGTTCTTTAAGAAGTTTTTGCTAGCCATCGAACCTGGACTGCTAACCGCGCGTGCGCGGGAGGGGGGGGGGGGGGGGGGGGGGGCACAATTGACAAATGGACCTATAGCATGACTAGTAACTGTGTACAGTGCCATATTTTAAATCAGGTTAGTTGATGGATTAAGGATTTCCTTCTCGGAAGATTTTTGGTGAAATCCATGCAGAAAATTCATTTTCCATTTCAGTACTCATAAAATCTGTCCAATAACCGGCCAACATACATGTTGAGAATACTCAATAGAGCTTCTCAAGGGCTTAGGTTCACATACCAGCGATGCAGATAACCCAAAAGCAGATTAGGTCCAACTCCGGATGGTAAAACATCATCCATAATGCCATGGAAAAAATCGACATAGGTATAAACATCTGGCTTGCCTGCGCTCTAAAGCACATTGCAAAAGTAACACATTCAGTTCAACCAATTAGTACTGTAATATTTCATATTTGTTAACGCAAAAAATACATAAATATGTTTTATTAACCCTTGCCAATAAATGATATGACAATAAACCAATTGTAGGATTTATTTTTTGTCATCCGAGAGTTCCGTATGAATCCAATGGACGGCTATACATTTTGGATATTAAGACAAAAACATAGACACAATTTTAACTTGCATAAATCCCAACCAAGAACATGATCTTGGTAAACATTCAGATTATATCCTTGAAACATGATTTGCCATTTGCTGTGGTCATGGCCTGACTATGCCCAGAGAGATATATGTAGCTATTGAAGCAACTTTATATACACATGTTCCTAAAAATATATGCAAATGAAACTTTGCCTATGTGCCCAAGGAGATATCTCTAGCTATTGAAGCAACTTTATACAAGCATGTTGCTAAAAAATATATGAAAATGAAACTTTGGATAAATAGCACATCGCATGTGATATGAATCCGAGTATCCAACGACAGCAAAAAAAAAAAAAAAAAAAAAAAAAAAAAAAAAAAAAAAAAAACCGTCTAGAGGACCAACTAACCTCACAAAATGTGCTTTCTTCAGTCCTTATAACTTGAACAAGATAGCCTTCTTCATTGTCATCTTCATTTAATCGAACACACCCAATAACAATACTATCACCATGTACCCAGCCAATGGAATCCACTGCTCGCAAATAGAAAATCATCAATAATGAACAATAAAAGTACATACTAAATGCAATTTCAGCTGCAAGTAAACCAGTAACATACAAAAACGAACGGATGACTCTATGTCCAATGTATAGTTCTATACATCTCAATGTTTATGGAGCAAATGTCAAGAAACAACACTTTCCTAAGGGTTCTGGATGACAAGATATCTCACAGTTTCCTAAGGGGCTATCAATTTTATCATTGGTTCTTCAATATATAATTGTACAGGATGACTAAGGAACGATGATATACGTGATCGCCTAGAGGTAGCACCAATTGAAGAAAAGCTTGTCCAACATCGGTTGAGGTGGTTTGGCCATGTACAAAGGAGACCTCCAGAGGCACCAGTGCATTGTGGAGTCCTAAGCCAAGCTGATAATATGAAGAGAGGTAGAGGAAGACCGAAATTGACATGGGGGGAGGCAATAAAAAGAGATTTGAAAGCTTGGATATACCTAGAGATCTATGTTTGAATAGGAGTACTTGGAAAGCAGCTATTGAAGTGCCTGAACCGTGACTTGGGGCTCTTGGTGGGTTTCAACTCTAGCCTACCCCAACTTGCTTGGGACTGAAAGGATATGTTGTTGTTGTTGTATTCATAAACTTGTTCCAAGAATCCCTGGTCATCCAATAAGTGGGCATCATACATATAGACTCTGGTGCTCGCAATTTCTTCATAAAGACGAAATCAATTGGTCAAAGGGTAAAAACATGTAAGAAACACGTGATACTCGTGAATTCAGGTCCTGATGAGAACCAAACCTATCACTTTCATCTACCATAGACCACAAATCAACTTTACATATCAGTGACTCAGTGTAAGCACGTAGCTGTTTTTTGACAGAGAAGGACTATAGTATATGGTGATGATCACCTCCATTTTACTAGTGTTTCAACTAACTAGTGGACCATCTCGATCAACTGACAGCCTTACATGACTGATGAAAAATATAGAACAAAAAAGCCTTAGTCCCTACCAAGCTGCCAAGCTGGGGTAGGCTATGAAGAAGAAAAAAATATGAACAAAAACAACAATAAGATTAAAATTAGAGCATTTCATTCTGTATCCAGGGATTGTAATATAGACTACACAAGAGAAAGGTGTATGGTTAGTTGGTTACCTTTGATGGCAGTGCCCTCTGAATCACTTTCATCAGACCACAACTGGAACAAGAGGGACATGGAGCATGTTTCCTTAAAATCTGGTGATAATATGGTAAGTTTGTTCCCTCTTGCAACGGCAATAAGATTTCCTTCCTTGCAACAATCAACTATATACATTTCAAAAAGATAGCTTACTTCAGTTTGAGAACCAAGACAGTGATGGTTAACTTCAGTTACAACATTGCATCAGCGATGGTTAGCAAAGAACTAACTTTGCAAAAAAAAAAAAAAAACTAATGATTCTGTTCGCTATGACTTTAAGCCACTGCGGCTGTAAGCTTTCAGGTGATACAATAGTACTTAGCACAGGAGAAAATATTTACAGGTAGCTGCAACGGCTGCGGCTTAAAAATGCAACGAACAGACCCCATGCTTCAAAGCAGAATGCATAAAGACCTCAGAGTAAACAATGCATCTGAAGATAAATATAATATTTTTCATTACTATTGATGTATACTTGTACAGACCTCTGATAAGTTTAATGTAGTCAGCCTTGTTAAGGTAAAGGATTTGTTGTTGTTGTTGAGATGTTGTTAAGAGTAGCCACTAGAGAAAATAGATCACGAGATTACTCTATTGGTTGACTGCAATTTCCTTTATTTTGAAACTTGTAGCATGTAAGTAATGGGCTTGTTTTCATTTGCCTGTATCATCTATGCTATAACATTTGGAAACTACAGAATCATCATAGAACAATGAACATTCTCACCAGCAAACACCAAAGCATCATTCGTACCACTGAACTTCGCTTAAGTGGAATTAATTAGTTTACATGACATATCTCACACACTAAGAATGTCATAGCAGCAGTTCATGATATGTGCCTCATTCAAATGCAGTAGGAATAATATTAGGAAAAGACATGGACCTGCATCGACGTTTTCCATCACATCCTTCAGGCCTTCGCCCAAACTCCCATGACACAGCAACCCACCGTTTGAGAGTACAATATATGCTGCAGAGGCATGATTTAACCACTTGAAATCTTTCACAGTGCCAGCTCGTCCCAGGCTACATGATGAGGATGGTACAACATCCTGTGCAGCACAATTGTTAAGAAATGTTATAATCTTGACAAAAGCCATAACACCTTCTCTAACAGAAGCTTGTGAACAAGCTAATGGCACTGAAAACAGACCAGATCAATAAACAGCACAATGCAGGCCTTATGCAACAGCGTGAAAGGAGTAACCAATGCTGAACTCCCACAAGTCCTACTACTAAGAGAGAAGCATACATGGATATGCCCCTACCCCCTCGTCCATTACTGACTATAGTGCTCTTACATGAAAAAGTCACTCAAGTTTGTGAAGAAACTGAATTAATCAGTCTCGGCGAAACTAGTCTTCTCATTTCACGTACTACTGCACTAGCCTATATAGAAATACAGCATGCACAAATTTTGCAGAGATCCTGAGAAAAACTGATAACCTTATGTGTGAGCAGAGACGCCAACGAGAAGAACTGGATCTCAGTATCCGTGCAGGCTGCTAACACGGACTCATCATGGGAGAGCGCGATGAGGGATACACTGGGGAGGGGCACATCGGCGACGCAGCAGTCCTGCGCGCAGCGGGTGCTCGCCTTGCCCTTCTCGCGCGCCTCCTTGCTGGCTTCGATCAACTCCTTCGTCCTCACAGCTAGAAACCCTGTAAACCGAATGAGAACCCCTAGTTAGGCGGTGAGATCGAGACGGGAATGCCGAGCGGAGTAAGCATTCGGCTCGGTGATACCGCTGGGGTGGGCGAGGAAGACGGTGGCGTGGCGGTCGGAGACGGCGAGCGGGCGCGCGGGAGGGGACAGCAGGTCGAAGAGCGGGAGCGGGTTGGAGTCGGTCGGGAGTAGCGGGATGGGGTCGCCGGCGAGGCGGAATACGAAGTCGTCGGTGCCGTCCTCCTCGCCCTCCACCTCGTCGGTGAGCTCGAGCTCGCGCGGCGACCCCATGGCCAGCGGGCGCGCGCGGAGGCGGTGGCTGTGGGGGTTAGGGTTTTGGGCGGGAGGGGAGGTGAAGGAGTTTGGGAATTTTTCGCGGCGATGCTTTTAGCGGGCGGCTTGGCGTGGTGTGTAAGCAGAGTGACCGCCGCAGCGGGGCGGAGGCGGAAGGATACCGGCGGCGACGGTGGTGGCCTGCTGGGTTCGTCAGTTTTTATTTTTATTTATTTTATTTATAGGTAGCGTGCTCGTACGTGGCTACGAAATAACTAAACTTTATATTAAAAACATACGGATCGCACGATAAGATAATAATATTATAAGACATTAAGCTGACATTTAATCCAAAAAGTAAAGTTTATGAAATTAACAGTCACTAAGAGCACGGCACCGCAGACTCACAAACTCTACTATATAGATCTTTCCGTAATATGGCTAAAATAATATTTTATATCGGCAAGAAGTCTTCGATATTACAAACTAAATAAAGCAATCAAATATGTCAGACAAACATTGTTCAATCCACATATTTTGAACCAGACCAATAAAAATGCACAAAATGACTATTATATTAAACTAAATTCATATTCATCATCTATTCAAAGTGCACAAAATGACTATTATATTAAACTAAATTCATGTTGCTATGGGTTTACAAAACATTTCATGACATACAACTACACAAATAAAATATATGTAAAATCTCATGTCATCACAAATAATTAACATTAAAACACATAATTCAAACTAATTTATTTGAAATAAAGAAAACCAGTACAATGTTATTGACTTCACCAAGACAGAGGAAAAGTAAGCGATAA
The DNA here is from genome assembly GCF_019320115.1 of Miscanthus floridulus. Lineage (NCBI taxonomy): Eukaryota > Viridiplantae > Streptophyta > Magnoliopsida > Poales > Poaceae > Miscanthus > Miscanthus floridulus. The sequence continues at coordinate 122,281,617 of NC_089583.1, forward strand.
TTCATATTATTTTTTGTTTGTGAGACTAATATAACATCGAAGATAATCTCGTACACTTATAGGTATGTTGGCTCTGGTTTTGGTTCCCCGTGTATGTGAGCGGTTGTAGCAAGATGTGCTTCCTCACTTCATATGCATCCTACTAGATTTTTATACGCATATATAGTTAAAATGTAAGTAGGTGATAAAAAAGGAAATTATGTACAAAGAAGAATACTCACAGTGAAAATGGATGTTTCTATCCTTTTGCCATTTCACCCACACATGGCAAGTAGAACATTATAACCAGATGACTTTCTGAGGAAGCATTAGATTGTTACTATTGTATATATATAGTAAAATATAAAAGGAGGATGTTCCATTGCAAAAGTAGTTACCACTTTAAGTCAAATTAGCCTGCATCTGTAACTCTATGGTCAAAGTGGATTAAATCATGTTTCCACCAAGGGCATGATACTTCCATGACTTTACTTAGGACAGTAGAAACCCGTTGAATTATGGTTGTACATTTTCTTAGTGATTGAATCTTGAATTCATCAGGTAAAGGATGAGGGTCTAATATGTAGAGAGTTCTGCTAGAAATGTGTATAGTAAAAGGATGATTTGTTTTGTTTACCTCCATTAGTAGTGTTTGTCTTGTCACCCAATGCTCCAGGAGAGCCACTATTTTTCATTGAATTAACCCACAATGACGTGTAGTGTACCTTTTGGAGTATTTAGTTATCCAGGAGTCATACGGTAACCATTAGTTAGTTGAAAAGTATGAATATGAAAGATAACATATATATTTTTAAATATTACAAAAAAGTTAAACACAATTTAACCACAACACAATTTAACCACTGGTCTCATATGAAGCACAACAAGAATCAGCACCCATTAATTTGAAATTTATTTCTTTTCCTTCCAGAATGATTAAGAATTCCTTTTTGTAGGAAAAAAATGGTGTAAGATTAGAGCTCCTACATTGATCTGCACCTATGCAGAGCTGTTGGCTGCTGCATTGGTGTCTGCAGCTTATCCATAGGAAGTGACGGCTGCAGCTGACAAACCAGTACAGACCAGTACATCTATTAATTTATGGTTTTGTATGTAGAGATGATCATTTAATCGTTTCAAAGACCAGAGCTGTCATCCCAAGTCCAAACTTCACACTGAGACTACTACTTTCAGTATATTAAAAACAATGGTACAACTCCACATTAGGGGATTAGAAAAAAAATTCTCATAGGATTCATACCCTATACTGTACATCTAAAAGTTAGCACAACAGTCACAGGTGGAACAAGATAGCTATGCATATATATATCTGATGTCTTACACCCAAAGTAACTATAGGGAAAGAAAATTGATATGTGGAGTATCTGAACAAACCTGGGAAATAGGTAGCTTATACTAACGGCTGCTCACCTCCTGAATTGGCCTATAAAAAAATTAGCATCAATAAGCATATGACTGCATGTGACATTTGTGGTTTAATATAAAGTCCCAAGACAAAGAAAAAATTAAATGGCCACCTGGATGCCCTATTCTCGCCTTAGCACTGGCCTTCTTCCCTAGCATAAACAACAAAACAAGCAATAAAACAGAGTTCAAAAAAATTATCTGACCGGAAACCAAGCTGAGGTAGATGTAGTCATATATATAGATATTAATGATAGAAAAAATGAATTCTCTTGGTTTGTATTCTTTTGAACATTGTAGATGAAGGACAGACAGCTTAGACGAAAAAAAGTACTCATCAGTGCCGCTGCATATCTAGGCAAGTGAACAAATTGGTGCTGATGCAATACACTCAGGCAACAATGGTGCAGAGTCCTCAAGTACTAAACGACCACCATCAAAGAAGCAGAGGGTATATACTAAAATTGATTATTTTGTTATGATTATGAGTCAGAATTTGGAGAACTTTCTTCGGCTATAAAAAAACTTGCTTAACAACATGATCTTCCTGTTCGAAGGGGTTGTATGAAGAGCTGAAGAGCATTCCAGACAAGTTGTATAAAAAGATAGATAGTGCATAAAAAGACTGAAGTCAGATGCACGGTCAGTTTCCCTTGCTAAATGGTACTATTGCCAATTGCTAACATTGGGGAAAATTACCTGAAACTGTTTTTTTGTGTTATTTAGTAGCAACAAATCGAATCTAAAAATAGGCTCAGTCGTACCACTGGCATCATTGATCAGTCTAGGACGTTCAAGAAAAAGCAGTGGTTGCTCATGAGTTGTGGATTCCCACAGGCACAAAACATCTGTACGTGTTCACTTACAACTGATCCAACTTATACTGACCTGATAAATGACGACACTATAGACTGTTTTGTAGGTCTTTCATTTTGATTTTTGTGACATGTCTTCTCGTGGTAAAAGCTTCACTGCAGTTAAGCTTTGAAGTTACAAGGTACCTTCATTAGATTTTTCAATACTACTATCTGAGCCTATGCCAGTAAAAGTAATATCTTGTTCTAGAGCGATTTAATGATTGGTACATGATCTTCTATGTTTTCAAGAATAATGTCTCACGACCTTTTCATAGGTCTCTTTTTAGAAGTGTATTGGTAATCATAGCTGCCTACCTTACAAAGGTCAGGCCCTATCTGGAACACATGAAGTTTTCAGAGTTTGACTCCTGCTAGATTTGAAATGTATCCTAAGTGTTGCTGGAGGAAACATTTTGGTGAGCATGTTAGGAGCACAAGCAAAACACCTCAGTGGACTTGGCGTTGAGAAGATCCTCGTTGTAGGCGGCCTGTCAGGCCAGATGCTGTGGCCTTGGGCCCTAGGACGGCCTTCTGGGTCGGGGAGGACGCCAAAGAGGAGGTCGGGGGAGGCGCCATGGGCCGAAAGAGGAGGAGGCGGCGACAACGGAGTCGTCGGAGGTTGTGCCCTAGGCGCTGGTGTTGGGGATGCGCCCAAGGTCATGGTGGGCGGCCTTCTAGGTCGGGGAGGGTGCCGGAGAGGAGGCCGGGTGAGCGTCGCTGGAGGAGATGTTGACAGAGAGGGACGGGTTGGTTGCGTTCATAGCATTGACGTTTGCCACAGCCCCTGCGGCAGCGGTTCGGCGATCGAGGGCGGGGGTAGTCGCGGCACGTCGGGGTCTCCGGCGACTTCCAACTTGACGAGGTGCCAGTGTAGGCGCGGAGTGGTCTCCGGTATAGGGCAGGGAGGGAGAGGAGGAGGCGACGTGGGCGAGCATGGTGATGGAGCGGCGGCGCAAGGGCAAGGAGAGAGAGAGGAGGCATCGGCGTGCGCGAGCGTGAAGATGGGGATGGGGTGGGTGGGGGCGGTGATTGCGGCGTTTTAGCGACCTACGCGGATAGGAGGCGGGTATCACAGGGGAGGCGGAGCGAAGATGACCCCAAAAAAGGTCGTACGAAAAATAGTCTTACTTTTGTTCTTTTTAGTTGTAGGAGATTCATGATAAAATAATGGGCCTTTTGAGCTACTTTTTGATTAATGGCCCGCGGGCCGTGGATTTGGACCATCGAATTACAACTTCAATTTCGCATTAGCTTGTTTCTTCTTTAGAAAAAGTATTTTATCGCTCTTGATTCGCTCGCCCATGCCGCCACCGCTCCTTCTCCGGTCCCAACTCGCGTGGCACCGCTCCTCCCCCTCCCGATCCTGATGCACGCGCTATGCCCGCATTGGGAGGCGGCGCACGGTGGCAGGCAGGCAGGTGAGCCAGGCGGCGGCGGCTCCTACGCAGGAGCAGGAGCCCAAGCTCCCATCTAGGGTCGCCGCCAGTGCTGGCGTTTAAGTGGAAGTGGACTGCGCCATCTGCCTGTCCGACCTGGAAGGCGGTGAGCGCGTTCGAGTACGGCCATGGGTTCCACACCGCCTGTGTGGAGGGGTGGCTCGCGGCGCAAGCGTCCTGCCCCACCTACCAGGCTACTATTGCACTGTCATCACTGTCACTGAGCTCTGCCTATGGCTGTGGCACGTACGGGAAGTGACGGCCGGCGAGTACTCATTACTCTGAAAGTCTGGACAGTAGCGAGGCACGAAGTTTCATTGATTTTTGGGTTTCCACGCCATTATAATTCTTCAACTTTGGAGATCTACCGTTATAATTCACCTATTCTGAAACTTGCCATTACAATTCTTCTTCTACGTGATACTTGACATTTTCTACGTCTTTCGGGTGTCTGGGCCCACTGTCAAGCCATATACATGTACACATCTTCCGTATGGACCAAACACCCCTGTTGCTTCTCTCCCTCCACTCACTGACGTGTGGGCCCCACACGTTAGATTCTCCTTCAACCTCCCCGACGCTCTCCTTCGCTTGGTTCCTTCGCCGGTAGTGCCAGGGATGTCGTGGTTGACTCCGCGCCGGGGAAGGTTGTGCCCACTACCGGGGATGGCGTGGCCGCGCCACTACCAGGGATGCTGCGCCCGCTGTCGAGGATGCCGTGACCGCACACGAGAAAGACGCGCCCACCGAGGAAGAAGCCCCTCACCGTCGGGGAAGCTGCACCCGCCGCCGAGGATGTCGTGTGGCCACGGGAGGGGAAGCCGCGCCCGCCGCCGGGGATGCCGTGGCCACACGCGGGGAAGCCACGCCCACCGGGGAAGAAGCCCCCTCGTCGCCAGGGAAGCTGCACCCGCCGTTGAGGATGCCGTGTGGCCACGCGCGGGGAAGTCGCGCCCGCTGCCGGGGATGCCGTGGCCACACACGGGGAAGAAGCCCCCTCGTCGTTGGGGAAGCTGCACCCATCGCCGAGGATACCGTGTGGCCACACGCAGGGAAGCCGCGCCCGCCGCCAGGGATGCCGTGGCCACACGCGGGAAAGCCGCGCCCGCCGGGGAAGAAGGCCCCTCGCCGCCGGTGTTGGACGGGGCAAATAGAGGAGGTGGGATCCATGGCCGCCATCGGGCTATTGCGTGCCGCAGTGAAGGAACCGAGCGACAAAGGAGGTGAAGGAGAATATGACGTGTGGGGCCCACATGTCAGTGAGTGGAAGGAGAGAAGCAACAAGGGGTGTTTTGGTCCATACAGAAGATGTGTACACGTATACGGCCTGACAGTGGGCCCAGACACCCGGAAAGACGTAGAAAATGGCAAGTATCAGGTAGAAGAAGAATTGTAATGGCAAGTTTCAGAATAGGTGAATTGTAATGGCAGATCTCCAAAGTTGAAGAATTATAATGGCGTGGATCCAAATAACCCTTGATTTTTCTCTCTTCTCTTGCAGGTGGAGACAACATCTTGAGCTGAACAGCCCTGCAATACAATACCCTTCTGCCATCCTCAGTCTATTTTCTTACTGTTTGGATTCTTGATTAATCTAAAGCCCCGTTTGGTAGCGCTCTCGGACCGGCTTCGAGAGTTGTTTCGCGACTCCTCCTACCAAACGGGTACCAAGAGAACAACTTTTTTGGAGAAGTCCCGTGATTTGCGCTGAGAGGGAGTGAAGATGAGAGATGGAGCCGAAAAAACTAGCTTCCCTCGGCTCCTGCTCAGATGCACGGGCCCTGGGCGAGTTTGCCCCTCAGCGTGCGTGGGTAAGACGGGGCATTGTCGCCGGTGCAGCCACTGGCCATCGAGAAGGATCCACCGGGCCGGGCTGCGCGGGCACAGTTGTCCAGGGGTGCGCGACCGTCTGGAGGCACGCCGGCCACGCGCTCGCTTGGGTGTTAGAGCCACGACGAGGTGAAGGCGTGGAGCACGACCGCGCGGCGAGGAGGAAAGGGGCGCGGTGGCCGGCGCAACTGGGGGAGGAGGAGGATGAAGGGGCACCGGCAGAGATCAGCCGAGCCGCGTCGCACTTCCTGGCGGCGGCGATTGAGATTGGGAAGGAGAGTGTGGCCGCGTGATGAGGAGATAAGGTTGAAGGAGATGCGGTCATGCGGATGCGGTGGGACTGCGTATGGCTACGATGGTGTGGGGGGCCAGATAACACTAGAAAAGAAAAGAAAAGAAAAGAAAATAGAAAAAAAAAAGAGGGATATTATAGACATTTTGTCATTTTAGACTAGCTGCGGTGGGACTGTTTTGCCAAACGGTTTAAAAAATTGATTCAGCTCCACAACTGTATATGCCCCACAAGTGAAGCTATAACTGAAGCTGTTTTGGTTGAAGCCGGAGCTCTACCAAACAGACCCTGATAATAGTTTGTGCTTTTTCAGGATGTCCCATTGAGGCCTGGCATGACGAATCAGGCTTGGATTTTCTGTTGTAGCTGTCTGAATGCTCGATTTATGCTTAGTTCTCCTGTGTCACATGAATTCATGTTGCTTCTGTTTTTCTGAATGTTAACTGCATAATTTTCATTTATTTGGTTGATTTATCAGTCCTCAGGCTTAGGTATAGGTCTTGCATAATTAGAGTAAATTTTAATTCATATTATTCAGAGACAGGCATAAAAAACAGCATTGTACTATGGCATGATAAGCATGATAAATTGGGCGTAGATTCCTCTTGCAGCCTTGTTTTCTGAATGCTCGACTCATCCATAATGCTCCTGTCACACGAATTTCTGTTGCTTCTCTTTTTCTGAATGCTGACTACATGTACTTCCATTACTTTGGATGATTATAAGTCCTTCAGGCGTACCTGTTCGTTCATAGTGCCCATCGTCTTCATTAGGTGTGTCATGTTTAATAGTGTGGAACTAAATTTTCTAACACTATTGTAACTTTGATTGTTTTTGTATTTACTGCATGTATTAGTGTTTTCTAATTAGCATAAATTTTTATTAATCCTAGTAACTCAGGGACAGACTCTATAAAAACTTGCTTATGGTATCTTTGTTTGGTTATGTGGTTATCCTTCATCTACTCTATATTTTTTTAACCGAAGCTACTCACAATCTTCGGTATTAGAAATTAGAATCAGATGATTAGATAACCCTGATGTGTTTAGTGCTTATGAGTGTTGGTAGTACTATTCTTGTTTTAGCCAAATTACCGTCATAATTATTTTGTTAAATAGCTTTGGTGGTGCATTACTACATGAGCCTGTAACTGTGATGCAAGGATGCAGAAAATTGTTACCTATTAATCTTATTATATGATTATAGTAGTTAATTCTCTGTCTTACAATACTTCTAATCATTTTGATTAAGTATATCAGAAGGGATTATAATCCAATCCAATATAAAAAAGTTTCTACTTTTTGAACTGGACAATGATAGAAAAAAATATGAACTACTACAGTTTTTGGTTGTAAGTCCATGTGCACTCAATTTATACTTTGTAGTTAGTTCCTTTTTTTCTTTGAGGAGACAGGAGGGCTGAGGCCCCTATTGAAGAGGAAGCCAATACAGAATATAGGAGTGTTCAAGAGGCTCCTATTGAAGAGGTTGCGATAAGCTTGAAGACATGCTTGGTTATAAATGTGAACACTAATGTTGAAAAATGTTGATATTTATATTTTGATCAAGTAAGATGGACTTCCTTTTTAGTTTTTCTTTTTTACGTGAATCATAAATATATCTCAAAGTTGCTTAATAACTTGATATATATGTCTTTTGGTTATTCGCTTTGCACGGTTGTATGTTGCCGTAGCATTAGCACGGGCATTATACTAGTGAACTATAACAGTCGAAGTCTAGATTTCCTCAAACATCAGCAAATTTTGGCAAATAAAGTTTGGCAACACATGGCGAACAAATTTTTAGCCACACATTTGACAAAGTTTGGCAGGACCAACACTTAATAACTATCTAATTATACTCTATAAATTAGAATACCGACACAATGCATATGCGTATAAGGACCAGATCACGATAAAAAAAACAAAACAAGATAAACTGACATCATGACATGATACACTGATGCAGCACATGATGTGGAGACTGTTGCTTGACTGAAACCTGAATGCGTTGCTCTTGAAGTGTAAGAACAAGCCACGATAACTTGGAATCATACTTCAGCTATAAAAGGGACATGCCAAAATAACTTGAGAGTGTAGTGTCAGATTCATTCAATCATCAAGTCAGAGAAGTACTGCTACTTAGCAACTATTCTAAGCATATATAGGCCATTTCGCTTACAGTTAGGCCACAAAAATGCTATAGGCCCTGTTCGGTTTGCTGAATCTTGATTGAAACTGGCTGAAAAATACTGTTCTGGCTGAGTTGTTGTGAGAGAAAAATACTATTCCAGCTAAAAAAACAAACCGAATAAGCCGACTATGGGATAAGCCAAACTGCGTCATAGTTGGTGGTTATAAGGTCCATCATCCAGAGTGTAGTGTAGGTCACAGGGTAATTCATTCGCTCAGCAAATATATATACAAGTTACAGAAGTGCTACTACCTACTAAACAACTATTTTAAGGCTAGCCACAACGTATGAATATGCTGATGCTGAAAGAAGAGAGAGCCTTCAAGCATCCGAATCATCACGTTGCAGCGAGCGATGCTGACTTCGAAATTCCAAGCATCGAGGCTAGAAGGTGACTCGATGCTACCCAAATAAAAAAACGATTTCTCAGGCAGCTCACGAACAGACGTAAGAAACATTGATAGGGCCGGTTAGCTTTCCTTATAATCCATATTTTTCAACTTATTTTTTTTAGTCGAAACAATATTTTTCTCTTATAACAAATCAGTTAGAATAATGTTGCAGTTTGTTTTTTCAGCGAAGCCATCGGACCTTCTCTGACAGGTTTGGCCCATATGCCCATGCACCTTGATGTCCTAGATGCTGAACGTTGTGCGGCAGGAGGATCTTTGAGCATCGGTGTTGATGGCATGCGCATTAAATTTTTTTTTTGGCATGGAGCACAGTGTGGCTAGTCTAAGTATAGTCTATTTCGCTTGTACAGTTAAACCATACAGCCGGACATCAAAAAGCTCTAGACCACGCTTGACACATTGGCTCCATCGGTGATCAGAATTGGATGAATCTTCAGTAGCAATTTATACTCCCGTAGCAATTGTTCTGAAAAGCTATCATCAAGAAAGAAAAACGTGTCATTCAATGAGCATCTAAAAAAGGTAAGCGCTATGTTCGTTTGGGCTAGTTTGGCTTATAAGGCATGACTAAAAGTACTGTTGGTTGGTTTGGCATGAGAAAAAAATATTATTCGTTAGTTGATAAGCCATGGCTTATAAGCCAAATACGACCAAACAAACAGGCTGAAGATAGTTGATAGAACTATGAAATCATATAGTTGGCTATTTCTTAACAAAAGGATTGACTACATAGAGTACATGATGAATTCACATGAACGATGTACCAAAAGTTTGGAAGACAAGTTGAATAATAAGGATTGTTTGAGGCTTCTCAATGATGCGGATTTCTTGTCATTTGTTGATTTCTTTGAACAATAATATATCTCCCAATTTGGAGTGTTTTTGCCAATGCAGTTGCAATTGTTAATAAATCACTACAAGATATATGACCTTTTACGACGATTTTCTCATGACGACGGCTAAATTTGTCGCTAAGTTAGTTTGTTTTACGACATTTTCAATTTGCTTGTTGGTTATAAACTGATTTTGTTAGTTGCAATGTATATAGTTTGCTACAATATATTGAATTACCAAGTTATATGACAATATTTTATGATATTTTAATATCCTAATGGCACCTGCATAGACATCCATGGTCAATGGTTCACGACGTTTTCTTTACTTAATAACGATGATAATCGAGCGTCGTAAATCAATGACGCAAGTATGAATGTCGCAAAAATTACGATAATAATATCAGTTTTGTCGCAGAACACCTTTAGCTACAGGGAATAGGCGACGAATGCATTTTCGTCGCGCGTGCGTTGTAAACTATGAAACACGACAATTTTTTTAGTTTCTACGGTTCATAAACCCGGGGTCCCCTAATGGACCCGCTTCCCTACAAAAACTCGGCCCAACAGACGACGTAGCGACAACGCGCGCCTCCCGGACCGGCCCAGATACATAATGACAGGCCGGGAGAACGATCTGGTCCCCGATCGGAAGATCTGGCCAAGGTGGGGACACAATCCGACTCCAACCTCCTTTTTCGACCAGGGATACGCCGGACCTCTGCTCGCGGCTCTTCCTTGACCGACACGGTCGGGGCCGACTAGGAATGACCGACCGAGGACGCCCTCTCGGTGAGGGCTCGGGGTTAGGCGGAGCAGATAAGGTAAGGTGCTCAAGTCAAACTGCAATACCGAGGACCGTACCCTACCATACCCTGTGCACCTGCAGGACGGTGCCACCAGGCCATGCCAGATGGGCACTATGCATCCTTCCAGGCGTGTCAGAACACAAACAGTATTGTAGGCGTCGATGTTTGCCATATCAGGCGAACACGGTAGAGCCTGCCACATGCATCTGGACATAAACAGTATTGTGGGCGCCGACGACCGTCTCGTACCCGACAGCGTAGGCAACAAGACTAGATAGCACATGTATACATTCTCTCTTTCTCTAACTTATAAGGCCATCCCCTTCGACTACAAAAGGAGATGAACTCTCTCCTAAAAAGCTCTCTCTGGCTCTCTAGCTCTCCTAAAAAAGAGAAGCTAGACGATTCGAGCACTCGAGGGCCTGAGAACTCGAATAGCTCAATAGCTCTAAAGTTACACAGAGCATACGCTCTAATACTTAGTGCACGTTAGAGCCTCCATCATTCTTGGCCCTTCGGTTTAGAGTCTGACTAGGCCTTTAACACCCCCTTCTTATTTCTACTTGTTTGTAACCCTACAGCAAACTTTGAGTGCTTAGGCTCAGGAATAAAGTCACCGACTGACTAAAACTAGATGTAGGGCACGTTGCCTGAACCAGTATAAATCCTGTGTCATTGAGTACTAGGCCACATTCGATCACAACGTACGACAAAACTACAAATATTTACTTGTTGGTCACTTTTCGCACCGACAGTTGGCATCGTCCGTGGGGAGGATGCTGTGCGTTAACGCTTTTGGTCATCGGATGGCCCATCTTTCCACCATCTTTGTTATGGCGGGCTCGAGCGATACGATTCGCTTTGGCTCGCTAGAGTTCCCCACGCTCCCACCTATTGGGATGTGGGTTCCTCCCGTCTTCGTGCCACTCCAGACCTTCCTCTTCGGGAGTCAGGACTTCGTCGCTGACTGGCTTAGCATACTCTGCATCCACGAGGAGGCGCTCGTCCCGGCATCCACTAGAGGAAGAGCGCCCTCCACCGGCCCTGGGCCACCCGACGACCTCAACATCAAAACCCTCACGCTTCACCTCGAGCCCATGCTGGGCTCAAACTCCACGGTGAGTAACGTATATATTGTTCTTTCCTCATTATTTAACACCTTCCACTGACTCTCTGGAGGGACCCTGTTGTCCCCACTGTTACCGCCGTGCGACCGGTTCCCCTACAACTTCGTGTCTCCCGGGGACACGTACGTGAGGGGGCTTCAAAGGATGCTGACGCCGCCCCCTCTCACATCCGAATTCGTGGGGATGGTGGGCTATGCTCCCGCCTCCTTTCACGACCTTGTAGATGACAAGGTCGAAAGCGACGACTCTAGCATCGGCGACGTCGTGGCACCTAGCCACCCTCTATCTTAGGAGTGCACTATGGCGGACACCCCGAGACAGCCACTGGTGGTAGCAGAATCTCTACAGACTTACACCCCTCTGGACCCTCATATGAAGGCCCTCATGCGTGCGCAATAGCATGGCGAGGAGTTATGACAAAGGCGGCAGAGTCAACCGCCACCTGCGCTGGTGCACTCGGCGTAGCACGCTGCGCCACATGCGTGTAACTCGATGAGCGGCGCTCGGGGTCACGCCCGCCAAGTCCAGCGTAACATCCTAGATGGAGGGAACAATCCCCCATAATTTGCTCGGGCTGGCCAGAACATTGCTGCTGCGGCGATGCTTCTGCGTGGCCTTCCTAAGCCTGTTGACCCTAGGAACAGGCAATCCACTAGAACCTCCAGGTGCTGGTGGAAACCACTGCCGTTCAACAGGCGGAGAACTCCGTGTCGCGGCCTCTTGCCCCACTGAGGGAATGGGGCCACACCAGTCGAATTGCTCTATCCACTCACCACTACAGTTGCTGGGTGTGGGGCAGGAGGCCATGGCTGCACCATAGCTCGACCCAACGCCCGCTCCACACCGACCACCTATGCGCGAACAGCTTCGGGCTTAACCGTGACTGCTCGCAGCATCATCAACAATCAACGCCATGCCTGGTACAATGATGACGTCCATCAAGTGGTGGCGAGAGTAGGTGGCACGAGCCCTGGCCTAACCATCGAGGAGTGCGAGGACACACATCCCAGGCATGGTGGCTGACCAAACGATCGGAGCCCCAGCCCGGATGGCCTGGGGCCATGGGCCTTTGGTCATCGCATCTAGAGAGTGCCATTCCCACAGCGCTTCTGACCACCCACCAATATTGCCAGATACACTAGGGGAACGAACCCTGGTATATGGCTTGAAGAGTTTTAGCTTGCCTGCCGAGCCAGAGGAGTGGATGATGACCACTTCATCATTCAGTATCTCCCCATGTGTGTGGGGGAGCATGTTCGAGCATGGCTCGAGTTCCTCCTACCCGACAACATTCATCCTAGGAATTTTGTGGAACCTAAAGAGGGTCTTCGTCGGAAATTTCTAAGGGACATATATCTATCCTAGGAATTCGTGGAACCTCAAGAGCTGCCAGCAGGAGCCTAACGAGTCCCTATGGGATTACATCCATAGGTTCTCAAAGCGATGCAACTCTCTTTCTAATGTCGTCGACACAGACGTCATTAGCGCATTCCTCTCTGGGACAACCTGTGAGTCCTTGATCCACAAGCATGGCTGTCTGAAGCCCTATACCACCCACGACCTACTCGACATCACCACAAACCATGCCTCCCATGTGGAGGCGGTTGGGGCAGTCTTCAGCGGCGGTCGGGAAAGGGGCAAGGCCAAGCGTGAGGACCAAAGCAAGGACCCCTCCATGTAAAAGGGTAAGAAGAACAAGAAGGATCAACGTCGACCAGCCAACCCAACTTTTGTCGCCGCAGCCGATCGTGCGGGCAAGTAGCCCTAGTAGGGCTAGCCCGACCACTTTGATAAGCTCATGGAGAGTCCATGCACCAACCACACCTACCCCGTTAAGTACCTCTACAAGGACTGTGAGCTCCTCAAGCATTTTTTGTGATAGGACGACAAGCCGAAGGAAGGGAAGGGCAAGGAGGAGGCCAAGAAAGGAGGCACAATGGGCAAGGATGATGATGGCTTCCCCAACCCCGAGGAATGCCTCATGATCTTTGGGGGATCCGATGCCATCCACTCTAAGCGCCAGCACAAGGTATGCTATAGAGAGGCATGTGCCACCCAGTCGACCGTTCCCTCTTTCCTTAGTTGGTCGGACTCCCCAATCACTTTTGATCAGAGAGACCATCCTTCCCATGTCGCCCAACCGGGTCGCTACCCGCTCATCGTCAACCCCATCATCCACAAGAAGTGCCTCACCAAGGTGCTGATGGACAGAGGCAGCGGCCTCAACATTCTCTATGTCTATACCCTCAACGCCATGTGCATCCCTTGGTCGAAGCTCCGCCTAGTGAGCTCTCCCATCCACGATGTGATCCTAGGGATGCAGGCATACCCACTCGGGGCAGATCGACCTGACCATCATATTTGGCAACTGAGCCAACTTTCGCTCGGAGGTCCTCACCTTCGAGGTTGTGGACTTTCTAGAGTCCTACCACGCCATCTTGGGATGGCCATGCTATGCCAAGTTCATAGCAATCCCCAACTACACCTACCTCAAGTTGAAGATGCCAGGACCAAATGGCGTCATCACCGTGGGTAGCACCTTTTTGCACACCTACACATGCGACCACGAGCATTATGAGCTCACCACAGGCGTCATCAACTCTGTCGAGCTTCCAGAGCTTAGGAATTTGTTGACTCTAGCAGTCCCAGACTGCAATGAGCTAACCTCCTTGAGTGCCTTCCACCCGACCAAGGAAACCAAGGTGGTGGGGATCGACCCCGCCGACCTGACCAAGATGGTGCGGATCGGGACCAAGCTCTCGACCAAATAGGAAAGCGAGCTCGCTGACTTTCTACGCGCCAATCACGATGTCTTATCGTGGAAACCTTTTGACATGCCGGGCATACCAAGGGAGGTCACCGAGCATGCATTATGCCTTGTCCCAGGCTCAAAGCCCACCAAGCAATGCTTGCGTCGCTTTGATGACAAGAGGCGTAGGGCCATAGGTGAGGAGATCGCCAAACTCCTAGCAGCTGGGTTCATCAAAGAGGTATACCACTTTAGCTGACTAGCTAATCCTGTTCTTGTGAAAAAGAGGACCGGGAAATGGAGAATGTGTGTTGATTATATTGGCCTCAACAAGACATGTCCAAAGGACCATTTTCCTTTGCCACGCATAGACTAGATAGTCGACTCCACCTCAGGATGCGAAATCCTCTCCTTTTTGGATGCCTACTCTGGCTACCACCAGATCATGATGAAAGAGTCTGACCAGGTCATGACTTTATTCATCACCCCATATGGTTCGTATTGCTACGTAACCATGCCTTTTGGTCTAAAGAACGTCGATGCCACCTATCAATGGTGCATGTAGCGATGCTTCGCTAACCAAATCGACCCGTCTGACTAGCCTGACCAAGTCGAGCGGCCGAAACCAACAATCGTCATCTATGTAGATAACATTCGCAAACCTTTGAAGGTCCAATATCAAATTGAATCCCAAAAAATATGTTTTCAGAGTTCCGAAGGGGAAGCTCCTTGGATACATCATGTCTGAGCACGGCATCGAAGCCAACCTCAAAAAAATCACGGCCATATCCAACATGGGCCCTATATGCAATGTCAAGGGCATACAGAGGCCCACTGACCATTTGGCCGCCCTAAGCTAATTCATCTCTCGACTAGGGGAATAGGGGATGCCTCTCTATAAACTTCTCAAGAAGACAAACGCATTTGTTTGGACAAAGGAGGCACAACAGGCTTTGGAAAGCCTCAAAGCATCACTGACGTCGGCCCTAGTCCTCATCGCTCTTGAACGGAGAGAACCTCTCCTCCTCTACATCGCAGCAAACAAACACGTTGTGAGTGCCGCCCTCATCGTCGAAAGGGAGGAGCCAGGATGCCCCCTAAAGGTTCAATGATCGGTGTACTTCATTAGTGAGGTACTGTGGGGGGTATGACCCTAGATACCCATAGTAGACCACATGGGCTGCGCACCCAGGGGTGGCCTAGCCCACAAGACGAAGCCTTGCGAGGCATGACTCTGCTCGGCGCCTCCCACAAGACATCTAGAGGATATCCTAAAGATACTGTGAGATCTGTTAGGATATGTATGATCCCTAGATTCTTGTAATTAGTTATTACTTTCTGGTTATCCCCTAGATCTAACCGACTTGTAACCCTACTCCCCGGACTATATAAGGCGGGCAGGGACCCCCTCCAAACTCATGCAATATCAGACGATAGACAATACAAACCAATAGACCATAAAGTAGGATATTATGTCATACTGGCGGCCTAAACCTGTCTAACTCGTGTGTCTCTGTTGCCTTCTTATTCTTGATCTCATGCTCCCCTGTCGATCAATCTACCTTCGTGGAATACCCCTTGGAGGACTGTCAACGATATTCTATTGACAGTTGGCGCGCTAGGTAGGGGCTGTGCGTGCTGTTTTCCTTATCAAACAAGATAATTTTTTCCACAGGCTCTTCATCCCTCCCACAGTCCGGCCAGATCTTCACGGTCGGATCGATCTCGTGGATCATCAACGCTGACGGAGTCGGAGAGCTCCTTGAGCCGGTGCAGATCGATTCTGCTCCGACCACCCCCACGCCTACAATAGTAGATTCGATCTTGGAACCACTTCTGAGGTCGCCTTCATCAACGACTCGCCACCCGCTTCCTCACTACCAGAGGAGGCAGATCAACAACGACGATCTGATCATATCAATCGATTAGATCTATTAGAGGCTACTCGGAAAACTCCAGGAGTTGCGGCTCTACCCTTCGGGTTCACCAACGCCACCACCGCTTACCAACATGCCCTGAGGGGTAGATTTGCCGACCAGGTTGAAGACGTCCATCCTCTCGCTGGCCCGATAGCGCCATACACCACCGACCAGTCTTTCTGTCTAAAGCTAAGTCACATTTTAATATTCTTCTAAATATTCTCCAATCTCCGTATATCACTATAATGTTTCTCTGAACTGTTTTCTCCATATTTGTGCTCCGAACGATTTTCCGAACCTCCGAATAGTTATGTTGATGCTCGGACGCCTCCAGAGATGACCTTGTCTTCGGCTCCTCCCTACACGTGCTACGGGCTCCGCGCTCTGCATTATGGGTGGTCGGCTGCGGTTCCTTGGTCACGCCTGTTCCTCCTACACGTGCATGGGCTCTGCGCTCGATGTTATGGTTAACAAGCTAGCTAGGGCTAGAGACTCAGCTACACACTAACTATTCGGGCGATTTATATTAAACATAAATAAATCTTCACACCAACTAATCGCCAAGCTATTTACGCTATTTCATCGCCATTGCTGATTTTTCTCTGGAGCTCATATATTTTTACATCATGTACTACCCATTCTACATGTTTGTATTGCAGGGTCATCGTCCAGGTGATCAGGACCACCTGGTGCTTGGACTTCTCCATCGATCAACTAGGTCGGACCGCTTGGTTCATGGACTCCGTCGCCGACTAGTTGATCGGACTATTCACCGATTGCTTTTACTCAATGCTCACTTCACCGCCGACAAGTTGACCAGACTGTTCATCGCTCGTGCTTCATCGTTAGCTCAACCAAGGACTCCTCAGCGCTTGGTTTCTTCATGCTTGAGGAGTAAGTGGGCACACTTCACCGCACGGACATCGCCAACTACGTCGGGGACTCCTCAGTCCTCGGACCTCGCCAGCTATGCCAAAGACTCCTTAGTCCTCAGACCTTGCCAGCTTCGCCTAGGACTCCTCGGTGCTCAGACATCGCCGCCTACGCTGGGGACTCCTCGGTGCTTGGTCATCGTCGGCGACACCGGGGACTCCTTGCTCCTCGGTGCTCGGACATCGCCGTGATGCCGAGGACTCCTCGGTGCTTGGTCATCGCCAGCGATGCCAGGGACTCCTCGCTCCTCAGTGCTCGGTCATCGCCAGCGACGTCAGGGACTCCTCGTTCCTCAGTGCTTAGACATCGCCAGCGACGCTAGGGACTCCCCGCTCCTCGGTGCTCGGTCATCGCCAGCGACGCCAGGGACTCCTCGCTCCTCGGTGCTCAGTCATCGCCAGCAACGTTGGGGATTCCTCGCTCCTCGGTGCTCGGTCATTGCTAGCGACATTGGGGACTCCTCGGTGCTCTGTTATCGCCGGCGACGTCGGGGACTCCTTACTCCTTGGTGCCCGGACATCGCCAGCGACGCCGAGGACTCCTCGCTCCTCGGTGCTCGATCATCGCCAGTGATGCTGGAGATTCCTCGTTCCTTAGTGCTTAGACATCACCAGTGACACTAGGGACTCCCCGCTCCTCGGTGCTCGATCATCGCCAGCGACGCTAGGGACTCCTCGCTCCTCGGTGCTCGGTCATCATCGGCGACGTCGAGGACTCCTCACTCCTCAGTGCTCAGACATCGCCAGCAACGCCGGGGACTCCTCGGTGCTCAGTCATCACCAACAACGCCAAGGACTCCTCGCTCCTTGGTGCTCTATCATCGCCAGTGACACCGAGGACTCCTCGCTCCTCGGTGCTCAGACATCGCCAGCGATGTTGGGGACTCCTAGCTCCTCGATGCTCGGTCATCGCCAGCGATGCTAGGGACTCTTTGCTCCTCGGTGCTCGGTCATCGCCAGCGACGCTAGGGACTCCTCGCTCCTCGGTGCTCGGTCATCACCAGCAATGCTAGGGACTCCTCGCTCCTCGGTGCTTGGACATCACCAGCGACGCCGGGGACTCCTCACTCCTCGATGCTCGATCATCGCCAGCGACACCAGGGACTCCTCGCTCCTCGGTGCTCGATCATCGCCAACGATGCTGGGGACTCCTCGCTCCTCGGTGCTCGATCATCGCCAGCGACCCCAGGGACTCCTCGCTCCTTGGTGCTCGATCATCACTAGCGATGTCGGGGACTCCTCACTCCTCGATGCTCGGTCATCACCCACGACACCGGGGACTCCTCGCTCCTCGGTGCTTGGTCATCGCCAGCGACGCTGAGGACTCCTCACTCCTCGGTGCTCAGACATCACCAGCAACGCTAGGGACTCCTCGCTCCTCAGTGCTCAATCATCGCCAGCGACATCAGGGACTCCTTGCTCCTTGGTGCTCAATCATCGCTAGTGACGTCGTGGACTCCTCACTCCTCGGTGCTTGGTCATCGCCAGCGACGCTAAGGACTCCTCACTCCTCGATGCTCGGTTATCACCAGCGACATCGGGGACTCCTCGCTCCTTGGTGCTCGGACATCACCAGTGACACCGAGGACTCCTCGCTCCTTGGTGCTTGATCATCGCCAGCAATGCTGGGGACTCCTTGCTCCTCAGTGCTCAGTCATCGCCAGTGACATCGGGGACTCCTTGCTCCTCGGTGCTCGATCATCGCCAGCAACGCTGGGGACTCCTCGCTCCTCGGTGCTCAGTCATCGCCAGCGACGTCGGAGACTCCTCGCTCCTCGGTGCTCAGACATCGCCAATGATGCTGGGGACTCCTCTCTCCTCGATGCTCAGTCATCGCTAGCGATGCTGGGGACTCCTCACTCCTCGATGCTCGGATCTTGCTACATCTCATTAGTGTGCTATCAAGCTGCTCCATGTTGTTCGGATCAGGGTGCTGATCTTGGGCGGTGCGTCTAGGGTCTTAATACGCGCATGTCAAACAACGTCGGCAAGCTTTCTTTTTCTTTGACCCTGCTACAAGATTCATTCTTCATCTTCCAGCAGGCTCAGGGACTAAGTGGGCACACTTCACCTTACGGTGAATGTGCTTGTTCTCATCTCGAGGCTACGCTCGAGGACTGGCTGCCTGCTCGACTGGTCTTCTACTTTCTGACCCTGGCACCACATGACTACGTCACCTACTGTTAGGCTCGGGGACTAGCTATGGGGGGTATGACCCCGGATACCCATAGTAGACCACATGGGCTATGCCCCCAAGGGTGGCCTAACCCACAAGACGAAGTATTGCGAGGCACGGCTCTGCTCGGTGCCTCCTACAAGACATCTAGAGGATATCCTGAAGATACTGTGAGATCTGTTAGGATATGTATGATCCCTAGATTCTTTTAATCAGTTATTACTTTCCGGTTATCTCCTAGATCTAACCGACTTGTAACCCTGCTCCTCGGACTATATAAGGCAGGCAGGGACCCCCTCCAAATTCATGCAATATCAGATAATAGACAATACAAACCAACAGACCACAGGAGTAGGGTATTACATCATACTGATGGCCTAAACATGTCTAACTCGTGCGTCTCTGTTGCCTTCTTGTTCTTGATCTCACGCTCCCCTGCTGATCAATCTAACATCATGGGATACCCCTCGGAGGACTGCCGATGATATTCTGTCGATAGGTACTCACTGACGCTAAGGCTCGATACCCTTAGGTGTAGAAGCTTCTGTATGCCATGCTGATGGTGACCCGAAAGCTCCTGCACTACTTCACCGACCACAAGGTCATGGTTGTCATCTCGTACCCACTGGGAGACATCATCCACAACCACGATGTCGTGGGATGAATCTCCAAGTGGGCTCTTAAGCTCATGGGTCACGACATCAGGTATGTCCCTTGCACCACTATCAAGTCTCATGCTCTCGCTGACTTCATCAGTCGAATGGATGGAAGTCCACCTCTTGACCCTAGACATCACCCATGAGTACTGGACAATGTACTTCGATGGGTCGGTTATGGCACCTGGCTCAGGGACTAGAGTGGTTGTGATCTCCCTAGATGGGAGCAGGTTCTGCTACACAATCCTGTCTCCACTTTTCGCCCTTAAACAACACCATGGAGTATGAGACCCTCATCAACGGACTGCGCGTTACCATCGAGCTTGGCGCTATGCGGCTGTACGTCTATGGTGACTTGGAGTTGGTCATCAACCAAGTCATGAAGGAGTCCTCCTACAAAAGCCCTCTCATGGCAGCATACTACTTGGAGGTGCGCAAGCTCGAGGACAAGTTTCGAGGGATCGAACTACATCATGTCCTCCGAAAGGACAATGATGCCACTGATTTCCTCATAAAATTGGCCGCTAGGTGGGTTCCATCTCTAGATGGGGTCTTTATCAATGATCACCATGAGTCGTCTGCCCACGTTCTAGAGAATCTGATCTAGACACACTCCGACACCAATCTAGCACTCGGGGGCTCTGACCTCCTAACGTGCCTCGACCCCGACCAAGTGCTCGGGGGCTCTGAACCTCGGTGCCTCCATGACAATGTCGCCCACTGATATCACCATGGTGGCACTCGACCAGGCTGATTGGAGAGCACCACTACTCGCCTACCTCCTCGAGGAGTTTCTCCCACTAGAAAGGACTAAAGCGCGACAAATCACTCGATGCGTCAAGACATTTGTCGCCTTCGGTGACAAACTTTACAAGCGAAGTCCATCGGGAGTACTCATGAAGTGCATCCTGACCGAATAAGGGAAACAGCTCCTCCTTGAGGTCCATGTCGGAATCTATGGACATCACGCGACCCCAAGGTCATTGGTCGGGAAAGCCTTTCACCAATGTTTTTACTAGCCACTACGCTGTGAGATATAGAGGAAGTTGTTTGTAGGTGTGAAGGATGCTAGTTCTATGCTTGGCACACTCATCTACCAACATAGGAGCTTCAGACCATCCCCATCACCTGGCCATTTGTAGTCTAGGGCCTCAACATGGTTGAACCCCTCAAAAAGCCCCAGGCGGCTTCACTCACCTGCTCATAGCGGTGGACAAATTCTCCAAGTGGATAGAGGCAAAGCCTATCACCAATATCCACTCAGAAGAGGCGGTCATGTTCTTCCTCGATATCATCTATTGGTTTGGTGTTCCAAACTATATCATCACCGACCATGAAACAAATTTCACCGGGAAGAAGTTCCTAGACTTCTATGTCGGATATGGCATCAGGATTGATTGGGCCTTGGTCGGGCACCCGCATACCAACGGTCAGGTTAAGCGGGTCAATGGCATGATCCTCCAAGGACTCAAGTCCCGCATCTTCGACCGACTCAAGAAGTATGTCGGGTGATGGGTTGTAGAGGTTCCAACGATCCTCTAGAGCCTAAGAATGATGCCAAACTGGTCCATAGGGTTCACCCCTTTCTTCCTTGCATACAGAGCCGAAGCAGTGTTGCCCTCTGACCTCGATCATAGCTCCCTGAGAGTAAAGGCCTTCGACCAAGATTGAGCCATAGAGGCTCAGTAGGATGCAGTCAACCTGCTCGAGGCTCATGAGATGACCATTATCTGCTCTGCTTGTTACCAGCAAACTCTCCGTAGGTACCATGAAAGAAAAATTAAGGGGAGAATCCTCGAGGTTAGTGACCTTGTACTCCAAAGGAACCAGTCAACCAAAGAGAAACATAAACTCTCTCCACCATGGAAAGGACCCTACATAGTGACGAAGGTGATCTAGTTGGGTGCCTACCGGCTGAAGGACGATAACGACAACATTCTCACCAACACATGGAATATCGAATAGTTATGTCATTTCTTCCCTTAAAACTCGGTCTTACCATTCTCTTTCCATTCAACATTTGCTCCTACAGCCACCCCAGCCTGAGCACTCTTGGTCTGGGTCACTTGGGGGCTCCATGGGGGTGCGATACCACCCTCCTCTTTTACTATCATATAGTAATACTTTTCGCCGAAACGAAAGGGCGTCACCCAAACAAAAGGGCATTATGTTCCTTTGATTACCCTATGTAACTTGTGTTTTAACCTCCCAACCGATCACAACCCACCATGACCTATGGTTACAAGTAGCTAAGCCTCATGGGCCATGCTTGGATTCTTAATGTTGCAGCCTATGGGTCAATGGGTAGGTGCGAAAAAGAAAGGACAAAAAACAAAGCTACGCTAGGGTAAAAACAAGGGCGGATGGGATAAGCTTCCCCTCATGAGTGATTTCATCACAAAACAAACTTAGAATATTCACAAATGTAAAGTTATTCACACTGGGCTCCCCCCCAAACTCATCTCTTACATGAACTGACTATTTCTACTCTAAACTCTATTATGGCCTCCCAGCGGCATCGGCTGACGGTACAGTCGATAAGGACAAAGGCAGCTCGCTTCCGGTCGGGACGACATTTGGCTCTATTGGGGGTGGGACAACGCTCACCTCTAACCCGATCTCCACTCCCTCCATAGGCTAAACGACATCTTCCTGGCACATGTCTTCATCCATGGATGAACGATGAGCCTCCATCACCCACTGCGTGGTGACATGCTCGGCAACCATCTATGCATGTGGCACCAAACTCTCCCGCAATGCATGGATTTCATCTACTGCTCCACCCATTGGTGTATCCTCTGCAGATGGCCACAAAGTCTAGATCAGGGTGATGGGTCACCATCGAGGTTAGCACCCTTGTCGTTCCGTAGAACATGCCGTCGGAGATGAGCGCCCAAACTTCATTCGGGACCTCCGCCAGCTGGACGATGGGCATACTAGTGCTTGGTCCCAACCCAAACACCTCAGAGAAGACCACCTGCGTGATCTTGTGAATCTAGGCGAGCTCCCCCTCAAGAGCGCATTGCTCCTCAAGGGACCAGGCTAGCGCCTCCACGCCTCGACCAACCACCGCTTTGATCGTCTCTAGCTCTTGCTCCAGAGAGTCGATCTTTCCACCCAGTTCTAGAAAAAGACAACAAATTTAGAAGCAAAGGAAAGGAAAAATCAAGGCATCAACCAAGGATAGAACATATACGTACCAAGGTGAGCACTTTTGAGAATGGAGAGCAATTCCTCTTGCCGGGTCACCCTCTTGAGCAGTCGAGCATTTGAAAGCTCTAGTTTGATTTTGGTGAATTGATGGAATCCTAAGTGCTAACCTAGTTTATCAAGTGATCATGATATAGGTAGCACACTCCAAGTGGTGAAGCAAATGAAGATCATGACATGATGATGGTAATGCCATGATGATGATCAAGTGCTTGGACTTGAAAAGAAGAAAGAGAAAAACAAAAGGCTCAAGACAAAGGTATAAATGATAGGAGCCATTTTGTTTTGGTGATCGAGACACTTAGTGAGTGTGAGCACATTTAGGATCGATAGCCATACTATTAAGAGGGGTAAAACTCATATCGAAATGTGGTTATCAAAGTGTCACTAGATGCTCTAACTAATTGCATATGCATTAGGATCTAGTAGAGTGCTAACACCCTTGAAAATATTTGTGAAAATATGCTAACACATGTGCACAAGGTGATACACTTGGTGGTTGGCACATTTGAGCAAGGGTTAGAAACTTCACCGGTAGAGTGTCCGCCCATAGAGTGCGGATAGTCCAATGGTGCCATCGGCGCTCTAAACTTAGGTGAATGTGGTCACTGTAAGTGACCGGATGCTGGTCTCTAAAGGACCGACGCGTTCGGTCAGTAGCAGCAGAAGAAGCACAGCGTTGGTCATTCGACTGGACGCTGGCGCTGAAACGACCGAACACTAGCTGGCTATGTTCGGTCACACTGACATGGTCATGCACATGGGAAATGCCAAGTGACCGGATGTTGGGTGAGTCCGGTCAGTGAAAAATCATCTCTGGATGCTTATTGGAAATGATCGGACACTGAGGTCCAGCGTCCGGTCACTTCGCAGCAGCAGCGTCCGGTCATCACTTGATCATTGAGATCGAGCGCTCAGTATTTAAAGAGAGGAGACATGTGGCACGTATCGCGTGACCGAAAGCTAAGGTCCAACGATTCGGTCAATATGACTGGAGCGTCCGGTAGCCCCGTGTTGTGCCCAGTGAAGGGGTACAATGACTCTATTTCATGGGGACTTCTATTTAAGCCCCATGGCCGGCTCTAGCTCACTCTCTTGGCCATTTACATTGACATAGCAACCTTGTGAGCTTAGCCAAAGCCCTCCCACTCATCTCCATCATTAATTCATCATCTTTGTGAGATTGGGAGAGAATCTAAGTGCACTTGCTTGAGTGTTTATATCTAGAGGCACTTGGTGTTCGTGTTTTGCTGTGGGATTCGCTTGTTACTCTTGGTGGTTGCCACCACCTAGATGGCTTGGAGCAGTGAGGATCATCGAGTGGAGACTGGTGATTGTCTCTGGCTCTGATCATGGTGATTGTGAGGGGTTCTTGACCTTTCCCTGGTAGAGAGCCAAAAGATACTCTAGTGGATTGCTCATGACTTGTGTGATCCTCATCTTGTGTTGCTTGTGTGGCACCCTATTGAGGGTTTGGCATGTGATGCCAATTAGCTCATGAACCTCCAAGTGAGTGAATCGCCACAACGAGGAGTAGCTTACCAGCAAGCAAGTGAACCTCGATAAAAAATCATTGTGTTCATCATTTGATTCTGAGGTGATTGGTCTTTATTGGTATTCATTCTTGTGATTGATTGGCTCCTTCTTCGACACAGCGGTATAAACAAATTGCTCACTCTCTTTACTATTACCGTAAACTAGTTGTCAAGCTCTTTAGTGTAGCTAGTTGTGAGAGCTTGTTAGTTTGGTTAGTGTGGCTCTTTAGTTAGCTTTTGAGAGCACACTAACTTAGTGTAGTGTCATAGCTATTGTGTGGATAGAAACTATATAAACTAGAATTGTGGTAGGTGGCTTGCATTTTTAGAAGGCTAGCGCAACACTTGCTTCACCTCATAATTATCCTAACCGGTTTGTTAAGTGTTGTTATAGAAATTTTTAATAGGCTATTCACCCCCCTAGCCATTAGGACCTTTCAGCGTTTGACTCCTCTACCCTGAGTATCTACCCCCAGAGCGTAACCACTTCTTGTTTGACGTTTGACTAGGCCTTCCACTCTGCCTCTAGAGCCTCCAAGGACTTCCGAAGCGCCACCTCGGTCTTCACCAAATGGACCTTCATCGCGTCAAGTTCCTGCTCGGCAGCAGTCGTTCGCTCGACTGCACGTAGCTCCACGACACGTGCTCCTGTCGCCTCGGCCGCTCAATCTTGAGACTCATGGTGGATGGACTCTGGCTAGTGCTAGAGCTCGTCAACCCACCACAACGCCGTTGCTTCTTGCTCCATCCAATCGTGCTCCTCCTGAAGAAATCGAGACTTACGGATCGATATCATCTCAAGATCCTATGAGACAAGAAGTAGCCATGCTGAGACAGCCATTGAAAGGCCAAGGAGTCAAGGACAACACCAAAAACACAGAGAACTTACCTCTACAATGCATGGTAGGTCGACTATCATGGCCTGATGGACGAGCTCAACCCTCTCCAAGGCCTCCTTGAGCCTCGCCTTAGTAAGGGCGAGATCGGACTCAATCGATAGTCCTCTCTCCCCTGAGCAGGTGCTAGAGCTTCACCTCCTCCTCATCACAAAGGATGAACCGAGCCTTTCCCAACTCACTAGGGTAAGGCTACAGTAGCTCACAGGGTCGCCCCCGACCCACTAGAAGATCTAGCCATCGTAGTATCATGCGATGACCAGATCATCACCAGCTCTCGAGACAGTAGGATGGCTGATGGCTCCACCCTAGTGTCTTCCTCATCTGAAGAAGGGGATGTCCACCGCTAGGACTCCATAGCTCACCGATAGATGCACTACCTCTGGCCTGGTCGTGGTTCCTCCCGACCCCTCTAGCTCTGACCAAGCGGGCAAACCATGCACTCCTCTGCTAGGTGAGGCAGGGAGCCTAGTTTCCCTCCTCTCCTCCTCCACAACTGTTGGGGGAGGAACTGCAAGAGTCACCTTCGACCCGACCTCCGTCGTCACCACGAGGATCACCGCCACCACTACCGTAACCCGGGCATAGGAAATAAGGCGCAACCACACACAAACAATACTCCACCTTCTCAGGTAGGGTTTGGAAGGGCCCACCAATGGAATCTCCATCGAGGAGAGGCCAATGGGTCACCCAAGTCGATGGGATGGCTCGGGCATCTACCGAGAGATAGGTAAGGAGTAGCAGGGATGCCTCATGCGGGTTGTGTTGACCCTATCATGAACAACGAACATGAATCTCATTCGGACATATCTGATAGGAGCTCCCTAGACCTGTCACTCGAGCCATCGAGGTAACCTTACCAAACCCCCTTTTTTGTTTTCTAGTGCATAATCATTCATTCATCTATTCTCATGCATGCATTCATACATTCATCCATACATTCATCCCATACATTCAAGCATTGCATATGTAGTTGTTGCATCATAGAGCTTCGTGTTGTGTCATGAAGCAGTAGTCGCCTCATTCGATATGAGTGACGACTGACCAAGGTTCGAAGGCCAACCCGCAAAGGCCTCGAGGCGACCTCGCGTCAAATAGAGCCAGGGGAGAAAATGTAGATGAGCCCCAGTGGCCCTCGCCTGGTCCACTCATAAGCGGATAGGGTCATCTCGACCTTCTTATTTGATCCTAACGTCGAGCCATGCCCATAGAATCTCTTTCGAGGGCAAGCCAGCGGGCCACCTGAGTCGATCTCTAGAACGGCTCGGACATCTACCAGGAGGCAGGTTAAGGAGTAGTGAAATGCCACATTAGGGCTATGCCAACCCCATTACAAACAACGGACCCTAGATTCCACTTGGACATACCTATTATTAAGCTTATCGAGCGCGTCACTCAAGCCATCGAGGCAAGCGACATTACCTCAACCCCTCCTGGTTGTGGAAACCGTGGACGGGGTAACACACAAAACTAGACCGACGCCTCAGCCATGCCTGACACTTGGGTTGGCGCCCAACACTCGGGTTGGTGCTCCGTCTCGCTGATCAGCCTAGATACATAATGACAGGCCGAAAGAACGATCTGGTCCCTAATTGGAAGGCCTAGCCAAGGTGGGGACACAGTCTGACTCCAACCTCCTTTTCCGACCGGGGATACACTGGACCTCTTCTCATGGCTCTTCCCCGACCGATATGGTCGGGGCCGACTGTGAACGACCGACCAGGGGACACCCGCTCAGTGAGGGCCCAAAGATCAGGCAGAGCAGATAAGGTAAGGCGCTCAAGTCAAACCGCAATACCGAGGACCGTACCTACCATACCCTACTGCACCTGCAAGACGGTGCCACCAGGCCATGCCAGATGGGCACTATGCAACCTTCCAAGCATGTTAGAACACAAATAGTATTGTAGGTATCCGACGTTTGCCATACCAGGCGAACACAGTAGAGCCTGCCACATGCATCTAGACATAAACAACACTATGGGCGCCGATGACCGTCTCGTACCCGACAGCGTGGACAACAAGACTAGGTAGCACATGTATACATTCTCTCTCTTTCTCTGACTTGTAAGGCCATCCCCTTTGACTATAAAAGGGGATGGGCTCTCTCCTAAAAAGCTCTCTGGCTCTCTAGCTCTCCTCAAAAAAGAGAAGCTAGACAATTCGAGCACTCGAGGACCTAAGAACTCGAATAACTCAATAGCTCTATAACTCTAAAGCTACACAGAGCATACGCTCCAATACTTAGCGCATGATAGAGCCCCCGTCATTCTTGGCCCTTCGGTTCAGAGTCCGACCGGGCCTTTAACACCCCCTTCTTATTCCTACTCGTTTGTAACCCCACAACAAACTTCGAGCACCTGAGCTTAGGAATAAAGTCACCGACCAACTAAAACTGGACGTAGGGCACGTTGCCTGAACTAGTATAAATACTATGTCATTGAGTGCTAGGCCACATCCGATCACAACACATGACAAAACTATAAATATTTACTTGTTGATCACTTTTCGCACCGACAACGACATTAATGCAACATCGTAGAAGGTCATATCTCTTGTAGTGAATATTAGCACTCATGTAAATCTATTATCTAACTTTCATGGTTGTCAAATTGAAAGTGCCATGCTAGGCATTAACATATTTTTGTTTGTTACTACGTTTTCATGTCAGAAACATGCAATGCTATGATACTATTAAAAAACAATACTATGATTCCTTATTTAAGAAGCTGCAACTGGACACTATTCTCTTCATTATTTGAGTGTACATATTCCCAATAGCCATCGCAACTACTTTCAAATTGATTTGGTTACCCAACACCAAGTTTCACCATATTTTTGCCATGCTTCAGTTTAATTAATACACTAAACCATGCAACAATCCTTACATGGTTGCTAAGATCTAAAATTCTAACTCATGCTTATCATCCCATTTTCATTATTAAAAAAGGTAGTTCAGATTCCTTGGCTACCACAATCACATATAGTCTGTGGTATTCACCCATCAACCTCAGGTGCTACCGGTGTAGGTTTGCAAGTCTGCTCTCCCATTAAGACATTTTGGACCAAGATTATGTTGCTTGCACTGCTCCAAAGGCCCCCACTATGACTAGGGCTGGGTGGGTGTTAGATATGTATATATCTAGGGGTCCTTTTGTAATTATACCGACATCCTTGTGACTATATATATGAAAGTCAACCCTCCATAATGGGTGTGCGGTGTTGTGTTATCTCTCTACACATACCATGACATCAGTTTTTCTCCCGCATAAAGATCATCTAACAGTGAAACATGGATTGGCATTAAATGTTCAAATTTTGGTTCCATCACGAGAGAAACCATATATTTCAATCATGAGGTGTTATATCCAAAGAGAATACTTCTTGGCAAATCATTTCATTTAAGCGCTCCATGTCCATCCTAGCATTTTCTAAATTGCATCTCCTTAAATCACTAGTTTGGATGTTTGAAAACCAAACATTCTTTTCCATTTTTGCTTCATCGATGACAAAATTTTTAGCGCTAAATAGCCCGCACAAGGAAAACTCGAGCTTGTGCAGAGTTTTCATCAAAACATACACCAATCCAACAATTATTTTCAACTATTTATTCGTCTGGAAGGAAAACTATTGTGCTAAGCTATGTGGGACTACGACAATATCTATTTTCCCTCTTCTTCACATAAAAACTGGTGATGTTTATTAATCAGTGTGCACTCTGATCATTAGCTTCACCAGAAAGCCCTTGTAAACCAAAAGCATGAAGATGAATAATTTTAGCAAAAAAATGATGGTTACATCGAAGGATTTGAGTTTGATAGTTACTGTTTACAGCATAAAAGAATAATTTCATCATATAAAACTTACTTCTTCATCAAAAAGTACCCTTTTCAACCAATCTCTTCTTATCACTTTTTTTATCATCGATACAAATATGCGCGGCATGATTATGATCAGACATGGGAATAATTATGCCTCCTCTTCAAGTAATCTGCTTAAGATGAAAAAAATATGAATACTTCAAGATAACAACTTGTGAAATGGAGTTTCCAATAAGTGTGGAAAGATAAGCCACTTTTCTAAAGTTTATCCCAATCCATCAATGTGTGGACGATGTAACAAGGAGGGTCATGTACCTAGAACCCATACAACCAAAATGCCATGGGAATACATCTCCCCTTTCTTTGATTTTTTTTGCTTATCGGGGATTTCACTTCTATCAATAGTGTTGTGTTTGATCTTGGTATCAACTGCTAAATGATATGTCCAATACAACCCTTATAACTATCATTGTTCGGGTAGCAACTGCTAAATAGGTTAAAAATGAATTTAAACTCAAAGTTGATCCTACATCCTCATGGAGATGGTTTGCAAAGAAAATAAATATAAAATGAGGTTCCCTGCTGCCAAGGCAATTGAGGATATAGCTTACTTCAAAGAAATGAGGTGTTCAAAGTTGAAAAATGGAACTCTGCTACTAGTTCCAAGGCCCCCCTTGATGTGGCTTGGTTTAGAATTAAAGGTGTACTAGAGAAGGTATGCATGGTTGTCTCAAAAGTGGGGTTCCACTTGAAGTGGATCAGGAGAATTTGACAAGCAAGAATATGTCAAGGTTGAAGGGGACCGTGACGCCTAAGAGGGGGGGGTGAATTAGGCAACTTAAAATTCTAATTCTAAACTATGGCCTCTTTTTCTAACCTTAGCAAAACCCATGCAAAAGATAAACTATCTAAATGTGCAACTACAGTTTTGCTAGTGTGTTGCTATCTCTACCATAAAAGGAGTAATACAATCAATGTAAATACGGAAGCTAAAGAGCAAGGTAGGGATATGCAAACTCCCATCAACGACTCTGGTATTTTTACCAAGGTATCGAGAAGCACGCAAGCTTCCCCCTAGTCCTCGTTGGAGCCTCTCACAAGGAATCCCTCATAAGGGCCAAGCTCCCAGTCAGGTAACTCCATGGATAGCCTCAGGCCTTCCCCACGCACAAGTGGGTCTCCGACGTGCCTTCCGACAAGCCTCTCCCTGGATGCTCCCCACCGTCTTCACTATCAAGCTTCCAGTCGAAATGCCGTGGATCTTGTTCCCTCCTGGTACATGGTGGTGGACCACACCACAACCACGGTTGGTGTGATCTCGCAAGACTACAAGCCCCTCTAATGTACAACAATGGTGCACACAAGCACCGAGTGGTAAGAGGTATGTAAACCTCACTAAACACTAGGCCTAAACCTAGAGCAAGCGCATAAGCGGTAGTCTAATCAATCCTAAGCACTTCGCAAAGCACCTACGCTAATTACCTAATAAAACACTATGCACTATGCAAGTGGAGATCACTAAAATGGTGTATCAACACCCTAGATATGTTTCCTCAACTCCACACATCTCATTCGGCCGGTTGGGGGTTGTATTTATAAGCCCCACTGAGAAAGTAGCTGTTGGGGACGAAATTCCGCTTTTCTCCTACTGATCGAACGCTGATCACGTCCTGACCGGACGCGTTCGGTTGTCCCGACTGTTGGAGCCGCGATCTACTGATCGGACGCTGCCAACGTCCGGTCACATGCCACCGGACGCGTCTGATCACAAATTCACCGCTCTAGAACCTCTCTGTACTTGATCGGACACTGCTGTCCTATGTCCGGTCAGTTTGCCGTCAGTGTCCGGTCCAGCGTCTGGTCGCTACTACTGTTGCCGAGCCTCCTAATTGGAGCGTCCAGTCGCTTTTCTCCAGCGTGCGGTCCAGCGTCCAGTCACCTTTATGAGCTCGTTTTTTTGTGATCTTGCGTGCGGCTTAGTTCCTATCTTCGTGCTTGGACTTTGCTTGATATCTTAGGTCTTCTCTTGTGCTCCTAAGGTCTTCTTTGAGGTGTTGATCATCGGATCATCACGTCGCCTTTGTCCAAGTCACATCTTGCATCCTATTGAACTATAAAACAATCACTTGCAAATTCATTAGTCCAATTTGGTTGTGTTGGTCATCAAACACCAAAATCCAAAGTAAATGGGCCTAGGGTCTATTTTCCTTACAATCTCCCCCTTTTTGGTGATTGATGACAACACGACCAAAGCAAGCAAATAATAAAAAAAATGAATTTAAAACCTATCTACTTGCTAGGATGCAATGCAAGGGGACAAGGTTATATGATGCTAAAAGATACTACTTGTAAGACTACATAAAAACTTATCTTGCCCTTGCAAATGTCCCTATGTGGTATTATGGATTTAAGCCTTGTTTTCTACAAATTCTCCCTATTACAAAGACTAATCCATAATCCACTATCCTCCCTTTCTCGAACCATTATTACAAATTAATGTTTGTTTTTGGTCCTCTAAATTCTCCCCCTTTGGAATCAAACACCAAAAAGGAAGATATTAGTAGCACAAGTGAGGGTCAAACTTTGTGATCCTTTATGTGTAGAGTGGAATAGGTCACAAAATTTGACTCTCGCATTTTATAGATTAAGCTCCCCCTAAATATATGCATACATATGGTAGAAGGCAAAGCATATGCATAACTGGCAAATTATTGCACAAGGAAATTTAGTCTATATAATGCATGGAGAAAGCATATAAATATCAAAATAAAATCAACATGATGATATCAGTTTAGAAATACCACATGTGAAAACCAATTTGATTTCTACTACTTGCAATAGGTGGTGGATATTTGAAGTATGATGCTTATCTCCGGGGACTCCTATTTTCCTTGCAATGAGACTACTACACACATGATAAGCTTGAAAAGGTGTTAGTCTCAAAGTATCCAACTTGTAGAGTAACCTCCCACTAAATTTGTGCACACAAGTGTGGAATACTTGTAGGAAACGTGCACACTGATTTTAGAAAAATAAATACCACTTGAAAGATAACATCATATGAATGTGAGAGTCATTTTCGAAGGTGATATCGGGGAGAGATTATCTACAATTTAGACTTTGGCACATATTAGATGAACAATTGTAAGACAAGTTATGTGCCATGCTCCTAAACAATTTTAAACCATGTAGGATTGCTCCAAGGAATAAGAATGAAACCGAGCAAGCCTACCATATGAAATACCTAGTGTATGCATGAAAAAATATATAAGAATGCAAATGCAAACCTAGGCATGAAGAGTAACTAGATGCTAAAAGATACCAATTATAGGAAAAATCAAATCTAATACCAATTGAAATAAATTGAATCTAGTTACCTAACATGGGAAGGGGAATTTGAATCCATAGTATTCACTAACCCACTTAGCAATGTCTTTGTCTATCATGATGCACCCCATGAAATGCATCCACACTTTGCCAAGTCTCCAAATTCCCGAAGTCCATAGGACTTCTCACTTCCCTTTTGGGATCCAAACCTTCTTGGTGCTCTTCATATTAGAAATAATTTCCTTTGGCACCCAAAAGCGTTTGGCCCCATTGTTGGCTTGCTTGTTCACCTTGATGGCCACCACCTTGTCATTTTTCTTCATCTTCAAGAGATAAGGTGTGGAGGCCTTCTTGTCCACCTTGTTGGTGTAGGTATTGGAGAGCTTGCTTGTTTGCTTCTTCTCTTTCTTCTTTGCTCCTCCTCCATTCTTCACCTTGCACTCATAGGACTTGTGACCTTCCTTGTGGAGTTGTGGCACACGTAGCAAACCACGGTTTGTCCTTCATTAAGCTTCTTCACTCCCTTGACGGTGTTATCTTGATGAAGTTGGGCTTGCTTCGCCTTACCTTTCACTTAAGTCAAGTCCTTGGTGAGGCGAGCTACTTCTTGCTTGAGTTGCTCATTCTCCTTTGCAACCTCTTGTGTGCATGTATCTACAATAACTTTCTCAACACAAACTTGGTTGCACAAAGGTGAGTCTAAACATAAATCATTACAAGAAGTAGAGACATCCTTTTTAGACATGTTAGAACTTTTCCTTTTAGATGCCTTAGTAGGAGTTGTACTAACGGCTTCAAGATTAGCAACTTTATTAGTTAGCTCATCACAATGTTTGCACATGGTTTCTATTTTAGCAAGCAAACTTTTATATGCATCTTGTGAGCTAGCTAACTTTTCTTTTTAATTTTTCATTTTTCTTTACAAGTTGCTCATCATTGATTATGCATGCATTTGTTGTTGCGCTAGCCTCAAGTTGCTCAATTTTAGTAGATAGTTGAACATTAAGATTAGCAAAATTCTCATATTGTTCAAGCAAAGTTTTGTACGCTTCTTGTGAACTATCTAGCTTTTCTTTTATTTTCCCTAGCTTCATTTGTTGACTAGTACAAACTTTAGCATAATTAAGGTTTTGTTGCACAATTTCTTCATAAGAAGGCATATCATCATCACTATCACTCTCACTAGAGGATGAGCTTTCATTACCTCATGTCATAAGACACACACGAGAAGAGCTTGATGATGAGTGCTTGCACCCTCGCCTCTTGTGATGTTCTTCTTCACTTGAAGAATCATCCCATGTCCTTATTGATGTGAGGGCTTATTTCTTGCATGCCTTCTTCTTTTTCTTGGGTGTGGGCTTATTTGGACAAGCTTACACAAAGTGCCCCAACTCACCGCATCCATAGCATCCTCTCTTTCTTTGCTCATTTCTTTGATTTGTGAAAATGAGATCTTGGATTTGGATGGGCACACCCTTGACATTGAGCTTTTGGATCATCTTCTCCACCTTGTTGATTAGTTTGATTGATTCTTCATCAAGGTCGGAGGTGGAGGAGGAAGATTGATCATCATCACTTGAGTCTCCATCATCATCATCATCATCATCTTCTTCTTCTTCATCTTCACTTGAGGAGCTTGAGCTTTAGCTTGTCTCAACTTGCTTGCCCTTCATCTTCTTTTTCTCGCCACACACGAGAGCTTTGCCTTTGCTTGATGAAGAGGCTTCTTCTTGACCCATATTGCATGACATTTCAAATGCCACTATCTTGCCAATGACTATGGCTGGGGTCATGGTGCTCAAGTTCTCCATATTGTGAAGGATGGTGATGATGCTTGCATATTTCTTTTGTGGTAGCATGGAGATGATCTTCCTTATGATGTCTGCATCATCTAGCTTTGTTAGTCCTATTGAATGGAGCTCATTGATAATTAGATTCAAACGAGAATACATATCACGAACAAGCTCATCATCATTCATTGTAAAGGAATCATAATTTTGTTTAGCTAGACAATGTTTTTACTCATGAACATTAGATGTGCCGTCATAGAGCTCTTGAAGTTTTAACCAAATTTCATGTGCTGTATTTAAAGTGAACACTTGGTTAAACACATCCATACTAAAAGATTCAAACAAGCAATTTTTAGCTCTAGCATTGAAGTGCATTTCTTTTTCATCACTCTTTGTGGGTTTTTCAGGATTCTTAATGGGTTTCATCCCATCATGAGTGACTCTCCAAATACCTAAATCAACCGTCTCAAAGTAGCAAGCCATTCTAGCTTTATAATAGGGGAAGTTAGTGCCATCAAAGTGCGGAGGCCTAGAGGTATCCATCCCAACCACTCTAAATAGCGTCGGCTCAACGGCGGTTAAGCCAAAGGTCCAAATTGAGCCAACCAGCTCTGATATCAATTGAAGGGGACCGTGATGCCTAAGAGAGGGGGGGGTGAATTAGGCAACTTAAAATTCTAATTCTAAACTATGGCCTCTTTTTCTAACCTTAGCAAAACCTATGCAAAAGATAAACTATCTAAATGTGCAACTATGGTTTTGCTAGTGTGTTGCTATCTCTACCACAAAAGGAGTAATACAATCAATGTAAATGCAGAAGCTAAAGAGCAAGGTAGAGATATGCAAACTCCCGTCGACGACTCTGGTATTTTTACTGAGGTATCGAGAAGCACGCAAGCTTCCCCCTAGTCCTCGCTGGAGCCCCTCGCAAGGAATCCCTCGCAAGGGCCAAGCTCCTGGTCAGGTAACTCCGTGGATAGCCTCAGGCCTTCCCCACGCGCAAGTGGGTCTCCGACGTGCCTTCCGACAAGCCTCTCCCGGATGCTCCTATCAAGCTTCTGGCCAAAACGCCACGGGCCTTGTTCCCTCCGGTACACGGTGGCGGCCACACCATAACCGTGGTTGGTGTGATCTTGCAAGACTACAAGCCCTTCCGATGTACAACAATGGTGCGCGCAAGCATCGAGTGGTAAGAGGTATGCAAACATCACTAAACACTAGGCCTAAACCTAGAGCAAGCGCATAAGCGGTGGTCTAATCAACCTAAGCACTTCGCAAAGCACCTACGCTAGTTACCTAATAAAACACTATGCACTATGTAAGTGGAGATCACTAAAATGGTGTATCAACACCCTAGATATGTTTCCTCAACTCCACACATCTCATTTGGCCGGTTGGGGGTTGTATTTATAAGCCCCACTGAGAAAGTAGCCGTTGGGGACGAAATCCCGCTTTTCTGCTGCTGACCGGACGCGTCCGGTCGTCCCGACCGTTGGAGCCACGATCTACTGATCGGAAGCTGCCAACGTCCGGTCGCAAATTCGCCGCTCTAGAACCTCTCTGTACTTGATCAGACGCTGCTGCTTGCGTCCGGTCGGTTTGCCGCCAGCGTCCGGTCGCTGCTGCTGTTGCCGAGCCTCCTGATCGGAGCGTCCGGTCGCTTTTCTCCAGCGTCCGGTCACCTTTGTGAGCTTGTTTCTTCGTGATCTTGCGTGCGGCTTGGTTCCTATCTTCGTGCTTGGACTTTGCTTGATATCTTAGGTCTTCTCTTGTGCTCCTAAGGTCTTCTTTGAGGTGTTGATCATCGGATCATCACGTCGCCTTTGTCCAAGTCACATCTTGCATCCTATTGAACTACAAAACAATCACTTGCAAATTCATTAGTCTAATTTGGTTGTGTTGGTCATCAAACACTAAAATCCAAAGTAAATGGGCCTAGGGTCCATTTTCCTTACAAAGGTGAAAACTTGTTGCAGGGATGTGACAAAGGTGCCTGCAGTTGTGGATGGAGTTTAGATTTCTTTTTTATGACTTATTCCAGAGGGGTGGTGCAGGGGGTACACCAAATTTTATCCTCTTGCTGCTGTTGAAGCCAAGAGAACTATCCTTGTAGCAAAGGAGGTGGAGGAGAGCAATATAAGTACTATGGAGGAACAAGATGAATCAATTAACACAAAACCTGGAAAGGAAAGAGATGTTTCAATGAGCCCTAGAAAGGGGACTCAAGAACCTCCTTGGGAGGGATATAATTAGGAAGATGGCTAGGAAAAGGAAATAACTACCCAGACTACAATGCAAGACAGTGAGGAGGAGAATCATGTTTTAGCTGGCTATATGAAATAAGAACTAGGGCAGAAGGTATGAAAGTGAATGAGAAAACCAATGATACTCTATAGAATGATATGCCAGAGAAGGCTAAATGGAAGCAGGTCAGACAGAGCAAGAAAATCAAGGTGCAGAACACTTCTATGCTGACTTGTTGTAAGCTTCATATCCTCCTTCTTAATGAAACACGTTTCAACGGACACGTTCTCGAAAAAACTTCTATGCTAACTATAAATGAGAAGATAAAGCTAAAAATGACCAAGGCTTCAATGAAGATATGAAACAAAATAACAAGGACTCCTTTGCGGTTCTTAATAATTCTAAAATAATTTCCATAGGGAATAAAATGGGCGTCGATCCTGAGACCATATCTTTTTAGAAAATAGACACTTTGAAGGACTTAG
This sequence comes from Miscanthus floridulus, assembly GCF_019320115.1. NCBI lineage: Eukaryota > Viridiplantae > Streptophyta > Magnoliopsida > Poales > Poaceae > Miscanthus > Miscanthus floridulus. The sequence goes on from NC_089583.1 coordinate 122,318,551, forward strand.
AATTTGCTAGATCTAATTTAGATGAAGTGAACTTGGTATTATCTAGTAGGAAGAACCTCTTGTCCTAGATGAACATAAGGGCTTAATTTGGCAAACCGGTGGATTTGAAGCAGAAATTGTTAGAATTATGTCTAGTAAGAAGAAAAAGAGAACCCAAAGGTGCCAAGAAAAGTAAAATTATGGTCAAAGTTGTTGGTTTGTTTGGCAAACCCATCTCTGAAGGAGAGGAATATAAGGTTTGCCCTAGATTCAATCTCAGAAATAAAGGAGATATAAAAACCTATTAAATGATAGGCATAATTTGGAATTGCAGAGGGGTTGAGCAAAAAGGCCTTAGTACCTTTCTCAAAGACATAGTATGTGAATATCAGGCTGACTTTGTGGGGCTGCAGGAAACTATAAAGAAAACTTATACCAACATTTTTTTTTTCTGAAATTGGATGCTGAAAAGAGGTTTGCTTGGCTTTCTGATGGTGTCTAATGGCAAGTGTGTGTGTGTGTGTGTTTAGGGAGGGGGAGGGGGTATATTTGAAACAAAAGATTTGATTTAGAAAGTTTTGATGATAGTGGTTTTGTGATTATAGCTAATGTATATGATAAAATTAGTTTATGACTGAACTGGCAAGTTTCTGTTCCAAAAAAAGGGCGTGTTTGGTTGGAGCCCTGGATGACTTGCCTAGCAAAAAATGTTGCCTAGGAGTTGTTTGGAAATTTGATGAAATCTGCCTGGCCAGGCAAGTTGGGAGTTGATCTCTTTGGTTGGAATCCTATGCCTGGAAAGGCTAATGAAAGACATAACAATATTTTCTTGTCTAATGGAGTGGTAATAAGTTATTTTTTAGAAGACATAATATACTTAAGTATATAAATAATATTAATACTACTTTTCATAGACGACTGTTGTCCATGCACATCCCTGTGTACCCACATAAAAGAGAAAAAAATCACAAGAGAATAGTTTGCGTAGTTTAGAAATAATTGAGAATAGTTTGTGTAGTTTAGAAATAATTATTTTTATTTGTTGCAAGAAAGCTACCTGTAGTATGTACTCCATCATGAGCAAGAGATTTATGCTGCACATGTGATCAGGCCAGGCAACTTCCGTGCTCCAGCCAGGTGACCAATTTCTTACGCCTGGTGTTGCCTGCACCTGGTTTGTTGTCACAGGCAGCTCCCAAGCCAGGCAATTCCACCATAGGCCTTCATCCAAACACCCCCAAAATACCCCTGATTATGGGCGGATATTTTAATATCCTCAGTTTTAGCAATGAAAAAACAAAAAAAATATGGTAAATATTTTTTCTGATATGTTCAATTTGGTTATCAATACCTATGAGTTTAAGGATTTGCCCCTTGGGGGAGGGAAATGCACCTAGAGTAACAACAAAGTTGATCCTACTTTGGAAAAGTTGATAGAGTGCTGAATTTAGGCGTGGTGTTTGACAGGGCTCCTCCTGAGGAGCCAGAGCCGTTTTCGAGGCCGGCTCCTCTATTTTTCACAAAAAAACGGTTTCTCTGAAAAAAGGTTTGGCAGGGCTCCTATGAAGGAGCCAGAGCCAGAGCCGGAGCTGGGGAGGAGCCCTGCCAAACAGGCCCTTATTTTCCCTTATGCAATCTTCAAAATCCCTAGATACATGTTTGATCACAACCCTTTGGTGTTCAATTCGGATCCAAACTTGCATATTCACAAAAAAAAAGAACTCTGATCACAACGTCTTATGATTTGGAATGGAGAAAGTATCTTTTACTCAAATCTATTGTCAAAAGAATAGATAGAACTCAAAAATGATTTTTTTTTGCATGGAGGCAACATGAAAAGAAAATACCATCTGGTGAAATAGGAAAGAATAACAAAATCCAAGAACAAGGGGGGTTTGGGATACGTGATTTAAGAAAAGTGACATTTTACAATGGTTGGAAAAAAACATGGGCTACACATTGGGCGATAGGATGATGAAAAAATGGAAAGAACCTAGCTCAAAGTATCTGGAGGTAACATATAGGTGAGGATAATACCGAATTAGGTGGAACTAATACCAAAATATGTGGAACAAGATCTATTTTTATTTTTGTATTTTATTTTTGAATATGGGTAAATCAGTTATTTTAGTACTGTCATTTAAGGGCAAAAATAGGATTTCCCGTGTCATCTCTGTCTTAATCTGAACCAATGCCATGCCTGGTGGCTCCCATCTCAGTCTCTCTTGACACCGGCGCAGCCTTGCCGACGGCCGCCGATTGCGCCGCCAGCCCGCCACCTCGCACCATCGTGCCTTTCCTGGCTGCTAGCGGAGTGGCTCCTCCGTCGTGGCCGCTCGTTTCCTGTCGGCGCTTGCACGGGCAGCCTCGTTGCTTGATATCGTCATGGACTGAGTATAGACATGCAGGCACCACACCGAACATATAGCTAGCTAAGCACACGACAAAGACGATAATAGAGCAAAAAATGCAAAATAGAAGTGATTGAATATTTGGATGGACCATCTCACTGAGCACCTCAAACCCTGAATGCCGATGCCCGCTCTGCCCTGAATCCATTACTCGAGGAAGGAGAGAAGCGCCTAACGGCGGCCCTGGTGGTAGCGGCGGAAAAAAAGAGAACACATGAGACGAGAGGCTTCAGGCACGTCGTCAATTACCAAATTGTCATCTATAATATAGATTACATTTTATAAATAACCTTCCTCAATTAATTAGTTAGAAAAGAGAATATTTGAAAGTACCTAGAGGTACCGTGATTCTTAACTATTAAGAAAAGATGTAAGTTTACTCGTGGAACACATGTTGCGGCTCCTTGAGTGGACATTCAAAGTTTACCCGTGCTGCTGAGGATCCCGACGCCAAGTTGGTTTTCGGAAGGAAACAGTAAACAACATATGATGATGATTCATGAGCTGCTGAATCGAAATGGACGACAACTCCGACGAGACGAAACGATGTGCTGCACGGCACGTACGAGAAACACACGGTGTGAAACGACGCAAAGCAGGCGGGACCCGGTCAAAAAGATCGTTGCCTGGTTGCCTTTGGCTTTTGCTTGCGGATTCTGTCGTCCGCGCACACCGACGACGTGGAGCAACGGCCAGCGCACGGCCTTCCAGCCCCACGCACGGCTCGCGTTGTCGATCTATTCCATCCGCTTTGTGACTTGTCTCCTCAGTTCGCCCCCACGCCTCCCTCCCGTCCCTTCTGGCACCACCTACCATGCGAACGTTCCCGAGCTCCGGCCGGTGGTCCACCTCCACCACATGGCCACGGAGGGCCGCCGGCGCGGCGTCCACGGCGCTGGCCAGCACCGTTTTCGCGGTCCTGGACGTCGCAGACGTGATCCTCTGCTTCGTGTACGCCCTCCTCGACGGCGTCCTCGAGGACAACCCCGTGCACTGCTACTGCCACAGGAGCTACGACGACGACGACGGCATCAGCGAGGCAACCGCTGCAGCAGTGGACGGCGGTGACCACGAGGAGGTCTCCGACACGCTGTACGCGCACGGTCGGAGGAGCGCCGTCAGGGACGCGCTGCTGGGGCTCCTGCGACTCGTCGTCGGGAGGAGGGGAGCGGCGCCGCCGGATGAGCCGATGCCCCCCTGCAAGTGGCGCAGCCCCAGGTGGTCTGACTGCGCGTGCAAGTCGTGCGTCGCATGGCGAGGCGCCGGCGAGGGCGAAGCCGGCGGCCGGCTGCACGTCGTCGTCAAAGAGCCGGATCGGAAAGCCGCCGCCGGCGGCCGGTTTGCAGATGCAGCAGCAGGAACACGCACGCCCGACCGCGAGAACGCCATCTTCGTGCACGGTTTCACGTCGTCGTCGTCCTTCTGGGCGGAGACGGTGTTCCGGGAGTCCTCCTTCATCCTCGACGACTGCCGGCTGTTCGCGGTGGATCTCCTCGGCTTCGGCCGGAGCCCCAAGCCTGCGAACTGCATGTACAGAGTGAGAGACCACGTGGAGGCGATCGAGAGGAGCCTCATCGAGCCGCATGGCCTGATGAGCGGCAGCGCCTCCTTCCACCTGGTCAGCCACTCCATGGGCTGCATCATCGCCCTCGCCTTGGCTGCCAAGCACCCGACCCGCGTGAAATCCATCACGCTGGTTGCACCGGTGAGTAGAGTACACGCGCACACACCAGTAGGCAGGCACCTCCTTTGCCGCTCACCATCAGTCAGTGACGACTGACCGTGTTCGTTGGTTGCACTTGCAACATGCAGCCGTACTTCCTGCCGTGCGAGCAGAGGGCGAGCCAGGTGGCGCTCAACAGGCTGGCCGAGAAGAAGCTGTGGCCGCCGCTGCTGTTCGGCTCCGCGGTGATGTCGTGGTACGAGCACATCGGGAGGACCGTCTGCTTCCTCGTCTGCAAGAACCACCTGCTCTGGGAGTGGCTCTTCAGCCTCTTCACGGGAAACACGTACGTACATACACTTCGTAGGCACGGTTTACACGCTGAACGGTGCTGAAACTATCTCTTTTCTCTAGAAAAAACAGTTACATGCAATGCAATGCAGGGACGTGGATTTCAGGGTGAGGGATCTGACGAAGCACACCCACCACTCGGCGTGGCACACCATGCACAACGTCATCTGCGGCGGGGCGAGGCTGCAGGACGCGAACCTGGAGGCCGTCGTGGCGGCCGGCATCCCGGTGCAGGTGGTCCACGGCGCCGACGACCAGGTGGTTCCGGTCGAGTGCAGCCGCCATCTCAAGGCTAAGCTCCCACGCGCCAAGCTTAGTGTCATGGACAGGCGTGACCACTCGACGGTGGTTCTGGGCAGGGAGAGGGACTTCGCCGAGGAGCTCAAGGTGTTCTGGTGGTCAGCTGCTTCAAGGTCCCCGGTTCACGTCCAGGATGCGGACGTTCAGCGACGATACTGATGTGCCTGTTTGTCACAACGAATGTAGCATAGTTACGCGTACATATACACGACATCTATTTCTTTAATCTCCTTATTGGGGCCTGACCGCCTGAGGGTGGTAACGTGTACACGTTTGTACTTGCAAAAATAACAGCGGACTAATAAGAATACCCCCATGTTTTCTCATGCAGCACTCTGGATGTAAATCAATTATTAGGTCCTCTTTAATTATCTGCTCTTTGATTTGAGTAGTATATATAATAGCAACATTCCTAGATTTAAACCATGTACGTATTTTTTTGGGGTGCTCACTGTTAAGAGGAAATAATGTCATTTCAGTTGGTGTACCCCGTTTGATATCCCAGAATTTGACAATAGCAAAATCTCATGCCACACTGTCTGTAGCTACGTTGCTACGTGAATCTAGAAATTTTCAATGCTATAGAGGAGCTCAAATTTTTGTCCGTGCGTTGCAAAATTTTCGATGCTGTAGGAGCATGAAAAAAATTTCAATGCTATAGGAGCATGAAAAAATTGAGGTCAACTGATAGTACAGTCCATCTGAACCTAGCAAGTTTTTGAGCTATAAAGAATCATGGGCACCAATTTAATAGCGTCAAAACAACCATGCACATATTTGCTGTTTATTAGGTTTTCTTGGGTGCTAATTCATTTTCGTAACAATCACTAACCCAGTGTGCCGCGTGCCACAAACATGGCATCAAACTGAAATGTACAATCCACAACCGATAGCATTTAATCAAGCAACAAAACACTAAATAAAACCCATAAAAGCATCCATGCCACGGTTCCCCTTTTTTGCACAGATCAAATTCAATCCATAAATGAACCGTCCATTTTGTAGCTCCAGGAAAATGTGTAGCATCGAAGGCCTTACTAAGTACCAAATTGAATTTCTAGTAGACTGATATCGTGCATATAAGAGAATAATACAGGTGGTTGTTCTCGGATAGAGCGTACACAAATTTTGCTAGTCAAAGTACTTGTCCTCTCATAAGATTTTCTATCCTATATACAGAAAAAAAAACTAAAAATGGTCTGCAAAAGTTTGGAAAATGAATGCCAAGAACATAGAAATGCTGAAACAATAATCAAGATCACCTATACCTTTTTATTGCAGATAGTTAAATACTTAAATACAGTACTCTAATTGTATTCCCCGCCAACATGGTAACCTGCAAGAAGAGAATAAATAGATCAATACAGAGAAAATATAGTACATAGCTTTTCTCAAGAACGTCACATGCTTCATTAGAGAAATTTTACCGTGCTTTTCACAGTGCTCGGAAAAATCTAGAGCCATCTATCTAAACAAATCTAATCTAATAGTTATAAAATGAGAAGAACCAATACAGAAGAACTTAAATTATGGGTCGAAACTTATAATACTTGGACTAGCAACTAGTTTCAAATTTAATCGCAAGGGTACCGTAGTATTTTCACAATCTGAGCAGCTCCTCGTCATCTCCCGTGTGCGTTATCTGTCTCTGTTCTTATCGGAGTCGCCCACCTGGCCCGCTCGCCCGCCGCCACCGCGGCTGCCCACCGCCAGGCTGCTACCACGGTCGCCCGACGACACCCCAACGCCGCGCCGCCGCCGGCCAATGCCAGCCCAGGTAGGCGCGCCAGCCATGGCCGAGTAGACATCAACCCCCAGCTCGAGCCGTCCAATCGTGGACCTCCAGTGCAGGAGCAGCGGCTGCGGGCTGGTGTTGGGGGCGGCGCGACGAGCTACCTCGGTAAGCCCATGAGCTAGAGAGAAAAAAATTCACTCAGCAGAAATCAACGTTCAGTCGCTCACGTATCTTTGATTCAGTTTAGCAAATTAGGAAAATTCCACTTCAAGGAACAAATCAACAAATAAATGATTCACGTGTCCTTGGTTCAGTGTCAAAAGCAAGAAGCAAATTAATGTATTTTGATTTTTGAGAGACTCAATCACAAAGCAAGTTCCGTAGAATCCATGAAAGACATGACCGGAAGTCACGGCACAGCAGCTCAATCTCAAATTAAAAGCAAGCAGAGCTTTGAGGGAGCGTCCTGACTGCTCTGCACCATGGCGCTCTTTGGGGCCGGCGGCGGCGGGCGCCGGCGCGCAGCTTGCGCGGCCACATGGGGCGGGCGGCTGACGGGGTTGTCGCCTGGTGCATGGCGGAGGTGCTGCTCTTGCTCGGCGGCTTAGGGCGGCGGCCGCTGGCGCTCACGAAGTCCAGCGTCCGGTACTCGATCGGCGTCCGCCTCAGGGATTCAGGGAGTTGTTATTACGTAGGAAAAGTACTTAACTGCCTTTAAACATAATTAATTAGTTTTTCTATTCTTAAGAGAGGAACCAGTGGTTCCTCCCAAGGACAGTAACAAACCTCACTTCATTAAGAATAAATTACAACTGAACTTGAAAAGCGTTCAGACGTTCAACATTGTTGGATATCACTATCACCAAACAACTTCAGATTCTTCGAGTCCCGATGGGTGCTCAATGCTCCAAATATAGTTACAAGTAATATAGTGGAAATGGTGCCATTTGATTTTCTATTACTGGTCCTATCAATATTCAATGAAGCCTTTCTGAAATAACTCGTACATATATGACATACAAGAAAATAGTTATGGGTCTTAGTAGCAAGAAACAAATGACTGACATCACGAATTGAACTGAATTTTATTCAATCTGCACCCATTGCTATGAACAGAGAATTAGGAGCACAACTTCAGTGCGTCTATCGAACTCGTCCCTGGTCCTCTTGGGCAGCGCATTGCTGTTCCACCCACCGGATGTGGACGCGCATGCACCGCCTGTGGCCGGCTCGTACAGCGCCATCGGCAGCGCCAACCTCGTTGATGTCATTGTCCAAGTGTAGGGCACGAGATTGCTTCGTAGAAGCTGGAGTCGACCACCCCAGTTGTCGCTGGACCTGTCTTCGCGGACGGGAGGGCCACGGCGGACGCGCCCACGTCCCCGCCCACACGGCCGTTGGTGCGTGCGCTACACACATTAGTCTGTTCGTTTGGCTGTGGCTAGCTTATCGTAAACGATCGTAAATTTTCAGCCGGAACAATATTTTTCTCTCACACAAACTAGCCAGCAGTACTTCTTCACGAACCAGCAACGATACGAACCAGCCAACCAAACAGGCTGGACGACCACATAGCAGTTCATTTATTTTGCATCAAAAGGAACTGTAGGATTGAGCTAAAATTCCAAAACTTGTTGATATCACTAACCTACACTATAGTTCATCTCTTATATAAATGTTGCCATAAAGAAACCCAAAAATCAGAAGGGTTCATAAGTGTATATGACTTTGGAAGTAACAGTAAATTGGAAGAGTATCCATTTTCAGGGGAGAATACTTCATGGAAAATTCAAAAAGTAAAGTTTTAATGGTTTATATTAAACAGGAACACATGAACATAACATTTATGTTCAGATAGAGCGTTCAATTGAAAACTAAAAGGCAAAAAAAGTTGTTCAAATATATTCCACTGGAAACTGTAAAGGTAAAAACATAGTTTCTCAGAAAATATATTCATTCTAAAATTGAACACAAAGCACATAGTTTCAGCAACTACATTCACATGGATTGGTTGTTGTGTGATAATGGGCATTTATTAGCTGTTGCTGTGATAATTCCTCATACGATACAGGATTCCTAATTGTTGAGGGAAAATAAAGTACACACATCTATCTTCGTATGACAAGCTAATTAAAACTGCGTCTACTCAAATAGTTAATGCTCTTGTGTTCATATCGGCATATTTGTGGAGTTTTGGATCATATATATTTGTTGGTCAATAGAGCAAGTTCTACTTTTTGTTACTGTCCCTGCATGTTGTGCCACCACTACCCTTATTATCCTTTTTTTTGCTATTGAATCATTGTAAGCTTGATTAAACTGCACAGGGTGACACCTGAGTCTATAGTTTGAGTGGTCAGACTCTGGCCACTAATCCGTGAACAGCCATTCACTTTGTTCATGTCAAAGAATTAGTACCATCAGATTTATTACAAGACACATGAAAATAGATGGTCTTTGTTGTTAGGCTACAAAAGTACCTTTAGACCTAAATCATGGTTCACCATTTGCTTAGTGATAAAGACTATTCTTTGTCACATTTCCTTTGTGTTGCTCGCATTTTTCTTCAATCATGTACAGTTGATTATCAGTCAGAGCCCCTGCAAAGAAATTTATTAGTATGTGGGTTCCTTATATATTTTATCTACTGCCTTTGAGTGCTGGAAAAAATGTCCTGGTTCTACATTGCTGATTTTTCGATTTCGTATTACGTATGCGAAGAATTACTTGAACAATATTTGGAATTATGCAGAGGTGCATTTACAAGTATGCAGATTTGCATTTACAAATATCAGCAGTTGTGGTTTTGGTCATTTTGCATTATGCTAATTAAACTCTTGTGAATTCCATCCGCTTTTCAGATAACAAATGAGCTTCTTTCGAAATATTTCTCAAGGCATATGGGTTCTTGGAGTGTGCTATCCAATATGATCTTCCTAGGATATCTTCAGGAAATAGGTGAGTTTAGGACTTTGTTTTGGGCCTTAGTCGCTTTGCATCGGTGAGTACATGACTGCAGAGGTACCATCTTAATCCATGTGAATGGTTTATACAGGATGCTTATTACCTTTTGTCTCGTGTGCTACTTAAGGTGACTAATGCTTATTTAGTCCGTGATGATTTTCCATTTCCTTGTCTTCAAACTGTCATGGCTTAATGTCTTCAACTTGACCTGGCACTTTTTCAAGAGAAATATTAAAATTGTATACTATGGAGCAATATCGTTATTGTTGATTGTTCACTGTCTTGTTTCACCAAGAGAGCTATTAGTATTTTTCCTAAATTAGTTACTGAGATGGCTTCTTATGTGGATAGCTCCAAGTTTAGGATTAAGATTTTTCGTTGCTAAGAAGCAAATAGATAGTTTGTACACATTCAGGAGCTTAAATATAACATTGTTTTTTTCTTCACTCCATCTATGATGCCATTATTTTGAAAGCCCTCCTATGTTCAAACCTTGGCATACCTGAATGCCTTCCTTTTTAATTAGTTACTGAGACCTGAATGATGCCGATACTCGATTTTAGATGGAAACTCTGCCTGTAGTGTGTGATACGTGTATTTTTTTTTGTTCTTACATGATTTTTTATTGCCGTTCTGATCTGTCCAGAATTGAGGTGCAATGCATAGATGTATATGCACTTTCTACAGTCTAGACTGCATCTGAATTTTATGTGTTGAAGTTCAATCAATAGAATTGCAGGATCGTTAGCTAGGTACTTTCTGGTTTCTTATACGTGTTACAACTTATAAGAGCATAATTATCATCTTGTTTTAGCTACATAACGTCTGTTCGTTGCTACGTTGAGGTTCAGGCCAACCGAATCTCTTTTGGTGCATGCCCAAAATTTAGGCCTTTCCGTCCATCCCCTCACCGGATCTCTGTGTAATACTGGGTATGAGGCTTCCCTTCCTCTTTGTTGTGGCATGAGTGAGCTCTTCGTGCTGCGTGCGTTGGAAAAGACCTTTTTCTTCGGTGCGTGCTCCTTGCAAGCGCCGGGGCCGGGCATGTGTGTGGATCTGGCTCGCCGGTCTTCATCACTGTAGGAGCCCCACACCCGTGCATCTGGCCCGTTGCGCATGGCGAAGGTGCACTCTCTCCCCTTCTCTCCCTCCCCTTCCCTCAGCTCCTTCCTCACTGCGAGGATCTTGGCCGCCCTCCCCTAGGAGGTCGTCGGCTCCTGCCGCTTTATTGTTTTTAAATGCACGGGTCATGTGCAGAACTGATATCCTTCATTGTACAGTGATGCCTAATTGTTTCATTCTCCATGTTATTTACTAAGGTTTTTGGGTTGTGGGATGATGAACTTTTTTTAGACTGAGACAATGGAATTGTGCAATGATGATTAGTTCTTTCAATCTTCTATGATTCTTGTTATTTGCATTACTTTTGTGATGACAATATCATTATATCTTACCAAGTTGCTTTTGCATGTATTGTTTCGTTTTGGTTAATCCCTACATTTTGTGCGATTGTTACTGACCATAGGTCCATTGTCAGTGATGTCTTCACATGATTTGTTGGTTGTTCTATTACTGACAACACCCCATAGCCGATGATGTATCTATTCCTATCCATCTCTGTCCACTTTCTTGCAGATCCACTTTCTTGCAGGTCTGAAACAACTGCAACTAAGGTCCTGTGGATCAGCCAGACTACAAAGTGAACTGGTGAGCTCATTTGCTTCTATAGACTGCTGTAAGCAAATTTCTATTCCATTAAATGAGGTCCTGTGGATCAGCTACCCTATTAAATGATTTATTGAGCAATATTATTATGTAGGCTGCTATAAGCAAATTTCTATTCTGCAACACACTTCAGCTGGTTTATTTACAGGTTTGCAGTTGGCTTCATATCTATTTACAGTAGGAATTTTTTAGCTATTTTTTATTGTAGAAAATAACATCAGTTTACCTCTCACGCTTAAGCATAGTTACTAAGCCTCAAATCTATTTGTTGTACCTGTTTAGCTACTATGCAACTCAATAGGATGATACCCTTGAGTATAGTTTCAGTTTGTGGCTTTCAAGGTACCTATCTTTATATGACTATGTCTGTAGCCACTGTATGGATGAAAAGAATAGCACTTGGCACAGTAGTATAAGATGGTTTACGTAAGATGGTTTTTACTATTATTGTTAATGGTATATTATGGGTGCTCAGGTTGTATGACTATGACAGTTCATTCCAGTTTAGTTAGAAGTGTCAAATATATTTGGCAGAGATGAAGCTTGCATATAATATCTAACTTACATCCTGGATTGTAAAATAGATATGGAGGAGTACTTAGCATAGCAAGACTATTTCACCCAAAGGAAATACTCCTCCATTTTCCATGCTTTTCATTCAGATGCTGTCTAAAAATCACCTGCAAATCACTATAGATTCTACGGGCCGACAGAACATATGGCTCGTTTTTATGATTTCAGCACCTACTATTGTTTATTAGAAGTTTGTACAGATTCAGCCACTCGGTTTCTATACATGGAAGCTCATTACAAAAATATAGGCACAGAGCGGTATTCAACAAGCTATACAAATCTTGTCTACTTCTTGCACAAATGCTTTGTTTACATATTACCTGGAAATTATTGTATACCTGAAACAATTGCTTAGTTTGCATCTTTATAATCTTATCACCTGCTATGTCCTGAGGTTTAGGCAACCTGACAACTTCTAAATGCTCACTGCCCTTGATCTTATGTGTGCATGCCTTGTGGTGTCAGTTGTGGTGGTTCAGTCATGGTGTTGACTGGCAGTGCCTGTCTTCGATATTGGTTGGCGAACTGCACGTGATGATCAAGGAGCATAAGTGCATTGCGCAGCTGAAGCCTGAAGGGAGGTGCATATTTTATCTGTTTTCGTATTAGAAGAGGTGCATAGTTGCCAATTGCAGTTATAGGTTCCTCAGTATATATCGCTTAAAAATTTGTTGGTATAGGCAACTTTGGTCCATGTAGTTGCACACCGACAGTTCATTTTAAATTCCAAAAAAACGAAAAACGAAACTTTAGAGCAACAAACATTGTTTTTCATATACATGAGTGGTGGCTATTACTCAATTTACCAAATGCACTATGAATCCAACTTTCTCCATTATTATCCTTCCATGTAATGCCAATCTCAATAAAATGTTGACCCTGCCCTTTTATTCTCTGGTTTCCAACGATGGACTTCAAATTTGATTTTCAAAAAAAAAAAAGGATGGCAAACCAGAGATAGATGATGAGGCAACCTCCCGGCTACAAGGTATGCTGTTTCAACAACACATTCCATGCTCTGTTGCTACCGACCATCAATTACCACATCGAACTACAGAAATAAATCTATCTGACTCACCACTTCATCCTTATGTTACAGGCGGCACACCAAGATACTACGTAAACTCAGGTACCACACATTTCACAGCGGACCATACCATTTCTCATTCCTTTCGCCGCATCTCTAACATAATACTCTGCATAAAAAGACTCATCGACTGGGAACCATGGACACCCTAATTACCAGTAACTGCAGAGGTAAAGCACCCTTTTTCAGAATGCCTTAGTCTACATTTGTCTAGCCACCAGCCCCTAACATCCTCTGATCTCTGCACAGGAACATCAACGCAGTGTGGCAATCGCTTCTTCACCGCATTACTTAATGATGAAGCACTGACCTCAGCACCAGCTGTAATCACCCAATGAGCCTAATCGTCTCTACGCAGCGCAGTATCTCAATATTACCTATATCATACATCTACCCATGTATGTTTCCGTAGTGATATCCTATGCCTATGCAGTTCTACCTTCTTTGGACCATGCACGTATGTATAATATGCACAACTTCCAGCTGTGTACACATCAGTGTAGTCTAATCATCGACTTTGTCACTGTATGAACCATCAGACTTCCTTCACTCGCGCGCGCGGGGGGGGGGGGGGGGGGGGGGGGGGGGGGGGGGGGCGTTTTGCACTAGTTTGATTAAGAACGAGGTGGTTTATGGCTGCTGGACGGCGGCATGAGCCATTTGCAGGCTTATACAATGCTCCCTCTCTTTGTCGCCACCATTTGCGTGTCGATAACTTTAGCTCGATTTATAGAAAATACGTGCAACATTTCTATCTCTAAATGAATTTATTAAAAAACTAGATTTAAATATCTATCGATAATATTAATTATGTATTATAAATATTAATATTTTTAATATATATTTAGTCAAATTTGTTTCTCGGGAAACGAAAACGATAGACATTTAGGTACGGAGGGAGTACTTAAATACAAGACTGAAGAAAACTCACGAGCTCGTCTGCTCGTGAATTCTAATCCCCTAAGATTAAGATTAAGATTAAACTAACAAGCTCCATTGTCCATTCCATCCATGATATTGCCGCAGTCAGTAGAACCAATTGGAGTTGGATCCCGTGGACTTGTGCGGCTGCGGTTGCTGCAGGTGCAACGCGCCGCCATAGTGCGCGGCGCCTCCCGCCACGTTCAGGCCTGAGCCGAACCTCAGCTCCAGCGACGCGGCGGCGATGTCGCCTCCGAACGGCGCGTCGTCACGGACGTAGAACGCCGCCCCGCCCTGCTGCTGCTGCTGTTGTATCACGTTGCTGATGGCGTCGCCAAACAGGCACGGCGTCGGGAACGGGCCGGACACCTGCACGCCGGGGGCGGCCGTGTCCACGTTGCTCACCAGGCTCCTGGGCGCGCCGCCTACGTTGGCCTCGTACACGTCCATCAGCTCCGCGAGCGATCTCTGGCCGTCCACGGGCAGGTCGAAGTCCAAGTCGCCGAGCGCCGCCGCCTGGCCGGGCTGGCCGAACGACGCAGGGAAGACGGACTCGGTGGCGCGCGGTGGCGGCGGCACGGCCGCGCCGACGCCGGCGCCGGCGCTGTTGTTGAACTTGCACGAGTACCGGTGCGCGTTGCGCGAGTTCCGGTCCAGGAACCCGTGCGCGCTGCTGCTGTGCGGGCACTGCACGTTGCCGCAGGTGTAGGCGCGGAAGCTGCTGCCCAGCATCAGCTCCGGCTCCACGGCGGCAGCCGGCGCGCTCCTCTTCTGGAAGAACTCGGCGTCGGCGGCCTCCTCCTTCATAAGCGCCGCGGGCGCGGCCATGACGAACTTGTTGTGGCCCGCATCGTCCATGGACGACGACGACGACGAAAGGTCCACGAACGCGGCGGCGGCGTTGGAGGGTGGCTGCTGGTTCCGGGCGGTGTCTTCGCCGTAGGCGCCGTCGACGTCGTACTCGCTGGAGCTGGCGCAGAACGGGATCGTCGCGGCGGCGGCTGCGGCGGACGACGGCCGGCGGGCACCGGGGTGCAGCTGGAGGTAGAGCTCCTCCTCTTGCCTGAGCACGGCGAGCCACGTGACGATCTCCCTGGCGGTCATCTTGTCCTGCAGGCACTTGGATTGGCGGACGAGGCGGCGCGCCTTGTCGACGTCGGGGGACATGTGCTTGATGACGGCGGTGAGCACGGCCACCTTCCAGGCCTTCTTGAGGTCGTGCGGCTTCTTGTACGGCGGCGGGCCGAGCTCCCCCGGCAAGGCGGCCTGCTGCCAGCACGGTTCGGCGCCGGCGGGCCACCACGGCGGCGGATGGCCCTTCTCGAGCGGGAACCGGCGCTGGGGCGGGTCGCAGTGCTGCATAAGCGCGGAGAGCAGCGAGCCCAGCGTGGTGTCCTGCAGGGAGTGCAGGGAGTGCGGGCCCGCCAGCGCGTTGGCGGCCATGCCCCCGCCGCCTCCAGCGCCGTCTCCCGCGGCGGCGGCGGCGTTGTCGGCCTGGTACTTGGCGGCGGCGGCGGGCCCGTTGCGGTCGAAGCGGACCTTCTCCTTCCACCAGGCGCGGAGGTTGTCGGAGGCGCCGGTGACGGGCTTGCCGTTCTCCGGGATGATGCCGTAGACGAAGCCCTGCGCGTTGCCGACCTCCATCATCTTGAGCATGTACTTGAGGATCCCGTCCTGCGCGCGCGACATCTTCTTGCGCCGCGCCTGCTCCTGCGACTGCCGCTGCCTGCTGCTGCTGGCCTCGTGTTTGGCGCCGCCGGAGCCGCCGGAAGGGCGGTCGCTCTGCTGCTGCTGCTGCTCCTTGAGGCGCCTGAGCCGCATGCGGTCGCGCCACATGCGGCGCTCCAGCTCCTCGATACCGTCCACGTCGTCGTCGCTCATCATCATCTCGTCCAACGGGAAGCTCATCGCCATCGTCTCCTCGTTCGCCGGCGCCGGTGCCGGGTTGACGAGGTCGCCCTCTCCAAAGAAGCACTCGCTTGCCGCGAACCCGAACAGGGCCTTGTCACCCGCCGCCATGCGCTGATCCAGCATCAGCGCCCCTCCTCCTCCCATCATCGCGCCGCGCGGCGCGAAGAGGTAGAGCCGGCCCGGCAGGCAGGCAGGCACGCACGCCACACGGGAGGGAGCTTGCTGCTTGGTAGCGAGTAGTGGAGTGGAGTTTGTCACGGGCGCAGCGGAGCTATATATCGTCAATCGTGGTGCCGGACGCGTAAAGAAGCTGTGTAGGAGACGTCCCCAAATTTGCATTGCATAGGCCGAAGAAATGACGTGCACTCTCCTACATTTTTCAGTTTTTCACCATGTGCAAATTCACAAGTAGCTCAATGTCAGGCCGTTGTTGACGAAATGTTATCGCCATTACTGACCTAATAATTATTGCGTTCGGCTGGTACACTTCCAGGTTGTTTCAGCTTATTTTAGTTTATTTTCTCTCACAGAATACTATTCAATCATCCAAAACAATCCAAAAATCACTGTACACTACACCAGCAATGTGAGTGGCAACCAAAAGGCAAATTATGCACGTTTATTCCTCCTACTTAAAGGAGTGTTTGGTTCTTTAGTCGCTCCTAAAATTTATGTCACATCGAATGTTTAGATATTAATAAGAAGTATTAAATATAGGTTAATTACAAAATCAATTACATAGATGGAGACTAATTTGCGAGACAAATTTTGTAAGCCTAATTAATCTGTCATTAGCACATATTTACTGTAGCACTACGTTGTCAAAACAAGGACTAATTAGGCTTAAAAGATTCGTCTCGCAAATTAGTCATAAGTTGTGTAATTAGTTTCGTAATTAGTCTATATTTAATACTCCATGCATATGTTCAAACATTCAATGTGATAGAAATTTTAGGAGGCACTGCAGAAACCAAACAGGCCCTAAGACTCCTCTCTCTCTCTCTCTCTTTGTTTGGTTCTTGTTGGAGCTAGTACTAGTTTTGCGTTTAGGATAAGCTACTAGTTAGATTATTTTTGAACTAATTTAGTTTGTTCTAAACGCCATCACATTCATATATAAAAACAGTGTGACACATCTTCAGTGTAATAATTGTCGGCCGTATGTATTACATATGAGCTTGTGGCTAATTTTATCAAGATGCCTAGGGGCAGTCTGATTGTATTTTCTCCAGTTAATGTGGTAATATCTAGACTCTAGAATTAACGTGGAGGCTCCTTTTTGTTAGTAAAATACTAGTATAATAATTTCCCATTTAAGTACGGAGCACTATGTATGTGGTTAGCTTCATGTTTTTACATGAGGGTATTAGTAGGTAATAATGAAATAGCTAGGTATAAGGGAAATTATTTTAAACTTAATGTTAGTAGATGGTAATTTATCCAGATGTATAGAGGAGTGGATTTCATTTTCCTAGATATACTTGGATAATTTGTAGGCTCCTTTGAGAATTTAGATAGAGGCCCCTTTGCTCACTAAATACTACTCCCTCTGTCCTGTAATATAGTGTATTCTAAAAATCAAGACGCATGTGCCCTCACTTTTTTTTTCCTAATAAGACACTGTCGTCAACCCAATTAGTGGTGATTAGTTGATAAATGGCAAGTACTTAATGCAAAATTGGTTTCTGTCTTCTAGAATGTCTTATATTTGAGAATAAATTATGAATGCTAGAATGCGCTATGTTATAGGACGGAGGGAATAGATTGATAGTCCAAGTATAATATTTATTCCATCATCCAAAAAAAATTAGATTTATTGCATCATCCAAAAACGGTAAGTGTTATAAAATATCGTCGATCTATTGAACTATGCAACTTCTCTTTTTTCTTTTCTTTCTGTACACGGAGAGGATTAGGCAAAAAAAAAAAAAAAGAGGAAGAAGAAGAAAGAGACAATTTGAGCCTTTGTTACTGGTGCAATCATGCAAGCATCGTGCAGTAATCAGGTAGCAACATAGTAGCCCGAGCAAAAGCATATACAGCAGTTCGCCGGTGTCAACCAGCACCGTCCACGGAATGGAACCGAGAAGAAGATATATATGAACACCGTACCGAACACGCACCAATGCATGTGCCAGTGGAAAAAAAAATGGAACAAAACAGGTCATCTAGAGTAGACAAGGACAAAAGAGGGGGGAGATGGGAAGATTGAAAAAATGGAGCAAATACAGACAAGCATCGCAATTGGTGAGGAACTCGAATTGTTAGAAGACAACCGGCCACCCAAGGATCCATATGAGACCATGCATGGTCACGTAACAAAAAATGAGAGAGAAAAAAATGCTCAGCAACAGAATGCAATTTTTTTATTTGTTTGGTCACACATGCATGCAAACACGAGGCTAGCTGGAACACAATGGCATGTGACAGCCCCGCTAGCTGTTCATCAGCGTTGTATATGAGCAGCACTATCACTCCATGACCATGATAGTGTTTTGGTTTAACAGTTATCTCCCCGTTCGGCTTACTCAGAAACCAGCTTGTTCGGCTTGTTTTTTCCAAGCGAAACAATGTTTTTCTCTCACAACAATTCAACCAGAATAGTGTTTTCAGTCAGTTTCAGCCAAGTTTCAGCAAGCCGAATGGGGCCTATGTTGCGCTCCGGGAAGCAGTTCAGGAAATGCAGTTGGATAACAACACTGAAGACTCCATTCGCTGGCGTTGGACGGCAGACAGAGAATACACGACCAAAAGTGCTGAAGGCACACGTTCAGTAAAGTTGAAGATTATGCAAATTTGGAAAGCTGCGGCTGAACCCAAATGCCGATTTTCGCATGGACATTGCTGCACAAGAAGATTCTCACCGCAAATAACTTAAGCAAATGAAACTAGTAAAATTATCCCATCTATAAGTTGTGTGGCGTCAATCCGGAACACCGATGCATCTTTGCAAGAGCTGCCCTTTTTCCAAGGAGATGTGGAGCTTTGTAAAACAATGGTTGGGATTGCCAATATATAGTGGATTTGGTGGCAATGAGGGGGTCACTACATGGCTACATGCGAAAATGTCGTCTCCAATTCGGCAAAAGGCAAAGGAAAAAGATAGAGGGGATTATGATCTATTTTTGGTGGATTATCTGAAAAGAACGAAATAGAAGAACCTTCCAGCAAAAGTCGCTATAACCAAGACAAGTCGCAATGCTACGTAAGAATGACGTACAACAATACCACACGGCGACAGGACCAGTCCCCACGGATGGATAGCCCCAAGTTTTTAGTTTGTTTATACTGTAGCTCATCTGGTTCTTGTTTTCGTGGCTGTATCTGTTGTTGTTTTGGGGGCTTTGGTTTTTGGTTGTCCAGGACATTTAGTGGTGGCTTGACAGAGGGTTCTCGAGGTGCGGTGGGAGGGAGCTTGGGGGGCCCGACCAACCTATAAATTCACTTTGTTTTTTTCTTACCCCGTCTGATAAAATTATCGGCAAAGCTCTTGCCACCTTTCTAAAAAAAATGGCTAAATGTTAACTGTGTGATGACTATTTTAGCATGTTTATTTACAAACACCGCCTATGAATGTCTCTGAACAGTATCATAGGTGTGACTATGCACGTACGTACGTGTGGTTGTATCCATGTACAGGATTGAGCCTGTATTGTATTATGTTGTTTTCTTAATTAAAAAACCAATACACGGCAGGTCCTACGACCCACATGCATGTGTCCCATGGCCATCGCCCATCGGCCATCTATCACTTGATGAAGCTACCAGCAGAGAAGCTAGGGTCCTGCGAAGGAGGATTGTAGTTGGGGGAGGTGCATCTCTAATTCCAATCTCGATTTATCCAGGTAGGCCACACACGTTAACTCCATCGGCGTATTAATCTCAGGGCCAGCCTGTTCGTTTCGTCGTAAACGATCGTGGATTATTTACTGCTGGTTGATTTGGTGTGAGAGAAAAATATTATTCCAAACTTATAATCCACGATTGTATACGAGCAAGCGAACACTATTCTTCGGTTGGTTTGCTGGGACACGCTGAGCTGAGATGGGCCTATTCTATCTGTTTGTGCCTGACCAGATCAGTCCCACTGCACTAATCTAACACCACCTCCCTTTCCGTCCTACCGTCTGGACGTCGACGTGCATGCCTGTGAGGCTGTCAAGCTTGCTTGCATTGGTGTCGGCAGTGCAGCCAGCTGTGTGTGGTACGGTGTAGGTATGTTCAGCAGAAGTAACATCGCTTTCAGCTTCAGGAGTCGAGTCGGCCATCAATATTATTCTCGTCAGTAGTGCCAACGACAAGGAGATAGAGCTGCCTCAGTTCTGAAGTTTTATTACTGGAATTTTAATCTGGACGCAGCCTTCCTAAGCTGTAACCTCAGGCCTTAAGCAACATACAGTACCTTTGAGTTGAACCATGCATGGTGCCATGCCAAGTGGATGAAATTAAACTTGTCTGCAAGATCAGGACGGAGATTTGCACCAACGTGCGTGCAGTGTCTGCTCCATCCTTTGATGTGTTTGTTCATTCATTCAAGTCAACTAGCAGACCAGCCTGTTGCTGCAAGTTGTAATCAACTAATCATATAATATATATATACCCCTCTAATTAATTAGTAGTATATATAAAGTTAAATAAATGGCAGCAATGATCAGGTCAATGCTTTACATATTATTATCAGTCTTTTCTATGATGATATGCCTCGTCTGATGTACTACACTATATGAGCACTGATTTGTTTAGCCCAACTTGACTCCCTTGAAGGCTCAGCTAACATTAATTTGATAACATTTCTTAATCTCTCTGTCTCTGTCTTTATTTTTTTTGTTTGAAACATAACATTGTCAACGACGAATATAATCCTCTCACCCGCCCACCCACCCTGTTTCCGGGGAGGGATCAACGCATGTAGCAGCAGCAGCTCGCTCGATCGCTGCACTCTGCACATGCTGACATGCATGCCGATGATGGAATTCAGTTCAGTTTACAGATAACGAGCCCTCCTTCCTTCCATGGCCGCCCGGCCTGGTGCTCCAAGAACAAGAACAGTGTTGGTGTAGGCACGCACATGCATGGGTCGCCTTCGCCTTCCGCCCGGATCGCACAGGTTCAGTGAACGACGCTGGGGGGCGGGGGCACGTGTAGGATGGGAGGGCGCGGGCGCGGGCGCGGCGGGCGATGGAGGAAGTGGCGGTGACAGGGACGTGCTCCCTGGCCGTCGGACACGCCAGGATCTGATCGGATCACGGTGGATCCGGTTCCCGTGGGGAAACCGGAGGCACGGATCTTTGGGAATTGTGGGAGTTTGGGACCTCGCGCTCGCCCGCTTCCGCTTGCTTGCATTTGCATTTGCATTGCTTCAGATCGAGTTCGTTCAGACTTCAGAGCTCCAGTGCACTGCATCTGCAATTCTGCATGGCTGAAGCAGCAGTAGTAGTAGGACGTACTACAAGTTGCCAGAGCTCCGTTGCCGTTGCTTGGATCCGGTGGCAAATCATCATCAGCATTCACCTGTCCATGTTCAAATAACTTGGGACCAGTTCTTTAGTTTTTCCCTGAATTACTACCTCACCTGCAAACACAGTGATACCTGGTAATTGGACCGACCTCTAGTAGCGTGTCGAACCCTGGCTTGCAACAAAAAAGAAAGAGTAAACTCAGTCTCTCACTGTGTACCCGTCTTCAGAGATACACGCACTGCAGGCACGTCCAAAAAAACAACCAGCTTACCCTACAATTCAAGAAAATTTATACTTAACTGTAATGTCTCGGGGAGGTCTTCCCCCAAAATGTCCAAAGTTTTTCTGAATTAATTACTACTACCTCACCTCGTCACCATACTCATAGTATAGTAACCTTGGTGTTTGCTGCCTTTTGGGCTGCGGATTCGCTGGATACGAGATTGGTTTTTTTTTTTTGAGAAAAAAGGTTGGATTTCATTAAAACAGAAGTTTTACCTCCAGCCCCCTGACAGGGCACTCCTGAAAGAAAGAAAAATTACAAATGAATTCACTGAAGGAGCACCCAGAGACTGTCGCCGTCGCCGACCATTGTTGCCGCAAGCCCGATCTTCCCCACCTCCCGCAATGAAGACGTAGGATGAAGTTCATGGCCGGATCCTGAATCGACGAAGAGTCAACTTTTAAGAAGGCCATCAGTAGCACACCGAAAGCATGCGGTTTATCCGCTGAACGCTCAGGCCAAACCTCGATTTCACCAGGATCAGACGCCGGTCGCCTCACCGGCCAACCCCAGCCGACAAGCAACTGACCCGCAAGGGGGATCGAAGAACACCAACCCGTGCAAACGAGAAGGTGGAGAAGTACCTCACAAGGCAATTTCACTCGATGCCGCAGCCATCAAAATCACCTTGAAGGGTCAAAACAATCCTCCAGGCTCCAGCAACCACGTCGAGGGCTATGGTGCCAGTGCCGCCACTGACGATATGGGCACGGACGGTGCAGTGAAACTCACAGAGGATACAAACACCAACGCAGACGAAAACATCGTTGGTGCTGATCCCTCTGTATATAATACCATCATTGTGCACCACACATACAACGACAGCCACCCGGCCCCAACCACCTCCGACATAGAAGTCCGAAAGGAAACAAAAGAGTCCTGACAAGCATCCCACCGGGAACAAATCTAACCCTGACATTATTCTTGGGAAGAACAGGAACCAAGGTACAGAACCAAGCACGTCGATGACGTCGTCGCCGGAACCGTCGACATCGCCCAATCCGCCTTGGGAAGAGAAGATCCACACCACAACCAAGCTGAAGAACTTTTCCTCAACGAGGAAAAACCCACCCACAACAGACATGGATCGGAAGGAAAACTAACATAGCTCCTAAAAAACACATACTAGAGCTAAGTATATACACCCATACCTCAACTCTCCGGTTCCCCACACCTCCAGGGCCAAGAAGGCCACCGAAGGCGCAGGGAACCGGCAAGGATGAGCCGGATCGAAGGAACTCCTTTTCTGTCACTACAGTAGCGAGCGAAGGAGGAAGAAGACTCTGGAGAGGAGAGGATAGGAGGCGACGATGGTCTGCTTCCATACGATACGAGATTGGCTGAGGGCCTGTTTAGTTCCCTCCCAAAATGCCAAATTTTTCAAGATTTCCCGTCACATCGAATCTTTGAACGCATGCATGAAGCATTAAATATAAATAAAAAATAAAACTAATTATACAGTTTATACGAAATCCACAAGACGAATCTTTTAAGTCTAATTAGACTATGATTGGACACTAATTGCTAAATAACAACGAAAACGCTACAGTAGCATTTCGCCAAAAATTTCGGCATCCAAACTAGCCCTGAGCACCCGAGCATTTGCTGTGGGCTTGGCCCATAACAACACAACGGCCAGTTGCCATGACATGGGCCCAAAGTGGAGCGATTCCTACAGAAACGGCCTGCATACAACCCCACAGAACGTTGATGACCCCCATGGCCCCTTCTCCCTTCCCTTCCCCCGGCAGAAGGACGTGCGGACGGGACTAGCGTCTGGACATCCGCGTGCATACCGCTGCGCCTGCATCACGTGGAGGCCCACACCGCTCCATTTCCCACGCCCACGCGGGGGCCACGTCTCGATCTGCGCCCGCTGCTCATGCCCCCTCCACATCCACGGGCATGCACGTGGGCCCATTAGTTGCTGCAGACGGCTATGGGTCCCACTGCAACATGTGCAACAACAGATCTACTTTGCAACATCTAGATGAAACACTTGCAACATATGTCCAAAAGAATTTTCATATACGTCTGAAACACCAGAAAAACACGTATAGCCAGTACAAAACATATGCTATGAAACACTTGCAACATATGTGTAAAGCATATGTAACATTCAGATGAAATATTTACAACATATGTGAAACATATGCAATAACTAGATAAACACTTGCAACATACACGTATAGCAATGACAACATATGCAACATCCACATGAAAAACTTGCAACATGCATATGAAACACCTGAAACACTTGAAACATACGTTTGCAACATACACTTTCAACGCAATATCTTCTTGCTGCTTGGGCAAATCAAGGCTTGTCCACGCGAAGCTCGACGCCGACACGAACCACGATGCCACGGAGGTCGCCAATGCGAGCTCACCAGCGGCACAGAGCTCACCGACAACACGCGGCTCACTAATGCAGAGCTCATCAGCTTGCCGGCGATGAGCAGGGAGCAGGTGGGGTATGGCCGCGACACGCGTGGGGCGGGTGGCTGCGCAAGTTCAAGACAGAGAGGAGATGCACAAGCTCCACGACATCTTACTTCTCCCTATTGCTTTGAAAGAAGAGACGGAGGAGAGAGATATGAGATGGAACCGGAGAGGATAGATATTTGTGTGGTGGGTACAGTACGTGGACAACATGAGGTCACGTAGCGTCTGTTGTCCGGGCACGAGACGGATGCCAACGGTGGAGCATTACCGCGGAAAAAACCTGTCAAACCCAACATCTCTAAAAAAAAAGAAAAATAAAACAAAGGTATCGTGATTGCTATTGCTACGAGATTGATGAAAACTAAAAGTACAGTAGTACTAGGCCACAAACGCTCCCCAAATCCAACAAAGGTACATCTCCCCAAATCCAACAAAGGTACATATGAACCGGAACATATGAACACATTGGGAGTACAATTTACCGGAAAAAGTCAGTCTCCACTGGATCAATATTATAAATCATGGCTTCATAGGTATTGGCTACTATCTCAATACTTGTTCGCCGAACCTGTTTAACAGCAAAGCTTATGGACACCATCTTCAATTTGACGCTGTAGGAATTCAACAAATTACCTCTCATCGATATAGATGAAATGATGCTGGCTTCCAACCTCAACCTTTCATCACAGGGCTAGAGTTAACCTAAGTTATAGGGTTACTCCATTTCCCATTACAGTTTTATAGCTACAAAACCCAGTTTCATCGAAATAGATGAGATAATGCTGGTTTCCAACCTTAACCTTTCACCACAGGGCTAGAGTTAACCTTTTTCTAACCTAAGCTATAGCATTACTCTTTTTCCCATCATTACAGTTTAAGAGCTACAAAACCCAGTTTCATCGATATATCAGGCTGTTGTATAATTTGCTCAAGGAACCAACTTTTACATTTTCAGTACAGGTCTTAGACACCACATGCTCATAAGCTTTGCTGCTAATAGGACAAGAAGACTATATGAGTTAATATCAATCTGTCCCTACAAGGCTACAACAGAATTCGCAAGATCTTTTTAGATGAGCAAGGAAAATCAAAGATGAAATTTGGATAAAAGTATGAGATTTTCCCAATGCCCATGGATATCTGGAATTGATTTTAAATCGCAATCTGTATGTCTGGTCAAAAACATCTTTTTTTTTTCCTTGAAAACTTCTGCCCTATTAAGTGCATTGGTAAATTTGTAGCATATTTCATCGAGAGCCCAAATGTTATTAACATCTATATCAACAAGGTCTTATCCTCCATGCTGCTATGTATAAAGGCAATAGCTATTCTTCACACGCCTATATTTTTTCATTTTTTTTCAGGCGATGAACAGAAGCCATTGGATGATAATCTAACAACACTAGATCAGGTTGCACTGTTGTTCTCCAACCTGCGTCTCTTCTTCCAGTGACCCCACAATCCCCCGCCTACCGCCAGCCTCCTCCCGTCACGAGTCTTCTTCGTTGCAGCATCCCTGCCACCGAGTCTGCCTCCGCTGCTCCACGCCGTGGCCGAGCTAACCGGGTGGCGCCACCGCCCTAGCTCTTCCTGTCCAGATGTCCACAGCATCCCGCGACAGGAGGCTCTCGCTGCCTTGCTGCCCCACCATCGAACCACCAGTCCTCCCTTCCCCTCCGAAACCTCCTCTC
Source organism: Miscanthus floridulus (assembly GCF_019320115.1). Taxonomy (NCBI): domain Eukaryota; kingdom Viridiplantae; phylum Streptophyta; class Magnoliopsida; order Poales; family Poaceae; genus Miscanthus; species Miscanthus floridulus. The sequence continues at coordinate 122,344,049 of NC_089583.1, forward strand.
TAAGACCGGTGAATCCATTTTCCCTTGGTACCCCGGAACCTTAAATCCCTAATCTCAGAACCTCAATTGGAAGCTATACATACACGTTCTTCTGTCGACTGAAATAGGAGATGCGTATTAACAAACTTTGCTTGCTTGTGGTTGTACATTGACTCTTATATTGCACTACAACTGTCTCGGTCCATGATTATCCGTCTCCTATCAATATAGTGTTGCTCATGAAGCTATGATATGTAAATTTGCCCTCACAAGGTAACAATTCTGAGCTACAAAATGAAGGTACGGTAGCTGGTGGCATGGTCTAACTAGGGCTCTTGTACTGAAAGAGTACCAAGTTAGTACACTACACAAGATGGGTTGGCCTGCCCCCAAGGATTTTGGGAAAAATCGAATTTGATGAGGCTCAGGATTATGTCAATTTGCCACAAAATCAAAGCATTCACCAAATATGAGAAGCCACACTTATATTTTGTTATTAATCAAAGCGTCACTGCCATTCAATTCAAGTTGTTCAATGCAGCTTAATGGAATGCCTAGTCAAGGAAGCAGCTTCCCTGCCATGAAGCAAGCGAACTTGTTGCTCCGGGAGTACTCGTAGGGCACGCCGGCCACCGTGAGCAGGCGCTCCAGCACCTCCTTGACCCGGTCAGGCTCCGCGGTCTCGCACTCGAGCTCGTAGCGGGTCCCGAAGTCGAACCTCGTCTCGTCGAGCTCCAGTACGAGGCCGCCGCCACCGTCCTCGAGCTCGTAGTCGTAGACAGCGCGCGTGTTCCTGAAGCCGCCGAGGCAGACGAAGGGCGCGGCGTCCCCGCCGACGCCGTACTCGGCGGCGATGAGGCGGATGATGGGGGAGTCGAGGCCGCCGAGGCGGGCGGGGTCGTCGGCGCAGGCGAGGGCGAGCGCGGGGTCGAGTGGCTCCTCGATCTCCTCGACGCGGCTGATGCCGGCGTCGATCCGCGGGCGGCGCTTGAGCGCGAGGACAGCGCGCGAGGGGGCACGGTCGTCGGACCCGTCGTAGAGGCGGACGCGGAGAGCGGCGGTGGCGGCGGCGAGCGTGCGCGCGGAGGCGTCGAAGAAGAGGTTCCGCTGGGCGTGGGTGCGGCGGAGGCGGGGCGCGAGAAACGCGGACAGGCGGCGGTGCGCGGCGGCGTCGGGGAGGCTGAGCTTGATCTCAACCTCCATGGGGAGGATGGGGTGGTCGGGGGGCCGGGTCCGGGGCCGGCGGGGTGGAGAGGCCGATGCCGATGCGTTGCGCCTAGGAGGGCGCGGCGCCGGGCGGCGGGTGGAGGAGGTGGAGGAGGGGATTGGAGGTCTGCGGGCCCGGGCCCGGGGACGGAGTGGTGTACCCGGCCGGATCCTTGATTGTGGCTGTTGGGGTGCTCCCCGCGGCGGCGCGGAGGTGCTCTTCGAGCTCGTAGCGGTCGTCGGAGCTGAGCTCGATGCGGGTAGGGTTGCGGCGCAGCATTGGCGGATATGATGAGATCGGGATGAAGGGCGGGGCACTGGTTGGTGGTAGACTGGTCCGATTTTTTTTTAACCTTTTCTGAAAGTTTTTCACAAATATATCCACGAAGGTATCATTTTAAAAAATAGACTCTCACATCGGCACCGTCGTTATTGGCACCTATCTTACACGTCTCGGCGTCAGAGTCTTTGACGCCTAGCTCTCGGGGCCACGGCGACGTGGGGGGCTGACCTAGCAGCTAGCACGGCGCCATAGATCTTGGCATCTAGCTTGGCGCCGAGCTAGGCGCCAAGGCCATTGACGCTTAGCCGGCTGACTAATGGGCCCCCAGTCTCTATCATTTCTTTCATTCTCCCTCCACTCGGCCCTACTCCCTCCCTCTCCCTCAGTCCGTCGCCGCCGCGCCTCCCGCGCACCACCGCGCCGCCTTCCCTCGGCCACCCGCGTCCCCAGCACCAGTGACCCCACCCCGCCCGCGACCGCCCCCCACCCCCCTGCTGCGTCGGCAGGCCCACAACCGCGCCCCCCTGCTTCGTCGGCGGCCGCGATCGGCCGCCCCCTGCTGCGCCAGCCGGCACTTGGGCAACGGGGGCCGTGCCCAGGTGCCCGGGCCCTGGTGTCTGCCTCCCTTGGCCGCATGCCCCCGCCCCGCCTTGCCACCGTGGTGGCCGGCCAGGAGGGTGCCTTGGCGCACCAGGAGCGCATGACAGCTTCCCCGTCGGTCGCCTCTACCTCCTAACGATCGGCTTGTCTCCCGTGCACCGGCTGCGCCTCCCCTACAGTGAAGCAAAGTATATTAGTTTGTTAATTTTCTTCTCATTTGACAATAGTTAGTTAGTTAGTTAATGTGGTAGTGATTTAGATATGTAGAAAGATATTTAGATAGATATGTAGATTGATGGATGCTTTACATAGTTAGTTAGATAGTTAGTTAAATAGTTATATACTTAGTTACATAGTTAGTTAAATAGTTATTTGACATAGTTAGTAGTACTTAGTAGTGAATTGATAGTATCTATTTAGTTAGTTATGACGTACTAGAGATCTTGTACTTAGTATGTTTCACTTATATTGGATTAAAGGAAATGTGTTTCGTTATGTGTATGAACTAGATGGACAACCTAGTTAGCATATATCATGGAGGCACCGTGAAAAGATATCGCTATGGATATGTTGAGTTTGTTGAGATGCAAAACGTGCCTGTGTTATTCAATGAGAAGCCTTCATTTAGTGAGTTGGTTGCAATGGCTCGGGAGGAGCTATATTGCCATGGAGATGATGGCATCACAGTTGAGGGTGAACTTCACCTAGGTTCCCCTCCCAACATCCTAAGAAAGATGATCCCAATTAGGTGTGCGGATCAGTGAGAGAACTATGTGAGATCGGCTATGAAAAGCCAGTTCCAAAGTTTGGATGTGGTTGTGCGTCGGGTGGTACTTGATCACATCTCTCATGGGTTTTCCCTAGAAATGGGTCAGCAGACACACTTTAACCCTCCCATTCTGGAACTTGATATGGATGTAGAGGTTGCACCTATAGTTCCCGATGCTCAATCTGCCCCCACTGAGGTAGTTGGAGATGCTTATCGGGCTCATGATATTGTGGCAAATCCTCCTCATGAGACCCCTTTGACACAGAATCATCCAAGTAATTGTCTTATCCTCATCGTTATTGGAAGCTTACCTCCTTCCTTACATCCATTTTTCTCATTCTTTCCTCGCATTTCTACTTCTGTTGCAGGAGACATTCCTAACAATATGGATGTACCCCCTGTTGCTACTCAAGTGCACTATGGAGATGGATTCCGTGGCTCCAATAGTGTTGAAATTATGAATGATTTGGAGCCATATGAGATGGCAAGGGCTCTTAATTCTAATGATGATCGTCCTGTTGAAGAGCTAGTGGAGAGTGACGTTGGGATGCTGAGGCGTATCTTTCTCGACCATCATGATCCAAGAGTTCATGAGTTCAGCGATCTTGCTTATTCCGATCAGGCGTGTGCAGATGGACGTGATGATGAGCTGCTAGAAGCTACTGAGGCCGGCCCTAACATGGTAATTGAGAAGGGTAAGGTATTCAAGGACCTTCTAGCATTGAAGAGGCGTTTGCTGGCGTTTGCAGTGATACGAAAGAGACCTTACAAGGTCTTGCATTCATATGTGGAGCGCCCTTACACAGTTGTGTGCGACAAGGAACGCTGTCCATGGAGGGTTTGTGCAAGGAAGCAAAAGGTCACCGAAAAGTGGAAGATCACAAAAGTTGTTGGGCCACATAATTGTGCTGACCATGTGCTCACACTGAAGCATCGGTAGTTAACATCTACCCTCATTGTCAAGCGATTGATGAGAATATTGCAGGGAGAACCCAACATGAAGGTTAGGACAATTATCAGGACCGTTGAGGCGTTGTATGGATGTTATGTGATAACTTATGATTAAGCTTGGAGGTCTAAGCAGCGAGTATGGAAGATGATATATGGGGACTGGGAGGATGGGCATGAGCAGCTGCCAATACTTTTCAATGCAATCAAAGTGGTGAATCCAGGCATGCATTATGAGTACATCCCAAAACCACATGCATGGAAGGATAGGAGACATATATTCTTCTGTGCTTTCTGGTGCTTCCCTTAGTGTGTCGAGGCCTTTAGGCACTGTCGTCCTATCTTGTCCATTGATGGTACGTTCTTGATTGAGAAATACCAGGACACACATCTTATAGCCATATCCTATGACGCAAACAACAAGTTGGTTTCTTTGGCATTTGTTTTGGTTGAGAAGGAGAAAAATGACAGTTGAGGATGGTTCTTGAGGCTAGTCCGGATACATGTGGTTGGACCTGGCAGGGAGGTTGGTGTCATATTTGATATGCACCAGGGCATACTTAATGCCATGTTAGAGCAGATAGAGGGGTATGCACCTTTGCACCATCGTTGGTGTACTCGACACCTTACCGAGAATCTACTCCAATGGTGTGAAGGATAACTTTGATCTGTTCCAGGAGGATGCTCGACCGCTTGAGGACAAATACTTTAAAAAAAAGTTGGAGTAGGTCAGAACCGTATCAAATGCAGAAGGTAGACAATGGTTCACAGGTTTGATGAGAGATTTGGAGAAATAGACAAGAGCTCATGATGCTGGTGGATGGAGGTACGAGTTTCAGTATAGCAACATGGCGGAGTCATTCAATAAGTTGTTGTTGGGGATATGTTGTATGCCCATAAATGCAATCATTCAATTCACCTTCTATAAGCTTATTGCCTGGTTCAATGATAGACACGCCCATGCAATGAAGTTGTAGAGTGATGGAGAGATATGTGCTCCAAAACCAAAGGCACACCTAGAGAAGGCAAATAAAAGGGCTGGCACACATGAGATTGCATGTTTTGACCTTGCCATATGGACTTATCAGGTCGAGCATAGGGGCAGTATAACGTCCAACGATGAGGTCCAAGAGTCAAGGATGCATGTGGTAGTCCTCTAAGATTTCACATGCACTTATGGTAAACAAAGGCAGTACGACTTTCTATGTTCTTATTTGGTGGCAGCAGCTAGGTATCACAACTACAATATCGAGAGCAGGATACCTCACGAGTTCAGTGTTAACACGCTTATGCACACATGGAGCCCTCGCTTCATGCCTTTCTAGGACCCTAGAGAGTGGCCTCCATATGACGGGCCAAAGTACATTGCGGATTTAGCTTACTGTTGGAACAAGCGTGGATCTAGGAAGAGGACGAGGCACAGGATGGTTATGGATCAGATACCCGGAAGAACGAGGCGTGGGAGAGGAACCCCATTTCTTACTGACCCCGAGCAGTATGAGTGTGGCAAGTGTGGTAGACTGGGCCACAATGCACGCACTTACCATTAGCAAATTAGCGAGGTGCGACTATTGGTTGTTTTCATTATTTTATATTTATCATATTCATTCCATTAATTATCCATGTCTCAATTTATACTTCTCATTGTGTTATTTACTTGTACATATCTAAGTTTATATTTCATTGTATATTGAATTTCTATTTTATTGACTTTTTTTGTAGGATGACGCAATTCCACCTGCTCGACCCGGCGTACGAGGAGACCCACTGAGGACGTCTCATAGCGGAGGGGTAGGTAATAATCTATATGTCTTGTTCAAATTTTTGTAAGCATATATGTGTTCATGAAGTAACGGGAGACTATATTTTATTCTATGCAAGACCTTCCGCTCCTTCATCCTAGAACCCACAACAGGTTCTTGGACATACAGTACGATGACAGGTACACTCCTTTCCTGCAAAGAGCTAGCCTAGATGTCATCTCTTTTTAGGTTTGTCGTGGGTTGCCCACGTTCAACTCAGCGGCCTTAACTGCGCTGGTTGACAAGTATTATCTTCAACCATTGCCTCCATTCATAAGCATTGGTTCATGCGCTTGCATTTCTGATATGTAATCTTGCTTTGTCTAAAATGTAGGTGGCGACCAGAGACTCATAACTTTCACTTGCATTTTGGAGAGATGATAGTCATGCTCTAGGACTGTCAGAAGATACTAGGTCTAAGGATTCACTGCAACACAGTGACTGGGCCGTATAGGTCAGAAGGTTGGAGAGCACGAGTAGAGGCCTTCCTTGGACATAAGGTTGGTGAGCAAGGGGCTCGCACTTCTGGAGTTCTAATCTCCTGGCTCCGGTAAGAGTTCGCATAGTGCCCTGAGGAGGCAGACGATGAGACAGTTGGGTACTACTACAGGGCGTGGATCCTACACTTGTTTGCCTGTGTTCTCTTCCTCAATGCAATAGGGGACACTATGTTGTGGATTGTAACACCCCGGTGTTATGCCTGCACTTAGGCATTTCTAAGCATACATATCGTGCATCATCAAGCATCCTAATCATACATGCGTAATCTTGCATATAACAACTGAAACATTACTTCGAAACATACGAAACATGTTGTGAAAAGTAAATGATGCATACACTTATTAGAGTTGTTTTGCTCTGATTCTTGCTTGCTAGGGTAGTAGAGCTTGTTTGGTTATAATTATAAATCATCTAGAATTGTTTATCATAATTTTTGGAGCAAGGTTTGTATTCAAATTAATTCAAAATTTTGTTTCCAAAGTAATTTCCCAAAATTAGGGTTTTGAGTTAAAATTTAACTTTGATTCTATAATTTAAAATCTAGATAGAATTGGACTTTGGTCATAAAAGCAAAGTTGTAGGGAATTAAATTCTAAGCAACCTTCATTTTTGGTACATTTTTAAAAGAGGTCATTTTCTTGCTCAAAATAATGTTTAAAAGTGGGCATTTAAAAATATCTTGAAAATATAATTTGAAAATCTTCATTTCCTTTTTCCTGGGCCGCCGCCTCGTTTCTGGCTCGACAGCCGAAGCCGGCCCAGCCAGCCTCCCACCCGCGCGCCTCGCGCTTCTCCCGCGCCGGCCCACAGCGCCCCAGCCCAGCCCAGCGCGCCGGCTCTTTCTCCCGCTCGCCCGCACTCGCGCGCCCGTCGCAGCGCCACGCCGCGACCGCGGCAGAGGAATCCCGCCGCGTGGCGACTCCGCGCCGTCGTCGCCCGCCGCGCGGCAGCCATGGCCTGACACCGCGCCCACGCGCCCGCCTTCACCTGCTGATGCCCGCGCACTCGCTCACTCGCGCCCACGCTCCCTCTTCTCCCCTCCAGAGCCGAGAGCTCGAGCTCCGCCCTCGCCGCGCCCGCCGCTCCGCCGACGCCAAGCTCTCGCACCGCCGCATCATTTTCCGATTGCTCGCGCCCATAGCCGTGCCTCGCCTTCCTTCGGCTCACGCTCGCGCTTGCGCCGCCTTCCGAGCCCTGGGTAAGCTTTCCCCGCGCCTCGCCACCGACGTCCATGGCGCCGTCGTGCTCGGCCGCCGTGGAGCGCCCTCTTCCTCCCCTTCTCAGCCGTGCTTAGCTGCCTGCTCGCTTGCGCCATAGCCTCGCACACCTATTGCGCTCGCTTGCTTGCGCTGCCATGGCCGAAGACGGCCGCCGGCAGCTGGCCGAGCCGCGCCGTCGCGCCAGCGCGCGCCCCGGCGTGTCGCCATGCCTCGGCTGGCCAGGCCGAGCCAGGCCGTGGGCTGACGCCCTGATTGGGCCGTCTCCCCTCCCTCGCGCTCGGGCCACGCAGGCCGGTGATGGCCATGGGCCAGCTGATCCCTTCGGGCTGGCCCAGCATTTCTGAAAGGAATTGATTTTCATTTATTATTTGTTATTTGAAATCAAAAATGGTTTGAAAAATGTTTGGATGATCAAACTTGCTCCAAATTTGTTGAAACAAAATTTGCTAGGTTCCTTATCACCAGATCTACTTGGGAAAATTATTGCATGTCATGTTTGGGATACTTTTCTATGGAACTTTATTTAATCATGAATATTGCTGATAACTTGAAAAATATGTAGAAAAATCTATAGGATTCAGAAAAATATGATTCCAAGTTTGTTAATCTTCTAGTGTCATGTACTTCTTAGGAAAAATATGTTTCATGCATGTGTTGTGGGAAAATTTTGAGGTGTAGTTCAAATACCTTTAATTGCTGAATTCTGTTATTTTTGTTAGAGAGCAAACTTTGTATAAAACATGCATGTGATAATTTTTGTACAGTCATTATATGCTATTAAGAACCTAGGAAAAATACTAATTCTGTTGTTTGACACTTTTCATAGTACAAAGTAATTTCATGCTCATTTTTATGCTATAGCTTGTCATTTTTGTGTAGGATAGTTTACTTATCCAAATGCCATGAAATTTTTATGGTAGTCTGTTTAGGGTAGTAGTATGCTACTGTAATTTTCTCAGATTTTTAGGAACATTAGAAATATATGTTGCTATTCAAACCTATTATTAATTAGAGTTTAAGCAAGTGTTGCTTTAAGTGTGATTAGGAAATTAGTAAAGCTTTGGTGTATCTTTGAAGCATTTCATAAGGTATGTTAACTTAACATATTAGTAGTAGAAGAGAATGCAGTAGATGACATGTGCTTGTAGTATAGTTCTTGGATGATGTTGACTACCTTGCATTTCAACATATCCATTACATTCATCTCCTTCGATGCACCGTTTGCATAATCACTTACACGCATTGCATCATACAGGATTACAAATCGAGAACCCAGTCATCATACCCGAGGAGCCCGAGGAGCAGCTCGAGGTGCAGCAGCAGGAAGTGCCAGAAGTCGACGAGGAGGACGTTGAGGAACTTCCGGAGTGCCCCGATCACCGTCCGAGCTCCTTCGAGAGAGGCAAGCCCCGGAGCATTTTCTCCCGGTTTGCAATTATTTAATTAAATACTTTACTTTAAATTGATGCATTACGTTCAGGAGTTGTTTGCAACCGTTGCTGCATTATACCTTGCTTACCTTTGTTATACTATATCCTTGTTACCCTGGTATCCGCAGTCGAGTCAATGCTTAGCTGGCTTAGACCGATAGAAGTCGGGTGATTTCCTGTCACCTGCGAGCTATAGGTGGTTACCTGGATCTGCTTGGATGACTATGAAGTCATGGTATAACTAAGTGTTAAATGAAGTTGAGACCGGACGGAGACTTGCAGAGTTTTGGACTGTAGTGTTTCCGTCTGTGTCGATTAAGGACCGACCGTTGTTGGGCCTCGAGTCATGTTGAACGCATGCCTTACATTTAGCTGGCCGGATAAAGTACCTTCCGACCGTGAAGCTGGGAGATTTTTCGGGCTGAGTAGATTGCCCGCAACGCACTGTACCGGAGCAGGTGTGGTAGGACACGGGGGCGGGATGATAAGACCAAAGTGCAGTCGGTCGGCCCCCGGGTACATGTGGTTCCTGGCAAACTCGAGATTCCTGGAAAGTTGACTCGGTGATCAATATCTCACTTTAGCGGGTGAGTGAGGTTTGTGTAAGGAATAAATCACCAGCTGGTTAGGAATCGATTCGAATCGTCATCGCTCCTGGATAGTGAGCACTTGACTTGAGTTACTTCATCGTAGTAAATGTTATAGAACACTTGGACAGTTATAGTGAATATGACAGTATGGAAGTTGCTTAATGATCATTGATTATCATTATCTGCTTAATCACATGTTTACTCTAGTATAGGTGCAAATCTAGTTGACAGGTTAATAATAATTAACTTGGCAATAATGCTTTTAGAAAGGTTCTTGAAATGCTAAAAATGCTTCTTTCTGCAAATAAGTCAGCTACCCTACTATAAAGCCCTTCATAATCCTTGGTGTCTCTTATTTTCGGTTATGTCGGGTAAGTCTGGATGAGTACCTTCTCGTACTCAGGGTTTTATTCCCACTCTCGGTGATGCTCTCGGTGATGCTCCAGATTGGGATGGTTGGCATTTGGAGTTTGAGGGTCGCACTCCAGCTGAGGGTGCAGAGGGAGCAGCCTTCCGTGTCATCAGGGACATTATGAGCAGATTTCCCAGTGAGCTTGCTGCAGCTCTAGCTGGTACTTTTCCTAGGGATGATCCTCGTGATGCCATTTGGGTTCAGCCTCCGGGAAGTGCATTGGTCAGAGGTCCAGCTGAGGGACAGGCTAGCGACAACCAGGCAATGAGTGCTATGTTCGCCGCCATCAGAGCGTATGAGGGTCTCGAGAGTACCTACTGGACTTTGACTGGCTTGCGTAGTGAGGATAAGCTCAAAGGGAAGAAGCAGAAGAAGAGACAGGCACGAGCCATAGCTAGCTTGCAGGAGCAGTTGGCTGATATGAACTTACAGCGAGATCAGGCGGTTGAGAGAGGTGATAGAGCTATGCAGCGAGTGCATACGTTGACTCAAGCCAACAACAATGCAGACCGCATGATTGGACAGTTGGTTCAGGAAAGGAATGAAGCCTGGAACGCAAGAAACCTTCTGTTGCAGAGAGTCGATGAGCTAGAAGAATACAACGGTAACCTGCACGAGGAGTTTCACGCGCTCTACAATGGGGTTGGCCCATATGCTCCACCGAACGCCGCCGGCATGGACATCGACGACGACAACCAGAACGAGCCTGTAGTTTCACCAGGAGGCGATGGTGACGTCTCCGATCCCGACGATGGCCCCGAGGAGTAGGCTAGTTGCTTCACGCTAGTATCTATGCCTTGTCGCGATGACCTTATTTTTGTTGGCATGTAATCTATCGTATGTGGCTTCGAACGTATGAGACTTGGCATATGGTTGGAACTTGATTTTCGAATGCGATATCTGAACACATAAAAAGTCCAGTGTATGTATGCTGGCAATGTGATTGTATGGACGCAATGTTTGCCGTTGAAGTAATTCGATTAAGTGCTGTTGTTTTAATTGGAATGCGATTGTTGTGCCTCTGTTTTTATTGTATGAATTTATTCTCTCCAGTAAATTCAGTATGGCATAATTTTTCCTTCACTCGCAATTATTACAGCTTCACTCAATCATACTTGTTGCTGAAATATGCAGATGACAAACACTCGCTGAACCACGTATGAGGCCGCTGAGCCAGGTGCCAACGGTGCGGGGACCGGTGGTGGTGGTGGTGGTGGAAACCACGGCAACAATAATGAACCCCCCCATGAACCGCATTTGCCACCTCCTCCCCCGTTTACCCCTGAGATGTTCCTCACACAGCTACTCGGGAGTCAGCGCAACACAGAACAATCTCAGAAGAACATGGAGGATCTTCTCAGAACCATCGCCAACAACGTTCAACGTGGTAACAATCAAGGTGGTGGCATGGGAGTGAACCAATATAGCAGCTTCAAAGATTTCATGGACACCAGGCCACCAGTCTTCAAGGAAGCAACAGAGCCACTCGATGCTGAGGAATGGATCAACACGATGGAAGATAAATTCCGTGTGTTGAGAATGACTGAGGTGCTGAAAACGGAATATGCTGCACTTCAATTGCAAGGACCGGCGGGAATGTGGTGGAAGCACCATCGCACCACCTTCCCTCCAAATGCTCAAATTTCTTGGAGAGAGTTTGCTGAGGCCTTCCGTGGAGTCTATATTCCACCCGGACTGACAGAGATGAAGTTGGGAGAGTTTCTGGCATTGAACCAGGGCACCAAGACCGTGACACAATACCTGCATGCTTTCAACAACTTATGTCGCTATGCTCCCGACATGGTTGACACAGATGCTAAGAGAATAGCCAGCTTTAAGAGGGGTCTCAATCCAAAAATGATGAAGCATGTTGGTACCAACAACCGCGTCAGATTCAATGACTTCATCAGCGACTGTCTGAAGCAGGAGAAGAATAACAACGCCAGCACCGCAGCCAAGACACGCAAGAGAGCCTTTGAAGGAGGGCCGTCTCAAGCTAGAGCACCTATGGGAGGTCGTCCCCCATATCGCCCATCGGCACCTGGTGCTAGATTCCGGCCACCTCAGCCAAGAAGCTAGAATTTCCGTGGACCTCAAAAGCCATACAAGATGGCAGTACAGCCCAACAAAGCAGCCGCAACTGCAGTGCAAGGCAGTTCCAAGGGAGCTGTGGGATCTGCCGGGACAGTAAGAGGACCCTGCTATAACTGTGATCAACCCGGTCATTTCTCGAGGTTTTGTCTGTACCCGCCCAAGAAGAAGCAGCAGACTTATAATGCTAGAGTGCATAGTACAATAGTGGATGAAATTCCAGAGGGAGAGCCCGTCACTGCTGGTAAGTTTCCTGTCAACGAAAACCATGCAGTTGTTCTATTTGATTCTGGATCATCGCATTCTTTTATGAGTCAAGCATTTGCACAGAAACACGAACAACTATGCACAGAATTGGGTTATGGTTACCGTATAAGTTCAGCAGGTGCTGATGTTTTGACCAACCGGATGGTTCGAGGGGCAACCCTTGAATTAGGTAGCAGGAAGTTCCGAGTGAACTTGATAGTTATGCCTGGGTTAGTCTTGGATGTCATTATAGGGATGAATTGGATGAAGAATTGGGGAGCAGTTATAGATACTGGAAGTCGAGTACTTACCCTTAAGGATCCCCTAGGTAAGGGTACTTTCCAAGTACCATTGCCTCGAAGAACAGACCTTATAAGTGTTACATGCGCTACAGCAGTCATTCCTATTCACCAGATTCCGGTAGTGTGTGAATTTCCGGATGTATTCCCGGATGAGCTACCTGGTCTTCCGCCAGATAGGGAGATTGAGTTTGGAATTGAGTTAGTCCCCGGAACAGCTCCGATTTCAAGGAGACCATATTGGATGCCTCTAGATGAGTTAGCTGAGCTGAAGAAGCAATTAGAAGATTTATCAAAAAAGGGGTTTATTCGGCCAAGCAAGTCTGAATGGGGATGTCCCGCTTTGTTTGTGAAGAAAAAGAAAGAGGGCACGTTGAGAATGTGCGTAGATTATAGGCCACTCAATGCTGTGACCGTCAAGAATAAATATCCCTTGCCACATATTGATGTTCTGTTTGACCAATTATCCAAGGCCAAGGTGTTCTCAAAAATAGATTTGAGATCCGGTTATCACCAGATTAAGATTAGACCACATGATATACCAAAAACTGCATTTTCCACCAGATACGGGTTGTATGAGTATCTTGTCATGTCTTTTGGCTTGACAAATGCTCCTGCATATTTTATGTTCTTGATGAATACAGTTTTCATGCCAGAATTGGATAAGTTTGTGGTAGTATTCATCGATGACATTCTGGTGTACTCCGAGAATGAGAAAGATCACGAAGAGCATCTGAGAACTATCTTGACCAGACTTAGAGATCATCAATTGTATGCTAAGTTTAGCAAATGCGAATTCTGGTTGAAGGAAGTTCCTTTCCTTGGTCACATTCTATCAGAGAATGGAGTTTCAGTCGATCCAAGTAAGGTGCAAGAAGTTATGAATTGGAAAGCACCGACTACAGTTCCTGAGGTTAGAAGTTTCTTAGGATTAGCTGGTTATTACCGTCGCTTTATACCAGATTTCTCGAAGATCGCCAAACCAATGACAAGCCTCCTTCAGAAGGATCATAAGTTTGTGTGGACAGAAGAGTGTGAAGCAGCTTTCCACACTTTGCGGAAACTGTTGACCACTGCTCCTGTTCTAGCACAACCAGATATTGAGAAACCATTTGATGTGTTTTGCGACGCATCAAAGACTGGATTGGGTTGTGTCCTTATGCAAGAAAGGAGAGTCATTGCTTATGCATCACGATAGTTGAGAAAGCACGAGGTCAACTATCCAACACATGATCTTGAACTTGCTGCGGTTGTGCACGCCCTAAAAATTTGGAGACATTACCTACTTGGTAATGTGTGTAATATTTTCACGGATCACAAGAGTCTTAAGTATATCTTTACCCAACCAGAGCTAAACATGAGACAACGTAGATGGTTGGAATTGATCAAGGATTACAACTTGAATGTGCAATATCATCCTGGTAAAGCCAATGTAGTGGCAGATGCTTTGAGCAGAAAGTCACATTACTTGAATGTGCAGCCATTACTTGAAGATGGATTTGATCTAATGCATCCTGCTGTGTTACATAGTATTCAGATTAGTTGCTCTTTGGAGAGTAAAATAATAGAAGGTCAGAAAACTGACAAGGGGATATTCCACATCAAAGAGAAAATAAAAGAAAAGCCGTCTCAACACTTTAAAGTGGATGAACAGGGCGTGTTGTGGTTTGACAACCGTCTTGTGGTTCCTAAGGATCGAGAGCTTAGGAATAAACTCATGGATGAAGCTCACCTTTCTAAGCTATCTATCCATCCCGGAAGTAGTAAGATGTATCAAGAACTACGATCTCGTTATTGGTAGACCAAAATGAAGAAAGAAATTACAGCATATGTTGTCAGATGTGACACATGTTGTCGAGTGAAAGCCATTCACATGAAACCTGCCGGTATGTTGCAACCCTTATCAGTCCCTAGTTGGAAGTGGGACAACATCAGCATGGATTTTATCACGGGTTTGCCCACTACTAAAAAAGGACATGATTCGATTTGGGTAATTGTGGATCGTCTTACCAAGACCGCTCATTTCTTGCCTGTCAAAACAGATTATCGACCACCTCAATATGCCGAGAGATATATCGCAGAAATTATGAGGTTACATGGAATACCAAAGACCATAGTGTCTGATAGAGGCTCACAGTTCACGGCTCATTTTTGGGAACATTTGCACAAAGGCTTAGGAACTAGTTTGATTCGCAGTACCGCTTATCATCCTCAGACAGATGGTCAGACTGAACGAGTAAATGCTGTTTTGGAGGATATGTTGAGAGCCTGTGTATTGTCTTCTAAGGGATCATGGGAGTCATGGTTACCGTTAGCTGAGTTTTCTTATAATAATAGTTATCAAGAAAGCATCAAGATGGCCCCATTCGAAGCTTTATATGGCAGAAAATGTAGAACACCATTAAATTGGGTCGAGCCTGGTGATAGACGGTATTATGGCATTGACTTTGTAGAAGAAGCCGAGAAGAAAGTTCATATTATTCAGCAGAATATGAAGGCTGCCCAATCACGTCAGAAAAGCTATGCAGACAAAAGAAGGAGACCCCTTGTGTTTGAAGTTGGTGACTATGTTTATCTGAAAGTCACGCCAATGAAGAAGAAAAGGTTTGGAATCCGAAGAAAACTTGCTGCGAGATTCGTAGGACCATACAAGATCTTGGAACGAAGAGGTCCGGTAGCCTACAAGTTAGAGTTACCTGAGACAATGAGTACTGTTTTCCCAGTTTTCCATGTATCACATCTCAAGAAATGTTTGCGTGTTCCGGAGGAAAGAATAGAACCTCGAGGTATCCAACTCAAATCAGATTTGGTGTATCGTGAACAACCAGTCCGGGTGTTAGACACTAAGGAACGTGCTACTCAGAATAGTGTGGTGAAAACGTACAAGGTACAGTGGGATCATCATGATGAGGGAGATGCAACTTGGGAAACAGGAGAGTATCTACAAAAAGCTTATGAAGAATTTTATAACAAATGGTTCATAACCCAAATCTCGGGACGAGATTTTTATAAGGGGGGAGGGCTGTAACACCCCGGTGTTATGCCTGCACTTAGGCATTTCTAAGCATACATATCGTGCATCATCAAGCATCCTAATCATACATGCGTAATCTTGCATATAACAACTGAAACATTACTTCGAAACATACGAAACATGTTGTGAAAAGTAAATGATGCATACACTTATTAGAGTTGTTTTGCTCTGATTCTTGCTTGCTAGGGTAGTAGAGCTTGTTTGGTTATAATTATAAATCATCTAGAATTGTTTATCACAATTTTTGGAGCAAGGTTTGTATTCAAATTAATTCAAAATTTTGTTTCCAAAGTAATTTCCCAAAATTAGGGTTTTGAGTTAAAATTTAACTTTGATTCTATAATTTAAAATCTAGATAGAATTGGACTTTGGTCATAAAAGCAAAGTTGTAGGGAATTAAATTCTAAGCAACCTTCATTTTTGGTACATTTTTAAAAGAGGTCATTTTCTTGCTCAAAATAATGTTTAAAAGTGGGCATTTAAAAATATCTTGAAAATATAATTTGAAAATCTTCATTTCCTTTTTCCTGGGCCGCCGCCTCGTTTCTGGCTCGACAGCCGAAGCCGGACCAGCCAGCCTCCCACCTGCGCGCCTCGCGCTTCTCCCGCGTCGGCCCACAGCGCCCCAGCCCAGCCCAGCGCGCCGGCTCTTTCTCCCGCTCGCCCGCACTCGCGCGCCCGTCGCAGCGCCACGCCGCGACCGCGGCAGAGGAATCCCGCCGCGTGGCGACTCCGCGCCGGCATCGCCCGCCGCGCGGCAGCCGCGGCCTGACACCGCGCCCACGCGCCCGCCTTCACCTGCTGATGCCCGCACACTCGCTCACTCGCGCCCACGCTCCCTCTTCTCCCCTCCAGAGCCGAGAGCTCGAGCTCCGCCCTCGCCGCGCCCGCCGCTCCGCCGACGCCAAGCTCTCGCACCGCCGCATCATTTTCCGATTGCCCGCGCCCACAGCCGCGCCTCGCCTTCCTTCGGCTCACGCTCGCGCTTGCGCCGCCTTCCGAGCCCTGGGTAATCTTTCCCCGCTCCTCGCCACCGACGTCCATGGCGCCGCCGTGCTCGGCCGCCGTGGAGCGCCCTCTTCCTCCCCTTCTCAGCCGTGCTTAGCTGCCTGCTCGCTTGCGCCATAGCCTCGCACACCTATTGCGCTCACTTGCTTGCGCTGCCATGGCCGGAGACGGCCGCCGGCAGCTGGCCGAGCCGCGCCGTCGCGCCAGCGCGCGCCCCGGCGTGTCGCCATGCCTCGGATGGCCAGGCCGAGCCAGGCCGTGGGCTGACGCCCTGATTGGGCCGTCTCCCCTCCCTCGCGCTCGGGCCGCGCAGGCCAGTGATGGCCGTGGGCCAGCTGATCCCTTCGGGCCGGCCCAGCATTTCTGAAAGGAATTGATTTTCATTTATTATTTGTTATTTGAAATCAAAAATGGTTTGAAAAATGTTTGGATGATCAAACTTGCTCCAAATTTGTTGAAACAAAATTTGCTAGGTTCCTTATCACCAGATCTACTTGGGAAAATTATTGCATGTCATGTTTGGGATACTTTTCTGTGGAACTTTATTTAATCATGAATATTGCTGATAACTTGAAAAATATGTAGAAAAATCTATAGGATTCAGAAAAATATGATTCCAAGTTTGTTAATCTTCTAGTGTCATGTACTTCTTAGGAAAAATATGTTTTATGCATGTGTTGTGGGAAAATTTTGAGGTGTAGTTCAAATACCTTTAATTGCTGAATTCTGTTATTTTTGTTAGAGAGCAAACTTTGTATAAAACATGCATGTGATAATTTTTGTACAGTCATTATATGCTATTAAGAACCTAGGAAAAATACTAATTCTGTTGTTTGACACTTTTCATAGTACAAAGTAATTTCATGCTCATTTTTATGCTATAGCTTGTCATTTTTGTGTAGGATAGTTTACTTATCCAAATGCCATGAAATTTTTATGGTAGTCTGTTTAGGGTAGTAGTATGCTACTGTAATTTTCTCAGATTTTTAGGAACATCAGAAATATATGTTGCTATTCAAACCTATTATTAATTAGAGTTTAAGCAAGTGTTGCTTTAAGTGTGATTAGGAAATTAGTAAAGCTTTGGTGTATCTTTGAAGCATTTCATAAGGTATGTTAACTTAACATATTAGTAGTAGAAGAGAATGCAGTAGATGACATGTGCTTGTAGTATAGTTCTTGGATGATGTTGACTACCTTGCATTTCAACATATCCATTACATTCATCTCCTTCGATGCACCGTTTGCATAATCACTTACGCGCATTGCATCATACAGGATCGCAAATCGAGAACCCAGTCGTCATACCTGAGGAGCCCGAGGAGCAGCTCGAGGTGCAGCAGCAGGAAGTGCCAGAAGTCGACGAGGAGGACGTTGAGGAACTTCCGGAGTGCCCCGATCACCGTCCGAGCTCCTTCGAGAGAGGCAAGCCCCGGAGCATTTTCTCCCGGTTTGCAATTATTTAATTAAATACTTTACTTTAAATTGATGCATTACGTTCAGGAGTTGTTTGCAAACCGTTGCTGCATTATACCTTGCTTACCTTTGTTATACTATATCCTTGTTACCCTGGTATCCGCAGTCGAGTCAATGCTTAGCTGGCTTAGACCGGTAGAAGTCGGGTGATTTCCTGTCGCCTGCGAGCTATAGGTGGTTACCTGGATCTGCTTGGATGACTATGAAGTCATGGTATAACTAAGTGTTAAATGAAGTTGAGACCGGACGGAGACTTGCAGAGTTTTGGACTGTAGTGTTTCCGTCTGTGTCGATTAAGGACCGACCGTTGTTGGGCCTCGAGTCATGTTGAACGCATGCCTTACATTTAGCTGGCCGGATAAAGTACCTTCCGACCGCGAAGCTGGGAGATTTTTTGGGCCGAGTAGATTGCCCGCAACGCACTGTACCGGAGCAGGTGTGGTAGGACACGGGGGCGGGATGATAAGACCAAAGTGCAGTCGGTCGGCCCCCGGGTACATGTGGTTCCTAGCAAACTCGAGATTCCTGGAAAGTTGACTCGGTGATCAATATCTCACTTTAGCGGGTGAGTGAGGTTTGTGTAAGGAATAAATCACCAGCTGGTTAGGAATCGATTCGAATCGCCATCGCTCCTGGATAGTGAGCACTTGACTTGAGTTACTTCATCGTAGTAAATGTTATAGAACACTTGGACAGTTATAGTGAATATGACAGTATGGAAGTTGCTTAATGATCATTGATTATCATTATCTGCTTAATCACATGTTTACTCTAGTATAGGTGCAAATCTAGTTGACAGGTTAATAATAATTAACTTGGCAATAATGCTTTTAGAAAGGTTCTTGAAATGCTAAAAATGCTTCTTTCTACAAATGAGTCAGCTACCCTACTATAAAGCCCTTCATAATCCTTGGTGTCAATTATTTTCGGTTATGTCGGGTAAGTCTAGCTGAGTACCTTCTCGTACTCAGGGTTTTATTCCCACTTGTTGCAGATGGGTAGATGTACTATGGCTATTGTATCAACTACCTTTATCCTGCGATGGGTGATGCTTAGGACCATGGGCATGGTCATTCCTTACGTCTCCTCTAATGCTTTTGTTGGAAGATGATCATCCGCTGGCACTGTATTTAAACTCCGCGTGAGTGTGTGTGTGGTTTGAACAAATGACTTCCGCTACTTTTATTCGAACTGGTTTGTAATAACTATGTTTAAACTCTGATGTATCTGAGACCGTGAACTTTTATGTAATATGTGATGGTGACCGCTAAACTTACTA
This sequence comes from Miscanthus floridulus, assembly GCF_019320115.1. Classification (NCBI taxonomy): domain Eukaryota; kingdom Viridiplantae; phylum Streptophyta; class Magnoliopsida; order Poales; family Poaceae; genus Miscanthus; species Miscanthus floridulus. Next base: position 122,363,222 of record NC_089583.1, read on the forward strand.
TGATCATGGCTGGGACACGAGTTGGTTTGAAATCCTTTGTGATTTCACGGACTACCGGGTTATACGGGCTTAAGTTTGTCAATCGTCTGCTCTGGTGGATGATTTTCTTACTTAATGTCGTATAATTGGTCGGTTCTGTTACATGGATGTGGGTCCACTGCCTCACTGACTAGGACCAGGCGGGTCAGTACAGCTAGGGCTCTGTAGTATTGGCTTTTCTTTACCGGCAGCTTTGCGAGGCATGTCATCGGACTTTGTCCTCAGCCTCACTTGGGGGATGCATGTACCTACTCTAGTTGTGGATGTGGGCTCATCTACCAATTGGCCGTCTCGAGGTTCTGGCTCGGTGTGACTGGTTCCTAGGTTAGCCTCCATGTTGGCAGCTGACGTGGGCGCACCTTTGGGACTAGGTTAGAGTTCCATCCATGAGGTTAGAGCAGGCGTACATTGAGTTCACGGACGAGCTAGACACGCTCATACCCTCTAGTGTAAGTAAATTTTATTTCCCATGCTGGCTTAAAATGGTTTAGTATAGCATCTAACATCTTATTTCGACATGTTGCATGTGTCGTAGGAGCCGTACGATAGAGAGGGCACTTCCTTTTTGTTTGAGTAACATGTGTGGGGTGCGACTACGACTTCTACAGGATGAGGTGCCCTCTAATCTGCTTCAATGCTGTCGAGTTCCATTGTAACACCATCGGTGTTACACTGTAAATCATTTCCTAAAACATGTCATGAGCATCATGTTTATGTGTTAATGCATGTAATAAAGAGTATAGATCAATTTATGTAACTCAAAATGGTAGGGAAGTGTGAAACGAAAGTTAATTTAATAGTCATGTTATATCACTTAGGGTTTAAAACCAATTTTTATTAAGCAAAAATGATATAGAACATGTATGTGATACTTAAATATGGTTCAAAGTGCAAACTTTGTAGATGACAATGAAATACTCGCAGTCGAAAAATGATATTGCTAGCTAATATTTCCACTAGCTTAGAGATCGCAATTGAAAATCAAATTCAGCTCTAACACAGAAATTTTCAAGTCTGCCGACAGTTAGACATTGCTATGTTTGGCAATTTATTGTGTGAGATTGGGTTAAGGAGTGGTGTTGTATTATGGCTTGTTTTAGTAGCCTAATATACCCTCTAAGGTATAGCAAAGGTGGTTTGGGAATTTGATCAGCGGTTTAGGCTTCTTGAGCGCTTTAAAATCCATGCTTGGCGTGTTCTCGGGCTGTTTCTCGGTTGAGCGCGATCACCAGCACCGAGGGCACGACACCACTGCATCGGGCGTTCTACACGTGTGCGCATTGGCGCGCTCGGCTATCCACCATGGGCCGGTCAGCCTGGCTGCCCGGTGCTGCTGCCACGCAGGCCCGACGTCCTAGCCACCGTTGCCGCCCTATCGCGCGGACGTCCCATCCCGCTGCTACGCTGCTGCTCTGGCCGCATCACTGGCCTCCTCGGGCTGCCGCCGTGTGGAGCCATGGATGCTGACTCAACCCGTAGCGCTACCCCACCGCCTGCTGCTGTTGCCGCGCGTTGCTGCTGCTCACACAACCGAGCGCCACAGCCACCTACCCCACGCGCTGCTCCCACCACACGTCGCGACGCTATCGCTACCGTCGTGTCGCCGTCTTGCTCTAGCCTGCCGCTGCACCGCACTACGCCTAGGCGCTGTGCACATGGGGTCGAACCACCATCACCATGCCATTTATGGCACTACGGTGCGTGGGCCACGCCGACCTCGAGCGCGTGCCATTGGCTAGCGCCGGCCATGGGCCATACTAGTTGCGCCAGCACATCACGCCAAGGTGCACTCGCCAGCTACTGACCACGTCCTCACTGCCTCCTGTCCTCTTGTTTCTCCCCTGCCCGCCTCTATGCGTCCGACCGCCTCTGTTTCCACCATCACGTCGTGGCCACGGTGAGCCAGGGTGGAGGCACTTGCCTTCAATTTCGTGTGCCCATGTATGCGCATTGATGTCCATGTGCCCACCGTCCCCACCCCGCCTTGAATCGAGCCATGACGAACTCCAATTTGGAAGTTCCCCCTTCGTCATGCCATTAAGGCCGGGATTGGCCGTGGCCGAGGGCAGCCACCCACCACTCCACCCCTCATCAATCCATCTTCACCATGAACTCCGCCTCCACCTCCACTTCACCCCGCGCACCTCACTTACACCTCTACCGCCTCGCCATAGCCACTGACATGGCCGTGCCGTCTCGGAGCACCGCCATATCCCACCACCCGCACGTGGCCAGCCCTATTCGAGGAACCTCTGGCCAAACCACCATCGCAGCCGCAACCAGGGTAAGATAGTGATGCTACAGCGCTAGCTAGTTCACCCTATGGTGGCTTTGGGTGGCCGGCATGGCCGCGCCACTGTCGCGCATGGCCGCACACCGTGGTCACCACTTTCGCAAGCTCCGCCACTCTGGTAACCTAGGCTAGTGTAGGCGCTTGGGTTGTAGACGGGGGTTGGCCCGTTAGTGGAGCCAACGCAGGTCCCAGCTGGCCGGCGTGGCCATCTAATGCCATCGCCGCCATGCGGGTGCACGCGCGGGTGGCCGAGGACCATGCAGTTGTAAAGGAGGGAGTTTCCGAGGGTTTTGTTGCATAGTTGCTCTCTCTAGGAATAGTGACATGGACTGCGGGTTAGTTTTCCTAGAGTTTAGGGGTGTTTTTGCAAGAGTACCAGCACACGTGGGCTTCCCCACCGTGAGCCGCCTCGCGCGTGGGCCATGCCTACGGGCCACGCGTGCGCGCACTGCGCGCGTGTGGGCCACGCGGATGGGTCGTGCGAGAATTGGTTTTCCTTTTTTCTAGCGATTTAGCAAATGTTTTTATAATTTAGTTTTGAGCTGATCTTTGGAAAATTATAGCAAATTTTGTAGATGTCTAAAAATTGTGAAATTAATTTTGTTAGGTTCCTAGAATTGTGTTCTATCTGTTAGTATATTTAGTTCATATATATATTTGTTGATAGCAGCGGCTATTAAATCATTTGCGAGTGTTTAGTATTATTTAGATTAGTATTTGTAGGAATTTTTGTGATAAATTGGTAATAGCTTTGACCATAAAGTTTTTACAGTAGATTCATTGTATTATTATATGCTCACTGTAATTTTTTTAGCCTTAGAATAGGTTGATAAATAGGGTAGCCAAGTACTCCTTGTTTTAGTATATATGAAATCATAAATAAAGTAAGAAATACATTTTTGGTTGCTAAGATAATACTTGAATGTCTCATTCCTGTTTAGTGGAAAGGATGGGTAGCTTAGCATCTTAGTCATTAGAGTTAGCTTAGTAGCTTGGTAGATGCATTGTTATTTTAAGAGCTGTTGTTGCTAAAATGCTAAGTGTTGCATCATCATTGCATGCATGTAGAGAACGCGTTGGTGGAGTTTGTGACCGAGGATGAGCAGGAGTACAAAGAGGTGATTGAAGAGTACGAGGAGGAGGTCCTCATGCAGGAGGAGGTCCTAGAGCTATCACGGACTGACTGAGCTGACACCGCGCCTGCCCAAGGCAAGCCCCGGTGCATAACTTCTATTTTGAATAAGCATTTAATATATATATGATATGCATTTACGTTACAGGCATTTTATGGAAACCACCTGCATAAATATATCTATCATGTGACTCCTACTAGTACAGGTGCGAGTAGCTGCTATGCTTAGGATTTTCGATAGCGTGAGTAACCTATCGTTACTCACAATAGGTGATTATTATTATCACTCTATGATAAAATGGTGAAAGGAAAATGGAGAGCGGGTAGGGATATGGTATGGGCATTGGTAGGCATAAGAGGTTGTGTCTCGTGGCCAGCGGGGCATAGCTTGGTTACACTATTTTCTCTATCCGTGTCGGTTAAGAACCGACCGTTGCATTGGGCTCTAGTCAAGTCACAGACTTATTATCCTTAGCACATACTTATTTATGGGAGCAGGAAATGCTCGTTGTTCTCTTGTCGTGGGTTCCGGCTCTTTCTAGACCGACTGATTGAAGATAGGGATGGTGGAGGTCTAAGCACCACACTGAGTCCGAGATTCAGGTGTGGGGGCTTAGAGTCCAAGTTTGGACGAGGACCTAGACCCCTTGATAGGAGAGTGGTGGGTTGGTCCTGCTTGTGCCTGGGGTATAAGCGGGGCGTGTGTTTTGGGGTACCTAGCTAGGCACGTTGATTCAAGAATCGCCGGGTAATCCAGTATGACTTATCTACAGTCTAGCACCGTAGTAAGAACTGAAAGATGAAAGATGGTGAAATGGATCTATTTGCTCAACTCTTGCTTAAAAGTAGAACATATGCTTACATAGAATGGCTATATAATGAACTAATTATGACTGCTAATAAGAAACATACATACGGATTCACTACTAGTATTGCTTTTTGTGAAAAGAAAACCCAACAACACATAAAACTTATCATATTCTTTAGAGTCGGGAAATTATTCTCACTAGTTGGGTAAGTCTTGCGAGTACATCATGTACTCAGAGTTTATTTACCCCTATTGTAAGTGTAGTTTAAAGAGTAGCTGTTGTGTGGAGGATTCTTCTGGTGGGCACAGACGGATCCTTATATTCTACCGTTAGATGTTTATTGTAATTCCGCTGTTTAAATTCCACACTCTGAACTTAGTATTGTAATAGTATATTTCTAAGAACTCTGGTTGTATGAAATGGACTAAGTATTGTAAACTCGTCCTCATTATTAGATCCTAGAGAAAAAAACATGGATTATTCGAGTTCTCCCTTGGGGTGTGCTCGACGAAATCCGTCCGTTGTAGCTTGCTTTTGGGGTGCTTAGTGTCTGGTGGAAGACGAGCACCTCTGAAGGTGTGTTATTTCGGGCGATTCTACCACATCCACCTGCCACATAGAGTTACATGCCAATTTGGAGTAAGACAGCTTTGGCCAACGGCTCCGTTCTTGACTAGCGTTGACTTACATAAGTAAGTGTTCTGCTATTTCAATTGTCCCATTATAATCCATTTGCATTAGTTCCTATATAAGATGAAGTAATGATGACGGACATGCACTTTTAATATGGTCACATGTATATGGATTGAGATGAATGTGTGTGTATGGAATGCATATATTCATGTCATATTTTTGTTTGGTTTGCATAAAAACAAAGGAAACTCTGCTAAATTTTTCTGCACAAATTTGTATTACTTCGTATAAAAACTTCACTAACGATGGTGTACGTGACGTGCAGGTTGGATCGTCAGAAGAACAAGAAGATTTTTTATTAGGAGAAGCACCACCACTACTATATTGAACAGTGGGAGCTGTTGGACACCAACGTGGACGAGAACGACGAGCCACACACGAACCATGAGTACAGGCGCTACCACGCTTGGTACCAAGGTGCGACACGTTGCAAGCTGAGGCTACAATGGACAAAAGATGACTACGCCGACATCGAGTCCTCCTCCGACGAAGACACGACGCATCGAGTCCTCCTCCGATGAAGACACGGCGTATGACCAAACTACTTAGGTAGGAAGGTAGGTGCAGGCATGACCAATCTTGGATAGAGTGGTAAGTCAATTGCCATATTTTTCTATGTTGAGTTGAATACCAATACAATACTTTGTTGTATACCAATACTTTGTTGTAGGGTAACACCTTCAAATGCTCGGTTGAAGACATTGAGCGCTTTCGTTCGAGAGTCAGGGATGATGACACGCGTAGCTTCCTAGATGTAAGATTCTAAAAATTCTTTCAAGTATAATATTAATACGTTAAATTCTTTCAGTTAACATAATTTTGTACAACTGAGACCGTCACGTCGGCTATGCCGTGCGGCTGCTCGTTGTGGTTGTAGGATAGCCACGACGTAAGATGTGCATGTTCCTTCCACAGGCAGAGGAGGCTTAGGTTCGTCTAACCAAGCACCTATAGGGTCCATAGGCATTGCGTACGAGGATGAGGACGACGAGGAGGTGGACTAGAGGCACGAGGAGCTTGGACCGTCTTAGCTATAGGACGCTCCCTTGACTCAGCCTACACAGCCTGAAGGCACTAGGCGACGCCGTCCACCTGACCCTTTCACTCTAGGCACCTACACTCTTGGTCATAAGGATAAGGGTAAGACTAGAAGGCAGTGAGGGTTTATGGTAGAGTTTGTGGTAGATGTTATTATGTACTATTATGGACTTTGTAGATTTTTATTATCAACTATTATGGACTATTATTATGGACTGTATGAACTACTATGGACTATAATTATGGACTATGTGGACTATTAATATGCTCATGTATATGGTTTGAGATGTGGCATATATTTGTATGTTTGAACATGTTGTATTGAGGTTAAATATTCATGTCATATTTGTGTATGGATTGCATAAAAAAATAGGGAAAATTATGTCAGAATTTTATGCCTAAAGTACATTAAACTGAATATTATGACCACAGATAATGAAAACAACAATGAAAAGTCCAATACTATGACACATTAAACAACACAATAATACTAGAAGTACATGCCAACAAACTAAATAACGCAGTACATGACCTAAGTATGCCCATACTTAAAGTGCATTACATGACAACACAATGAAAAGTCCAAGAGTAGACAACATTATTCATGAATAAACCATAGAACTAGCAAGTCATGAAGACTACTGAGTGCAATGAGGCCACTTTCCCTTCCTCAGGGCATCGGGATTCTCCTCCATCGCTGCTTTCGCTCGGCGCGCATGCTCAAGCTTCTTCTCTCTCCTCCCTGTATGCAGCAACACGTCTCCTTTCATTCTCTTCCTTGTACTCCTTTTCTACAGCCTCCTCTCTGCGTCTCTTCTCCATCATCTCCTTGTCCTCTGTCTCCCACCGTAATAGTTTCTCCATCCATTTCTTATCTTCAGGCTTGATCTCAATGTCGATCTACTAGTCAAAATCACAGAGCGGTGGAGGGGTTTGCAACAAATGCAATTGTTACAAAACAAAAAAAATCATGTAAGATTTCATATGACACAAAATAATTATTACACAACATCAATTCCGCACCATCTTGTTAATGCGGGGCGCTGACGAAGTGTAGGCTCAAACGCAAAATTGGAACATATCCAATATCTCTGCATATACGTGTCCTCTTCATCGGACTTGGCTACCTTACAAGGGCTGCCGCAAAAGCACATGGGCACTGGAACACCACTAGACAGAGGCAATAGGTCGAAGGCATTTTCGGTCATCCGGCCATAACTATAATTTAACCAATTTCGTTCTAAGAACCGAAAGTAATTAACATTAAACCCTAAATCTAGGGTTTCCCATTTGATGCACAATAATAAACCCATAATATAACAACATGCGCTGAGGTTATCTTGGTTTGCTAGCTTTTCCACGTCTTGATATCCTATGGTTGTATAATACAAATATTAAAAATTACATGAAACCCTAAGTAACGATGATTCTTAGGTTGAAAAATTCGACTAATATATACCGAATCGATACGAAAAAACTAGGTGGGTGAAAGGTCCTAATGGCTAGAGGGGGGGTGAATAGCCTAATAAAATTTCTACAACAACACTTAACAAAGTGATTAGACAATTATGAGGCGAAACGAGTGTTGCGCTAGCCTACTTAAAATGTAAGCCACCTACCACAATTCTAGTTTAGATAGTGTCTATTCACACAATAGCAAAGACACTATCCTATGTTAGTGTGCTCTCAAAGACTAACTAAAGAGACACACCAACCAAGCAAGCAAGCTCTCACAACTAGCTACACTAAAGAGCTTGTCAACTAGTTTATGGTAAAGTAAAGAGAGTGATTAGGATAGTTATACCGCCGTGTAGATGAAATACCAATCAATCACAAAGATGAATAACAATGAAGACCAATCACCTCGGAATCAATGATGAACACAATGATTTTTATCGAGGTTCACTTGCTTGCCGGCAAGCTAGTCCTCGTTGTGGCGATTCACTCATTTGGAGGTTCACGTGCTAATTGGCTTCACACGCCAAACCCTCAATAGGGTGCCGCACAACCAACATAAGATGAGGATCACATAATCCACGAGCAATCCACTAGAGTACCTTTTGGCGCTCCACCTAGAAAAGGTCAAGAACCCCTCACAATCACCACGATCGGAGCCAGAGACAATCACCACCTCCGCTCGACGATCCTCGCTGCTCCAAGCCGTCTAGGTGGCGGCAACCACCAAGAGTAACAAGCGAAATTCACAGCGAAACACGAACACCAAGTGCCTCTAGATGCAATCACTCAAGCAATACACTTGGATCACTCCCAATCTCACTATGATGATGAATCAATGATGTAGATGAGTGGGAGGACTTTGGCTAGGCTCACAAGGTTGCTATGTCAATGAAAATGGCCAAAGATGTGAGCCACAGCTGGCCATGGGGCTTAAATAGAAGCCCCCACGAAATAGAGACGTTGTACTCCTTCACTGGGTACTCTGCGCTCTGACCGGACGCTCCGGTCCACTTGACCGGACCCTGGACTCAGCGTCCGGTCCACAGATGGACGCCACGTGTCATCGGCTTCAAACGTTGTTCGTCAGATTCTAACGGCTCTAAAGCTGACCGGACGCTCCGATTAAAACTGACCGGACGCTGGAACCTCAGCGTCCGGTCGAGTACAGTAAGGGTCGAAACCTGATTTTCCTCGACCGGACGCGTCTGGTCCACCTCGACCGGACACAGCCCAGCGTCCGGTGGTAAACCCTAGCCACTATACCGACAGTCAACGCGACCGGACGTAGGCAGTCAGCGTCCGGTCACAGGATCGACACTGGCATCAGCTCTGTTCTCACTTCTATCTTCTCCACCCTTGCTCCAATGTGCCAACCACCAAGAATTTGCATCCGGCGCAATAGAAAATAGGCATTTTATTTTTCCGAAAGCGCCGAATCCCGCCGAGCTTGCTCGACGGGAGGGAGAGAGGGACCCAAACCCATCTCAACCCTGCAAACACCTTGTGCACATGTGTTAGCATATTTTCACAAATATTATCAAGGGTGTTAGCACTCCACTAGATCCTAAATGCATATGCAATGAGTTAGAGCATCTAGTGGCACTTTGATAACCGTATTCCGATACGAGTTTCATCCCTCTTAATAGTACGACTATCAAACCTAAATGTGATCACACTCTCTAAGTGTCTTGATCACCAAAACAAAATAGCTCCTATAGTTTATACCTTTGCCTTGAGCTTTTTGTTTTTCTCTTTCTTCATTTCAAGTTTAAGCCCTTGATCATCGACATGACATCACCATTGTCATGCTATGATCTTCATTAGCTTCTCTACTTGAAGTGTGCTACCTATGTCATGATCACTTGATAAACTCGGTTAGCACTTAGGGTTTCATCAATTCACCAAAACCAAACTAGAGCTTTCAGAGGGGAGCGAGGATACCTTGCTCTCGAAGATCTACGGATCAAATCAAAGTTTCCAAGATCTAATATGCCGATTCGTGAGGTAGAGCAAAGTGGAGAGAGTAAAAACCCGAGAGGGAGGAGAAAGAAAAGGAAGAAGCCTTGACCAGGAAGGTTGGACGCTGATTTAAAACACCACCTCAGCGCCATAGATCTTGGCGCCAAGCTCGGCGTCAATAATCCTGGCACCAAGCTCGGCGCCAATGACATCGGCGCCGAAGTGGCTGCCAAGTCACCGCCACGTCTGCGTCGATGCCTACGTCGACCCAAGACCTTGGCGCCAAATGCTCTGGCGCTGAGATGTCTAAGCTCGGCGCCAATTACGTCAGCGCCAAGATGAGAGTCTAGATTTTAAAATCATAAGCATATTTGTGAAAAACTTAAAAAAAAAGAGAGGAAAAAAACAAAAAATTCGGACGCAGGGGAAATAGCTGCAGCGACCGAGCAGGGCCAAAAATCGACTTCTGGGCCGTGCCCCCCCCCCCCCCCCCCCCCCCCCCCCCCCCCCCCCCCCCATACAAGCGGACGGAGCGACCGCGAGGCGCGACTACGCCGGCGGTGCCGCGACCCAACACTGCTGACCTACCCCTTCCACTCCGCTCCACCACTGGTCAACGAATCTTCCTTCAGTGTCCGCCGCCGCTCAACGGAACTCCACTCCTCTCCCCACAGCAACCGCGGGTCCGACCGGATCCCACCTCATGGAGAAAGCTGCGCACGTTGCCGCCGGCGCGACGCAGGACTCGTATCCGCACAGGTCGTAGCCCTAGCTCCCATCCTCAGTTCCTCACCCTCTGCTTCATCCTCAGTTCATGCTGTAGCTGTAGACGGCACTCTTATGCAGTGCTAGTATACGGGCGAAAGACAGTCTTTCTGTGGTCTGACCCGATGGTTTATGTGCAGTTTGAATGGCCATATTACACTATAAATGTGTGCAAATTGTTGTGCCAGGTCAAGCAAAAGCAGCTGTATAGCAATCTGCAGTGCCAATTTTTCTAGTTCACCATTCAGTTTTCCTTTCAGATCTCTTAACGACAACAAGGCATTTTGAGTCACATCCTTGTTTCCTAAAACAAAACAACTTTTAGATAATGGATGAAAATAGAGAGAAGGATACATGTAGCATTGTGGCAATTTTGGGACCATGGGCCATACACCAAGATTTACGTTCCCACCTCCTGCTGTTGCATCTCTAGCCTCTAGGTATTTTTTGCCGCTTCATTCATCTGATGCAGCAACAAAAAATCACGTTCATCCGCAGGCTTGATGCAGTGAGGCATGACTCCGCTGAAGCGATTCCTGAAAGGTGATTTTAATTATATTGCTTCCATGGCCATGTTGTTCTTTCGTCAATGAACATGGATTGCTAATATTTGGCCAGTGCGCCAGACTCGCTGTGGTCACAGGAGGAAACAAAGGAGTTGGCCTAGAAGTATGCCGCCAGCTTGGTCTCCAGGGTGTGACAGTTATCCTTACAGCAAGGGATGAGAAACGAGGAAAAGATTCCGCCGAGACCCTTCGCCGTGAATCCGAACTCCCAAATATAATCTTCCATCAGCTCGATGTCAGAGATGATGACAGTGTTGCCACATTGGCCCGGTATATTGAAAGAAGATATGGGAAGCTCGACATCTTGGTAAATCTCCTATTTTTGAATTAAATGACACCACTTTGTGTTTTTGAGTACACATAATTGATGATATGGTGGGTGATACAGGTGAACAATGCAGCTATTTCAGGAATTGTAGCAGATGAGGAAGGCCTGAAAGCTCTCAACATTGATGCAGAGACATGGGTACTTAGATTTGTTCTTGAGCTCTTAGCAGCTTATCTATTGATTCTGTTTACTTTTGGTTCAGAATGCATCTGCAGTCTTTTGGAGTCAGAATCTCAATATATGATTTAATTACTTCTTGTTTTTCTGTATTGTGTCAGTGGTATTACTGTTTTTTTTTCATTATGGTTATAAATACCATGTTATTGGTATACTACAACCAATGATGAGTGCTTCGGTCACTCATAAATGTTTGTGTTTCAGACATCTGGCAGGGCGGCTAATCTTCTCAAAGAAGTATTCCAGAATACCAATGATGAGGCATTCAACTGTCTCAATACCAATTACTATGGATGCAAACGGGTAACAGAAGCTCTTCTTCCACTTTTGAAGCTATCTACATCAGGAGCAAGGATTGTCAATGCCTCCTCACTTGCGTCGGAGCTGAAGGTGCATCAGCTATATTTGTTTTTCCTTCTTTTTTCTACCCTGAAACTCCTGAATTTGTGCACGAACAGAGAAGATATCTATGTTACTCACCCTCCTTCATCGTAGCTCATGCATGCATTTGATATTGTTGCCAGAGAATGCCAAATGAGAAGCTGCGAAATGATTTGAGCAACATCGACATCTGGGACGAGGACCGGATAGAAGCAGTGCTGAACACATTCTTGGAGGACCTGAAGAGCGGGCGGCTAGAAGAGGCCGGGTGGCCCATGATGCTACCGGCCTACAGTGTATCGAAAATGGTCATCAATCTCTACACCAGGATTATGGCAAGGAGGTATCCCGAGATGCGCATCAACTGTGTGCGACCTGGCTTTGTGAAGACGGACATCAACTGGAATCTGGGGGTCTTGACGCCTGAACAAGGTGCAAGAGGGCCAGTCATGCTAGCTCTCCTCCCCGGTGATGGACCAACTGGGTGCTATTTTGATCAGACGGAAATGGTGAACGTGTGGTGAACAAACAATTGAATGCCATTGTTTCGCATTTTGTGTAACATTATTTCCCAGATTTTGTGAGAGGATAGAGGCATACTCGGATCCGTTTATGACATCATGATCAGATAACCACAGACACACTGTAAAATCTTATGGTTGAGGGTATGCTACTAATGTTGCTCAAGCAGTTGCTGTTGTTTCCATATGTTCTATGCTGCAGCCTGCAGAAATTTTCTGCATTTGCATTTTATAAACACCAATAAAGAGGCGTCTATAGAAACAACAATCAGATTGAATCCTAAAAATAAACAGTCGATGTTCTTATATTGGGATTGGCTAAGCATTTCTGTTTATCGTATCTGTGGTTTTTCGGTATCTCACTATTTTGTCGTTATTATTTAGTCTGGAAAAGAAAAAAAGGGAAATGTTCTGTTGAACAGAAAAGTCAAACCAGCCTTTGCCAAAGCCCTTCACGTCCTTGGTTCACTACCTCGTGGGCCCCTTGATCAGTTGCCGCCCAGACTCCAGAGCGCCGGCGCCGCTCACCTCGGGCGGCCGCGGCGGCACATGGCTGCGCACGGAGCCCACAGCCCCGCCGCCGGCGTGCACACTATCAGTCTACTTAAAAAAGCTAGGGTAATTAGTACTTGTAGACAGTTGGTGATACGGCGGCTAACCTCGCCGTCAATTGTGCGCTTGACTACCCTACCACACCCGTCCCACCCGGCGACCCAGAGATGCGCCACCTCGGCCTCCGGGCATCCGCGAGCTCGCCATGTAGGGTCCGCGTCCGTCCCTGCGCCCCGGCTCCCCCATTATCCCCCTCCCGCCTCCAGCAGCGAGTCACCTTCCCTGCCACGGCCGTGCGGGCGACAAGGGCATCGTCTCCGCATCACAGGTTTGCGTTCTCTGCCCCGTTTTGTTAATTTCCGCATGGATCTATTCATTCTATTGTCCTGCACATATCTCTCTCTCACCCTTTGTATCGATTCTCTTTTGAACAAGATGATGCTATACACTCTCCGAACACGGCTTTTGGATAAGCTAAATTTCAAATTTAAGTTTTAGATTTTGGTGATTAGTTTGGAGATATGGACAATGGAGACTGCTGACCACATCCATCCTGTAATACAACCAACACATGTTTCATTCTCCAAAAAAAAAGGGAAAACAACAACAACAACACATGTTTCCACATAAATGTACTTTCTTGCTGTCTTGCCTAATTTGACAGTGCATACATGTTGCCCACTCTTAAGACATAGCCACATGTATAGTCTCGGTTAGATAGGCACAAGCAGTTAAACTGAACACAAATTTGCCTTGCCACTGGAGTGGTCAGTTCTTGTTAATCTTTCCATGTCTTTTTTGCCAAGTTCTTTCAACTTGGACCACTCCCCTCAATGGGAGAAAAAGACATTTGTGATTTTTTGGATGGCATTCTAGATTCATTACAAATTAGTGACATTTTACATTTATCTATTTTTGAATTTGTACCCATATAGGCACTGGGTGCAAATCAAAGTATGTTTTAGTTTTATTTTCTTTCTAATTTTGAACATTTACTTTCTTAATGAAAGCCATTTTATTTTCTTTTATGACTTGGAGTCATTTTGTAGTATAATTTATCTCCTATGTAGCCATGAAGGATAAGTGCAGCGTTATTAAGTTTTTCCAACTTATAAAGTCCTATCTATAGTGCTAGATAAACTAAATATCTACCTGTGCTAAGCACGTGGTTCTTGTGCTCCAGATGAATATTATTATTGCCTAAGGAAAACACATAATTAAAGCTGCATTCCTACCTAATAGTCAATTTTCTTCACCTGATAGCACAGCCCGCAGCTACATTTTTATGATCCTTTATTATTTTATTTGATTGATGCATCAAAACTCATTACTCCACATGCTTGAGTTGCATTTGCATCTCTTAAGTGTTTTTTCGGATTTCGTCCAAAAAATGTGTTTTTAACTATTTTATCTGATGCAACAAAAATGCCGTTGCTCCACAGGCTTGATGCAGTGAGACATAACGATGCTGAAGCGATTCCTGAAAGGTGTTTTTTATTTGTTTCGAAAGCCATGCCCTTTCATGGATGAACATGGATGCTAATATTTGGCCAGTACGCTAGACTTGCTGTGGTCACAGGTGCAAACAAAGGAGTTGGCCTAGAAGTATGCTGCCAGCTTGCTCTCCAGGGTGTGACAGTCATCCTTACAGCAAGGGATGAAAAACGAGGAAAAGATGCAACTGAGACCCTTCGCCGTGAATCTCAACTCCCCAATATAATCTTCCATCAGCTCGATGTCAGAGATGATGATGGTGTCACCTCATTGGCCTGGTATATCAAAAACAGATATGGGAAACTTGACATCTTGGTAAGTTGTAGTCTACTACTATTTTCGTATTAAATGGCATCACTTTGTGCCTTTGAGTACACGTAATTGATGATATGATGAGTGATACAGGTGAACAATGCAGCTGTTTCAGGAATTGTAGCAGATGAGGAAGGCCTGAAAGCTCTCAACATTGATGCAGAGACATGGGTACTTTGATTGTTCTTTAGCTTTCAGGATCTTATCTATTCATGCTGTTTACTTTGGGTTCATTATCTCATTGCATGATTTGAGGGAACCTTTGTATTGATTTATCTGTAGAAGTACATTTTGTTTTTTCTTTTTGGTATGACCTTGAATAGCCTGTTGGTAGAACCATTGGTGAGTGCTTTGGGAACTCATTAATATTTGTGTTTCAGACATCTGGCAGGGCGGCTAATCTTCTCAAAGAAGTATTCCAGAATGCTAATGATGAGGCATTGAACTGTCTCAATACCAATTACTATGGATGCAAACGGGTAACAGAGGCTCTTCTTCCACTTTTGAAGCTATCTACATCAGGAGCAAGGGTTGTCAATGCCTCCTCCCTTGCGTCGGAGCTGAAGGTGCATCATCTAGACTTGTTTTTCCTCCCCTAAAATTCCTGCATTCCCACATGAACAGAGAAGACCTCTATATTATTTACCCTAATTCATTGTAGGTCATAAATTTGATTTTGTTGCCAGAGAATGCCAAATGAGAAGTTGCGAAATGATCTGAGCAACATTGACGTCTGGGATGAGGACCGAATAGAAGCAGTGCTCAACACATTCTTGGAGGACCTGAAGAGTGGGCGGCTAGAAGAGGCCGGGTGGCCCATGATGCTACCGGCCTACAGTGTATCGAAAATGGTCATCAATCTCTACACCAGGATCATGGCAAGGAGGTATCCTGAGATGCGCATCAACTGTGTGCGGCCTGGCTTTGTCAAGACGGACATCAACTGGAATCTTGGGGTCTTGACGCCTGAACAAGGTGCAAGAGGGCCAGTCATGCTAGCTCTGCTCCCTGACGATGGACCAACTGGGTGCTATTTTGATCAGACAGAAATGGTGAACGTGTGGTAATCAGATTGAATGGCATGTCGTTTCACGGTTTGTATGGTATTATTTTGACCCTTTTATAACATCCTGAATTCATGATCTCATGATCACATAAACACATCCACACATGGTAAAATGTTCTCATGATTGAGGGCGTGTGATATGATTTGTTGGAGCAGTTGGTGCAGTTTCCATATGTTTTTTGTTGTTTTTTTTCCTGTTCGCACTTGGAATATTTTTTCAGTGTTTGTGTTTTTAAACACAAATAAAGAGCTGCCCTCATCGAAAAACCAATCAGATTGAATGCTAAAAAAATTTGTTGATGTTCTTATTGTTTTTTTAGACAGAAGTTGATGTTCTTAACGTTGGGATTGGATTAATACTCATTTCTATAGTAGATGACTAGATGGTGCATAGATGCATCAGTTCTAAATCTACCGTATTTGTTTTTTTTTCTCAAATACGCAAGAGCGTTGCGTATCATTGCACTAAGGAGAAATAGAAGTTGTTACATTTTTCCGGCACAAGGCCAGCTTGGGGAATGGAAGTTTACATTGAGAACTCGGTGAGTAGCATGCTACCCCTCCGCCTATCTATCGTACTTGTGCCTTTTGGCTTTTACGTATTCTGTCATTGTATATAGCCTTGAAAAGAAGAAGGAAAATACAGGTCGGTGATTGTAACACCCTACAAGTTACTGATGAAAAGGCCCCTGATCAGTTGCCGCCGCTCGCGTCGGTCGCCGGCGGCTGCGCACGGAGCCCACAGCTCGCCGCCGGCGTCCACATTGTCAATTACCAATTGATAGCTTAAAAAAAGACAATGGGCGACCCACCCGAGAGGCAAGAGCGAGACAAGAGGTAGAAGACGACGATCCAGAGATGCGCCACCTCGGGGCGTCCGCGAGCTGGTTATGTAAGGTCCGTCCCTGCGCCGCGGCCCCATCATCCCTCTCCCGCCTCCAGCAACGAGTCACCTCACCTTCCCTGCCGCACCAATAATGGATGAGCGGCCGCGCGGCGATGCAGGCATCGCCGTCTCCACATCGCAGGTCGGTTCCTCTCCTCTCTCCCTGCGCGCGCGTGCGGCGCGCTGTATCTCGCCTTTCATGCTATATACAGATGTCTGAACTCTGAACAATGCTATTGGATAAGCTAATTTGTAAGTTCAGATTTGAATCGCGGTGATTAGCTTGGAGATTATGGAAAAGGGAGACTGTTGTTAAGTACATCCATCGTTTTAACGAGTAGATGTTTTCTTTTTCACATAAATGTACTTTCTTTCCTAATCTGTAAATGCATACATGTTACACAAGCAGAACCTGAAAAAGATCCATTTGTCAGTGGATTGTTAAGTTTTTGTCAAATTTCCATGTCTTTTTTGCCAAGTTATTTCAAGTTGTCACACTCTCCTTACAGAAAAAAAAACTATCAAATTTGTGCATTGATGATGGCTTGCTGTAAGTACTGAGATAGAAATTAGAGTACATTTTAGATGATTCATTACTAGAGTACCTTTTACATTTACTAACTTTTGAATTAAAAAAAAAGGCACTGGTTACAGATCAAAGTTATTTTTACTTTTATTTTGTTTTCTTTTAAAAGTTTAAGCATTTTCTTTCTTATTGCAAAGCCATTTTATTTATGACTTGGAGTCATTTTGTATACTTTATCTCCTATGTAGCAGTGAGGGATAAGCGCCACGTCGTTAACAATTTTTCCACTTTTTTTTTATGGTAATTTTTCCACTTATAAACTCCCGTCTGCTGTATATGATTCTTGTGCTCTTGATTTCCTCTTTTCATTATTTATAATGACAATATGTTGATGCCACAGTTTTGTTTTTTAATATACAGCTTCATTTTTAAGAGCCTTTATTAGTTTATTATCTGATGAACCAAACTCCATACTCCTCAGGCTTGAGCCAGTGAGCCGTGAGCATGAAACAAAACCATAAAGGTGATTTTTCCATGCACTGTAATTCTGTAAATGACATTCCGTTTTCCCTTCCACTTATGAACAAGGATGTTAAATTGTGGCCACCTCAGGCTTGCAGTGGTCACTGGTAGAAACAAGGGAATCGACCTGGAGGTATGCCGGCAGCTTGCTGTGCAGGGCGTAATGGTCATTCTCACAGCAAGGAATGAGAAAAGAGGAAAAGCCGCAGTCGAATCCCTTAGGCACGAATGCAACCTCTCCAACATTATCTACCATCCGCTGGATGTCCTAGATGATGATAGTGTTGCCTCATTAGTCCGGCATATTGAGAGCAGATATGGGAAGCTTGACATTTTGGTAAAGATGAAGTCTTTCTGCTAGCAGTAGCCTAGTACATATCAAGTCTCTCTCACCATCCTACTGGTTTGGTTTGAGATTGAGAACCTATCTATGAATGAGTGTGAAGTCGTTGATGCATGCAGGTGAACAATGCAGGAGTCGGAGGAGTTGTAATAGACCAGGATGGCGTGAGAGCTCTCAATATTGATCCTAGCAAATGGGTATGTACTATGTAGACTCTTCTTGACTTGAAGCATGTTTTCTTGGGTTGAGTTGTTCTTCCTCCCGGCATCTTCAGGCCTTGGATAGTAAGTAGTACAAGGTTAACAACTTAAGATGTATGATTGCAATTATCTGGATTTTGGTACCATAATATCCAGGATCAGCGATTTTAACCACCTTTCGCTGGTCGCCGCCGCCAACCCAAATCAGCGACGAGCTTCTCATTTGTTTTCAATGCCTTTGTGATTGCAGTTATCAGGTGCAGCCGCCAATCTGCTGGAAGGTGTGGTCATACAAACATATGATGGAGCTGTAGAATGTCTCAACACAAACTACTACGGAATCAGACGGGTGACCGAAGGCCTCCTTCCCCTGCTGAAACAATCTCCGTCAGGAGCAAGGATCCTGAACACCACCTCACTTCGGTCAGAGCTAAAGGTACCTATACGGCTATACCCTTATACTAGCTAGGCTCCCTAAACTAAACATAGCTAGCTATAGCTAATGTTGTGTTGTGTGCAGAACGACAACGAACGAACTCACTCTGCCACCACACCACACTGACACCAGAGGATGCCGAACGAGAAGCTGCGGGACGCCGGCGCCTGGGATGAGCAGCGAATCGAAGCCATGCTGGACGAGTTCCTGGAGGCCCTGAGGCGCGGGCGGCTGGAGGAGGAGGGGTGGCCGACGATGCTGCCGGCGTACAGCGTGTCCAAGATGGCGGTGAACCTCTACACCCGGATCCTGGCGAGGCGGCTGCCGGAGATGTGCGTCAACTGCGTGCACCCGGGCTTCGTCAGGACGGAGATCAACTGGAACACGGGCGTCATGTCGCCGGAGGAAGGCGCCAGGGGAGCCGTCCAGCTCGCGCTGCTCCCTCACGACGGCCCCACCGGGTGTTACTTCCATCAGACGGAGCTTGGGGTCGCTTGGTGAATGGTGACCAGCTGTACGTCTCGTGGCAAGTCACAGGTGTACGTACGTGTCGCCCAGTACGTGTACCATTATGGCATTATCTGCACAGCTCCCTACGTGTCCTTGTCTGGGGATCACGTACGTGTCTATCGGAGACGAGTTGAGATTGAGCAGATCCTCCATAAGAAATAGAAATCCCTTCTTCGATCGTGTTCACGGATCATCGCTGCAAGTCGAGTGCAAGCAGAGCAGCCAGTGAGCGCGGCGTAGCCATATCGACGTCGAGGCAGGAGCAGCGAGCGGCGGCGAGTGGGGCGGAGGCGCAGCGCGCGGGCGAGCAGATGGCGCACGCACGCCAGGCCGCCCGCGAGATCACGCACGAGCGCACCGAGAGCGCGCGCGTGGTCGGCGGCGTCGCCGGGGCCGCGCACGAGGAGGGCCAGCCGCAGCCCCAGCACGTGGAGGTCCACCGCGGCGGGATCCTGGAGACCGTGCACCAGGGCGCGAGGTCACTGGTGAGCGCCGTCGGCCGCAAGCTCGGCGTCGCCACCGCGGAGAGTCCGCTCGCCGAGTCCAAGGACCACGCCGCCCGGGCTGCCAAGGGACGGAGTCGGCGGCAGAGAATGCCAAGGACACCGCTAGGTCGGACGACACGGCGGCTAGATCCCCTGAGGAGAAGCTGGAGGAGTACAAGCGATCGGCGGCAGCCGGCAGGCGTGGTGTAGCCTGCACTGAGCGTTGAAGAGATTAGTCCATGGCATCTTGTTCCCTTTCTTTTTTCAGGTGAAAATCACGACGTACCAGGTGTAAAAACTTTCGAGGTTCAGTTAAACTTTGGTGGCATCTTGTTCGCTGCCCTCTACCACTAAGATTTTAAAAAATGTATCTATTGATTTGTCGATATATGTAAAATGTATGTATGGTATGGGGATTCATGAGCCTTAAATCCATATAAGCACTTCGTATTCCACTCAGATAAACCATCCATTCATGCTAAACAACTTTGATTACGAGGGGGGAAAAAACTTCGATTGAAAGCTAAGAACTTGAATTTCATTCAAAACCTTTTGACTTGTGCAAAGGAACTATTAATTTAGGATTAAGCTTTGATTCAAGACTAGGCGACTGGTTCGTCTCATTGAGAACTTCCACTGCCAAATGAACTTTAAATTTTGAGAAAAAAATCTTTTGATCAAGACTAAGCACATTGGGTTCATGGAAGAGACTTTTGATTCAAATTATCTTTCATAATTGTAGATTGGGGGATTTAGATTCAAATCTAAGGAGTTTATTTATGTATTTTCATAATGGTAGAAGTGGATAATCCAATGGTTGCCATTGATGATTAGAGACTACTATATCCTTTTCCTTTTATAAGGTACAACTTGATAGGATACGATCTTTCATATTATACATTAGTGATCTATTTATTTGAAATAAATGCCTGTGTGTTGTACCGGGAGCATGGAATTTTTGTTGACACTTGCGGCGACACATTTGCAAAAAAATAATAAAACACAATGTGCATATGTTTGACACATTGTACAATAAAATGCATGGCTGGATTATTTTGAACAATCTTTGTTGCACTGATGAGTAATTATTGTATAAAACAACACAGTTGTGTGCACCCCTATTAAGACATATATGCGAAGCAAAGCCAATTGGCCGGATGGTGCATTAACCGCTGCTAAGTGCTAATCAAGGAACGAGAAAGCAAAGCAGAGGACGTTCCAGAGCTTCACCCTGTCCTTGTCTCGCGCTGTAGGGGCGTTCTGATCAGCCGCTGCCTGCGGCTCGCCACGGCATGCCTCTGGGATAGTTGGAACCCGTGGCGCACATCTCGACGATTTGGACGACCGCTGCATCACCTTGGTCCGCTGGCTTGTTCCCGCGTGGTCGATCGTGACGACGTCCTGGTCCAGCGCGCCCGATTGGTCCATTGCATCCCCGACGCCGGGGTCACGAGCTTCACCATCAGAACAACGTATAATAAGGCTGTAAGCTGGTGAAAGAGAGAAGAAAAGAAAGAGGAGAAGCGGACCGGAAGCTTACAGCCGGTTTGGACGTAATAACCAAGAAACTCGGTAAGAAAGATAAGTTGACCATGTATTAATAATGAAAAGCTAACTACTATATAGATGGACCGAAAGAAAACTACAAAGAATATTACAACCAACAAGTGAGCTATATTATAAATTTTGCTCTCACATGTCCGCCGATCGACTCGGTGACGACGCAAAGGGCTAGGAGCTTGGTCTTTGTGACGGGGATATCGTGATTTGGACCTTGTTCGATGTTGTCCGCATGCATGGAACGCCGTGACGGACTACAGGATGGCAGCATGCCATGATTACCTTTTTTTTTTTTATAATTTGATCTTTTTTCGAAGAAAATTTACGCTTGACTTTCTGAGAGACTTAAACTCATCTTTGGACCTGGGGGTCGGCGTCATGAGTCCTGGCGCCGAGGTAACACATCTCGGCGCCACAGATCTTGGCTCCGAGGTGCCTGGATGTGCACAATAGGGAATTCTAGGTGATGTTGACATGACCGGTACCTCGATGCCAGAATCCATGACGCCGAGGTATCTTGGCGCCGAGCTCGGCGCCATGTATTCTGGCGTCGAGGTATCGGCCACGTCAACGCCACCTAGGATTCCCTGCTGTGCATGGCCAGGCACATCGGAGTCAAGATCTGTGGCGCCGAGACGTGTTACCTCGGCGCCAGGACTCATGGCGCCGACCCCTAGGGTCCAAAGATAAGTTTAAGTCTCTCAGGAGGCCAAACGTAATTTTTCTTCGAAAAAAGCCAAATTGTAAAAAATTAGGCCATGATTAGAGACTGCTATATCCTTTTCCTTTATAGCGTACAGCTTGATAGGATACCATCTTTCGTATTATACTTTAGTGATCTATTTATTTTATATTATTTTCTGGTTCCATTTAAAATTATAAGACTTTTGTTTCTCTAGATATATTATTTTTACCATACATCTAGATATAATGTATAACTAAGTATATAGCAAAATCTATGTATCTAAAAAACCAAAACGTCTTATAATTAGGAATAATGGGAGTATTGTTCGTGCTTATAAATTTATAAATGGTTGGATAGTATATTTAATTATAAATCTAACCGTATTAGTTTGTATTATGATTGTATAAAATTATTATTGATCAAAGATTTGAAAGTTTAAATCTTGATATACATGTCCTTATAAAAAGAATATGGAGGAAGTATCAAACTAGAGCAAGATCTTTTAGATTTTTGTGACAATTTCTCGTATTTATTTTTATTTTAGTGTGTCATGATAATCATATTGAAGTTTTTTTAGGGCCTCCGATTAGTAATAATAAGATAACTTGTAATTGAAAACTAAACCATTTTATCTTTGACTCGTGCTTGAGGAACTTCCTATTCAGATTTTTTTTTTTTTTGATTCAAGACCAAACAATTAGGATTCATTCAGAAAAACTTTTGACTGGTGCCAAAGGAACTTTCTATTTGAATAAAAGAAAACTTTGAAGACCTCAGGCTCTCGATTTTATTCAAATAGAAAACATTATGTTAATGTGAAAAGAAGCTCTGGTTCAAAACGAAGGACATTGGGTTGCTTTCATAAACCTTTGAAGACCTGGGACTCGCGATTTTTTATTCAAAAAAACTTTATGTTAATGCAAAAAGAATTTTTGATTCAAAACTAAGGACACTGGGTTGCTTTCATAAAACTTTGATTATTCCATGGTCACTCGGACAATAATCAATTGGTAAGGGCCGGGTGGGATTGGCGAGAACCGAGAAGGATGAAGACAATTAGACAAATCGCTTGCATTTGACTGGATTATTATGTATTAAGGGCTTCGGCCCTGTTCGCTTCTCTTATAATCTGTATTTTTCAGCTTGTTTTTTTTTTCAGCTGGAATAATATTTTTCTCTCATAATAAATCAGTCGAAACAATATTTCGGTTTGTTTTTTCAGAGAGCCTTCATGTGTTGCACGCAGGAAGCAGGATTCAAGTACCAAGCGCGCGCGCACACACTATTTCTAGCGAACTCTGAAGAACTCGAACCCATCCAGCGTATTCGTATCCTGTATCTACAGTGGGCCGCGGCGATTCATGGGCCACAAATCTAGAGACAATCCTAGGATTTAATAACGTTACCCGATAGACGACCTGATTCAAATTATCTTTCATAATTGTAGATTTGGGGATTCATATCCAAATTTAAGGAGTTATTTTTTTGCGAATTACACGGTTAGAGACGCAGACGCTCAACACGCACGTAAACTCACCCTTATGAATACACGTATGCAAATCCTACTCCTTATGTATTTTCATAATGGTATAAGTGGGTAAACCAATGGCTATCACTAATGATAGATGGTGATTAGAGACTTGGAGCCCATAAAATTAGAACTAGATCTTTTAAATTATTGTGATAGTTTCTTGTATTTATCTTTTTAGGTGTCTCATGATAATCATATTGAGGCTTGGGCTTGGCCTCAGCTGCCTCCATGGCGCGGCTACGCGCGTGCGAGGAAATGAAGGTGTGGGGAAGGAGGAGAACGCGAGGGAAACCCAGATACACGCGACCTAGGGTGCGTGTATTTTTCTGTGCGTGGAAAAAGTTTTTTCAAGTGCCAAAACATCGGGAAGTGGGTTTGAGAATTGTTGGAGATGGATTTTTTTTCAATCTTGCTAAAAATATGGATTGGGGTAGTGTTCTGGGTACTCTTGGAGATGCTAGTAATTAATAAGAGCATCTCGAAGAGTTCCTAAGAATTTCTTCTCAAAACCAAGGAGTTTTCCAAGTCACCAAAGACCATCTTCACTAGTTCCAATAAATCACTCCGAAGATATCAAAAAATTGGTCCCACAAAAAATTGCAGGTGATGTGTATCAACCAGTAACGATAATCTCTGAGACTCTGAACAACGAGGTCGCCGCGATGGGTGCGCCGCCGTAGCTCACCGCCTTGAGTGTGGCCATGCAGGCAGTCGTTGCGTCCTCCTCGGTGGCCCGCACGATGGCCAGCAGCGCGAGGCACGTCACTCCGAACCTCCCTACCGCATCCAGGACCGCCGCGGCATCGAACCTCCTCCTCGCCGTGTGCAGCACCAGCGTGTGCACCGCCGACGCCGCCCTGAGGCAGAAGGTGAAGCCGTAGACGTGGAGGAGGGGCATAGCGAGAATGAGCGTCTCCCCCGCCGCGGGCGCCCACGTGGCGTTGCAGGCCATGAGGTTGCAGTGGGCGAGCACGACCGCCTTGGCACGCCCCGTGGTGCTAGACGAATATAGCGCCGCCGCCGCCGCGCCCGCTCCATCGTCGGGCTCGTGCAGGAACGAGAGGAACGTCGGGGAGTCGAGCAGCAAGGTAAGGGGCCCGAGAGGGAGCTTGCTCCTGGTGGCCGCGACACCGAATATAATGCGACGCGGGGGTTAGAGAGCGCAAGCTGGCGGGCCGTTAAGAGCCAGGTTGGCCGGGGACACGACGGCGCCCACGCGAAAGTGCCCGACGAGAGCGGCATCACGAAGGCACGTTTGGTTGCTTTCATAAACCTTTGATTGTTCCACGGTCACTTCGACAATATTCAGTTGGTCAGGGTGAGATTGGGAGGAAGGATAAAGACAAAGTTGCTTAAGTATCTCCAAAAGTTTTCAAAACTCACTTCCAATCTTGATTTGTTTTTGGCAAGATTAAAAAAACCGCTCTCCATGTGTCTAGAAATTGTAATAAGAAACGTGTTCCCAACTTCCTTTAGTCACTTGGAAAACTCATTAATTTACCAATAAACTTTTTTTAAATTATTGGAGATGCTCTTACGTGACAGTAATATGTTTGGCCGGATTTGCGTTAAGTGCTCCGCGTGTTGCACGCATGATGTAAAGTGTAACCAGTAACCACTACAGTACAAACTTTTCTAGCCACCTCTTAAGAACTCGAACCCTTCCAAAGTAATGATATCTGAAGTGGGCCGCATTGTTTCCTGGGCTATAAAGCTAGAGACCATTCTTGCCCATGCGGAGCCCAACTATGCTTACAGTGAGTTTGGTTTTTAAAAATGCTGCTGTTGCTGATCAGCATACGTCATGCGATATGCCTGCAGCTCAAGCATAAATGTCAGCAAAAATTGTACTTTTTCCTGAAAGACTTATCATACCTATACCATTCAATTTCAAAGTATGTTATCAAAATCTTCCTTACACTTTGAATGAATGCTACCAGAACGTCAGCAAAAATTAGCACCAAGTTATCTGCTACTTACATCCGGATACGTTCACAGTTTTGCCGAAACCGCACACCACAAATCATGGTGTCTATAAAGAGCAGCTAACCTACGCATCGCCATCACCTTCACTTCACCTCGATCTCGTAGCTGGAAGCATCACACAACCAATGGCATCCTCTGCACACGCCTTGCTGCTGCCGTTGTTCATTGCCACCACCGTCCTCCTCTCTGCAGCACCTGCGCTCTGCTACGTCAATCCGGGCGCAAACCTCCACCATGACAGGCACTCTTCATCAGGGTATATGGTGCTCATCCGCCCACCATCGGACGCTGAAGCCGCCGACGAATCCGTCCACCGGCTGTGGCACGAGTCCTTCCTACCCAGCTCCCTGACCGACTCCGGCGAGCCGCGCCTTGTCCACTCCTACCTTGAGGCGTTCAGCGGCTTCGCGGCAAGGCTGACGGACACCGAGATCGACGCGGTGGCCAAGAAGCCGGGGTTCGTGCGCGCGTTCCCGGACCGCATGCTGCAGCCCATGACCACGCACACGCCGGAGTTCCTCGGCCTGCGGCAGGGCCGCGGGTTCTGGAGAGACGTCGCCGGGTACGGGGAGGGCGTCATCGTCGGGCTGCTCTACGTCGGCATCTACGGCGCGCACCCTTCCTTCTCCGACCACAGTGTCGCGCCGCCCCCGGCGAAGTGGAAGGGCTCGTGCGCGGGTTCTGCCTCCCGGTGCAACGACAAGCTCATCGGCGTCAGGTCCCTTGTCGGGGACGACGCTAGGGACGACTTTGGGCACGGGACGCACACCTCGTCTACGGCCGCGGGGAACTTCCTCGCCGGCGCCTCTAGAAATGGCTTGGCCGCCGGGATCGCTCCCGGCGCGCACGTCGCCATGTATAAGGTGTGCACTGGCGCCGGGTGCACCGACTCGGCCGTGCTGGCCGGGATGGACGCGGCGATCAGGGATGGGGTGGACGTGATCTCGATCTCCATTGGTGGCAACGTGACGTTCCAGTTCGATCACGACCCCATCGCCATCGGCGCGTTCAGCGCGGTGGCCAAGGGCGTCACGGTGGTGTGCGCGGCCGGCAATAACGGACCCAAGCTCGCGTCCGTCGTCAACGACGCTCCGTGGCTGGTCACCGTCGCTGCAAGCTCGGTTGACCGGAGCTTCGTCGCGGACGTGGACCTTGGCAAGGGCGTCAGCGTCGCCGGTGAGGCGATTAACCAGGTGACTAACGCGAGCATGAAGCCTTCTTATCATCCTATCCTTTACTCCGAGGAGTGGCGCAACTGCATCTACCATGGCGAGGAGGAACACAGAGTCGCCGGCAAGATCGTGATCTGCGAGGCCGTCGACAGCCTTCTACCCTACAACACGTCCGAGACGGCCATCCTCCGTGACATCAAGGGCGCTAGCGCGGCCGGCGTTGTGGTGATCAACACCAAGGCTGACGGCTACACCACCGTCCTCCACGACTATGGCTCCGACGTGGTCCAGGTGACCGCCGCCGACGGGGCCAAGATCACCAGGTACGTGACGTCGTCGCCGCCGTCGAGCTCCGCATCGGCTGTCAGGTTCAGCTACAGGACGGTGCTCGGCGTCCGTCCGTCTCCTACCGTGGCCTCGTTCTCGTCCCGCGGCCCAAGCACCGTCAGCCCCGGCGTGCTCAAGCCGGACGTCCTCGCTCCGGGGCTCAACATCCTCGCAGCGTACCCGCCGAAGACCCCGCAAGGCACCGGTCCTTTCGACGTCATGTCTGGCACGTCCATGTCCACGCCGCACGTCTGCGGCGTCGCCGCGCTCATCAAGAGCGTCCACCCCAACTGGTCGCCGGCGGCCATCAAGTCGGCCATGATGACAACGTCTAACACCGCCGACAGGAGCGGTGGCCCAATCTTGGACGAGCAGCGCAGGAAGGCAAACGCGTACGCTACCGGCGCCGGCCATGTGAACCCCTCGATTTTTTTAACACTTTTTAAACTAATTTTAAATCTAACACGGTTTATTTTATTTTTTTCAAAACTAACACTTTTGTGCGCGCGGCGGTGAGAGGGATGACGTGGCGACGACCGGGCCGCTGACTGGTGACGTGGCAGGGTCTGCCGCGCCACCGATCTTGACGCGGCAGTGACGTGCCATAGCCCACGGCGCAGCAGGACCAGATAAATAACGCCCGCGAGCCACCCTCCCTCCGGCTTGCCCTCCTGTCCACAGCGCTGCCGCCGCCGCAACTGCATGCCGCCCGCCGCACCTGGCGCTGCTGCGCCTGCATGCCGACCGTCGCGCCTGCCGCGCCACGCACGCCGGCGCGACACGGACGCCCTCACTGCAGTTCAACCCTCGCTGAGGTGAAATTTGGTGCCTATTTCTTTATAATCAAAACTCTCATACATTCACTGTCCCTTTATATTAATCGTTAGCCATTAGATTGATAGATTCTTTTAAAATATATTTTAGCCGTCTAATTTATCTTACATTGTATTATTATGTATATACTTTAATTGTTAATTTTCTTACAATATATTATTAATTATAGCGAAAACAAATATCTAATTAAATGACACGTGAAATATAAATCTATTTATGTGTTTTTTGTGCACTAGACATACATATATATAGCGACAAATTTGGTTGGTTGAGTTTTTATAATTTAAATTGTTATATGCTTGTTTTCTTACATGAAAATATTAATCCAAATGATCATTTTACTCAAGCATATATTGAAAGCACTAGAACCTCCAAAATCATGCACAACATCGTCGATATCGTACTGCTATGAGTCCATCATAGCATTGCGCGAAAAAAGTAGACAGCTTGTATTTTTAGACATATTAGTATAGAGTATAGGACTAAGTATGACACACATGATAGTTCTCAATCAATTCATTTTATACTGGGCTACTCATCCCTAGATTAAAATTATAATAAGCTCCTCTAGCAGATGCAGACAAGCTATTGTAATAATTTAATAAAAAACACTGGTGGACAGCAGGTCTATACATAGAAGTTGCTTATTTTTCTAGTGAAGTTATTTAATATGTCTGTTAATGTTACTTTAAATATATACATGTGCTTTCATATTATGTTCCTATTGCATAACAAGTAGTTCAAATTTATAATGCTACATAATGTTAATTTGAATATTGTTAATTTGAATACTCTAACCCTTTGTTTATCAATTTGTAACAGGATGACTCCTCCCACGCAGCACCCGTTGTATCCCTTCTTAAGGTGGAGTACGACGAGCCGCACCGAGCACACATCTTGAGTGACACCGACGAAGAGGTGCCCTTGCCTCCTTTGAGGCCCTACACGCACACCAGTGCGCACTAGTGGGACGAGTGTTACGCACCGTACATACGACGTGCCGGCTTTCTCAAGCTTGTCCGTATTGTCAACTACGGTCTTCCGTCCTTTGACCCATCACTACTTACTGCAGCTGTAGACAGGTACGAGTGCCTTTATTGTACATAAATATTTTTGTAACAGATTTGAGGCAACTAACAGTCGTTCTATTTTTATAACAGGTGGAGACCTGAGACGCACACATTTCACCTACCTTGCGGCGAGATGACCTTGATCATGCAGGACGTAAAGGCTATCTTTGGCCTTCGATTGGGGGGCTTTCAATGACAGGTATAGTTGACAACGATCACTGGAGGGAGCTGGTGGCTCAGTTCACTGGCTTTCTTCCACCGAGTGATGATGTTTCAAAGAAAAATAAATGAGCAATTCAAGCCTATTTAATACTTGCATTGCTTTTCTGCAGCCATCGGATCTTATTTTCTTTAGTGAATTTCAGAGAAAGTTCCGGTATTTCGTCGTCGTGGATCACAGAGCGCTTTGATTACTTGGACCCACCGACCGATGAGGCTCAGATCGACAGGTCACAAGATCCTCTTTTCGTAGTCACAAGCTTTTTGTCAATTTTGAGCACGTCTTCTAATTTTTTCACGGACCACTCTTTTCACTTGTTTAAGCTCATATTTTCTGTGGTTACTTCTTTTGTGCTCCTAAGCGAAGAAAAATATAAAAAAATAAAAAGAAAAAGTCAAAGAATCTCCAAAAAACAATGACAGCCCAAAAATAAAGAAAAAAGAGAGGAGCAAAAGTGGAATAATATCTCGAGGAGCACATAGAGAGCGTCGTTTGAGCTGTGTTTGCGTGTGCTAATTTTCGTCTGGTTCCTAATCATATTCCTGTTGTTTACATCACTTGATACATCTGATACTTGGAACGTTAATAGGCCAGCAACTAAGACAAGTACTCAGGATACTTATTCAGCTTTACTATTTAGTTGCGAATATTGCTATTCCTTGCTACTATATTGTGCATATCCAAGTTCCACTTTCTTCTAACCAAGTACAGGTTCGCCTTGCAACTGTTACACTCAAGCTACAACGGTATCACAGTCACCGACCGATTGCACCACCTGTTACTTTAGTAAGAACACTTATAAGACCGTGATAAGACACTTGAGAGTGTGTGACTTTATTCCTTGACCACATCCTATACTAGCTGATAGGAAAATACATACTTGCGTGTTTTCTTGTTTGATGCTAACAATGACAAGTTACAATACGTACCGATATGAGACATCAATGATGTATGAGTCACGCACTATTGCTGATACACCTCCTCCCGTAGGTCAATCTATTCTTTCTTCCCCGCCTACTTATGATGGTATTGGTGCTAATAGGTACAATGAGTGAGAAACTAAAATAGATAATATTTTTGCACAAAGTTATATGTGTGAACGAAGGAAAATTAAAAATACAACTGGTGTTTTGAGACAATCTGCATCAACTTGGTGGGAGTCTTTAAGTTTTTCAGATAAACCTCACACATGGAATGATATGAAAGGTCTTATGAGAGAAAATTTGGTTAATCCATCTCTTGTAATTAATTCAAATAATGAGGTGCATCAACTAGATCAATCTCTTGTTATTCCTCCTGTTATGCCTAACCTTTTGCAGGACAATGTATAAAAGAGCGAGGATAACGAGATAAAAAATAAGGTGCTCACAGCATCATGTGAAAATTCAGAACCATCAACTATTACTCCTGCTGAACATGAGAGCAAAGGTAATGCCCATGTTGCTAAACTCACGGAAGGTGAGAGTTCTCTTGATGTGCTGAATTTTTTCACCAATCATGCTATGATAGAGCAAATTTTAGTAGAGCCTTTGCTTAATTTATCTTTGTCACAAGATGATTTGCTTGATGTTCCTTGTGACAAAGATAACTTGCATGATGATATTTATGTTATACCCATGCAATCATTGAAGAATGATCATGCTATATATGTGCTAAAATCGAATATTTGTGTTGAAAATAGACTTGTTATTTATAATGCTAGTGAAGTTGATGATTTGAAATTATTGTCTTCTTTAAATACTTTGGGTTACATTGAATTTGATGTTCCGTGTAATCTTAGTTCTTTAAAGGAGAAACTTTATGCATATGCTGATTTGCCATGATTCTCTAGACATACATATAATGTTTTTGGCAAATATAACAACCAAGGATAATATTTGATACAACAAGTTTACATTTGTACAAATCCAAATTCTTCTTTTGTTGTGCAAAGTAACGATCAACTAGAAGATAGTAAAATCAACACTGTTGTTATGTCATATTCCTCTAGTTTTGCTTTTCGAACACAAGTGGAATCCAAATAAAGAGAGCATTTATTTCTTGTTAGTACTAATCTTTTGCAGGATAGTATTGGCAAATATCATGTGTATTTCAATCGAGCATACTACATGTCTGTAGGACAAGACATGCTACAAACCTGAATATGTGGTCATACTCTTTCTTACAATATTGTTCATTCCCATTATTTTAAAAACCTCGTTTATTTTCATGTTGTGCAGGTTCAACTTCAAGCAAAATCGACGCCGATGACGGCTTTTCATCAAGAAAGAAAGGATGATGAGGACATGAGCTCCATGCATACAACCATGCTTAGAGATAGATGACGAGGAGAACAACGAGGGTGTCCTAACCGAGAAGGAGGCCCAAAGCTTATCTAGTTCGAGTCACCAAGGTGGAGGCCCAAATCAAGTTTGAGCCCATCTCGGGTTTCAGGACCAGTCTATCATAAAACTGGTCACATGGGCGCATCCGGGCTTCATTTTCGATGATCCACATATGGATGGAAAGCTAATTAGATGAGAAAGCTAATGCAAGTGGTCTTATGTCAAAAGCCCTTCGGAATCAACAGGAATTGTCAAAACAAGTCAGCGTCCAGAATCTACCTAGGTGCTGCGACACCGTCTTTTAGTCCGTTGGACCGTGTATCGTCTTAGAGCTCATTAGGGGGCTCGTCCAGGGGGGTGACGCCCAAGACTCTATATTATAAAGTTGTCACTCTCGTTAGGGTTTTGTGTTTTGTTTAGTTCTTGATTTTCTCATAAAACGGACGTCGTTTTGCTGCAACTGTGCTGCCAAGGCCGCTTGCTATGAACCAGGACCCCAGTTCTTGATCTTGTTCGCCTATGGCGATTAGTTATTTCGAATAAAGACTTGAACTCCTTCTTGTTATCATAAGCCTCATATTTATTTATAATTTCAGATTACGTTCATTCCTTTTTTACTTGTGTTCTCGATTCGCTTGTAGGAAAGCCTTCTCGGCGAGGTCAATCGCGTTCGCGTGGTTGATAACCAATAGAGCAGTGGTGTAACGGTTGCAAGGGTCCGAATCAGTCTTGGTTCGAAGCCTACATCGTGAACGTCGAGTCTCCATCAATCGACGCTATCGTACCTATCGGAAGATCGGGCCTTGTCTACATCAAAGATACATGCTAAAGAAGACTCAAGGAGGGAGAAGGGATGAGGCAAGAGATGTCACGGCCGTTCAAATGGGACCCATGTTAAGAAATGATTGGTTAGAGCTGTAGTTTCTAATAGATAGTATCTTGTTGGTGTGGCAGAGATGAAAACTAACATGTAGTTTCATGGTTAGGACTGCCTAGTCCCATTTAACTTTTTTTAATTAACTGACGTGGTTGACTTAAACCGCACACCACAGGCTAGAAAGCTAGCCGCTGCCCGCTGGCCTTTGGAGAGCTAGGTCCTCTGACCTCTGGGTGCAAGGGTTGCGAACTCCGTTGTCGTTGCGTCCGGCAGAAAGCCCCACCCAAGACGCCATCCAATCCAGCGCCGTGTTGCTCCCGCCATCCAGCCGACACTCCCCACACACACCACTCCGATCCATCCTATTTTATGTGAACAAACCATCGGAGGACCAAGGAGACTCCTCAGGAGGCGAGACGAGGAAACCGCCCAAAAAGGGAAGACCCATAGCGTCCCAGCCTGTACCACGCGGAGAGAGGCCCCCACCTGGTCCACCGGTGAAGGGTCGAGATGGCGACTAGAGGGGGGGTGAATAGTCTTTTCTAAAACTTAATCGTGTCGGCTAATCGATACAAATACGGAATTTAAACTAACGGTCTAGCCAAGACTACACCCCACTATATATGTTCACTAGCACCTTGCAAAGATAACAATTAAGCAACAAAGGTGCCGGGCTAACTAGAGCTCTCCTAAACAATTCTAGGAGCAATGTTACACAAACCTATGCCACTAGTACTTTAAGCGACAAGGGAGCTCCTACACATGCTAGTAAGCAAAAGCACAAAGCTAACTAAGCTCACTAGCAATGCTCAATAACAAGGCAACCAATGCCTAATTAGAGAGCGCAAATACTTAGCTACATAAACTAAGCAATGTGACTAACAAGGTTACTAAAACCAAATTAGCCACGCAAGGGAGCTACTTCTATGCTATACAAGCAAGAAGGTAATTAGCAAGCTACACAAGCTATCTAATTACAAGAGCAACAACACAAGCTTAATGTATATGAATGTAAACGCAAGCTTGTGTAACGGGGATGCAAACCAACGGGAAGAACAAGGTTGACACGATGATTTTTCTCCCAAGGTTCACGTGTTTGCCAACACGCTAGTCCCCGTTGTGTCGACCGCTCACTTGGTAGTTCGGCGGCTAATTAGCATCACCCGCTAAGCCCGCACGTCGGGCGCCGCAAGAACCTACCCCTTGAGTGAGGGTAGCTCAATGACACGCTTTACTAGAGTTGCTCTTCACGGCTCCCGTGGGGCGAGCACAATGCCCCTCACAAGCACTTCTCTAGAGCGCCGCACAAGCTTCTTGCGCGCTTCGACGAAGACCACCACCAAGCCGTCTAGGAGGTGGCAACCTCCAAGAGTAACAAGCACCATCGGCTTGCAACTCGATCACCTAGTGCCACTCGATGCAACCTCACGATGCAATCGCACTAGAATCGCTCACTCACACAATCGAATGATCACTATCAAGTATGTGTGTGATGGAGGGCTCCCAAGCACTCTCAAGCATGGACACAAAGTCCCCCAAGGTGCTCAGCCCCAGCCATGGCCGAAGGCCACTTCCATTTATAGCCCTAAGGGCTAAACTAGCCGTTACCCCTTTCACTGGGCAACGGTCGGGTCGACCGGACGCTCCAGTCGTGTTGACCGGATGCTAGACCTCAGCGTCCGGTCGCCCACAGACGACCACGTGTCCCGGTTCCAACGGTCACTTGACCTGACCGGACGCTCCAGCTTCAACTAACCGGACGCTGGACCCTCAGCGTCCGGTCATTTCCAGTAAGCTCCTGAGCATGACCGGACGCATCCGGTCGAACGTGATCGGACGCAGCCAACGTCCGGTCACACTCCAGCTTCTGCGTCACCGTACGTCAGCCTGACCGGACACAGCCTTCCAGCGTCCGGTGCATTCAGATCTAGCGTCCGGTCAGTTGACCGACGCCAGCATCTTTGCGACCAACACGTTTTCACTTCTAACTTCTTCACCCTTGCTCAAGTGTGCTAACCACAAGAATTTGCATCCGGCGTAATAGAAAATAGGCATTCCATTTTCCCGAAAGCGCCGAATCCCGCCAAACAAGCTCGGCGGGAGGGAGAGAGGGACCCAAACCCATTATTGTGTTTACTTTTCTTATTTCTCATCATCAATCATGTATCCATTAAGGGTTTGCTTGGAACACGAAAAAAATTCATGTTGCTACAATTTTTATGTGAAATTGGACTAGTTCCTATAATATTCCTATATAATTCTTGTGAAATTCCTATGTTCTAAACATGCCCTAAACCTAGGCAATGCTCTAGCATGCGTGGGTATGAAAGTGGTGGGAAAAAACAGAGCGGAGGAGCGCGCTCCTTCGACAGACACATGTGTTTCCGTGTATGCAAGGATTGTTTCGTCATGGTTCCATCCCTAAGATACATGCTGAAGAAGACGCAAGGAGGGAGAAGGGACGAGGCAAGAGATGTCACGACCGTTGAAATGGGACCCATGTTAAGAAATGATTGGTTAGAGCTGTAGTTTCTAATAGATAGTATCTTGTTGATGTGGCAGAGATGAAAACTAACACGTAGTTTCATGGTTAGGACTGCCTAGTCCCATTTAACTTTTTAATTAACTAACGTGGTTGCCTTACACCGCACACCACGGGCAAGAAGACAGCCGCTGCTCGCTGGCCTTTGGAGAGCTGGGTCCTTTGGCCTCTGGGTGCAAGGGTTGCGAACTCCGTCGTCGCTGCGTCCGGCAGAAGGCCCCACCCAAGACGCCATCCAATCCAGCGCCGTGTTGCTCCCGCCATCCAGCCGACACTCCCCACACACACCACTCCGATCCATCCTATTTTATGTGAACAAACCATCAGAGGACCAAGGAGACTCCTCAGGAGGCGAGACGAGGAAACCACCCAAAAAGGGAAGACCCATAGCGTCCCAGCCTGTACCACGCGGAGAGAGGCCCCCACCTGGTCCACCGGCAGCCTCACAGCTCGCGCTAGGGCACGAGGCCCATCGCCATGGGCCGCTAGCCCATTCAATCCGCGTTCGCAGGCACCAGACAGACCCCTCCAGTTCCTCTCTCTCTATGGGTCGAAGCCTAGAAGCCCCTGTCCTCTCTCCCCGGCTTGTCGTCCTCTCCCCGGCTTGATCTCATCGAATATGTTTTTGCTGATATTGGGGAGCCTTGATGCTAAGGCTAGGCGCCCCTTTTGGCTCATGCGAAGTGCTCAGAGGCGAAGCCCACTCGTCAGTCCCTCTAGGCCGGGGCTTCTTGCCAGCCAAGGAATCCTTGAGAAGGCTCACCCGGGGGAGACCGTGTTGCAGCCGGCACTGTTGGCTCCTCCCTACATGACAAGGCTGCGTCCATCAACGCCACGACAGAGGACTCATGCACCTGGTGCATAGACCATAGACTAGAGCTGAGCCAACTTGTACAATATGCCCTCTTGAGGATATAAGGGGAGGCATGGGTCCTTATAGAAGGTATCGAACACAACTAGTTAGGGAGATCGGATTCTTGCTCATTCGGAGGAAGAAGATGGATGAACTCTAGGATAGCACCGAGCGATCCCCTACCAATCTCTCTTAATTTCCACCATTGTTACCCCGATTGGGAATTCCTGACACGAAGATCACCATACTGCTAGATGTCGGGCTCAGTAGACCGAACCAAGATAAATAAAGCTGGGTTCCTTCCGTGTTTTGAGTGTCCGAGCCACCGAAGATCCACACATCAACTTTCGACGAACAACCACGATACTCGCCGTGGTTATGAACCCACAACAGGAGTCCTCCTCCATGATTCCTGTGTTCTTTGGCACCACCAATGTCGTGTACTTAACGGAGTCAACCTTGATGGTTCGTCTTTTGGCCCGCGCAAGTGATTGGGTTCGTATGGTTGTCTACAAGGGGAGTACTCGTAGGGCTGATAGCCAATCCTTAACCGTGTCGCACGTGCACTCGGAACTATTGTACTCGAATGAGCTTCTGCATGTATATGTGAGCATCCCCTTATGGGAACTCAGAAAAATCGGACCAAGTACGCAGCTCAAGATTCGACCATGAGTTAATAGCGTGCCCCCAGCTTGCGCTATGGAGCTGGGTACTTAACGACGAGTACTCAGACGCCACTTGTTCATCCCGTTATTAGCTCGACGAGCGTAGACATTGCTGCTCAAGATGGCAAAATGTCTATTCACTACTACAAAAATGGTCATCGCTGCATCGTTATCACCGCTGTTTTTTTCTAGAACCAGCGCAAAAAAAAGTTTCACCGCTGGTTCCGGGGTTGTTTTCACCATCAGCTCATCGTATGATTCAGCGATGATAACCAGGGTTGATTTCACTGTCGGACCATACGCCGATCTAACGGTGAAAGTAGTGCACACCACTCGTTGGAATGACCTGTGTGCACCACTAGTTAATTCGTTTTACTACTTAGGGCGATAGTTAATGGTTACATCGCCTAAAAGCATCGCCCCAAAGAGGGAGAGAGAGCAGATCGAATGAAACGGAAACAAGTCAAGCACGTGAACGTGTTAGCTGCAATGCTGCACAGGAGGCAAATCAAATGGAAACAAATCATCAATATAATGAACGTGTCTTCATCAAAAAATATAATGAACGTGCTTTGTTGTCTTCTTATTGTGTTTACTTTTCTTATTTCTCATCATCAATCATGTATCCATTAAGGGTTTGTTTGGAACACAGAAAAATTCCTATTGCTACGATTTTTATGTGAAATTGGACTAGTTCCTATAATATTCCTGCATAATTCTTGTGAAATTCCTATGTTCTAAACATGCCCTAAACCTAGGCAATGCTCTAGCATGTGTGGGTATGAAAGTGGTGGGAAAAAACCGAGCGGAGGAGCGCGCTCCTTCGATAGACACATGTGTTTCCGTGTGTGCAAGGATTGTTTCGTCATGGTTCCATCCCTAAGATACATCTAAAGAAGACACAAGGAGGGAGAAGGGACGAGGCAAGAGATGTCACGACCGTTCAAATGGGACCCATGTTAAGAAATGATTGGTTAGAGCTGTAGTTTCTAATAGATAGTATCTTGTTGATGTGGCAGAGATGAAAACTAACACGTAGTTTCATGGTTAGGACTGTCTAGTCCCATTTAACTTTTTTTAATTAACTGACGTGGTTGCCTTAAACCGCACACCACGGGCAAGAAGCCAGCCGCTGCCTGCTAGCCTTTGGAGAGCTGGGTCCTCTGGCCTTCCAATCCAGCGCCGTGTTGCGCCCGCCATCCGACCGGCACTCCCCCACACGCACCACTCCGATCCATCCTATTTTACATGAACAAACCATCGGAGGGCCAAGGAAACTCCTCAGGAGGTGAGACGAGGAAACCGCCCAAAAAGGGAAGACCCAGAGCGTCCCAGCCTGTTCCACGCAGAGAGAGGCCCCCACCTGGTCCACCGGCAGCCTCACAGTTCGCGCAAGGTCACGAGGCCCATCACCATGGGCCGCTAGCCCATTCAATCCGCGTCCACAGGCACCAGACAGACCCCTCCAGTTTCTCTCTCTCTCTATGGGTCGAAGCCTAGAAGCCCCTGTCCTCTCTCCCCGGCTTGTCGTCCTCTCCCCACACGCTCCAGGATCTAGGGTTTGCTCGCTCAGCCTTCGTCCTTATTGGGCCGAGCCCTAATTCTTCTGCATCGCCCCGCCACCAAGCACCCCGCTTTCCTCCCCGTAGGTAAAGTAAGGCCCCGAAACAAGCTCCAACCAAACCCCTCTGCTGCTCCCGCAAGCATGTTCCGTCTTCTTCGTAGTTCGCCGTTCGAGTTTGTCCGTTGGGCTCGGTTCGTCGGAGAGCCAGCGCTTCGCTGGGATTACTCATTATTGTTGTTTATTTTTTTAGATCGGTCGGTTCGGTCGGGGCCCAAACCGAGTTTTTGGGTTCAACAAATTTTAGAAACGGATCGGTTCCCAACTTGCGATTAGCCGAATTTTGGGAAATCAAATACCCGGGGGGCCACGCATGACGCATGGCCGGCCCGGCAGCCTCCGCACGCCTCGCACGCGAGAAGGGGGATGGATGGGCCGCGACCCGTGACCGTGAGCCCATTGAAACGTCACAACCCTGGCCGGCTCTCCGCCCCCGCATCCTTTGGGAACCCCCACCCAAAGCAAAGTCTCCCTCACCTGCCACTCTCTCGCCCTCTTCCACCTTCCCCCCAAAACCAGATCTACCACTCCTGCTCGGCCTTGCTTGGGGCGCTTCTTGGGCCGAGCCCTAGCAGGTAGTCCGGACTTCCGATCCCGGCCACCACCACCACCACCACCCCTGTAAGCTCGCTCTCCTCCGTTCCCAAACTCATCGTCCGCTCTCCCTCCCCTCGCCTGCTCCAGCTGCTCTGTCTCGTCTCGTCGCGTCGCGTCGCGTTATAATTTCTTTCCGCTTGCGAGTTCATAGATAGATCTGCGCGGGTTTGGGCTAGATTCCGCCGGATCTGTGCGGGGGCGTTTTTCAAATTCGTGGGCTTTTTTCTTTTGTTGCGTTTAAGCGCGATTTGGAAGGGTTTTGCCCTTCCGGATTTGGGCCTAGTGGGCCATGCTGGGAGGATTTCTTTCGATTTTCTGAAATTTTACCGGTCGGTAGTATGCGGTCTAGAACTCCAGGCCATAGAGGAGCTCCCTCCCGTGGTTTCTGTTCAGTATATAGGATTTCGAATTTGGGACACGAGGGTTCTGTTCCGCGGGCCAGAATTGTAGCCTCTTTCATTTCATGCGCCATGGCAGGAATTTGGGGGGAATTCTGTGGCGAGCGGAGCGGACTTTGGTTCTCAGTTTTTTTCTTTTCCGGGTGCGCGTCAGAGCGCTGTTGGCGCTGTAGATTAGTACGTGGTTATATTGTTGGCCTTTTTTAGCGTATATAATTCTGGTACGAGCATATTGTGTCTGGGAGGGGTTCGGTTTTCCGAGGGAATTACACAAGATTTTGTCGAGGCTTGAATCGTTGTGCAGAGGTACCACTTAGTTGTCTGTGAAGATGAAGAGTTTATAGGAAACAGATTGACTTTGGAGTACTCTTGACTATCAGTCTTGTTAGCTAGAGAATTACTAGTACATATTACCCTGAGCGTTTGAAGCCTAAATGATTCATCGCATAGTGCTGCATCTTTGTGAATCTTGTGCCTAGCTAGACCAGGGTAGTCATACTTACTTGAGTGTGATTTCCAAGTCCAATAGCTTGACTATGATTTTGAAGTCCAATAGCCAGGCTAGGTTCGATGCCTGTAATTAATTATCTTTTTTATAACAAGTTCCAGCAACCATGGCTTGTTTCTGACACGGGTTTAAGTAAACGATGGGCATGGTTGCCTTTCTGCAGAAAGGCTATGTTACCAGTGACATTTTATTCTTTAGCTATTCATTCATGTGCAGCCCTATATGTTTCTGCTGAAGGGCCTGCCCTTCAATTTCATATTTATTTTCTGTTTCAACTCTTCAGCATGTTTAACTAATTGGATTCAGCATTGCTTTGCCTCCGCGTGGGTTTGGGCTAGATTCCGCCGGATCTGTGGGGGGCTTTTAAATTTTTTCTAAACAAGGAAAATAAAGTATA
Organism: Miscanthus floridulus; assembly: GCF_019320115.1. Lineage (NCBI taxonomy): Eukaryota > Viridiplantae > Streptophyta > Magnoliopsida > Poales > Poaceae > Miscanthus > Miscanthus floridulus. The sequence continues at coordinate 122,402,880 of NC_089583.1, forward strand.
GGATTTTTTTGGTGATTTATGAGCCTGTGCAAGAATCTGGTCTGTTGAGGAAGTAATTTAGTGCGTAGTTGTTAATACAACTTATTCTTTGGAGTTGTGCTCTAGTTCCTTTGATTACTAGGACTTTCTATCGTGAAATTATGATGTATTTGTCGGTTCTGTTATGCTCAGCAATTGAATCCGTCATTTTCGCGCTTCGACAATGTTCTGATTTTACCATTGCCATACTTGACAGATCTCAGAAGTTCATCAGCTGCTAGCCTGTCGGGATGGCCGAGGAAACTGCCAATGACGCTCAGGTGGCACAAGATAACGAGATTGCCCCCAGCAATGAGGCAATCCAAGGTGAAGAATTAGCTCAAGGTGATGAGTTGGTCCAAGGCGAAGAGTTGGCTCATGGTGAAGAGCTGTCCCAAGGTGATGATTTGGTTCAAGGAAACGAGTTGGTTGTTTCTGAGGTAACAACCCCTCCTACTACTGGAACCAGGCGTAGGAGAAAGAAGTCCTTGGTATGGGAGCACTTCACTATTGAAGCCGTCGCGGGTGGGGCCACAAGGGCTTGCTGCAAGCTCTGCAAGCAAACCTTTGCTTACAGCTCTGGTTCAAAGATTGCTGGGACTAGTCATCTCAAGAGGCACATCACCTTGGGTTCTTGTCCTAAGATAAAGAATCAAGAGCAGAGGCTGGCACTGCCTTCAACTGGAGGGACTGACAATGATGGTGAGGGAACTATTGAGCGGCCAACCAAGAGACGCTACAGATATACTGGTTATGCAAATGCTGCTTTTGATCAGGACTGCAGTTGCTCATACTTGGCAAAGATGATCATTCAGCATGACTACCCACTTCACATTGTCCAACAGCCGGCATTTTCCATTTTTATTGAAAGTCTGCAGCCACGTTTTAAGATTGTGGATGTTGATACGATGGAAGGAGAGGTGTATGCTGTTTATCTGAAGGAAAAGGAGAACCTGCTTCAATCATTCAGCACTATGCCTGGAAGGATCAGTCTCACTATAGGATTGTGGACAACTAGTCAGACTCTTGGGTATGTTTCACTTGCAGGGCAGTTTATCGACTCCGAGTGGAAAGTGCACCGAAGAATGCTTAACTTCATGATGGTGTCATCTCCTCATTCAGAGAATGCACTTAGTGAGGCAATTAGCTTGAGCCTCTCTGACTGGAATATGAAGGACAAGCTATTCACCATCACATTGGATAATGAATGCTCGTCACATGATATCTACAGTGCAAATTTGAGGGATCATCTCTCCAACAAGAACAATCTCATGCTTAAGGGACAGCTCTTTGTTGTGAGGTGCTATGCCCATATCCTTAATGCTGTTGCACAAGATGTCATTGCTTCAATTCATGGTGTTGTTTACAACATCCGTGAAAGCATAAAGTTCATAAAAGCTTCTTCTGCCCGTGAAGAGAAGTTTGCTGAGATTGCTCTGCAGCTGGAGATTCCCAGTACCAAGACCCTTTGTCTGGATGTTACAACCCAGTGGAACACCACTTATCTGATGTTGTTAGCTGCCTTGGATTATAAGCAGACTTTCACTACACTAGAAACATGTGATGATAACTACAATGAAGCTCCATCAGCAGAGGATTGGAAGAAAGTTGAGGCTGCCTGTAATTACCTGAAACTGCTATACGATTCTGCACATAGCATCATGGCAGCAGCAAACCCAACTGCAAACATCTTTTTCCATGAAGCTTGGAAACTTCAGCTAGAGCTAGCAAATGGCACAGGACATGAAGATCCCACTTTCAGTAGCATCGCCAAGGATATGCATGAGAGGTTTGACAAGTACTGGAAAGATTGCAGCCTCGTGTTAGCCATTGCTGTTGTCATGGATCCGCGTTTCAAGATGAAGCTTGTTGAGTTCAGTTACTCAAAAATTTATGGGGCTGAGGCTGCAAAGTATGTTAAGGTGGTCAATGCTGCTGTACATGAGCTGTATAAGGAGTATGTGGCTCAGCCACTCCCACTGACCCCAGCCTATGTTGAGCAAGGTGAAGGGAATAATGGACCAGCCAATGCGAATAACAGTCAAGGGCCGCATGCTTCCACTGGTGATGGGCTTCTAGACTTTGATATATACCTTTCTGAGATCCAAAGTAGCCAGCCCTCGAAATCTGAGCTGGAACAGTACCTGGATGAATCGCTCACTCCACGTATCCAGGAGTTTGATATCCTGAACTGGTGGAAGCTAAACACAGTAAAGTTTCCAACCCTCTCTAAAATGGCCCGTGATATCTTGGCCATTCCAATGTCCATGGTAAGCAGTGGCAGTTCTATATTCTCTGCTGGAACAGGAAGTCACATGCTCGATGACTACAGAAGCTCTCTCCGACCTGAGATTGTGGAAGCACTTGTCTGCGCAAAAGACTGGCTCCAGTATTCACCACCTGCCACCGAGGCACCGAGTTCTTCACTGGTGAAGGCTGAAGGATCGTAGGTTTGTCGTCGTCACTGGTCACTGCCTGCCTTGTGGAAGCAGGAATCTATTTATCCATCTGTCGTATCTTTGAGTGTAGCTAACTGTAGGTGTATTGTAGGCTGAGATTGTGAACTGATTGTGATCTATTCTGGTATTTATCTCGTAAAGGTGTGTAACTTGTGTTGAACTCTGCTGAACTCGTCGCTGTTGTCATGTAATAGCTTATGTATCATGTTCTGGTATTGTCTGATGTTGGAGTTTGCATGCTTGGCTATGTGCATGTACAAACCATGGGATGCATCAGCTGGTTGCTGTCTATTTTGTTTGAACCCTTGTTTTGTATTCAATTTGCTTAGTACCGTGGATTGGTGTCCCATGTTCGTGTATAGCTGTAGAAATTGTCTAATTTAAGTGTGTGCTCCATATGACTGCTGTGTTTGAGTTTGAGATGCTTGTTGTGGCGTGATGGCTGCATGAGTGGCTCCATCAGGTGCTTTGAGAAATATTGAGAAAGAGTATGAGGATTTCAACAGAATTTTATCTTCTCAGGTAAGTGCTGACTGATCTTTGAGTTAGTTTCCCACATAAGGCTTGTTTAGTTGGAGATCAATTGTGGGAATTTATGTGTAAGGTGTCTTTGAAGGCTCGGTTGGTTGTCTGTTTGGCGGGCAGGAAATATAGGTGTTATGGGGAATGCATATTTCAGGGTACAGTTACTGTTCATGGAGTGAGTTGCTGATTGGAACGGATTTGAATAACTTCTTTAGGCAGATGAATATATCTCAGGCATTTAAAGTGACTTATTTTTAGCATGGCTTTACCTCCTGAAATTTCTAGAAGATATTATTGGTGGATGTGAATTTGTATTGAAAATTTCCATTGGCAACTGGAGAGTGTAGTGACACCCTAGAATATCCAAGGTGTTGGAAGTCTTTTTGTTTGAGTAAAATTTTCACAAGTCCATCTTAGTCTCATGAAAACCAAAATGTTGAAAGTCTCCTTAGCGGTAACTTTCTGGTACTAATAATCCAAGTTACCAAGCATATTATTCTGTTTCTGCTTTGCCCTTTTACTTCCTGATTCATATGATATCAGTAGCTTGTGTATGGTATATTGGAATTGATCGCCATACACATAATTTCTGTTTATTTGCTTAGAACAGCCTTTTTCAGTGCAAGTTTGAGTCCAAGCCTTCTGAAATTATATTATATATGCCATTCTGATAGAAATAAGAACACACGTATGTGTGAGGTATTTGGATCTCATTCAGATACATTTTAAGATTCTTACATTTGTTGACATTTCAGACTATAGATCCATTGAGGTCAATGGCTATGGGTGCACCCCTGGAAGATGCTCGTGGTCTTGCACAGCGCTATAGCCGGATGAGACGTGAAGCTGAGATCCTCGTATGTACTAGTGGCTTAATCCTTCGCTGCAAATGAGCAAATTCCAATTGCTGCTACTTCCATTTACCCTGATCCTTCTTGTTTGTTCAATAGTCGGCTGAAATTGCTGGAAGAAAGGCACGGGTAAGAGAAGCTCCAAATCCTGAGCACACTACAAAGCTTCAGCAGTCAGAAGCTAAAATGATAGGGCACAAAGCAAGCATGGCTGTGTTAGGAAAGGAAGCAGCAGCTGCGTTTGCGGCTGTTGAATCTCAGCAGCAACGAGTGACCCTTCAGCGGCTATTCTATTTGTATTGTTTGTTACATTGATTTATTTCTTGTCCTTGGCAATTCGTCTCGTTGAAGGTAGAAGCAGAAAAGTTATTCCATCTGAGATTAGCTGCTACCCTTGATGATGTTGAAGCGGAGGTAGAGTTTTCACTTTTCACTTATATTGTTATGGGAAGTTGTGAACATTCTCTTGCCTTCTTATTTTTTTTACGATTTCTTCTGTGTAGATGTCCTCTGAGAAGCAAAGAAGAGAATCTGCACCACTTATTATATATCTTCGCATAAGGGTGCTGAGAAAGCCCAGTACTGCCTTGCTGAGTTGAAACTGAGTAACTGGCAGTAAAAAGCAAGTATACATCATATTTTCCATTTATATGTGCAGTATCAATCTTTTTTGTGCTGCAGGCAATGCATAATTTCAATGGAACCACAGAGAAGGAACTGAGCTTAATAGTTGGCGATTATGTTGTCGTTCGTCAGGTCAGTGTGCTCTTTAACAGTTTCAGCTGTGGAGGTAATGTAGTACCCACTGGCTAATCTGGCTTAAGGAAGAAACCATCTGATCAGAGATGACCAATTAGTATATGGACACTTGTCCTCCTGCAGGAGTGCAAACTGCACAGTGACTGCCTACAGGCTTGTAGGATGAATTAGTCTAGCAGTTGCTGAAGAGAACCATACTATGGTGGAATGAATATATTTGCTTCAAAAATGGTGGAATGAATATAAGAACGAATTAGCCTGTGCAACCAAAAACACTGAAACCAGTTAACCCACTAACTGTTAATACTATACTATTTAACCGTATGATTGCATCCGTATTCTTTCTGTGCGTGCACCAGATTGCTCGCAACGGCTGGCGGAAGGAGAATGCCGAGGTTGGTTTCCAGAATGACCCGTCTCCCGTCAGAGCTCTCCTATGTCAAGGTTTGCAATCGTAGGCTGTACTATTTCAGCAGTATTTTTCAACGAACCAACAATATTTTTCTCTCGTAATATTTCAGCATAAGCCAAATTTGAACAACAAGGATGACAAGCCAGCATGAATATCTCTGTGAATGTGCGTAAGTGCTTCAAATTTTTGGAGGAATAAATTTGAAAAGGAAAGAAATTATATCATAGTGTTCAGAATGAAGGAAAGGGGTAAGTTTCTTTCGAAAGGAAAGGAAATCAGATTCCGCTCCAAGACAAGGGAAAGAAAATTTGCCACCTCTCTTGCTATGCTAGCTATAGAGTACTTTCGGAAAACCTGCAATTTTAGCACAGTGTCGTGTTTTAGTATCTTAAGTTTGATCCATTATAAATTAAAAAGTATCAATATTTATGATATCAAATAAATGTTATTAGATTAATTACGAAATGTATTTTTATAATAAATTAATTTAGAGCCATAAATATAAATACTATTCACCAGAGATTTGGTCCAACGTCGACTATTTTTTTCTTCCATATTTGCATGTTTTGCTGGACAGACACGAGTATTTGGCACGGTCGCCGTCGCCCGGACTATTCTCAATTTTCGCTCGCCAACTCGTAGTGGTCCCGTTTCCCGCACGCGCCATCTCTCTCCCGCTTGGCGCCTCCCGCGCGCTGGCGCTGCCCTCAAACGCCGATTGCCGCGAGTCTGCGCTGCCATGATGCGTCCTTGCGGCCAGGATGCGTGTCCTTCGCTCCTCCTGCGCGCCAGGCGCCCCTGCAGGCTGCATCCCAACTCCGTCCTGCGTGGATTGCTGCGCGGATTGGCCCTGCTAGAGTGCTAGTGCTAGGCTGCTAGGCGCCTGCCTACTGGCCGGCCAGCACAGATGGACGAACGCGGTCTGGACGTGCGAGCGCTCGGTGGCCGGGCAAAGCTGGAGCTGGAGACGCGATGGATTAAAAAAAACGGTATGACGTGGTAGTTCTTTTAGAGGGATTTTATTTTAGAGAATAATTCAATCAGAAAAATGTTGCAATCTTTTTTTTATCTAGACTTTTGCAGTTACTTTAAAAGGATCATTAAATATAATACTCCCTCCGTCCCAAAAGAAAATACAATTCTTATTTTTAAGGGGTCAAACAATTTAAGTTTACTCACAACTATATGAAAAATAAAAATATTTGTGATATAAATAAATATCATTAGATTAATTATTAAATTTATTTTGTGGTAAGTCTATTTAAAGACATAAATATTGGGACTATTAATTTGATTTTTTAAAAAAAGTTGAGTTGTTCTAAGCCTAAAAGTTTTTTTTTTGGACGAGGGAATACTGGCTAGTGATCTAAGTACATACAGTAGTACTGTACAAATCATATCCTCCGGCCACAGGCAACGATAAGCTGCTATTGGCTAGTTTGATGTAGGAGAAAAATACTGTTCGTTGTTTTAAAAAAGTACCGATCATAAGTCAAGCAAACGAGGCCGGATGATTGATGGGAGTCTTTGGACAGAGGAGATTTGACAAGTCATGCCGTTTGTGCTCCCTATTCTCTGCAACCATCAGCACGTTTGCCAAACCCACAAAGAGGGTGTTTAGTTCGGTGAATTTTGGATTTTGAGCTACTGTAGCATTTTCGTTTTTATTTGGCAATTGGTGTTTAATCATGGTCTAATTAGGCTCAAAATGTTTGTCTCGTGATTTCTAACCAAACTGTGTAATTAGTTTTTTTTCGCCTACATTTAATGTTCCATGCACGTATCACAAGTTTCGATGTAGTGAATACTGTAACACTTTTTTGGAATTTGGCCTGACAACTAAACACGGGCAAACTTTGAATGAACACTCACATCCCTCCGTCCACGAAGGAAAACAAAGGTACAGTAGAGTACAATCTTAAACCATATCAAATTTAATTAATAAATACAAATATTTATATCAACGATACTAAATAAGTCCTATTAAAAATTTTCTGTTTAGAATTTAATGTAACTATAAGAGTTGCAAAAAAAAAAACCTCAAAACTTTCTATTGAGGGCTTTGCCGGATGTTTGCTCCACAAAATCAATCTCCTCCACAGATGTTTGTTTTTCCGGCCAAAAATTTTGAGCCTGTCATCTGTGACATTGGTACGCCCCCACCTTTTGTTAGTTATAGAAGATTAGACAGGGTATCCTAAAATGCTATTTGTTAGTTATAGAAGATTAGACAGGATATCCGGCAGAGTAGCTCCAACAGTATTATAAAAGCTAACTCATAAACAAATAATAAGGAGAGAGAATGATAAGATATGCCCTGTTCGCTTGGTTGATGAGACATGACTAAAAGTACTGTTAACTAATTTATGATGAAAAAAATATTGTTCGTTAGCTGAAAAAATACGAACAGGCCGATAACATTTCATGAAGATCTAGGCTCACACATTTTTTCCTACGATGCATGTGTCTAGACTCGCATGTATTTTTATACTAGTATATTAGATTACTGTACTTTTACATTTTTTAAATAAGGCCTTGTTTACTTGGGTAAAATTTGAGAATTTGACTACTGTAGCACTTTCGTTTTTATTTAGCAATTAGTATTCAATCATGGATTAATTAGGCTCAAAACGTTGGTCTCACGATTTTCAACTAAACTGTGCAATTAGTTTTTTTTCGTCTACATTTAATGTCCCATGCACGTATCGCAAGATTCGATGTGATGGCTACTGTATCACTTTTTGGGAAAATTTTTTGGAACTAAACGAGGCCTAAATTATAAGTTGGTAAGTTGACTTTTGTTTTTAAGGGTACCCTAATAATGGGGAATAGTCATTTTTGTCTTTACATAAAATAGCTATCTGTCCAAGCTCAGTTTTGTTTAAAAAATATATTGTAATACAGGGAAAATAACATCTTATAGAAAAAAGTGCAAGTGAAGTGCATGCTTGAGACTACTCCACAAACTTTGTTCCACAAATTTCATCGTGGAGCAGCTCCATAAAAAAACCTGGAGTTTGTAGAGTGGGTGCTCTCATAACTTTATTTTTTTTAGAGCAGTGTTGCGTAGAGCTGAACCTGTTTGGCTAAAAAACATTTAGCAGAGCTCAAAAACGCCCAAACACCTACTAAACCAGATTGCGTACCTACTAAGGCCCTGTTTAGATTCCAAAAATTTTCAACCCAAAGTGTCACATTAAATCTTGCGACACATGCATGGAGTACTAAATGTAGAAGAAAAACAAAACTAATTACACAGGTGAGAAATCATAAGACGAAACTTTCAAACCTAATTAGTTCATAATTAGATACTAATTATCAAATACAAACGAAAGTGTTACAGTAGCCAAACAGTAGCCAAACCCAAAAAAAATTTTGAGAACTAAACGTGCCCTAAATCAGATTGCGTAGCATCATGTACCACTCCCCTGGTCCTGTAATAAATACAATTCCGGGATGTGTGGGGAAAGATCAAAGCTACTATAAAAATTATATATATGCCCTTATAAAAAGTAGTAACAACATGTAATAATTATACTTTATAAATAAGGGAAAGCAACGAAGAGCTTGTTGGTTTCGTCGTAAATGATCGTGGATTATTTACTGCTAACTGGTTTAGCTGATTTAATATAAAAAAAATAGGGAGTTGCTATATTTCAGTCGCCTGAAATATATCAACCATCTCAGGCGACATCTAGGGCCCTTGGATCTTCATCCAATGGTCAGATCTGTTCTCTGTTGTTTCTCTGTAGCAGGCAACAAAATGGGTCCGCAAATGAACCCGCAAACCCAACCAAAGCAGCTACCGGGCCCGCCAAACCTTAACGGGTGCAAGATCCAATACCCGCTATATCAAATAACTACTCATTCGGCCCACAAAACAGCTATTGGGCCCAATTGAACAGTACACAAATTACAGCTCTGCCACTACACCCTCCAGCAAGAAAGAAAAACCCCCTATTCGTTTCACAAATCTGCCACTGCAACCTCTAGCAAAGCAAGAAAGAAACACCACGATTGAATCTAGATACACAACGAGATGTTCTCAGTAAACAATGTCAATGAATAACCGCTACTAGTCTCTCCATTCTTGCCATAGCAGTCACAATTGGTGGTTCCCTATCATAGTCTGCATCTCTCGGAAGCGAAGCTCCCACCAGCAGTCAGCATGCATATCATAATCATGCATGCCTTCAACGTTCCATCAGTCCCTGCATGATTGCCTATTTTTGTATTATTGTCAAGTACTGCTACTAGTAGCAATTACAAGTAGGGCATGCATATATGGTCACAACTCAAGATCAAACCATACCAGGCCAGTAGTTGTGCCGCTACAATTAACTAGACAGTGCTCTGTCAATGGAGTGATTCAGAGTGAAGGTGCCCTATATTCATAATTAATGACTTCTAATGAGCACAGAAAAAAGAAAACATATTACAAAGATCCAGAGAAAAGTATCATCCGACATCTCTCAAAAAGCTTTATTTGACAAAACAAAGATCCAAACTCATTGTTCCAATATTCTCCAGTTTTGCCTAAAAAATGATAGGTTCTGAAACTGCATCTACCTAATCTCCAAGTCTCGTTGCACATCCATTTCCACCTCAGTTAAATTGGGTTTCCAAAGCTAAAACACTACTACCAGTCTAGAAACTAAATTACAATCAGCCAATGAAGCTACGCTAGTCAAATTGTCGTTTCTGTAGACATTTAGCAACACAAACTATACACAAGGGAAATGATGTTTTAAGTAAAGAATGACCAACCTCTCCACATATAGACTCAAAGAACAATTTCATATCAGCCTAAGTGACTTGCAATAAGTGCATATATTAAAATAGAACAATGACAAAATGAGTACCTAGTGTTTGCATAGGTGTTCATAGCAATCCATCTTGTCAATGTTTTTACAGTAAATAATGATTGCACACATTTCACGTCCATCATCAGACTGCAGATCACAACAAAGTGGCAAAATTTTTAGAGATCATAAGTAGATACAACCAAGCACAGATTTCATGTTCATTAAAATTCCACAAATTGTACACGCTCACAACTAAATTTGCAATCTCTATCCTTGCAGTTTACATTATTGGTGATTGCAATCAATTAACATAATGGAGGACGCTGCTCATTCTAGATAACATTATGAAGCGAAGTGATTTTACTAGCAGAGATGGCAATGCTCAAAAAGGTTACAAAACTAATTTAGATGACATGAGCCACAAATATGTAGCATGCAGAAAACATCAATAAGTGTGATTTGTGATGAAAGAATGGATAGCTACCCATCTATTGCTACAATAGATAATCTTATTAATACAGGGAGTAATGAAAGTATCTGAATTTATGGGGCTCATGAAAAAAATCATAAGAGCAATCATCAGGCAATATAGACAAATTACCGTAATTTTACTGGAGAGTCAATTAACCATGACAACAAATAAATAGGTAGACAAAAGAAAAAACCAAAATATTGACAATCTGATAATATAACTTCTCAAAGGGAAGAAACAGACTGAACTTAGTGGTAAGAAACACATAAACTACACCTCAGAGCCACAAGAAAGAATGGAAGGAAAACTATACATGAACTTGTAAATCGGCAAATTATGTCCACGAAACTACCAAAGAAAGCAACATAAATCTTGACAGTCTGACAGTATAGAAATTCACAGGTAAATCCCTAACTCACTCTAAATGTATTTGACAGTGGTTATCTCAAACTGTAGGTAGTATTCCTAACACATGTATGCATAGTCTGTCAAGTTCAGCACGTCATTCCATACAAGACAAGCTGTAGAAAATGCAAAAATCAGCAGCCACTTAAATCAGCTAGCTGAAAAGACAACCATGAGGTAAATTTGTTCAACAACAACATATTGCATATGCTCGCAACTGAAATTGCAGTGCGCGGACTTGCAACTGAAATTATAGTAGACTGCAATTACCTGTTTGAAACTTTAGTTTAATGTTTCCCATACTGGACAATTAAAGATCACAAGTAAAAATAGGCCACTATGAGAGGACGAACAAAGCTTTTACGGTCCCAAATGCAAGATCTTTGCCAACGCTAAAAGTGTACAATGACAAGTGGTTCCATGCAATTCTAAAACTGAAAATATGGTACAATAGTTATCAGTAACTTGCTACTCAAAGTTTCATGAACTAGATGTTCAGAGTGGACCATAATCACTCTACAAGACATTTGAGAGCTTCCTAGACTTGCGCAGAGGCATAAACTTGACTCTCTAATCACTACCACTTGTCAGAAACAATCAGACAGTGACAAGCTACAAAAACTAAGACTGAAAGTTATATTATCAGATATATGTGTGTAACTAAGACTGAAAGTTCTTCCACCAGTTGCATAATCAATTGTTCTACTATTTATACCATGACAATAATTTCATACAATACAAAAGAAAATTGCACGTTTCAGTTACTGTAACTATTACTTTTTGAAAATGCAATTTCTACTTTATGTTCACCACTTACCAGTGAGATGATCACAAGGCCAGGCTGCAGCGTGTTGCTCCTGCATTGCTGGGAGCCTAGGACATCTCATAGCTCTCTAGCTGTAGTTTTCTCTGGTTCAGGAAGCTCTCGCTCGCCTTCGGGTCTACCTCAAGTGTCGTCTTGGGGTCACTGTCCCTCATCTCAAGACTGGCCACATTAAAATGAGCAGTTCAGTTTCTTGACAGATGTTGTATTACATCAACAAAGGAGTTAGCGGTGAATGAATGGAGTCCTACTTCCCAGGTTATCAAGAAATTTCACAGAGATGACAAAAAATGACAACACCCTGAAACAATCGCATAACACTATAGTGCTATGTTTTTACGGGATGATACCATATTTTTTCATATTTTATGACACAATGTTCTTTTTGTACGAGGATAGTCATAAAATGCGTTTAATTCATTGAAGCTTATACAATCTTATTACCCGTGTATGCAAGTTAATTGGTATACCATCTGTTTTTGGTGGGGTCAGTGTTCACACAAATCATAATTAATAGACTTCAAGATGTGTTAGCACAAATCACAGAGGCAATTTTTTTCCTATGAAAGGACAAGGACAAATAAGAGATGTGTGCTGACACAACTAACAATTAATAGATTTCAAGATATGTTAGCACAAATCACAAGAGACAATTTTTTTCTATGAAAGAACAAGGACAAATAAGAGGTGTGTGTTGGCACAATCATAATTAACAAAGTTCAAGATGTGTTACCACAAATCACAAATCACTTGAGAGGACATCCATACAAGAACTGAAGAGGTTCTAGCTAGTATGGTAAAAGACTAGACGAAAAAAGAAGGTTCTGCACTTGCACCAAGCTATTGTAAACCAGTTGCAAGCATTCATGATGTCAAAATAATATAGGTCGTAATACAAGAGGTACCAGGATGGCCTCTATAATTAATATGTTAGACATAAGTAGCTAACTCATTGTTCTAAAGCCTGAAAACATAATTATATTGAAAGGAAAAGGCAAAATATCTGGTTTAAACTCACAGAAGTAAACAATCTTGTGCTGTTATTTAACTCCCAACTCACAGGACAGAGTCGAAGCTGATGACAGCACATACTCTTCGAGTTTTTCAGCCTCAGCATAGATCAGAGAGTACTAGTGCAAGGATAGTTAAACTCAGCAAAAATTTACCCAGTATAATTATTTAGGGAGAAAAAAACTAATCTACCATATATATATATCTATACTACAGACGCATTTGGACACTACATAGAAGCCTCAGGATTACCCAGTCTTGTCATGTGAGTACAGCAGCTCCAAGTAGGTTCTACCTGACAAGCATGAACTTGGAGCCGAATGCAGCATCCAAACATTGGGCAACTTCATCAGAGGCCAATGAGATGTAAGATTTAGACAAAGAAAAAAATGCATGATCCTAAGTGAGTGAGTATTTATCAAAACATGATACAGATCAAGGCTCCGATATGAATCAGGCCTACCAGTCATGAGTTATCAAAAGCAGAACTGGCTTTGTAAGTTGAATGGTTGTATCATCACTGCCAAATAAATGACATGAATGAAATAAGCTGATGCAGAAAATAACAAGAGACAATTGAATGATTACTAAATGGCTCATATAAAAAATTCAACCATTAATTTACCCTTTGCTTCACAGGTTAGATCAGAAGCACGGGTAATGTCGAATCACCGCCACCAATCAATCAAACGAAACAACAAACCAAACATAATAGCAAATGATGTATTGTGAATATCTGTATCCATTGCCTTGACACAGACCAATCACAACATTCATCAGGGCCTACAACACTGAATGGAAATCTTAAGTACCATTTCCTCATCAGAAATTCTGACCAGATAATCAGTCAATCATCACCAAATCTAGACTGCCCAAACATGTCAATCGCTCCGCGCCTCAGCATAACCGCAAATTTTAAAAAAACTACCACTGACCGAAATCATAACCTCACAAAAATCTGGTTTCATCTCTTCTGAATAAGAAAATCAGATAATGCATTACGCTGCTGCTATAGGATCACTGACACAGCACTCATTTACAATGAAGACAAAAGCGAAGTAGAGCCGCGCTAACAATCAATCACTCACCCACTAGATCTTCCTGATGATGTGCCTTGGGCCTGCTCACCCACTTATTGGCGTACTAGTATGCAAAGCCTCGCAACTGCAAAAATCCCACAAAAGTATCAATACAACCAAGAACACAACACAGATGATAAAATTGCTAACTCCTAGATCGGGCAGGGATGAACAGATTGGACCTGGGGCCTAAGAATTGTCCATGTCAAGGTCCCGATTGGCCGATGGCTCATGCCGTGTGCCGGTCTCCTAAGCTCCGAGGGACAGATCTGCCAAGGTTCCGATTAGCTGTCTGTCTGTGTTGAATCAATAAATTCTTATGATAAGGCAAAAGCCATCGGGTGAAAAATCCTTGGATATGCACATGAGGGATATTGACCAGACAAATTTGCAACTAGCTAGAGCGTACATCAACCTAGCAAACCAAACCCTAACTAATTCGAGTAGTAGTAAGAACAAACACAATACAACCCTCATTTCCACAAGGATTCCAACCTTACTAGCAAAAATCTACATCCCCATGCCCTCCTCAATATATGATTTTAACCAGTTGATGACCAAATCAACACCTAATCACGAAATGAGATCCAGTACACACGCAAACAACAAGTGATGAAACAACGGGGGAAAGGAGGAAGAAGATGCAGCGGGTACCGCGAATGGAAATGCAAGACGACCGTTGCCGTTGGGGGATGGGCCGCCGTGGGCACTGCTCCACCGCCGCTGCCCCCGCGCGCGCTGGTCCCCATTGACGCTGTCGCGCGCGCTGCTCCTTCGCCGCTCGTCCACCGAGGGCCACTTTGTGCTGAAGGGAGGGGGGATGCGCCACCGCCCACCATAGCCGGTGCTCCACGCGAGGTGAGGGTGCCATGGAGCCGGAGGAGACGGAGGAGCAGGATCTAAGAGACTGGAACTGGGAGAGGAGAGAGTGGGAGGGAGAGACAGAGAGGAGCGGGTGGTTGGTCAAGCACTCGGGTAGGGCGGCGGCCTTTGCGGATGCATTCTCGGATCCAATAAGGAACAACGGACCCAATAGTAGCTGAACACAGCGCACTGATGCTGATGTCCATCATCCCACGGACAGAAACGTCGCCTGAACACAACCACAGATTTCAGGCAACTGAGGAATAGGAAAAGTGAAAAAAATATTATTCCAACTTATAATCAACGATAGTATAAGTCCATCCTAACAGGCTGAAAGCTCAGTAACATCTACGTGCTCCTAAGCTAGACGTACTCCCTCCGTTTAAAAAAAAATATATAATCGGAGCAAGGCGAGCGCGTACCTCGCTCGTCGACTGCACGTCCATCCCCGAGGTGCGCTGCTGTGCGTGCGAGCTCATGCCGGCCAGCAGGCACGCGCGCCCCGTCTTCTGGTACTCCGCTCGGTCGCCCACGCGGGCGCTGAGGTCGCGCAGCTCCTCCTTGATCGCCTCGCACGTGGGGTCGTCGCCGGCCGCGACCGCTCTACTGCCTCGAGCCGGGACTCGAGGATCCGTGCGGCGCCGGCGTTCTGCCCGCCGTCGGCCGCCACCCGCGCGGCCGCGATGTCCTCGGTCGCCGCGAGGCGGACGCGCTCCCGCTCCACGTCCACGGACGGTGCAGGCAGCGTCGTCAGCTCCGACGGCCTCTGCACCACGGCGGCGGGCGCGGCAGCCAGGCGCGCATGGCCCGTCGCGGCCTCTCGATAGGTGCAGCTCGCCTTGACGAGGCGGGTGACCTCCTCCGTCGCTCGAGCCCTGGGGACGTACACGAGCACCAGGAACCGCCTCACCTCGCCGTCGTAGAGCTCGGCGACGTCGATGGAGGCGGCGCGGCCGTCGGCGCCCACGTGGCTGCCCTAGGCCCCGGACTTGACTTCCTGGACCCGGACGCCCCGGTGCAGGCACGTGACGGAGACGCGCGCCTCCTGCACGGCCACCGAGAGGAGCCCGCCGACGCAGCGCGCGAACGAGTCCTGGATCGCCACCTGGTTCCCGACGAAGGAGAAGGTGCCACCCGTGGCCTCCGCGACGGCGTGCATCGCGGCGGCGTCGTGGTTGGCGCCGAAGCCGAACGTGTGGATCGGCGCGGGGGGGCCGGCCGCTCTGACGACGGCACGAGGTTGGCGTAGCCCTTGGTGCCGTCGGCCTCGACGCTCGTCCAGCGGCCGGAGGAGTCATGCCCGTCGGAGAGGAGGATCATGCCGGCGACGGCGTTCTTCTCCCGGCGGCCGGCGAGCACCTGGGCGCCCACACGGAGCCCCTGGCCAATGTTGGTGCCCCGCAGGACACAGAGCGCCCCCACGGTGATCTTCGCCGAGGCCTTCCCCGCGTCCGACATGCG
Source organism: Miscanthus floridulus (assembly GCF_019320115.1). Lineage (NCBI taxonomy): Eukaryota > Viridiplantae > Streptophyta > Magnoliopsida > Poales > Poaceae > Miscanthus > Miscanthus floridulus. The sequence continues at coordinate 122,418,824 of NC_089583.1, forward strand.
CGCGAGGCGGGTCAGGCGGCTGGCGTGGCGAGAGAAGGTGACGACGAAGAGGCGGTCGGCGGGGCCGAGCTAGTCGATGAGGAAGCACATGGCCTGCTTCAGCAGCTCCAGCTTCTGGCCCTTCATGCTGGCGCTGACGTCGAGCACGGTGACGAGGTCGAGCGGCGCGCGCGCCACGTCGGACGGCGCCTTGGCGTGCACGAGCACCGCGAATCTGTCCCGGGAACTCGCACTGCGTTGCCAATTTCGTTACAATAGTGCTTAGTTTGATTTTTTAATTTAATGCACACGGACGTTCACATATGAGAGCTTAAACAGGGCATTCTGCGAAATAGGATTATTGCGGTGAAGCGGCTTTCCAACAGCCATACAATCGAAGATAGGATGTTTTACCAAGAGGTTCAAAGCTTAATGAGGGTTGTGCATTTCCTAGGCTACTGTTCTCATACAGAAGAACAGGCACTAGCGTCCTGTTCGTTTTGGTTTGTTTGGCTAAAAGTACTGTTGGCTGATTTGGTGTGAGAGAAAAATATTGTTCGTTGGATGATAAGTCATGGCTTATAAGCCAAACATGACCAAACGAACGGCTGTAGAATTGTCAGGGAATCTTGTTATTATGGCCCAACTACGAGAAAGATTGCTCTGCTTCGAGTATATAAACAATGGAAGCCTTTGGGACATTCTTACAGGTACGACAAACACATCCAACCTTTTCGTGCTAGTACTTAATGACAAGAGAGAAATGCACGAACGGTCTTTAAACTTTTCTCGTGGTGTTATCTATGTCCTAAACTCTGAAAATACATTTGAGGTACGTCTTCAGGTGTAATCCAGGTCTAGAACTCTTAAATATTTATTTATAAGTCCTCAAACTTATCATAGTGTGTTATATAGGTCCAAACGAGCTCCAACCAACCAACATGTTGGTCTCTAGCGCTCCATCTACATGCTCTCCCTCTCTCTCTTATAGCTCCATCTCCACCCCCCTCTCATCACATTACCGTTGCCAACTTGCCATCCTACCCGATGCCATCATCAGCCTCCATGTCAATGGCCACGACATAATTAGTAATCGTGGCGGCAATCGAACGATTACTTTGCTCTTAAGATCATGTCCCAGACAAGAATGGTGTCGGGTATCGATATTAGGGACACCCAAAGCAAGGAAGTTAGCGCCCACGCTGACTTCCTCGGATTGGTCGAGACGTATTAAAAGGTCTCGCCTGACCTCGAGGATGTGGGCTCCGTCTCACCCGACCTCGAGGCCGGGGGCTCCGTCTCGCCGGACCCCTTGGGTGCGGGCTCTGTCTCGCCTGACCTCGAGGACGAGGCTCCGTCTCTCCCGACCCCTTGGGTGCGGGCTCCGTCTCGCCCGACCCCAAGGACGCGGATTCCGTCTCGCCCGATCCCTTGGGTGCGGGCTCCGTCTAGCCCAAGGTCGCGGGCTCCGTATCGCCCGACCTTGAGGACGCGGGTTCCGTCTCGTCCGACGGGGACCCATATCGCCGCCAACCACTCTAGGTCCAAGCGTATGGGCATGGATCAAAAATATGACGCCAGGGAAGAGGCTGGCACGCCTCGATGTAACCTGTGGCCATGACGGGCCATACCTGGGGATTCACATCAAGAACAGTGTCGGACGTGCCGATGCTATTCTGTCTAATCCTCGTACGGACGCTGACAGGCGCGTCAGTTCACCACGACGTTCGCCGGGACGGAGTGGAACGCCATGACCGACAGATGACGCCTGCGCATGGCGCCAATGACGAACATGGCCGCGACATGGAGCCGTCCCTGTTGACATGTACAGGATCAGCGGGATCCGCATGGAGGAGGAGAAGGACCCAACAACCCAGGAAGCCTTTTTCTCTCTCGTTCTTCTCCTTTTCCTCCTCTGTAACCCGCGCTTTCTCTTCGCCTATAAAAGAGGAAGCAGGGCGCCCCACGCTGAAAGATCGGAATACAAGAGCACGACACGAGCACACGGCTGAGCGGCAAGCGAGCTCTCAGCACCTATTCACTCCTTCCACCAGAGACTTGGGATCCTCTCTCTCTCGCCTGTTTGTAACCCCTACTGCAAACCAAGTGCCAGTAACACGAGCAGCAGCGAACTGAGCGTAGGGACATTCCGCCCGAACCAGTATAAACCCTTTGTGTCCTCCGAGCACACCATCCGAGTCAGATGCACGAATACAAATTTACTCGTCGGTGGTCCGAAAACACCGACAAATGACGTGTGGATCCAACCATTGTGGCATGTGGAATCGTGACGCGGAATAGATCGGGTCTATTTGGACCTTTGACACACCGTGGCAAGTTCAGGGACTTGGATGAGACACTAGGACAAGTCTGGGGACCTATAAATATTATTTTAAAAGTTTAGGACCTATATGTGACACACAAGGATAAGGTCGAGAACCTAAATCACAACCTAGGACAAGTTTAGAGACCATCCGTGTATTTTACCTCCGCTGAATTTGGATTATTTCAGTACCCTAAACTATTTTACTTGGTCAATGTAGCCTCTACAACATTTGCATTTCTATTTTTGCTACAAATTTAAAAAAAAAAATCTGCGATTTTCATAAGTTATGGCTCAACTACTGTGCTATCTATGCAGTTTAACATGCATAGATCGAGATTGAATGCTTTCATACTTTCATACCATACTTATTTCTTGTTTTATTCCTGCAGATGAGTTAAGGGGCCTTGACTTGCATACACGTTATCAAATAATTAAGGGAATTTGCGAGGGTTTGCACCATCTTCATAAGGAAAACCATATTATTCACATGGATCTGAAACCTTCTAATATATTATTAGATGATCAGATGGTGCCAAAGATAATAGATTTTGGTCTATCAAGACTCGATGACAAATCGCGAACCATGACGGTGGAGCGCCTTATAACGTTGTAAGCTATAAATTTGATGAACATATTGTATTTTTATACATTTTTCCTTCCTACATTTCTTATGTTACAATGCATCTAAATCGTCTATTTGTGCAGAGAATATTGTGCTCTAGAATACCAGTGCCTTGTTCGCTTGGTTGATAAACCATGACTGAAAGTATTGTTGGTTGATTTGTTGTGAGAGAAAAATACTGTTCGTTGGCTGAAAAAGTACGGCTTATAAGCCAAGCGAACAGGGCACATGATCATGGAAAAATGTCGCCCAAGTCAGACATTTATAGTTTGGGTATTATAGTCAAGGGGCTAGTGACCGGAAGTAAGGAGAAGCCCAGTATTCCTAAAGTAAGAGTGATTAATCTCACATTGGATACCCCTTATTACTTTTGACCTTTAATATCTTTGAGAATATACTCTCAAAATCCTTCACATTTATGAGGTTTCACCATACAAATCTACACATCTAGCTTGGATGTCTCCAGACTAAGTTATTTAAAAAGGAATATTGGTATCTGTAGCTTTTATGGTTTGACGACCAAATATTTGATCCCAAATGGTATTCGATCCATGCTTCTCCTAGCGTCCACTAACAGATCTAATTTTTCATAGAGTGCGAGATTTTACAAGGGGTTACATCCACAACATTTGTTTCAAAATTTTGCCACATTATGGGTGCGTGGATTTTCAAGGAAGTTTGCAAGAAAAGAAATATAACTTGTAGAAAATGGGGAGTTTGGCGTGCTCCAATGGGGGCTTTTTTTTCCCCCTTAACTGATGATAGGCACTTCGTTTGCGAACAGGTACTTAGAAGGTGGAAGCACAGGTGGAATAAATCAGCAAATAGGACGCCGCCATTGTTGTGGTACAAACAGGTGAGTAAATGCCTCGAGTTATCTATAAGGTGCACAGACACAAAGCCAACAAATAGGCCTGATATATGGGATATAATTTGTGAGCTCAACAAAGTGGACAGTGGTTCTGATGTCAGTGACGCTGCTGAGTGGCTTGAGCTGGAGGGTATGATTGGAGTTGAGCAGCTCGAAATACACTTACCATTCCAGCTTAACAAGAAGATATATCATGCTCTATTGAGCTCAGCAATAATGAGACAAATGGTTACGACTTTGCCTTCATGATCTCGACGACTAGCCTACGCCCATACTGCATGGAACCAGACAGGGGCATTGTTCCACTAGGATCCAAGTGTAGCATCACCATAACATTGCAAGAACTAGAGAGGGAACCGCCACATGATTACTGCAGGGATGAGTTCAGCGTGCAGAGCACCAGAGTGTACGGGAACCATGCGTCGTCTATGGATATGGATATCACGCAGGACGTGTTCAATGAAGAGCCAGGTAAAGTGGTTGATAACGTAGATTTGATAGTTGTTCTAGACGTGCCACCATCTTCCACAAGTGACCAGTGACCGAGGCACATGTAAATTATATGCACACTAGGGTAGCTGAGTCCATGCATTGTTGTTCTGTTCTGTCAGCTCGCTAAGCTGATGTACTGTATCATTTTTAGTGATCATGTAGCTGTTGACATGACAAATGCACACATAATACCTGTATGATTTCCTCGAGGTCACTGATCATCATGGTGAGCCAATGCAAGCCTTTATGAACAGCAGAAGAATACTACTTTCATGCGAGCACAACAACGAATTATGCTACCTCCGTCCGTTAAAGAATATAACTCTAGTTCACTGATCATCATGGTCCGCCTCGGTCATGACTCGTCTGCATTACTTTCAGTAGATCTGAAGTTCTGAACCTTAGGCAGTATGACCACCAGACCTCACAAGCATTAGGAAAATCAGTTGCCAACGGAGTTGCAGCAAGGGCAGTCACAAACCCACTAAGTCAAGAGAACCAACTACTTCCTCCGTCCCACAACAGATGCAATTCTAGCCCCTACACAACTGTAACAAATATTTGCCAAGTAGTATATACACATCTTGGCCATTGCAAAATTTGAATGAATCAGGATCCAGCAACAGTTAGAACACAGAAGAAATGTACACTTGCGCCGACAGACCTAAGTTTTTACATGCCGCTGCTATACACCTACTCTTTGCTCTTCTACTGGTCACTGGTCCGATGTTCATGAGCACACAAGCACTCATGCACCCCCTCAGCTCAAAAGAATACCCAGCCCAGTATCTTGGATCCCTGTGCTAGGGGAAGAAAAAAAAACTCATCAATTCTGTACACGGTTGCCGCGGAAAATGGGAACATGTCCCTCCAAATCCTGGTAATATGATCTAACCAAGTCCTAGCCAACCTGCGCTCTGGCCTTCATCTGTGCCCTCGTACCCCATCATACAATGCTGCATGTACTGCCAGTGAACAGACTGGCTGCACATACTCTTTGGCAGCTGTGGCAGCCCAACCACAGATATTGTCACATCTGAATGCGTGCACTTCACCGTGCCATACACATCATTGGTGATGTCTTCCATGAAATCTTCTTTCAGGGAGCTAGTGTCAACCTGAATGATTCTTTCAGGGATGAGGCCCCAGTAGAAGACCACGTTCGGGTCACTGTCTGTATGATCAACTTCCTCCGAGGGGCATGGATCACACTCAATCCCAGCCCTTTCCAGCTGCGGAACCAAAGGAAACTTGACTGAGTTTGTATGTTCTTGTTCAACATTTCCAGCAATTAAAGAACCATGCGCATTGTGCAGCAAAAGCATGAGGAAAGAACAAAACAGTTGCATCAATTAGTACCTTCAGAATCAGGATACGGAATCGAGATTTCACCCATCCAGCCCAGTCTCGTAGCTCAGCAAAAGTTGGCGCACATAAAGCAATGCGAAGAAACTGTTGATATTTCTGATCATATGGAAAGGGTTCAAAAAGCCAGGTCCACTGGAAATCATGCCTCAATGGATCCTGAAACAAAGATACATGGACTTATTAAGTGATCAAATATTAGCACCCAAGTATTTAATTAAGTGATAAACAGCCATGCATAATCATTGAAAAGAAAATACAGCATACTGCAGAAGAGACAATTTTTAGTTGTACACTCAAAGCATACTTGCAAAAAGGGGCTGGATCCCCTTGCCACCAACCAATTTCCCAGAATAAAACTGCAATCTCACTTCCAAATGATCATGCACACTGAAATTTGAATGGATTACAAAAATGGTTTAAACCTACAGCGAATCCAAGAAAATCCATACACAAAATGGACAGAAATGAGGGAAATCGGGGTCGGTCTCACGTGCCAAGGAAGTACAGACTAACACTAGAGTGAAAATATACTAATTATTTGAACAGGCATAATGTTAACAAATACACAAGAATGCTTTCTCTTTCATAATTCCGTACAGAAATTTCTAGTTATGCATTAAGCATTGAGAAGCAACAGTCCCAGTGCTCTTGAATAACCATCCAAACTAAAAACAAATATTCTAATTTAATGTTAGAATAATGTTCGCAGTGCTCTTGAATAATGTTAACAAATGACTCCGGTTTGGAAATTAGATTCCAATGAACTTTAAAAAATCAGACTTTCCTTGACTTTAATTTAATCTATCCTTTACTTCAACGATTTATTTGTGAACACCAAAAAAACTTAAGTTGATTTTAGACTCACCCTTGTCAAAGCATAACCACGTGTAAGTTCCTCTCTTATTTTTTTGAAGCTGCCTTTTGTCACATTGGACACACAAAACTCTGGCGGGGTACAAGGCATCACTATGGGCATGAGACGCCCCTCTGAATGCAAGCAGGTAGTTGGCTCATCATGTAGACTTACTGGAACTTGCCAAGGCCAGTGAGCAAAAGTCTGAAAGAACACTGCGAACAAACCATTGACACTGGCATCCGGAAATTTCCGACAGACATAAGCCGCAAGGATCGCTAAATGAATCCCAGCAAAGAAGCCAAGATACTGAATGACATAGCACAAGAAGCACATTGTTAGACCAAAATGATGACCTCATGTTCATATAGCTGGACTAAAACTGAACAGTTAGCAGAGAAAATTAAACCACATACATGACAATGAAGTCCTCTTTTCCTAGCCCATAGTTTGATGCATCGCAACAGAGCTTGAAACTTCTGCATTGTATTTCCAGTAAAGTAAAATTATTCAAAAAACAGACTTTGAGAAAAATAAACAAAACTTAAAGCGTCTGGCAGATATTATCATAATGAGCAAGTTGATATCCTCACAGATCAACTCAAGACAAGAAAGCAATGAAAATGAGGATCTTAAAAGCAAAATTATACGAGTCCGAGGGGAAAACTCAGAAAAAGCAGAACACGGCTAACTGCATGCTGATCAGAGTAAATTCAATGGGCAAGATAAAAATGTCATGCAAGTAAATTCATTAGATTAGTTTTTAACCTCTGCATTTGGTACTAGCTGAACAATTTGTTCATTGACACGAACTCCAGATAAACTCCTCCAGCTCCGTGTGTCAATTTTCTGTAGTAGTTGAGGGCTAAATGTATTTATAGCCTGCAAGAGCAAGTGAAGTCAGGAGGACTTGGACTGTATTGGGTGAAGAGTATGTCAAAGCAGAAGGGCACCAACGTCAAGATATTCACACATGGTTCTAATCTTGTATAAGTAATAGCAATCATAACATGAATCAGTTGGAAAGATCATAGTTTTGTGATGTAGAATATCCAGAAGAAATGCAGAAGTAGTGTAAACAGTTATGACCTAATCTATTAACTGGAAAAATCACACGGGATCCAGAAGAAATGCAGAACTAGTGTAAACAGTTATGACCTAATCTATTAACTGGAAAAATCACACGGGATTACTACATAGTTCTGATGGCGGTTGACTGATATGCCGCATGTTTAGCAAGCAAACATATCAAAGATAAGGATAAGATGCAGTGACAGTGAAACCATTAATATTAGAAGGTTAATCCATTCAATAGCGCTACAAACAGAAAGTTTAGTCATTTGTCAAGAACATTTCGTGTTCTTTAGAAGATAATAATGTTTCCATGTTGAATACTACCACACAACAACCGACCACATGAGAAGTAGAAAACACATATAACATGGGATGATAGTATAAGAAGCATTACAAAAACAAAAAAAAACAAAAAAAACCCGGAAAAAGTTATGGTATCAATGTAATCTGCTTGCCTTTAGTGCATCAATAACAGGGAGCTGGGCATATGTGAAATCAACTGCAATCCCAGTGAATCTAAATCGCATCAAGGGAACCTTAGCCTTCTCAACAGTTTGCAGTTCTGATACTTCTGATCTGCCCTCAAGAATTTGTCTCAAAACAACAAAGAAATGGTACTACAAAATAGACAGGAGTTATTATGTCGACATTACAAATCAATATCGAGTCAGAGTAAAGATACGAAACAGAAAGAACCATACCCACCTGCAGTGTTGCAATACAAGGTCCAACGCAAAGTACATCAATGTCAGATTCAGGTCCATGAGCCTTGAGAAAGAGAAATAAAGATTAGTCAAATCCAGTGGAGATGTGTCATCTTAGATGCTACTTTATATAAGCATAGACACTAATTTCCATCCATAGACCCTAAGCTTGAAGAGCAATGGCAACAACTCATCTCTATAAACTTTACAACTCAAGTCTAGAAAAGGCCAATGTGTTCGTTCAAAAGAAAAGGGCAGTGGGGGGTGGGGTGATGCAGCTGCTGATGCTTTCCTTTTATTCGGATTCATGGAATTATGTCATAAGCAGAAACTATGTCAAAATAGAAGATAAAATAAAACTGTGCTGGGCAGTAACCTGCACATTGCAATATCCACAATTGAGGAGGGTGCAGTAAAGCTATTTGGAAAAAAAAAATCAGATAATCTGCGATCATTTTATATCAGCACTACCCAAGGGATGCACTTATAAGTTATAATGTAGGCTAGCTTAATAAAAGACAAAATATGTTAAGCATTGAACCTAGGATATATATAAATAAAAGAATTCAAAACATGAAATTGGGGATATCCCTATAAACAACATGAACGAGGAACATAAACTGCGCAACAATTCAGACACATCAAAAGTCCAAATTCACCTATCTCTCACTTAGCCACAATGTGTAATAACCGCATGTCAACAACATGAACTACAAAGAACAAAGTGCGCAAGAATTCAGAAAAATCAAGACTCTAAAGTTCTGCGGCTCTTGCTTACCCCTAATGTGTAAGAACCGTATGTCAAGATCGTAGCCGTGGCCAGCCCCTGGGGCACACTCTGCTCATAGGCCACCGCGTCGGCCCAATGCATCACTATCTGAGAGAAGCGCGAGAACACAACAAATCAGGAATCCAGGTACGGGCGTACGCCGTACGGCACAATCACAAGATGCTTTCTTTGACCCAAAACCCCAAGGCGCCGAGCCGCATTACCTTCTTGAGCTCTCGGATCACCTTCTCCCTCTTCTTTTCATCCTCCGGCGACGGAACGGCCCCCTCATCCTTCAAGAACTGAGAGCGCACGAATTAGTCGGAAAGAAGTCGGAAACTCGGAATGCGAGGGGAACCCGATCAAGATTGAACCTCCGGGGCAAGGCTCACCTGAACGAGGGAACTGCTGCGGCGCTGATCCACGTCTGCGAGGAAGCTGGGGTCGGGCTGGAGCTGGATGACGATCGGGGCTGAGGGAGGAAGAAGAGGGTACACCGCAGGCAGCGGCGGCGGCGGCGGAGGGGTCGGCGCTAGAAAGAAGGGTAGGGTTTGGGGCTCTGGATAGCCGGCGGCAGAGGACGTGTCGAGGAAGCCCACAGGCGCCAGCTCCGGGGGAGGCGGCCACCAGGGGACGGGCGCGACAGCTGCCATGTACGCCATGCTCATCACCGGCGACGGTCGCGGCGGACGAGGAGAAGCGGAGGCGAGCAGAGAGGTTTCCGGCTGTTTAGGGAGATTGTTGGGTTTGGGGAGCAAGGCGAGAGAGGGGAGGGGCAAGAAGCCGCGAGCGTGGAGAGGAGGGGGACGACGACGAGGCGAGAGCGCCAGAACGGAGCGGCGGTTATATATGTCGGCGGCTCGCGGATTTTTGTATTTTGGTCCTTTTTTAAAACATTTTTTAGAAAAAGACCACTGCCAAAACGTTTTCTGAAAATAGACCGTTTTTAGGCGTCTTAGGACATGACGCCGAGGTATGAGGGTCGGCGTCGACTGACACGACGCCGAGGTCTTGCCACGTCACGGACGACCCCGGTCGACGGCGACACGGTGGCGCATGGGGCCCACTACGTCGGCGTCGTGTTAGCCAACGCCGGAGGCCGAACCTCGGCGTGTAGTCTCACCACGCCGAGCTACCTGTTCAATGAGATTCAAAACTCAATTCTACCCCAAAAACGCGACTGAACATAAATTTTTGTCCTTTCGTATCTCCTGATCTGTTTAGTTCTGGCACAAAATGTAGTAACAAAAGTTGTAGATCTATATGAGTACTACAACTTTTCTTTAAGGTTCAAAGTCTTATTCGGTCTGGTTGGAGAGATACAAGGCTCCAAAGTGGGGGTACTTTAAAGCAGGCACTCTAGTCGAATTATGACACGTGGTTATGGATTACTTCTCGATTTCATCCTTTTGAGCATGAGTATATCTATAAGGCCTCAGACGAAATGGTTGAGTACCAGGAACCAATGGAATAGAATGAGTGAGAGACCTTGAAGGAGGTACACCAGAAGGTTCAGCAAAAAGATCATGAAATTGATCTACCAGTTCCAAAATCTCAGCAGGAAGTGGGGTAGCAACTACAGTTGATGAACTATCCACAGAGTACACTGCAACTGCACCCCAAATGGCTTCATCCGTTTCCATAGCAGATAACTGATTGACAGTAACCTCAAGAATCTTGAAAAAAATCCTCCTGAATACCCTGAAGCCGAATGGTTATTCCCTCATAATCAAACTTCAACCATTTGTGTTTCCACTCAATTTGCATTGGACTAAAGGTTTCCAACTATTCCATACCCAATATGGCATCATAACATTGGAGAGGTAGAATCTTAAAAGTGGTGGTGAATAGAACACCCTGAGCAGACCAGGAACAGTTGATAATTTCATGAGTGCAACTAATCTAGATCCATCAGCAACTTTCACAGTCATTAGATGAGGCATAGGAGTCTAAGGTTGCAACTGAGATGCAAGGCGCTCACTAATAAAATTATGAGAGCTACCAGAGTCTACCAAAATAATGGACTGCTTTTGTTGAATGTAAGCGTGCAATTTCAAAGTATTAGCTGCATGAGTACCTTGAGCTGCCTGAGGAGAAAGTGCCATTAACTCGTCATCATCAGAGTTAGAAGGAGCAGAGTGTGAACTGTCTTCAGCTGCTGCAATCAGATTCCAGACCTCTTCAATCATATTAAGGGGTACTGTTGTGGGGCATTTGTGCTGAGGACCCCATTTTCCCGAGCCTTGCGATAAGTCATCAATGCTGAAAGCTTCTCATCAGGTTAGTGTTGTGCTCCTTAGTAGGGTCTGGTGGCCCAGTCTTGCCCGGTGGAACAGCATGTCCCCCAGTAACAGTAGCAAACTTGGTAGTATTCTTTTGAGAAGAATAATTGCTCAGCCGTTTAAAATCACCAACAGCTGGTCCAGATAACACCTCTTCCTGCAAAATGGCAAGGGAACTCGCAGTATCTAAATCTTTGGGGCGGTGTAAAAAGACAACAGCTCGAATTTCAGGTTTAAGGCCATCAATAAACTTGCTAGTCAGAATAGCAGGGTTCACTAAAGGATCATGAGCAAGGAGCTGATGCATAAGGTCATCAAAAAGGGTTATGTATTCTAAGACAGTGCCAGTTTGCTTGGTATGGAAAAATTGACGGATGAAGTGATTGAACTGATATCTGTCAAAACGCTCAACTACCAGTTTACAGATCTGATCCCAAGTGCATTGTTTCAGGTTTATTTCAATGGTCTGCATCCAGAATGCGGCAGGACCAGAGAAATTGATAGTAGCAAGCTTAACCCAATTCTCAACAGGAATACCATATAGATCAAAGTAAGTGTCACAACGTTTGATCCATAATTGGGGACTAGTACCATCAAACTTGGGAAAATCTAATTGAGGCATAGCTGTACTCATATGGTAACAAGTACCACAGCGAAGTAGACTTGAGATCGTTGAGTTGCTGGCGAAGATCGTCGACGCAATCGCGCAGATCAGCTAACTGACCGTCGACTTTGGGTCACCAGCGGTCGAAGTCGGCCTTGGCGGCAGTGAGCTCCGCCACCGAGTCGTGGACGTCGTGAAGGCGACAATTGGTCTCGGAAATTCCCTTCGATTGCTCGTCCAACTTGGAGAGAATGAACGCCAACTGATCTTCAACCTTCATCGTAACTTGCAGGCGGGTGCGATGTTCGTGAGCCAATTCTTCGATCCGGATTCAACTGCCGACCCGACAGACCTCGGCTCGGACCTATGAATTCGCGCAATCGACGCCGAGGCAGAGACGGGGATTACAGTCGCGATCAAGGCAGCGAACGGAGGAGGATCGAGCGAACAAGGCGGAAGTGGATCGAGACGAACAGAGGCGAGGCGGAAGTGGATCGAACGAATCTGATACCAGATGTAACACTACTATATAATGGATATGGTGGATTTAGGAGTGCATTAGAACAACGAGTACTTGGGTCTGATACAGAAATGGTGGAATTGGAGGTCGTTGGCGTATTCTCGAGCCGCAGCTCGCCGCCAGTTTGCCGACGCCAACCAAGACGGGTTCGAGTTTTCCTTCTCACCCTCTCTTAAACGTTCTGTTACAGCTGTTTCACAGCAGTACTCTAGACGCAGCTGGGCTTGGGCTACTTCTTACAATCTGGGCCGGTGACGCGCGGATTGGACTTCTTGACGCGCTTGCTTCTTGGGCCAACCTTAGCGGAGCTGTTGACAGGCCTTACCGTGACATTTTCCTTCTTTCTTCCAAGGCTCCCAGCAAGTTATTATAGGCATACTTTCATGGCATGATATGATGTCCAAAAAGTAACAGGAGATAGCATCAAATTATGGGGATCGGAGACGGAGAGATCGAGTACTAATTCTAGCTAGCCTTGCTTGTGTACGTCGTCCATTGTGATGAGTGGCCCACAAAAGCAAGACCTGCACATCATTTCTTGACCTGATATTTTGGAGGTCGTCCATTTCTTATTATATTTACAGTGGCTATATTGTCATCAAAAGGCATCGGCCGGATTGAAAATAAATAATATATATATGCAGCCGGATAAGGATTAGATAGCTCCACACAACTCCAGTCAGATGCATGCATGATGGATGAGAAAGGTTTCAGCACAGTTAGGACATGGTGTTTCCCAAAGCACAGGCAACGGACCAGCCCACTCACAGGGTAACGGGCCCCTGTGTAAGGGCGGGACATGGTGTTCGGGGGTTTTTTCGGCCTGCGTGAGAAGATCTTCTTCCTTAAGCACAAAGTTGCGGGGGCTGTCTGCCCACCGTAGGCCGAGTTTTTTTTTTAGATTGAGCTGGTAGCCAGCTCTAACCATTGCGAAATATATAGCGCGTTATGTATTTCCAAGAAATATATATAATATAGCACGTTGCTTCCTTCTCCTTTCTCATACATGTGACTACGTACTGTGTCTAGATTATTGCGTGTGTCCGTGTGACAAGTAACTGGTGAAGTACAGGAGGGAGCATGTAGCTTCTGGCTTGTCCTCGCTCATCGTCCTCGTCCCAGCAAGGCGACGCAAATAAACGCATGCGAATCACACGCATGTCGTCCTACTCCTACTCCTACAAGCATGTTAGGCCTGTCAAGACTCATCAGCACGATGCATATGCTATTGCTAGCTGAACACACATACTGATGATCTGAATTTTCAAGGGCAGCAACAGGATCATGCATATACCTAGAGGTAATAATGCGGAGAAGGAAAGAGACAGGGATGATTGACGCAGATGGCGAAAAGGGTCGGATCGGAGGAGGGTTTATAGGTCGGGAGGTGGAGAAGGTCCCTCCACTCGCCTCTCCTCTCTCATCGCATTGTCCCTTCCCTTCCTTTTAATCATGTGTCATGTGTGGTGAACACAACAGAGACAAGCCACCTAAAGATGGGGACTAATGGGACTTGGATTGGATTATTGGATGGATAGATATATGTGTGCATGCATGGACCATTTATATTTATATATATTTATTTAGGTCAGCAAGGCCGGCCGTGTTTCTGCAGTTCGTTCGTTCGTTCTCTGCATGTAGCTATGCATGCAGACTTGCATCCACAGCTAGCCACTCCTCTAAATTGAGCTTTACTGTGATGCTATTTTGACCGGTGTTGACCAATTACTTACAATGCTTTTATGGAGTTGCACCTTAAATAAAAGTTGAAGTTTAAGTGGAGTACAACAAACTTTGTTTTTGGACCAAGAGCTAGATAAGCTTGTAAGAAAGTCAAAACGAGCCCTAAAGTTGGAATCCATGACTGTTTTGGGGAGCTCAAAATTTGGCTAAGTCTGGATGACTGAATTCAGGATTTCAGTTTTCATGTACCCCACTTTGGAGCCTTGTATCTCTCCAACCAGACCGAATAAGACTTTGAACCTTAAAGAAAAGTTGTAGTACTCATATAGATCTACAACTTTTATTACTACATTTTGTGCCAGAACTAAACAGTTCAGGAGATACGAAAGGACAAAGATTTATGTTCAGTCGCGTTTTTGGGGTAGAATTGAGTTTTGAATCTCATTGAACAGGTAGCTCGGCGTGGTGAGACTACACGCCGAGGTTCGGCCTCCGGCGTTGCTGACACGACGCCGACGTAGTGGGCCCCATGCGCCACCGTGTCGCCGTCGACCGGGGTCGTCCGTGACGTGGCAAGACCTCGGCGTCGTGTCAGTCGACGCCGACCCTCATACCTCGGCGTCATGTCCTAAGACGCCTAAAAACGGTCTATTTTCAGAAAACGTTTTGGCAGTGGTCTTTTTCTAAAAAATATTTTAAAAAAGGACCAAAATACAAAAATATCACCCGCGTGTTGTTGATCGGCGTGTTCGTTGCTTTCCTGGTCCTGCGGGATGCGGAGGGGGGTCGGAATGCTATTTGGGATTCTTTTCTTTTCTTTTTTATTTAAAACTTATTTAAAGTTCAAACCCAGCTATCTGGTTTTAAAAGTGCATCAACATATATAACCGCCGATGGAGGTTGATGCACTGTTAGGCCTCGTTCGGTTACTCTGCAACGCGATTTCCAGTTAGAATCGTTCACAAATTTGTATAAAGTTGATGAGCAGGAATAGTTCTCGGCTCCATTCCTGACTAACCGTTCAAACCATCTTGAAATCCGACGGAGGTTTTGACGGTTGAAGGACGTCTTATGTCTAGTTTAATAATAGTTCAAGATTGAAAATTGAACTGTCTTGTAAGTTTGAAGTTAAAAAAATGGACTTTACCCATTTCATTATATCTACCATGAACTATATTGTGCCTAGGTTTAGAGAGCAATTCATGTAGTCTATAAGTTCTCTAGGGGTGTATTGGTTTCCCAGATGCCGCTCGTGCATAGATTTCCATGAAGAAGCGTGTTTGATATGTTGTATGTGAGTCAGGGCCTGTTTGGTTTCTACAGGACCTCCTAAAACTCCTATCGCATTGAATGTTTGGATATATGCATGGAGTATTAAATATGAACTAATTATGAAACTAATTGCACAACTTGCGACTAATTTGCGAGACGAATCTTTTAAGCCTAATTAGCCCATGATTTGACAAAATGTTGCTACAGTAAACATGTGCTAATGACGAATTAATTAGGCTTAAAAATTCATCTCGTAAATTAGCCTTCATCTATGTAATTGGTTTTATAATTAATCTATATTTAATGCTTCTTATTAGTATCTAAATATTTGATGTGACATAAATTTCAGGAGTGGCTAAAGAACCAAACACCCCCTCATACTCCACACATGCAATTATCATCTAGTTTGGGGTGTGCTTGAAGATATCTGCAAATTGTGCGTGTGCATGGCACTTGTGTTTTCGGTTCGGGATTAACTACTCCCTCGGTCCATAAAAAATGTAATTAGAGGATCTGTGACAGTCAAATGAGTTCAACTTCGACCAAATTTATAGTAAATAGTATTAGTATTTATGTCTCTAAATAAATTTATTATGAAAATATATTTTGTAACTAATCTAATGATATTTATTTTGTATCATGATTGTTAGTACTTTTTTAGATAAATTTAGTCAAAGTTCAAACCGTTTGACTTTTCAAAAAACGAGAATTGTATTCTTTTGTGGACGAAGGCAGTAACTTATCACGTGATACTGAAACAATCGTGCGTATTTGCTCCGGTGTAATTACTGTAGGCAGCATCCGTCGGACCAGCGGCCTCTCATCTTCGCGGGAAAGAATATGGTCTGCCGCAAGTACAACGAGAACAAGTTGATCCGCCGCAAGCACTACGCATGCACGGTGCACGCTTCTATGGTTCTGATCTCACCTAGCATGCGAATGTTTGATTGATGATTGTGAGGGTGAAATGGTTCCATAATAATTACCTAAGAAATGGCCACCATCACACCATTTAAAGTTTCTTAGTTTTGCCATTTTGGGCAAGGTTGAGGTCAAAAGTGTAGAACTTTGACTATACATGACTTCTAAATATTTCGTTCGACACTAAGACAATGTATAGATTGTTCCTAAAATGTACTTCAATGTCTTTATAAATACTATTGTCGGATATCGTTATCAGGGATACCTAAAACAAGGAGGATAGCGCTTACGCTGATTTCCCCGGATGGCTCGAGACGTATTAAAAGGTCTCGAGCGACCCCAAGGCCGCGGGTTCCGTCTCGTCCGACCCCTCGGGTGCGGGCTCCGTCTCGCCCGACCCTAAAGCCATGGGCTCCAACTCGCCTGACCCCTTGGGTTTGTGCTCCGTCTCGCCCGACCCCAAGGACGCGGGTTCCACCTCGTCCGACGGGGACTCATACCACCGCCAACCACTCCAGATCCAAGCATATGGGTCTGGATCAAAACTCTGATATCAGAAAAGAGGTTGGCACGCCTCAATGTAACCCCTGGCCATGACGGGCTATACCTGGCGATTCACATCAAGAACAGTATCGGGCGTGCCGGTACTGTTCTGCCTAATCCTCATACGGACGCTGACAAACACGTCAGTTCACCACGACGTCTGTCGGGACGGAGTGGAACGCCATGACCGGCAGATGACGCCTGCGCATGGCGCCAGCGACGAACAGGGCCGCGACGTAGAGCCGTCCCTATTGACATTTATAGGATCAGCGGGACCCGCATGAAGGAGAAGGACTCGGCAATCCTAGAAGCCTTCTTCTCTCTCTTGTTCTTATCCTTTTCGTCCGCTATAACCCACACTTTCCCTTCGCCTATAAAAGGGGAAATAGGGCGTCCCATGAAAGAGGGCTGGACCACGAGATAAAAACACAAGAGCACGACACGAGCACATGGCTGAGCGGCGATCGAGCTCTCAGCACCCGTTCACTCCTTTCATCAGAGACTTGGGATCCTTTCCCTCTCTCGCCTGTTTGTAACCACTACTGCAAACGAAGTGCCGGTAACACGAGCAGCAGCGAACTAGACGTAGGGATGTTCCGCTCGAACCAGTATAAACCCTTATGTCCTTCAAGCACACCGTCTGAGCTAGACGCACAAATACAAATTTACTCGTCGGTGGTCCGAAAACACCGACAGTTGGTGCGCTGAAAGGTCCTAATATGGCTAGAGGGGAGGTGAATAGCCTATTTAAAAATCTACAAACCAACTAGAGCAATTTGATTAGTATAACAAATAGTGAAATACAAACTTGCTCTAGCTCTACAGGGGTTGCAAGCCACCTATCCAACAATTCTAGTTGCTATGATCACTAAACACACAATTTGCTATGTCACTACTCATTAAAAGCTCTCGCACTTGCTACACTAAAAAGCTCCACTAGATGAACTTAAACTACAAAGCAAGCTCTCAATTCTAGCTACACTAAAGAGCTTGCTACAACTAGTTTACAAGAATATAAATGAGTGAGTAGGGTGATTATACCGCCATATAGAGGAGTGAACCAATCACAAGATGAATACTAAGCCAATCACCGGGAGAATACCAAAGGGCGAGAGACAACCAATTTTTCTTCCGAGATTCACGTGCTTGCCGGCACGCTAGTCCCCGTTGTGTCGACCAACACTTGGTGGTTCGACGGCTAAGAGGTGTTGCACGAACCTCATCCACACAATTGGACACCGCAAGAACCTACCCACAAGTGAGGTAACTCAATGACAGGAGCAATCCACTAGAGTTATCTTTCAGCGCTCCACCGGAGAAGGCATAAGACCCCTCATAATCACCACGATCAGAGCCAGAGACAATCATCAACCTCCGCTCGACAATCCTCGCTGCTTCAAGCCATCTAGGTGACGGCAACCACCAAGAGAAATAAGTGAATCTCACAGCGAAACATGAATACCAAGTGCCTCTAGATGCAATCACTCAAGCAATGCACTTGGATTCTCTCATAATCTCACAAAGATGATGAATCAATGATGGAGATGCATGGGAGGGCTTTGGCTAAGCTCACAAGGTTACTATGTCAATGCAAATGGTCAAGAGTGTGAGCTTAAGCTGGCCATGGGGCTTAAATAGAAGCTCCCACAAAATAAAGCCGTTGGCTCCTTAGTCCACTGAAAAACGGGGCAACCGAACACGCCGGTCAGATCGACCGGACGCTGCACCCCAGCGTTCAATCACGTGATGTGTGCCATGTGGCCCCTGCTTCAAACGCTGATCGCCCGATCTCAATAGTCATCAATAGATTTAAGTTGTGACCGGGCACGCTGTTTCGAAGTGACCGGACGTAGGACCCCGGCGTCTGGTTGTTTCCAGTAAGGTTCCATTCACGACCGGACTCACCCAGTGTCTGGTCACACACCGTCTCCTCTATATGCCGCCACATCAGCATATGTCACTCTTCGCGCCAGCGTCCGGTCATAAGATCGAGACAGCACGCTCACTGCTGCTACTAACCAGACGCAGGACCCCAGCGTCCGATCATTGTGTGACCAGTGTCCGATGTATTCTGTGAAACCCTATCTTTTCTGTATAGGGCACCAATAGCACTGTCAGACTGTCTACACTCTACGGGCAGACACTCCGCTGGTGGAGTTTCAAACCCTAGCTCTCAAGTGCTAAACACAATGTGTATCACTTTTGTGCATGTGTGTTAGCATATTTTCACAAACCTTTTCAAGGGTGTTAGCACTCCACTAGATTCTAAATGCATATGTGTCGAGGACCGAATACCAGGGTACCCAAGGAGGAGGAGCTAATAACCATCAAACGTTGATGCTTTCGAATAGATAAGAACGCAACTGCACTTCTTGCCCGAATGGCCAAAGGTTGGCTTCGCCTCGCCTAACCCCTAGGGGTTGGCTCCACCTCGCCCGACCCCTGAGGGCTGGCTTCACCTCGCCCGACGTCTAAGAGTAGGCTCCACCTCACCCGACGTCCGAGAGCAGGCTCTGTCTCGCCCAACGCCAGAGAGCAGGGCTCCGCCTCGCCCGATGTCTAAGGGCAAGCTCCGCCTCGCCCAACGCCAGAGGGCTAGGTTCCGCCTCACCTAACGCTAGAGAGCAAGGCTCCACCTCGCCCGACATCCAAGGGCAGGCTCCGCCTTGCCCGATGTCTGAGGGCAGGTTCTGCCTTGCCCGATGCCCGAGCACTGGGCTCCGCCTCACCTGACGTTCGAGGGTAGGCTTTGCCTCGCTCGATGTTTGAGGGCTAGACTCCGCCTCGCCTGACATCTCGGGCTAGGCTCCGCCTCACCTAACGTACGAGGACAGACTCCGCCTCACCCGATGTTCGAGGGTAGGCTCCACCTCACCTTGAAAGGATCAAGATGCCCAAGAGGGGGGGTGAATTGGGCTAATTCGAAATTCTCTTGCAATAAACAAATCCTACGGATAGCCCAATTAACCCCTTGTGCCTAGAAAAGTGTTTCTATCAAACTAATGCACAACGAACTCACCACCTATGTTCCAACCTTACTCAAGCAAGCAATTCTATGGATGTAAAACAAGTATTGAATTGCTCAAAGTAAATACTCAAAGTAAGTGCTCAAAGTAAATAGGGAGAGAGAGGAACGCGGCGATGTTTTGCCGAGGTATCGAAGAGTCGCCACTCTCCACTAGTCCTCGTTGGAGCACCCGCGCAAGGGTGTAGCTCCCCCTTGATCCGCGCAAGGATCAAGTGCTCTTTACGGGTTGATTCTTCGACACTCCGTCGCGGCGAATCACCCAAAGCCGCTCACAACTTGAGTTGGGTCACCCACAAGCTCCGCCGGGTGAACACCAAACTCCCAATCACCACCAAGCCGTCTAGGTGATGGCGATCACCAAGAGTAACAAGCACGAACTCTCACTTGACCACGTGAAGCCTAATGAGAAGATGGATGCACACTTTGCTACTCTTGATTTGCTAGTGAGGCTACTCTCTTGGATTCTCAAATCACAAACACCTCACTAGGACCTTGCTCTTCTTGGCACTCACAAACGTGTTTCTCAGCTGTTGGAATGAGCAAAAGTTGCTCCACTCACGAGTGGAGCTTCTATTTATAAGGCAGCCTGAAAAACTATCCGTTATGAGCTTCTGCGGGGTGACCGGACGCTCCGGTCGTGATGACCGGACGCTCCGGTCAGTTCAACCCACGAACCAGTTTTCAAGTGATGACCGGACGCTGCCAGGGTCCGGTCAGTACCGACCGGACGCGTCCGGTCGCTCTTGGATGCTTACTGTAAACGACCGGACGCTGGATACACAGGGTCCGGTCACACTGACCGGACGCGTCCGGTCACTCTTTTCCAAGTCTGGACCCTTACTGGAGTCGACCGGACGCTAGCCCTCAGCGTCCGATCACACAACCTTCCAGCGTCCGGTCACAACAGACTTAACCACCTCAGTCAAACGAACTGACCGGACCCTGCGGCCAGCGTCCGGTCGCACCGGAGCCAGCGTCCGGTCAGTGTTTGACCCTCCATTCACTTTCAACTTTCGAACATATGTGAATGAAGTTTGCTCCAAAGGATCTTAGGCATTCATAGGAGCTGCCTCGAGCTAGTTTTAACAAGTGTGCACCACACCTAACTCACTAGACTCAACTAGGTCAAGCTACCCGTTCATACCCCCCTTCATAGTACGGCCAAAGGAAAAAACAAAGTCCTAAACTACTCTAAGTGTCTCTCCAACTCCAATTGACACTTAGAACTAGTTATCCTTAACCTTGTCGTGCGTCCTTTGAAAACCGAAACGATATCCATCGTAGGGGCATGACAACCTCGATTGCCCAATCGATCTCTATTACAATGACCTAACTTAATTGCCTCTGCAAAACACACGTTAGTCATAGTAATCTTGTATTGACATTAATCACCGAAATCCAACTAGGGGCCTAGATGCTTTCACACCTGATGTCCGAGGGTTGGGCTCTGCCTCGCCCAATGTCTAGGGCAGACTCCGCCTCACCCGACATCTATGCGCTACTCCTTAATAACTGCACATGCAGATAAGGCGGGGCACTCAAGTCAACCACAATGTCGAGGACCATACCCTGCACACCTACAGGGAAGTACCATCAGGATATGACCAGATAGGCGCTTTAAGCCCTTCTAAGCATGTCAGAGCCCAAACAGTGTTGTAGGCGCCGACTTTTGTCCTACAGTGTTATGGGTGCTGGCATTTGCCCTCAGATATAAATCCTAACAGAAACATATGACAACCGCTATGGTCCAAAAAGGAAACTCATGTCATCTACAGTAAGGAACATGGGTCCTCTACGCCGTCTGCTCCCCATAGGGCCGTGGCCTGGCACCCTAGTGCGCTGCGCCGCCCGTCGGAGTGGGATAGGACGTGACCACTTGCTGAACGAAGCTAGGGCATGGCCCTATTAGGATCAGCGAACGTGCCATCCCTGGCACTATCTGCCATGTTAGCAGGATAGGCTCAAAGGAGAAGGAAGACTCAGCACATTCGAAGGACCTTCTCTGCCTCTAGTTTTTTCCTCTTTCTCCCATCTGTAATCCCTGCTCCCCTTGGTAAATAAAAGGGAGGATAGGGCACCCCACTAAGGGGACGGATCAATTCCACAACACACACCGCTAAGCATACCACCTAGAGTGGTTAGCCAATCCCGTTCTTGTACAAAAAAAGTGGGAAATAGAGGATGTGTTGACTATACGGGTCTCTACAAGGCGTGCCCAAAGGATCCATTTCCTTTGTCACGCATAGACCAAATAGTCGACTCTACCTCGGGGTGCGAAACCCTCTACTTTCTTGATGCATACTCCGGGTACCATTAAATTGTGATGAAAGAGTCCGACCAGCTCGCGATGTCTTTCATCACCCCCTTTGGATCGTTCTACTTTGTCTCAATGCCGTTTGGTCTGAAGAACACTGGGGCTACATACCAGCGCTGTATGCTCAAATGCTTTGGGGACCTCATCGGGCAGACCATTGAGACCTATGTTGACGACATCATGGTTAAGTCCAAATAGGTTGACCACCTCGTTGCCGATCTTGAGCAGACCTTTGTAAAACTCTGAGCGAATGGCATCAAACTCAATCCTGATAAGTGTGTTTTCGGGGTCCCGAGGGGCATGCTGCTCGGCTTCATCGTCTCTGAGCGTGGCATCAAAGCCAACCTAGAGAAAATTTCAGCCATCATAAAGGGGGTTCAGTGAGTCATAGGGTGCCTCGTCGCACTCAGCTGATTCATGCCTTGGCGAACGAGGTCTCCCCTTTTATCGACTCTTGAAGAAAGCCAACCGCTTTGAATGGACATCCGAGGCCTAGGAGACACTTGACATGGTCAAACTACTTCTGACAAAGACCCTGATCTTGGTTCCTCCATCTGACCGAGAATCCCTTTTGCTATACATAGCGGCCACCACGCAAGTGGTCAGCGTTGCCCTGGTAGTGGAGCGGGAAGAAGAAGGGCACGCCGTCAAGGTGTAGCGCCCTGTGTACTTCATCAGGGAGGTACTATCCGACTCTAAGACCCACTACTCCTAAATCCTGAAGCTCCTGTACGCCATCCTCATCACCAAGAGGAAGCTATGCCACTACTTCGAGTCACACCTGATGATGGTCGTGATGTCGTTCCCCCTCGGCGAGGTCATCCAAAGCTAGGACACCATGGGAAAAACCACAAAATGGGCACTCGAGTTGATGGATCTGGGCATTACTTATGCCTCTTAAATAGCGATCAAGTCCTAGGTGCTGGTGGACTTCATCACGGAATAGACCGAGGTCCAAATGCCACCGATGGTCGTTGACCAAGAGTACTAGACGATGTACTTTGACAGATCGCTGATGAAGAAGGGCGCTAGTGCAGGGCTGGTCTTCGTATCGCCCCTCGGGGTACGCATGAGGTATATGGTTCATCTCCATTTCCCCTCATCCAATAATGTGGCTAGGTATGAAGCACTCATCAACGGCCTATGCATCACCATCGAGTTGGGCATCCGACGCCTTGATGTCCAAGGCGACTCCCAGCTGGTCGTCGACCAAGTCATGAAGGAGTCAAGCTATCATGATGCCAAGATGGCATCATACTGCCAAGAAGTCCGACTGCTGGAGGACAAATTCGATGGCCTTGAGCTCAATCACATCCCGAGGTGACTCAACAAGGTCGCCGACGTGTTTGCGAAGGTGGCATCCGGCCGAGAGTCAGTGCCAACTGGTGTCTTCGCCAATGACCAACACAAGCCCTCGGTGCGCTACGATGGGTCGAAGCATGCCCACAATGGTCCGCCCAATCTAGCCTCGGGGGCTAACCAACCGACGGCTCTGTCTAGGCCCGAGGTCATGGAGATTGAAGAAGATCTAGTAATAGAGCCCAACCCTCTAATTGACTAGAGAATTCTCTACCTCAACTACCTCCTTCGCGACACACTATCGATGGACAAGATGGAAGCTCGGTGGCTCGCACGTCGCGCCAAGTCCTTTTGTTCTAGTGGAGGGCAAACTCTACAAGCGGAGCCACATCGGGATCCTGCAGCATTGCATCCCCAATGAACAGGGGAAGTGTCTGCTGAGTGATATCCATGGTGGGGTCTATGGTCACCACGCCGCACCTAGAACCTTGGTTGGAAATGCATTTCGACAGGGCTTCTACTGACCCACTATAGTAGCCGACGTCGAGCAGATCAAGCGGACCTACGAAGGGTGTCAGTACTACGCTCGGCAAACTCACCTCTCGTCCTAGGCACTCTAGATGATCCCCATCACATGGCCCTTCATGGTCTAGGGGCTCAATTTGGTTAGCCCTCTAAAGAAGGCGCCCGAGGCCTACACCCACTTGCTTGTCCCTATAGACAAGTTTACAAAGTGGATAGAAGCTCGGCCGATCTCCACTATCAAATCTGAGCAAGCCATGCTATTCTTCCTCAACATCATCCATCGCTTTGGAGTCTCGAACTCCATCATCATGGACAACGGCACGCAATTCACCAAAAAAAGTTCCTTCAATTCTGTGATGAATACCACATCTAGGTCGATTGGGCCGCCATCGCGCACCCTCGAACAAACGGGCAGGTCGAGCGTGCAAACGACATGGTTCTACAGGGCCTCAAGCCAAGGATCTTTAATTGGTTGAACAAGTTTGGCGCATGGTGGGTCACCGAGCTCCCCACGGTGCTCTGGAGCCTAAGGACAACCCCCAATTGAGCCACTGGCTATACACCTTTCTTCATGGTCTATGGTTCCGAGGCCATCCTCCCAACCAACCTCAACTATGGAGCGCTAAGGATTAGAGATTACGATGAATAGGGAGCCGATGCATCCTGCGAAGATGCCATGGACCAGCTAGACGTAGCTCATGATGTCGCCCTCCTCTGCTCGGCCAAGTACCAGTAGGCGTTACGATGGTACCACAGCCGGCGGGTGTGGGACTAAGCCTTCATTGTTGGGGACCTAGTTCTCTGCCTCGTGCAGAGTAACAAGGATCGCCACAAGCTCTCCCCGCCCTAGGAGGGGCCATACATCATCGCGGAAGTACTCTGGACAGGCGCCTACAAGCTAAAAACCATCGATGACGAGGTCTTCACCAATGCCTAGAATATTGAGCAGCTATGTAGTTTTTACCCCTAAATAAACACATACTTTCTCTTATCAGTTTTGTCATCAAAATCCCCGATCTTTCATGACATCTGACCCCTACAAGTGCAAGGGGTCAGACCTCACTCGGGGGTTGGTATGAGTATGATTATCTTACAAACATTCTCTATGTTTTCTCTCTTTTCTCATGGTAAGTCCTAAGGGCTAGGATTTTGGAAACAAGCTCTGAGTATAACTGGTAGGACCACGAAAAACCCACACCCCAGCGACTATGGTCTCCTTGCTCACCAGCGTGATCAGAATTGGCTCATCCACACTCTGAGCTTTTTGCAACCTTATCTATGAGAAGGGTCAGAATGCACTGAACCTCTTTCACAAAAAGAGGGAGAAGAGCTAAAAAGCTGTTTGTCGTAACAAAATTTAAGAACTTGTTCATTTTTGCACAAATTCATTGCTTACAAAGTGATTTCATCCCAAAAAGGGACTGATGTATTCATGAATACAAAAAACTATTCACATAGGGGCTCTCCTATAACTTAAACGATTACATTTGCTGACCAATTCTACTCTAAATACTACTACGGCCGCCACACCATGTTCTCCATCGGCAACATCCTATCGCTCCACGGGATCCCTAAGGGTGTCGTCATCTGCAATGTCGAGCACCACGTCGGTGACCATGGTGTCTTCACTAGGACATCTAGGGACTATGCCATCATGATCAGCAGCAACCCTAACAATGGCACCTGGATAGGGGGGCTTCCCGCCGAGGTATGGTCGCCATGGCTGATGGATGTCTCTAACATCTCATCAAACTTCATGAACTGGCCGATCTGAGTGGCTACAAGGGCAAACCCCCCCATCAGCGTAGTCCTAGGTGGCTTCCCCACCAACAAGGCTCGCTCAGAGAAGATTCGCCGGAAGAGGCCTACGTACGGCTCCATCCCGATGATGGCCTCATGGACGACGACAAAGTCGATGACGCGTAGCACCCCCCAGTGTGCCTCCTCCATCGGCAGAAGTGGCCCCTTCTTAATGAAGGTGGCCAGCACCATATCATCTATGTTGGATGACCTCCAGCTCGACATCGCGCTCTGGATTCACAAACGGATCTGTGAGTTCTTCCCTCCCTCGCATTACCCTCTCTCACTTAGGAATCACCGCGATGCACGAACGCACTCGATGAGAAGGAAGAAGGAGGAGGGGTAGCAGCTCAAGAATAGGTGGAGGAATCGGATGAGAACCCTCTCCCTTCCCCTATTTAAGGAGGAGACATAGCAGTTGGAGAAACATGAACGATTATGGCGAAAAACCCTCTCCCTTCCCCTATTCAATGCAGGTGGGAATTCGATGTTGATGGGAATTCAAGGGGACGCATCTTGACCGATGGGATGCGCTCTGCTCGATGAGATGGTGCCTAGTCAAACAGGATGTGGTCTAGGCATGGCCCACAACTACCACACGTCGGGCACAAGAAACAAGGCGCAACCGCATGCAGGCGGCTCTCCGCTTCCCTAGGTAGGACCTAGAAGGACCCAACGATGGAACCTCCATCAAGGGGAGACTAACAGGCCTCCTGGGTTGATCAGATAGCCCAGGCGAATGCTGAACGAACGGCCATCGAAAGATAAGCACCCTTATTTACTTACTTTACGTGTCAAATTAACTACCGAGCCTCCGACCCCAGCAACGGCAGGGGCACGGACATCGCTCAAGGGCTACCGAGAGTGTCTACTTGTTTAGACATTCTCTTCATCCGACCCCTCCTTATGTTTAAAAACTAGAGGCAGGGTGTACGGGTGTAAACTTTGAGTAAAACCGGTTGAACCGCTAGACCCTATGCCCCAGCGGCTACGGTATTTTTGTTCACCAGCATGATCGAATTCTTTGTCCCTGCACCCCAAGCTTTAGTATCCGCCTTCTCAAGAAGGGTTCAGAGGGGTCTACCTATGGAATCTCCTTCAAGGAGAAGCTATCAGGTTGCCCAAGTTAACCGAACGGCTCGTATCATTGCCAAGAGATAGAAATGAAAAATTGCCATGCTCGTGTAGGTTACACCAGCCCCATCGCAAACATCGGACCCAAACCCCACATGGACATGTCAAGTAAGAGCTTCCCATCACTCATGCCACCAAGGTAACATCACTGACCCTCACTTTTGTTTCCATTATATCATACATTCATCCCATATATCCAAGCGTTGCCTATGCAATTGCTGCATCTCAACGCTTCGCGTCGTGTCATGAAGCGGTAGTCGCCTCATTCGATATGAGCGACAACTGACCGAGGTTCGAGGACCGGCCCATGAAGGGCTTGAGGCCACCTCGTGTCAAACAGAGCCAGGGGAGAAAAACCAAGATGAGCCCTAGCAGCCTTGCTCGACCCCGCTCAGAAGCAGACAGGGACATCTTGACCTTTCTTGTTCGATTCTAACCTCAAGCTAAACCCACAGAATCTCCATCGAGGAGAGGCCAATGGGCCACCCAAGCCTATCGAATGGCTCATGCATCTACCGAGAGGTGGGTTAAGAAGTAGTGGAATGCCATATGAGGGCTCTACCAACCCCATCAGCGGATGACGAACTTGGATTCCACATGAACATGCCCATTAGTGAGCTCATTGAGCGCGACACTCGAGCCGTCAAGGCAAGTATTGTTAGCTCAGCCCCTCCAGTTGTGGAAACTAAGGATGGAGTGACGCATGAAACACAACTGACCCCTATCAGACCTCAAGGGGCTTGGGGGCCCGAGCCACCCGATCCTAGATCAAGAGACTGAGGTTTGTAGGCTGGCCCGTGAAGGACCCAAGGTCGCCTCGCGTTGAACAAGAGCTAGGGGAGAAAACACAAATGAGCCTTAGCGGCCTTCGTCCAACCTGCATAGAGGCATATAGGGTCATCTCAACCTTCTCGTTCGGTCCAGCCTCTAGCCAAGCCCATAGAATCCCTATTGAGGGGAATCTATTGGAAGGCAGGTTAAGGAGCAATGGAATGCCACCCGAGGGCTTTGCTGACCCTGTCATGAGTGATGGGACCGGATTTTGTTTGAACATCCCCATTGGTGAGCTCATTAAGCATGTCACTCGAGCCATCGAGGCAAGTGATGTCACCTCAACCCCTCCAATTGCGAAAACCACAGACGGGGCGACAGTCACAAAAATGAGCCAACCCTTGATCGAATCCCCACCACGCGCGGGGGCTTGGGGAAGGTTGGACTTGCAAAAAGACCGAATGCACAATTGTAGAACGATAGCTAAAATCCTAAGGAAGGGGTACGTGCGAATACAAGAGTAGTTTTGTTATCCTCTCTTTGGTCTCTAGTGACATTCAACCCCAGCAACCGCAAGGGGTCGGATCTCACTCGAGGGCTGATAAAGGTATAAATATTCTCTTTTTTCAAAACAGTCACTTCATCAGACCTCTTCCTCACGTTAAGGCTAGTGGCAAGGTTTGTGGGAACAAAAAACCAAGCGTGTCTGGTCATACTACAAAAAACCCACGCCCCGACGACTACGGTAACTTTACTCACCAGCATAATTGAAGTTTTCCTCTTATACACCTCGGGCCCTATGGTCTTAACAAATGAAAGGGTTCGGATTGCATAAACCTTTTTTCTAGAATGCAAAAAGGGAAGAAAGCAAGTTCAATCAAATGAAATGAAATTGTGAATTTGTTTAACAAAACGAAGTTGTGAATCTGTTTTCAAAATACAAAAGTGCTGACACTTGTCCATAGATTATAGTTAAATGTCCATCAGACTCATTCGACTAACTACCCCCTCTAGCAGAGAACCATATCTTCAACTTTGCTCGCTAGGGTTTCAGCAAGAGGAGTCATCGCTGCTTCTATTTCATCCAGCTCGGAGGGTTCATAGCCAGGCGTGAAACCGAGGCTCATCGCCTCCAAGTTGATGTTGTCATCATAATGTGAGCG
Source organism: Miscanthus floridulus (assembly GCF_019320115.1). Taxonomy (NCBI): domain Eukaryota; kingdom Viridiplantae; phylum Streptophyta; class Magnoliopsida; order Poales; family Poaceae; genus Miscanthus; species Miscanthus floridulus. The sequence goes on from NC_089583.1 coordinate 122,447,741, forward strand.
GGCGATGGCGAAGGCTTGGGTGATCCCCGAGTGAAGAGCTTCCTTCTCTAGCTAGTGCACCCGCACCGAGATATCTACGGCATGGGTCACGAGCGAGCTGGTCCCCTACGCCTATACCACCTATAGGTCATCGCAGACTATGCCAAGGGCAACCTTCAGGACATCAAGCTCATCACTCTCCACCTGAAGAAGACTCCTCACCTCGGTGAGATCCATGGCCAGTCTAGCAGTGGCACCCTCAGCCTCTAGCTTCTAGGCTTTCGTGGTCTCTAGCTCGGCCTAGAGGGAGCTAATCCTCTGCTACGCCTCAACACGCTCTCAGACGACCTGGTCGTGCTCCCCATAGGCCACGCCGTGCTCCAAGCGGAGCCTCTCCGTAGTATGGCATAGCTCATCTCGCTCCTTGCGAAGTCAGGTGACTGCCTCGATGTCTAGTCTCGCCCTCTGCTCTAGGGCCATAGACCTCTCCTTAGCTCCCAGCTTAAGATCCCGCTCCTTCTTAGCCTCGGCCAGGAGGTCGATGATCCACTAGTGGGTCTCAGCATCCTGCTAGAGCAGCTCGTCCTGCTCCTTCCGCACCCTAGTGGCCTCCTCCTAATCCTGATGTGCCCTCTCTAATAGTTCATCAAAAGACTTCTCGGCGTCCACCGCATCCCGGTAGGCCTCGGCCTCCCACCGTCGAAGATTGTCCGCCTCCATGGCAAGGGGAGTCAATTCGGCCACCCTCTGGTAGAGCTAGGTGGACACATCCTTGTGCAGTCATGCCTCATTGATGAGGTGGTCCCAATCCTCCTTGTGTTCACGAAGGAACCAGGATTTCTCCTAGCTACGAGCAATAAGAGACTGAAAAAGATGGTGGTCAGAAAACAAAAATAGATGAAGAAAAAAAAAGATCGAGAGGCAAGACCAAGTGAATACTCGACCAGTGGGAACGATTACATCTCAAAGGGCACCCCTATCCTGGTTCAGAGCTTCCAGCATGGTTCTGAACCCCTCGTTGAGATTCTCCTGCTCCATGTCCTCGGTGGCATCATCGCGGGTGAAGAGTTTTGATGACGGGTCCCACGAACTCAGCCACCGGAGCAGGGGCTCATCCCACGTGGGTGGGTGGTGGCCCTCCAATGTCAGGACCAAGGACAACTCCTTGCTTGTCTCCTCGGCAACCACCACGGTGTCCGAGGGCCCCTTGGCCATGACCCCCTCTGCCCCGCCCACGGCGGGCATCGTCTCTGGGGCCGTCGGTGGCATGGCACGCGCCGTTGCCATAGGTGCCGCCACCATAGCTTCTAGCTGTGACCTATCCATCATAGCCACCATCACCTCCACCTTCGTCTATGGGACCTCATCCGGCTACGCCATGCCCACCATGGTTGACACAATGAGTGCGGCCGATAACTCTGCCCGCTCCGACGTCAGCAGCGGAATCACTTCCATCATCGGTTGCGCGACAACCTCCGAGGGTGCCCCCTTAGCCTCACCAACTGCTTGACCCACTGAGGGCATGGGCACCACTATGGGCGGTGCCAGAACAACTAACGAGGCTATGATGCTGGCCCCACTCTCACCCGAAACAGGAGCAACGTCAGGCAATGGCCCCCACCTTGCCTGAATGGCGACGCTCTTCTTGGGTGCTAGTGCTAAAGAAGTGCCTCATCTGACCCATCTCCTAACACCATAGAAGAAACAAAAGGCGTGAGTCACGATGACAATAGGCAAAAACAAAGAAAAACAGAGAGAAAATAGAGAAGCTGGTGACTTACGCTGGCGCTGTTGGGCGGTGGAGACGTTTGGGGGATGAACCCCCAGGCCTCTACTCTACCTCATCGAGGTGGGACCATTTTGAGCCCGCCCCCTGCTCTTGGACAGAGGGACCTGCTTCCCTTGCGTCTGGGGGCACGGCAGTAGAGCCACCCCCTCCATCGACACCTCGGGCGTGGCGACAGATCTGCCCGCCTCTGATAGCTCTTGAGGTGCGCTGGTGGGGCCACCCCCCTACGTTGGCACCTTGGGTGCAGTGGTAGACTCACCCACTCCTCCTATCTCCTAGGGTAGGCCGACAATTTGGCTCGTCTCCACCGGCCCCACGGACGCGCTTTCCCCCGTGTGGAACGGGAAAGGCCCCTACATGGACGAATGGATACCTGTCAGCTTATCCTCGCCCACCGAGTCATCCCACTCAATATTGGCAGCTACCTCATCATCTTCCTTGTTGTCATCATCATCACTCTCTGTCTCCTCTCCTTGCTCCCATTCTAGCATTTTCTACTACTTCTTCCTCTCGACCTCTTTCGTCTTCTTCTGCCACTTGGCCACGGTGCGATTCATCGCCACCATGAGCGGATCCTTCAGCAGTAGAGCCAAGTAGTCAATAAAGACAAGTCTCTTTAGCTGATCCCGCTATCTCAATATCAACATCAAGGAGACGAGAATTCAATTGAAGAGGCAGCATGGGGAAAGAGAACTTACGAAGTCGATGTACCCCGGTTCCGGCCACATTAGGGGGTGCCCCAGCACTGGATACACGAAATCAAGTGTGACGCTGGTGTTGTCCCGTGAAGGCTCCATCACCTCCTTGATGCGATGTGCCACTTCGGAGGGGGAGAGCGCTCCATCGGCAAGCGTCGTCCCATCGAGTGATGCTCTAGGCACCATTAGGTATAGGGGAAGCGTGCTACTCATCAGCGGTGCCACCCTCTATGTATGATAGGCACCAATGATCCTTGACCCCTTCACGCCCCTCTCATTCAAAATTCGTATGGCGGTGAGATGGTCCTAGATTTTCTTCTTGTCTTTATCTGGGCCCCCCACTTCCTCCATGATTCTAGGGCCTCTTCGATGAGGCGTTCGGTGAACGCTGGCAAGGGAGTGGCTGCATCGTTCTTGACATAGAACCAATACGAATGCCACCCCTTGTTGGAGGTCGATAGACGCATCGATGGGTATTCGTTGACCCGGTTGTTGCAGAGCTGAATGTCGGCGCATCTGATCAGCACACTTCTTTAGGAGGGTGATGGTGAAGAAATGCCACCATAGGTCAAAGTGGGGACTAATCCCCAAGAACCCCTCGCACAGGGTGACAAATGACGCAATGTGCTGGATCCCATTGGGGGTGAGGTGCTGCAGCTCCACATTGTAGTAATTCAGCAACCCCGAAGGAACTTGTGGGCGGGGGTGGTGAATCCCCGCTCAGGAAAGTGAGCGAAGGACACAACGTAGCCATCGAGCAACAATAGCTCATCCTTGTTGCCATGTAGCTGCCACTCCTTGGTGGTGGTCCACATGCAAAGAAGGCCACGACGAACAAGGCCCTCCAGGCGCTGGAGGGTGACATTGGATCTGCACCATGACTCCATTAGACGATTGGGGTGGATAGATGCGAGCTTGACGGTGACTGCGCTGTGGGTGCAGAAGGCTCAGGCAATTGACGGTGAAGGTTGTAGATGCAAAGCCAAGGAGGCAATATACAAAACCCTGGGGTGAACCCTTTGGTTTTATAGGGGCGATGGATGCGAGAAAAGCAACCGTCCATCTAGATCTCTACGCCTGCCATGATTCACCACCACGTCACCATGCAAGATATGCGCCCCCAATCCCTATCCTTTCCCACCAAAGTCATGCCAGACATTTCACCTTCTCGGGCAGACCAGGACTCTTTTCCTGCAGAAGGGATATAGGTCAAAAAGTCTTTTCTTCAGCCCGCCTAGGCCCAGGAGCTCGAGGGTTAGCCTAATGGCTTCGACGACCGTCCTAGCGAAGGATGGGCCTGCGAGTGGCCAAAACTCAGGCGCACGAGCTTCAAGGGAGTTTCGATCCGCGATCGAGTCTCAACCATGCTGATGCTGGACGAATCCTTACGAACAGGATACCAGGGTTCCCTTTAAACTATCCAGTTATAAAAAAACATCAAATCTCACAGCCATACCCATAAAGGGTTCGATTTAACCCCTGGGCGATTCTATCCGAATCACCAGGGGGCTTGGGGGATACACCCAACGGGTGCGCTCGCGTGCACCCTCTGGCGAATTGAAATACCCCCCCCCCGAGCGATTCTATCCGAATCACTCAGGGGCTACCCTGACAAGTGCGCTCATGCGCACCCTCTAGCGAATCGAAATATCCCCCGGACGATTCTATCCGAATCACCCGGGGGCTTGGGGGTTACACTCGTCGAGTATGCTCGCGCGCACCCTCTAATGAATTGAAATACCCCCGAGCGATTCTATCCGAATTACCCAAGGGCTCGAGGGCTACTGTTGGGGACCTAATACCGGGGTACCCAAGGAGGAGGAGCTAATAACCATCAAATGTTAATGCTTCCGAACATACAAGAACACAACTGCACTTCTTGCCCGAACGGCCGAAGGTTGGCTCCCCCTTGCCTGACCCCTGATTGCTAGCTCCACCTTGCTCGACATCCGAGGGCAGGCTTCGCCTCGCCCGATGTCCGAGGGCAGGCTCTGCCTCGCCTGATGTCTAAGGGCAGGCTCTGCCTCACCCGACATCTGAGGGTAGGCTCTGGCTCGCCCGATGTCTAAGAGTAGGCTCCGCCTCACCCAATGCTCGAGGGCTATGCTCTGCCTCACCTGATGCTAGAGGGTAGGGCTTTGCCTTGCCTGACATCTAAGGGTAGGCTTCGCCTCGCCCGACGCCTGAGGGCTAGGCTCCGCCTCACCTGACATTCGAGGACAGTCTCCGCCTCACCCGATGTTCGAGGGCTGGACTCCACCTCGCCCGATGTCCGAGGGTAGGCTCCGCCTCGCCCAACATCCGAGGGCAAGCTCTGCCTCTCCCGACATCTAGGGTCAGGCTTCGCCTCGCCCGATGTCTGAGAGCTAGGCTCTACCTCACCCAACGTCTAGGGCAGACTCTGCCTCACCCAACGTCTATGTGCTACTCCTTAATAACTGCACATGCAGATAAGGCGGGGCACTCAAGTCAACCGTAATATTGAGGATCATACCCTGCACACCTGTAGGGATGTACCATTAGGATATGACCAGACAAGCGCTTTAAGCCCTTCTAGGCATATCAGAGCCCAAACAGTATTATGGGAGCCAACATTTGTCCTATAGTGTTATGGGTGCCAGCATTTTCCCTTGGATACGAATCCTGACGGAAACATACGACAACCGCTATAGTCCAAAAAGGAAACTCATGTTATCTACAGTAAGGAACATGGGTCCTCTATGCTATCTGCTCCCCATAGTGTCGCGGCTTGGCACCCTGATGTGCCGCGCTACATGCCAAAGTGGGATGGGACACGACCACTTGCTGAACAAAGCCAGGGCATGGCCCTATTAGGATCAGCGAACGTGCCATCCCTGGCACCGTCTGCCATGTCAGCAGGACGGGCTCAAAGGAGAAGGAAGACCCGGCACATTTGAAGGACATTCTCTGTCTCTAGTTTTTTTTCTCTTTCTCCCATCTGTAATCCATACTCCCTCTTGGTCTATAAAAGGGAGGGCAGGGCACCCCACTAAAGAGACGGATCGATTCCACAACACACACCGCACCGCTAAGCAGCATCCAAGCTCTTATCGCCCGTTCAACCTTTCCATCAGAGACTTGGGACCCGTCCCTCTCTCGACCATTTGTACCCCCTATTATGAACCTTTTAGTGCTAATAATACAAGTAGCAGCAGCAAACTGGATATAGGGACATTCTGCCCGAACCAGTATAAACCTTATGTCTTTTAGCACACCATCCGAACCTAACGCGCAACAAATATAAATTTACTAGTTGGTGTTTGTTCAAAACACCGACAATATGTAATGAGTTAGAGCATCTAGTGGTACTTTGATAACCGTATTTCGATATGAGTTTTACATCTCTTAATAGTACGGCTATCGATCCTAAATGTGATCACACTCTCTAAGTGTCTTGATCACTAAAACGAAAAGGCTTCTACCACTTATACCTTTGCCTTGAGCCTTTTGTTTTTCTTTTACTTCTTTTCCAAGTCTAAGCACTTGATCATCATCATGGCAACACCATCATCATGTCATGATCTTCATTTGCTTCATCATTTGGAGTAGTGCTACCTATCTCATAATCACTTTGATAAACTAGATTAACACTTAGGGTTTCATCAATTCACCAAAATCAAACTAGAGCTTTCGCGCACCAGGCAGGGGCTTTTTGTGTGTCTCGATGTCCACATCAGGCCTCAGATGGCTAGTCATAGCGTCAGCTGGGTCCTGGGCGTGCACGTGCGCTTCGGGAACCTAGACTTCATTATTACGATGGAGGGAGAGTTGGCGCAGGTTCCCGCCGCCGTCCAACCTCTCCACTCCGCCGGTCTCAACACGATCACTGAGGCGCTTGAGGAGCTGCAGCTGCACGCACCGGAGGGCCACACCCCTGGGAGCGACTAGCTCCTCGACTTCGATTACGGGAGGCTAGAGCGCCAGCTCGGTGCCTTCCTAGGACCCCGACCGTGCCGGGAGGGCCTAGGCCACCTCACCTTCTCGTTCGCCAACGTCATAACACAACTTGTCGGAGGAGAGCTGCTCTTCCCAGAATACTTCATCCAAAGCGCCCCGACAACGCTCCCGTTCGGTCTGCGCAACGCCGCAGAGACAATTTTTTCTATGGAAGGACAAGGACAAAAAAAGAGGTGTGTGTTGATACAAATCATAATTAATAGATTTCTAGATTTGTTAGCATAAATCACAAGAGACAATTGACATTTATTAGCAGTAAATTGCACATTTGAACCTTAACATGAGCCTCCAGTTGCAGCCATATTTGGATGACACCCTAGTTCCTCAACCAAGTACTTGCACACCTGGCATGCTGCTCGATCACCATTTCCTATGATACCTTACACACAATGACACAAACAAGGTCTAATGTATAAGTGTAGACTTGCAATAAATCACTAGGTAACTAAATAGCTTGGACGACATCTACACCACTAATCCAACCTGCTTATCAATGCAGGCCCTAAGAATGATCACATCACCAATTAAAACACCATAGTTTAATTAATACAAATCAATAAGCAGTGAGGATTCTTAAGTAGTGAGGATTCCTTAAGTACAAATCAATCTTGGGGGCCCCAATTATCTAATCAACCATAAATTCCTCAATCCTGCCCCCACTGACACCATCTCAGTTACTGACAACCATTTCCTCACAAGAAAGAAAAAAGGGCCACACCTGCAGGGTCTAGGGCCTTTAGTCACATCCCACAGCAGCACAAAGGCCAAGAAAAGAAGAAAAAAAGAAACAACACTCCTTGCTCTCTTTCTCTCTATCTTATCTTCCTCCTCTATCCTGTTTGCTCATTTCTGGTGGCTTTACTCAGTAGCCTTCTCCCTACTACAAAAGCCTAACTAGTGTTGCGGAATGCGAACTATGGTGTGGTGCAGGAAGAGAGGTGCCTAGGAACAAGTGGGGACTAGTAGCAGCGTACATACTTCTACAGTTCAGCTCATCTTTGATTATAACCTGGCACACAGCCCAACACAATTGCGGACAAGGATTCCCTAAGTACTAATAGAAAATTAGTAGGGACAGTGATAAGCTAAAAATAGTACAAATCTTATATACAAGCAGATCCTGCTGCCACAAGCACATCCAGATATTGGAGATCACACTGACACACTATTGTAGAGAAAAATAGTACAAATCTTATATACAAAAATGTGGTGTGTGCTGGCACAAATATCTGAAATATGTCGGCAAATCACAAGTAACAATGTCTTTCTATAGGAAAACAAGGACAAAAATATGGTGTGTGCTAGCACAAATCACAATAAACAATGCAAAGCTGTGTTAGCACAAATCACAAGACAATTTTTTCTATGAAATGACAAGGACAAAAAATTGGTGTGCCGGCACAAATCACAAAAAACAAACTTCAATGTGTGTTAGCCCAAATCACAATAAACAATTTTTTTCTATGTAAGGACAATGACAAAAATGAGATGTGTGTTGACACAAATCAGAATTAATAAATTCATGAAGTGTCACAAGAGACAATTTTTTTACTATGAAATGACGAGGACAAAAACTTGGCTTGGGCAAACACAAATCACAATAAACAAAGAAAAATGTGAGTTAGCATAAATCACAAGAGACAATTTTTTTACAATGACAAAAACTTGGTGTGGATAGGCACAAATCACAATAAACAGATGAAAAGGTGTGTTAGCACAAATCATAAGAAACGATTTTTTTCTATAAAAGGACAAGGACAAAAAATTGGTGTGTGCTAACACAAATCACAAAAAACTGAGCCAATAAGTGAGTTAAGCACACCTTGTCTTACTGCATCCGTACCATAGCCATCTCACAGGCACTACACATTGCATCACTCTTGACAGCACCATTTGCAACAAATGTAGGATCTGTTGTCATATTGAGAAACAAGTATAAAATTCACTCTTGACAGCACCATTTGCAACTTCACTGTTGAACCTACAGCATGCTTGATACCTATGTATATCAAGCATGTTTGTACACACAAAAAATATAAGGCATTTATGCATCCATCTATCGTCCTTCCCTCTCCTCCTTGGGTTCCCTTTCTTCCTTCTGTTCCTGTTTGGTCTTTGCTTGTGTAGAAGCAGATCTAGCTAGCTTCTACAAGGGACATGGTAGTTTTTCGGTTCCTAGCTCCTTCTTGTTGGACCAGTTGGTGTGGTGCAAGAGTATGTGTCTAAAAGCGTGTATGAGTGAGAGGTAACTTGGAAGAGAGATAGATAAAAGGAACTATCACGCCAACTCTTTAGTTTCTATTGAATCATCTCTTCTGTTCTTAGCCAAGGGCTTTATCCCATGTGCTACCTCTCTCTCAGTCTCTCTCATACTCATAGTGCTCTCTCTCTATCTCTCATCACATCACATAACCAATAAACCATGTGTGTGTTCACGGGAGTTGTTGATGCACCTGAGTGGCACCAAGGCTCTTCAAGAGGAGCCAAACACAAAAAATTTGCAGTGAAGTTGTTGGGTATATGTATGTGTATGTGAATTTTGGCATTTGGTCTACAAAACGAAGAGTATTTTAGCTTTTTCTGTGCATGCCTTTCCCAAAACAGAATTATTTACTACACTAAAAACTAGTAAGTTCATCACACATTATACTATCACAGAGTATTTTAGCCTTTTCTGTGCATGGCTTCAACTAACTAACTAACTAACTAACTAACAGAAAAGCAGGTAGAAGAGAACACATAGGAATGCAATTTCTTCAAGGACCAAACCTGACAAGAGAACTCAGAAACAGGGCTGATAGGCAACAAAACTAAATGATTATACTATCAGTAAATAACCTACAGGGCATCAACTAACAAAAAGATAAAAGTAAAAAAAACCCAATAATGTAACAACCTCATCAAAAATAATATAAACATTAATCTTTTAGATATAGTGCCTAAATGTACTCTGGGCTCTTTAAAATTAAAGTCATAGACCTGAGAAAATTGGCCTCACAAGTGCACTCGGTGCAGATGATGAAAATTGAAGCGGTTTTGCATTATGAAATTATCTCTATATGTTGTCCTCGAGATCAATTGGCAAACAGAGCAGTCCAGAACTATTCTGTAATATGATTTGGTAAACCAGTAGACCACAGAGAAATGAGTATGTATTCTAGTACATATTGGAGCCAAATATGGACTAGAGAAGCCACATCATAGTGTATTCTAGATTTGACAGTAGACATATCACAGGCCACCATTGGCACAACTGACAACTATTTAACATAAGCTTTGTGCAGTACCACAAAAAACTAGGCTACTGTGAACAACTTGATGATGCATGCAACTAATGGCCAGATATGCCATTTACTGTCATTAAGTAGCTGGTTTTACCAATCTAGTCCAAGTAATAATCCTAGAAGGTAAGAAAGAAATAACAAGCTTGCGATAAACTAACTGTTATGCGGGTGGAGTACAAAGTACAAACATAGAGATAAACTGAGTACAAACCTCAGCAGGGCTGCTGAAACAATCTCTCCATCCTTCTCCAGAACCATGGTATACAAGCCTTGCTAGCTTAGCCGTTTAAATTCGGACCTGTTCGGTCAAGCACAAAACATCTTCTATATAAGCGGCAGAATCAAGACCTAATATATAACTGAATGACATCTCAGGTTTAGTACAAAAAATGTGTACGTCTCACTCTGACTCAAAAAGACTTACACAAGGCTATACACAACTTGGTGGAGCATGTTAATCTTGGTCTGCCGATCCTTCACCGGGTTGAAGCAGTCGTTGAGCACGCCGAGTGCCACCACAAGCTTCACGTTGCATTCCCTGAGAGCTGGCTGGTTCCTGTTTCTGAATCCTCTGGAGCGCCCACGAGAAACCATCCTCGGTAGGGTTCATTAAGCCTGCAGAGAGCTGAAACATGCATCCAAACAAAAAAGGCACCGGGTTCAGTTTATATAACACAAGAATAAAAACCAAATGCAATGGTGAAATAGTTGTGTATCAACACCAGCATATTGCATATGCTCAGAACTATAATTGCTGTGCCCAATAGTTGTAATTTACATTATTGATGATTACAATTATGTAAATGAGAGAGAGAAAGTGAGAGAGAACTAGACAGAGATAGAGAATTGGCAAAGAGAATAAAAATGATATCGCAAATTTTGGAAAAACAGGCACTCAACACAAGCAGTCACCTAAATAGTCACCGGATACTGTGCCTATAACAACAATGCAACATTATTTGATTTCGATAGGAAAGTACTGTAATTCCAAGCAGCTAATGCCTGATGTTTATACTATAAACACATCTAGTTCAGATGCAGAGCTGAAATATACTATAAATGAGTTAGGATGCAGAGTCACACTAGTTCAGATCAGATGCCTTGCACTTCCAATTCAAAGCTAACCTGTACTAAGATAAGAAACAAATTAATAGGTAATAGCAGTAGCAGAAAAGTATAGGAGGACTTGAGTCGACCCAAGAGATCATAACATCAGCTGTTATTTGGTTCTAGAAATAAAATGACAATTGAAGCAGACAGGGCAATATCCAACAGGAACCTTCCCCACTATTTTTAGCTAGCAATTTCCATTTTGCCATGTAAGGATAAAATGAAGTTGTACAGCAGAACACATGAAGATCACTGCAGTCCGTAGACAGTTCCTTTTTTTTAATCAGTCTGTATACAGTTCCAGGATTACAGCATGTGCCAAGATTAGTAATAAACTGAGGAGGTTACTGTCTGCCAATTCCGGCAATGAGGCCGATGGCCTCCAGCCAAGCACACCACCAAGATGCCAACGAACCCAGACTGGACCAGCCAAATGGGCAGCCCAGAAATACATAGAACCAGTGGTCTGCTCTCAAAAAGAAAAACTGTGTTAGTATTCAGTTGCAAACATATGTGGTCAGAAACAAACAGAAAAGCCTTCCTCGGAAAAGTGAATTATAAAGATGCAAATCACGCTACGCCCATGCTAACAGTAGCTTATTGGAGTAAGCCATCTGTTCACATTCTTTATCTCCAATGGATTCAGATTAGGGAGGTAATCATATTATTTTCATCCTATCATCAATTAGCTGAAAGTAATTGGATAGAAATAACCAGAGTAAAATTCTGATCTCTAGTTGCAAATTCTAAGGTTTGTCACTCTGCAATGCATCACAATTCATACTCTGGAACTACAGTTGTAAAGCAACTACAAGAATATCACGGAAAATATTTTGTTTCGGACACTGTAAAAATCGAAGTAGCTCAGGGGTGCAACAAATCATACTTCGATGAGCACTGCAGCCTAAGTACAATCACAACAACCTATACTGCAGCTACAAAATGGCAGAATACAAGTACTGTGACATCATAACAGATTGAGGAATTAACAGCAAATCGAATTCCATGCTAGTTTGTTATCACTTCATTTCATACTAAGATGGCATAAATACAAAACACTGTTTGCTCTCCATTTAGTAAACGAAAAGATAACACAGAATATGACAGCCACAACCCGAAATCCCTCAAATCCAACGCAAATCCAACAGAAATCTCCAAATCTCCATCCATCAGGCAACATATGACGCAAACTTCAGATCAAGGGAGAAAAGCGACGAACGCAGGTACCTCCAGAGCTCTAGCAATGGCAGATGAGGAGCGAGCAACCAATTCGGTGAGGGGGAGGCCACGCACAGAGACGCCGACAGAAACAAGGGGAGCAAGCGCCGAACACACAAGGACCTCCTGAGCTCTGGCAATGGCAGACGACACCGAGCAACCGAATCGGTGAGGAGGAAGCGATGCGCAGAGATGGGGCGTGGCGAAGTGGCGAGGTCGCTTCTCGAATCGCCTCTGTGGGCAGGAGAGCGTCGGAGGGGAGAATACGATGGGGAAATAAGACAGCTAGAAACGGATAGGCGCGATTCCTGATTTGAAACAGTAACGTTTAGAGTGGGCCCGGCAAAATCAGCGTCACAAGGCAAATGGGCACGACCAGACGTCGATTCTTCGTCCAGCGGACAGGAAATTCATGTGCCAACAGGAAATTATAGCATTTCTGTTCACAAAACATCGTTTAGCACATGTGCCTCACCTAGCCAAGGTCCGAACTACGAAGGGGGCTCCAACAGTCCAACTCGACGCCGGATCCGAACCTGAATTTGCTGCCGCGGTTGCTCTCTCAACGAACCCATCCACCTCGCATCTCCGGCATGCCGCGCGCCCCGCGCCGGCAGTCCGGCGAGGCGCGCCGGGGCGCCTACAAGTCGCGCGTCGACTTCAGCCGCTCGCGCCGCCGCCGCGAGGACGACCTCCTCGCCCTCCGCCGCCTCGACCGCGACGCGGGGCTCTTCAAGCGTCGCCGCGACGAGCCCGCTCCCACTGTGCCTGCCTCCGATCCGGCTCCTGCACCCGCCGAAGCAGCCCCACCCGCAGGCAACACCCGTCCGACACTCCCTCCCTCCTCGCCGCCCGACGTAGCGGCTCCCCGTAATGCCGCCGAGTCAGAGGTGCGTGCCTTGCCTAGGGTTCAATAAACTTATTCGAGTGTTTTAAAAGTTCGATAAAGCCAAATGTCATCTTGAACTGAGTGAAACCAATGCAATTCTCCTGTGTAACTTGTGAATCATGCCATGCTATCATAAATCCACGAGGCTTAGAATCCAAAAATTCAAATTCAGCATGATGAATCTAGTTTGAAGCATAAACATTCAAAATTTACTGAAGCCCGTGATTAATGTGCCGAAGGAAGTTCTGAAAATAATTAGATGTCTACCGTGCCCTTTTCTCCACCAAAACACTATTTACACTACCTTCTCAGTGGGTGAACCCAACAGATAGATGTGGGAAAGTTATATTGAAAACATGGACCAATCTGATACCATGTTTCTTGTATGGCTTGGGAAATGGCTTATGGTAGCTTATAAGGAATCTGATGTTTTGGTATTTCAAAGTTTAAGAAAAACATGATGCCTTCATTCAGTAGTTTCATTCATGTACTTCTTGTGTTTCTTTTCAAATTTCGTTAGTTTGTCTTTTGTATCCAGTTAGCTTGAAGGCCTGGCAGAGCTGGTCGACAAACTATGTTCAGATGACACCACCAGTCAGCTCGAAGCCACAGTCCAGTTCAGGAAACTTCTTTCAGATGGTACTTGACATGTTTAATGCGAGATACAGCTCCTTTTATATTGTATTGTATGTTTTTCTGACCTTAGCTCTGTCTGTAGAGAAGAACTCAACTGTGATAAAAATCATCCGAGCGGATGTCCTGCCCAGATTTGCTGAGTTTCTTTCAAGACATGGGCTTCCCCAGCTCCAAGTATGTTCCTTGCTTTTATCCCCCTCATTTCCTCTTTTCTTTTATTTTCTTGTGTAGTTAACCTCGTGTCCTTTTTGCAGATGGAGGCTGCATGGGTTCTTACCAACATAGCTGCATCTGATTATACACTGCTGGTTGCAGAATGCGGTGCTGTTCCAAGGTTGGTGGAACTATTAGGATCACCAAATGCGAATATCAGGCATCAGGTGAAGCAGTTATATTGAATATTGATCAATATTTCTGTTTGTAATGGTTTAGTATGTGATATCGTGGGCTCTGACATGTTAAGCAGGCTATCTGGTGTCTTGGGAATATAGCTGCTGACTTGCCTAGCTGCAGAGACATTCTCTTTGATCATGGTGCTCTTACGCCTCTACTTTCTCAATTTAGAGAAGACATGAAGATTCCAGTTCTGAGAACTGCTACGTGGGCCCTTTCAAATCTTTGTTTTGGAAAATTGCCAGCCGAAGTGCAAGTAGGCTTTTGTTACTGCTATCTTTGTTCCTTCTTTTTTCTTCAATTTGTGAACAAAGCCTTTAAGTGCAAGTAGCCTGAACCTTGATTGCTTCTGCTGGGTTTCAACTCTAGCCTACCCCAACTTGTTTGGGACTTAAAGGCTTTGTTGTTGTTGTTTTTGTTGTGAAGAAAGGGTTTGCTGATAATCTGCTTTGACTGGGCACTGTAGGTGAAACCAATACTAGAAATTATCAGCCAGCTTATTTATTCTGCTGACGAGAAGATACTGGCAGATGCATGCTGGACTGTTTACTACATATGTGGCGGTAAAGGTGATGCTATCCAAGATGTATTAGATGCTGGGGTCTGCCCTCAACTTGTAAATCTTTTGATGTAAGTTGTCTGATTCATTTTTCCTAGTGTAGTGTACATATTATAAGGCTACTTGGTAGTCCTTATAGCTAATTGGGCTTCTTCTCATGATTTTAGGCATGCATCAGCTAATGTTCTTCTCCCTGTCATTTTGGCACTCGCAAGAATTTCTGCGGGAGATGATAAGCAAGTTGAGGTAGCTTTATAGCTATGCATTCTTTGTGCCCTCGTCCTTTACTTTACTGATGCAGATTCCCAGAGATCTGCAGTTACTAGAATGTAGAATGTAATGGCCAAAGAACTGAGTATGGAGATGCTGGTTGCTGTCAGTAATAATGCTTTGGTCTTTTTAAGACCCAAAATCATATATCCTGGTTTGCAGTAACATTTTATTGCCACAATTGCAGCTATTATTACACTACTAAAATTCTATGCCTCATGTGATAACCCCAATAAACCTCATCGGCTATCATCACAACTGCAACTATGCTAACAGTACCCTTTTTTTTTACATTGGGTGCCTTTTTCATACTTTCCAAGTTCATATCATGATCGCCTTCTGTATTGTCCTTGGTCCGATGAACTCTTGGAGGGGCTCTGCAAGCCTTCACTGCAAAATACTCATGCATCTGCAATTTCTGTTAAAGGGGAACATAAAATAAAAGTTTTCACATCTGTCAAAAAGTTTTTATACTTACTCTAACACAGTGAATTAGTTCTACATTCTGCTTTGATTTTCCCCCCCTAACCTCTGAATTGCAACGAAACAATATTTTGCAGGTCTTAGTAGAGAATGGCATTCTCAATTGCTTAGCGCAGTTGCTAGCACGTAATTACCCAAAGAACATCAAGAAACAAGCGTGTCTAATTGTTTCTAACATTGCTGCTGGTAGCAAGGATCAGATTCAGGTAGTATATTCCGGATCTTGTTCGTTCCCTATGTAAAAATGCTTTTTGTGCCATCAAATGGACGTGCCTGAATATGTCCTACCTGCACGTACATATGTTGCATCATCATGCTTCTCCCATGTTTACTGAATCATGTACGAATTACCTCACTTTTATTGGCTCTTGATTCTTCCGACAGGTAGTAATTGATGCAGACATTATAACCCCTCTCATTGTCTTGCTAAGGACGTCAGAGACAGATATTAAAAAAGAGGCTGCTTGGGCTATATCAAATGTTGCATCTAGTGGTTCAAGTGATCAAATTCAGTACGTTCTGCCCTGTGGTCATCTGAATCTTTCTTCAGTGTTTAGGCACATGGAGCTGAACATGGTTGTCTGTAATGACTGGCTACCGTTTCGATGCAGGTATTTGGTCAGCCGGGGATGTTTAGAGCCCCTCTGCAGTGCCCTCACCTACAGCGATCCTGACCTTGTATATACGTGCCTTGAAGCTCTTGAGAACATACTCCAGGCAGGTGAGGTGGGGAAGAAGGGTGAGGAATCAGGGACGAACCCATATGCCGAGTTTATTCTAGAGTGCGGAGGTCTGGAGAAACTAGAGGATCTGCAGGATGTCGACAGCGACAGAATCTTCGAGCTAGTCATGAAGCTGCTGCAGAGCTACTGGGAGGAAGAAGTGAGCGAGAGTGATGGTCCGAACATCCCAGGTTCAAATGACTCGTCAGATACCGTGGAAGCAGCATCTGAAGATGCTGCGCAGCCACCGGTACCGCCGCCCTCCGGTGCAGATGAAGCCTGAGTGATGGCAGTTATTGTATTGCATGTGTAGTTCAGGAGACAAGGCCTTGTTCCTTTTCTTAGTGGCATATAGTATGATAACTACTATAATCAGGTCGATGTAGAGAGGAATACGTGAAAGTCAGGTAGTTATGTGCAGAATTTTCGCATCACGTTTCTGTAGGCGACATTGGGACATTTTGACTAGACAGAGATTTCGAATGGAGAATTTGGGCCATGAGAAGAGAGGTTTAATCTTAGAAGGCTGGCTCGTGTAATGTAATAGGACACTCTAGTTGAAAAGAAAATTTTTTGGTGCGTGCTGCTGAAAGGTTGAAGATTTGGTCCATGTTTCCGTTGATTGGGCTGGCTGTAGAATGGTGCTGCTTCGCTGTACTGATGAATCTTCACCCAGATTTGCCTCGTTGCCCTTGCAATTTCTTTGTTGGTGCCCAGTTGCCCACTGCTCTTCACCGTCCGAACCTGCCAAAAAAAAAAAGTGGGATCTGGAATGGCTGCTGGTGGTGGTGGCAAATGGCAAAGAGGTTTTGGACTTTGGAGAAGCATGTCATGGATGACCAGGATGGATACATACTCACGTCACCTACCGTAGTATCTATCCATCCATGTATTCATCTCCTCTGAAACTGAAATGTCACGGAGAGATATATACATGGTTCGGGTTGTGCCATGGATTGATTGATACACGTTCAGATTCACAAACAAAGCATGGATGAATGGATATATGTTTCGTTGGCAAGCAAGAGCAAGAATATAATCTGATATATTTTGGAGTGTTGTCTCGAAGACGTACTTAGTGGCTTGAGGTGAGCACGAGACGACCGGAACTCCTGCCGGCCGGCCGGGCCTGCACGCGCCGAGGCGTGCTTGGACTCTCTGTTTGTAGTTGTGTGTTTTCCGTGCGTGATGGCATGCAAGAGATGGATGTGCCACAACCAGCACAGCCACCATGCAAGTTGCTGGATGCAGTGTCCACGTCGCAGACCTCGATCTCTGCACTGCGTTGCGTTGGACATTTGGACGGCGGCTAACTGGTGGTAGACGTGCAGGGTGGAGCTCTTTCCTGCTCCTTTTTGCGCTTTTCCTTGCTTGATGACTTGCATTGTTGGCTGCGCTTTTCGCAGCGATTTGTGGCGGAGACAATCTTGATGGTCGCTGGGCACTGCCTCAGCTCCATCCCCATCTCCATGCCGCCTTGAATATTATCGAATACACCTCAATCCACATGTGATGGAGTGGATTGTGGTGAAATTTAATTTAAGTTCTACTTCAATCCACCTGGATTGATGCGAATCCAACTACATCTGAACAAGGCTGAGGGGATGACGCTATACTCTAATACTCCATCTATCGAGGAAACACAAGTTCAGAATTCAGACATGTGGCGGCGAGAGGAGATCGAGATGCATGATCGGATCGGAGAAGCTAGCTAGCTAGCACTGCAATTCTCTGGTAGCCTCCGGATACTCCGGATAAAAGATGCATGTATGGCGTGCGTGATATGTAGACTTGAGCCTAGCTCGTTGGTCGTCTTGCATTGGTCCCCAGAATCATGTAGTCCACTGTTGCAGGCGATAAGGATGAGATCAGATCAGATCATGACCAGGCGACCAAATTAACCAGACAAACAAGTCGTCTCACTTTGTTGCATACTTGCATCGTAAATTATATTAGCTATATATTCCATATTGTAAAGTTAAGCAAGGTAAGTTAGCACGTACAGTACAGATGGATGCTGATGCAAGTCATGCACAACACAATAGCAGAGGATTATTGGATCCGTGGTCAGTGTGAAGCCCGTACAAGACATACATGCTGTATCGCCGTGCTGTGCTGTCAGTCAGTGTGAAGGGATGAGCCTCGGAGGTACAGGTACTCGGACTCCTAGTCCCAGTAGAAAAAGGTGACGGGAACGGGATCGGCGCATGAACGCGTCGTGCGCGCGCGGGCACGCGGCGCGTTCACAAGTCAAGTCGCCCTCACGTGCTGCTGATGATCGATGCGTCCGGAGGGCCGTGGGCCCGTGGCATCGACCCCTCGCGTTCGCAGTCACTGTTGCCGAGCACACAAAAACACATTCACCGTCGTCGAGACGGCTTAATTAGGAGATAGTAAGGAGATGTCAATTGTTAATGGGTAAACCTTGGTAGGCTAGCTGATGATGCTCGGCAAAGCGATTTGGAGGACGCGGTCTCACTCGATAAAATCTAAGGGCATGTTTGATACCATGGCTATTGTTAGCTAGCTAATTTTTAGTTTAATAAATTAGCTCCAGTGCATCTAAATCAGGAGCGAAGCCAGACCAAAGTGGCGCTGAGGTCAATCCTAATACAAGCTCGGGTCTTTGCCTTGGATAAACAGTACAGTACATTAGTTCTCATTGAGTCTGCAGAAATTCATTGACCCCAACAGCAAAGCCTAGCTTCGTCTCTGATAGGTAGTCTAATTTATTAGAAGTCTTCAACTAATTGTTAGCCAACCGTAATTAATTTAGACTAATTTTTAGCCCTAACTAGTAACTAGAAATCTGTATCGTATCTAAACAAGCTCTAAATATACATGCGACGGATTTACCGTGTTCAGCCAACCCCCCGTCGCCGCTAGGATAAATGCTCTGCGTCTAGGACGAGCCGGGCCGAGGCTTATTAGGCCAATTCTTGTTCTCATCTCTGAAAACATATGGGGGGAGAGAGGTCCCCTCTGTAAGGCATTGTGAAGGGTCGAGATGGCGGACTAGAGAGGAGGTGAATAGTCTTTTCTAAAATTAATCGCGTCGGCTAACCGAAATAAGTGCGGAATTATAACTATCGGTCTAGCCAAGACTACACCCCTCTATCTATGTTCTCTAGCACCTTCCAAAGATACTAATCAAGCAACAAAGGTGCCGGGCTAGCTAGAGCTCACCTAACCAATTCTAGGAGCAATGTTACACAAACCTATGCCACTAGTACTTTAAGCAACAAGGGAGCTCTTACACATGCTAGTAAGCAAAAGCACAAAGCTAACTAAGCTCACTAGCAATGCTCAATAACAAGGCAACCAATGCCTAATTAGAGAGCGCAAAAACTTAGCTACACAAACTAAGCAATGTGACTAACAAGGTTACTAAAACCAAATCAGCCACGCAAGGGAGCTACTTCTATGCTACACAAGCAAGAAGGTAATTAGCAAGCTACACAAGCTATCTAATTACAAGAGCAACTACACAAGCTTAATATGTATAAAAGTAATTGCAAGCTTGTGTAACGGGGATGCATACCAACGGGAAGAATAAGGTTGACACGATGATTTTTCTCCCGAGGTTCACGTGTTTGCCAACACGCTAGTCCCCGTTGTGTCGACCGCTCACTTGGTGGTTCGGCGGCTAATTAGCATCACCCGCTAAGCCCGCATGTCGGGCGCCGCAAGAACCTACCCCTTGAGTGAGGGTAGCTCAATGACATGCTTTACTAGAGTTGCTCTTCGCGGCTCCCGCGGGCGCGAGCACAATGCCCCTCACAAGCACTTCTCCGGAGCGCCGCACAAGCTTCTTGCGCGCTTCGACGGAGACCACCACCAAGCCGTCTAGGAGGTGGCAACCTCCAAGAGTAACAAGCACCACCGGCTTGCAACTCGATCACCTAGTGCCACTTGATGCAACCTCACGATGCAATCGCACTAGAATCGCTCACTCACACAATCGGATGATCACTATCAAGTATGTGTGAGATGGAGGGCTCTTAAGCACTCTCAAGCATGGACACAAAGTCCCCCAAGGTGCTCCACTGCAGCCATGGCCAAAGGCCACTTCTATTTATAGCCCCAAGGGCTAAACTAGCCGTTACCCCTTCACTGGGCAAAAATCGGGCCGACTGGACGCTCCGGGCGTGTTGACCGGACGCTGGACCTCAGCGTCCGGTCGCCCGCAGACGGCCACATGTCCCGATTCCAACGGTCACTTGTCCTGACTGGACGCAGCAGCTTCAACTGACCGGACACTGGACCCCAGCGTCCGGTCGTTTCCAGTAAGCTCCCCGAGGCGTATTTCTTCGACCGGACGCGTCTGGTCCACCTTGACCGGATACAGACCAGCGTCCGGTGCAATACCCTCGGTACTGTGCAGACCCGTCAGCTCGACCGGACGCATGCTGCCAGCATCCGGTGCTTTCAGACCCAGCGTCCGGTCAGTTGACCGATGCCAGCGTCTTCGCGATCAACTCGTTTTTACTTCTAACTTTTTCACCCTTGCTCCAATGTGCTAACCACAAGAATTTGCATCCTGCGTAATAGAATATAGTCATTCCATTTTCCTGAAAGCGCCGAATCCCAAACCCATCTCAACCCTGCAAACACCACCTTCTTTGTAAATGTGCCAACACCACCAAGTGTACACCACCATGTGTATGTGTGTTAGCTTTTCACAATCATTTTCCAAAGGATATTAGCCACTCAACTTGCCACGCCACTCGATCCTAGCGACGATGCAAAGATAGATCACTCGAGTGGCACTAGATGACCGATATGCAAACAAGTTTGCCCCTCTTGATAGTACGGCCATCTATCCTAAACCCGGTCATAAACTTCTCTATACACCTATGACCGATGAAATGAAATGCCCTAGGTTATACCTTTGCCTTGCGCATTCCATTCCATCTCCTACAATGTCGATGCAACACATGCACCAACACGATCAACAATGATATGATCCACTTCATATCATCACGTGATCATATTGATTCATCGATCTTGACATTACTTGCTCTTCACCGTTGCCATCGTCCATCGGCACCAAGTCTTGCTCAAGCTTCACCGCCACGCGGTCCATCACTCTAAAGCCTTCGACTTGCCCTTCATGCTTACAACCGGTCCATCAAGCCAAGTCTTGTCTTGATCTTCTCCACCTTAATCACATGACTCAATGTCATGTTTCATGTGCATTTAAGCTCCTTCATCATCACATGTGTGAGCTTTGCAACATCTCCAAGCCATTTTCACCTTCATGGCATATGTTGCTCACACACATGTACCTGTGGACTAATCACCTGTGTATCTCACATAAACACAATTAGTCCACCTAGGTTGTCACTCAATTACCAAAACCAAACAAGGACCTTTCAATCTCCCCCTTTTTGGTAATTGATGACAACTCTACAAAGATATATAAATTAAGCTCTTTTGGATTCATGTTGCTTGCCCAAGCAATTTTACCATGTGAAAATGATTTTGGACAAGTACCACGAACCTGAAATGGTAGTATTAGCTCCCCCTACATATGTGCTAGAGTATTTGACTTTGAGTTTGCACATATGCATAGATTAAAAATGTGGGAGAGTAAATACTACAAAATGATGCTAAGGTGTATAGAATAAACCTTTGAAGCGTGTACCAATCGGACTTGCACCTTTAAGTTCATCCTTAGCACCATGGTTAGCTAGACATCACTTGGAAATAAAAGCACTAGATACCTTGTGAGATCAACATTAAAAGCAAGGTACTAGCATTACTTGAAAAGCATACCAAGTGTCTAGCTATCATCCTATGCATGCTAGTTATCAAATCATCATTCAAGTTCTATAACTAGCATACACCACATAAGCATGCATATTGAATTTGAAAGTTTATGCAATGCAAGCAAGCACATGAATATGCACATATCAAATGCAATCAATCAAAGTTCATGAGCTTGCTTCCCCTACTTGTGTGCTTCTCTTGTCCAAGAATTTTGATCCTTCTCTTTTCTCCAATGTTGCTCCCTCTTTGTCCATGTCCATGAGCTTGCTTCCCCTACTTGTGTGCTTCTCTTGTCCACAAATTTTGATCCTTCTCTTTTCTCCAATGTTGCTCCCTCTTTGTCCATGTCTAACCTCTCATCTCCCCCATTGTACAATCTCTCCCACATTCAATCAAGCTTTCATATCTTTGTACAATCTCTCCCCCTTTATCATCAATTTCCATAAAAGGTGTGCTTCTCATTGATGCAAATGTATGCATTTTGGGGTAGATGGTTGAGGCTTGAATCTTGTATTTTTGATGGACATCACTTGTTGGTTGGAATGACACCACTTATAACTTATACCACTTGTATCTTGTGTAGGGCTTCTTGAGATACCACATGTAGGATCTTTGATCTTGATACCAATTTGTGTGACACCTCCCCCTATGTGATAGCATGGGTCATCTATTTGATACACTTGAACTTTTGTAGTTGAGGGATGCATTCTTCATTTGATGATCATTTAAAGTTGAGGATCACTTGTGGAACCATCGTCTACTATGTATAGATACCACTTGTAGGAAGTGAATACCATTTAAAAGAATCTTCTAGTATGGAACCACTTGTTTGATTTATCAATAAAGACCATTTCTTGAACATTTGCTATCTTCATGAGTACCACTTATAGGATATCACTTGTGAGTTGAAACATACAAACTAGATATCCATTTGTATTGTTGTCTTGTGCTTGTACTCTTATCACTATCATGAGCTTCTATGATTGACCTGAACTAAATTGTTTTGCCTAAGCTTCCAAGTCTGGTTTAAACCAATGACAAGCTTCTTCACACCTCTTGCAAGGGTTATCTTTCCAATGTTGTACTTGTCACTTGTTAGCAATCCAAATTAAGTCAAGTACTTGGGTTCACTAGCTCATGAGCTAATTCATGTACTAACCACTAGATCAAGCAATCATTTAAACAATAGTGGTAGGCTATGAATTTAAATATTTCATTTGTTATGCATGATCCTATGAAGCATGTACTATATGCACTAACCGCACACTAGTAAGGGATGAAATGATCATGCACATTACAATGATACCTTTGCTATATTGGAGTAGAGGATAGTCACATAGATTCCAATTCATTACTCCAATAGCAATGTGAAGTCTAATTATAAGCTTGGTGAAGACCAATAGATACCGTTTTGAATTCCATTCTTCACCCATATGAAATGAATACCACTTATGATCAAGTGCATTTTCTTGTTGTGGTTGACTTGCTTTATCTTTTGATCTTTGCTTACATGAGAGTATCAATTTGTGAATACCACTTGAAATATCATGACTAGCTCTCTTTTGGGTGTTGCTTGCTTTTCTTGATCAACCCTTTTGATTTCTTCAACTAAGCATCTCAAATGTTCCTCAGATCACCACTTCCATATTAGCCTTCCAAGTACCACACTTGGTTTACCTACATATAGGCGGCAAGCCCCTACACTAGGGAGAAGTGACCTCTCTCCAAGAACCATTATTAACACTCACTTGAAATAACTTGATTGATTGATCCAAGTGATGGACTTAACTTGATGAGTAACCTTGATTCCTTCTTTAAGTCATTTTCTTTCTTCTTGTTTAAGTCCTTTTCTTTCTACCAAATGATCTCCAATCACAACTTGAACTTAAACTTCATCTTCATCTTGAGTTTGATCTTGATCTTCTAATTTGAGTACCAAAAGTGTGCAAAGTACACTCCTCAATCAGATGGCCTTGTACTCTTTGTTTAACATGCTTCTAGATCATCTCAAAACCAAACTTAGGTACCTTAATCACTTATAAACATGTTTTCAACTTGAGGACCTTTCAATCAAAGTGACTCTAGATCAATCCAATACTTGTCACTTTTCTAGCAGATTCTGTACTCTCCAAAGAAGTAAGCATATCTCTCGAAGTACAAATCCAAATACCACAAAATTTTGGTGGAGATGAGCTTCACTAAGTTATATAGCAGCCATAAAAATTTTAGCTTCATTTGATCTCATATGAACTGCCAAATTTTAATTCTTCCACCACTGCTACATGCTGAAACTGCTGCACTATAGCTGATAAGAACCACTCCAAAACTGAGGCATTCCTTATCCAATTTCCATGAAATTTCTACAGCATCTTATACCATAAGTCTAGAGCATGTATACCAATTTTCAAGCCAATCCAATAAGTTTTGATTTCTCAAATATTGCTAATATCACAACTAGCTCAGATTTTGCAATATAGGACAGATTTCAACAATTGAGCTATACTTCATCAAATATGAATCAAACTTAATACTAACTTATTTGAATACTTCCATAAGACATATATCCATTCAAACCACTTACTAAAAGTCATCTTATGAATTTATCCAACACAAATCAATTCAAACTTGATTACTAATCAATTATCCATTCAATCATCTTATAGCAAGCAACTTTGCATATTTATCCAATTCAATCAACTTATATGCATTCAAATAAAATGATCAACAAGAGATATACCTTGGTTAGCTCATGATCATCCAACTAGGCAAGCTTTAACTTAATTATTTGCAAGTCATCAAATATATCCAATGAATCACCAACAACTTGAAATTTACACTTGTATGTTGTAGCACGTTTGGACTTCATTCAATTTGTCATGGCATTGGGATAATGATCATCACTTAGCAATACTTGGCTCGACTACATGATCAACAAGATGAATATCATTTGAACCAAGCCTTCAATGCCGATGGTACCTACAATCAATCATCCACTTTTTTATGGTACCCAAATAAGTTTGGGTTCTCTCAAGTTAGGAGCAACATACTTAGGCAACACCTTAGTATGAGTAGCGGGATATTTTGCAATTGCAACCAATGAGGTACCATTACCATTCTTTCTAAGCATATCATGATCATCAATTGAAATAGGCTTAGATATTTTACCTAGGGGACATGAATGTGCCATGTGTCCCCTTTCCCGGCATGAGTAGCACTTTCTCTTTGATTGAGCCTTCTCTTCCTTGCTCATGTGGTGCTTCTCATTGCCTTGCCTCTTATGGATTGCTTGAGCCTTCTTCTCAAGCTTGTTAGGACACTTAGAGGCAAAGTGTCCCGTACTTCCACACTTGAAGCACTTGATGTGAGCATAGACTTTCTTCTCATCTTCATTCTTGCTCATCATCTTGGCATCTTGAGTTTGCATTGGATGCCTTGCCTTTCCACCCCTTCTTGTTTTCTTCTTCTTTATCATCAAATTACCACCATCTTCATGGTTGATCTTGATTTGAACTTGGGGTGTCTTCTCTTGCTCAACTTGTGGCTTTGGTTGAGGCTTCACTTGTTCCTTCACCAATTGCTTGGTTGGGCACACTGAGGTAAGATGACCCCAAGTGCGGCACTTGAAGCACTTGACATGCTTAAGCCTCTCTTCTTCTTTTAGCTTCTTGAGCTTCTTGATGTTAGGGAAACCATTTGCAAAGTGTCCCGCTTTATGACACCGGAAGCACATGGTATGAGAGAGCTTTATTTATTGTAGCTTCTTCATCTTTCTTTCTCTCTTCATTTCGCCCTTTGTCATCTTCTTCTTGAAGCCAAGGCCATACTTGTCACCATAATTTCTTTGAATCTTCAACATATGCTCAAAGGTAACTTGAGAGTTGTAGCACCTCTCTAACTTGTTGCTCAATTTCTTCACTTCATTTTTGAGCTCATTATTCTCCTTCAAAAGGTTAGTCTCACAAGACATAGAAGTAGAACAAGCATCTATATGTGAAGAGCATGGCATATCTAATAAATCATCACAAGAGATGGATACATGCTTCTTGCCTACATCACAAGGGTTAGCAACATTTTGCAATTTATCATTTGATCCATGTGATGAGCTCTCATTGTTTTTAAGTTTCTTTGTAAATACTTTAATGAGAGAAGCATGTTGTTCTAATAATTCATCATGAGATGCAAGTAGTGTCTCATGATTCAATTTAAGCTCATCAAGTGAAGATTTATATGCATCAAGTAATTTCTTATGATCTTCACAAGAGCTCTTTAGAAATGAGTTTTCATTTTCTAATTTTAATGTTTTAGCTTTCTCATTTTCTAAAGACATGGACATGCTAGCAAGTCTACTAACAAGCTCATCATATGAATCAACATGATCAACCACATCATCATTTAATACCTTGGTGTCACCTTGTGACATGAGACAATGTGGTGTAGTGGATGGGCTTGTAGTAGCATCATCATGGCTTGAGCATGAACCATCATCACCATCAAGTGTGCATGGGGTAGCATCATCACTTGCAACACTTGTGGCATCATCATCAACCTTGTCAAGTGAACTTGTAGTGGATCGATCATCATCATCATCACTTGACCATGAGGTGGAGCAATCTTTCACAATCACCAAATTGTGGTTATGCTCAACACACTCATGCACCTCCTTCTTTGGTTCATCCTCCTTGAATTTTCCATCATCCCATGTGGAGGAGTCACCGTAAAAGGCTTGGAGTGCTAGCCACATTTCATGAGAACTTTCCAAGTCCCACACACGTCTAAAAATATCATCATGTATAGCACATGTTAGATAATAAAGAGCACGATGATCAAGTTGTAAGCAATCCTCTTGCGCTTGGGTGAGGTTATCCTTATCCAAGGCATCATGAGAAAAACCAACAACAATGATCCACCGTAAAAGCTTCTTGCGCGCTTCGACGGAGACCACCACCAAGCCGTCTAGGAGGTGGCAACCACCAAGAGTAACAAGCACCATCGGCTTGCAACTCGATCACCTAGTACCACTCGATGCAACCTCACGATGCAATCGCACTAGAATCGCTCACTCACACAATCGGATGATCGCTATCAAGTATGTGTGAGATGGAGGGCTCCTAAGCACTCTCAAGCATGGACACAAAGTCCCCCAAGGTGCTCCACTGCAGCCATGGCCGAAGGCCACTTCTATTTATAGCCCCAAGGGCTAAACTAGCCGTTACCCCTTCACTGGGCAAAAATCGGGCCGACCGGACGCTCTGGTCGTGTTGACTGGACGCTGGACCTCAGCGTCCGGTCGCCCGCAGACGGCCACGTGTCCCGATTCCAACGGTCACTTGTCCTGACCGGACGTAGCAGCTTCAACTGACTGGACGCTGGACCCCAGCGTCCGATCATTTCCAGTAAGCTCCCCGAGGCGTATTTCTTCGACCGGACGTGTCCGGTCCACCTTGACCGGACACAGACCAGCGTCCGGTGCAATACCCTCGGTACTGTGCAGACCCGTCAGCTCGACTGGACGCATGCTGCCAGCGTCCAGTGCTTTCAGACCCAGCGTCCGGTCAGTTGACCGACGCCAGTGTCTTCGCGATCAACTCGTTTTCACTTCTAACTTTTTCACCCTTGCTCCAATGTGCTAACCACAAGAATTTGCATCCTGCGCAATAGAAAATAGTCATTCCATTTTCTCGAAAGCGCCGAATCCCAAACCCATCTCAACCCTGCAAACACCACCTCCTTTGTAAATGTGCCAACACCACCAAGTGTACACCACCATGTGTATGTGTGTTAGCTTTTCACAATCATTTCTCAAAGGATGTTAGCCACTCAACTTGCCACGCCACTCGATCCTAGCGACGATGCAAAGATAGATCACTCGAGTGGCACTAGATGACCGATATGCAAACAAGTTTGCCCCTCTTGATAGTACGGCCATCTATCCTAAACCCAGTCATAAACTTCTCTACACACTTATGACCGGTGAAATAAAATGCCCTAGGTTATACCTTTGCCTTGCGCATTCCATTCCATCTCCTCCAATGTCGATGCAACACATGCACCAACACGATCAACAATGATATGATCCACTTCATATCATCACGTGATCATATTGGTTCATCGATCTTGACATTACTTGCTCTTCACCGTTGCCATCGTCCATTGGCGCCAAGTCTTGCTCAAGCTTCACCGCCACGCGGTCCATCACTCCAAAGCCTTCGACTTGCCCTTCACGCTTGCAACCGGTCCATCAAGCCAAGTCTTGTCTTGATCTTCTCCACCTTGATCACATGACTCAATGTCATGTCTCATGTGCATTTAAGCTCCTTCATCATCACATGTGTGAGCTTTGCAACATCTCCAAGCTATTTTCGCCTTCATGGCATATGTTGCTCACACACATGTACCTGTGGACTAATCACCTGTGTATCTCACATAAACACAATTAGTCCACCTAGGTTGTCACTCAATTACCAAAACCAAACAAGGACCTTTCACATTGGTCTTTTATGTCCAACGCTATAGTCCCATGCCTGGGTATGCACGCACGTCATAGTATTTACAACATTATTGTTACCCTATCTATACGTACTCTTTTATGCTCCAACCCAATTTGTAAATACCCTCAGGAGTAAAACCGTCCATATTTTTTTTGGGCGAACTCAATGTCTTCGTGACTTCACTTCGCAAGCTTCATGATGGTGCCACGCATCCTCCAACTCATCCTCCTATTCTTTGAGGCCTATGTCGGTTAAATCCACCACATGGGGTTTTGAGGCTAAATCCACCAAACCGTCCATGCATAGTTCACCAAGGTTTGACGCTTTTGTATTTTTTTCTTGGCTTGACAGACACCATCTTCATCATTCCTAACGTAGACGTGTGTTTGACCTCCGCCAAGTACCACGATTTTATCGTACTCCTTGACTTGGCCTATGCCATCTTCATCGTCCTCTTGTCCTTGTGTCTTCTTTGTGCCCAATGCGAGTTGCCCATGGTCCATCCTCGGCCTTTTGGTCCTTCGGTCGTCCAACCTTTTATGGCCACCTTTCACTACCCTCAGTCGTCCATCGCGCACGGATCACTCGCTTGACCTTCTCAACCATCTACCGATCACCTCGGCACATCGAACACCTACACATTTACAAGCCAACACAATGCCACATGGTAACACACCTCTGCTCCACCCATGAACGGGTAAACACTTTTTTCAACACACCTTCTAGAATTCCCGCTGCCTTCATATTTTTCTCAAACCCATTTTTGGCCATCCAACTATTTTGATCATCCAACAAATTTGGCTTCCTTCTTCATTTTTGGCCATCCTTCTAGAAATAGTATTTGGTACTAGTTTCAAAATTTTCTGATTTAAAATAGATTAGTCATGAATTTTTAAAAAAACTGAGCTAGTTTTTGTTAATTCATATTTTTTCGAAGTTAAAATAAATTAGTCATTTAAAAAAAACTGAGGTAGTTTTTGTTATTTTTAGAAAATACAAAACCACCTTCCGAAAAAGGTGGATGTCCAAATTTTTTCAGCTGGTTAAATAATTTGGATTTTAGAGTTGCATGTCAAAAAAACTCAGAATTATTGAATGGCTAAAAATATAATAGACCGATCCCTTCCTCTTTTTTAAATATATTGTTCTTGTTTATCTTCATCACAGAATTATTGTGGCAACATAGCAGTCCCGGGCTGCAAAATGAAGCCAAAATAACATTCGAAAGAAAAAAGCGAGCCAAGATTATAATGCTGATGCGGGAGCAAATGATTAGGATAGATCGTCAGTGACCACTGGCCAGTGTGAAGCCCGTACGTGCAGCGCTGTCGTTAAGTGTGAAGCGCCGGGGAGCCTCGGCCGGAGGCAGAAAAAGGAAAGGTGCTTGCGGCACGCGGGCGCGCATGAGGCGCATTCACAAGTCACCGTCACGGATGTGGTGGTGGTGCTGCTGCTGCTGGTTCTTCCTCCGGCGGACCGTGTCATCGATCGACAGACCTGGCCTGCAATCTGATGTTCTGGGGCGCTGGTGGTCTAGTGCCTGTCGCTGTAGCCCCCCTCCTCTGTTCTGCTTCCGCGTAGTACTAGCTACAGTAAGTATACCATGCATGCCAGAAAAAAGAGTAGAACGAGGTCGATCTCTTCGATCGTGCATATATGAAAGCTACTTTACTTTACTTTACTACCATGCATTCACATGATGCATTTGTTTGCAATGGGTTGGTAATTTGGTATCTTGGGGGAGGTACATGCACTTGCTAGCTGCAGTTAAACAAAAACCATTCCATCATCAGTAGTAGTTCTTACGTAGGAGTAGTTACTAGTACCCACCACAACTACATACTGTTTGTTTTTCTTCTTCTTCCTCAATCCTCAGCCTGCACTAGCTGCAGCCTGCTCTGTTTGGGGAAACGATAATAATGTGGAAAAGAAGCAAGACAGCTGTGTTGGTAACAGATATTGTTAATGTGGAGGCAGTCGGCTAATGCGCTTCGCCATCAAGCAGACTGCAGCAGCACGAAACTTTGGACTCGTTCGATGCAATTTTAATTTTCTTGGATGCATGGTTCGTCTCTTTGTTTCCTATATACTGCAGTAGTATCTGTATCTCGGCGATGGATGCTTTCGTGGATAAAATGCTGCAAGTGCAAGAATATAATGATGGATGCAATCATCAGGCAACCTCCTTCTTGCATGCTCACTTCACTTGCAGTGCATCTGCACTCTGCAGTTGCATTGGGATTTTGATGTCGGCCCTGTTGGCCCACGGGATCACCGGCTCAGGCGAGTGAACCACTCCACCGATCTTATCGAGCATCCGCTAGTGTTGTCGAGCACCCACTAGCCGTGCCGACCACGAATGAGCGTTGTCCGTCCCACACACTATGGCTGGAGCTAGAAGAAGAAGGGAGAACAGAGCAAGCACGCACAATACAAGACACCAGCGTTGGCCGAAGCCCTGTCTGTGAGATGGCAAATCTAAACTCTCTTTACTGAGTTGCCGTGATAGTCTATTTATACAACTATATCCATCTAGTCTCAGTACAGCCGCCCTGCTGCAACAGTGACTAGATAACATACAGGGTTTACTCTGGACCGGCCACTGCATGTGCCTACAGTGCTGCAGGTGAGCCATGCGGCGCCTGCACCTGCAGCGGCTACAGTATCACTGTAGATGGCCTTTTCGACGCCGCCTTCCCTTGTTATGTTCACACAAGGTAACAGTAGATTAGCTAACAATCTTTTCCTAATCCTACTGCTAACCCTTGTATCCCTACATGCCGATCATCTCCTTCAGCTCCGTGAGTCGAAGTCATCCGAGCGGCTTGGTGAGGACGTCCGCGAGTTGCCGACCAGTTTCGACGAACTCGATGACGATCTACCCTCCATCAACGCAGTCCCTGAGGAAGTGGAACTTCACGTCGATGTGTTTAATCCGGTCGTGCAGAACCAGATTCTTCGCGAGGGCGATGGCGGACTGGTTGTCCACCATCAGTGCTGGTGGGTGAGCTTCCACACTGGTCAGCTCGCCCAGCAGCCGACGTAGCCACACAACTTGGCACGCCGTTGTGGCCGCCGCTACGTACTCTGTCTCGCACGTAGATAGTGCCACCACCTTTTGTTTCAGCGACAGCCATGAGATTGGGGTCGACCCGAGGAAGACGAGCACGCCAGAGGTGCTCTGTCGCCCATCGATGTCCCCTGCCATGTCTGCATCGCTGAACACCGTGAGCTGTAGCCTACTTCCGCCGGTCTTTGAGAAGATGATCCCATGATTCACCGTCCCCTTAACATAGCGCAGTAGCCGCTTCATCACAGTCCAGTGATCCTATCTGGGATCCTCTATGAAGCGACTGACGTAGCCCACGGCGAACGCAATGTCCGACCTCGTGTGGACTAGGTAGCGCAGACCGCCGATGATGCTCCGGTTGAGTGTTGCATCCACCTTCGCCGCGGTACTGGCCTTCATCAGCTTCAGCCGCTCCTCCATCGGAGTCACACATGGCTTGCACTCCACCATGCCGCTCCTCTCCAACAGCTTGGAGGCATACGTGCTCTGACCGAGCGTGATTTCCTCCTTCCCCTATCTCACCTCGATGCCGAGGTAGTAGGAGAGTGCGCCGAGATCGCTCATTCGAAAACGAGCCGACATCTCACGCTTGAAGCTGTTGATGTCCTTCGTGCGCGCGCCGGTGACAATCAAGTCGTCCACATACACGCCGGCGACGAGCTCCTCCTTCCCCCATCGCCGCGTGTAGAGCACGTGCTCGGTTGCGCACCGTTGAAACCCAAACTCGCCCAGCGTGGCGTCAAGCTTGGCGTTCCATGCTCGGAGGGCCTGCCATAGCCCATAGAGCACCTTGCGCAGTCGGAGCACCCTGTGCTCCTCTCACTTGACGGCGAAACCTGGAGGTTGCCTGACGAAGACCGTTTCCGCCAGTTCGCCATTGAGGAAGGCCGGTTTAACATCAAAGTGATGGACGTGACAGTCCTTTGCTGCTGCCAAGGCAAGTAGCAAACGGATCGACTCCATGCACGCTACTAGTGCAAAGACCTCCTCGAAGTCGATGCCCTCGCGCTGAACAAAGCCTCGGGCGACGAGGCGCGCCTTGTGCTTGACAATGGCGCCGAGCTCATCCCTTTTGACCTTGTACACCCACTTCAGGCTGATCGAACGGCATCCTGGAGGTGGATCGACGAGCTGCCAAGTCTCATTTTTCCTCGATCGCCTTCATCTCCTCCAGCATCGCCCGTCACCAGTTTTCATCACGCTCGGCTAGCGCGAACGTGGATGGTTCCTCTGCACTGACGAGTAGTAGCTCTGCGTCGTTGAGCAGCCTGCCCGCTAGACCTGAGGGACCTGTGCCACCGACGATGTCGTCCAGCCTGTGGAACCGCACCTCCTCACCTTCGTGGAAGGCATCCACGAACTCAGTGATGTCACTTGGAGGTGAGACAAACTCGATCGGCGTCAATGGAGTTTCCTGTTCTGCCAGAGTGCTTGGCACAGCACCTTGAGTGCTTGGCGCTACTTCTGGACTGCTCGTCGTAACTCCTGCAGTGTTCGGCCACACTGTAGGAGTGTTCAGCCTCAGTCTTGGAGTGGTCGGCACCACTGCAAGACGTCTTGGCTCCGCCACGAGAGTGCTCGGTACCCATCCTGGAGTGGTCGCCACCACTGTAGAATCTCCTGGCACCACTCCTGGCGTGCTCGGCATCCCTCCAAGAGTGCTCGACCCTCCTCCTGGAGTGCTCGACATCCCTCCCGAAGTGCTCGACACTGCCCCAGGAGTGCTCGGTTCTACCACCGAAGTGTTGGCACTCCTCCCGGAGTGCTCGGCACCTCTTCCCCAGCATCTCCACCACCATGGATGACCAAGTGCTCGACAACAAAGGTGCTGGTGAAGCTGTCAGCTTCCCCTTTGCTCGGATTGCTCTAGTCCCAAGCCGCCTCCTCGTCGAACACAACGTCGCGCGAGACAAGCACTTTGTCTCCTCGTGGGTCGTAGAGCCGGTATGCCTTGGTACCCTCCGCGTAGCCTAGGAACACCATCAGTGTGCTCCTGTCCTCCAGCTTGGTGAGGTTTGGCTTCGTCTTCCTGACGTGGTCGATGCAGCCGAATGTCCAGAGAAAGGATACGCTCGGCTTGCGTCCATACCAAGCTTCGAACGGCGTCTTGCCCGTTAGGGCCTTGGTAGGAGCGCGGTTGAGGATGAACACAGCCGTGGTCACCGCCTCTCCCCAGAATCTTGCCGGCATGCCTTTGGCCTTCATCATGGATCGGGCCATGCCGACCATCGTCTGGTATCGCCTCTCCATCACGCTATTCTGTTGTGGCGAGTACGGCGCAGTGTGGTGTTGCCCCACACTCTGATCCGCGTAGTACGCAGCGAACTCCACCAAAGTGAATTCGTCGCCGCGATCAGTCCTCAGCACGCGGAGCTTCTTGCCGCTCTCGGCCTCCGCGCGCGTCTTGAACTTCTTTATCGCCGCCGCTGCTTCATCCTTGCTCGTCAGGAGTTGCAGCCACATGTAGCAACTGCAATCATCCACGAGCAGGAGGAAGTACCGTCGACCACCGTTTGTAGCAGGCGTGATCGACCCGCAGAGGTCACCGTGGACGAGCTCGAGTGCGTCCTTCGCGCGATACTTGGCCACCTTCGAGAAAGGTAGCCTCCTCTACTTCTCGGCTAGGCAGCTATCACATAACTCGCCTCCGTGCTTGATGTTGGGTAGCCCTCAAACCATCTTCTCCAGCCGACCAAGCGCGTCGAAGCTGAGATGTCCGAACCGGACATGCCACATCCATGGTTCCTCAGAGTGCCTTGCCGCTAGGCACACCGGTTGCTCTACCTTCAGGTCGAGCAGGTACAACCGATTCAGAGACCTCTTCACCTTGGCGAGAAGTCGCTGTTCTCGGTCCCTGATCCTAAGGACTCCGTCCTTGATCAGTACCTCGCTACTGCGCTCATTCAGCTGACCAATGCTGATGATGCTTGAACGCAGCTGCGGGATGTAATATACATCCGTTAGCGCACGGTGCTCTCCGTTCTGGCACCTGAAGATGATGGTGTCGCGCCCTTGGATAGCCACCCTTGAGCCATCACCAAACTTCACCGTACCGGTAACATCGTCGTCGAGCTCGGAGAAGGAAGCCTTGGAGCCCGTCGTGTGGTTACTGGCACCAGAGTCCAGATACCACCGTTGCTCCTGGTCGGCGTCCACACGTCCGAGGTGAACTTAGGCGCGTGGTTCATCGAGGTTGACGGTCTTCAGGGCCTTTCCTGGTCCTTCCACCATCTTTGCCTCTTCCCTCTCCTCGGCCACGATTGTTAGTTAATCTACTGTTACCTTGTGTGAACACAGTAAAGGAAGGCGTCGCCGAAAAGGCCCTCTGCTGTGATACTGTAGCCGCTGCAGGTGCAGGCGCCGCATGGCTCACCTGCAGCACTGTAGGCACATGCAGTGGCCGGCGCAGAGTCAGCCCTGTATGTTATCTAGTCACTGTTGCAGCAGGGCAGTTGTACTGAGACTAGATGAATAGAGTTGTATAAATAGACTACCACGGCAACTCAGTAAAGAGAGTTCAGATTTGCCATCTCACAGACAGGGCTTCGGCCAACGCTGGTGTCTATTGTGCGTGCTTGCTCTGTTCTTCCTTCTTCTTCTAGCTCCAGACATAGTGTGTGGGGACGGACAACGCTTATTCGTGGTCGGCACGGCTAATGGGTGCTCGACAACACTAGCGGGTGCTCGGCAAGATCAACGGAGTGATTCACTCACCTGAACCGGTGATCCTGTATACCAACAGGCCCAGCCACCACGAAACCCGCGAGGGAAATGGGGAATCGATGCTCGATCGATGCCTGCCTGCCATGGCTGCTGCGCTGGCTCGCTTTCCTCAGGTGACTCCGGCTGGTCTCGTTGTCTCCATCCACCGATGGGTCCGTCGCCGTCGCCGTCGCCGGAGCACCGGCACTAGCAGCAGTGAGAATGCGTGTGAGAATTAGTCATGCATATATCATCAGCATCTCTAATGGAGACGGGCGATGGCTAATGATGTGATGAGAGTTCAGATTCCTGGCCTGCTCTCCGGACCTGACGCAGAATTGAGAATGAAAAAGCGCCTTCCTTTTTCCTTCTCTTTTCTAGTCCCGTTTCCCATGCTATACATGTAGTACGTAGGTTATTATGGCCTCTAAGACCAAGCCAATCATGCATGCTTTGTTAATTTCCACTTGGTACGGTATACAGTATACTAGAGGCAGCTCAAGGATGATATAACAAAGTATACTCCATCCATTCCAAATGGTACCCGAGCCGTTCTAGATTTCATAAGTTGTTTTACACAACCAGGAAGTGGTCCTAAATTTTTATAAACCGATACAAGGATAAAAGGGTAAAGTATATTTTTCAACCTTCAAGGCTTCAAGTTACACTCATGTGTTGTGTTGTATGTGTGTGTGGTGTGAGTGTTGTGTTGTATGTGTGTGTGATCTTCTATGTTTTTTGAGAAAAAAAGTTACACGCATGTCTGGTTTTCGAAACTCTTAACTGTACAACTAGGTAACAAACACCCTCTAACTGTTGAAAGTAGAAAAACTTAGTCTTATGACGGGTTTCAAAGGTGGTTTCGATTTTTTAAAAACAATAAAAATCTAGCTTGATATCAAAATATTCATAATTCTTTTATTATAATTAGAAAAATATGAAACCAGCTCCAGATTTCTTCTAAAACTATTATCTATATGCTGATACTCTATTTAGATTTATTTAGCTCTTATTTGTTTTAAGTAAATAATGAACACGATTGCATGCAAAAAAGCAATAGGAATAGAAATAAACAAATTTTAAATTAAATAACTATATAGAGATCATAAACAGGTAGACAACATCTTTAGAAAAAAATCGATACTAGTTTTTTATTTTTATTGCTGATTAAAGATAATTTAGTTATAAATTTTAAGAGATCAAACTAGTTTTTTTTAGTAAATAGAAAACCACCTATAAAACTAGCTAGAGGACTAAATTTATCCAGTTTCAACAGTTAGAGTATGTCTGTTAACTTGTTTTGTAATTCAACATTGAAAATCAGACTAACGTGCAACTTGAAGGTTACTTTACCCATCATATTATAGGCACATAAAATTGAATTAAAAAGTTCGTAAGATTTTATGAATGTAATCTATATATTATTCACAGATGAATTCACAATGAGCGGGCACCGTATTTTGTGGCGGTGCAGGCGGACTCTCATAAAAATTATCACTCTCATGAAAATAGACTATTTCATGGGCGAGATAGTAATTTCCATGTTAGGCTATTAAATACACCCGCAAAAATAGCTAATTTTATTAGATAAGTCATGTAATATATATTTTTGAAAATTTCATGTAATTTATTTTGATAGTGCATTTATTCGATATTCCAGATGCTAGTATATTTTTTTTCTATAAACCTAAGTCAAAATTAGAGCAGTCTTTTTACTTGGAAAAATCTAAATAGAAAGGAGAATATACAAATACGAACGTCGATAGATCTGAATCTATCTGATATCCAGCGGCCCTTGTCAGTCTCAGGATAGTCGTTCATCACGTGTATCTGCAGAACTGCAGACTGCAGAGTCGGTTGGTTCTCGGTTGCAAACAATTCTGTGCTCATCAGTGCAGTAGTCACCATAGTCATCTCATTCAGCTACCCCATACAGTTCAGTTCATTGCTACTGTTAATGAACAAACTAAACAGCCGTATGTGTTTCAGCTTTTATTTCCATCGACTTTTTTTTTCCCCAGAATCATCATCAGACACTTATAACAAAGTTACAAACCAATAACCACTCCGATATTTACCCACAAAAGAATCAATGGAGGTGAGGAAGAGGAAGCAGTAAAACAAGGAAGCAAGCTTATGGTAAACTAGCTAGTGCGCTGCTAGCTGCTACTCCATGACCATACTAAAGCTAGCTACAAAGTATATATAGCAGAGAATGAGGGGGAGACGATGGGCAAGAACTGGAGAAGAAAAATTATTGGCGGGCAAACTGGGACGAAGACAAAGACGCATGGCATGGCTTCAGCCTTCTTCTTCCAGCCCGTCTCGACTCTCGACGACTGTACAGACTTGTTGCTGCTGTTGCCTGTGTTGTGTGTGTGTCATCTACTAATTAATTAACTCGCCGCCCGTCGTCTCCACCGGGCTAGCTAGAAATCCGTCAGGTCAAATCCAAGCGGCCGGCGGACTTGCTTTAATTTCACAGCCCCATTATCTGCGTGTACCACAGGTCGTCGGCGCCGGAGACGCCGGCGGTCCACATGGTGCCGGGGTCGCAGAGGTCCGGGAACCCCATGTCGGCGTACACGCCGCCGCCGCCGCCTGGGAGGCCAGAAGGGACGACCAGCAGAGCCTCGTCGGACCAGCTGCAGGTCCCGGCGCTCGCCAGCTGTGCCGTCGTCGAGTGCGGTGGTTGGCACAGCGTGTCCCACATGGACATGGCAGCGTTGCTGTTGTCGATACCGTAGTAGGAGGCGTCGTTGTTGCTCTCGCCGAAGGCGGCGGAGGCCACGGCCGCCGGCGGCGGCGGCGGGGACACGGCGACGAGCTGCTGCTGCATGCTGTCCGTGGACACGGACGACGACGACACGGCGGTGGTGCAGGACAGCTCGACGTCGTCGACGCGCCACGCGGCGGCCGTGAGGAGCTGCGTCGGCGTCGGCGTCGCGGCGTCTATGACGACGGCGCCGTCTCCGGAGCCGATGCGCTCGAGGAGGCGCGGCATCCAGATGTAGCGCATGAGGTCCTTGAACTGCTGGCTGTTGACGTCGCAGTTGAGCTGCCTGGCGTGCTTCTGCACCCGCGTGCGCCAGTAGTTCTTGATCTCGTTGTCGGTGCGCCCCGGGAGGTGCTGCGCGATCTTGGACCACCGGTTGCCCCACCGGGAGTGCAGCTCCAGGATGAGCAGCTGCTCCTGCGCCGTGATGTTGCCCCGCCGCAGGTCCGGCCGCAGGTAGTTGAGCCACCGCAGGCGGCAGCTCTTCCCCGTCCGCCGGAGCCCTGGAATGAAGAAAGCAAGCACGCAGCTCATTAGTTTGGTTGGTCACTTGGTCGGCCAAGAGCTCCGCTAGCTCGTCGGCAGCGATCGACATGGCAAGCAGAAACAGCGTACATACCTGCGCATCGTGACAGCGCGTTCCAGCGTCCCTCGCCGTGCGCGGCGACGTAATTGACGAGGAGCATGTCCTCCTCCACCGTCCATGGCCCGCGGCGGAGGTCCCCGGCCGCAGCCGCCGCGGAGTCCTCGTCGCTGCTCAGCTCTCGGTGATCACGCGCCGCCATCTTCTTCACTTCGCTAATCGATAGATAGCCCTGTGCAGATGTTATATAGCTTCAGCAAGCTCAACAGCAAGGTAGGTAGCCGATCGAGGATGGGGGAGAGGAGGGAGGGAGTTTGGAGGATTATGGCGAAAAGGGCGGGAGAGGCTAGCTTAGCTTTTATAGAGGAGAACGGGAGGAGCTAGCGAGGAGAGAGATGCATGACGGCTTGGTTGGGTTGTGCTGTTATTGTGACTGCTGGCTGTGTGCCGTGGACTTGGAAAGACGAAGAAGACGGAGGAGGAGGAGGAGGAGAAGAAGAAACGGCCGGCAGGCAGACAGGCACGTGAGCTGTGAGGGAGGCCGGGAGCACGCCGCAACGGTGGAGAAATTGTTTATGCCATCGCAGTCGATTACTCTCCGTTTTTTTTTTCTTGTCCAAAAAAGCCGAAAGCGGAGGCGAGATTAATAACTAAGCTAATCCCATGGCACACGTCAACTTTGACGGGTGATGCCACTGCTTTGCCCTCTCCAATCCATGCATTCATACTGGTTCCCGTCGCCACGGCCCTGCCTGCCTCAACTCAAATCATACCCCCAGTGCCCTACAAATAATCTGGCTATAAGGATCGAACTACATTTGGGATTTCTTGCGTACTGTATATACTCATTCCTAAGACTAAGATTCCGGTTCTGACTGGATATGAGCATATACATCCACTGGTCAATATAATACTGAAAATAGGCACTGTTATCCTATCCTATACGAAGAATATAGTCTATCGAATCCAACGATTAGCTCTCAGTTATTAGCAATCAAGTAAGTCAACCGCTTGAGCAAATGAGCAGAACCTCTGCTCATCAGCCCGAGCAGAAATAGAAGAAAATTCAGATCAACTTGCCAATTCTGTAACCGGAAACATCCACAAATTCAAATCAAATTAGTAAACAAGAGCCGATCGAGGTGTAGTGGTCCAGACAGACGGTTCCCGTTCCACACCGGGAGTCGTTGAAATGCGGGGGTGGGAGGGGAGGGGAGGGGGAGTGCCCTGTTTGTCAAACGCGCGGACTCTGCAGCCAGCAGGCAGCAAGTGCTGTGCTTAGAAAATCTTTCCATTTTGGCGCTGGCTGCTCCGACTCCGAGCCACCGTACCCTGAGCTGGAGGTGGATCCACGGACCATGGTATTGGATCGGGATCGCATCCAACAGGCCGGCCGGCCGGTGTGCACGCAGTGCAGTGCTGTGCTGTGCTGTGCTGCCATTGCCATGGGTCGCCGGCGCCAGCTGCTAGGTTAGTTGTCCCTACTGGTTCTCAGTCTCAGGCTAGATCGTCGAGCTGGTGTGTGACGATGCGTGTCAATCAGTATGAAACGTCCACACGGACGTCTGATTGCTTGGCTGCAAATGTCAAAATATTCCCTCAACCATCATGCGTATACGTACTGATGAGGAGATATATACTCCCTTTGTCCTATATTATCCGTCGTTTCAAGTTTTCGTGCCACAAGTTTGACTCAATTTGTAGAAAATACGTATAATATTTATATTTCCAAATAAATTTATTAAAAAACTAGATTCAAAGATCTTTTCAATGATACTAATTATGTACCATAAATATTAATATTTTGTAATATATATTTTATCAAAGTTATTTCTCGAGAAGCGAAAGCGACAGATATTTTGAGACGAAGAGATTATATATATATACGTATAGTATATAATAATATATCGACAGACGAGTATGTATATGGATCCGCGCGGGTTGACACAAACAACTAGGGTCGCTCAGACAGAGCACACTGCACACTGCTGTCAGAGTGAGTGAGAGGCGTCTCCGGGCCATGGGAATCTGTCTCGGACGACGTGCATGCCCATGGATCACATTCAGACACGTACGTACGTGCTGCTGTCGGCTCACGCGGCACTTGTCTTGTTGTTCTCAACCAAACCAGGGCCTTGTTTAGATGCCATTTAAATTCCAAGTTTTTTCACTCTTTCTCCATCACATTAATTTTTAGCCGCTTGCATGGAGTATTAAATGTAGGTAAAAAAAATAACTAATTGTACAGTTTAGTTTGAAATCACGAGATGAATCTTTTAAGCCTAGTTGGTCCACGATTGGACAATATTTATCAAATAAAACGAAAATACTACTATTTATCGGGTTGAAATTTTTTCGCAATCTAAACGAGGCCCAGAGGACGAAGATGAATGATGTGTGAGTGAGGTACCTGCGTTGTTCAGTTCCTCTTCCAAAAGTTTACAACATATCTCATCGAATATTTAGACACATACATAGAGTATTAAATATAGACTAAAAAATAACTAATTACATAGATGGTGACTACTTTACGAGACGAATCTTTTAAGTCTAATTAGTCCATAATTTGACAATAAATTGCTACAGTAACACATGTGCTAATGATAGATTAATTAGACTTAATAAATTCGTCTCGCGGTTTACTGACGGATTCTGTAATTTGTTTTTTTATTAGTATTCGAACACCCCATGCGACACCCCTATGTGACCCGATGTAACACCCCAAAACTTTACACCCTAGAACTAAACAAGGCCTAGTCTAGGACAAGGAGTAGCTCCTGCCTCCAAATACGTGCCCACCCACCCGCGCGAAACACGCACGGTGTTGCTCCATCACCGGATATTGGCGTTCATTCGATGAGCCTGTTTTTTTTTCTTAGGGTCAAGGACTAGTCGAGGGGGATTTTTTTGTCCTACCTGATTTTATTTTCTCGGCCATACCATGAAGCACATTTTTCATTAAAAATAAAAAGAGTTCGGGACGTGTAAGTAACCCTAGGATTACCAAAGAAATCAGCAAGAAAAGGTGAGGGGATAGGACCCGCATCAGCGGCAAAGAGAAGAGAAACGACCTCCGTAGCAAAGCATTCGCTAGAAAAGAGAAATGACCTTGGCGGCAAAACGTCCACCATGAAAGAAACCAATACGATTCTGACAACAAAGCATCCACCAAAGAACGATGCGACATCGGCGACAAAGGATTCATTGGAAAAGAGACCAATGACAGCCATACATCCACCACGGTGGCTAAGCATCTGCTAGAACAAGGATAGACCACTACGAAGATGAAGGATATAAAGCACACACAGACACAGCAAGAAACTCCTCCAAGAAACGATGGCGCGAGAAGAACCACATATGGCAATGGCAACCACATAGACGACAGGCATGCTCAAGTAACCAAGAGACGGAGGGGACCAAGCGACGAGTCACAAGTGTTTCTTCAACATCACCTTCAGGAAGGGGAGTGGCGCCTAAGGATCCACCGTGGATGCCACCATCGCTGGCCTTAGAGGCAGGGCTTTCACCCATAACCTAGACCATCAACGCTGGTTGTTGTAGCCCCATAGAGCTCCATGTGCCCGCGCTGCTGCATAGGGCTAGAAGAGCCAGATCTGTGTGACGGAACCGCCTAATTTATACAAGATCAAGTACGGTTGTCCCCGTTTAACACGTTGACGCGCACATACTTTCACTTATATAAGCCCGGTAGTCCGCGTGATTAAGCAAATACCCATCACATACACATCACGAAGGACCTCGGTAAATCAACATCACAACCAAGATCGCGTGATTAAGCAAATACCCATCACATACACAGAGTTGCAGCGGAAATAATATTACAAAAGGTGTCGGTGTTTCGAGTTGCCACCGGCTAGTAAATTTCTAATATTGTGTGTCTAGCTTGGATGGTGTGCTAAGAGGACACGAGGTTTATACTGGTTCGGGCAGAATGTCCGTATGTCTAGTTTGTTGCTGCTGCTCGTGCTACTAGCACTAAAAGTTCATAGTAGGGGTTATAAACGACCAAGAGAGGGACAGGTCCTAAGTCTCTGATGAGAGGAGCGAACGGGTGCCGAGAGCTCGGTCACTCCCTGGCTGTGTGCTTGTGTGTTCTAATCGGTTTAGGGTTCGATGGGTTCGAGTCCGAATTGATGTGATGTGTTGCGATGCCCCTCATGGGACGCCATGCTTTCCCTTTTATAGGCCAAGGGAAAACACGGGTTACAGTGGAGAAAGAAGAGGAGAATGAGAAGGAGAAGAAGTCATCCAGGATCGCTGGGTCCTTCTTTTCCTTCACGCGGGTCCCGCCGACCCTGTAGACATCAACAGGGATAGCTCCACTTCACGGCCCTATCCGTCACTAGCGCCATGTGCAGGCGTCGTCTTCCGGTCGTGGTGCTCCACTCTGTCCTGGTGGATGTCATGGTGGACTGACGTGCATGTCAATCCTCGTACGAGGGTTAGGCAGAATAACACCGGTACGCCCGACGCTGTTCCTGATGTGAGTCCCCAGGTATGGCCCGTCATGGCCACGGGTTGTATCGGGGCATCCCGGTCACCACCCTGGTGTTAGAGCTTTGCCCCGGGCCCATTTTGCTTGGACCTGGAGTGGTTGGAGGCGATATGGGTCTCTATCGGGTGAGGCGGATCCCCCGACCTCAAGGCCGAGTGAGGCAGAGCACAAACCCAAGGGTCGGGCGAGGCAGAGCCAGCCCTCAGAGGTCGGATGATACGGAGCCAACCCTCAGAGGTTGGGCGAGGCGAAGCCCGTGGCCTCGGTGTTGGGCGAGGTGGAGCCTGTCCCCAAGAGCCGGGCGAGGTAGAGCGCAAACCCAAAGGTCGGGTGAGGTGGAGCCCGCCCTCAGAGGTCGGGCAAGGTGAAGCCCATGGCCTCGGTGTTGGGTGAGGCGAAGCCCGCCCTTAGAGGTCGAGCGAGGCAGAGTCCGTGGCCTCGGTGTCAGGTGGGGCGGAGCCCGCCCCTAGAGGTCGGGCGAGGTGGAGCCCGCCCTTAGAGGCCGGGTGAGGCAGAGCGAGCCCTTAGAGATCGGGTGAGACAAAGCCTGTGACCTAGGTGTCGGGCGAGGTGGAGCCCGCCCCCAAGGATCAGGTGAGGCAGAGCCCACCCTCAGAGGTCGGGCGAGGCGGAGCACAAACCCAAGGGTCGAGCAAGGTAGAGCCACCCTCAGAGGTCAGGCAAGGCGGAGCCCACGGCCTTGGTGTTGGTGAGGTTGTGCCAGTCCTCAGGTGTCGGGCGAGGAGGAGCCCATGGCCTCGGTGTCAGGCGGGGCAGAGCCCGCCCCCAGAGGTCGGGTGAGGCGAAGCCCGCCCTCAGAGGCTGGGCGAGGTGGAGCCAACCCTTAGAGGTCGGGCAAGGTGGAGCCCACGGCCTCAGTGTCGGGCGAGGCGGAGCTTGTGCACCTAGGGGTCGGTTGGAGCTGTAGTCACGCTCTTAACTACTCGGATGAATCAACCTTGATGGTTATTAGCTCCTCCTCTTCGGGTACCCTAGTATTGATCCCTAACAAAAGGATTCACAAATAATAGTACAAGTTTGGGTTTTAAAATCGGTTAAAGGAAAACAACATAGCTTTCAAATGATTACATTAATATAAGTTCTAAATACATCGCTAGCATAAGTGACCTCCTCTGATAAAAGTATGTAGATGAGAAATAAATATAGAGTCACCGAGCCCACCGGTGGTTAGCCACCATCTTCAGCAGGCCGAAACTTCACCTACAACATGGTGGGATAAACCCTGAGTACTCAAATATACTCAGCTAGACTTACCCATCATAAATCAAAAATAAAGTGATACCAAGGATCATGCAAGACTTTATAAGTGGAGCTAGCTTAACAATATTTTGCATAAAAAGCCACTAATTCAGCTATACATTTTATAATTCAGTCATCAAGTTAACTATAGCTATTCAACTCTAGATTTGCAACTAACCTGTGCCAAACATGTGGTATATCATTTGGTATCATATAGTAGTAACCATAGCCGGTATAATAATTCCATGTTCATCATAACCATCATTTCATAATACAGTTACTACGATGTTGGTACTAGCCAAGTTTCTCACTATCCGGGAGAGACGACGATTCGAATCGATTTCAACCAGCTGGGAATTTATTCCTAACACAAACCCAGGTCTACTAGCCATGGTAGCCTTAGGTCACCTTTGGTACAACTCAGGTCCACATTTCGCGGGTTCACCTAGCGCCGCACAAGCAGGGACAATCAGCGGCCAGGACGATCACAATTACCCTGCCTGTCAGGTTCATAAACCTGAGGTCCCTCATGAACCTGCTTCCCAGCAAAAGCTCAACCCAGCAGACGACGTTACGAACGACGCACAACTCCTGGGCCGGCCCAAAAACCTAACGACAGGCTAGAAGGGCGATCCAGTCTCCGACCGGAAGGCCTGGCCAAAGAAGAACGGC
Organism: Miscanthus floridulus; assembly: GCF_019320115.1. Classification (NCBI taxonomy): domain Eukaryota; kingdom Viridiplantae; phylum Streptophyta; class Magnoliopsida; order Poales; family Poaceae; genus Miscanthus; species Miscanthus floridulus. Next base: position 122,492,588 of record NC_089583.1, read on the forward strand.
GCTCACTTCTGACTCCAACCCGCCTCTCCGATTAGAAGGCCTAGCCCAGGAGGAACGGCGCTCGCTTCTATTGCTTCCGACTCTAGCCCGCCTCTCCGACCGAAAGGCCTGGCCAAGGAGGAACGACACTCGCTTCCGTTGCTTCTGACTCTGGCCCACCTCTCCGATCGGAAGGCCTGGCCAGGAAGGACCGACGCTCGCCTCTGACTCCAGTCCGCCTCTCCAACTGGAAGGCCTGGTGAAGGAGGACCAGCGCTCTCCTCCGACTCCGACTCACCTCCGACTCCGGCCCGCCTCTCCGACTGGAAGGCCTAGCCAAGGAGGACCAGCGCTTGCCTCCGACTCCGACCCGCCTCTCTCCGACCGGAAGGCCTGGCCGAGAAGGAACGACGCTCACCTATGACTCTGACTCGCTTCTCACATCAGGAGTACACCGAACCTCTGCTTACAGCTCTTCTCCGACCGGGAGGCAGGAGCTGACTGGGGAACGACCAACCAGGGATGCTCGCTCGGTGAAGACCCAGAAAATGAACAGAGCAAGTAAGGCGGGGCGCTCTAGTCAACCGCAATACCAAGGACCGTACCCTGCACACCTGTAGGACAGTACTGTTAGGTCATGTCAGAAGGGTACTTTATAAGCTTTCAGACATGTCAGAACACCAACAGTGTTGTGGCACCGACATTTAATCTACAGTACGGACACCACCAGTGTTGTTTTCAATAGTAAGCGATATATCTCATATCTATGGAGACTTCGTCGTTCTCGAAACCTGCCGATCGACCCAGCCTTTCGGATGTGTTCGTAGCGGGTCAGTTTGATACTCAAAAGTTGAGATGGTTACAGGCACGTGTGTTCCGAACCCACTAACCTTCTATTCTACTTTCGACAGGAGGACATCATGTGGAGAGCATGCGTGCCACCAGACAGCATAGATAAATCAGAGATCACGTCGGTGATGAGCAAGTAAACTGACGACTAATCATACCGGCCGGCCGATCCATCGACGAAGAATAAGCAAAGCTAGCTGCTAGTAGTGCCCGTCGTCGTTCATAGCTTAACTCGCTTTCCGTTGCAGCATACTCCTCAGGTATATGCATTGTACTGTGATACTAATTGCAGTGTGGCTCATGGATGATGGGTCATCACTCATCAGGTAGCTAAGCTAGTGGCCTAGTGGGGGACACAAGCATGATGGGGATTAGCGAGTGGGAAACCGGGGGCTTTCTTCGTGCGACGCGTGCTACCCCCCCCCCCCCCCCCCCCCCCTACCTTTTTAATTGTTTCATTAATTAATTATCCTGCTTAACTTTACTTTGCGTTTTTCTAGCTAGGTTCTATTTGGTACAACTTCTCAGGAAAACATTTTCACAAGAAACTGTATAAATAAAGTAGAAGAAAATATGATAAAAACATATAAGCAAGTCTCTAACCTAGCATCTTTTTTAAAATACAAATAAGAGGGGTGGTAATAAACAAAGCTAAAAGAAGCCATTAAAAAAATTATGGTTCAGCTGTTAGTTTAACTTATTTTGCATTGATTAAACAGCTTAAGCTGTAGTCGTCGTGGAGGCATATGCATGCGTGTGGGTCAGTGTTTGTAGGCTTCAAAGGACTCACAGCACACAAAAAGAAATAAAGCTCTCCCACCTCGCACACCTGCAATGCATGCTTGCTTGTCTGTGCTCAACTCCGGCGCCGCTTTTTCAGACGTGTTCCAAATCTGGAGGCTGCTGGATAGACATAGATGGATTCTGTTATAGATATAGTACTGATCGATCAAAACATGGTCAAGGTAGAAACTAGAAAGTATCATAGGATATAGATCAATCGCCCCGGCCTTAACAAGCAACTCTCTGCAAACAAAAGTATCCACAATTATTAATTGGTGGACGACTATTACATCCATGGTCAGTGAAACTAATTAATACTGGATTAGAAACAAGTTTTGTTACTGTTACTGAAGAAGTATATACTATATATAGTCACTATACTCACTAAGCAAACCATCTTTTCGGACACCATCCTACTGATGAAGTTCACTCATCTAAGCTAAAGTCTTTTTTGTTTTTGCGCTTATAAGCTAAAGTCTTTTGGCACCATGCATATATGAACATTCAGAGACAGAAAAAGGCAGACATCTGACACACGAGGGAGGCATAGCCTTATTATAGCTTAACAAAAAAAAGATGCTGAAAAGAGCTAGCATGTCCCGATTTTAAGGACAGGCTCAAGAACATGTTCCTTAAAGCAGCAACAACATGTTTGTTGATATGATTAGCTCTCACTTAAGACAAGGCAACGTGTTGTTAGATGTGGTTCCGATCCTACACGTACTACTGATCGATATGATATGATCATACTCCTAGTTAGCTAGTGTATTACAATACATTAACATTAGAGTTGCTTTCCTTTGGCTTTTTTAATTTGCACCATCATGCATGCTTTGGTTTCTTGTGTTGTTGTTCTTTGTTTTGTTTCGATTCGAGTGGAAGTAAAGAAGACTTTTCTCCTAACAATTCATCTCCAATTGTTTATACAAGTAGTACTTCGTTCCAAGTTCCAAGTGAAAGGAACCGGGAAGTAATATGACACATGTCGGAAACAATGACAAGACTTAATTAGTATGCTTATCGTCCTACTTTTGTCCAAACCTGCTAGTAGTAGCTTCTTCTCTCTCAGAAAAAAAGGACAGAACATATTCCCAACATCAGTTTCTTCCTCAGGGCAGATCGATCGTTGCAAAGCTCAATTTAAGTTTGCTTTCGTCTCTCCAAACCAAAGAACGTAATTGTGCAGTTCGCCAGAATCATCATCAGTGTGTGTATATATATATAAATAACTCAACTAGAAGAGGGGTTGGAACTGCAGCACAAGATAAGAATTAGTGCGGCTTCGCCTTTTCATCTCCTAGTTAGTCGCCATCACGCTGCTATCTCTAGCTAGCTTTATTACAAAGCTCAAGTTACCTTTGCAAGAAACTTCCTCTTAGTTGTTCCTACTTTCACCACCATGCATGTTTCAAGTTCCCATGCTAAAGCAAAACTAGCAATGCTTCTACATGACGGCAAGTTTTATATATGTAAACAAACTTCTTAACACCATGTGATTGTTGAATATCTGTTTATATATACGTACTTTGCATCAAATTAAAGCATCTTAGTTACTCGTGTTGTAAGAATTGGAGCAACACATGCAAGAGATTGCATGATTGGTATTCCATATTCTGATTAAATCAAAAGGGATCGGAACGCTTTGGGTGAGAAAGTTTAGCGCTACTAAGCAAGCATCAACCTGGACTAAATTAATATTCTGATGCTTAGACTGTCTGAAAAGCCATGCTAATTGCGGCGAAATTTAAGCAAACAATGGTTTCATACGTGTTCTTGAAAGCGCCAGCATGTGTAGTACTATAGTATAGTAATTTTATTTGTGAACCCCTAGTTTATTAGATGATTATCAATACACCCCGTTCGAAGTTACGGATGTTATGCTGCTATTGGGATTGATGGTAGAGAGTTGAGGGGAGCGACCGCGGCTGCGCGCTACAGCACCCTAGGGTACTGTTCACAGGCTAGGGCTGCGAGGGCGAGAGGGCCGGCCGCGGGGCCTTTGCCCATAGCTGAGCAAGAGGGAAGGGATTTCCTTCTTAATTCTTGCTTGATTAGATCGATACATCTCCTCTCCTTATATAGAGAGGTTTACTTGACTCACAAGCAAGGCTTACTTGACCCTTAAGTAAGCGATCCTTATCTCTAATTAACCCTAACACTAATGGGCTATACAGCCAGCCCAGGCCCAATAGGCCCCTGACGTACTATAACACTACACCCCACCTGGACATGCAGCTCGTCCTCGAGCTGCAACCTAACCAACTTATAACGATGAATCGACTCAACACAAACCTAACACCTAAAAACAAGCATTTTTACATCTCCGCTTATTTTATTATTCTCAACCTAAAATGGACTGGGACTCTTTATTGACTCCTAGACAAAAGGTGGACACCATCCGCACGCCGGACCTGCACGTGTAGAGTCACCTAGATCCCATGGACACCATCTGGACGAAAGGGGTGCATGTGTATGGCCACCAGGAAGGGTCGGCCAGTGGCGGAATGCGGCGGCGCTACGCGTTGTGCTCCTGAAGGTGACCTCATGCCTTCTCCCTGCCAAACGTTTGCTGGTCTGCACAGCACAGAGAAGAGCGGAGGGCTTTCGATGGGGAACGACGAGGAAGAGTGTGCCTCCCCGATCGCCGCAGACTTTGAGGTCGCCGCCCGCAGCAAAAAAAGCATGCCCGCCGCCCGTGGGGGAAACCGCATGCCAAAGATTCCCGACGCAGCAGACGAGATCGAGGTCCTCCGCATGGCGAAGCGCAACTTGGAGGAGCTGCAGCTGCAGATAGCGCATCTCCCGCACCCGCCGACGCACTAGGAGGTCACGTGCAGCAGCCTGCAGCCGCACTGCCATCGACACCTGGCGAGCACTCACCCACGCAATCTCCTTCCTCTCCTCGATCTGTTGTAAGGCTGCTGCTACAGCTAGCCAATTTGCAGGGATGACACGGGGCCGCCGCTTGAAGGTGGTGCACTGCCCACGTCGTATGAGAAGGATCGACATGAAGCAAGCGATGGAAGTTGGGACAGATCCGCAGCGGAATCTGGCATGGAGACGGCTACCGCCGTCCCATACCCCGGCAAGCCGTAGGGGAACCCCGACGGCATGGTGGTGGTCGCCGATTGTTGGGATTCCAAGGCCTCCACACGCATCCAGAGAGACGCCACCTGCTGGGCGAGGTCGGCTATCACCTTGGCGATGGGATCGGGTGGTGGCTCATCGGAACCTGGCATCACTGGCGCCTGCTGCACATTGATGTCTACCAGCGCCTTGGCGATCTGATCCCACAGTGGCTCATCGAAACCTGGCATCTCCGATACCAAATTGTTATGGATGTTATGCGGCTGTTGGGATTGAGTGTAGAGAGTTGAGGGGAGCGACGACGGCTGTGCACTACGGTACCTTTGGTACTATTCATAGGCTAGGGCTGCGAGGGCGAGAGAGGGCCAGCCACGGGGCCTTTGCCCACGGCCGAGCAAGAGGGAAGAGAATTCCTTCTTAATTCTTGCTTGAGTAGATTGATACATCTCCTCTCCTTATATAGAGGGGTTTACTTGACTCCCAAGCAAGATTTACTTGACCCCTAAGTAATCGATCCTTATCTCTAATTGTCTATAACACTAATGGGCTATACAGCCGGCCCAGGCCCAATAAGCCCCTGCCGTACTCTAACAGAAACAGACGACAATGCGATGGCCTACCATGTCTATTTGAACAGCCTTTTTAAGCTGAAGTAAATGGCTAAATGATAGGCGGCGACGACTGACAGTTACCATTTATTCAATCAGCACTGCAATATATATGAACGAACAAGAACAACAGTACATTTAGAATACTACGACTTAATTCCTAACCTGCACATAACATGACATATAATTGTTAGAATATATATGTGTTGTGCGTGGAATCGTAGATGAATTGATTGGAGAGACACACACACACATATATATATATATATATATATATATATATATATATATATATATATATATATATATATATAGGGAGAGGCTATTCAGCAGCCGGCTACAAAATAAGTTATTCTGTAGCCACCTCTATTTACCATAATTTTATATACTAATTTACCATAATGTCAATACATATTTACGATAGTTGGGTTACTATAACACATGGGAATATTTACCATAACGTTATAGTAAACCACTAAGGAATTACTGTAAATCTCGTAAATTAACATAGTAATTATCGTAACTCAAAGTGGCTACAGAATAAGTTATTCTGCAGCCAGCTATAGGATAGTAGTTCTATATATATATATATATATATATATATATATATATATATATATATATATATATATATATATATATATATATATATTGGAGAGGAGATCTGGTGGCTTATAGAAATAGGACCTGCCGAGATCTCCTCCTGATATCTCTCTAACCATATATAGGGCTGGCCGGCTATACCAGGCACACGCCCAACATATACACACGCACAACACATATATATTCTAACAATAATGAATCCATATTCCGTATCTAGCTACAACTTTGCACTTTTTGTATGGAATGAAAAAGGCAATGTAATATAGAACTGTTTCATGCGTTTTGGAATGGATAATGATCTTTCCATGAGTAAATATGATGAATCACGTAAGTAAATTTAGTTAGTCCTCCACCAAGAATATCAAACTATTCCTTTATTATTGTTTATTAATTAAGGTGTTCTCCCATCATTTTGGGTTCATGGAAAACAATAACCGGAGAACAAAGCTTCACTAGCCATGTTTTGATTGTTCAGTCCACTTATGGTGAAAAGTAGCCCCAATGTTCGTATATATATTCTTGCTTCTGTTTCATGGGCTAGTAAAAGCACATAAATTATGTTTATTAGTGGTGCAAATAAATCATGGAAGCAAAAGGTATACTACTCGCTTATCTTCATGTGGAATTTCACCGTTGTCCTGTCTGCACGATTGGCAACTACAATAACTCTGAAAAGCATTCCAAAGTTACAAGGGATAAGCGAGTGAGACACTGAGACCACCAATGATGGCTGTGAAGTTGATATGGCACCATCAGCTGCTAACATGTAATAGCAGCGTTGTTCAGCATTCTACTCCAGCCACTATCATTAGCTAGTGGTCCTTCCTTGCAGATATTATTAGTGGATGCCACGCTATCCTTAGTCACTATGACAGTATGATGGTGCTATCCTCCATCGGTTTGCAAAACAAGTGGCAGCGGCCTGTTGGAGAGCAGTAGTGCTGAACCACAGGTGAACTGCCAGTTTTTCCTCATCAGCTTAGGTTTCTTTCCTCATCAGTCAGCAGCTTACTGGTGTACAAGGTGAAAGAGGAGACTAACCAGTCCATCCTTAGTCATTATTACAGTTCTGAGAAGAAATCCACCAATTTTTACCTATGTTAATTTGATGATGACTACTGTTTATTAGGGGGAAATCGGTGAGGAGACCATTGGCGTCTGTCGTGGATTCATGACACGTGTCTATACGCACGCATCCAGCATAAAGGACTGCTACATAAATTCAAAAGAAGCAGTTGGAAATAGAGAAAAATTATTAGTCCTAGGTGTTGGATGCTTGCGTATGGACACGCCTTATGAATCCGTAGCAAGTGCCAACGGCTGCTCAATAAGGACACAGTTTCCACGGTTTTTTTTTCGTTTATTTGGAGTTGATAGATCACATGCCTGCGCACACGTTGCTATTGACTGTAGTCCTACTGCATATAATTCAACTTCAACCTACTACTGTATCTTATTCAGAAAGACAAGCACCGAGCCGCATGGAACTGATCAGCTATAGCTAGCTGCTAATCCAAACTAAACAACATTACCACGGCAAGCATGCATGAAAATGATGGGCGATGGATGAGTGCCCTAATTCCCAAGTAGCGCCACAGTGGTCTGCAGCCTGCTTCCAAGTTGCAAGCGTCTTTGACCCGAATTGCTTTCACATCTTTAGAATTAGACCTTTCCGTTCCATGTTCAAATGCATGCATGCGTAGATAGATGGGTCATGTCCAGCACAGTTTAATACTCCGCTGCATCTATCGGCAGCAATGCAATGCAAGGAGCAGCAATCTGGTGCAGCTCGATCTAGAGTTGGCGTACGTGGGCCCCAGCAGCTTAGAGGCTGTTCGGCTGGCTAAAAAAAACTAAAACACTGTTTCGACTAATTTGTTGTAAAAAAATATTGTTCTGACGAAAAATACTGTTCATGTAAACAGTAACCGTGTGAGTGAGTGGACTGGCCAGCCCCGGCTAGCCCAGCCAGCCAGCCGAGCACCCGCTTAGACGCTTGCTTGCAACAGGCTGCTGATATATACATACCAACAAGTTTAGAGAAAACTGGTACACGACACAGTACCTATATGTGCAGTCAAAGCGACATCGTTCAAACAAACAGGGTAATTCGAGTCAAAAAAAAACAAGTGACGCGAGACAGCATTTTGTTTGTTCATGGAGACAAGATGCTGCGGCTGCATGATGTGAGGTCTTATTTATCGCCGATAATGCATTGTTATGCGAATTTGTCAGAATTCGTACAACCAGCCGTTCTTTCAGGACGACGTCTTGACTTGTGTGATGCAGAGTGCTAGCTGCTAGTGCTGCTGTTGTGCGTGTTAGGTGAGTGGCGATTCATATAAAATTGCTCACTGGGTAATTCGTTTCAGGAATGCATCGTAGATGTGTTTCTTTACGGGGAAGAAAATTACAGGAGTTGGTGGTGCAAGTTTCAATGCGACGTCCATGCAGAAAATGACATGCATGCCGGCCGTTTTGCGTGCGATGAGCGAGCAGAGCATGACCGATGGATGGATCTTCTAGAATAACAAGAAGTTAGGGAATTCAGTTATCAGCACAATCAATCAGTGGTGTTTGTTAGAATAACAAGAAGTTAGGGAATTCAGTTATCAGCACAATCAATCAGTAGGTAGTTGGTGTACTCTTGTACTCAGGAATAGGTAGTTGGCTAACAACTATGTACCTGGTAGAGTTGTATATATTTTATCCAAATGGCAATGGAATACTCAGTTCAGTTGCCACAAACCTAAGGGTAGAGCTTCGTCCAACGCTGATGCTTATGCTGAGTGTGTGTGTGGGCGTTGTTCTCATTTTTTCTTCTACCTCTAGTCATAGTAAGTGAGTGTGTGTGTTGGTAAGCTAGTTGCTTACCTGTGCAGGGCAGCTATGGATCAACAAGTGGTATCAGAGCCGTACAAGCATCGTCGCCAAACTAACCGCTGACGATGACGGGCGGTTTGGAGATGGGCGATAGCAGCGGTGCTGATGTGGCTACCCAGCCACGACAGGACGTCGTTGTGCGCATGGTGCGGGAGGTCAGCGGCACCAGTTGGCCGACGCTGACTCGCACCAACTATGGCGAGTGGACGATGACCATGAAGGTCAAGCTCAGAGCCCGACGGCTCTGGAATGCTGTTGACAAGGGCACCGACAACGAAGAAGATGACATGTCAGCGTTGGAGGCTACCCTCGCTGCTGTGCCAGCGGAGTACAGGGAGCCGTTGGGGGCGAAGAGCCCTGCTAAGGAGGTGTGGGAGGCCATTGCGGCGATGCGCGTCAGTTCCGACCGCGCAAAGAAGATGACGACCCAGCTGCTGAAGCAGGAGTACGCCTGTCGGTGTTTCGTACAAGCACCGGTAAGTAGATTTATAGTAATGCGCGTTAGACTCGGATGGTGCGCTAAAGGACACAAGATTTATATTGGTTCGAGCTGAATGTCCCTACGTCCAGTTTGTTGCTGCTCGTGTTATTAGCATCAAAACGGTTCGTAGTAGGGGGTACAAACTATCTAGAGAGGGACTGGTCCCAAGTCTCTGATGGAAGGGTCGAAAGAAGGCCAAGAGCTTGATGGCAGCTTGACTGTGTGTGTTGTGCCGTCAAAAGTCGGTCCCCTCGTTGGAGGAAGCGCATCCCCTTTTATAGATGAAGGGGACGGCTTTACAAGCGCGAGGGCTAGGATGCGTACTCTACCTAGCCTTGTGGCTCACGTCTACCTAGCCTGGTTACCCATTCTGATGGGTGTGAAAGGATGATAAGCGCCTACAATACTGTCGATACCTCTGTAGAATGTTAGGATGGTTACAGAGCACTGTCCCTCGCAGGGTATGGACTGTAGTACAGTGGCCTTGACTTATGAGCCTTGCCCAGTCTTGCTCCACACGCCTTCCGGTTCCTATGAATCTTTGTCGGAGGGACGCGGGGTCGGGGTTCGGAGTGGCGCTATGGGCAAGGTCTTCCGATCGGAGAAGGCGTCTAGAAGCTGAAGCGTGTGCTCTGATCCGGTGAACCTGAGGGGGCGGGAAGCGGGCGCCGCTCCCTTGGGACCATAACATGGTGACGGGATATCCGTCATTTGTGGAGATCGCAAATCCTCTTCTGGAGCGTAGTGGTTGTTGTATATCTTCATCGGGTTCCGTGTCCCGGAGTTGAAGGTGGCGCCTACAACTCTACAGGGTGAAGAACACGCACCTGCAATACTTTTTAGGCTCTACTACGCTCAGAAGGGTCTAAAGCACACGTCCCATCGTTCCTTGGCAGTACCTTTCCTACTGAGGAGCAGGGTATGGTCCTTGAAGTCGTGGTTGACCCGAACGTCTTGTCTTGCCCTGTACCCATCATCATGAGGGAACAGGGGGAGGTTATCAGGCAAGACAAAACCAGTCTTTATCCCTTGGGCGAGACCAAGCCCACCCCTCGGGGGTCGGGCGAGGCGGAGTCTATCCCTCAGCCCTCGGGCGAGGCGGAGCTGTCTTGAAGGTGTCGGGCGAGACGGAGGCCAGCCCTTATCCCTCAGGTGAGGTGAGGCTGGCCCAAAGGCATCGAGTGAGACGGAGACTAGCCCTTAGCCCTCGGGCGAGGCGGGGCCGGCCCAAAGGCGTCGGGCGAGATGAAGACCAGCCCTTGGCCCTCGGGCGAGGTGGGGCTGGCCCAAAGGCGTTGGGCGAGATAGAACCAAACTCCCGTCATTCGGGCAAGAAACGTAGCGGCGCCCTTGTCCGTCCAGAAGTTTTTAACGTTTGATGGTTATTGGTCCCACCTTCTGGGGTACCCCGGTATTAGGTCCCCGACAACGCCAACCTCAAGTTCAAGGATGGTGAATTAGTGGAGGACTTCTCCCTCCGCCTATAGACGCTCATCAGCAAGCTAAGGAGCCATGGCATCACCATCGACGGAGAAGAGGCGGTCTTCAAGTACCTCCACTCTATGCTGGTGAAGTATATCCTGATCGCTCTCTCCATAGAGACGATGCTGGATCTGTCCACCCTCACCATTGAGGATGTGACTGGTCGGTTGCGGACAGTGGACGAGCGCCTGGAGTAGGCGACAGCAATGACAGACAGCGGCAAGCTGCTGCTGATAGAGAAGGAGTGGGCTGCCTAGATAAAGGAGAGGAAGTCTGGGGAAGCCTTCTACAACCGTGGTGGCGATGGCAAGCACCGTAGTAAGGCTTCTTCGGAGAAGAAGAAGAAGGTTGACCCCAACGCCTGCCGACGCTGTGGAAAGATGGGCCATTGGGCAAAGGAGTGCCCAAATTACAAGCAAGAGAAGAAGGTTGAGGCTCATCTAGCGTAGGCTGATGATGATGATGATGAGGCCACTCTCCTGATGGCGACGTTTTGTGCACTGCACGACATTGAGGCCAAGGAGAAGGGAGAGGAGATGGCGATGGAAGGGCCTTCGAAGGGTCTGAAGGTTGTCAACCTCAACGAACCACATGCCCAAGTCCACCTCGAACATGTGGGCGACGAGCAGGAGTAGCGGTGGTACCTAGACTCTAGCACCAGCAACCACATGACGGGCTCTAAGGCAGCCTTCTCTGAGCTCAACGACGACGTGACCGGCATGGTGAAGTTCGGTGATGGCTCAAGGGTGACAATCCAAGGGCGTGGCACCATCATCTTCAGGTGCCAAAATAGTGAGCACCGTGCACTAACAGATGTATATTACATCCTGCAGCTGCGTTCAAGCATCATCATCATTGGCCAGCTAGATGAGCACGGCAGCGAGGTACTGATCAAGGATGGCGTCCTCAGGATTAGGGATCGAGAGCAATGACTTCTTGCCAAGGTCAAGAGGTCCCAGAATCGGCTGTACCTACTCGACCTCAAGGTGGAGTAGCCCATCTGCTTGGTTGCATAGTGCATAGAGGAGTCGTGGCTATGGCATGTCCGGTATGGACATCTCAGCTTCGACGCTCTTGGTCGGCTGGAGAAGATGTTACTGGGCTACCTCACATTGAGCATGTAGGCGAGCTATGTGATAGCTGCCTAGCTAGGAAGCAAAGAAGGTTGTCGTTCCTAAAGACGGCAAAGTATCGTGTGGTAGAGACCCTCGAGCTAGTCCATGGTGACCTCTGCAGGCCGATCACACCGGCGACGCCCGACGAGCGCAAGTACTTCATCTTGCTGGTGGATGACTGTAGCCAGTACATATGGTTGTAGCTTTTGACTAGCAAGACCAAGGCGGTGGAACCAGTCAAGAAGTTCAAGGCACGTGCGGAGGCGGAGAGCGGCAAGAAGCTATGCATGTTGTGGACTGATCGCGATGGTGAATTTACTTCGGTGGAATTCACTGCGTACTACGCAGATCAGGGCATGGTGCGACACCACACCACGCTGTACTTGCCATAGTAGAATGGCGTGGTGGAGCGACAGAACCAGACAGTGATCGGCATGGCTCGATCCATGATGAAGGCTAAGAAGATGCTGACAGAGTTCTAGGGAGAGGCGGTGACCACGGCGGTGTTTATCCTCAACCGTGCGTCCACCAAGGCCTTAAAGGGCAAGACGTTGTTCGAGGCTTGGCATGGACGCAAGCCAAATGTGTCCTTCCTTAGGACATTTGGCTGCATCGGCCATGTGAAGAACACCAAGCCTCACCTCGGCAAGCTAGAAGATAGGAGCACGACGATGGTGCTCCTATGCTATGAGGAGGGCAGTAAGGCCTATCGGCTTTATGATCCCAAGAGAGGCAAGGTGGTGATCTCTAGGGATGTGGTGTTTGATGAGAAGGTGGCCTGGGACTAGGACAGTCTAAGCATGGAGGAAGCTAGCGACTTCACTAGCACCTTTGTCGTCGAGCGCATGGTCATCCACGGTGGTGGAGACACTGGAGAGGAGGTGCCGACCACTCTAGCAACAGAGCCAAGCACTCCTAGGGGAGTGCTGAGCACTACAGAAGGGGTGTTAAGCACTTCAGCAGCAGTGCAGAGCACTCTAGCAGTAGAGTCGACCACTCCAAGAGTGGTGCCGACCGCTCCAGTAGTGGATGCAGTGGATCTGACCACACCAGCAGTGGTGCCAAGCGGTCCAGCAGTGATGCCGACCACTCCGGCAGAACAGGGAAGTCGGGGACCACCGATCGAGTACACCTCCCCTTTGAGAGACATTAATGAGTTCGTGGATGCCTTCCACGATGGCAAAGAGGTTCGGTTCCATAGGCTGGACAACATCATCGGCAATATAGGGGCCACAAGCCTAGCGAGTCGATTGCTCGACAATCTAGAGTTGCTCATTGTTAGTGCTAAGGAGCCACCGACGTTCGCAGTGGCTGAACGCGATGCCAATTGGCGACGGGCGATGTTAGAAGAGATGAAGGCCATCGAGGACAATGGTACATGGGAGCTGGTAGATCCACCGGTGGGCTGCAGGCCGATCATCTTGAAGTGGGTCTACAAGGTGAAGCAGGATGAGCGCGGTGCCATTATCAAGTGTAAGGCTCGGCTAAAAGGTCCTAATGGCTAGAGGGGAGGGGTGAATAGCCTAATAAAATTTCTACAACAACACTTAACAAAAGGTTAGACAATTATGAGGCAAAACGAGTGTTGCGCTAGCCTACTCAAAATACAAGCCACCTACCATAATTCTAGTTTAGAAAGTGTCGATTTACACAAGAGGTATGACACTACCCTATGTTAGTGTGCTATCAAAAGCTAACTAAAGAGCCACACCAACCAAGCAAGCAAGCTCTCACAACTAGCTACACTAAAGAGCTTGTCAACTAGTTTGCGATAATATAAAGAGAGTGATTAGGATAGTTATACCGCCGTGTAGATGAAGAACCAATCAATTACAAAGATGAATAACAATGAAGACCAATCACCTCGGAATCAATAATGAACACAATGATTTTTACCGAGGTTCACTTGCTTGCCGACAAGCTAGTCCTCGTTGTGGCGATTTACTCACTTGGAGGTTCATGCGCTAATTGGCTTCATACGCCAAACCCTTAATAGGGTGCCGCACAACCAAAACAAGATGAGGATCACACAAGCCACGAGCAATTCACTAGAGTACCTTTTGGCTCTCTGCCGGGGAAAGGTCAAGAACCCCTCACAATCACCACGATCGGAGCCGGAGACAATCACCACCTCCGCTTGACGATCCTTGCTGCTCCAAGCCGTCTAGGTGGCGGCAACCACCAAGAGTAACAAGCAAAATCCGCAGCGAAACATGAACACCAAGTGCCTCTAGATGCAATCACTCAAGCAATGCACTTGGATTACTCCCAATCTCACTATGATGATGAATCAATGATGGAGATGAGTGAGAGGACTTTGGCTAGGCTCACAAGGTTGCTATGTTAATGAAAATGGCCAAAGATGTGAGCCACAGCCAGCCATGGGGCTTAAATAGAAGCCCCCATGAAATAGAGCCATTGTACCCCTTCACTAGGCATACTGCGCTCGGACCAGACGCTCCGGTCCAACTGACCGGACCCTAGACTCAGTGTTCGGTCCACTAATGGACGCCACGCGTCACAAGTTTCAAACGATGTTCATCAGATTCCAATGGCTACGAAGTTGACCGAACGCTGGAGCCTCAACGTCCGGTCGAGTACAGTAAGGGTCAGAAATCGATTTTCCTCAATCGGACGCATCCGGTCCACCTCGACCGGACATAGCCTAGTGTTCGGTGGTAAACCCTAGCCTCTGTACCGCCAGTCAATGCGACAGGACGCAGCAGTCAGCGTCCGGTGCTTTTAGATCCAGCGTTCGGTCACTTGACCGACGCTGGCATCTTCTCTGTTTTCACTTCTAACTTCTTCATCCTTGCTCCAATATGCCAACCACCAAGTGTATCACCTTGTGCACATGTGTTAGCATATTTTCACAAATATTATCAAGGGTGTTAGCACTCCACTAGATCCTAAATGCATATGTAATGAGTTAGAGCATCTAGTGGCACTTTGATAACCACATTCCGATACGAGTTTTACTCCTCTTAATAGTATGGCTATCAAACCTAAATGTGATCATACTCTCTAAGTGTCTTGATCACCAAAACAAAATAGCTCCTACAAGTTATACCTTTGCCTTGAGCCTTTTATTTTTCTCTTTCTTCTTTTCAAGTTTAAGCCCTTGATCATATCCATGCCATCACCATCGTCATGCTATGATCTTCATTAGCTTCTCTACTTGAAGTGTGCTACCTATCTCATGATCACTTGATAAACTAGGTTAGCACTTAGGGTTTCATCAATTCACCAAAACCAAACTAGAGCTTTCAATCTCCCCCTTTTTGGTAATTGATGACAACCCTTATACAAAGATATGAATTGAAATTCAATTGAATCCATGTTGCTTGCCCAAGCATATTTACTATGTGTAAAAGGATATGGACAAGTTTCATGAACCCTAAATGGTAGCAATTGCTCCCCCTACATATGTGCTAAGAGTTTGAATTAAAGCTTGCACATATGCTTAGATAGGAAGTATAGGAGTCAATGTCTACTATATGATGCTAAGGTATAAAAGATGGACCTTTGAAGCGTGATACCAATCGAAGTGCATCAATATACCATCCTTAGCACCATGGTTAGCTCAATATCACTTGGAAACATACTTTGAAAAGATATTACTTGTAAAGACTTACTTAGAAATGAAAGTTATCTAGTGATTTCATTTCACCATTCAATCTTACAATTAATCATTCATCACACAAGCATGGATGTGTAAATTTAATAATTGTGCCATGCAAGCAAACATATAAAATGCACATTCAAATGCACCATACAAGTTCATGAGCTTGCTCCCCCTACTTATGTGCTCAAAATTTTAGTTGATCTTGTTCCTTTGTCATATCTTTCTCTCTCCCCTTATCTTTGTTTTAGTTGATCTCATTCCTTTGTCATATCTTTCTCTCTCCCCTTATCTTTGTTTCTCTCCCCCTTTGTCATCAATGACCACAAAGGTTCCAAATGTAGATAGAATTACTTATAGGGTCGAGATTATCAATGTCAATCAATGGGGTGAGGGTCATTTTCCCAAATTTGGTTCAATTCTAGATTATTTCCCAAAGATATTTAACTCGGTTTGATCCAAGAACAAGCTTCTTCACACCTCCAAATAAGAGTTATCTTGTACCATGTTGAGTTAAACACTTATAGTTCATTTTCTAGATTAAACACTAGGTTTACAAGCCCATAAACATGTCATATGCTATCACTAGATCAAGTCAAGCATAGAAGCAATAGTGATACCATATAGACATCAAAATCATTTGATTTTCATGAATGAGCTTAATAAGATAGAACCACTTGCAAGGTCCTAATAAGATTGAAAATATGACTAGATGCACTAAACATGTCCTTAGCAAGGAAGTATGTCATATCAATCAACTTTTACCTTGGATTACTCGAAGGAGAGGCATGTCATATGAGTGGGGGTGCATCAACACATATTTGAGAAATCCAATATGTTCAACTCATTCCTTAGCTTGCAAAACCTTTTCTCATCCAATGGCTTGGTGAATATGTCAGCAAGTTGATCTTCGGTGCCTACACTCTCAATGCAAATGTCCCCTTTTTGTTGGTGATCTCTTATGAAATGATGGCGGACATCAATGTGCTTTGTTCTTGCATGTTGAACTAAATTATTGGCTAACTTGATTGCACTCTCATTGTCACATAGCAATGGCACTTTCTTAAACTTGATTCCAAAGTCACTCAAAGTGCCCTTCATCCAAAGTACTTGTGCACAACAACTACCGGTGGATATGTATTCGGCTTCGACGGTTGATAATGCTACACTATTTTGCTTCTTTGATGACCATGAAACAAGTGATCTTTCCAACAATTGACATGTGCCCAAGGTGCTCTTCCTTTTAGCCTTGCATCCCGCATAATCCAAGTCGGAGTAACCAACTAGCTCAAACTTTGCTCCTTTGGGATACCACAAACCAACATTTGGTGTATGCTTCAAGTACCTCAATATTCTCTTTGTAGCCTTCAAATGACTTTCTCTTGGTGAGGCTTGAAATCTTGCACACATGCATACACTAAACATGACATCTGGCCTTGATGCGGTCACATAGAGTAGGCTTCCAATCATAGAACGATATAACTTTTGATCCACCATATTTCCACTTGCATCACTATCCAAGTTGCCATTGGTTTCCATTGGTGTGCTAATGACTTTGCTATCAGTCATGACAAACTTCTTGATCATGTCCTTGATATACTTGCCTTGACTTACAAATGTACCATTCTTTAATTGCTTGATTTGAAGACTAAGGAAGTAACTCAATTCTCCAATCATGGACATTTCAAACTCATTAGCCATCATCTTTCCAAACTCATCACAAAATTCTTGATTGGTTGATCCAAATATGATATCATCAACATAGATTTGCAAAACAAATAGATCTTTTCCAATCTTCTTGATGAATAGAGTGGTGTCAACCTTGCCCATTGTGAACCATTTAGAGAGTAGGAAATCCCTCAATCTCTCATACCATGCTCTAGGTGCTTGCTTTAAGCCATACAAAGCCTTCTTCAACTTGTACACATGGTTGGGCTTCTTATCATCTTTAAAACCAAGAGGTTGCTCAACATATACTTCTTCATTGATGTAGCCATTTAGAAATGCACTCTTAACATCCATTTGATAGAGCTTGATGTTGTGAGCACAAGCATAGGCTAGCAAGATTCTTATTGCTTCCAATCTAGTAACCGGGGCATATGTTTCTCCAAAGTCAAGACCTTTCAACTTGTGTATATCCTTGTGCTACTAATCTTGCTTTGTTCCTTACTACTATCCCATCTTGATCTTGCTTGTTTCTAAAAACCTATTTGGTTCCAATCACATTGTGTCCCTTTGGTCTTTCCACCATTTCTCATACTTGATTTCTTATGAAGTTGTTTAGCTCTTCATGCATAGCATTGACCCAATCAATATCCTTCAAAGCTTCATCTATCTTCTTTGGTTCAATGGATGACACAAATGAGAAGTGTTCACAAAATAATGCCAATCTTGATCTCGTTTGCACACCTCTTGAAATATCTCCAATGATTGTATCCAAAGGATGATCTCTTGCAATACTTGTTGGTTGGAGCAATGGAACTTGATTGCTTGCACTTGATAGATCATTGAGTTGAGACGATGTACTAGCCACTTGATCTTGATCAATATCATGAGAGTCACTTGCACTAGCTTGATTTGTATCATCTTGCACATTTGAGTTAGAGAGCATTTGCACTTGATCATCTTCATCATCAATCACTTGCCTAGGCCTTAATTCACCAATATCCATATTCTTCATGGCATTTGAAAGTTGAATGCCTCTAACATCTTCCATGTTCTCATTCTCTTCTTGTGAACCCTTGGTTTCATCAAATTCAACATCATGAACCTCCTCAAGAGTACCACTATCCAAATTCCAAACTCTATATGATTTGCTTGTAGTGGAATAACCAAGTAGGAATCCTTCATCATATTTCTTGTCAAACTTGTCCAATCTTGTGCCTTTCTTCAAGATATAGCATTTGCAACCAAAAACCAAAAAATATGCAATGTTGGGCTTTCTACCATTCAAGAGTTCATATGGTGTCTTCTCTTTCAATCGGTGACAATAGATGCGGTTGCTACAATAGCAAGCCGTGTTGATAGCTTCGGCCCAAAAGGATTGACTCACATTGTACTCACTAAGCATAGACCTTGCCATATCAATAAGTGTTCTATTCTTTCTCTCAACAAGGCCATTTGATTAGGGTGTGTACTTGGCTGAGAATTGATGTTTAATTCCAAATTCATCACATAACTCATCAATTCTAGTATTCTTGAACTCACTACCATTGTCACTTCTAACTCTATTGATGGTTGTTTCAAACTCATTGTGAATGCCTTTGACAAATGATTTGAATATTGCAAATACATCACTTTTGTCCACTAGAAAGAATACCTATATGTATCTAGTGTAGTCATCCACTATCACAAATCCATATTTATTACCACCAATACTAGCGTATTGTGTTGGCCCAAACAAATCCATGTACAATAACTCAAATGCTTTACTAGTGCTCACAATGCTTTTCTTATGATGGGTGTTTCCAACTTGTTTGCCGGCTTGACAAGAGCTACAAAGCTTATCTTTTTCAAACACAACATGTTTCAAGCCTTTAACTAAGTCATGCTTAATCAATCTATTTAATTGTTTCATTCCAATATGACCAAGCATTCTATGCCATAACCAACCCATACTAGACTTAGTGAACAAGCATGTAGATAATCTAGCTTCACTAGCTTTGAAATCAACCAAGTATAGATTCTCATATTTAAAGCCTTTGAAAATCAAGTTAGAGCCATCTACACTTATGATTTCTACATCATCTACACCAAATATGCATTTGAATCCAAGATCACATAATTGAGCCATGGATAGCAAATTGAAGTTCAAGCTCTCTACTAGCAACACATTGGATATGCTCAAGTTATTGGATATTGCAATCTTACCAAGCCCTTTGACCTTGCCTTTGCCATTGTCACCAAATGTGATACTATCATAACCATCATTGCCATTGGTGTTGATTGAGTTGAACATTCTTGCATCACTGGTCATGTGTTGAGTGCACCCACTATCAAGAACCCAATGCCTTCCTTCGGCTTTGTAATTAACCTACAAAAGAAGATCAATTCTTTTTAGGTACCCAAACTTGCTTGGGTCCTTGAAGGTTAGTAACCAAGCTCTTTGGCACCCAAATGGCTTTCCTTTTTGAGCCCATCCATGGTTTGCCAATGAACTTAGCCTTCACACCATTTGTACCCTTAACAAGCATATAGGAAGAATTAAGCTTGATGGAGGATACATTAGCATTTTTGCTTTTGTTGGTGCATTCTTGCTCTTTGTGACCAACTTGCTTGCAACTAGTGCAAAACTGATCATTGTTCTTCACAAAACTAGTCTTGTGAGGAGCAAAGACCACCTTGCCTTTCTTGGGGATATAGCCTAATCCCTCTTTGTAGAGAGAAGCTCTTTTGCTACCCAAGCACATAAGCAAGCGGTCCTCATCACCATAAGCCTTAGCTAAGGTGTGAGTGAGCTTAGTGACCTCCTTCTTGAGGTTCTCATTCTCAACCACTAATGTGGTGTCACAAGTGAGACCATCACTACTAGATGAGGTAGAAGTGGAAGTGCTACAAAAAGGGTTAGTAGTAGCAACAATGATAGGGATAGATAGTGATGTATCAATTAAATCACAAGTTACACCTACATCACAAGTTTCAACATGCTTCTTGTTATCTTGTTCATTAAGCAAAGTGGAATAAGCTTTTTGTGAGCCTTGCCAAGCTTCTCATGTGCTACCTCTAGCTTCTCATGAGTTGCTTTGAGCTCATCAAGGGCTTGCTTAAGGGCTTTTACCACCTTATTCAAGCTCTTGCATTCCCTTCTCTTAATGTAAAAGTGTTCTTTAGCATCTTCTAGCATGTCAAATAATTCATCCTTAGTATGTTCATCATCACCACTATCACTATCATTTTCATTTTCATGTTCATTATCATCAACATGTTCTTCATCACTTTCATCGCTACAAGATTGTACCTTAGTGGCCTTAGCCATGAAGCATGATGAAGATTCGAAGAGAGAAGGCTTTTCATTGATGGCAATGCTTGCAAGAACCTTCTTCTTGGTGGTCTTGTGATCATCACTATCATCATCATCATCACTTGAGGAAGCATATGAACCACCCTTCTTCTTCTTGAAGGCCATCTTGTCCTTCTTCTCTTTCTTTTCCTTCTTGTCCTTCTTCTTGTTCTTCTTGTTGTCATCATCATTGTCGCTATTGTATGGATATTGAGCAATAAGATGATCTTTGCTTCCACACTTAAAGCACCTTCTTGACTCTTCTTTGTTCTTTGATGAAGACTTCTTTCTTCTAGCACGGTAGCCCTTCTTCACCATGAACTTGCCAAATCTCTTGACAAATAGAGCCATTTTCTCATCATCATCATCATCCCATGATTCATCTTCTTCACTTGATGTTTCTTGCTTAGCTTTGCCCTTGGATGATGTGGCCTTGAATGCCACGCTCTTCTTCTTCTCATCCTTCTTCTCATCTTTCTTCTCCTTCTTTTCTTCCTTCTCATCATCATCTCTATAAGTGTCATCGGTCATGATGTCTCCCAATACTTGGTTTGGTGTCATGGTGTCCAAACCGCTTCTCACTAGAATGGTGACCAATGTACCAAATCTTGAAGGCAAGCATCTCAAGAACTTATGGGAGAAGTCCTTGTCCTTCACCTCTTCTCCAAGTGCTTTGAGATCATTGATAAGCACTGGAAGCCTATGAAACATCTCCGGCACACTCTCATCCTCCTTCATCTTGAAGCTTGTAAACTTTTCTTTGAGGACATATGCCTTTGCACCCTTCATGGCTTGAGTGCCCTCAAATGATTCTTCCAACTTCTTCCAAGCTTCATGTGCCATCTCAATATTCTTGATTTGCTCAAATGTTCTTTCATCAATTGCATCATGAATGGCACTTAGAGCAATGTCATTATTTTGGAGAAGCACTTCTTCGGCAGTGGTGGGATTCTCTGGATTACCAATCTCAATTTTGGTTTCTACCATCGTCCACATCTTTCTATTGATTGACTTGATGTGTGTTGTCATCTTTGACTTCCAATAAGGATAATTTGTGCCATCAAATTGGGGTGGCTTCTTGATGTTGTTGATTTGAGCCATTTTAACACCGAAGGTTGTTAAGCCTCAAATAACGGTGACCTCGGCTCCGATACCACTTTAAAGGTCCTAATGGCTAGAGGGGGGGTGAATAGCCTAATAAAATTTCTACAACAACACTTAACAAAAGGTTAGACAATTATGAGGCAAAGCGAGTGTTGCGCTAGCCTACTCAAAATGCAAGCCACCTACCACAATTCTAGTTTAGATAGTGTCGATTCACACAAGAGGTATGACACTACCCTATGTTAGTGTGCTCTCAAAAGCTAACTAAAGAGCCACACCAACCAAGCAAGCAAGCTCTCACAACTAGCTACACTAAAGAGCTTGTCAACTAGTTTGCGATAATATAAAGAGAGTGATTAGGATAGTTATATCGCCGTGTAGATGAAGAACCAATCAATCACAAAGATGAATAACAATGAAGACCAATCACATCGGAATCAATGATGAACATAAGATTTTTACTGAGGTTCACTTGCTTGCCGAGAAGCTAATCCTCGTTGTGGCGATTCACTCACTTGGAGGTTCACGCGCTAATTGGCTTCACACGCCAAACCCTCAATAGGGTGCCGCACAACCAACACAAGATGAGGATCATACAAGCCACGAGCAATTCACTAGAGTACCTTTTGGCTCTCCGTCGGGGAAAGGTCAAGAACCCCTCACAATCACCACGATCAGAGCCAGAGACAATCGCCACCTCCGCTCGACGATCCTTGCTGCTCCAAGCTGTCTAGGTGGCGGCAACCACCAAGAGTAACAAGTAAAATCCACAGCAAAACACGAACACCAAGTGCCTCTAGATGCAATCACTCAAGCAATGCACTTGGATTACTCCCAATCTCACTATGATGATGAATCAATGATGGAGATGAGTGGGAGGACTTTGGCTAGGCTCACAAGGTTGCTATATTAATGAAAATGGCTAAAGATGTGAGCCACAGCCGGCCATGGGGCTTAAATAGAAGCCCCCATGAAATAGAGGCGTTGTACCCCTTCACTGGGCACACTGTGCTCTGACCGGACGCTCCGGTCCAATTGACCGAACCCTGGACTCAGCGTCCGGTCCATTGATGGACGCCACGCGTCACAAGTTTCAAACGATGTTCGTCAGATTCCAACGGCTACGAAGTTGATCGGACACTCCGGTAAAACTGACCAGACGCTGGAGCCTCAGCGTCCGGTCAAGTACAATAAGGGTCGGAAATCGGTTTTCCTCAACCGGACGCGTCTGGTCCACCTCGACCGGACACAGCCCAGTGTCTGGTGGTAAACCCTAGCCTCTGTACCGCCAGTCAATGCGATCGGACACAGCAGTCAGCGTTCGGTGCTTTTGGATCCAGCGTTCGGTCACTTGACCGACGCTGGCATCTCCTCTATTTTCACTTCTAACTTCTTCACCCTTGCTCCAATATGCCAACCACCAAGTGTATCACCTTGTGCACATGTGTTAGCATATTTTCACAAATATTATCAAGGGTGTTAGCACTCCACTAGATCCTAAATGCATATGTAATGAGTTAGAGCATCTAGTGGCACTTTGATAACCGCATTTCGATACGAGTTTCACTCCTCTTAATAGTACGGCTATCAAACCTAAATGTGATCACACTCTCTAAGTGTCTTGATCACCAAAACAAAATAGCTCCTATAAGTTAAACCTTTGCCTTGAGCCTTTTGTTTTTCTCTTTCTTCTTTTCAAGTTTAAACCCTTGATCATCTCCATGCCATCACCATTGTCATGCTATGATCTTCATTAGCTTCTCTACTTGAAGTGTGCTACCTATCTCATGATCACTTGATAAACTAGGTTAGCACTTAGGGTTTCATCAATTCACCAAAACCAAACTAGAGCTTTCATCAGCTCATCACCCGTGGCTTCGTGCAGTGTGAGGGCATCAACTTCAAGGATGTCTTTGCTCCGGTGGCACGAATGGAGTCCATTCACTTGCTATTGGCCATGGCAGCAGCAAAGGATTGGTGTGAACACCACCTCAACGTCAAGTGTGCGTTCCTCAACGGTGAGCTCGTGGAGACGGTCTTCATCAAGCAAGCTCCGGGCTTCACCGTCAAGGGCGCTGAGCACATGGTGCTCAAGCTATGCAAGGCGCTCTATGGGCTACGGTAGGCCCCTTAGGCGTGGATCGCCAAGCTTGACGCCACCTTGGGTGAGCTTGGGTTCACTCGCTGTGCTACAGAGCACGTGCTCTACACGCGATGACGTGGGAAGGAGGAGCTCGTCGTCGGCGTGTACGTGGATGACTTAGTCGTCACCGGAGTGTGAGCAGAGGACATCGACAATTTCAAGCGTGAGATGGCGGCTCATTTCAAGATGAGCGATCTCAGCGTGCTCTCCTACTATCTCGGCATCGAGGTGAGGCAGAGGAAGCAGAGCATCTCCCTAGGTCAGCGTGCCTACGTGGAGACGCTGCTGGAGCGTGGCGGCATGACGGAGTGCAAGCCGTGCGCAATTTCGATGGAGGAGCGGTGAAGCTGAGCAAGCACAGCACAGCTGCAAAGGTGGACGCGACGCGCTACCAGAGTATAGTCGGCGGGCTACGCTATCTCACTCGTACCCGACTGAACATTGCGTTCGCGGTTGGGTACGTCAGCCATTTCTTGGAGGACCCGCACGAAGATCACTGGTCGGCACTGAAAAGGTTGTTGCGCTACATTAAGGGGACTCTTGATCAAGTGATCATCTTCCCCAAGAGTGGCGGCAAGGGAGGGTTGTGGCTCACGGTGTTCAATGAGGCACCCCCAAGGCAAAGGAAGGTGAGGTGAAGCTCACTATTTTCAACAATGCGGACATGGTGGACAACATTGATGGGCAACGAAGCACCTCCGACGTGCTCGTCTTCTTTGGAGCGGCCCCCATTGCTTGGTAGTCACTGAAGCAAAAGATCGTGGCGCTATCGATGTGTGAGGCGGAGTACATCGCAGCGGCCATGGCGGCGTGCCAGGCTGTCTGGCTACGCCGGCTACTGGGCGAGCTGACCGGCGAGGAAGCTCACCCGCCAGCTCTGATGGTGGACAACCAGCCCGCCATCGCCCTCGCCAAGAACCCTGTCCTCCACGACCGGAGCAAGCACGTCGACATCAAGTTCCACTTCCTCCGGGGCTGCATAGATGGAGGGCAGATCGTCATCAAGTTTGTCGAGACCGGCAGACAGCTCGCTGACATCCTCACCAAGTCACTCGGATGCCTGCAGTTCATAGAGCTGAGGAAGATGATTGGTATGGATGAGGTCAAGGCATCGGGCTAGTAGCAGGATTAGGGGAAGAATTGTTAGACATAATCTGCTGCTCTCCATTCTCTCCTTGGTTGAAGACTGGTCGGCTCGGTCGACCACTCCCTGTTGGGAGTTGGGGACTGATCGGCTCTGCATGTAGCTATATCAGTATTACAATATGTCACCTCTAGTACATTAGTTGGTAGCTATTACATCAGCCATGACTTGGTAGTGGGCTGAGGTAAGCTTTGTACTGCTAGGAGTAGTTTGTATACCCTGTACCTTAGGAGTAGTTAGTTGGTTTACTCTTGTACTCAGGAGTAGGTAGTTTGCCAACAACTATGTACCTGGTAGTGGTACAACTAGAGTTGTATATATTTCATTCAAAGGGCCATGAAATACTCAGTTCAGTTGCCACAAACCTAAGGGCAGAGTTTTGGCCAACGCTGGTGCTTGTGTTGAGTGTGTGTGTTGTTCTCAATTTCTTCTTCTACCTCTAGCCATAACGAGTGAATGTGTGCGATGGTAAGCTAGTTACTTACCTATGCAGGGTAACCAGGATCAACAGATGGATGGATTGGTCTGATCTGAGTTTGACAGCGAGCTTTGGAGTTGAATTACTCTGACCGGGAGACAAATCTTGGATGATGCATCAGTTTGACAAAAATGCATGCATGCAAAAACGATTCAGTCAGTCCATGCAGCACTCCACAGCCACACAAGACACAAGTTAAGTAAGTGCTTCTTTAGTTCCCAAAAAGTTTCTCAAAAAGTGTTACAGTAGCCATCACATTAAATCTTGTGATATATGCATGGAGCATTAAATATAGACCGAAAAAAAACTAATTGCACAATTTGGTTGGAAATTACGAGACGAACGTTTTGAGCCTAATTAGTCCATAATTGAACACTAATTACCAAATAAAAACGAAAATGCTACGGTAGCCAAATTCTCAAAATTCACGAACTAAACCCGCACTAAACGAACTCACTCTAGCCTCCTGCTGCGACAAGACTAGTAAAACACACTGTTCGGTCCTAGCTTGCTCGTTTTAGTGGGTAGGAAGGAAAGAAGACTTGGAAAGGAAACGGGAAGAAAAATACGGATGGGGAGGAGCGGCAGATGCTGTACTGCGCTGACCAGAGGGTCACAATCACATCTTATTCAATTGCTGCGGTCAAGTCCGACAGTGGACACAACAAAAGATTAACAGAGCTCGGGACTCTCTATCATCATGCAGATGCAGATGCAACCAGTAGTGTTTAATTAGGCAGTTGATGGACATCAAGAAGATGTATATATCAACGTGCTGTGAGTCAGCAGCAGGGCCTTCCATTTGAGAATTGAGAAAGCTTCAGTTCAGTTGTCTGACCCACTGACGAGAGCGAGCGTCTAGAAGCTGCATGCTGCACCGCCACAAACGCTGCCTGTTCCAACTCGTCAAATTATGTCTAAGGATATATATAAATCTCACACGAATGCAGAAACGATTCAGCCTGTTCGTTTGCTCGTATCGGGCTTATAAGCCATGACTTATCAGCTAACGAACAGTATTTCTCTATCACATTAAACCAGCCAACAATATTTTTAGTCATGATTTATAAGCCAAATCATGGCGAAGTGAGAGCTACAGTGTACAAACATGTTTTTCCCGGCATCGCTAATCCCGACAAATTAAAGACTACAGTGTAGAAACTGCAGGAATGGGACGCCTGCATGTTCCAGCTGGTCCAATCAACCTACTGCAATGGCAGAAACAGGCTAGTGCTGGTAGTACTGTACTATCATGAGCTAGCAGTGGAACAGGATTGGACAAGCATGTGGTGGCCTTGTGCTTGCTGCCTGTCTCTCTTTCAGCAGCAGCAGCCCGCGAATCCTTACTTACTGTTGTGTTGTGTTGTGATTGTGCCATCACTCTCTCATAGTACTACTACTGAACAACTTTAATCAAAACCAGATCAAACTATTTACCTTATATACTCCAGATTTGTCTTTAATCAAAATCAGATCAAACTGTTTAGTGCATACTCCTTCCTAAAAGTCATATATATGGATTTTTGTCTTTAAATGCTACTACTTTTTTAACCACAGATTTATCAAATATTACAAACCATTTAGCACGTAAAGAAAATACATAAGAGTTGCACCTCCTTTGGTCCTTCCTAAAAAATAACAATCTAATGTTGTCTGCTAGTTTAAACTCAGCTTTTGAATTGTACTTAGGGTGTGGATGAGAGGGCTCCTCCAGATGAGCCAGAATTTGTGACTCCTCCAAAATGGCTCTGACTCTTCTTTTTTTCCGTAAAAAACGGTTCCTCCTACTAAACGTTTGGTAGGGCTCCTCTCCTTTGGTTCTTCCTAAAAATTAACATTCTAATGTTGTCTGCTAGTTTAGACTTAGCTTTTGTATTGTATTTTAGGGTGTGTCTGGGAGGGCTCCTTCATAAGAGCCGGAATTTGTGACTCCTCCAAAATGGCTCTGACTCCTTTTTTTCGTAAATCCTCCTACTAAACGTTTGGTAGGGCTCCTCCAGAGGAGCCGAAGCTAAAGCCGAAGAGGAGCCCTACTAAACGGGGTCAGGAGGTTGTGGGGACACTTATTATGGCCAGAAAAACCTACAAAAGAACATGCGTTTTCAGTTTCGGTTTATTTTATTACAAACAACTTATAAGTTATACCAAATACGCCCCGATAATGCTCCAATAATTAAGACGTCCAGAACGGACGGACCCTTCACTCCGCTCGCTCCCGCACCCGATCCCTCGCTTCCTCCTCCCTTCCGCGCTCACGCCCCGCGCCTACCCGACGCGCGGACATGGCTACCTCCCTGGCCGGCGGCGACGCGCTCCCCCACCCCGACGTCCTCACCCACTGGGAGCGCCCAACGTCCGCGGATCCGGTGTCCCTCTCCTCACCCCGGCGAGATCCATGGAGGTGGGGCGACAGTGTTGTAGGGGAGTGGGCGGCTCTACCCCGCCCCAGCGCGACGCCCTCCCCACCCTCGGTGGTGCCCTCTTTCACCCTGGCGACCGAGCTCCCCCCTGGCAGTCAGAATCGACCGGCCAGCCTTCCCCTCCCCTATGTTGCATATGTATGTTTCAAGTGTTTCAGGCGTTTCAGATGCATGTTGCATTTGTTTCCATATGGCTGTTGCAAAAGTAGATCGCGAGATGTTGCATATGTTGCAATTGTTTCAAAGGCATGTTACAAGTGTATGTGTTTCAGACGTTTCAGAGGTATGTTTCATCTATGTTTTCCGGACGCATGTTGCAAGTGTGTTTATCTGGATGTTGTATATGTTTCACACATACGCTGCATGTGTTTTATTTGGATGTTTGCGTATGGTTGCAATAGTTTTCAAGTGTTTCAACTGTCTTCAGACGTATGTTGCAACTGTTGTATTTGGATGTTTCAAAAGTAGATCGGGTGTTGCATCTCTCCTCCCCGCCTTCTGTTGCATCGTCTCTCTCGGCGTCGGCAGGGCATCCGTACGACGACGCGACCAGGTCCTTCCGAATCAGAGGCGCTGCGCGCCCTTCCCCTCTTGTCGCTCGGGCAGCACGGGCCCCGCGTGGAGCGCGAAACAGAATGTAGCGCGAGGGCGTCCGTCCGTCGGAGCACTAGCATTTCCGAATACGCCCTCGTAGCGGACGCTCATCTAACCGTCAACAGGTGCTCCTACCGTGGTGTTCTGAGTTTCTGCCCGTGGGCCGTCGCAGCCCAGCACATTTTAAGCAGGCCTCATTGCAACCCACGCCTAGTCGCCGTATTGCGCCGGGCACCGAGGGAACGACGAGATGACGAAGACGACACGATGACAAGTCAGTTTTTCAGAAGCCTGCCGCACTGCACTGCACATATCCATCCCTCCAATCCATGGAGATGGAGGACGGAACAAAACTTGGCGACTTGTTGGCGTCGATCGGATATACTAGAGTAGGGCCTCGTTTAGATACTGAAAAAATTTCAACCCAATGAATAGTACCACTTTCGCCTTATTTGACAAATATTGTCTAATCGTGGACCAACTAGGCTCAAAAGATTCATCTCGTGATTTCCAACTAAACTGTGTAATTAATTATTTTTTTTACCTACATTTAATACTCCATGCAAACGGCTAAAAATTGATGTGATAGAGAGAGAGTGAAAAAACTTGAAATTTTGGTGGCATCTAAACAAGGCCTAGTATAGTTCAATTCGGTGCATGCATGGTCATTGACTCAGTGTAGCAGGCATCGTCGTCAGTGGATCGGAGTCCAGAAAAGCCTTGGATGGCGCGCGCGGCGGCGTCCATCTTTCTGTTCTGAATGGAAGTCACTGCATGCAAACGATTGTTGGTCAATCTCGGATAAGTACTATTTTTGTCCATGCCTGACTAGCTAGGGCCTAGGGATGCATTCATATGCGCACGCATGCTTGCGGGCGTGTACGTTGTCGTAAGTAGTACGGGCTAGCTAGTATATGGTTGCTGGTCAATCTCACATAGTTACGTTTCAGCACCTCAAACCACGTTATACCTAACTTGTCGTTGCAACTGTTGCTGCAAACTAGCTGCTTTAGGATGCCAATGCAGAGGTCGTCAGTGTAAAACGTACTCACTCGATCGTTCGGCACCTTCTCCGTTTCAAATTATAAATTGTTTCGATATTTTTTAGACATATATTTTTTATCTAAACATAGGGTACATAAATGTATAGTAAAAGTTAGGTATTTTAAAAGTAAAAAACAACTTTACAATTTGGATCGGAACAGAGGGAGCAGTCACGGACGGATCCAGAAAAATATCTATCCGGGGCTTCTTCAACCTCTAGACAGCATCCGCCTCTCCTCAAATGGTATACATGGCAAAAAAAAAAAAAACTAGTGGGGGCTAAGGGGGGCTCCATGGGTGAATGGGTCTGGCGCCCGTAGCGGGGGGGGGGGGGGGGGGGGGGGGGGGGGCTAAAGCCCCGTCCGTCCCACCGTTGGATCCGTCCTTAGGAGAAGTAGTCTTTTTCACTTTTTTTAATCTAGATATGATAATTTCTATATAACTATGCATATACGCTGTCTAGATATATGATTTATCTAGAGAAGCCAGATAATCTATATCTCTTATAAAGTAATCCTCATTAGAGGTCTATCTCAATATACAAGTCATCCACATGATCCTCCACTAACTATCCACGTCATCTTCCACTAATAGCTATATCATTCCACTAACTTCCAACATCTTGATACAAGCTATCCACATTATCTTCACTTAATTTCATTCTAAATTCTTCGCAATCCCAGCAACAACGTGTGGGGTATCTTCTAGTGACTTATATAATTTAAAACGAATAGATAAGTACTCCCTCCGTCCATAAAATAATGCAATTCTCGCTTTCCGAGAAGTAAATCGGTTTGAACTTTGACCAAAATTATATAAAAAAATATTAACATTCCTGATGCAAAATTAGTATCATTAGATTAGTCATTCAATATATTTTCATAATAAATTTATCTGAAGGCATAAATATTAATATTATTTGCTATAAACTTGGTCAAACTTGAGTAACTTTGACCGGTATGGATCCCATAATTACTTTTTTTTTGAACGGAGGGAGTACTAGTTACTTAAGAAAAGAGCTTTACTATAAACATGCGGCATGCAGTAACATTCCGTTGGCTGGCTGAACCGGACTCTAGGATTACAACAAGGGTTGACACCGCCGACCGGCCGGCCGGCCGGCAGCTGAGTGGATCTCACCGCACGCATGCGTGTAGTCATGCATCTCCATCGCTACGCTGGTATCGATTGGACTGGACACGATGATGCATGCATGTATGTCACGCAGGAGGGACACCGGGAGACTGGTGGACGTCCACTACATAATAAACCATGCATGCATGCATGCAACCTCGGCCTTAGCTAGCTACATGATCCTATCGGCGATCGATTCTACATGAGAAGAGAAGAATGCAGAATTATTGCAGACTGTGCAGAGGCATCAGAGAAATCCATGTCCGGAAAGGGACAACCACCAGTTGACCAGCTAGCTCGCTAGCTACCAGCAGAAGTTTAGAGCATTTTAG
The DNA here is from genome assembly GCF_019320115.1 of Miscanthus floridulus. Lineage (NCBI taxonomy): Eukaryota > Viridiplantae > Streptophyta > Magnoliopsida > Poales > Poaceae > Miscanthus > Miscanthus floridulus. The sequence goes on from NC_089583.1 coordinate 122,523,472, forward strand.
CTTTGCTAACTTCCATGCCTCTAATAGGCATATGACTCGATATGGACGGCTAGATAGGTCAAGGCTATAGTTTGGTAGCTAGGCATCAGTGGGCCGGGAGAATATATAGTGGATGGCACTTTCAGCCCTTGTTTAGTTTCACCTCAAAATCCAAAAAGTTGCTACAGTACCTGCCACATCGAATGTTTGCGGTCCGTGCATGGAGTATTAAATGTAGACGAAAAGAAAAACTAATTGCACAGTTTGGTGGGAAATTGCGAGACAAACGTTTTAAGCCTAATTAGTCAATAACAAGGGCTCAGAGTGTACTTGCATTGCGCAGCCCATATGGTTGGCAGCTTAACTCCTCTCTACACGTTTGAATTCGATCCTATTACCACGCTGCACGACGCGGCCGGAAGCATCAGGCTTCCCAGAACCGTTTCATACCACATATAGTGCCTTCCTTTTACATGCATGCATGGGAGGATCGAAACCATTTTCCCACTGCCAATAATGCAACTTATAACAGGGTAACAATAATAGTTGTCTCCTAGTCACTCCAAGAGAGAGAGAAGAGACCCTTCCGATAACAAATATAAGTTCATATAGATTTGTCTTAGGTCATCGGCTGTTTTTTAACTTTAACCATGATATACCTAATATTAAAATAAATAGACATTCTTCTTCCGTCTTTTCTATAAGTCGCTCTTCCCATAGCATGAACAAAATGTGTATGTCTCGTACTACAAAATTTGCTATCATGAACAAAAGTTATAGAACGGAAAACAAGAATCAACATGTTACCATGTGCTCCCTCAATCCCTCTCCAAATGAACTTTTATGAGATAATATATCCAGGTAGGGATCTTCTCCCTGTCGATGTTTTACCACCGATAGCCTGCCACGGGGGTACCCGGGGCAGTATGTTCGGGCTTCGGCGTATGCCGAACTCGATGGTTAACGCGAGACACAGTCGATTTATCCTGGTCCAGGCCCTCGATCGTAGATCGAGTAATAACCTTACGTCCAGTCGGCGTTAGCCTTTGCGTTGGATTGATTGTCAAGTGTTGTGTTGTACAATGGTCCTGTGTCTCTTATCTTCCGATCTAGGGACCCCTGCCCTCCTTTATATAGTCCAGGAGAGGCGAGAGTCCTAGTCGGTTTACAATGAGATTTCCTAGTAGGATTACGTAATAGCTATACTACTAAGATTACATGGGGAGAATCCTAGTTGGACTAGATATTCTCTCTCCCATGCGGGGTATCCTGTGGGTCCCGCATCGACAAGCCCCCGAGCACTTCATGGTTGAGCTCCGAAAGTCTCGCTTTGCTTCTTCAAGTCTTGTTGAGTAGGAACAAAATGTCATCCGAGTACTTCCTGGAGTGAAACCTTGTAGCGCTTCTTGGGATCTTCGAGTGGTGAGTGCTTTTTGAAGAAAAAGTACATCCACCTGGTTGTAGCCCCCGAGCCTCTCGCTATTTGGAACAAGGAGCTGGAGGATCTTGTCTTGAAGTTGCTCTAATTGTTCGTTGAAGTTTTATGAAAAAGAACTCGAATATGGCTCGTTCCGGGTTCTTTTTGTCGTAGTGTCTTGAAGTGATCTGCGTTGAGGAAGTCTTTTGGTGACGTGCGCTTTTTCGAAGAAAAAGTGCACTCACTGAGTGTAGCCCCCGAGCCTCTTGCTATTTGGAACAAAAAGTTGGAGGGTCTTGATTCTTGTCTTCAAAAAATTCTGTGGCTATGTATCCTGCTTTCTCCGAGTTCTTCTCTTTTAGAAAAGAAGTCGGATGAAGAGTCTTGATGTGTTGTCGTCGTTGTAGTCTTGAGCTTCTTGTATTCTTGGTCCTTTGTCTTTGGTTCCGAGCCTCCGGGGGTAGTTGAAATGAAAGGCCAAGCTCCCTAGCTTAGTGTTGATTAAGCTATGATGTTGGCCGAGGCTCCGAGCGTATATCCGTGTTGTTTTGTTCGGGAAGAACTCGGATGCGAGGTCTTGGCGTATTCTTTGATAGTCTGCTGTTGTCAGATGTAGTTGTATGGTGGTGGTTGAGTGTAAATGCCTTTTGTTCACGGGTTGTACTGTGCTGGTATATTCTTCCGAATATGCCCGTCTTCGAGTACTGCCTCTTCTCGCCTGAGTCGTCCATTATTGTGTTCTGTCTTTTCACTGTGTCCTTTGTTAGGCTTATTTTGTTGGTACTCCTAGTCCATGTGCGCCGATCCTTTGGTCTATAAATACTATCCCGGAGTGCTTGTTTTCATTCATTGGATACTCTGTTGAAGCCTTGGTGGTCATGAACATGGTAGTTTGTGAAGTAGAGCAGCCCCCGGGCATGTTTTGTAGTTTCTGTGTGTCTTGTCGTAGCTGAAGGAAGTCTTGTGATAGGGATTAGAGGTAGGCTAATCCCGCGACAGCATTGTGCCAGGATGTACGTGGTGGTAGTTGGAGGAAGTCTTGTGATGTGGGCTTCGTTCCTTCATCCGACAGTTCTGGGTTGATCCTCGTCGCCTGTCTTGAGACCGTCCGGTGCAGATCAACACAATATCTAGCATCACATCGGTCTTGGGTAGACAGATGCCCGCCGGCCTTCTCTGCTCCATGTTGCCCTGCCGTGCTGCCGATTTCCGCCTTGGATGCACTGCGTTCGTCCTTTGAAGAAAACAGTGTAGCCGATGGCGGTCTATCCTTCCGAGTAGCAATTTGGGACACGTAGTCGTTCCAGAGCCTAGTCGTGTCCGTGTTCCTCTTTGCTACTTTGCTTTTTGTGGTGCCGAGTTCGTTGGGTCTTGTAAGATTTGTAATCTTCTATTTTTGAAGTCACTTGTAATGTAACGAATCTTGTCTTCTGAGTTGTCTTTGACTTTTCCGTTGTGATCCCTGTCGTTCATGAGACTACCGAGTTCTTTCTTACATAACCGGGTTCTTTTGTTCCTCGTGAGGTAGCCCTTTTTTTCTTCTTGGTTCAACGAGTTGTTCTTGTGGCTATCTGATAACCCTATTGTGGTGCTGCGCGGATAAGTCTGAAATCTGCCCGTTGGTTTGTACCGTTGTGTGGATTCGTGCCCTCCGTCGTTTTAGCTGCGTCGGTAAATGGACCGTTGCGTTCCCACGCTGTGCTTTAACGAGCCTTATGGGCCGTTTGTATCACTGAGAAATCTATTTAAAGACCTTTTATCTTCCTTTCCCTTGTCGCCCAGCTCTTGCCTTTAAACCCTAGTTCTCAAAAACCCGCCGCCGTCATTGTCGTCATCGCCCGAGCACCATCATTCTAGCTTCATCCTCCTTAGCGCCTTTGTTGCTTCCGCCAGTTCATGGGAAAGAAGAAGACCGCAAGCAAGTCTCAGGCGACCTTCGTGGACGAGGAGTCATCCCTGTCTTTGATTGAAAACCAGGAGTTCGTGGCCATGAGGGCAGCTCAGAAGGTTTGGCCGGCTCCAACAACCAGCGAAGACCAGCTGCGCGAGCTCGTTAGTGATGGCTTGATCCAAAGCAAAGTCATCGCTGAATGGAGAGTTCCGGGCGAGCATCGGGTTCCGGCCCCGGGTCCTGGTGAGATTGTCCTTTTTGTTTCTTTTGTCCGCGCTGGACTTTGTCTTCCTGCTTCCGTCTTCCTTCATCAGTTTCTTGGGTATTTCGGGGTTAGTCTGAACCATCTAACCCCCAATGCCGTTCTCCATCTTTCTGTTTTTGTTCACCTTTGCGAAGCCTTCCTTGGGATCCCTCCTTCTCTATCTCTTTTTCGCTTTTTCTTTCGCCTGAAACCTCAACCCCGCCGCGAGGAAACCAGTGCCCTCAGCGGTTGCGGGATTCAGTTTCGCCAGGGTCTCAAAATCAAGTTTTTTGATTATGACCTGGTCGATTCTGTCAAAGATTGGCGTGCCGAGTGGTTTTACGCTGCCAATTTGATCCCTTCTCTTGTTGTTCACTTCGGATCCGGTCCTGTGGCGAATGATCGGTGGGACAAGAAGCTTGAGTCTCCTGCTGAGATTCAAGCGATCCAGCCACTCCTTGATAGGATTAGCACGTTGAAACAGCAGGGATTGACCGGCTTTGGTATTGTCTCAAGTTTTCTTCGTCGCCGGGTTCAGCCCTTGAAAGAGCGGGAACATCTCGGCTTTGAGTATTCTGGGGCCGAGGATCCTTCACGCATGGTCCCAGCTCTTGAGCTGACCGGTGAGGAGGTACTCGAGCGTCTCCAGAAGATGCTGAAAGGAGTGAGCGTCATTCCTCCTGCCGTCTCTGAGTACTTGGCCAACAACCCGCCCCCAGCTGTGAGTTGTCTATCTTTTTTTTATTTGAGTTCTTTATGTACTCTTGCTGTGTCCGTTCTTGCTTAGCTTTTCCTTGTCTTGGTGTTTTGTCTTTTTTCGTAGGAGCTTGGGCGGAACTTTGTTGATCCGATCCCCCTTGATGTTCTCCCTGCTGTGGCGGAGACTGGGGATCGTCTAGCTGGTACTTCTGCAATTAGTAAGTCTCAAACTTTTACAGCCCTTCCTGGGGTTTCTTTCAGATTTGTTGATGTATATGAAGAGTATGTTCCTCGTCTAGTCCCTCGCGGTCCTCGCAGTGTCCCGAAGAGGGGGCGAATGGACGGGTCTTCATCTGGCTTGCCTATCTCCAAGAAGCCTCGCAAACCAAGTACTCCCTCAGGTACTCCAGTTGTTGCTAGCATGCTCTTAGGTGAGCACATTTAGTACTCTTTGTTCTTTTATTTTCATGTTTCTCTCTTGAACCGAGTACTTTTCATCTCTTTTTCAGCAGGTGCTCTGGTTTCGTTGGCTGAGGAAGAAGAGGATGATGAAGTCCCCCTCATCATGCGGCGGTGAGTTGTTTTTCATATTCTTGTCGCATTGAATTTTTCCTCTTTGTTTTTAATTTTAGTCTTGAACTTTTTTGAAGTAATCGGAGGTCGGGTGTGAGTTCTTCCGAGGCTCTCGCGCCGACTTCTTCCGAAGTTTCGGGGTCGAGTTCTTTGGTTGCCTCTGCCCCGAGCTGTACTGCTCCTCTGGTGCGGAGTTCTTCCACGGCTCCAGCTCTGGCTTCTTCCGCGGCTCCGTTGTCGGCTGTCCCGCTCCTGTCGCCGGGTGGCGGGGACGTCTTCGCCGTCGTGGTTCCCCCTGCGAGGCCTTCTCTCGGCTTTGCAAAGAAAAAAGTAGTCGGGTGAGTAGATTCTTGCTTTATCTTTTTGGCTTTTATCTTCCTTCCTCTGGTTCTTATTGGTGTTTCCTTTTATCACTTTTCAGTGTTTCGTCTTCTCTAATTTCTTCATCGACTTCTTCTTTGCCTCCCGCCGTGCCAACGAGTTCTGAGCCTCGAGACTCACAACATTCTGTTGATGAAGTCGCGGCGGGGGCTTCAGAGCTACCTGGCGGAGTCGCGGACTTGGTCGCTCCGAAGGTAACTGTGGCCGTCGCGCTGGGTCCTTCTGGTGGTTTGGCTCCGGCTTCCCTGGAGGTTGCTCTGGTCGCTCCTCCTTCGCCCCAGCCGGCTTCTCTTTCCCCTTCTTTTGCCTCCGGCGGCCCCTCCCTGTCCGATGACGTGGTGCAACAGTTCGATGCCACTCATCGGTTATCGGAGCTGACCGCAGCCTAGGGGAGCTTGTCGACCCTCGCGACTTCTTTTGGTGAAAAGCTCCAGGTAAGTTTTACTGCCACTTCTCTTTTGCATGCTTGTTTTTCTTCTATCCTTACGCCTTGTTTCTCTTTGCCTCTTTCTGCTCAGTCTTTTTCTCGTAATCATTCTGGCTTCTTTTTCTCATCTGAAAATGAGAGGAAGTTGTCTTCAGAGGTGGACGCTCTGAAAGCCGATCTTGACCTTCTCCGGGTTGAGTTAGAGACGGAGCGTCAATTGCACCAAAAGGAGGAGAAAGCCATTCGCGCCCGGGTAGTGGAGACGGAGAAACATAGAGATGCTGCGGTGGAGTCTGCGAAGAATGAATGCAAAGGTGCCGCGGGTTCTGCCTGTTTCTTCTTGTATTTTGACTTCTTTTTCTGCTGACTTTTTCTTTGGTGTTCTGTCTAGCTCTTTGAGTTGAGAAGCAAAAGCTCTCGGAGAGTATTGATGAAATGAAGACCCTTGTCCGTTCTAGTCATAATAGAGCTGAGGAGGTAAATACTCATGCTGAGGAAGAACTCGCCCTTGCTAGGCTGATTAGGCGTGGAGCTGACAGAGATCTTGTGCAGGCCCAAAAAACCATTGAAGGCTTGTCTGGGAAGCTGGCGACGGCTACCAAGAATTGGAATACCTTGTGGAAATCTTTTCGTTCGGTGGCCGATGTCCTTCGGACTCCAGCGGATGACGGGCAATCTTGGGCGCAGTTCATTCCCCGGATTCTGACTCGTTTCCAAGAGTTCGCGAAGAGGTGTGCCCAAGTATGTACCAAGAATGTGCTGGCCCAGGTCTAGGTCCTTGCTCCAGAAGCGCCTCTCTCCAAAATAGCAGAAGAAGCTGAAAGCCAATAATATCTTGACGCCGTTGAAAGGATGGAGCCCGAGGTTGAAGATCTAGCCAGTAGGGTTGTAGATAGTCTAAATATTGATATTTCCCTTTCTGATGACAACGCCTGACTCGGTTGAGCGTCCTCTTGTAATATTACACTTCTTTTTAAATGAAGATTCTTTATCTTTGTCGATGTATTCTTTGCATGGGTGCGGTTGAAGTTACTTGACTTGCTGAGTACCTTGTCTTGTTCCCATCTCTGCTCCGTAAGACAACTCTGTGCGTTATTCTGACGAGGCCCCTCGATTTGTCGAGTACTTTTATTTTCTTCTTTCCTTTGTGATTCGTCGAGTGCTTTGTCCGTGCTATGACTTGTTAGATGTAGATCTTTGTGTTAACAACCTTTCGCCTGCGCTATGTAAAACGACTCGGTATAGAATGTTGCCTCGACAAACTTCGGTGTCCGAGTGCTTTCTTGAGTGGCGCTTGTGCTTTTGTGAGGAAAAAGTATTCCTATATGGATGTAGCCCCCGAGCCTCTTGCTTTTCGGAACGAAGTGCTGGAGGATCTTTTGAAGTTAAATTTCGGTCGACTCAGCCAATTTGCTTTTTGTTAGCTTTTAGCTACCCTCATCAGCAAGTTATAGCGTTTTTTCAGCTATTTTGCTCTTGGCCGGGATGCTCAGGCATGTTTTCAGCCATTTTGCTTTTTTGTTTCGGGTGTTAGCTTTTAGCTACCCTCATCGGCGGGCTCAAGCATCTTTTCAGCTATTTTGCTCTCGGCCGGGATGCTCAGGCATGTTTTCAGCCATTTTGCTTTTTGTTTCGGGTGTTAGCTTTTAGCTACCCTCATCGGCGGGCTCAAGCATCTTTTCAGCTATTTTGCTCTCGGCCGGGATGCTCAGGCATGTTTTCAGCCATTTTGCTTTTTGTTTCGGGTGTTAGCTTTTAGCTACCCTCATCGGCGGGCTCAAGCCTCTTTTCAGCTATTTTGCTCTCGGCCGGGATGCTCAGGCATGTTTTCAGCCATTTTGCTTTTTGTTTCGGGTGTTAGCTTTTAGCTACCCTCATCGGCGGGCTCAAGCATCTTTTCAGCTATTTTGCTCTCGGCCGGGATGCTCAGGCATGTTTTCAGCCATTTTGCTTTTTATTTCGGGTGTTAGCTTTTAGCTACCCTCATCGGCGGGCTCAAGCATCTTTTCAGCTATTTTGCTCTCGGCCGGGATGCTCAGGCATGTTTTCAGCCATTTTGCCATTTTGCTTTTTCGTGAAAACAACTCATTGGAGTTCATGACAAGACATGCTGTGGATGAATATCATCTTTATTGATCATGAGTATAAACTAATACATATGTTGTTGAAGAGTATTGTCTTTCGTTGATTGTAGGTCCCTTGTGGCTTGCATATCTATTTTTTCTTGAGTTGTTTTTACACGTAGAATCTTCTTAGCTGGCTGATGTGCCATGTATTGCTGACTTCTTTTTCATCTTCGGTCATCAACTTGTATGTGCCTGGTCCGATGACTTTTGTGACAATGAACGGGCCTTCCCATGGACTGAGTAGCTTATGTCGTCCATCAGTCTTTTGTATTCTTCTTAGTACTAAGTCTCCAACTTGTAGTGATCGTGGTTGGGTACTCTTGTTGTAGTGCCGTCTTAAGCCTTGTAGGTATCTGGCTGATTGGAGGGTAGCGTTTATTCTGACTTCTTCTGAGCTATCGAGTTCTAATCTTCTTGTGTGTTCTACTTCTCCTTCATCATATTGTTCTATTTTTGGGGAAGTCCAGATCAAGTCGGCGGGTAGTACGGCCTCTGACCCGTAAACTAGGAAGAAGGGTGAGTGGCCTGTTGCTCTGCTTATTTGAGTTCGTAGCCCCCATACTACTTTCGGTAATTCTTCAATCCATTTGGACCCATAGTCCACTAGTTCTTCGTATAACCTTGGTTTTAATCCGGCTAGTATGAGTCCGTTAGCCCTTTCTACTTGTCCGTTGGCTTCTGGATGTGCAACGGACGCATAGTCTATACTGAAACCACAGTCTTGTGCCCAGCTCTTGAATTCCGTAGCTGTGAAGGGGGAGCCTAGATCTGTGATGATTCGATTGGGCATGCTGAAGCGGTGCATAATGTCTTGGATGAACTCAACTGCTTTGGTTGCGCTGTACTTCGCGAGTGGTTTGTATTCAATCCACTTGGTGAAGTTGTCGATTGCTACGAAGATGTACTCAAAACCGCCTTTTGCTTTTTTCAGGGGTCCTACTTGATCTAGCCCCCAGCAGGAAAAAGGCCAAGCGGGTGGGATGCAGATAAGATTGTGAGCTGGTATATGGGCTTGTCTTGCAAACATTTGGCAACCTTTGCATTTTCTGACAAGCTCTTCGGCGTCTTTCAAAGCGGTTGGCCAGTAGAATCCGGTGCGAAATGCTTTGCCAACCAGTGTCCTTGAGGCGGCATGATTTCCACAGCAACCTGAGTGTATTTCATTTAGGATTTCTTTGCCTTCTTCAAATGAGACACATTTTAGTAATACTCCTGATGATGCTGCTCTTCTGTAGAGTTTATTCCCTACTAAAACGTAGTTTTTGCTTCTGCGAACAACTTGTGTGGCCTCTGCTTTATCTGCTGGCAGTTTATTTTCTTTGATATATTCAATGAAATCTTAGGTCCATGAAGTGTTGATTGTCAAGATCTGAACGCCTTTAGCCTGAATTTCATGTGTTGTTTCACCGGGTTGTTTGATAGAGGGAACTGATAGCTCTTCTATGAATACGCCGGGTGGAACCTTTGCTCTGTCTGATCCGAGCTTGGCAAGGACATCTGCTGCAATGTTAGAATCGCGTAGGACGTGTAAAATTTCTAATCCTTGAAAGTGTTTTTCAAGTTTCCGTATTTCAGCACAATAAGCACCCATGTTTTCTTTGGTGCAGTCCCAATCTTTGTTGACTTGGTTGATGACCACTGCTGAATCGCCGTATACGAGTAATCTTTTTATTCCGAGGGTAATCGCGACTCGTAGCCCGTGGATGAGGGCTTCGTATTCTGCTTCGTTATTTGTAGCTTGCCATAATATCTGAAGGACGTACTTGAGTTGTTTTCCTTCTGGAGAAATGAGGAGAACGCCTGCACTGGCCCCGCCTAGTTTGAGTGATCCGTCAAAGTACATTTTCTAGTGGTCGAGGATTGTATCTGATAAGGGCTGTTGAATCTCTGTCCATTCGGCCACGAAATCGGCGAGGGCTTGAGATTTGATTGCTTTCCGTGGGGTGAAATTGATATCAAGAGCTCCAATTTCAACTGCCCATTTGGATATGCGCCCTGTGGCATCTTTATTGTGTAGGATGTCTCCGAGTGGAAAATCTGTCACTACGGTAATCTTGTGGCTTTTGAAATAGTGGCGAAGCTTCCATGAGGTAATGAGTAGAGCGTAGAGTAGTTTTTGTACGTGTGGGTACCGGATTTTGGATTCTGACAGTACTTCGCTGATGTAGTATACTGGACGTTGCACTTTATACACGCGCCCTTGTTCTTCTCTTTCTATGACTATTGCTGTACTGATTACGGTGGGAGTTGCCGCGATATATAGCATCATATCTTCATCTTTCTTTGGAGGTGTTAGGATAGGCGATGAAGTGAGGTATTCTTTAAGTTTTTTGAAAGCTTCGTCGGCTTCTATTGTCCACTCGAACTTATCTGTCTTCTTTAGTAGTTTAAAGAAAGGTAACCCCTTTTCGCCGAGTCTTGATATGAAATGGTTGAGGGCCGCCATGCATCTTGTTAGTTTCTGCACATCTTTGACACTTCTAGGTGGGCCCATTTCTGTTATAGCTCGAATTTGCTTGGTGCTGGCTTCGATCCCGCGCTGACTAACCAAAAATCCGAGTAGTTGTCCTGAGGGAACTCCAAATACACATTTATTTGGGTTCAATTTCCATCTCCATTTCTTCAAGTTTTTGAAGGTTTGCTTTAAATCTTCAATTAGAGTGTCTGGGTTCTTTGTTTTCACCACCACATCGTCCATGTATGCTTCCACATTTTCACCTATTTGATTCCCAAGGCAAGTCTGGATAGCTCTTTGGTACGTGGCGCCGGTGTTCTTTAGTCCAAACGACATGGTCTTGTAGCAGTAGGCACCAAACGGGGTGATGAAAGATGTCTTGCTCTGGTCTTCTTCTTTTAGTGCGATCTGGTGATACCCTGAATAGCAATCGAGAAAAGATAATAACACAGATCCTGCTGTCGAGTCAACTATCTGGTCAATGCGTGGTAGCCCGAACGGATCTTTTGGGCAATGTTTGTTGAGATCTGTGTAATCGACGCACATACGCCACTCGTCCGTGTTTTTCTTCTGTACAAGGACCGGGTTGGCTAGCCAATCTGGATGAAGGATTTCCTTGATGAATCCGGCTGCCATCAGTTTTGTTATTTCCTTTTTAATTGCTGCCTTCTTGTCAGGTGAGAATCATCGTAACTGTTGTTTTACAGGTTTAGAGCCTTCGTTAACATCAATTCTGTGCTCAGCCAACTCCCTTGGGACTCCTGGCATGTCGGCTGGCTTCCAGGCGAAGATATCTTTGTTGTCCCGAAGAAAGTTGGTGAGCGCGAGTTCCTATTTTGTCGAGAGGTGAGCACTGATAGTTGCTGTCTTGGAGGTGTCGCCTGTGCCTAAGTTGATTTGCTTGACGTCGGCTTCTTTTGGTGGTGCGATGATACTGGGTTTTTTAGCCGGTATTTCTAATTCTTCTTGGCTTGTTTCTGCAGCGATTGCGGCTATTTCTTTTCTTCCATTGTCAGCTTGTGCTTTAGCTGCAATTTGGATCGCCTGAACGTCGCAGTCAAAAGCGCGCTTTAAATCGCTTTGAAGAGAAAGGATACCGTGGGGTCCTGGCATCTTAAGCAGTAAGTACGGATAATGTGGTATTGCCATGAATTTGGCCAGTGCTGGACGTCCTAGGATTGCATGATATGATGAATCGAAGTCGGCGACTTCGAATTTGATAAACTCTATTCGGTAGTTTGAAGGAGTTCCAAAGGTAACAGGTAAAGTAATTTGTCCGAGTGGCATGGCTGCTTTACCGGGTACTATTCCGTAAAAAGGTGTGCTTGTTGGTGTAATCATCCCGGCGAGTTGTAGTCCCATTTTCCTTAGAGTTTCTGAAAAGATGATGTTAAGCCCAGCTCCTCCATCGATTAGTACTTTGGTGACGGTCATACCAGCTATAGTCGGATCCAGAACCAATGGATAATGGCCTGCGTTTCCCACGCTAGTCCATTGGTCTTCTCTGGTGAATTGGATAGGATACTGTGACCAATTGAGGTATCTTGGTGTAGCCGGTTCTGCTGTCATAATGGTCCGCAGTGCTAGTTTTTCTTGATGTTTGCTTCTGCAATCCGGAGCCCCTGAGAAAATCACTGCTACCGTTTCCCTAGGTTTTTGGAATCCTTTGTCCTTGTGGTTGTCTTCTTCTCTTTTCTGATTGTCCTCTTTGGTGTCTTCCTTACTATCTTTTCTTGTGTATCGATCTTTGAAAGTATAGCAATTTCCGATGGTGTGCCTCCCACTAGGGTGCAATGGGCAACGTATGTTTTCAATGTCATCATATCTTCTGGGTTTGGTAAACTTCTTTGATTTGTCGGCCATTGCCACAGTATTGTCTGGTCTACGTTTTCTTTCTTGATGTCTGTTGTTTCGATGATTTTGCTTGTCTGAGTTTTCCTGGTTGTTTCTGTCCGGGAACCTTTCTCGTGTTTTTTCTTCTGCAGTAATCATCTTTTCTACTGTTCGTCTGAATTCTTCATTATTTCTCGGATTTTCTTTGCAGAAGTCTTGAAATTGCCACCTAGCCATGATTCCGTGAGAGAAAGCTTCAATTACTTCTCGTTCGGTTATGTCATGCACTTGAGCTCGTAGTTCGCCGAATCGTCGATAGTAATTTCTGAGACTTTCACCTCCCTTTTGCTTGAGTCCTTTTAATTCTGCATGGGTGATTGGATGTGTAATGATTCCTACAAAATTCTCACAAAAAGCTCTTTGCAAATCCTCCCAATTTTTGATAGATCCTGGGTTCAGTTTGTCGAACCATTGGAGAGGCATGGCTTCCAGTGCCATGGGAAAGAACAGGGTTTTGATATCGTCGTCTCCTCCGGCTAGTTCAATTGATTGTGAATATATTTTGAGCCATTGTCTTGGTTCAGTTTTGCCATCATACTTGGAGTGGTTAGACGGTTTGAATTTGTGAGGTAATCGTACCAATGCAAGCCTGTTCACGAAACAGGGGAATCTGTCGTGTGTCTTGGTTTCTTTGAATTCAGATTCGGCACCTTTTTCTAGCCAACTGTCGTTCTGACGGGAATAATCTTGCGAGATTGTCTGGGTAGGTACCCTACTCCTAGTCTTCCTTGGTTGTTCAAATCGGTGGCCTTGATTATGTTCCTTCCTACTTCCTTCGTCATGGCTTCCACCCGGCCCAAGTCTTTCGAAAGCGGATTTCCTTTGATTTTGATCTTCTTGCCTGTGGGTTGTTGATCTGGCGGGTAGTCTTGATCAAGCTCTCTCTTCATGCGTTTTCAGGATCGTCGATCAGAGCAAGTCCTGGAGCTGTTCATACTTCTCACTGGGATGTGAAGTTTTTCTGAGTTCTTCTAATGCTTCTCGAATCTTATCGTAAGGTGTATTCGTCGTGCGTCTCCCCTCGACTTCTCATTGCGATTTTCTTTTGTCGTACTCAGCCAATTCTGACTCGTATCTGATCCAAGCTTCCCTGCGCTGCCTAGCACGGTGTTGACGCCCTTGCTTCAACTTGTTTTTTCTTTCTCTAGCTTGTTTCTGACTATCTGTTTCTCCGTCGTAGCCTTGGGCAAAAGGTGATATGTTGGATTCTGATTCATCTGATGATCTGACATCGGGTGCTTCTAGGGGATTTAATGGTGACCGCGGTCGTCGAACCATGAGTACTTCTCGCGCATGAGTCGTTCTGTTATTGGCGTTAGTTTTCATGCTGTCGGAGTTGCTAATAACTTTAGTGGATGCCTTGGTGTCGTAGATCGAGTCTCCTTCTTGGTAGGGTAGAATTGCTATCGTCGTCATGCCGACTAGTTGGGTACTGCTGTCCTCAGGAACAGAACCTGGCCAATGGATGATGCAGTCTTGGGATGTTATTGTTAGCATGAGACCCTCCTGAGCTCCTGTCAGTGGTATCCCGCATCTTGGATTGAAAGATCTTTCAAACTGTCCCTGATAGGATTTTGCCATGTTATCGAGCCCAAATGGAAAAGAACTCGACTTCTTGGAAGAACTCTGAGGGTAATCCGAGTTGTTTTGGGTTGTGCTCTGGAATCTTGCCAAAAAAGAACTCGGTTTCTTGAAAGCACTCGAATAAAACTTTGCCTTGATGTTTGAATTCGAATCGGATACGAGTGGCCGTGAAATCTGATTTGAATCGGATACTATGAGCTGTGCGAATCTTCTGGTGAGCTGATCCGTTGTAGTTGGTGAAATATGAAATTCTTTATGATGATCTAGATCTTTGAGGAGATGGCCCTAAAGCTTGCCGTTGTTGTCTGCCTCACAGATCCATGAGCCGAAGATGAAAGTAGATCCCGTCGAGAAGATTATGTTGTCGAGGTCCATCGAGTTCTCGGATGCAAAGTCGCCGAAAGCCCCTACCTGGCGCGCCAGCTGTCGATGTTTTACCACCGATAGCCTGCCACGGGGGTACCCGGGGCAGTATGTTCGGGCTTCGATGTATGCCGAACTCGATGGTTAACACGAGACACAGTCGATTTATCCTGGTTCAGGCCCTCGATCGTAGATCGAGTAATAACCTTATGTCCAGACGACGTTAGCCTTTGCGTTGGATTGATTGTCAAGTGTTGTGTTGTACAATGGTCCTGTGTCTCTTATCTTCCGATCTAGGGACCCCTGCCCTCCTTTATATAGTCCAGGAGAGACGAGAGTCCTAGTCGGTTTACAATGAGATTTCCTAGTAGGATTACTTAATAGCTATACTACTAAGATTACATGGGGAGAATCCTAGTTGGACTAGATATTCTCTCTCCCATGCGGGGTATCCTGTGGGTCCCGCATCGACACTCCCCCATCCCCCCTAGTTTCTCTAAAAAAAGAATAGTAATGTTACCTTTTGAAAAGAGGAATCAACATAATACATGTTTCAAAAGAGAACTGTAGTACGAAACATGTCAATCTAAAAGACAAATCAATTAGAAAATGACATTAATCATAAAAGAATTGCAAGGAAAGTTATTACCAAAAGGTTTAGTTGGACCCTTTACCAAATAAGCCCTCCTAACGTCATCTCTAGCGTCCGGATGGAATTGCTCCATTGCTACATGCATGAAGGCATATAAATCAAAAACAAGTGAACATCTGGGTTAGAAACCATTAATTCCTTAGACATCATGCTCATGTGATTACTGGTTCTTGATGTTCGACACCTTGTACTGTTTCAAGTAGATCTAGCTTTAAATCCCCTAGCTTCTCTCGAGTGCTTGGGCTTGAGTTACTACCACTTGCTGAATTTCTACAAGTACTAAGAAGCTTTTCAAATCTACATTATCATTGAATCGAATTAACTAGTCATTAATCAATCTCTATATATTTAATTGACTAACAAGTAATCAAACCACAAATTTGCAATGGCTTAATAACAAACACATCTTACTTAGCGGAGCTGGAGCTACCTAGTCTACTTGCGGTGCTGCTATTTGACCCAACACCGACTCCTACAGTCTTACTTGCCTAGATTGGAATTATTTGAATCTTATATGGTCTCCTTTTGGTGTTTATTTACTAGTATATGATCTCACTATCTATTATAATTACTTAATTAGTCTAAGTTGACGCCCAAACTATGTAGAAGTTCATTTGACTTTGCCGACATCTATAATCTGATTTAACACAAAAGTTTGGCTCGTTTGCTCAATCTTATGATGCCTAGATTGCAATTATTTTAATCTTATATGATCCTCCTATTTATGTGTATTTGCTAGTAGATACTCTAACATTTAATCTAAGAGTCTGTTTGGATCTCATTCTTATAGTGAGAACCTGGATTCTAAATGCTGAATAGAGAATCTGAATTCTAGATAAAAAAAAAATGAGTAGTGTTTGGATCTTATTCTTATAGTGACTACTATTATCTTTGCATATTGAAAAACTTCAAATAGTAGGTTTGGAGTAGATAGATAATCCAAATGTTTGGATCTTATCCTCATTTTTTTGGGAAGATTCAAACAGGGTCTAGGTTGACAGCCCAAACTATGTAGATGTTGAAATGTAATCTGATCTCACAGAAAAATTTAGCCCGTTAGCCAAGTTAGTATATGTGAGGTGGACCGTCAATACAGCCCAATGACAAGTGTTTGTTTCTCCAGCCCAACGAAGCCCAACACTAAACCTCGAAGCTCCTCGTCTCGGAAGCGCATTGGCCGCGCCGCCAGCAGAACTTGCACGTCGTCCTGCTCCTGCGGGAGAACTTGCCAGTCGCGGCGTCGCGCTATAGGATTCCCGGCTTGCTCGCTCACGCAGTCGGCACGGCCGCTCTCTCCCCTTCGCTCGCACCGGCCGCGCGGCAGTCGCCAGCATATCTCCCGCCGCGGGCCCTATTCCTTCTCTCGGCCGCCGCCGCTACCACCAGAGCAGACTGCAGAGCGGCAGCACCCCCTCTGGCGCCGTCTGACCGACCTCCGCTCCACCGTACCCATCCCAGCGCCGCCCACATCCTTCCCCGTGGCCGACTGTCGGCTTCCTCCTCCTCCCCCTCCGGGCTCCTGCTCCTGTTCGATTCAGCAGCCGTCCTCCCCTCCTCTTCCAGTTCGATTCTAGTGGGCTCCGTGCTCTGCTGTTGCTTCTCCGTCGCGCGGGGATGAAGCCACTGGAGTTACAATCCGAGGCACGCGAGAAGCTTCTCTCTCAAAAATATTGGGGGTTCGACATAGTTTCCTATGCCCGGCGCTAAGCCCGCCGGCCAGGTGTTCGACGTAACTCCCCTCCTGAGAGGGATCTGTTATGTTCTTGGCCAAACGACCGCTATGGTCGTCTCAGATTACCAGGTTCTGCATCCTTCCCATCCACGCTGTTCCCTGGATCGTTTGGTGTACAAGGAGGGTGTGCTACAGTGGCGGTGGCGGTGGCGACAATGCCACTCCAGGGACATCTGGTCGGCTGTCCGAGCTGTTTTGGCCGGCCCGGGTGCACGTCGCTGGCGTTATTGGGCGAGCTCTGGAACGGGGGCGGTCGTCGGATTCGCTGGAGCTGGAGCTGGAGAGGCTCCATGTCGACCTGGACCCCTTTGTTGTCAACCGGGTGCTCCGGAGCGTGTCGGACTCAGAGACGGCAGTGCGGTTCTACTGGTGGGCAGAGTCCAGGCCTGGGTTTGATAACACCCAGTTCGCGATAGCCTACATTGTCAGCCTGCTGTTTATAGACAGCAACTTTTTCCTGCTGTCGGAGTTCCTTGAGAGAGTGAGGAGTCAGGGAGTGGCATTGCATCGCTCTCTCTATCGGATCCTCTTGTCGGGCTATGTCAGGGCGGGCAAGTTCGATTCCGTCATCCAGACATTTGATGAGATGGTTACGTCTGGATGCCGTGAGTTTGGTGTGGACTACAACAGGTTCATTGGTGTGCTAGTTAAGAATTGCTGCTTTGATTTGGTTGAGAAGTATTATGGTGTGGCACTTGATAAAGGTTTTTGCTTGACTTCATTCACTTATTCGAGGTGGATATCTGCACTGTGCCAATCAGACAGGATTGAGCTTGTAGAGAGACTCCTGGCCGATATGGATAAGTTTGGGTGTTTTCCAGATATTTGGGCATGTAACATATATGTTGACTATTTATGTAAGCAAAATAGGTTGCATGATGCTTTGAAGATGCTTGATAATATGGAGATGAGAGGAACCAGTCCAGATGTTGTCACTTACACAACAGTTGTTGGATGTTTATGTGATAATAAGCAGTTTGCAGAAGCGGTCGAGCTTTGGGAAGAAATGGTGAGGAGGGGCCTTAAACCTGATATCATTGCCTGTGGCGTATTGATATTTGGGTTGTGCAAGAGTGATAAGGTTGACGAGGCTTTTGAGCTGGCATTGAGGATGCTGAGTCTTAATTTAGAACTCAATGTCTGTATTTACAATGCCCTGATAAGTGGCTTCTTGAGATCCGGAAGCATTAATAAAGCCTTCAAAATCATATCCTTCATGCGGACAAATGGGTGTGAGCCAGATGTTGTCACATATAATATCCGTTTGAACCATTACTGCGACGCAGGTATGATAAAGGAAGCTGAAAAGTTGATCGAGGAGATGGAAATGAGTGGGGTAGTAAATCCTGATCGGTACAGCTATAATCAAATGTTAAAAGGATTGTGCAAAGCTCATCAATTGGACAGGGCATTTGGTTTTGTTTCAGATCATATGGAGGTTGGTGGGTTCTGTGATATTGTATCTTGTAACATATTGATTGACGCATTTTGCAAGGCAAAGAAAGTAACTTCTGCATTGAAGCTGTTCAAAGAAATGGGTTATAAGGGAATACAAGCAGATGCAGTGACATATGGAACTCTAATTAATGGTCTCTACGGTGTAGGATACTACAACCTAGCTGAAGAAATTTTTGAGCAGATGCTGAAAGCTCAGGTTGTTCCAAATGTTAATCTGTATAATATTATGCTGCATAACCTATGTAAAGCTGGTCAGTTTGAACAGGCTCAGAAAATTTTCTTGCAGATGATTCAGAAGGAAGTGTCACCAGATATTATTACTTTTAACACGCTCATATATTGGCTCGGGAAAAGCTCAAGGGCAATTGAAGCTGTTGATCTGTTCAGGGATATGAGGGCTAGAGGGGTAGAACCTGATAGCTTGACATTTAGGTATTTGATCAGTGGCCTCCTAGAGGAGGGGAAAGCTACACTGGCTTATGAGGTATGGGAATATATGATGGAGAATGGCATAATTCTCGACAGAGATGTTTCTGACAGGCTGATAAGTATGCTTAAATCAAAGAACAAGTAACAACTGACTGAGTTTCTTGAGAGTTTCAACCTCTAGGACATTTTACTCATGTCATTAGAGCTCAAAGGCCTGAGCTTGTTTAGTTGCTTCTAAGCTCGTTGCTGTGCCGGTGCTGCGGAACACATCTTTGCTGATTAACTCGATTTGATGGATGCATTATAGCTGGACCTGGACCAGACCCAAAAGCAGACACACCAGAGAAACAGTGGACAAGGTACTTCTCTTTTGACCTTCTGCTGTATCATGCTAGCTTTATAGTATTATGTAAGCACTACTGCACTAGGTGTTTACTTCTTAAAGCCATGCCACTGTAGTTGAGCAAGTCTCTCAAGAAATGTTGATACCAGGGTAGATGATGTATAGCAGCTAGACCAAGATAATCATCACTGTGGTACATGAGAATCGTGCCTTGTGCTAGCTGAAGGCATGACCTGATGGAATTGAACTGAACAATGTTGCATCCCATGCGGGACCTTTTCTGTTTCGGGGTTACTATTTATATTAGTTGTTTTTTGCTTGATTTGAATGTAGTTAAACATCCATGTGCATCCTACATAAATTCTACCAAATTTGCAGGCATCGTCTTCAGTACTTTGACACCAAAGCATGATTGTGTGTTTAAAGTCTCAACTATGTCATGACAAATATTCTGAGGTGGCTTACTTCAGCATAGATAAGGCAATGTGAGGTACACCTTCACTTTCTCTGGCAAGATTCATTGCATTTTTTTTCTTCAAATGAAATCATCTGCATGCTGTAGTTGAATATTGTCAACATCATTCATCTCCCAGACTCCTAGTGAAATGCCACCCCAGTGCAGCAATAGAGAACATGATCAAAATCTTTTCTGTGAGCCCATGACTTGGCCATTTGTATCTCTGCAACCGGTTCTGGAGACATCATCCCTCTCGTTGCTGGAAATGAGCATATAAATGGTGAGAGCAAGCAGATCCTGATATCCATGGACTGCAGACAACGTTCAATTTAACAGGGGAAAGGACACGAAGAGAAAGAGGAGCATGCAGAGTAACATGGATTGAATAATGCTGTGACAAGTACTCCTACCAAAGATGCAATGTATAGACATCTACAGAGGAGGAGACATTCAACAGTTTTTCCTTCCCAAAATTTTGTCTCCCCTGCCCTCCTCAACAACTATCCGTCACAATGTCACTATACTTCTCCCGTCTAGTATCACCAAAACAAGACCACTTTAGTTTAACCAAACAAAATATAGACTTTGAACCAAAACCCAATAAATTAATGAATTAAACCAAAAGGTTTCTTCTCTCTTCTATCACGCTGAGATTGAACTATAGTAGATCATTTAACTGTAGGACCCAGGCGACTAGCGGTGACCTCTCACTCGCTAGTTTTCTTCACCTTTGATATATAAAGGAGCTTCTTCTTGGATGCTGGGTTGTTGACAGTTAGCACAAGTTTGCCGGCTTGCCTACTCTGAAGCTTCCATCATGATCGGTTCTTGTTAGCAGGCACCTTCCTTGTCTTCTGCACAATTAGTGGTAGCACAGATAAAAATATGGTGGTACCATTACTATATTTTTTATTAAATATACAGAAGGCAACAATTTCTGTACATCAGAAGCAGAGCATGTCAGTAGAGTATGAAAGTATTTTGCAAAATGCTAACCACATATGTCAGTAGAGTATGAAAGGAAGTTTGTCAATGAATGGCGCTACCATTAACTGAAATTAGAGGATAATTAAGCATTTATTGTTTAGTTATTAGAAACAAAGGTATTTCGAAACTTTTAATTCACTGAACATGTACAGAGTTTTTACATGGGAAATCAGTATGTTAACCATGTCTATGTCCATATTCACTATGTACACCTCAGTTATTAAACAACAACAACAACAACAACAAAGCCTTTAAGTCCCAAACAAGTTGGGGTAGGCTAGAGTTGAAACCCATCAGAAGCAATCAAGGTTCAGGCACGTGAATAGCTGTCTTCCAAGCACTCTTATCTAAGGCTAAGTCTTTGGGTATATTCCATCCTTTCACGTCTCCTTTTATTGCCTCTACCCAAGTCAACTTCAGTCTTCCTCTGCCTCTCTTCACGTTACTATCCTGGCTTAGGATTCCACTACGCACTGGTGTCTCTGGAGGTCTCCGTTGCACATGTCCAAACCATCTCAACTGGTGTTGGACAAGCTTTTTTTCAATTGGCGCTACCCCTAATCTATCACGTATATCATCGTTCCGAACTCGATCCCTTCTTGTATGACCGCAAATCCAACGCAACATACGCATTTCCACGACACTTAGCTGTTGAACATGTCGTCTTTTCGTAGGCCAACATTCTGCACCATACAACATAGCAGGTCTAATCGCCGTCCTATAAAACTTGCCTTTTAGCTTCTGTGGTACCCTTTTGTCACATAGGACACCAGACGCTTGCCGCCACTTCATCCACCCTGCTTTGATTCTATGGCTAACATCTTCATCAATATCCCCGTCCCTCTGTAGCATTGATCCTAAATATCGAAAGGTATCCTTCCTAGGCACTACTTGACCTTCCAAACTAACATCTTCCTCCTCCCGAGTAGTAGTGCCGAAATCACATCTCATATACTCAGTTTTAGTTCTACTATGCATGATTCAGAGTGAATTAGTAATAGCTAAGAACCAGTGAACAAGAAATGAGCTCAACAGATTTACATAAGCATATATGAATGCATATCAGCCTCTGTACTTCCTACCTATCTCACTCGGTTTTTATCCATGTTGGTTGTACAGGTGCTCTTCCTAATCATGTAGTGGGTCCTTGGCTTCTATACTTGCACATTTCAGTTTCTATCCATTCTTCAAGTTTGTTGGCAATGTACCATTGATTCTGTTGTTCGAAATATCCAAATCCTTAGCATTCAAAAAGCTAGTAGGAAACCAATGGAGAATCAGATCAGATATAGATGTGCTTGATATAATATATACTGTATATAGCACTTGAATGTCAGTATGTGACTGAAGACAGGAGGGAAACAGAGGACCCATGTGGCAAGATTTAAAAGATGTGTGATCAAGTCTGAATGGAGGCAACCAGTTTGGATGTACCTCAATCTTCAACGAATTTCTTGAAGATTTTTCTGATGGCTGTAGCCAAATGCTATCAGAAATTGACATATTCAATTTTTCTGACCTGGAATACATTATCATGGATGGGTCCTGAGATGGATTGGTTTCTGACATGTATTCAGGCTCTGAGATGTACCTGACAGCTTTTGTGACTGCTATAAACTCTTGAAACAGGTGACACCTCAGGCTAAAAACAGGTGTTGCAGGCTTCCGTCCAGCAAAACACGCAAGGGCGGGGGCGGGTTCGCTTATTAAATTTCTGATAATCTGATCACCAGTTTTGATAGTACTATGAGTTTGTAGCTGACCGGTCGCTGGTAACTTGTTTGGATTTGGTTGTTAGATTTTGGTCCTTTACAACATCCGGATTTTGATAATCTGATCACCAGTTTTGATAGTACGATAAGTTTGCAGTGGGTAACTGGCAAGGGAAATTTTGTGCAAGTCTGTAAGCCTATCCATGTTGTATCTGTTGTACAGTATCTTGTAAACATTAACACATCGTCAGATGACTGGATTAAACACTTTTGCAGGGTTTTCCCTCCATCTTATGTTCTCGTGCGATGCATGGAACGGCCAGGCTGACTGAGTGGTCAGTGCAGGCTCAGTACCTCCTCCCTGAGGTGGTCAGAGTTCGAGTTCCAACGGACTCACTCTTCGACCGCAGTGACCAGGGGGAACTCTCTTGTCTGTCCACATCCAAAGCATAGGTTTGTGGTCAGTTTATCTCAAGGAGCTATGGTGCCACTGTGTATAGATGGGGTAGGGGTTTGGGAGTTTTCTTGATCTACATGAGAAGATCTTCTTTTTAAACCAGAATACTAGGGGGCTGTCTAGCCACCATAGATAGAGTTTTTTTTTTTTTTTTTTTTTTTTTTTGCGCGATGTCTGATGCTTGAATTCTTGAGTCGTCTTGCTTGGCAAACTCTGTACGTGTGCCTTGTCTTGGCAGTCGGAGCACAGCGTTTATCCAGTAATGGCAGAATGGGCCCATGAACGAGACGGGCCAAGGCACAGATCCGTTGTTGCTGTTCACCCTGTTTACTTTTCAGCAAAGGAACAGCCTCTCACGAGAAATCGACATCAGCTAAATTTCAGCGAAACCAACAGGGCTCGGGATTTTTTTTTTTCCTCACCTATATGTGCATAGTTTTAAAGTCTGCCAGAGTTTCCCTTTTTAGTATTTTATTTCATGTATGTAATTTTGCATTACACTTCGGGACATTGACCGTAATACCTAGGTGGCAACAAACCTCGAGATGTAATAAAGTGATATTTTTGGAATAGCTATTCAAGAGAAATCTTGAAGGGGGCCTTATATGTTCACTCTTCTCATGGGTATTGTGTGCCAAAGATTTCATGCTCCTAAACGTGTATCTCATCACCGGGTTATGGGTTACTTTGCACGATGGTAAATGTTTCATGGTTTGATCTATCCCATTCTATCATTGGCATGACTTTAATTTATAACTAGACAGTAGCCCCGCGCGGGCAAGAAAAGCAATGGGCTAATATCATTACATGTATGTATATCGTAGTTGTTGATTAAGATACCCAAGTATCATAAAAGCTTAAGTTACATGGCTGTTGTAAGCATAATATACAGAAGAATGAATGAAAAATAGACTTCTGTGAAAGCCCAATGTTTGACACATGCACAGAAGTCTAATTGAAGTAATTAGTCCTGAGTAGAGATTATTTCAGGCTAGCGCCTAGCACCTTGGTGTCTGGTCATTTCATCAAGGGGCAGTTGAAGTAGCCTGTTAGTAAGGGGAACACAATGAAAAAAGTTGTTAGCTCACTGGTTAGTCTATTCTTCAGCTTTGATGCCAATGGTTTAGCAACCAAAAGCGAAATAATATTTAAGGTGTGGTCACCCATCATGGCATGAAGGCCTGTTATGTGAAAAAAGAGCAGATTTAAATGTGCAAAACAACAATATATTCTTGGAAGGTTACCTGTAAATGGGTTAAAAGTAGATAGTCTTAGCTTGGTGCACAACATTTCCGAGTTATGTTGCCCAGGATGTATTGTGAGGTGAGGAAACAACTACAAATGACAAATGCTTCATGGTTTAACAGTAAACTGCACGATGATGTGGAGTAGCACAGTAAATAAATATTATAATTACCTAAATTAACTAAATTGAACCGGATGAGGGATCGCCGGATCAGATTGCCTTGTTTTGCAGAAACGTCCAGCTGCTATGCAAGGGTCATCACAGCAGTTCAGCACAATCAGCAAGGAAAAAAATGCACATAGAAAATATACCACTCTTTGTAGAGTGGCTAAATTGCCATATTATTGCTCATTTTGACAATCTTCTAAGGCTTTCGAAATAAAATTTGTATAATAAATGATGAGGTATGTACCGATTCAATGGTTAGCAAGCGAAAGTAACAAAAAGGCATCATATAACATTTTTGCTGTAGAATCAACAAATAATTAGAAATTGAGACTACTGGCAGGACATCCATCAATACAAATGAGAGATGTGATAGGAGTACTTCAGAAAAAAAGAATATCCAGGTAAATGTTAGATGAAGAATACAACAGTTTATTTATAACAAACTAAAGGGAAACAGAAGGCACCATTTGGGGGGGGGGGGGGGGGGGGGGGGGGGGGGGGGGTCTGACCATAAAGTAAGACATGACACACTTTGCTATGTACCTGAGTTTCATATGAAGCAAAAGGAAAAGATTAACACAACATTGCCCGAAAATGGTTAAGACATTTATATGTAGATAATGAGCTCGACATAATTAGGTAGCATCATATATTTGTTCTAACACCTCTATTCCGTAACTACTTTAGCGAGCTGCAGCATGAGAATTATCGTTATGTATGTTGAAATTTGTGTCATAAGCTAAGTAACCTGTGATGATTGTAGGAATGAAATATGGAAATAAAATAAAGACGATGGCACTAAAGTATGAAGCAGCAGTAAGAGGAAAACAAAGAGTTCTGGATCTTTTTTAGCATGGAACACATGAGCTTGATTGCCACAAAGAAGCCATTAGTCCCGTGAGGAATCGCTCAGAATCCTGATATAATCGGCCCGTTCGGCTAGTACACAAGACTACTGTGTACTAGTTTGTTCTGGCTGGTTTTGGCTGATTCAATAGTGTTCTGTGAGAGAGAATAAGCTGAGACAAGCCGAGCCGAACACGCTAAATAATTTGAATATAGTATTGTCAGTGTTCTGTTTTCAGAGTGTGGTTTACTGGATGAGGTGGTCAATATAAATTTAAAGGATTAGCCCTTTCAGGATTACGCTGGGCAAGGTTGGACCAACATGTAGATTAATTAAGTAAACTTTTTAATAGGTGACTGAAGGACGTAACACAGCAAAGGGATAGCATTTACCGCCATGTCTTCTGTGGCCAATGGATGTTGACATCTTCACCTGTCGGCCTATTATGCTCGTGCAAATATAGAGAGGGAGATCAGGAAAATTATGGAGATCAGAAAAAGTGACCAGTTCAAGTAAGAAGGAAAGGGCATCCAGTACGAAACTGATAAATTGAGAAAATATTTGCCGAAACCAAGCAATCTGTAAACGTACCTGGTTCCCGTAACTCATCCACATGTGAACCATTTTAATAGAGGTAGGTCAAGGAACCCCTGCAAACCAAATTTTCTTTGAGAGCAGCCATGGGCTCGATTTAGATCGAGGCTGAGGAACCCCTGGAATCCAAATCTTGAGCTAACCATGGAGAGTCAATGAATTTCGTGTAGAAAGAAAATAATATTTAATTTACGTAATGCTGGACAATAGTTGGTTGGAACTAAAAACAGCAAGCCAACAAAAAACATGGAACCTACCATAGAAGAAAACAGGTGGTCTGAATGGTCAGGGACGACGAATGGCTGCATAGGTAGGATATTTTTTTTATCTTGGCATTCCATCGAGCACCTGAAAGGCACAGGACACGAAGGGCCAAGGAAACCGGAACTGAAGGACGTACCGTGCATGGGAGGAAGGAGACGGCGCTGGCGCATGGGCTGCCCCTCCGGTTGTGCCTTTGGTTGCTCCGTGTGCCGCGCAGACGGACACAGCGGCGGCAGAACCCGAGCTGGGGAGGGCTCCGATGAAGGTTCTGCTTCTGCTTGTCCCATAAGTTGCGCGGGCGGACAGAAGCGGCGGCGGAACCCAGTCGGGGGAGGACTCCGGCGGGGGTGGGGATGGGGGGAACGCGAATGGGAGGGGGCGACGGCGGCGGCGAGAAAGTAAGCTCCTTTTTTTAGGGGAATAGGGGCTGGAAGGTTCGAGGAAGTGGACGCCTTTCTATGCGGTGGCAGCAGGACGGGAATGCTGGAGTGTTTTTTTCCAGCAGCGGTAGGACCGAATTTTTTTTATTTTTTTTCAAAACTTTTCACAAATATGTCTCTGGAGGTATGATTTTAAAATCTATACCCTTAACTCAGCGACTTACACTTCTCAGCGTCATCGTGGCTAGCGCCGACGTCTTGGGCTCGACGTAAACATGGCGGTGACTTGATAGGCAGCTCGGCGTCGAGCTTGGCGCCGTAGATCCTGGCACCGTAAATCCTGGCGCCGAGCTTGGCGCCAATATCTATGGCGCCGATGTGGTGTTTTAACCTGGCCTCCAACCTTCCTGTCCGAGCCTTCTTCTTCTTCTTTCTCCTCCCTCTCGGGGTTTTTCTCTCCCCACTTTACCCTACCTCACGAATTGGCATATTGGACCTTAAAAACTTTGATTTGATCCATAGATCTTCGAGAGCAAGGTATCATCGCTCCCCTCCTAATTTTTTCGCAACAATTTGGTATATAGTAGTCGGATTTTTCAACCTAAGAATCGTCATGACTTAGGGTTTCATGCAATTTTTAATATTTGTATTATACAATCGTAGGATGCCAAGACATGGAAAAGCTAGCAAACCAAGGTAAACACAGCGCATATTGTTATGTTATGGGTTCATTGTTGTGCATCAAATGGGAAACCCTAGGTCTAGGGTTTAATGTTAATTTCTTTCGGTTTTTAGAACGAAATTAGTTGAATTATAGTTATGGCCGGATGACCGAAAATGCCTTCGACCCATTGTCTCTGCCCAGTGGTGTTCTGTAACACCTCGGTGTTATGCCAGCATTTAGGCACTGCAAATCATGCATCATCAAGCATCCTAATCATACATGCCTAATCATGTAAATGATAACTGAAACACTGCTTGAAACATACGAAACATGCTTGTGAAACGTAAATGTTGCATACCCTTGTTTAGGGTTGTTTTTGCCCTAATCATGCTTGCTAGGTTAGTAGAACTTGTTTGGTTATGATTGTAATCATCTAGAATTATTTAGCGCAATTTTTGGAGCAAAGTTTGTATTGCAATTATTGCCAAATTCTGCTTTAAAAATAATTCTCCAAAATTAGGGTTTTGAGTTAAAATTGACTTTAACTTTATAATTCAAAATCTATCAAGAATTGGACTTTGGTCATAAAAGCAAATTTGTAGAGAATTAAATTCTAAGCAACTTTTATTTTTGGTATATTTTCAAAAGATGTCATTTTCTTGCTCAAAATGATATTTGAAAGCTGGTATTTGAAAATTTCTTGAAAATATAATTTGAAAAAGGCTTTTCTCCTTTCGCGGGCCACCGCCTCGTTTCTCGGCCCATGGCCGAAGCCGGCCCAGCGAACCCCCGTGCCCGCGCCAGCCCACCTCGCCTCGGCCCAGCCCAGCCCCGCGCGCGTCTGGCCTGCCCAGCGCTGCGCCGCGCCCGTTCCCGCTCGCCGTTCTGACCACGGCAGAGCATGCCCACCGCGTGGCGGCCATGCGCCGACGATGCTCGCCGTGCGTCACAGCCGTCCTGACTCCGCTCCACGCGCGCGCCTTCATCTACCGAAGTCGTTGTGCTCCTCTCCACTCCATCCCACCCGCTCTCTCGCTCTCCCGTGCTCGCCCCTCCTCTCGCTGCGGCAGAGCACAGCGCCACCGCAGCCCCGCCAGCCAAATTCACTGACGGTGCTCCACCGCGGCCAGCAATCAAGCGCCAGCAGCTCCGCCTCGCTCTCCGGCACCTAGTGCTCGCGGTTGTGATGTCTTTTGAGCCAAGGTTGCGCATTTTCCAAGCTTCGCCGTCGTCAGCCATGGCACCACCGTGCTCGGCCGTCATGGAACTCAGCCTTCTTCCCCTCCTCCACCCTTCCTATTGGCCTGCTCGCATTCGCCAACTCCTCGCGAACCTCATGCGCTCGCCCGCTTGCCCTGACCCGGCCGGCAATGGCCGCCGGCCCGCTGACCGAGCCGCGCCACCGCGACGTCTCGACGCCGGCGTGAACCCCCTTCGCTCGGCCTGAGCTGGGCCAAGTATGGACATGGGCCAGCTGGTTTCCAAGGGCCGGCCCAGTAGCAATAGGAAGTTTCATTTTCAGTTTTTCTTTATTATTTGAAAAGAGAAATGATTTGGAAAATATTTGGATACTCAAATTTGCTCCAAATCTATTGAAATAAATTTTGCTAGGTTCCTTATCACCAGATCTACTTGGAAAAATTATTGTATGTCATTTTTGAGATACTTTTCTGTAGAACTTTATTTAATCATGGATATTGCTGATAACTTGAAAAATGTGTAGAAAAACCTATAAGCTTCAGAAAAATATGATTTCCAAGTTTGTTAATCTTCTTATGTAATGTACTTCCTAGGAAAAATATGTGTCATGCATGTGTTGTAGAAAAATTTTGAGGTGTAGTTCAAGTACCTTTAATGGCTGATTTTTGTTATTTTTGCTAGAAAGCAAACTTTGTATAAAACATGCATGTGATAATTTTTGTACAGTGATTGTATGCTATGAAGATCATAGGAAAAATGCTAACTATGTTGTTTGACACTTTTCACAGTACAAAGTATTTTCATGTTCATAATCATGCCATAGCTTGTTATTTTTGTGTAGGCTAATTCACTCATTCAAATACCATGAAAATCTAATAGTAGACTACTTAGGGTAGTCCTGTGCTATGGTAATTTTCTAAGATTTTTCTAAGCAATAAAAATAGATGTTACTTTTCAAACCTATTATTAATTAGGGTTTAATCAAGTGTTGCTTTATGTGTGATTAAGAAATTAGTGAAGCTTTGGTGTATCTTTGAAGCATTTAATAAGATGTGTTGATTTAGCATATTAGTAGTACAAGAGAATGCAGTAGATGACATGTGCTTGTAGTATATGTTCTTGGATGACGTTGACTACCTTGCATTCAAGCATATCCATTGTATTCATCTCATCCGATGCACCGATGGCATAAGCACTTACGCACATTGCATCATACAGGATCGCAAACCGAGAACCTAGTCATCATACCCGAGGAGCCTGAGGAGCAGCTCGAGGTGCAACCACAGGAAGTGCCCGAAGCCGACGAGGAGGACGTTGAGGAACTTCTGGAGTGCCCTGATCACCGCCCGAGCTCCTTCAAGAGAGGCAAGCCCCGGAGCATTTTTCTCCCGGTTTGCAATTATTAATTAAATGCTTTACTTTAATTGATGCATTACGTTTAGGAGTTGTTTGCAACCGTTGCTGCATTATACCTTATCTACCTTTGTTATACTATATCCTTGTTACCCTGGTATCCGCAGTCGAGTCAATGCTTAGCTGGCTTAGACCGGTAGAAGTCGGGTGATTTCCTGTCACCTGCGAGCTATAGGTGGTTACCTGGATCTGCTTGGATGACTATGAAGTCATAGTATAACTAAGTGTTAAATGAAGTTGAGACCAGACGGAGACTTATAGAGTTTTGGACTGTAGTGCTTTTCGTCTATGTCGATTAAGGACCGACCGTTGTTGGGCCTCGAGTCATGTTGAACGCATGCCTTACATTTAGCTAGCCGGATAAAGTACCTTTCGACCGTGAAGCTGGGAGATTATTCGGGCCGAGTAGATTGCCCACAGCGCACTGTGCCAGAGCAAGTGTGGTAGGACACGGGGGCGAGATGATAAGACCAAAGTGCAGTCATCGGCCCCCGGGTACATGTGGTTCCTAGCAAACTCGAGATTCCTGGATAGTTGACTCGGTGATCAATATCTCACTTTAGCGGGTGAGTGAGGTTTGTGTAAGGAATAAATCACTAGCTGGTTAGGAATTGATTCGAATCGCCATCGCTTCTGGATAGTGAGCACTTGACTTGAGTGACTTCATCGTAGTAATGTTGATGGAACACTTGGATAGTTATAATGAATATGACATTATGGAAGTTGTTTAATGATCATTGGTTATCATTATCTGCTTAATCACATGTTTGCTCTAGTATAGGTGCAAATCTAGTTGACAGGTTAATAACAATTAACTTAACAATAATGCTTTTGAAAAGGGTCTTGAAATGCTAAAAATGCTTCTTTTTGCAAATGAGTCAGCTACCCTACTATAAAGTCCTTCATAATCCTTGGTGTCACTTATTTTCGGTTATGTCGGGTAAGTCTAGCTGAGTACCTTCTCGTACTCAAAGTTTTATTCCCACTTGTTGCAGATGGGCAGATGTATTACGGCTACTATATCAACTGTCTTTATCCTGCGATGGGTGATGCTTAGGACCATGGGCATGGTCATTCCTTACGTCTTGTCTGATGCTTTTGTTGGAGATGATCATTCGTTGACACTGTATTTGAACTCCGTGTGAGTGTATATGATTTTGAACAAATGACTTCCGCTACTTTTATTCGAACTCATTTTGTAATAACTATGTTTAAACTCTGATGTATCTGAGATGCGAACTTTTATGTAATATGTGATGGTGACCGCTAAACTTATTATGATCTTGGCTGGAATGGAAGTTGGATTGAAATCCTTCGTGATTTCACGGACTAACGGGTTATACGGGCTTAAGTTTGCTAAATCGTCTGCTCTGGCGGATGATTTTTCTTACTTAAATTTGTATAATTGGTCAGTTCTGTTACAGCTGGCATCAGAGCATGGTTTAGCGGTTACTGTTCACAAGTGTATTTAAAACAAAAAGGCATTTGAAAAATGTGATTTCCAAACTATAAAGTGTGCTAGTAGTCATATCCTTTATGCCCAGTTAAGGACTTTAGGTGGCTTAATTAAGTACTGACTTAGGGTTCTTGCATCATATTTCTCTTTCGTCGCTCATACGGCGTGCTATTGTATGAGTGCCACTTGTTTGAGTGGTAATGTATGGATCAATTGCCTCTACGCCTCGGTAAGTGTGAGTTGTGAGAGCATGATCGGATACACTGCCGATCTAGGGTGAATGCTTATATGATGCTGGAGTAATTACATGTTCTATGCATGTTTTCAAAGATATCTCATGTGTGGGTCTTCCGTCTGTTGAGGCGATGCCATCAATAGGACGATGGTTCGGGTAGTTACTACCGTTGTACACGTATCTGAGGATTCGTGCAGAGCGTGTAGATAAAATTTACTGCTTTTATACATTCATTGGGAATTGGGCTAAAATGAATCTTCTGTAGGTACATAACAACGCTATCGTGTAGAACGTATTAGCTACGTATTTGAGAGATCATTTGTATGCCACCGAATTCATCGCTAGACTTATTTATTTCATAAGTTTGTGAGAACATACGGCACGTACATACATCATATTACTTGTGCATTTCATTCATGTCATGCATTCCTCCCCTTATAAATTGATTATCTCATTTTGATAAAAGTTGTATCACCTAAAATATGTTTCCCCGGGATAATAAAAGAACTTTTGCTATAGATGGCCCACACGAAGCAGACCACCCATAAGTCCACCGGAGGAAGAGCACCTCGATGTCCGTTGGCCCTGAGGGAGCACCGCAGCACGAACACCTTCTTGAGTGAGTTTGGCATGCCGACCTTGCTTTGGAGAGTGCTCCATGATGTGGGGTACCCAGAGGGTCAAGAACCGGTGTACTCTTAGAATGAGAGCCAATTAGCAGAGGATGGACTTGCAGTGGTAGAGATCACGGTTTCTGCTCTCGGGGATGCTCCGGATTGGGATGGTTGGCACTTGGAGTTTGAGGGTCGCACTCCCGCTGAGGGTGTAGAGGGAGAAGCCTTCTGTGTCATCAGGGATATTATGAGCAGATTTCCCAGTGAGCTTGCAGTAGCTCTAGCTGGCACTTTTCCTAGGGATGATCCTCGTGATGCCATTTGGGTTCAGCCTCAGGGAAGTGCCTTGGTCAGAGGTCTAGCTGAGGGACAGGCTAGCAACAACCATTCTATGAGTGCTATGTTCGTCGCCATCAGAGCGTATGAGGGTCTCGAGAGTACCTATTGGACTTTGACTGGCTTGCGTGGTCAGAATAAGCTCAAGGGGAGAAAGCAGAAGAAGAGACAGGCACGTGCTACAGCTAGTTTGCAGGAGCAGTTGGCTAATATGAACTTACAGCGAGACCAGGCGGTTGAGAGAGGTGATAGAGCTATGCAGCGGGTGCATATGTTGACTCAAGCCAACAACAATGCAGACCACATGATTGGACAGTTGGTTCAGAAAAGGAATGAAGCCTAGGACGAGAGGGACCTTCTGCTGCAGAGGGTCGATGAGCTAGAGGAGTACAACGGCAACCTGCATGAGGAGTTTCACGCGCTCTACAATGGGGTTGGCCCATATGCTCCACCAGATGCCGCTGGCATGGACATCGACGACGACAACAAGGACGAGCCTGTAGTTTCACCTAGGGGCGATGGTGACGTCTCCGATCCTAATGATGGCCCCAAGGAGTAGGCTAGTTGTCTTGCGCTAGTATCTAGGTCCTGTCGCGATGACCTTTCTTTTGTTGGCATGTAACCTAATGTGTTTTGCTTCGAACTTATGAGACTTGGCATGTGGTTGGAACTTGATTGCGAATGCGATATCTGAACGCATAAAAGTCTAGTGTATGTATACTGGCAATTTGGTTATATGGACGTGATGTTTGCTGTTTAAGTAATTTGATTAAGTGATGTTGTTTTAATTGGGATGCGATTGTTGTGCCTCTGTTTTATTGTATGAATTTATTCTCTCCAGTAAATTCAGTACGGCATAATTTTTCCTTCACTCGCAATTATTACAGCTTCACTCAATTATTACTTGTTGCTGAAATATGCAGATGACAAACACTCGCCGAACCACGTATGAGGCCGCTGAGACCGGTGCTAACGGTGCGGGGACCGGTGGTGGTGGTGGAAACCACAGCAACAACAATGAGCCTCCCCATGAACCGCATTTGCCACCTCCTCCCCCGTTTACCCCCAAGATGTTCCTCGCACAGTTGCTCGGGAGTCAGCGCAACGCGGAACAATCCCAGAAGAACATGGAGGATTTTCTACGTACCATCGCCAACAACGTTCAACGCGGTAACAATCAGGGTGGTGGCATTGGAGTGAACCAATATAGCAGCTTCAAAGATTTTATGGACACCAAGCCGCTAATATTCAAGGAAGCAACAGAGCCACTTGATGCTGAGGAATGGATCAACACTATGGAAGATAAATTCTATGTGTTGAGGATGATTGAGGTATTGAAAATGGAGTATGCTGCACATCAGTTGCAAGGACCAGCGGGAATGTGGTGGAAGCACCATCGCACCACCTTCTCTCTAAATGCTCAGATTTCGTGGAGAGAGTTTGCTGAGGCCTTCCGTGGAGTTTATATTCCACCCGGGCTGACCGAGATGAAGTTGGGAGAGTTCTTGGCATTGAATCAGGGCACCAAGACCGTGACGCAATATTTACATGCCTTCAACAACTTGTGTCATTATGCTCCCGACATGGTTGACACAGATGCTAAGAGAATCGTCAGTTTCAAGAGGGGACTCAATCCAAAAATGATGAAGCATGTGGGTACCAACAACCGCGTCAGATTCAATGACTTCATCAGCGACTGTCTGAAGCAGGAGAAGAATAACAACGCCAGCATCGCAGCCAAGACACGCAAGAGAGCCCTTGAAGGTGGTCCGTCCCAAGCTAGAGCACCTATGGGAGGTCATCCTCCATAACACCCATCGACACCTGGCGCGAGGTTTAGGCCACCTCGGTAGAGAAGTCAGAATTTTCATGGACCCTAGAAGCCTTACAAGATGGTAGTACAGCCCAACAAGGCAGCCGCAACTGTGGTACAAGCTAGTTCCAAGGGAGCTGTGGGATCTGCTGGGACAGTGAGGGGACCCTGCTATAACTGTAATCAACCCGGCTACTTCTCGAGGTTTTGTCCGTATCTGCCCAAGAAGAAGCAGCAGACTTATAATGCTAGGGTGCATAGTACGACTGTGGATGAAATTCCTGAGTGAGAGCCCGTCACTGCTGGTAAGTTTCCTATCAATGAAAACCCTGTAGTTGTTCTATTTGATTCTAGATCATCGCATTGTTTTATGAGCCAAGCATTTGCATAGAAACATGAACAACTATGCACAGAATTGGGTTATGGTTACCGTATAAGTTCAGCAGGGGCTGATGTTTTGACCAACCGGATGGTTCGATGGGCAACCCTTGAATTAGGTAGCAGGAAGTTCCAAGTGAACTTGATAGTTATGCCTGGACTAGTTTTGGATGTCATTATAGGGATAAACTAGATGAAGGATTAGGGAGCAGTCATAGATATTGGAAGTCGAGTACTTACCCTTAAGGATCCCCTGGTGAGGGTACTTTCCAAGTACCATTGCCTCGGAGAACATACCTTATAAGTGTTACATGTGCTACGGCAATCATTTCTATTCATCAAATTCCGGTAGTGTGTGAGTTTCCGGATGTATTCTCGGATGAGCTACTTGGTCTTCCGCCAGATAGAGAGATTGAGTTTGGAATTGAGTTAATCCCTAGAATAGCTCTGATTTCAAGGAGACCCTATCAGATGCCTCTAGATGAATTAGCTAAGCTAAAGAAGCAACTAGAAGATTTATCAAAAAAGGGGTTTATCCGGCCAAGCAAGTCTGAATGGAGATGTCCCGCCTTGTTTGTGAAGAAAAAGAAAGAGGGCACGTTGAGAATTTGCGTAGATTATAGGCCACTCAACGCTGTAACCATCAAGAATAAGTATCCCTTGCCTCATATTGATGTTCTGTTTGACCAGTTAGCCAAGGCCAAGGTGTTCTCAAAAATAGATTTGAGATCCGGTTATCATCAGATCAAGATTAGGCCACAGGATATACCGAAAACTGCATTTTCCACCAGATACGGATTGTATGAGTATCTTGTCATGTCCTTTGGCTTGACAAATACTCCTGCATACTTTATGTTTTTGATGAATACAGTTTTCATGCTAGAATTGGATAAGTTCGTGGTGGTGTTCATCGATGACATTCTGGTGTACTCCGAGAACGAGAAGGATTATGAAGAGCATCTGAGAATTATCTTGACCAGACTTAGGGATCATCAACTGTATGCTAAGTTTAGCAAATGCGAATTCTGGTTGAAGAAAGTTTCTTTCCTTGGTCACATTCTGTCAGAAAATGGAGTTTCAGTCGATCTAGGTAAGGTGCAAGAGGTTATGAATTGGAAAACACCGACCACAGTTCCTGAGATTAGAAGTTTCTTAGGACTAGCCGGTTATTACCGTCGCTTTATACCAGACTTCTCGAAGATTGCCAAACTGATGATAAGTCTGCTACAGAAGGATCACAAGTTTGTGTGGATAGAGGAGTGTGAAGCAGCTTTCCACACTTTGCGAAAACTATTGACCACTGCTCCTGTTCTAGCACAACCAGATATCGAGAAATCATTTAATGTGTTTTGCGACGCATCGAAGACTAGATTGGGCTATGTTCTTATGCAAGAAAGGAGAGTCATTGCTTATGCTTCACATCAATTCAGAAAGCACGAGGTCAACTATCCAACACATGATCTTGAACTTGCTGCAGTTGTGCATGCCCTAAAAATTTGGAGACATTATCTACTTGGTAATGTGTGTAATATTTTCATGGATCACAAGAGCCTTAAGTACATCTTTACCCAACCAGAGCTGAACATGAGACAGCGCAGATGGTTGGAATTGATCAAGGATTACAACTTGAATATGCAATATCATCCTGGAAAAGCCAATGTAGTGGCAGATCCTTTGAGCAGAAAGTCACATTACTTGAATGTGCAGCCATTACTTGAAGATGGGTTCAATTTGATGCATCCTGCTGTGTTACATAGTATTCAGATTAGTTGCTCTTTGGAGAGTAAGATAATAGAAAGCCAGAAAACTAACAAGGGAATATTCCACATCAAAGAGAAAATCAAAGAAAAGCCGTTTCAGCACTTTAAAGTGGATGAACAGGGCGTGTTGTGGTTTGATGACCGTCTTGTGGTTCCCAAGGATCGAGAGCTTAGGAATAAACTCATGGATGAAGCTCACCTTTCTAAGCTATCTATCCATCCCAGAAGTAGTTAGATGTATCAAGAACTAAGACCTCATTATTGGTGGACCAAAATAAAGAAAGAAATTACAGCATATGTTGCCAGATGTGACACATGTTGTCGAGTGAAAGCCATTCATATGAAACCTGCCGGTATGTTGCAACCCTTGTCAGTTCCTAGTTGGAAGTAGGACGATATCAGTATGGATTTTATCTCGGGTTTGCCCACTACTCAAAAAGGACATGATTCAATTTGGGTGATTGTGGATCGTCTTACCAAGACCGCTCATTTCCTACCTGTCAAGACAACTTATCGACCACCTTAATATGCCGAGAAGTATATCACAGAAATTGTGAGGTTGCATGGTATACCAAGGACTATAGTATCTGATAGAGGGTCACAGTTCATGGGTCACTTTTGGGAACATTTACACAAAGGCTTAGGAACTAGTTTGATTTATAGTACCACTTATCATCCTCAGATAGATGGTCAGACTGAACGAGTGAATGCTGTTTTGGAGGATATGTTAAGAGTCTGCGTATTGTCTTCTAAAGGATCATGGGAGTCATGGTTACCATTAGCTGAGTTTTCTTATAATAATAGTTATCAAGAAAGCATCAAGATGGCTCCATTCGAAGCTTTGTATTGTAGAAAATGTAGAACACCATTGAATTGGGTCGAGCCTAGAGATAGAAGGTATTATGGTATTGACTTTATAGAAGAAGCCGAGAAGAAAGTTTATATTATTCAGCAAAATATGAAGGCAGCCCAATCATGTTAGAAAAGTTATACAGACAGAAGAAGGAGACCTCTTCTGTTTGAAATTGGTGACTATGTTTATCTGAAGATCACGCCAATGAAGAAGAAAAGGATTGGAGTCCAAAGAAAGCTTGCCGCGAGATTCGTAGGACCATATAAGATCTTGGAAAAAAGAGGTCCAGTAGCTTATAAGTTAGAGTTACCTGAGACAATGAGTACCGTCTTCCTAGTTTTCCATGTATCACATCTCAAGAAGTGTTTGCGTATTCCGGAGGAAAGAATAGAACCTCGAGGCATCCAACTCAAATCCGATTTGGTGTATCGTGAACCAGTCCGTGTGTTAGATACTAAAGAATGTGCTACTCAGAATAGTGTGGTGAAAACATACAAGATACAGTGGGATCATCATGATGAGGGAGATGCAACTTAGGAAACGAGAGAATATCTACAAAAAACTTATGAAGATTTTTATAACAAATGGTTCGTAACTCAAATTTTAGGATGAGATTTTTATAAGGGGGAGGGCTGTAACACCCCGGTGTTATACCAGCATTTAGGCACTGTAAATCATGCATATTATGCATCATCAAGCATCCTAATCATACATACCTAATCATGTAAATAATAACTGAAACCCTGCTTCGAAACATACGAAACATGCTTGTGAAACGTAAATGTTGCATATACTTGTTTAGGGTTGTTTTTGCCCTAATTATGCTTGCTAGGTTAGTAGAACTTGTTTGGCAATGATTGTAAATTATCTAGAGTTATTTAGCATAATTTTTGAAGCAAAGTTTGTATTCAAATTATTGCCAAATTTGGCTTTAAAAATAATTCTCCAAAATTCGAGTTTTGAGTTAAAATTGACTTTAAATTTTTAATTCAAAATCTAGATAGAATTGGACTTTGGTCATAAAAGAAAAGATGTAGAGAATTAAATTCTAAGTAACTTTTATTTTTGGGACATTTTCAAAATATGTCATTTTCTTGCTCAAAATAATATTTAAAAACTGGTACTTGAAAATTTCTTGAAAATATAATTTGAAAATTTCTTTTCTCCCTTCATGGGCCGCCGCCTCGCTTCTCGGCCCACGGTCAAAGCCGGCCCGGCCTGCAGCAGCGCCCGCCTCCCGCAGCGCCGCGTGCTTCGCCTCGGCCCAGCATAGCCCCGCGCGCGTCTGGCCTGCCGACCGCGCTGCGCCGCGCTGTTCGCCCGCGCCGCGTCCTGACCGCGTCAGAACGTGACCGCCGCGTGTCGACCATGCACCGGCGACGCTCGCTGTGCGGCAGCCATGGCCTATGTCTGCTCCCACATGCCCGCCTACACCTACCGAGCAGCGCTGCGCTCTCCACTCCGCTCGCCTCCCCACTCAGCCAGCCGCAGCAGCCTCAGCTCCCACGCGCAGCAAGCTCGCCACCGAGCGCCACCGTAGCCCCGCCAGGTGAATTCATCGCCGATGCTCCACCACGGCCAGCAATCCAGTGCACCCAGCTCCGCCTTGCTCTCCGGCACCTGGTGCTCGCGGTCGTGACGTCTTTTGAGCCAAGGTAGCGCATTCTTCGCGCTTCACCGCCATCGGCCATGGCGCCGCCGTGCTCGGCCGCCGTGGAAGGCATCCTTCCTCCCCTCCTCCACCCTTCCTAGTTACCTTCTCGCATTCACCACCTCCTTGCGAACCCCATGCGCTCGCCCGCTTGCCCTGACCCGGCCGGCAATGGTCGCCGGCCCGCTGGCCGAGCCGCGCCACCGTGACGTCTCGACGCCGGCATGGCCCTTCGCCTCGGCTGAGCTGGGCCAAGTGGCCGTGGGCCGAAGCCCCGAGCCAGGCCACCGCACCCCCTTCGCTCGGTCTGAGCGGGCCAAGTGTGGCCGTGGGCCAGATGGTTCCCACGGGCCGGCCCAGTAGGAGTATGAAGATTTCGTTTTAGTTTTTCTTTTTATTATTTGGAAAGAGAAATGATTTGGAAAATATTTGAATACTCAAATTTGCTCTAAATTTGTTGAAATAAATTTTGCTAGGTCCCTTGCCACC
Source organism: Miscanthus floridulus (assembly GCF_019320115.1). NCBI lineage: Eukaryota > Viridiplantae > Streptophyta > Magnoliopsida > Poales > Poaceae > Miscanthus > Miscanthus floridulus. Next base: position 122,562,092 of record NC_089583.1, read on the forward strand.
AGATCTACATGAAAAAATTATTGCATGTCATTTTTAAGATACTTTTATATAGAGCTTTATTTAATCCTTGATATTGCTGATAACTTGAAAAATGTGTAGAAAAACCTATAGGCTTTAGAAAAATATGATTTCTAAGTTTGTTAATCTTCTTATGTAATGTACTTCCTAGGAAAAATATGTGTCATGCATATGCTGTAGAAAAATTATGAGGTGTAGTTCAAGTACCTTTAATGGCTAATTTTTGTTATTTTTGCTAGAGAGTAAAATTTGTATAAAACATGCATGTGATAATTTTTGTACAGTGGTTATTTGCTGTGTAGAACATAGGAAAAATATTTCCTCTGTTGTTTAACACTTTTCACAGTACAAAGTATTTTCATGTTCATAATCATGCCATAGCTTGTTATTTTTGTGTAGGATAATCCACTCATTCAAATACCATGAAAATCTTATGGTAGACTACTTAGGGTAGTACTGTGCTATGGTAATTTTCTAAGATTTTTCTAAGCAATAAAATAGATATTACTATTCAAACCTATTATTAATTAGGGTTTAATCAAGTGTTGCTTTATGTGTGATTAAGAAATTAGTGAAGCTTTGGTGTATCTTTGAAGCATTTAATAAGATGTGTTGACTTAGCATATTAGTAGTAGAAAAGAATGCAGTAAATGACATGTGCTTGTAGTATATGTTCTTGGATGACGTTGACTACCTTGCATTCAAGCATATCTATTGTATTCATCTCATCCGATGCACCGATGGCATAAGCACTTACGCACATTGCATCATACAAGATCGCAAACCAAGAACCAAGTCATCATACTCGAGGAGCCTGAGGAGCAGGTCGAGGTGCAGCTGCAGGAAGTGCCCGAAGCCGACGAGGAGGACGTTGAGGAACTTCTAGAGTGCCCCGATCACCGCCCGAGCTCCTTCGAGAGAGGCAAGCCCCGGAGCATTTTCTCCCGGTTTGCAACTATTAATTAAATGTTTTACTTTAATTGAGGCATTACGTTTAGGAGTTGTTTGCAACCATTGCTGCATTATACCTTGTCTACCTTTGTTATACTATATCCTTGTTACCCTGGTATCCGCAATCGAGTCAATGCTTAGCTGGCTTAGACCGGTAGAAGTCGGATGATTTCCTGTCACCTGCGAGCTATAGGTGGTTACCTGGATCTGCTTGGATAACTATGTAGTCATGGTATAACTAAGTGTTAAATGAAGTTGAGACCGGACGGAGACTTACAGAGTTTTGGACTATAGTGCTTTCCGTCTATGTCGATTAAGGACCGACCGTTGTTGGGCCTCGAGTCACATTGAACGCATGCCTTACATTTAGCTGGCCGAATAAAGTACCTTCCGACCATGAAGCTGGGAGATTATTCGTGCCGAGTAGATTGCCCGTAGCGCACTGTGCCGGAGCATGTGTGGTAGGACACGGGGACGAGATGATAAGACCAAAGTGCAGTCGGTCAGCCCCCAGGTACATGTGGTTCCTGGCAAACTCGATATTTCTGGATAGTTGACTCGGTGATCAATATCTCACTTTAGCGGGTGAGTGAGGTTTGTGTAAGGAATAAATCACCAGCTGGTTAGGAATTGATTTGAATCGCCATCGCTCCTGGATAGTGAGCACTTGACTTGAGTTACTTCATCGTAGTAATGTTAATGGAACACTTGGACAGTTATAATGAATATGACAATATGGAAGTTGTTAATGATCATTGGTTATCCTTATTGGCTTAATCACATGTTTGCTCTAGTATAGGTGCAAATCTAGTCGACAGGTTAATAATAATTAACTTGACAATAATGCTTTTGGAAAGGTTCTTGAAATGCTAAAAATGCTTCTTTTTGCAAATGAGTCAGCTACCCTACTATAAAGCCTTCATAATCCTTGGTGTCACTTATTTTCGGTTATGTCGGGTAAGTCTAGCTGAGTACCTTCTCGAACTTTTATGTAATATGTGATGATGACCGCTAAACTTATTACGATCTTGACTGGAATGGAAGTTGGTTTAAAATCCTTCGTGATTTCACGGACTACCGGGTTATACGGGCTTAAGTTTGCTAAATCGTCTGCTTTGGCGGATAATTTTCTTACTTAATTTCGTATAATTGGTCGGTTCTGTTACATGCCTATCATATATGACGCCAACCTCCCTGCCAGGCCCAACCATATGTATCCGGACTAGCCTCAAGAACCTATATATCTATGTTTCTATCTAACTATATCTATGTACCTATGTATCTATGTTTCTATCTATCTACATATCTATCTCACTAGATCACTAACTAAATCAACTACCTGAGTCATCACATTAACTAGTAAATAACAAATAATCAAACTACTATATTACAATCAAAGCTAACTAAGTACCTACATTGCATATTCATAATTTTTACCTGGCGCGGCCGGGAGTTGCAGGGCCTGGGGACGGCGCGGGCGTGGGCGCGGAGAGGGGGCGCGGGCGGGGATGGCCGTCAAGGGCGCGGACGGCCGGCGCGGGCACGGGCGCGGGCGGGGACGGTGCGGCAATGGTGATGGCTCGGTAGAGAGAAAGAGAGAGGAAGAGAGAAAAGAAGGGAGAGTTTATACGTAAGAGAGGGCTTGACGCCAGGATTGTTGACGCCGAGATAGGCGCTAAGATCCATGGTGCCGAGCTAGCTGCCATGTTAGCGTCCACGCCGCCAACGTGGCCCTAAGCTCGACGCCGAGACGTGTAAGCTCGGCGCCACCATCGATGGCGCCGAGCTAAGGGTTCAGATTTTGAAATCATACCTCAAGGGACATATTTGTGATTTTTTTTTCAAAAAAGGGCTAAAATATAAAAAAATTGGACGGCAGGAAGGGGAATCATGTAGGGAATTGAGTGAATCGACGGTGGTAGTTTTTCGGGTGACGTGGTTCGCGGAGGGGACAATTTTGATATACAGGAATAAAGATGATTATTATTATTATTATTGTAGATGACTAGCCTATTTCTTGATGGTATTTGAAAATTAAGCATTATATGTTCTTGCTTTAAATGTTTGATGAAGTGAGGAATTAATAATGTTGTCAGTCCACTAAGGTCAGGCCGAGGCCCACTTGTTCGTGCAAGCGCAGCCCTGGGCCAAACAGATCACGGCCCATCCCTACCGGGCAACAAGCGCCGTCTCGACATGTCTCCAGAAGACTAGAAGAACTCTCCTGATCCCAACCCGCACTCGCCCAAAACCCTACTGCTCCCGCTCGCCCCTCCTTGGCCTGGCCGTGTGGATCCTAACACTAACGCCACCTCGCCGCCGCCGCTGGCGAGATCTCCGGGTGGAGCAAGCGAGGCAAGGCAGCAGCCATGTCGCTCCGCGTGCTGAACCCTAACGCCCAGGTGCTCAACAAGTCGGAGGCGCTGCACATGACCATCAACGCCGCCAAGGGCCTCCAGGACGTGCTCAAGACCAACCTCGGCCCCAAGGGCACCATCAAGATGTAACCTTCCGGTCCCTCCTCTCCCCTCTCTCCCCGCCGCCCCAGCTCGCATAGCCCTTTAATTTGGGCTTGATCGCCAGATCACCCTCTGGCAGATTCGCTGGGCCGTAGGGTTTGATCCTTTATTATTTTCGTGCGGCGGTATGGGTCTAGGTTTCGTGGTGTAGCTGTTCACTTGTAGATTTGAGATGCAATAGTCTCCGCTTTGTTTTGTGCTTCTCGTTTGGTTGGCTCCGCGTGATCTAAATTGCGCGTGGCGATTTCTGATTGGATCTCCATTTGGCAGTGCATTTGCTTATTTGTAACAAATTGGCCGATTGCTGGTTTTAGTTGTTCAGATTTATAGTGGAAAGTTAATCTGATTTTGGCACTGCCTTAGGTTTTCTGATGTGATGTTGCACTTTTGGTAATTATCTAATTGATTACAGAAGGTGCAAAATTTCTTATGGGCTGCAAAGGTTGCTTACAATTTGTTGGCGTTTGGTTTGTGCTGCTCAGGCTTGTGGGTGGAGCTGGTGACCTGAAGCTGACTAAGGATGGGAACACCCTCTTGAAGGAAATGGTATGACACTACCTTTCACAGAAACATACTATTGACATCATTGATGATATTTGTACTTGGTGGTGTTTTTCTTTGATTTGATGTCTTGTGTCATTTATTTGCAGCAAATTCAGAACCCAACTGCAATCATGATTGCGAGGACGGCTGTGGCACAGGATGACACAAGTGGTGATGGCACAACCTCCACTGTGCTTTTTATTGGGGAGCTAATGAAGCAGTCTGAGCGGTGCATAGATGAAGGTATTTTGTTAATTTGTTCTAGGAACATGTCTAATCTTCTCTGGGTTGGTGTATTGATTTAATTTTGTGGTTTCTGAAACTTTTTTACTGTATTGGAGATATCATGTTGGCATTTAGGAAATTAATGTACACTCATATTACCTATATAAGGTGATTTTCTCACTATACAATTATGTCAGATGTAGCTGCCATTTGGCAGTAAGAATTTGGACTTGATGTCAATCTTTCTGGATAATATTTTACTGTGGATTGTGGTTTGGAATTCCTGAAGTGACGCATCATTTCATTGAATTAAGGCTAAGAATGGGTGTGCAGCGTGAGTCTTTATCTCATCATATACAACAACAACAACAACAAAGCCTTTAAGTCCCAAACAAGTTGGGGTAGGCTAGAGTTGAAACCCAGCAGGTGAAGCACTGCTAATGGTTTAGGGATATCACATGATTCTCGTATCACATGTGATGATTCATGAGACCCCGTTAATAATATTTTGATCTTGGCAGTCAGTATCCATGTTTAAAGGTAGAGAGCAACACAAACAGTCTTGATTAAGCATTCTCTTTTTCTTGTAAACCTGAAGGTATGCAGAGAAGTTCTTGTGCAGGTCATTGTGTTTAGGGAACATTAGTAATATGTATACCAGGCTTTCATGGTTATTACATAAGTTAGCAAAAGAAAATAATATTCTAGAAAGTCAAGGTTCTACTATCTTGCAGTTGGAGAGCTGTCCTTTTCGATGAAGCCCCCTTTTTTTTGTAATAAGCTATTTTCTATAATTATATTGTAACCAATTGTTATTCTTGTAGGTACTCATCCAAGATTCTTGGTTGATGGTTTTGATGTTGCTAAGAGAGCATGTCTTGATTTTCTCGAAAAGTTCAAGACGCCAGTCGTTACTGGTGAAGAGCCTGACAGAGATACCTTGAAAATGATAGCAAGAACAACTCTTAGGACAAAGGTCTTACAGTCTTTCATCTGCCATGTCACAAGAAATTTACCTGTGTGCCACTCAAGTTTTACATGGACTTACTATATTGCAGTTGTATGAAGGATTGGCTGATCAGTTGACGGATATTGTTGTGAATGCAGTACGTTTGATTTCTCTTGTAGTTTTTCTGTGAAACGTTTCTATACCTGTCCATTTTGAAGCATATTTGAATTTCCTGTATAAAACTGTTATAGGTTTTGTGCATCCGCAAACCAGATGAACCAATTGATCTTTTTATGGTGGAAATAATGCACATGCGCCACAAATTCGATGTTGACACCCGCCTGGTACATATTCATTTTTTTCATTCCAATATATGGCATTGTGCTAAATTTCAGTCTCTTTAAAGAATGGCTTTGGACTAACATAGCAATGTAACTTGATAATGGTATATGGAGGGATGTCAAAACTTTTACAAGTGTGCCATGATATTCTTGTAGGTTGAGGGTCTGGTCCTGGACCACGGTTCTCGTCACCCTGACATGAAGCGCAGGGCAGAGAACTGTTACATCTTGACCTGCAATGTCTCATTAGAATATGAGAAAAGGTGCATACCAGTACAGCAGTGTTATTTTTTTTTTATGTTTTGGTTTTAGTATTGCTTAGGTAATTATTTGAATTTTGGTGCACCGAATATGTGTGAAAAGGTGTTTGGAGCATTTTTTATGTGATTAATATTGCTATCCATATTAAGTATCATGATCGCCGCCAGCCATGTTTTTGGTGGATTGGACTGTTAAACTCAAGTGTCCATGCTCCCTTTTATAATTGGTTATGTAAACCTCTATTGTTTTACTCCAACTTCAGCTCTTAATTTCATTTCTGCTGTGAGCCAAAACTGTAATCAGTAAATTGGGTTCAATATGCTTATAATTATTTTCTGTTTTTTCATGTAGTGTTGAAGCCAACTGTCTTACTGACATGTAAACTTTGCAGTGAAATCAATGCAGGATTTTTTTACTCAAACGCAGAACAAAGGGAGAAGATGGTTGCTGCAGAGAGACGCCAAGTTGATGAACGTGTCAAACGGATTATTGAGTTGAAAAATAAGGTAATTTGTTTTATGCTTTGTGCCCAGAGTCTAATTTCACCATATGCTGCATTATAGTGGGTAAAATTGTTCTCATGTTTCCTTGCATGCAGGTTTGTGCTGGAGGTGATAAAAACTTTGTGGTGATCAATCAGAAGGGCATTGACCCTCCATCTCTGGATCTCCTTGCTAGAGCGGGGGTAATCTCTACTCTGACTTCTGCTTGTCGGTTCCATGATCAAAATTAATTTGCAATCTTGAATGGATTTAGGTTTTCATTTTAGAACATGGATCTCATGAAGTTAACAGTTAAAATAGGCATTGTCTGATTAAACCATGCTCCAAAATGATCATTTATGATGAAAAATAAACAAAAAAGGTCCATGTTGAAAGCTGTGCAACCAAACCATGCTCCAAAATAAACAAAATAGGCGTTGTCTGATTAAACCATGCTCCAAAATGATCCTTCCTGTGGCAAAAATGCTGAAAGCTGTGCAACCAAACCAACTCGAACTTCTATTCCAATCTCCATATATTTTGAGGTATGGCAATATACAATGTTTTAACTAGATTCATCTTATTATAATTTTTTGTACTTTTTAAATAAATAACAAGATATTAGTGGTCAAAACATTTTGGAGGCTGGCAATGTCTAAAAATGTATTTGTTAGTGGAGAGTATGCTATTTGCATGGAAGCTTATTAATAGCATGATCTGTGTTGTTAAATCCATTTTCCTATTTGGGGCATGTGACCTGAAATGATTTTACAGATTATTGCTCTTCGAAGAGCAAAGAGGAGAAATATGGAGAGGCTTGTGCTAGCATGTGGTGGTGAAGCTGTCAACTTCCGTTGATGACTTGACTGAAGATTGTCTAGGCTGGGCTGGTCTTGTCTATGAGCATGTTCTTGGAGAAGAAAAGTACACATTTGTGGAGAATGTGAAAAACCCTCGCTCTTGTACTATACTGATTAAAGGTTGGTTTATTCTTGAGAAACAGCATCGTCTTTTCCGATACCCTAATTGAGCTGTGAATTGAATATCATTACATATTCAGGACCTAATGACCATACCATCGCACAAATCAAGGATGCTGTCCGTGATGGTCTAAGATCTGTTAAGAACACAATTGAGGATGAAGCAGTTGTGCTGGTATGATGTGTAAATTTCTCTGTTGTGAAAGGTAGCAGGAGTTAGGAAGAAGATTTTGTGGCTTTTGTTTTACGTGTTCAATCATTGTTTACTCTGACAGAAGTCGCTAGTTCTGGCTGGAGTTATTGGTAACTTAGTCAACCTTGTGTGCACAATAAGTTTGATTAAACTTACAACCTGCTTAGTGTCAACTCCATAATTTTTCTATTGTACTGACCTTGGTCTGCATCATCCTGTTTACTATCATGTGCGAACTTGTGTTTTGCTTGAGGCACTTTATTATTTGGTTTGGTTTCAGTTGAGCAGACAGCCATTGACTTTTACGAGAAAAATATGTTCATCTTATCCTTTCCATCTCATTTGGCAAGTGTAGGGTGCTGGTGCTTTTGAGGTTGCGGCAAAGAAGCATCTTATTGACAACGTGAAGAAAACCGTCAAAGGAGTAAGTGCACTAAAACATTGGTAATGCTTTACATTTACTGCTGCAATATCAACATGCTGCCAATACTGTAATCTTGGCAACAGCGAGCACAACTTGGGGTGGAGGCATTTGCGGAAGCTCTTCTTGTTATACCCAAGACTTTAGCTGAAAACTCTGGTTTAGATACCCAAGATGTGATTGTTTCTCTCCAGGTATGTTAAGATATTTGCCCCTTGTGGGTGTTTCACTTTGTTTGAAGTTAAGTAAGGAAGTTCTTGACTATTTTCCTTGTGTTTTCTTAAGAATGAGCATGACCGTGGATTAGTTGTGGGATTGAACCATCACTCTGGGGAACCGATTGATCCCCAGATGGAAGGCATCTTCGATAATTACTCTGTGAAGCGCCAGATTATCAACTCTGGGTATGTGATGCAGCTGTCAGTTTTTGTGTTTCTATGTTCTTGTAGCTATGCTTTCTAAAACATCCTTGATGTGCAAGCTAATGATTTTTTTGGTCTTTGCTGTAGACCCATCATTGCATCTCAATTGCTGCTTGTGGATGAAGTGATCAGGGCAGGCCGCAACATGAGGAAACCGACTTAGATATCTGTTGCCACCTAGCCGAGACTAATTTGTTGTACCTTTTGTTTTTTTGTTTTGTGCTTAGTAGTGATCTGGATGATACAGTTATGGCTTCAGTTAGTCCCATTTCACGAAGCAGGCTGCATTCTCTGTCACTTGTGTTCTGTACCGTTGCTTGAAATTTTGGATTGCTGCGTGCTTATATTTTTACATGGGATTTTAGTTTTATCGATGGTCTGGATTTTTCGTGGCATACATTCTCCTAGGACTTGGTGTATGTGATAAACTAGGCTGTGACAATGACAGACCACGTGCATGTAAATCATGTCCACGAACTATGAAACTGGGTGTAAGCTGTGTTTTTCTCTTACAATAATTCAGCTAGAATAATGTTTTTAACTAGTTTTAGCTAAAATTTAGCTAGCCGAATAGAGCCTAAGGGCTTGTTCGTTTATACTTATCAGTCGGCTTTAATCAGTCTGTTCATTTGGCTATGGCTTGTCGTAAACGATCGTAAATTTTTAGCCGGAATAGTATTTTTCTCTCACATAAACCAGCCAGCAATACTTCTTCACAAACTAGCAACGATATGAACCAGCCAACCGAACAGGCTGAATACCAGCCAAGGCCCAACATAACTCGTCTTCGTAAATGCATCATACTCCCTCTATTTTAAATTATAATATATTTTTGCTCTTTTTTTATACGTCGTATTTACTATACAAATAGATATATACTATGTCTAGATACATAGTAAAAGCAACGTATCTAGAAAAGCCAAAACGTCTTATAATTTGGGACGGATTTAGTACATATCTAACCCATGAACATTTTTGAAAAACCTAGACAATAAATATTGAAGATTGATGAAGTCAAGATAAACATCCGTGTCCAAGAATTGATATTGAATAAATATAGTTACAATTATATATATGAAAAAAAATCATGACAGTCAATCTCGGTACTTAATGCCAAAACCGATACGACGTGGGAGACCGACCACGTAAGGGAGGACGCACATGGTAGTCTGGGGCCCACGAAGCTGACGCGAGGGACCCTGGGAAATGGGAGAGGAGCGACATGGCATGGGCCACAACTACGGCGAAACAGCTGCGCCCTGTGCAGGTGGTCCCCGTGGCAGTGACAGCCGGACCGCGGACAGGTGACCAAAATCCACGGCCGCCCTTCCCGTTCCTGGCCGACGCGACGCCGGCGCTTCGTCTCTATCTCTCGGTCACCGCACAGGGGGTGACGGCGAGATGAGAGGCGGACGGCCGGCCAGCCAGCCAACCACGCTCCACGCGGACCTGGTGGTGGCGCCATCATCGGCCACCACCGCACCTGCCGCGCTGCACTTGCACTTGCACTTGCACTTGGCATGGACGTCCACGGCCGGTTGGCGTTGGCATGGACGTCCACGGTCCATCAACGATCGTCCAAGGAGGAATCGCAGCTGCTGGTTCGTTTGACGATCTGCTTGTGCCCACGCAAAGAGCTCACCATCCGGACTGCCACCGAGAATGAGAGGGTCGTGTTGTGCCTTTGCCCTTCTCCATCGACGCTGTCCTTCTATGTCTGCTTCTCCGCCTTGGTCGTTCTTCTCAGCTTCGTTCATTTTCGAGTCCGATTCACCCCTCGTCGAGTGATTCGCGGCTAGGTGACCTTGATTTGTGGAAGGAGGAGCCCAATGCACAGGTTGCCAACCCCGATCCGAGGACTGATTCGCCAGTCAACACCGACTCAGTGATGCCATCATCTGTCAACTAGAAATGGAACGGCGAGAAGCTTATACCAAAACAGAGCATGCGAGGAGGAGAAGCGACAAAAAGTTGATTGGAGAAGCGACAAAAGTTTGATTTAGGCTCCTTTCATTTGTTCCTCCTCTTTCTCGAGTTTTTTTTCTCTCCCCAACCCGTCCAATCTCTTTGAATCAAGCAATTTAACCTTGAAAAGTTGGATTTGATCCATAGATCTTCGAGAGCAAGATATCATCTCTCCCCTCCTCATTTTTTACGTATTGGTTTGGTATATATTACGTGTATTTTGCAACCCTAAATACGTTAGTACTTATTGTTTGAAGTGATTTTTTTTATATTATGTAACGGTAGGATGTAAAGGTGTGGTAAAGCTAGTAAAACAAGATAATCTCTATCAATCGTGTTATATTATTGGTTCATTTACCCTCGTTTTAGGGTTTAATGGCTTTTGGTTCTTAGAACAAAATCGGCTCATTTGTAGTTATGGCCGGATGACCGGAAATGTCTTCGACACATTGCCTCTGCCTAGTGGTGTTCCAGTGTCCATGTGCTTTTGCGGTGATTCTTGCAAGGTAGTCAAGTCTGATGAAGAAGACACGTATAGGCAGAGGTATTGGATGTGTGCCAATTTTGCGTTTGAGCCTACACTTCGTCAGCGTCGCACTAACAAGATGATGAGAAATTAATGTTGTGTAATAATTATTTTGTGTCGTTAAATCATGCATGATTTATTTGGTGTGTAACATTTGAATGTATTGCAAACCCCTCCACCGCTCCGTGATTTTAAGCAGTGGATCGACACTAAGATCAAGCAGGAAGACAAGGAGTGGATACAAAAACTGTTGAAGTGGGAGGCAGATGACAAGGAGATGATGGAGAAGAGACGCAGAGAGAAGGCTGTAGAAAAGGAGCATGAGGGAGAGGAGGAAATGAGGCGTGTTGCTCCGTACAGGAAGGAGAGGGAGAAGAAGCTTGAGCGTGCGCGCCGAGCGAAAGAAGCGATGGAGGAGAATCCTGATGCCCTGAGGAAGGGAAAGTGGTCTCGTTGGATTCAGTAATCTCCATGACTTGCTAGTTCTATGGTTTATTCATGAAGAATGTTGTCTAGTCTTGGACTTTTCATTGTGTTGTCATGTACTGCACTTTAATTATAGACGTACTTAGGTCATATATTGCGTTATTTAGTTTGTCGGCATGTACTTCTATTATCACTGTGTTGTTTAATATGCCATAGTATTGGACTTTTCATTGTGTTGTTGTTTTCATTATTTATGGTCATAATATTCATTTTAATATTGTGGAGGTAGTGAAACGAGTTCACGTACTACAAATAAAACATAATGAAGTAGTGCATTACATAATTTGACACGCACAACACATGAAATGGCATGTGAAAACATGTACCAAATTAGCCTGGACTAAACCTAACATGCCTCAGGTAATTGAAGCGAACAACAAGCACATGAAATGGCAACACCCTTCCTTGATGCGGGGACGTCGCCGCGCCTCTCCGTGTCCCGCCCGCCACTGATGGATGCGACCGCAGGCTCACGACGCTCCACCAAGGTCGCAACGACCTCCCGGCCTCCTCCATCCTCGGAAGAGCTCACGTCGCCACCCATCTCTGTGGGTTCCTCTGACTTGAGCTCTACCTCCATGTCGCTCCTATTCTCCCCGGCCTGCACCCACCGGGTGATCTCCTTCTCCTTTTCATGCCTCCTTCGAGGCTTCTCAGCTCTCTTCTTCTTCCTGGCGTCCACCGCCTCCTTTAGGGCAGCTTGCCGAGCCGCGCCCTCCGACCTCCTTGAAAGATGCGACCGGGATTTGTAGCCAGTGAGTCCCTACGAAACGGATGACTCAGAGTTAGAACAAGAGAGAGCAAAAGGGAAGAACACGAAATAAGGAGAAGGGATCGTACCAGAGTGGACAGCTTCACGGTGTGGAGGGGTTCGGGCTTTCCCTTGAGGGACTCCTTGTTTCTCAGCTACAGCACCCCGTCAAGCCAACTCCAGACCTCGTCCTTCGCCAGCTCCTCTAGCGGCGTGCGGTCGGGATCCGTTGAGCCAGAGTACATCCACATCGGCCAGCTCCTCTCCACCAGTGGGGTGACCCAACGGTGAAAGAAGGTGTGGAACACCCTTAGCCCATCGAGGCCGTGCTGCACCAGCTTTTGGAGCTCTGCCTCGATGACCTCTAGCTTGTTTTGCTGGCTAGAGGGCCCCCACGACCAACTCCCCTACCTCTCCGGCCTTCTTCTAGTGAATGGCGGGAACGACGTCTCCGCTGGGTTCCTGATATAGAACCACTCCCCGTGCCACCCCCGATTGGAGTCATAGGGGGAGTACGCGGGGTAGGAGCTCGACGGCCTCGACTTCTTCTGCAGGGCGAAACCCCCCACCGACACGATCCTAGGTGGCTTCCCCTCTGACAAAGCTCGTCCGGTGAAGATCAGCTGGAAGAGGTCCACGTGTGGCTCCATCTCGAGGAAAGCCTCGCAGATGGTGATGAAGCCAGCAACGTGCAGCACCCCAGACGAATTAAGGTGCTGCAGCTCTAGCCCCCACTCATTGAGGAGCCCGCGCAGGAACTAGTGCGCGGGATATCCTAGCCCGCGCTCATGGAAGGCGAGGAAGGATACGACCTCATTGGCCCGGGGTCGCTGTAGGGTCGAGATGGCGGACTAGAGGGGGGTGAATAGTTCTTTCTAAAATTAATCGTGTTGGCTAACCGAAACAAGTGTAGAATTAAAACTATTGGTCTAGCCAAGACTACACCCCTCTATCTATGTTCTCTAGCACCTTCCAAAGATACTAATTAAGCAACAAAGGTGTCGAGCTAGCTAGAGCTCACCTAACCAATTCTAGAAGTAAGGTCACACAAACCTATGCCACTAATACTTCAAGCAACAAGGGAGCTCCTACACATGCTAGTAAGCAAAAGCACAAAGCCACCTAATGCTCACTAACAATGCTCAATAACAAGGTAACCAATGCCAAATTAGAGAGCACAAATACTTAGCTACATAAACTAAGCAATGTGACTAACAAGGTTACACAAACCAAATTAGCCACGCAAGGGAGCTACTTCTATGCTACACAAGCAAGAAGATAACTAGTGAGCTACACAAGCTAACTAATTACATGAGCAACTACACAAGCACAATGTATATAAAAGTAATCACAAGCTTGTGTAAAGGGATTGCAAACCAACGGGAAGAACAAGGTTGACATAGTGATGCGACGACACAGACATTTGGATGGAGGCAGTGCAGAGCAGGTGCGAGAGGGAAAACAAGGAGCCATGTGGTACGCCACCATCCTCATAAACGTGGTGTGGGGGTAGGGCAGCACGGCGTGGTTGTAGGTGTGCATGCAATTGCTTACTTGCTGAGTGCACTTGCATCCTGTGTGGGTACTGCTGCCGGGTAAGAGCTACTGATACTTGTTGTTTGCTCTGAAATGATGCGATGGAAAGCAAGGCAGAGAGCAGAGAAAAGAAAGAGCGAGGAGTAGTCGGTCAACTTGTATAGTCAATCGCTACTAGTATTGCTGAGTACGTTTCCCTTTCTTCTAATTCTTTGTTTTATAGTTATCGTCGTAACATATGTATATATATAACGGTTTACTAATTTAGATAATTTGCAATGTCTAGGCACAGAAAAATTTCAATAAAGCTCGAATTTAAATTTGATTCAAAAGCTATATATATATATATCGTTCTATTTATTAATGGATTTTATTTTATTTATAAAAGTTGCTTTTCATGCTTAATCTAACATGACAACCCGTCCGCTAGCATCGTCAGTTCGATATTCCTAAATATCTTTATGCACTGAGTAATTTAACTTGGGCGTTTATTCGAATCCACAAAACTGGGTTACCAGATTCACTTATCACATCAAGTACATTTTAAATCCAAAAATTCTGAGAAACTCGTTTCAAAAATTTTACTCAGGCCTAAATCGCGGTGCTAAACGAGCTCGTAACACCAGAGGTGTTACACAAGGCAACCAATGCCAAATTAGAGAGTGTAAATACTTAGCTACACAAACTAAGCAATGTGACTAACAAGGTTACACAAACTAAATTAGTCACGCAAGAGAGCTACTTCTATGCTATATAAGCAAGAAGGCAACTAGTGAGCTACACAAGCTAACTAATTTCAAGAGCAACTACACAAGCACAATGTATATAAAAGTAATCACAAGCTTATGTAAAGGGATTGCAAACCAACAGAAAGAACAAGGTTGACACAGTGATTTTCTCCCGAAGTTCACATGCTTGCCAACACGCTATGTCCCCATTGTGTCGACCGCTCACTTGGTGGTTCGGTGGCTAATTAGCATCACCCTGCCAAGCCCGCACGACGGACACTGCAAGAACCTACCCCAAAAGTGAGGGTAGCTCAATGACACGCTCAACAAGAGTTGCTCTTCGTGGCTCCCGTGGGGCGAGCACAATGCCCCTCATAAAGTTCTTCTCCGGAGCACTACACAAGCTTTTTGCTGGCATCGATGGAGACCACCACCAAGCCATCTAGGAGGTGGCAACCTCCAAGAGTCACAAGCACCACTGGCTTGCAACTCGATCACCTAGTGTCACTCGATGCAACCTCACAATGCAATCGTACTAGAATCGCTCTCTCACATAATCGGATGATCACTATCAAGCATATGTGAGATGAAGGGCTCCCAAGCACTCTCAAGCATGTATATATATATATATATATATATATATATATATATATATATATATATAAGGGTTTACTAATTTAGATAATTTGCAATGTCTAGGCACAGAAAAATTTCAATAAAGCTCGAATTTAAATTTGATTCAAAAGCTATATATATGTATATCGTTCTATTTATTAATGGATTTTATTTTATTTATAAAAGTTGCTTTTCATGCTTAATCTAACATGACAACCCGTCCGCTAGCATCGTCATTCGATATTCCTAAATATCTTTATGCACTGAGTAATTTAACTTGGGCGTTTATTCGAATCCACAAAACTGGGTCACCAGATTCACTTATCACATCAAGTACATTTTAAATCCAAAAATTCCGAGAAACTCGTTTCAAAAATTTTACTCAGGCCTAAATCGCGGTGCTAAACGAGCTCGTAACACCAGAGGTGTTACACAAGGCAACCAATGCCAAATTAGAGAGCGTAAATACTTAGCTACACAAACTAAGCAATGTGACTAACAAGGTTACGCAAACTAAATTAGTCACGCAAGAGAGCTACTTCTATGCTATATAAGCAAGAAGGCAACTAGTGAGCTACACAAGCTAACTAATTTCAAAAGCAACTACACAAGCACAATGTATATAAAAGTAATCACAAGCTTATGTAAAGGGATTGCAAACCAACATAAAGAACAAGGTTGACACAGTGATTTTCTCCCGAAGTTCACATGCTTGCCAACACGGTATGTCCCCGTTGTGTCGACCGCTCACTTGGTGGTTCGGCGGCTAATTGGCATCACCCGCCAAGCCCGCACGACGGACACTGTAAGAACCTACCCCAAAAGTGAGGGTAGCTCAATGACATGCTCAACAAGAGTTGCTCTTCGTGGCTCCCGT
The DNA here is from genome assembly GCF_019320115.1 of Miscanthus floridulus. Lineage (NCBI taxonomy): Eukaryota > Viridiplantae > Streptophyta > Magnoliopsida > Poales > Poaceae > Miscanthus > Miscanthus floridulus. The sequence goes on from NC_089583.1 coordinate 122,577,881, forward strand.
GGGGCGAGCACAATGCCCCTCATAAAGTTCTTCTCCGGAGCACTGCACAAGCTTTTTGCTGGCATCGACGGAGACCACCACCAAGCCGTCTAGGAGGCGGCAACCTCCAAGAGTCATAAGCACCACCGGCTTGCAACTCGATCACCTAGTGTCACTCGATGCAACCTTACAATGCAATTGTACTAGAATCGCTCTCTCACATAATCGGATGATCACTATCAAGCATATGTGAGATGAAGGGCTCCCAAGCACTCTCAAGCATGGACACAAAGTCCCCCGAGGTGCTCAACTACCGCCATGGCCGAGACCACCTTTTATTTATAGCCCCATGGGCTAAACTAGCCGTTACCCCTTCACTGGGAAAAACTCAGGATGATCGGACGCTCCGATCAGATCGACCGGACGCACCCTGTCAATGTTCGGTCGCTATACGCCGTCCATGTGTCGCTCTGTGTTCAACTGGAGCCGCCCGATCTCAATGGTTAAGTTGCGAATGGATGCTGCACAGTGAATGACCGGACGCTACAGCGCTAGAGTCCGGTCATTTCTAGAGAGCTCCCTAAGCCTCTATTTTGCGACCAGACGCAGATCAGTGTTCGATCAGTTCTGTGCCCACGTGCCTAACTCCAGTGCCACCTATGTCACCATACGTCAGCACTGACCGGACATAGACCCTGAGCGTCCGGTCACTCTTCGCGCCAGCGTCCGATCACGAGACCAAGACCACGCGCTCACTGCTGCCACTGACTGGACACACCGGTCCTACCGTGGCTAGCGTCCGATCAGTTCTGCGAAACCCTGTCTTTTCTATATAGGGCGCCGATGGCATTGTTGGACTGTCCGCACTCCATCGGTGGAGTTTCGAACCTTTCTCGCCTTTGTTCCATCGCCGAGTTGATCCACATCAACTCCAACTTCATCTCCTTTATAAATGTGCCAACACCACTGATGAGGACATCACTCCTTTGGATTTACCCACTGATCCTCCAACCATCATGCAAGGTCCAATGATTCGAGCTCGAATGTGTCAACTCAATTTAGAGGTGAGCTCGTTCTTAAGCGATCCTTTTTATACTTTTGAGAATAGACTACTACCTAATGATGTTATCTTGCTTAGGAACAATGGAGAGGGTCATGAGGGACTTAGAGGAAGAGGTGGAGGTGTTGATGACTAGCAAGGACATTTAATAGAAACCGGAGGCCCGGTCCAACATGATTTTGAGTCTGCCTCGGTCTCCAGGACCAGTATGCCTTAAACTGGCCACCTAGGACGTATTCAAACTCCATTTTCAACGATCCACATATGGTTGGAAAGAAAATTTGATAAGGAAGCCAATCCAAGTGGTCTCACATCAAAAGGCCTTCAGAATCAATGGTAATCATTGAACATCCAGAAATAAGTTAGCATCCAGAATCTGTCAGGGTGCTGCGACACCGTCTTTTGGTCAGTTAGACCATGTATCGTGTTTGGGCCCATTAGGGGGCGTGTCCAGGGTAGACGACGACCCTAAGACCTTTATAATCATACACCGCTAGGTTTTGAGTTTTGCTTAGATTAATCTATCAAGAACAGTTTCGCCGTTCATCGGTTTGTGAGACCCCAACTTCGTGAGATTAATCATTCATCTGCAATTTGGTTGCTTTCTTTCTTGTTCTTGATTGTGTTCTTCATTGCATAGGCAGGGATTAGCCTTCTTGGCGAGGTCAATTGGATCCGTGTCTCGGTTGATAACTAGAGGAGTTATGGTGCTAAGATTGCTGGGTTCGATCTTTCTATCTGAAGCCGGATCGGTGTGTCATTCTCCGCCACAACGATAGTTATCACTACCTAATGGAAGATCGGGATCCCTATTCCCATTAACCACCAAGTGTACACCACCATGTGTATGTGTGTTAGCATTTTCATAATAATTTCCCAATGGATTAGCCACTCAACTTATTACACCACTCAATCCTAGCGACGATGTAAAGTTAGATCACTCGAGTGGCACTAGATGACCGATATACAAACAAGTTTGCCCCTCTTGATAGTATGGTCATATATCCTAAACCCGGTCATAAACTTCTCTATACACATATGACCGGTGAAATGAAATGCCCTAGGTTATACCTTTGCCTTGTGTATTCTATTCTATCTCCTCCAATATCGATGCAACACATGCACCAACACGATCAACAATGATATGATCCACTTCATATCATCACGTGGTCATATTGGTTCATTGATCTTGACTTCACTTGCTTTTCATCGTTGCCTTCGTCCATCGACGCCAAGTCTTGCTTAAGCTTCATCACCACGCGGTCCATCGCTCCAAAGCCTCTAGCTTGCCCTTCACGCTTGCAACCGGTCCATCAAGACAAGTCATGTCTTGATCTTCTCCACCTTGATCACATAACTCAATGTCAGGTCTCATTTGCAATGATCTCCTTCATCATCACATGTGTGAGTTTTGCAACATCTCCAAGCCATTTTCACCTTCATGGCATATGTTGCTCACACAGATGTACCTATGGACTAATCACCTATGTATCTCATATAAATACAATTAGTCCACCTAGGTTGTCACTCAATTACCAAAACCACACAAGGACCTTTTAGTCGCGGAACGGCCTCCCCTGACATAGGAGCTCTCTAGTACACCACCTCCTTCGGTGGGAGCAGCCCCTTCTTGGTGAAGGCGACCAGCACTGCCTCATCCACATTGGATGACCTCTAGCTTGACATCGCGCTTCGGACTCATGAATGGATCTGTGAGTTCTCCTCTCCTATGCTTTACCCTCTCTCTCACTTAGGAACCACCGCGGCACACGAACATGCTTAGCGAAAAGGAAGGAAGGAGGAGGAGTAGTTGAAGAATAGGCGAAGGATTGGGACAGAAACCCTCTCCCTTACCCTATTTAAGCAGGAGACACGATAGTTGGAGAAAGGTCAAGGATTGGGGCGAAAAACCCTCTCCCTTCCCCCATTCAATGCAGATGGGATGTGGTGGGACATGTTCTAACTGATAGGACACGCCCTACCCAACGAAATGATGCCTGATTAGACAGGACATGGACTAGGCATGGCCCACCACTACCGCACGCCGGGCATGGGAAACAAGGTGCAACCGCACGTAGATAGCCTTTCGCCTCCCCAAGCCAGACTTGGAAGGGCCTAATGATGGGATCCCCATCAAGGAGAGACCAACGAGCTTCCTGAGTTGATCGGACGACTCAGGCGATCATCGAGAGACAGGTATGGAGCAGTGGGACACCCCATGTAGGCCATGCCATCTCCATCATGAATGACGAACATGGATCCCATTTGGACATATCCGATAAAAGCTCCCCAAAACCCATCACTCGAGTCATCAAGGTAACTTTACCAAACCATCTTACTTTATCTTCTGATGCATGATCATTCATTCATTCATACCATCATTCATTCATCTCATACATCCAAAGCATCGTATATGCAAATTAATGCATCACAACGCTTTGTGTTGCATCATGAGGCGGTAGTTGCCTCATTCAATATGAGCAATGACCAATCGAGGTTCGAAGGCTAGCCCACGAAGGGCTCGAGGCTACCCCACGTCAAACAGAGCCAGGGGAGAAAATGTAGATGAGCCCCAGCGGCCCATGCCCGATTAGCCCAAAAGCAGATAGGGTCATCTCAAACTTCTCATTCGATCCTAACCTCAAGCCATGCCCATAGAATCTTCATCGATGGGAGGCCAGTGGGCCACCTGAGTCGGTCTCTAGAATGACCCGGGCATATGCCTAGAGGCGGGTTAAGGATCAGTGGGATGCCTAAAAGCTCTAGTTTGGTTTTGGTGAATTGATGAAACCCTAAGTGCTAACCTAGTTTATCAAGTGATCATGAGATATGTAGCACATTCCAAGTGGTGAAGCAAATGAAAATCATAGCATGATGATGATGCCATGGTGATGATCAAGTGCTTGGACTTGGAAAGAAGAAAGAGAAAAACAAAAAGCTCAAGGCAAAGGTATAAACCATAGGAGCTATTTTGTTTTGGTGATCAAGACACTTAGAGAGTGTGATCACATTTAGGTTTGATAGCTGTACTATTGAGAGAGGTGAAACTCGTATCGAAATACGATTATCAAAGTACCACTAGATCCTCTAACTCATTGCATATGCATTTAGGATCTAGTGGATTGCTAACACCCTTGAAAATGTTTGTGAAAATATGCTAACACATGTGCACAAGGTGATACACTTGGTGGTTGGCACATTTGAACAAGGTTGAAGAAGTTAGAAGTGAAAAGGAGTTAGACTCGCTAGTCACAAGGTGATCGGACGTTGGTCTCAGGCAGACCAGCGTGTCTGGTCAGGTGTTATAGCAAAGATGCTGGCATTGGTCAAACGACCAGACGCTAGGTCGCTCAACGACCGGACGCTAGTGAGGTGTGTCTAGTCCTATTGTTGCACAGTGCTCAGAGGCTAGGGTCTCTGACCGGACGATGGAAGGGTCCAGTCGTGCTTGACCAGACACGTTCGATGGGCAAAAGGCATTTCTGGAACCTTACTGGAAACGACCGGACGCTGGTGGCTCAGCGTCCGGTCAGTTGTAGCATAGTGTCCGGTCAACTCAAGTTACCATTGAAATCGAGACACGTGACTGTCGTCGAGTGACCGGACACTGAGGTCCAGCGTCCGGTCAACTTGATCGGAGCGTCCGGTCAGCCCATGTTGTGCCCAGTGAAGGGGTATAATGGCTCTATTTTGTGGGGACGTCTATTTAAGCCCCATGGCTGGTTGAAGCTCATACCTTTGGCAATTTTCATTGACTTAGCAACCTTGTGAGCTTAGCCAAAGCTCTCCCACTCATCTCCATCATTGATTCATCATCTTTGTGAGATTGGGAGTAAATCCAAGTGCATTGCTTGAGTGATTGCATCTAGAGACACTTGGTGTTCGTGTTTTGCTGCGGATTTTGCTTGTTACTCTTGGTGGTTGCCGCCACCTAGACGGCTTGGAGCAGCGAGGATCGTCGAGTGGAGGTTAGTGATTGTCTCTGGCTCCGATCATGGTGATTATGAGGGGTTATTGACCTTTCCTCGGCGGAGAGCCAAAAGGTAGTCTAGTGGATTGCTCGTGGCTTGTGTGGTCCTCATCTTGTGTTGGTTGTGTGGCACCCTATTGAGGGTTTGGCGTATGAAGCCAATTAGCGCGTGAACCTCCAAGTGAGTGAATCGCCACAGCAAGGACTAACTTGCCGACAAGCAAGTGAGCCTCGGTAAAAAACATTGTGTTCATCATTGATTCCGATGTGATTGGTCTTCATTGTTATTCATCCTTATGATTGATTTGTTCCTTCATCTACACGGTGGTATAACCTTCTTGATCACTCTCATTACATTACCACAAACTAGTTGTCAAGCTCTTTAGTGCAGCTAGTTGTGAGAGCTTGCTTGCTTGGTTGGTGTGGCTCTTTAATTAGCCTTTGAGAGCACACTAACATATAGTAGTATCTTAGCTATTGTGTGAATAGATACTATCTAAACTAGAATTGTGGTAGGATTCTTGCTTTTTGAGTAGGCTAGCGCAATACTTACTTCGCCTCATAATTGTCTAACCATTTTGTTAAGTGTTGTTATAGAAGTTTTAATTAGGCTATTCACCCCCCTCTAGCCGTTAGGACCTTTCAGTGCCACATGAGGGCTATGCCGACCCTGTCACGAACGATGGATCCAGATTTCACTTAAACATGCCTATTAGTGAGCTCACCGAGCGCGTCACTCAAACCATCGAGGCAAGCGACGTTAGCTCAACCCCCTCAGTTGTAGAAACTGTAGACGGGGTAATGTACAGAACTAGACCAACCCCTACTGAACCCAATGGGACTCAGGGGCTCAGGTCACCTGACGCTGACTCAGGAAGACAACCGACCATGCAAATCGCAGGCAAGACAAACATGGGCAAACACCCCAAAGGGTAGAAACATAAGAGTCTGTGGCCCCAGGAAAGAGTACCAACATATTTAGCCTCCAACCGACTCGCCAGTCGGACGCAGGCTCAGGGGCTACACCTGTGGGTGCGCTCACACGCACCCGCTGTCAAAACAAAAAAATTCCCTCGCTGGGAAAATGAAAACCCCGCCAGACGATTCTACCTGAATTGTCCGGGGGCTACACCCGCGGGTGCGCTCACACGCTCTCGCTGACAAAACAAAGAAATCCCCTAGATGATTCTACCTAAATCATTCGAGGGCTTAGGGGCTCCTGTCGAGTTCATAAACCAAGGGTCCCTAATGGGACTACTTCCCAGTAAAAAGCTCAGCCCAACAGACGACGTTGCAGATGACGCGGAACTCCTGAACTAGCCCAGATACCTAACGATAGGCCAAAGAGTGATCTAGTCTCTGACCAGAAGGCCTAGCCAAGGAGGGAGGATACTTGCCTTTGACTCTGACTCGCCTCTCTAACCGGAAGGTCTGGCCAAGGAGGGGCCACGCTCGCTTACGACTCTGATCCGTCTCTCCGACCGGAAGGCCTGGCCAAAGAAGGGCGATACTTGTTTCTAACTCTAACCCGCCTCTCTGACCGGGAACACACCAAACATCTACCTATGGCTCTTCTTTGATTGGCGCGGTTGGAGCCAACTGAGAACGACCTAATGGGGGCGCCCGCTCGGTGAGGACCCGAGAAATCAGGCGGAGCAGATAAGGTAAGACGCATAAGTCAACCACAACACCAAGGACCATAGTGTCGGGTTCATAAACCTGGGGTCCCTCAGGGACCGACTTCCATACCAATGCTCGGCCTAGAAGGATAGCCTTTTCTTCTTCTAGACCAGCCCAAGAGTCTGAACTCAACAGATCGAAGCACTCGCTTTAGGCCCTGGCCGCCTTTGGCCCATCTTTCCGACCAGAGCACCTCAGGCTCATGCCAACTCCAAATGGCCTCTCTGATCGGAGAGCTAGTGTTAGGACCTGGCCGCCTTCACACGGTCTCCACTCAGAAAGCCTGACCCGAGGACCGCCTCTGACTTTGACCCCATGTCTCCGATCGGGAACCCTGCTCATCACTATGCTCCGACTGGCGCGCCAGAACCGACTGGGGACCATCCGACCTGGGATGCCCGCTCGGAAAGAACCAGAAGGCGTATGAAGGAAGGCAAGACGGGGCTCGCAAGTCAAACCACGGCACCAGGGACCATACCCTATGAAACAGTGTTCTACAACCACAAAGTATTGTAGGGGCCGCTAGAAACTCCCATATGGTAAGCCCCCCCCCCCCCCCCCCGCGTGTCTCTGGACATCGATCGCTGTATGGGCTCTAGGATTTGCCATACAGGGTAAACATGGCGTGGCTCCTCACATGCCACTAGGCATCAAGAAGTATTTTGCAGATACCGACGTCATCCTTCCTGAAGAAGATAGCTCGACCTCCCGTGCACATCTGACATCCTACAGTGACATCAACAGTATTGGGGGGCATCAACCATTATCCAGTTTCCATCACCATAGGCAGCAAGGCTTAGAAACATCTGTACTCTCTCCCTCTCACCTATAAAGACATCCCCTTCATATATAAAAAGGGATGCGCTCCATCCAACAAGGGGAGATCGACTTCTTTAAGCTCAGACTCACTAGATTGATATCAACACTCCCAACCACAGGACCACCTAGTTCCAACCGCGACCCTTCCGGTCGGAGCCAACCGAACCTCTTATACACCCCCTCCTTTCTCATTCTCATTTGTAACCCTACTACAGACTTTGAGCACCTAGGCTTGGGAATAAAGTCATTGACCGACCCACACTGGACGTAGGGTATGTTGCCTAAACTAGTATAAATCCTATGTCATTGAGTGCTAGGCCACCTCCGATCACAACGTACAACAAAACTACAAATATTTACTAAGTTGGTCACATTCTGCACCGACAGTTGGCACCGTCCATGGGGAAGCGCTGTACGTTCAACACTTTTTTGGTAATCGGATGGCCCATTTCTCTACCACTCCCGCTGTGGCAGGCTCGGGCGATACGATTCGCTTCGGCTCGATGGAATTTCCCACACTCTCGCTTGCCGGGATGCGGGTTCCACCCGTCTTCGAGCCTTCGCAGGCCTTCCGCTTCGGAAGCCTGGACTTCACCGCCGACCGGCTCGGTGTACTCTGCCTCCGCGAGGAGACTCGCGACCCAGCACTCATCAGAGGGACGTCCTCCATCGACTCTGGGACGCATGACTTTGATGGCGCGACATCTGCGCTTCATTCCGAGCAAACTCTCTGCTCAAACCCCACCGTAAGTAATATACATGCTGTTATTTACTTACTATGTTCTATCTTCCGCCAAATACCCGGTGGGTTACCGTTGTCCCCGTCACAGCCGTCATATGGTCGGTCCCCCTATGGCCTCGTGTCTCCCATGGACGCATACGCCTAGGGGCTCCAGCGGATGCCGGTGCTGCCCCCTCTCACGTCTGAACTCGTGGGGATGGTGGACTACGGTCCCAGCTGTCTCGACTTCATGGACGACGACGTCGAGAGTGACGACTCTAGCATCGGCAACGTGGCACCAAGCCACTGTCTGTCCCATGAGTGTGCTATGATGGATGCTCTGGAATGGCCGCTAGGGGTAAAAGAGTCCGCACGGACTCACGCCCCTGCGGGCCCTTATGCGGAGACCCCCGAGCTCACACGAGAGCACGGGGAGGATCTACGACGATAGTGACCGCATCCGCCACCAACTACACCAACACGCTCGACGCACCACACTGCGCCCCGTGCGCATAGACCGGCGAGCAGCGCTCGGGGTCGTGCCTGTCAGCCCCAGCACAATGCTCCAGTTCGGGGGACTGACCCCCCATAGTTCGCTCGGGCCAGTCAGAACGTTGCCGCCATAGTAATGCTCCTGCATGACCTGCCCAAGCCGAACGACCCTCGTGGATGAGCAATCCACCAGAACCTTCGAGCACTATTGGAGACCGCCGCCATTCAACAAGTGGAGTGCTCCATATCGTGACGCCGACTCGCGACCTCGCTCCCTGTCCAGGGAACAGGGACGCAGCAGATGGGGCACTACACCCTGTCATCGCCACAACCACCAATTATGGCACAAGAAGCCGCAACCGCACCTCATCTTGACTTGACGACCACCCCATGCCGACCGCCTATCTACGCGTGGCTCGGGCAGAACCAAGACGCGTGAAGTGTCGGCCAGAGTCCTAGCCCTAACAGCCTAGAACCACGGACCTTTGTCCAACACCCCCAGCAAGTGTCTTTTCTATCACGCTTCAACGGGGGCCGCGACAAAGGTAAGGCCAAGCGCTAGGATCAAGATGAGAGCCCCTCCACGTAGAGGGGTAAGAAGAACAGAAAGGATCGCCATCGACCGACCAACTCCGCGTTGGCCGCCGTGGCAGATTACGTGGGCACTCAGCCCTAGCAAGACCCTCCGGGCCACTTTCACGAGCTTATGGAGAGCCCGTGCACCAACCACAACTATCCTGTCAACCATCTCTACAAGGACTGCCAGCTCCTCAAGCGCCTGCTGAGGTAGGCCGGTAGGTCAAAGGAGGAAAGAGGTGAGGAGGCAGCGATCGAAGAAGGGGGCACATCAGACAAGGATCCAGACGACTGAAGTGATCTGACCAGAAGCCTATCGACTAAAGGATGATGATGACGATGCTCTCTCCGATGACCTTGGAACAGCTATGTCTTTTCTTCCTTTCCTAAGTTTCAGTCTTACCCTTACTTAGCGAACGCTCCTATAAGAGCACCCTGACCCGAATACTTTTCGGCTCGGGGCGCTCGGGGGCTCCACTAGGGGGCTCTACTACCCCCTTGTTGTTGTTTTTACCTTAAGTACTCTTTTGCTTTTGTATGAAGAAACTCCTTCCTACCTAAATAAAAGGGTAGTTCATTCCTTTGTTTTACCTTACGTAACTTTGCTTTAGAACATTCTGACTGATCACACCCCACCTTTTCCTACGGCTACGACCGGCCGAGCCTCACGGGCCACGCCCCGAGCTCATAAAGTTGTAGCCCACGGAACAAACGGGCATGTACGAGAGAGAAAGAAATTTAAAACAAAATTATGCTAAGGGAGAACTAAGGAACGAAAGGGAACAAGCTTTCCCGAACGGAGCAACTCCATCACAAAAACAAAAACTGATTGCAGTCATTAAAACACACATGAACATTTTACATAGGGGTCCCCTGCATGAACTTAAACTTTTTACATTTACTAACTACTTGCATTTAAAAAGGTATTAAACCAACCCGGCGGCATCTGCTGACGGCGCGACCGAAGAAGGCGCAGGCTGCTCGCTCCCCGGTGGCACGACGTTTGGCTCGATCAGGGCTGAGGCAATGTTCCCCCTTGAACCAGGCTCCATGCTATCTATTGGCTCGGAGGCATCCTCTCCACGCATGCTTCGGGCCATGTCTTGACGGTGAACATCCATCACCCACTCGGCGGAGACTTGCTCAGACACTGACCGCACGTGCGGCAGTAGGCTCACCCTGATTGACTAGATGTCCTCCATGCTCAGGCCTTCAGCATACCCGCCATAGATAGTGGCGAAGTCTAGGTTCAGGTGGTACATCACCACCGAGGTCAGCACCCCCGACGCTCCATAAAACAGCCTGCTCCTGATGAGGTCCTTGACCGCATCCGGGACCTCCGCTAGCTGAACCACAGGCGTGCTGGTACTTGGCACCGACCCGAAGACTTCCGAGATGATGAGCTGGGTAGCATTGCGAATCTAACCAAGCTCCCCCTCAAGAGCACGTCGCTCTTCATAGGACTTGGCCAGCTCCTCAACATTCCAACTGAAGTTCACCTTGGTTGTCTCCAAGTCTTGCTCCAGCGCCTTCACCTTTTCTCCTAGCTCTGCGCGAAGGGCGACAAGCTCAGAAATAGGATGGGGGGAAAAGAAATCAACACCATGAGAAAATAAAAAGGTATGTACTAACGCGAGAGGCCTCAAGGGTGGAGAGATCCTCAGCCTGCCGAGCCGCCTGCTTGCGTAGCCGGGCACTCGTGTCCTCCATCCCCATCACCTAGTCACAGAGCATGAGCACCTCTCGATCCGCCTCCAACCGGGCCCTCTGCTTTGCCTCTAGGGCCTTCTGTGCTGACTCCAGGGTGGCTCGCTCTGGCTCAAGGGCTACCAAGGCCTCTTGGAGTGCCGCCTCGGTGCTCGCTAGGGACGTCTGTAGCCCCGCCTTAGTCTCCACCTGGTAGACCTTTTCCGCCTCGAGCCCTTGCTCGGCAGTAGTCGCCCGCTCTACCGCACGCTGCTCCTCTGCCCGCGCCACAGCCACCTCGGCCGCTTAGACCTGGGACTCATGGCAAGCGGACTCCACCCGGCGCTCAAGCTCGGCCATCCGGGCGTGTTCCGCCTGGTAGAAGTGCGACTTATGGGATGACACCTTCCTTATTTCCTGTGAAAGAACAGGCATGATAAAAACAACCGACGAAAGATTTAAAGGGCAAGGAGAAGTACCAGAAACTCACCTCCATGGCAAGCTGTAGGTCGACCTCAACCAGCTATCGAGCAAACTGTGCCTGCTTCTAGGCGCCCTCTAGCTTCGCGGACAACTCGATGAGCTCAGACACCACGGCATGCCCTTGCCCCCCAAAAATGTCCCAGAGCTAGTGCTCCCGGGAATTGCGGAGGACAAACCTTGCCTTCGACGGGTCCTCGGGGAAGGGCCACTCTAGGTCACCCTCCGATGAATCACCGGAGGGCCCAGCCTCCAACCGGACCACCGCTAGCTCCCGCGACGACATCGACAGCTCCCGTGGTGACACCGCCAGCTCCCACGGCGACACCGGTGGATCCGCCATGGTATCCGCCTCATCGTCAGACGGGATCTCCACCACCATGTTCGCATGAGACACCGCCTGGCGTCCCAACTCTGTTCTAGCCACGCTCGCCGCCGGCACTAGGGTCGCCACCAATAACGTCGCCACCGTTGTCACGTTACTAGTAGCCACCCCGGGGGACACCACCCCTGGGAGGGATGGCTTCGCCACCACCACCCTGCTGCCCCCCTCGCTCACCGCAATGCGCTATAGAGTGGGCCTCCAAACCTCCTACACGGAGGCCGAGGCGATGCACAACCTCGGCGTTCCCCGGCCGCTGACAAAAATCATGGGTAAGGCACACTCCAAAAAGACTCGACCAACAAAAGTCAAAGAAACAACAAAAGGAAACATACCGGGTGACGAGCGGCACTACTCTCAAGATAGGCTCAGACGGCGATTGGCCCACAGGACGAGGACCGCTCCTGGACTACAACCCGTGCCCCCTCACTTCAGATAGGGTCAGAGCTGACCCAACCCGCTCCTGCCCGGCCTGCGGGTCGCTACGACCTCTGGCTCAGGGCTCCCCGACCAGAGCAGCAGCCAGGGCGTCCCCCGACTGTGAGTCGCGCATTGACCGGGCACCAGTCTACCCCTCAGACCGCCCGGACTATTTGACTGCACCCACGGTAGGCAGGGCCTCCTCCGGTGGCAAGTTTGGCATCAGCACCGGGCCTGTCGCCGCACAGTCGTCGGGCCGCTCCTTGGACCGCCCGGCTCGTCGAGCCGCGTCCGCCATAGGCGACGACGGAGTTGGCAACGCCGTCGAGGGGCATGGTGACTGCATCTGCTTCACCGCTCGCTCGCCAACAGTGTCCGCTCTGGCCGCATGCTTCTTCAACATAGGAACCTCCGCGCGCCGCACGGCCTCCTGCTCCTCACCAGCAGACATCACCACAGGGTTGCGACGCACCACCGAGGTCGCAACGACCTCCCGACTCTCCTCCTCATCGGAGAAGACCATGTTGTCTAGATCCATAGGATCATCCGACGTGAGTTCTAACTCGACATCGCTCCTACGTTCCCCGACCTTCACGCACTAGGCGACCTCCTTCTTCTTCTCTTCTTTCCGCTGAACCTCCTTGGTTCTCTTCTCCTTCTAGGCATCTGCCGCCTCCTTCTGGGCGGCCTACCAGGCCCAGCCCGCCGGCCCCTTGGGAAGGTGCGGTCAGGACTTGTACCTCCCAAGCCCCTACAGAACAAATGAACCAAAGTCAAAAAAGAAGAGAGGCAGAGGAAAAAGTATGAGCAAAGTGAGAGAGCATACCAGCGAGGGCACGATCGAGGCATTAAATGGTATGGGTTTTCCCACCACCGTCTCTTTAGGGCTCAGCTGCAACACTCGGCCGACGCGACTCCAGATCTCACCGTCCGATAGCTCCTCCAGCGACACATGGTCTGGGTCCGACTGGTCGTCGTACTTCCACATTGGGTGCGTCCTCTCCGCCAACGACATGACCCGATGGTGGTAAAGGGTGCGGAACACCCGCACCCTGTCGAGGCCATCCCTTATGAGCTTCTAGAGCTCCTCCTCGATGACCTCCACCTTGTGCCTCTCCATGTGGGCATAGCCCCACGACCAACTCTTCTGCTTCACCGGCCTCCCACCGGTAAACACTAGAAATGGCACCCCTGCCGGATTCCTAATGTAGAACCACTCCCCATGCCATCTCCGGTTGGAGTCACATAGGGAGTACGCGGGATACGATCCTCCCACGCGCGGCTTCTGCTGCAGGGCGAAGCCTCTAACCAGAGCGATCTCGGCCGAACTCCAGTCCACCATGGCTCTCCCGAAGAAGAAGAGCCAGAAGAGGTCCACGTGTGGCTCCATCTTGAGGAAAGCCTCACAGACGGTGATGAAGCCAGCAATGTGTAGCACCCCCATCGGATTAAGGTGCTACAGTTCCAGACCCCACTCGTTGAGGAGCCCACGTAGGAACTAGTGCAAGGGGTTTCCTAACCCATGCTCGTGAAAGGTAAGGAAAGACACCACCTTATTGGGATGAGGTTGCGGGAACTCCTCCTTCCTAGGGACCCTCCAGTGTGCCACCTCCTGTGGCAGCAGGAACCCCATTGTGATGAACACCTCTAGAACTCGATCGTGATGAACACCTCCAGCACCGACGCCCTCATGGTGGATGACCTCTAGTCTGACATTTTGTGAGTAACTCTCTTCTCCCTTGCTCTCTCCCCTTCTTTCCTAGAAACTTCTACAGCTCTCAGGAACGCTCACGGCAAAGAGGAGGAGAGAAGGCAGCGGTGGATGAAGAACATGCAAGAGAGTGGAATGAAAACCCCCTCGCCTCTTCTACTTAAGGAAAAGGGAGCGGGGGTTATAGAGGGACACATCGATCGGGGAAGCCGGAACGACAAGGTGAGATTTTTCTCTTTCTTTCATTTAATGCAGATAAGACACGCCCTGCTCGATGGAACGACTCTTGATCGGATGGGACATGGCCTGGCTATGGCCCACCACTACTGCACGAACAACCACTACCACACGACGGGCATAGGAACCGAAGCACCACCGCACACGGGCGGCTCCCCACTTCCCCAGGCCAGGCCTAAAGGAACCAGAACGATAGGTAAGGATAGACACCGACTGATAGGTAAGGAAGTGAAGGGGCACCCCATGTAGGCCACACTAACTCTGTCATGGACGACGAGCATGGGTCCCGATCGGACATTTCTGACTGAAACACTTCGAGCCCCGTCACTCCAGTCGTCAAGGTAAACATTACCAAAACCCCCTCTATTTCTTTACAAATCATTCATACATCCATACATGCATTCATCTCATACGCCTGAGCCCCCTGGACGGTTAGGGCATGAACCGCCCGGGGGCTCGAGAACTAAGCATCGCACGTGCAGCGAAATGCACCAAAACGCTTCGTGTTGCACCACGAAGCGGTGGCTTGCCTCATTCGACATGAGCAGCCAAACAGAGCTAGGGGAGAAAACCATAGATGAGCACCATGCGGCCTTCGCCTGGTCTGGCAAACCGGGTCATCTCAACCTTCTCGTTCGATCCTGAACCTCTCGCTAAGCCCACAAAATCTCTATCGAGGAGAGGCCATCAGGCCACCTAGGTCGGTCTATGAAATGACCTAGGCATCTGCTAGGCTATAGGTAAAGGAGTAGTGGAAAGCCACAAGAGGGCTATGCCAACCCCATCACGAATGACGGACTCGGATTCCACTCAATCACACCCGTTAGTGAGCTCACCGAGCTAGTCTTTGAGCCCGAGCGATTGGGACAGGCGACAAAACTCAGCCCCTTCGGTTGTGAGGAACCGGATGGGGTAGTGCAAAACAACTCACATCGGCCCCCACGAAGGCCCGACAAGGCTCGAGGGCTTAAATGCCATGGGACCACGACTTCGAACTCGCGTCAACGAGATAGGCGACATCCAGCTATGGCTCTTGGGACCGTGAATCCAAACTCACGTCGACGGGATAGGCGACATTCGGCTATGACTCTTGGGACCGTGACTCCGAACTCGCATCGACTGGATAGGCGACATCCGGCTATGGCTCTTGGGACCATGACTCCAAACTCGCGTCGACTGGATCGGCGACATCCGGCTACGGCTTTTGGGACTACGACTCTGAACTCGCGTAATGGCTTCACTAACTAAAACTAACTCTCTTAGTGGTGAGCACCGACGCCTAGGACTACTCGTGACTCCACCTTACTCGATCCCACGACGCGCACCGACGCTAAAGATCGAACTCTGTTGCATCCAAAACTAAGCTATTTCCATTCACGGCGCGCATCAACGCCAGGGCTTGTTTCAAAACTAAAAACTTTCTCGCCCGATCCTCGGCGCGCACCGATGCTGGGATCAATAAGTTTTGTCTCAATCCAATCCCCGCGCTTAAAAATGCCTCGGCTGCACAACGACGCCATGGTTAAACAAAATTCCATCTCAAACTAAAAACATGCATACACGCCTGCTGAGACAACACCCCCAGCCAGTTTGGCCTAAACCGTCTGGGGCTCGGGGGCTACACCCGCGGGTGCGCTCACGCGCACCCGCCGATAAGATAAAAATCCCCTAGACGATTCTATCCAAATCGCCCGGGGGCTCGGGGGCTCCTGTCGGGTTTATAAACCCGGGGTCCCTCGGGGACTGGCTTCCACGCCAAGGCTCGGCCCAGAAGGATGGCCTTTTCTTCTTCTGGACCGGCCCAAGAGTCTGAACTCAATAGACCGGAGCACTCGCTTCAGGCCCTGGCCGCCTTTGGCCCATCTTTCCGACCGGAGCACCTTAGGCTCATGCCAACTCCGAATGGCCTCTCCGATCGGAGCGCTAGCGTCAGGCCTTGGACGCCTTCACACAGCCTCCACTCGAAAAGCCTGACTCGAGGACCGCCTCTGACTTCGACCTCATGTCTCTGACTAGGAACCCTGCTCATCGCTATTCTCCGACTGGCGCGCCAGAACCGACTAGGGACCATCCGACCGGAGACGCCCGCTCAGAAAGAACCAGAAGGCATATGAAGGAAGGCAAGACGGGGCTCACAAGTCAAACCACGGCACCAGAGACCATACCCTGCGAAACAGTGCTCTGCAGCCACAAAGTATTGTAGGGGCCGCTAGAAACTCACATATGGTAAGCCCCCCCCCCCCGCGTGTCTCTAGACATTGATCGTAGTATGGGCTCTAGGATTTGCCAAACCAGGTGAACATGGCGCGGCTCCTCACATGCCACTAGGCATCAAGAAGTATTTTGCAGGTACCGGCGTCATCCTTCCTGAAGAAGATAGCTCGACCTCCCGTGCACATCTGACATCCTACAGCGACATCAACAGTATTGGGGGGTGTCAACCATTATCCAATTTCCATCACCGTAGGCAGCAAGGTTTAGAAACATCCGTACTATCTCCTTCTCACCTGTAAAGCCATCCCCTTCATCTATAAAAGGGGATGCACTCTCTCCAATGAGGGGA
This sequence comes from Miscanthus floridulus, assembly GCF_019320115.1. Classification (NCBI taxonomy): domain Eukaryota; kingdom Viridiplantae; phylum Streptophyta; class Magnoliopsida; order Poales; family Poaceae; genus Miscanthus; species Miscanthus floridulus. Next base: position 122,594,657 of record NC_089583.1, read on the forward strand.
GATCGACTTCTTCAAGCTCAGACTCACTAGATCGACATCAACACTCCCAACCGTAGGACCACCCAGTTCCGACTGTGACCCTTCCGGTCGGAGCCAACCGAACCTCTTGTACACCCCCTCCTTTCTCCTTCTCGTTTGTAACTTCACTACAGACTTCGAGCACCTAGGCTCAGGAATAAAGTCACCGACCGACCCATACTGGACGTAGGGCACATTGTCTGAACCAGTACAAATCTCATGTCATTGAGTGCTAGGCCACCTCCGATCACAACGTACAGCAAAACTATAAATATTTACTAAGTTGGTCACATTCTGCACCGACATATACCCTACACACCTGCAGGACAGTACTGTCAGGGCGTGTCAGAAGGGTACTTTGCAACCTTCTAGACATGTAGGACAAGAACAGTGTTATGGGCGCCGACATTTGCCTTACTAGAAGAACACGATAGAACCAACCAGATACATCTGGGCGTAAACAATATTGTAGGCGCCGACAAACCGTCTCGTACCCGACGACGTGGGCAATAAGACTAGGTAGCACACACTCCCTCTCTCACTTATAAGGTCGTCCCCTTCATCTATAAATGGGGATATGCTCTCTCCTAAAAAGAGGATTGGATCGATTCAACGAACAACAGATGACACACGGATCATTCCGACTCACTCTCTACTAGCTTTAGACATCATAAAGCTACATAGAGTATACATTCCAATACTTAGCGCATGTAGGAGCTCCCGTCACTCTCGGCCCTTCGGTCCAGAGTTCGACTGGACCTCTGATACCCCCATCTCATTTCCACTCGTTTGTAACCTCACAACAAATTTCGAGCACCTGGGCTCAGGAATAATAGTCATCGACCGACTCAAACTAGATGTAGGGCACGTTGCCTGAACTAATATAAACCCTATGTTATTGAGTGCTAGGCCACATCCGATCACAACGTACAGCAAAACGACAAATATTTACTAGTTGGTCACTTTTCGCACCGACAAGTATTGTCATGATGATTGGCAGCATTAATTCCTTGCTATTTCTTTTTACCAAAAATAATTTGTCGTAAACAGAAGAGGATGTATGTAGAAGGAAATGACACTAATAGTTTCTTTTTGAATTTTAATATATTATATTATTCATTCATTCTTGACACGTCCAAAAAGCTAATTCACCGAACCGCCTAATCATTTGGGCTGCTAGTGTATATACTACTATACTATACTATTTATATATAGGAGTATATCCAAGTTAGTACTGGGGATTGGATAATGCGATATTCCAAGATAGTGCGTGCAATCAAATTAGGCCCTGTTTGGTTATCCCTTCTAAAAGTTTTAAGAGCTAAAATCTAGATAGAATTTGTCTAAAAAACCAAACACCTCCTCCCAAAAATTTTAGGAGCTCCACCCCTCCTAAAAGCTCCTAAAATCCATCCTAGACCCCCACTACCCCTCCTTTATTGCCCTGCCCCCTCTCTCTCTCCCACCCACGCCTCCCTCTTGCGGCCCCTACCCTCCACCGACGGATCCCCGCTGCCACCACCCGCTGGGATCTCCTCTCCCGCGTGGCGCCCGTCGGATCCGTCTCCCGCGCCCCGCCCGCCCACGCCTCTGGCCTCACCTCGCCGGATCCGCCGGCCCCAAACCGGTCCGCCGCTCCTTCGTGCTGGACCTGGAGATGGAGGTGGCGCTACTCGCCTCCATGTATCCCCGCTGCCATGGGGCCCGAGTCGGCGCCGCCCCTCTAACCTCCTCCCGCCGTTCCCCGTCCTCGACCCTCGCGCCGCCGGATCCACCGGCCCCCGCCGCCATCCGTGCTCCGCCACCCGTGCTCCCCGATGGGCAGGGGGAAGGCCACGACCAAGACGAGGCAGCGGTGCGTGGTGGAGCTGCTCACGCTCCCGTCCATCGAGATGGCCACCTCTGCGGAGACGACGAGGAGGAGGAGAGCAAGGGCCACGACGGGAGCAGAGAAGGAGCAGAGGTAAAGAGGATAGATGCATGGTCTATTTGCTAGTGCATTTGTTGTTTCTAGTCAATTCTAGAAGATGGAACCAAACACTCTTTTAGAAGATTTTGACAGCCTTATAAAAGCTTCTAAAACTTTTAGCTCCTAAAAATTTTAGGAGCTCAAACCAAACAAAGCCTTACTATTAGGAGCTCGAACCAAACAGAGCCGTACTACTGCAGTGGATATATAATGCAATATTTGAAGGACACTTGCGATCGACGTCGTCACATATCCGTAATAGAAAAGGAATCCCATCGAATCAGGAAGAGACGACAAAAGAATGGAATCTGATCAATCAATAAAGTAATGAAAATCTAGCGGAGCAAGAATCTAGTATATATAGTACATCCTAATCGTATTTTATTGTCAATTATCCTTAAAACATAAAATACCAATAATATATAGTAGCATATATTTACATATAATAATATATATATAGGCATGTGTTACTACGTACAGCATAGATCCAGAGATCTTTATTTCCTTTCTGGTCCCACACAACAATTTTGTACCTTAATAAAATGGTTAAAGTAATCTATATATAATAATTATAATTAAATTAAATCCCCAAATCAGGGGATAATGGTCGGGCGTCGTGATCTCCGGGGCTTTCCCGGGAAATTGCGCTCTAGACGCCTCCGTCCCTCGCGCTCCAGCCGTTGGATCTCCGCCACCGCCACGCGTACGTAGGCGATCCCACGCGCCAAACCGACCCAACGGCTGGAACCGGGGCCGGTGGACACGACGCGACCCGGCCAGTCTCCTCGCACGGCCACCACCCGCTGCCTATAAAAAGCACGGCGCCCTCGTCGTCACTTCTCCATCCATCCATCGAGCACCAAGCAGGCACGTACACACACACGTACTGAGATCGAGCTAGCGCACGAGTCTTCTTGTTCTGGAGATCGAGAGATCGTTCACCGACGACGACGACGACGAACGCAATGGGCCTCAACATGTCGGCGCTGGGCAAGCAGAATCTGGCGGCGGCGGCCATGGCGCCGAAGCGGGCGTACGTCACCTTCCTTGCGGGCGACGGAGACTACTGGAAGGGCGTGGTGGGACTGGCCAAGGGCCTTCGCCGTGTCCGCGCCGCCTACCCGCTGGTGGTGGCCGTGCTCCCCGACGTGCCCGAGGAGCACCGCCGCAAGCTCCGCGACCAGGGCTGCGTCGTCCGCGAGATCGAGCCGGTGTACCCGCCCGAGAGCCAGACGCAGTTCGCCATGGCCTACTACGTCATCAACTACTCCAAGCTCCGGATCTGGGAGGTACGTTACCTTCGTCGTGTTCCATTTGTATTTGTTCCAATTGATGATCATTGAACAAAGGACAAATTTGTATATATTGGTCCAATGATGAATTGCCTGATGACATGTGCAGTTCGTGGAGTACGAGCGCATGGTGTACCTGGACGCGGACATCCAGGTGTACTCGAACATCGACCACCTGTTCGACCTCGACAAGGGCAAGTTCCACGCCGTGATGGACTGCTTCTGCGAGAAGACGTGGAGCCACATGCCGCAGTACAAGATCGGCTACTGCCAGCAGTGCCCGGAGCGAGTGTCGTGGCCGGAGCAGGAGCTGGGCCCGCCGCCGCCGCTCTACTTCAACGCCGGCATGTTCGTGCACGAGCCCAGCCTGCGCACCGCCAAGGACCTCCTGGACGCGCTGGTGGTGACGCCGCCGACGCCGTTCGCGGAGCAGGACTTCCTGAACCTCTTCTTCCGCGACGTGTACTCGCCCATCCCGCCGGTGTACAACCTGGTGGTCGCCATGCTGTGGCGGCACCCCGAGAAGGTGGTGCTCGACGAGGTGAAGGTGGTGCACTACTGCGCGGCCGGGTCCAAGCCGTGGAGGTACACGGGGAAGGAGCCCAACATGGAGCGCGAGGACATCAAGGCGCTGGTGGCCAAGTGGTGGGACATCTACGACGACGAGAGCCTCGACTACAAGGGCGCGCCGGTGGTGGTCGGCGGCGACGGCGAGGAGGAGGCGGTGGACCAGGCGAGGCTGCCGCTGAGCCAGGCCCTGGCCCAGGCCGGCGCCGTCAAGTACTTCCCCGCGCCGTCGGCTGCCTAGGCGCCGCCGGTTGCCGGCCGGGACGACGGCGTGCACCCCGGCTAGCTGTTCTATGCAGGTGGCCGCACCCCACGGATGGTGGCTCCGACGATCCTCTGCTACTGGCGCTCAAGTGCTCAACAAGGAGGCGCTTGTAATTAATAATAATAATAATAATAATAATAATAATAATAATAATAATAATATGGATATGTGTGTGTGGATTAATTAGCGTAGCGGTCTACAGGTTTTGGAATTCTAGACATTGGCCATCAGTACAATAACCCGTATATTTCGTCAGGTCGAGTATTTTGGTTTGTGTGTGGTGAAATGAAAACCAAAGAAGGAAAAAAGGAGTTTTTGATTTTTTTTTATAGCTTGGGTAATTGGGTACGTAGTGTTGGGATCTTTCCTGCTATGTACGTACTGGTCATCTGCCAAGACAAACAAGCTAGCATTTTGAATTAAAATAAGCTAATAAATCTTTTAGTTTTGTATAACCCCTTGAATGCTGTGTTGGTCGTTGTGAGCTTATCTGTGATGGTTGGTTTGTGGTGCATATTCCGGAATATTCTTCATTGCTTATAAGCTTTATCCTGTCGTTTAGATTCGCTAACTCTGGCGTATGCCCGTTCCCTGCTGAATAGCCAATGGTCACATCATATTTGTTCCAAGGTAGACTGTCACATGTCCTGGGAGTGCAGGAAACGGAGCAAGGACTGCACGTACGTCGTCGTTCGTCACTGAATCGCTGCCGGTGACGTCGCGTTACCAAAAATCCAAACTGGCGAAGACTAGGGCAGAGCTTCAGCTCCACCCCGTGTGGCTTCTCTAATAATTTTTTTTCTCCGGTTTCACTTGTTCGAAAATACTTAGTAAAACAGCTTCGCATAGTTGGTTGATGAAAAGAATAATGAAATATCTATAATACTCTAGTTTGTTCTTTCTTTATTTTCTTCCACTGTTATTTTCCTCTTCTCTCTCTACCTTATCTGCCTCGCACTCCCCCACCGCACCCTGTGCTCAACTCAACGCCGCTCTTTGCCCTGACCGAATTTTTTACTATCTGGCCCTTTTTTCGAAAGTTTCTCTCAAATAGACCCCTGGCGGAAAGAATTCCGGAAATGGACCCTTGGCTCGGCGCCAGAGTGAATGGCGCCGAGCTCGGCGCCACGGTCACTGGCGCCGAGGTCCTGGGCATGGGGAAATGGCCAGCCAGGGGCTCGGCGCCGAGCTCGGCGCCGTAGATCTTGGGCGCCAAGATCTACGGCGCCGAGCCCCCTAAATATCTACCGCCCCACCTTTCTTCTTCTCCATCTCACCCTAGCCGCCCCTGCCCGCGCCGTCACCGCTCCACCACCGCGCCCGTGCCCGCCCGCGCCACGCCGCGCCGCGCGTGCCCGCCCGCGCCGAGCACGCTCCGCGCCGCGCCTGCCCGAATCACGACCGAGCCTGCCCGAGCCACGGCCGAGCCCGCCCGCGCCGCTGCTGCTCCGCCTGCCCGCGCCGCTGCTGCTCCGGCGACCGAGCCCGTGCCCTCGCCGCGCCGCGCCGCCGCCGCCGCTCCCTCGCCCGAGCCCGCACCGCGCCGCCGTGCCCTCACGCTGTTGCCCGTTTTGCTGCAGCGCCGAGCCGCCACGCCCTCCACCGCCGTCCTCACCTTTGTCTCCACCGGCGGCCTCAGCCTCGCCCCGCCTTGCCCCCTCCACCGCCGGCCTCGCCCCGCCTTGCCGACATCCACCGCCGCCCTCACCTCGCCTTGCCTCCCGCGCCCGTCGAGCCGGTCTCGCCGCGCGGAGCGCCAGGCACCCCGTGACCGCCGCGCGCCACCTCTGTCGTTGGCCACGCCACCGCAGGCCCAAATCTTCGCCTTGACCTACGTCCATCGTCCGTCGACCCGAAAAGGTAAAAATATGAATATGCAATGTACCTATTTAGTTGGTGTTTGTTATTTACTAGTTATACTGTGATGACTTAGTTAGTTGATTTAGTGAGATATATATGTAGATAGATAGAAACATAGATATATTGTTAAATAGATATAGTTAGATAGCTACTTAGATATGTAGTTATATTTATAGTTGACTACATATGATCTAGCTATTTAGTGAGTACACTATAAATATATACGTAGTTATTATCATGATTACTTAGTTTGTAGTTAGAAAGTACTTGTTAGGTACTATCTATCGTCTAATTTGGACTAAAGGACATGTGTTTTGTTACATTTTTAAAATAGATGGACAACCTAGTGACCATATATCATGGAGGCACGGTTGAAAGCGATCGTTATGGATATGTTGAGTTTCTTGACATGCAAAGCGTGCCTATGCTATTCAATGATAGGCCTTTATTTAGTGAGATGGTTGCAAGGGCTCGGGAGGAGCTGCATTGCTTTGGAGATGATGACATTGCAATTGATGGTGTACTGCACCTAGGTTGTCCTCCGAACATATTCAGGCGAATGATCTCAATTGGTTGTGCGGATCAGTGGGACAACTATGTGAGATCGGCTATGAAGAGCCAGCTGCAATGTTTGGACGTGGTTGTTCGTCGGGTGTTAGTTGATCCAATCCCTCATGGGTTTACCCCAGCAATGGATCATCCGGCACACATCGACCCTCCCGTTCCGGAACCTTACCTGTATGTGCAGATTGCGCCTATGGTTCCTGATGCTCAATCTGCCCCCAATGCGTTATTTGGAGATGGTTATCATACTCATGTTTTCGTGGCAGATCCTCCTTATGAGATCCCTTTGACACAGAATCATCCGAGTAAGTGTTTTAACCGCATGGTTTTTGGGAGCTTATCCTGTTTCTTACATCTATTTCTTTCATTCTTTCCTTATTTCTATAATGACGTTGCAGGAGACAATCCTGAGAATATGAATGTGCCCCATGTTGCTGCGCAAGTGCACTTTAGAGATGGATTTCGTGGCTCCAATAATGTTGAAATTATGAATGATTCGGAGCCATATGAGATGGCTAGGGCTCTTGATTCTAATGATGATTGTCCTATTGGAGAGCTGACGGAGGTGATGTTGAGATGATGAGGCGTATCTTTCCCGACCGCCGTGATCCTAGAGTTCATGAGTTCAGTGATCTTGCTCATTCTGATCTAGCGTTTGCAGAAGGACGTGATGATGAGCTCCTAGAAGCTCCTGAGGCCGGTCCTAACATGGTAATTGAGGAGGGGAGGGTATTCAATGACCTCCCTACTTTGAAGAGGTAGTTGCAGGCTTTTGCAGTGATACAAAAGAGGCCTTACAGGGTATTGCATTCATATGTGGAGCACTGTTACACAGTTGTGTGTGACAAAGAACGCTGCCCATGGAGGGTTTGTGCAAGGAAGCAACAGATGACCAGAAAATGGAAGATCACAAAAGTTGTTGGGCCACACAATTGTGCTGACCATGAGCTGACACTGAGGCATCGGCAATTGACATCTACCCTCATTGCCAAGCGGTTGATGGGAATTTTGTAGGGAGAACCCAACATGAAGGTGAGAACAATTATCAGGACCGTTGAGGCGTTGTATGGAGGATATGTGATAACTTATGGTAAAGCATGGAAGGCTAAGCAGCGAGCGTGGAAGATGATATATGGGGACTGGGAGGATGGGTATGAACAGTTGCCAGTTCTTTTTAATGCAATCAAAGCGGTGAATCTAGACATGCATTATGAGTACATCCCAAAACCTAATGCATGGAAGGATGGGAGGCAGATATTTTTCCGTGCCTTCTGGTGCTTTCCTCAGTGTGTCGAGGCCTTTAGGCACTGTCGTCCCATCTTCTCCATTGATGGTACGTTCTTGATTGGCAAATACCAGGGCACACTTCTTATAGCCATATCCTGTGACGTGAACAACAAGTTGGTTCCTTTGGCATTTGCTTTGGTTGAGAAGAAGAATAATGACAGTTGGGGATGGTTCTTGAGGCTAGTCTGGATACACGTGGTTGGCCCTAGCAGGGAGGTTGGCGTCATATCTGATAGGCATCAGGGCATACTTAATGCTATGCGAGAGCAGTTAGAGGGGTATGCACCTTTGCACCATCGTTGGTGTACTCGACACCTTGCCAAGAATCTACTACGGAAGGACGGTGTTAAGAAAAACTTTGATCTATTCTAGGAGGCTGCTCGATAGCTTGAGGACAAGTACTTTAGGGAAAAGTTGGATCAGGTCAGAACCGCATCAAATGCAGAAGGTAGACAATGGCTCATAGGTTTAATGAGGGATTTGGAGAAATGGATGAGAGCTCATGACGACGGTGGCTGGAGGTACGAGTTTCAGTGCAGCAACATGGTAGAGTCATTCAATAAGTTGCTATTGGAGATACGTGGTATGTCCATGAATGCAATTGTTCAATTCACCTTCTATAAGCTTGTTGCCTGGTTCAACGATAGACACGCCCATGCATTGTAGTTGAGGAGTGATAGAGAGATATGGGTTCTGAAACCAAAGGCACACCTAGAGAAGGCAAGAGAAAGGGCTGGCACACATGAGGTTGCATGCTTTGACCATGCCACAGGGACTTATCAGGTCGAGCATAGAGGCGGTACAACGTCCGACAGTGAGGTCTGAGAGTCGAGGATACATGTGGTTGTCCTCCAAGATTTCAAGTGCACTTGTGGTAAACCAAGGCAATACCACTTTATATGTTCGCATTTGGTGGCAGCAGCTAGGCATCACAACTATAATATCAAGAGGAGGATACCTCACGAGTTCAGTGTCAACACGCTTGTGAACACATGGAGCCCTCGCTTCGTGCCTTTCCGGGACCCTAGAGAGTGGCCTCCATATGATGGGCCAAAGTATATTGCAGATCTAGCTTACCATTGGAACAAGCATGGATCAAGGCAGAGGACGAGGCATAGGATGGTTATGGATCAGATACCCAGAAGAACTAGGCATGGGAGAGGAACTCTATTTGTTACTGATCCCGAGGAGTACGAGTGCGGCAAGTGCGGTAGACTTGGCCACAACTCACGAAGTTGCCGTTGGTAGATTAGTGAGGTAGGACTATTGGCTTATAGTATTATTTTATATTTGTCTTATCATATATTTAATTATGCATGTCTCAATTTATGCTTGTATTTGTGCCAATTACTTATACATTTATAAGTTCATGTTTCATTGTACATTGCAATTCTAATTCATTCACTTTTTTTTAGGATGGAGCAATTCCACCTGCTCGACCCGACGTACGAGGAGACCCACCGAGGACGTCTCGTTGCGCTGGGGCAGGTAATAATCTATAAGTTTTATTCGTACATGTGTTCGTGAAGTAACATGTGACTATGTTATATTCGATGCAGGACCTTCCGCACCTTCGTTCTAGGACCCATAGTGGGTTCTTGGACATTCGGTACGACGATAGGTACACTCCTTTCCTGCAAAGAGCTGACCTGGATGTCATCTCCTTTCAGGTTCGTCGTGGGTTGCCCAAGTTCAACTCAACGACGATAACTCCATTGGTAGACAGGTATTAAAGTGAATCATTGCCTCCATTCATGGCCATTTATTCATGCGATTGACTTTTTGACAAGTAATCTTGCTTGGTCTTAAATATAGGTGATGGCTGGAGACTCACAGCTTCCACCTACCTTTCGGGGAGATGACAGTCTCGCTTCAGGACTGTCAGAAGATGCTAGGCCTAAGGATTCATGGGAACCTAGTCACCGGGCAGTGCAGGTCAGAGGGCTGGAGAGCATGAGTGGAGGCCTTCCTTGGGCGTGAGCTTGGCGAGCAAGGGGCTCGCACTTCTGGAGTTCCCATCTCATGGCTACGTATAGAGTTCGCACAGTGCCCTGAGGAGGCAGATGAGGAGATGGTTGGGTACTACTGTCGGGCGTGGATCCTACACCTTTTTGCTTGTGTTTTCTTTCCCGACGCGACAGGTGACAATGCGTCTTGGATGTGGATTCACTGCCTCAGTGACTGGGACCAGGTGGGTCAGTACAGTTGGGGCTCTATAGTCTTGTGTTTTCTATACCGGTAGCTGTGCGAGGGGTGTCGCCGGTCTACGGCGAACCCGTCACTTGGTGGATGCGTAGTACATAGATTAACTATAAATTTATTACGTGTATAATCTAGGAATATTTGTACATACGATGTGTAGAAGAATCTAGGATTACCAAGCAACAGTGAACGAATCTATACTTTTCAAACAATAAACATAGACTTTTCATATACATGGACAACATCGAATTATCACATCACTGATATAGACCTTTCAGATGCACGGACAACATGCAAGGAAGCACAACTAAACTCTATCTCCACCATCCATCTTATGACTGTTTGATCTAAGGGCTAAGGTGAAGAGGCACACGGATCGCTGACATGGCACATTAACAGGCCTCCATTCCTCCTCTCAACCTATAAATAACCACTCACTCCCTCTCATTCGCACAAACAACAAGGAAGAAGAACACTCCTCAGCATTTGCTTTCGTTGTAGTACCAATGTCTGGAGGGTCGTCTAGAGGGAGAGGAAAGGGGAAGAAAACTACCTGGGGGTGGGAGAGTCCTCTTGGTTCTGATTTCTTTGAGGAAGCTCTTTATGAGAGGTTCCCAGTTGAGAGCAAAAGTGATTTCACCAAAGAGGCACCACTGAGAGGATACGATGAAAGGAAAGAAGAGTGGCCAAAATGCATGCATGGTGAGGACTGCCTAGTGCAGATGTTCATCGAGGGAATAGATGGAGGTCATCGTTTCTTCAAATGCCCACGAGCATGGGTAATTGCTATTACTATTTGTTTCTTCAATATGTTTGTCTTGTATATCACTTACACAACATACTTTTTGTAGTCTTCCTTGGCCGAAGAAAACTGTGGGTTCAGTAGGTGGGTCGATCCTCGACCTATTTATCTGCATGCGGAGTACATCTACTATCTACAAGACCGTATCTTCGATTTAGAAAGGGAAGTTAGCAGCGGTTATAAGGACGACGAACAGGACGACAACAACAATGATGCCGATTCACAGGAGGCACTCTGCAATGATCCATATTGCACTTGCCCTAACCACAAGAAAAAGGGGCCTCCCCCATCACCCCCGCCACCACCACCACCAACAACGGGAGGCTACTATAGAGAAGGTGCAACATAATTTGCTATGTGGCCATACTACTAGGATGACTTTATCTTTTTCTTGTGGAGAACCCCAGGTTGAATTACCTAAGGCATGTTAGGATTAATTATCGAAGGCATGGTTTAATTACCTAAGGCATGTTAGGTTTAGTCAAAGAAAACTCTGTACCTAGGTTTAGTACATGTAGTCACATGCCATTTAATGTGTTTCGTGTGTTGATTTCTATAATGCCGTATGTCATTAACTGTTTTTTGCAGCACGTGTTCAAATAGAAATACGTTCGTATCATTAAGCGGAATATTAAGACCATTGATAATGAAAACAACCACATAATGAAAAGTTCGATACTATGCCACATTACACAACATATTAATACTACAACTAAGTGCCAACAATAGACATAGGGGCAAATGCACTTCCAAATCCTCAGTCTGAAACGTACTGAGTAAGCAACTCATCATCCGAGTACCAGTCCTCTATTACAACCCTATTGCTGTGGCTAGGCTCAACTGCGTTGCTCTGACCTGCCTGTCGCTTGTAGTAAGCGGCCTCCGCTTCATCTACGGCCGCTGTGGCCTGAGTGAAGAACGTGTCGTCATCCTCCTCTGCCTGTAAGTCCGCCTCTGCTAGAGCGATGAGCTCACTCAGTCTGCCAGTGTCGTCGTCAGCCTCCTGTGCCTGAATGCCCGCCTCTGCTAGAGAGATGAGCTCGCTCAGTCTGCCAGTGTCGTCCTTAGCCTCCTGCGCCTGTATGCTAGCCTCTGCTAGAGCAATGAGCTCACTTAGTCTACCAGTGTCGTCCTCATCCTCGTCTCCGTCATCACACACCACAATCGGTGATTGAACGGTGCGACCAGCTCGTGATCTATGGCCATCTAACTTCTTCTCCTCATACTTTGCACGAGCCACCTCTGCAGCATGTTCTCCGCTGCAACCAATCCCTTCATGTATAAAATGCAATCAGTTAGCAATACGATAATATTACATTTAAAACCAGGCAATGAAAAAAGGTTTTCAAGCACTCACTGGCACATAATGTAGCAACATGCTCGTTCAAGATCTGTATCTGTACTCTTGTCTCCTCCCTTGCCTCATTCCTTGCCTTCTCCTCCTCTAACGTCGTCCGCCTCTCCAATCCCCATTTGTTAAGCCCAATATCGATCAGGTTACAAATACCGCGCTGTCTAGCAAACTCACGCATCTTTTCTTTGTGATGTTTAACGAATAGGTTGACGTACTCAGGTCCATATCCCCTTTTCCGTGCAATTACTTATCTCTTCTTCAGTTCATCCAAGAACTTAGCTTGACCATCATAACATTCCCAACTGTATTTCCTAGTGCTTTGTTCAAAACAAATATTATATCATATATGTCTTAGCAAAACAAACAAAACACGATTTCATATTTACCAGAAAAATAACGAACCTCATCATACTCAATCATATGACCGCAATAATGACCTATTCCAAGCTCCGAAGGGACTAGGCCATAGTTGGATTTTACACCATATTCGCACATGACAGGAGGTGCTTTGTAGATTACCCGTTCTTTCTTCTTTTCCTTAACCCTCCGCGGTTCTTCCGGCCATTGGTTCTTAGGACCATACAACCACTCCTTGAAACAACACTTCGCCATTGAATACACCTAAATAATGAGATATTAGTAGATGAACACATATAGCTCAAGATTTTAACACATACACTTTGCACTTACTTCATGCTTATTTGGACACACAAACTCTAACGTATTCTCAGGGTTTATCACAGCTCGATCTCCGCAATCGCACAGAGGAGGTTCCTCGAGTCATCTAACTGCGGCTAGGTGCTTCTCCTTAGCCATCATTGCCGGAGGGTTAGGGGGGGTGGAACCCACCGCTTGAAGTGCTCACGTGGATGTCTCCCTCTAAACCAATCGTCAAAAAAGAGGTACCTAGGATCAAACTTGTCTGCACCATCGATCCACTGAAAGAAAAAGCACCTCTCATGGTCCTACACAACGAGATTCCAACAAAAGATTAGTACCATACTTAAACAAATAAAGAAAAAGGATAGTACAAACAATTTCTTACATTAAACCAACTACATGTATAGAAGCAACGCGCGGCTGTGTCCGGATGTTTCGATTGAAAAACATGGGCTGGAAAACCACAGTCACAGTTAGGGACAGGAAGGTCAGGAGAAACAGGGGCATCTTTGCTAGACGCGTCGGGGTATAATTCTCGAGGACGACCCCGTTTTCGTCAAAACTCCTCCCGAAACATTTCTTGTATCTAACAAATAGGATGTAATTTAACAAACATAAATAAAAACATCACAACAAAATATCAATGAGAACCATAACTACAATACAATCAATTTCGTTCTAAGAACCAAAAGCGGTTAACATTATACCCTAAACCTAGGGTTTCTCATTTCATCCACAACAATGAACCCATAACATAACTACATGCGGCTTAGTTTGCTAACTTTTTCCACGCCTTGGAATCAACCAACGGTTGTATAATACATATATTGAGGGATACAATGAAACCCTAAGTGATGACGATTCTTAGGTTAAAAAATCCGACTAATATGTACCAAATCGATGCGAGAAAAAACAAGGAGGTGAGCGAGTATACCTTGCTCTCGAAGATCTACGGATCAAATCAAGGTTTTCAAGGTCCAATATGTCGATTCGTGAGGTAGGGTGAAGTGGCGAGAAAAAAACCCGAGACGGAGGAAAAATAAGAGGAAGAACGCTCGGGGAAGAAGTGCAGGCTGGGTTAAATGCAGGTGGCTCGGCGCCAGTCACTCTGGCGCCGAGCCCCTGGCAGGCCATTTCCCCGTGCCCAGGACCTCGGCGCCAGTGACCGTGGCGCCATTCACTCTGGCGCCGAGCCAAGGGTCCATTTTCGAAATTCTTTTCGCCAGGGGTCTATTTGAGAGAAATTTTCGAAAAAAGGGCTAAATAGTAAAAAAATTCGGTTGCCCTGACAACTACTCGCGCCCATCTCCACGTTGAGGGATCGTGCCGCTCCACCCCAACAGCGTTTGGACTCGCCTCCGTGTCGAGGGATGGCACCGGCTACGCGTCCTGCCTATCCCTCTGCCCATGCTGCCATGCCCGGGGGCAATTTCTGCCCGCACCCGTGGATCTGACGACCAAGAGAGGAGAAGTTGCATTTTTCAGCTTTATCTATCTTGCATCTACATCTTTTTTCAGCTTTATCTTGCATCTACATCTTCTCTTAGCGCGATTCGCGGGATTTCACATGCGTAGACGGGGCCTCCCGATACATTTGGTTGACGGGGTGGTGAAGTCGTTGATGAAGTAGTCGTAGGAGCGACATAACCAAAACACACACACACACACACGAACACTAGCTGTCCGGGCTGTTGTCGACGATGCTTCCTCATCGCTACTACTACCGGATTTTGGACTTGGACGGCTAGCTACCCGGCCGGTGTGGTGTCGACGATCCGGCTGACAGTGGCAGGTGTCAAATCAGGCTGGTCGGTAACGGCGACACGGTGCGCCGCCCACGTCCGGCCGACGCACGGACGACCAATCAACGTGCCCTGGTCGATGGCCAAATTAAAGCTATGCATTGCGATAGTATAATGCATGCCATACATTATTTATTTGTTGAGATAGATAGATAGACAGATAGAAAGAAGGATGAGATCGATCACCATCAGTAGTCAAGACGATCGAGGACGGCTATTACTTGACCAGTCGTCGCGCGTCTGTCTCTGTCTTTAGGGGTTACTCCTACACTGCATACAGATGGATCGCATACGTCGCCAAGCACAGGTAGCAGGCAGTTGCATGTCGTGCAGGGCTGCGATTGCAGAGCCAGATCGCGCCACAGTCAAGATTTGACAAGTCCTCCGTGGCTCCGTCCTCTCCTGATCGGATCATTCAGAGTTTCAGACTTGTGACGCCTGTCCAAACGTAAAACCTTATTACCTGGGTCTCAAGGCATGCATATAGTCTTAATTAGTGCTTAATTAATTAGGCAGCAGACCGAAACACTGTCGTCTGTCCACTACTGAATGAAAACATACATACTCCTACTCCTATGTGCTGTATGCATGCCATATATATGCAACCCGCCCGGCCGGCAACCATATGTCGAGAAACGCATTGATTGGACGACGTGGCATACGTGCATGGGAATTCAAGAAAAGTCAGCTGATGACTAAATTACAAGGAAAAAGGATACCACCGACAGATGTATGGATACTGCTAATTACTACTCCCAAGAAGTATCGGAAGCTCGTCTCAAAAAAAAAGTATCGGAAGCTTAAAATTTATCTTAAATTATAAGATATTTTAGATTGCTCAACGTTATCTATATGTGTATGATCTTTAGGACCTTTCTGTAACACGGGAAAATTTTCCAAATCATATGTTTTTATTGTAAAATTTATTATAAAATTAAATTGATTCATGTGAAAACCATTGATGATTCCTATAAAAATAATACATTCTAAATGAGCCCTTAATAAACTCTGTCCATACATGAGAACCCCCGTGTAACACACTAACACGGGTGGTGGGAGCCGGTGGCTGGCTTCTTACCTAGCATTCGAGTCCTTGGCTCGACACTGGTGTCTCACCTAGGGGGGTTTTTTTTTTTTTCTGTTTTCGTTGTGGATATCCTCAAGCGCCTATGAGCCACAATGGGAGGTCACGCGCCCGTAGCCAACGAAGCTTAATCTTCATAAATGTATTATATACGTGTGTGTTAGTATATATTTTAGGTTTAGCATACACCATTGTGGTTGCGCGTTGGTGTGAGTGGCGTGTGTGTGGGAGTGCGTGATTGGTTATACGCTAAGTACTATCACATCTGATAGGTATAGAAAAAAAAATGTATCCATACATACAACCTCTTGTAGTCTTGTGTATATATAGGCACATCTCCATCAATCAACCAGGGTATAGGTACAGTTAGAGATGAAAACGGATCGGATACGGATGGATATCACCGATATTACATTTGTTTTCATATTTCTGTCCGGATTCGGATTCGAATACGGATAGTGTCAACTATGTCGGATATGATACGATTGGATATCGACATCATAAATATGCGATTTGAGTATTCGGATACGGATATGGTATCGGATGTTGGATATCCGGACTCGGATACGGACAGATCTCAACCCCTCTAAACGGATTCGGTTTCGAATACGGTCGGAAAATATCCGTACTGTTTTCATCCCTAGGTACAGTTACACGTCATGGGTGACTGGACTTTGGCTACTACAAGTTTATTCATTTCTAGAACATTTGACTGACGTGTTCAAGAGGAATACTAATTGACTTATAAGAGGATGTTATTTATTA
Organism: Miscanthus floridulus; assembly: GCF_019320115.1. Classification (NCBI taxonomy): domain Eukaryota; kingdom Viridiplantae; phylum Streptophyta; class Magnoliopsida; order Poales; family Poaceae; genus Miscanthus; species Miscanthus floridulus. Next base: position 122,611,148 of record NC_089583.1, read on the forward strand.
GTACAAGAATAATGGGCCTTGACTACCAATAGTAGGGGTCTAGTGGATATCAATCTACGCAACGATCAGTTATACTCCTACTATTGTTAGGTCAGACGTCTCCAATAATGTAAACTAGTACTAACTCTAAGCCGATAAATATTAGAAGATAGAGAGATTGTGCTAAGAGTAGCTTTAATTGTAGCTCTAAGCAATTAAGCATATTGTTTCATATTCTAAGAAAATAGAGAGAAAAGCGATCTCTTAGTCTAGGGCTAGGCACATGCACATATTTTAAGATTGCGTGATATCAATGTCATGTGGTGCTATAGTTATGAGCTACAGGCGATGCGCTGTAAATGGACCCGACTGATGCACTGACAAGTTGTTCGGATCCACTCGCGTTGAGGCGGCTAAGGGCTTCACCAATGCAGACTGCTATGGGTAGTGGTTTCAGCAAAAAGGATTCCTTCCACCTAGACAAGAATAGATTGAGACCACTAGTGTCACAACATTGTAAATTTTTCCTAGCTTCTTTTACTCTTCTGCTTACGCGGTATTTTTTTATCACTGGACCAGTCTACTTGATGCTTCAAGCCAATGTTTTTTGCTGCAACGCCTGGCTTTAACTGCAGCTTGTGCTTTTAGTTAGGGCCTGTTTAGTTCCTAATTTTTTTTGTGCAGTATCCATCACATCGAATCTTACGGCACATGCATGGAGTACTAAATGTAGACGAAAAAAAACTAATTGCACAGTTGGGTGAGAAATCGCGAGACGAAACTTTCGAACATAATTAGTCCATAATTAGACACTAATTGCCAAATAAAAACGAAACTGCTACAGTAGCCAAACCCCAAAAATTTTTGGATCTAAACACGCCCTTAGACAAAGCAAATGTGACTTCTGCAAGCCACACTAACAAGCTGCGAAGCCACCTTCTCGTCATCTCTCACCCAACATGCGTATTTGAGCCTACATGATACTACGAGGCAGCAGTCCAGAGTGGAGGCTTGGAAAAGCCCTAAAGAAGGCCGCCGCTAACCTCCGGGCCACCTAGGCCGTTGTCAGGTTGGTGTAGTGCCAGAAAGATGGGCAACGAAGGTACTCCCTCTGTCCCACAAAAACTGTCATCCTAGAGTCCGAGTGTTGTCTAGCGATGGCAACAGGGCGGATTTAGATCGGGTAGAGTCTCTGTGCACCCAAACCAAAAACCCAAAATCGAAACCCGAAACCGCATCGAACACCGATTTGGGTGATAATCTGTCCCCAAAACTAAACCCGTGAATACCCGAAACCCAAATGAATACCCGAAACCCGCTTTGCATTGCAACATAGTAAGAGCAATAAGGACTTTCTATAAACATATGTACACATATTCATATGTATAAACAAGAGGCAACAAAATAATAAATATTTTTATGTGTCAACTTAGAATAAATTTAATAATCTAAGTAAACAAGTTATTATTAGCATATTATAACACATGAGTTTTAATTCTAAATGATTTATTTTAGATATCCATTGGATATCCACGGGTGGAAAATCAAACCCGAACCCGATAGGTTTCGGCCCTGAACTCGAAACCAATGTGTTAGATATCATCCCCGAACGGCCAAACCCGAACCCGCGAGACCCGAAACCTGCAGATATCCGATCCGAAACCGCCCCGTTGCCATTCTTAGGCCCTCTTTGGCGCAGCTCCCGGGGATCCGGCTCCTCATCTCGTGGCACTATAGCGACACTGTAACCGAAGCAGTTTCAAAAACCGAGGCAAAAAAAAAAAACTGGAGAGAGCCGGAGCCGGTGAAGCCATCATTTCGAGCTTCACCGGCTCCGTGCTACAGTACCAGGAGCCGGAGCCATTCAAGCCTTGCCAAAGAGGGCCTACATGGAGAGCCTGCAAGCCTACGCCATTTATTGTTTCCAGGTTCGCGTGCACTCGGAACAGAGTCGTCGAGGCGGAGCCTCCGTTCCCCGAGCCTGTTCGTTTGGCTGTGGCTTGTCGTAAACGATCGTAAATTTCCAACTGGAACCATATTTTTCTCGGCTAAGCTGAGGCGAATCCGGCGACGCCTCCCGAGCGGGCCTGCGTCGATGCGCGTCCTGAGCGAGCCCCACCCCTGCCTTCTTCCTCACCCGCTGCCCAGCCGAGATCCACGCGCAACCGTCATCAAGGAGGCGGCGACCGGCATTGAGGCGAGCATGTCGTTGGGACGCGCCATACTCAGGAGGTGGACAGCAGGACGATGGCGGCGCGCCCTCCCTCCTCTTCTTCTCCGTCGGCCCATGGAGGCCGGTGCGACCGAGATCTAGGGCGGGCCCTGTTCTTCTTCTCTGCCAACGACCAGGTCCTTCCTCTTCTTCTCCGCCGGCGACCGAGCCTTTCCTCTTCTCCGCCGGCGTGCGGAGGCCGGGGCGGCCGAGATCTAGCTCGAGCCCCCCTCTTCTTCTTCTCTGCCGGCGCCAGGCCCTTCCTCTTCTCCGCTGGCTCGATGAGGCGAGTGATGGGAACTGGGGAAGAATGGAGGTGTGTCGACTCCTAAAACGTCCGTCTTTTTGGACAGTGGAAGTAGCTATTAGCGTGGAGGCTGACCATTGGCACACCGGCCGACCGCAGTTTCTTGCGTTGACGAGTGCGTGGTGTCACGGGTCACGACATCCATCCATCTGTTTGGTCGGTTTCCCGCGTGCCTACATCGTCGTTCAAATGTTTGCTTCGTTGTTGCATTTTTTTAAAAAAGAAAAAAGAATGTTCCCTCCCGCCCTCTACATTGCATGACACCGCCCTTTTACACGTGCCATGTAGCTATTTTGTTGCAAAAGAAACAAGATTTTTGCTAACTTCAATTCTTCTTCCTCTTTTTCTTGTTGCACTGTTTGCCTTCGGTGCTTTCAGGCCGAAACGCATGGTCGCATGCCATGTCTACTCCTACTCGTCAACGAAGAATGTCATCCCGGCCTAGCCACCACAATCATGCTGGCACGACTCCTAACAAATGCACACAAGTTTTTTTTTTGTTTTGAGTTTTGATGCTGTACTCATTTTTTTTAGGTTAAGCCATTCGGCAAGCTTTAATGATTCGAGAAAATAGTTACATCGTTAGCCTGTTCGGAAGGCCGTATCGTATCGTGAATTATTTACTGCTGGTTGGTTTGGTGTGAGAGAAAAACATTGTTCCCCGCTGAAAATTTACGATTATTTACGAGCAAGCGAACAGGCTGATCTCTGCTTACCTATCTTTTGAAATCAACAGCAGGTCAAAACCCAACAATTCACAAGTGTGTGGTTGCGGGGAATCACTTGTAACCAAATGATTGATATAATTCTTTTTTGTCCACTTTAACGGTAATCTATATTTGAGACTTAAATGAATTGGAATTAAAAAGTTTAAACTAAAAGGTTCCCGATATCTTTAAACACTACAACTTTGGTTTAGATCTTTTCTCTATTTGAGGGCATTCCAAAAATTCAAAATATGAAAATTTAAACTAAAATTCTAGGACAAAAAAATAAACTGAAATGATAACATAGTCAACTATAATGTTGTAGATCTACATCTGAGACCATTATCAAAATCTTAAAAGTTAAAACATAATTTCATGTTACTAAATGATTTAGGTTGCTTGTTCGTCAGAAGTCATTTGCAAAAAAAAAAAAAAAAAAAAAAACTAGAAAAGTAAATTTCAAATTATAAATTTAAAATAAATTTTCCGGGCCTTCAGTGATTCCATTCGAATAAGGAAATCATCAACTAAAAAGTTGGAGGTCCGAGTACTAAAAATTTGATATAATAAAAGTTTGTCTGAAAATTTAATTTAGGACCTAAGTACTCTTTACTCTCTCTCTCGCTATTCACTCTTCTCTTCCTGCCGTCCCATTCCCATCTCTCCCTCCCGTCGGCCAGCAGCCTTCAGCTCCCGTCGCATCTCTCTCCCTCTCCCTCTCCCTCTCGTCGGCCAGCAGCAGGGCACCTGGCGCGTGGGTGCGCGAGCGCGCGCGCGGCACGGGGCGCCGTTTGGCGAGTACGCGGCACGGGGGCCAGGCGGCAGGCGGCGGCGAGCGCGCAATCCCCCATCCACAGACGACTGGGCCGGCCGTCGCTGCTACTTCGGCCCCTTCGCCGCCGACGAGCATCACCAGGTACGCCCTCCCCTTGGTCTTCTCTTCCTGCTGCGCGAAACCGTGCGCCCAAGCCCTAACATACTATTCGTATTCGGATCTGAATCTAATTACAAGTGTATGTATATGCATGTATTATGCCTACTAACTTAGATGGCTTTGCAAAAATTATCGGGCGTACATGTGAACACCAATGTCCTTTACTGGATCCGCCACATTAATGGATTTGTTTTCTTTGTTGAACTGGTTCAAGCTGAGTACAGATGTGTGATGGATTCCATAAATAAACATGACCACGTGTGATTTGTGAACTCATATATCCATTAGTTAATGCTTAAAAACAAGTGATTTGTACTTAGTATTGCAGTAGGTCTAGCATGATAATATCTGTGATTTGTAGTTCAGTGTTGCAGTTGCAGTTGGTGTCGCATTACTACATGACTTCGATTTGTGATTCGCCTTCGGGCATGACATGGTGGCATTTTTGTTGTCCTTTCACTGTTGTATTGTAGATGTATAGTTTGCGTAAGACTCACTGCTAGTAGGAAGCAAAGGAAACTTAATTATAAAAGGTCAACACGATTTAGTTGCTAGATTTGTGATGCCAAACATGGGTGTGAAAGGAACTTTTAGGTGTGCAGGTATAATAGTATATGTATTAACAGAGCACCAATGCAGAGCTTGCACTGGCTTTGCTAGGACCTTAATCCAGCAAAGTCTCAGGAGCAAGGAGATATGGCTATAGAAGTGAGGATTGATGGAAGTAGGATAACACTCAGATATTTTATCTGAAAAGTTTAGGGTGATAATCAAGAAAGTTGGAATTGATTCTTCGATTTCATTTTTCTTTAGGGAAGTTTCAATCCTATTGTTGAAGCAGTTACCTTTCATATAATGGTGATTAGTTACAGGGGCAAATCTAGGCTTTATATGAACATTGTGCATAGTATATGGTAAGAAATAGTCTGTTACTAGGAGAAGGATGCTCTACTGCTCTGTATGTGCACCACCATAGATGATCCTTGTTTCACCCTGATCCTAGTTACCTTTTGTGTATTCCCTGGCGCCTGACACTTTCATATCACTAGTAACTTCTGTGAATGGCACAACATATGTTCAGTCTATCAGCCACCAGAAATTTCCTGCACCGGACACCAATTGTAAACTCACGTGATTTGAGGCGCATTTGTTGGGGACTGGTTTTATATTCCATTCTGAGCGCAGATCACTTGATTAGCAGAACTATAAAAGAGTTATGAGTGTGCCCCTCTTGGCAAGCATGTTACAGTATCTACCATCTCTGCAAATTGATATCATTCCACATTTCCACTAAACCATTTCTTTTAAACATAAGAAAGCCTGACTCTGTAGAAGCAAAACATAAGTGTTCCAGAGTTCTTGATACAAAAGTTTCTTGATTAAGAACAGCACAGGGCTCACCCAAACTAAAACTCCATGATCTCGCAAAACCGAGATAGCATAAAGTTGCAGCTAAAGGAAGTCCTTACCATAAGGTCATCAGGGTGTAATAATTCTGTGGCTCTAGGAACGAGAAACAGAAGGCATGCATAAGTTTCAGTTAAGACTACTATTGATGCAGAACTGTAGTTTTATGTGTCTTTGGCCATCTAATAAGACTACCATTGATGATGAACTGTACTTTTATGTGTCTTTGGCCATCTATAATCATTTGTTCATTACCTGGTTTAAATGTATAATTCCATCCTTGTGGGGTTAGGATATTGGGCTGTGTTAATTTTTTCTGATAAATGTTTATATGTTGCATGGTATTTCATCCTAACTATCTTTATTTTTCTTTTGTTTGCAACATCTGAAGTTGTCCGAGGGAAATTTTTCTAGGTGCTGGTTGGAATGGCAAGTACAGCATGCTTTGTGATTGTCAGTAAGAATCACATCCCGATCTATGAGGCAGAAGTTGGATCTGCACCCAAAGTCAGTACCTTGAACTTCATGTACTTCCTATATAATAGGTTCAGATTACAATTAGCTATCTGGCTATATCTATAACATTGCATTTTTCTCCAAGATGTGCACCACTTCACTCTGTTGATATGATAAAGAAACTCTGATGTGGAAATAGTCAATAGACTGACTTAGCCATGTTGGATCAGGCTCTTCATATCCGTCCCTACTCATTAATTTATGTTGGATCAGGCTCTTCATATCCATTCTTACTCAGCAAAAACTAAGATGTTTAATGGGATGGTTTGCTTCTCTAAAATTTCTTCTGTTGAGATTAAAACTGAGATGTTTCTCAAGTGTACAGATATATAAACTTGTAGCTTTACTTTAGATCCTTCATGGCAGGGATTTTCTTTTTTGTTTTGTTTTTTGAGCAGCATATCCATACTGAATTACTGATGTCTATGCCTAATCTTGCCATTTTCTTTCTTTGCAGAAAGAAGATTTGTCTTATCACCATCAGTTTATCCTGCATGCTGCGTTAGATGTTGTTCAGGACCTAGCATGGACCACAAATGCAATGTGAGTATTTTATTGGTTTTGTATTTTGTTGTCGGCTGTGTGCAAAGAATGAAATCACATCCCAAAGTTATTCTTCTATTATTTTATATACCTTTTACCTCACCTAGAAACTTTTGATTTTTTACATTTTCTTTTTTTTCCCCCAGGTTCCTGAAGTCAGTTGATAGATTCAATGACCTTGTGGTGTCTGTTTATGTAACTGCTGGTCATATCCTTTAAAAAGTGACGATGACAGTTTTTTTGTTTGTTTTAAATGAGATTTGACTATGTATCATTATGTTAGGTTTTCAAAGTTTGATCATAGCAGTATTATATTTTCTTTAACTGCAACTATGACACATACCAGATTCATGCTGCTTCACGACTCACGTAGTGAAGATGGAATAAAAAGCTTTTTTCAAGAGGTCCATGATCTTTACATCAAGGTAAGACAATTACTGCTAATCTACAATCAGGAGACTTTCCCCCACTGTATTCTAGAGTGCTAAGTGCTGGACCCAAGTATGCATTCATAAGTCGATCTTTGGACATGATATTCAATTGTGGTGCCTCTATTTGTGCCACACATCATTTTCGACAGTACTCAAGCATCTTTTGCTATTCTTTTTATCTGAATTTTTCATGACGATGGTGGCAATGGTTTCGAAAATTGCATGGATTGCTTTTTTTAATTCTGTATCTTGCGAAGTTAATGCTGATGTATGGTTATGCACAGTTTCCATGATGAGTTGTGAAATATGCATTGACTACATTCTAGTTTACACATTTTCCCTACTCCAACTTACAATTCTCTGTTTGGTTGTATAATACTGCACAGTAAATTTGTTTGCTGCCATGCAGATATTCCTCAACCCGCTTTACCTGCCTGGCTCTCGCATCACATCCTCTCATTTTGATACCAAGGTCAGGACCCTCGCAAGGAAGTACCTGTAATACGGGCATGGAGGGTTTTATAAGCTTTGCATCTTAGCGTAAAAGCAGGCAGCAGAAGAAGCAGAATGTATCACTCTAGCGCCAATTATTTTTGTGTCATCATCACATGACTCGCAAGAAATGCCGAAATGGGATGTCAATGGCTTATTGCAGGTCAAAGCTTCCTGTATTTTTTCTTGGCTTTGGCTTGTTATGACCTATGAATCATTTTTCAGAACAAAATGACTTTTGAGAATTTATTTCTTGCATTTCAAACATTAATGGATTGTGTTGTACATGGCTGATCTATAAAAGGGTGTTATCTCCTTTGTTACATGGAAGCATTACACTGATTCTCTATCTTTGCCCTGTTCATCGGTTGATACAGAGGCATGGGACCGCGCGAATTTCGCTTCTCTTTTTACCATTTCCTTTGTTTGATATCATGGCACTAGAGGTGTATCTGTGCACTGTGCAGAGCGATTACTAGAATTAGATTTGATGAAGTGTATCAGTCCACTAGAGGCGCTGTGTATGATATGGCCCTTTGCTCCAGGTGTCCTTTGCATAAAGGCCTGCCCCATTTATGTACCGGTGATCACTTTCCGTCAAGAACAGCAAGGGAACACTGAGCTGACACGACGACCCATCTGGCATCAGCCTTTAGCTAGCCTCAGGGCCAGGGCGTTGGATTGCTGTAGTGCTTCCGTGACAACAAGACTCGCCGGATAGATAGATGAAGATGATGGATAAGGATTAAGGAAGCTAGCTAGCGTGGAGACTGACCATTGGCACGACGGTTTCACGTGGCTGGTTAGTTTGGAATTCAGGCGTTGAAACGTATACCTGCTGCATGCGTGCCACGACATCGACGTTTGGTTTGCCGAAGACGGCGTTTGGTCTTATTCGGTTTGGTGAAGATTATATTGATGGAGAATTGGAAGAGGTTAGGTCTTGTTCGGTTTGGTGAAGACGGCGTTAGGTCTTATTCGGTTTGATGAAGATTATTAATTGAAGGTGAATGGATCGGAAGAGGATTGAAAGAGATTAACGTCTCGTCCGTTTCCTCCAGAATGGGCCGTTCCACGCCCGTAATAATTCCAGCTTTATACAATTTTGTGAAGAAATGGTCCGGCTGTAACGGGGCCTCCGTCCCAAACTAAAGCCCCTTTGGCACGGCTCATCCAAAATGGCTTCACCAGTAAAGCCAAAGCCGGTGAAGTCAGAAAAACTGGTTTTTTCTGCTTCTGGTTCATTTTAACCCCGGTTTACAAAACGGTTTCACGCTACAGTGCCTCGATTTACGCAAAATAGATGAAACCGAAGCCGCATAAGCCATGCCAAAGAGGCCCTAAGTGTTACTGTGGTATCCGTGTCACTATGGTGGCGGAGAGTGCAGCCAGTTCAGCTTTGGGGACGCAGGTGCGGCAGTTCCGGCACTTCAAGCCCCGGACGGCGGATCTCCTCCGGCTAGGACTCGGCTGGCACCATGGAGGCCAGAACGACATCCAGGCCGCCTTATTCACCGCCAACCTCTCGCCAAAGCGCATCCTGGAGAGCATCGTCCCGACCATCGTAACACGGATCAGAAACGCGCTCACGGTACCCGTCCCTCTTCGTCTGTCCACCATGCATGGCAATTGGCACCAAACGCCTGCCTTGCTGTACGTTCTGCGTTCGTCGCCACGACGACACGGCCCTGGGCCCTGGCATCCTGTCCAATGCTCATTCCTACGTACATTTTGCGCATGCATGCAGATGGTGCACGAGGCCGGCGGCCGCAAGTTTGTGTCTACAACACAGGGCCACTGGGGTGCCTGCCCAGCACGCTGGCGTGGCGAGGCGCCGGCACCGGCGAGCTCGCCCGCGCGGGCTGCCTAGCCGGCCACAACTGCGTCGCCGGGGCCTTCAACGAGCGGCTCGGTCGGCTCTGCCGCGACCTGCGCGCCGAGCTCGCCAACTCCACCGTGGTGTGCGTCGACATGTACGCCGTCAAGTACGGTCTCTTCACCAACCACAGGGTGCACGGTGAGTCCGAATGAAGCCATCATGTAGTAGTGTTTCTGTTCAGGCTCCGGCGACCGAGAAAGATCAGAAGCTTCATCTGTCTCGTGGTGGTTTGCTCAGGGTTCAGTGATCCGCTGACGGCGTGCTGCGGCAGTGGCGGCGCGCCGTACAATTACGAGGCCGGGAAGGCGTGCGGGAGCGCCAAGGTGAAGGCGTGCGCCGACGGCGACCGCCGACCGGCGCATCAGCGGGGACGGGCTGTGCACTACACGGAGGCGGCCAACAGGATCGTCGCCGACAAAATTGCTGTCGGCGGAGTACAGCGACCCTCCGCTTCCGCTGCAAACGCTCTGCTGCTCTCAGAGCTGAGCAGCACGCAACACAATGTAGCAAAAAATCGAATGCCACTTCATCCCGTCATTGCTGCAAGGGCTGCAAATTGTTAGAGCTTGAATAGGATCTTTAGGCATAGAATTAGCATGTCTACTTATCGTTGAATAGAATTATAAACCCTAGAACATATACTAGTGTAATAACAGTAGGTAGAACGAGAGAAAAAGAAGAGGTAGAAGATGGACGTGTCAAACCTGACACCGTAGAGGGAGTCGATCCAGAGGCGTCGGCTATCTCGTTCGTCGGTGAAATCTGCTCACGGGCAACGATGTTCGGGGAAGAGGTCGATGAAGCCGTCAAAGTCGGTGGAGCGGAGCGGCGTGGCTGGTGGCTTTCCGTCACTGGTTGCGCCCCTCTAGATCGGATTAGGATTTATGTTTCGGTGGGGAGCTCGGCTCAGGCGAACCTCGTGACTTGAGCCGTCGCTCCCCACCTCTATTTATTGCGCAGTATGACAGGGGCACTCCAACCATAGTGGGCTGGGCGCCCCCATTCAGGACGCGGATCAAAGACCCAACTGGGCTGTTGGGCCTAGTTTGGGATTAGAGATCAATCTAACAATCTCCCCCTTGATCTCCTACCATCTTTCAATTTTATATTATATACTTTTGTTCATTCAATTACAGATTAGCGCATAGAGCATGTTTCATCGTCACGGTCAATTGTCGATAGATTTAACAGCCACAACACATCACTCTGTTCTGAAATAGATACTTAACTTTTGGGCCTTCTTTTGTCCAGGAATTATAGGCTTCCTTTAAACCCATGCCGGCTATATGTTCTCTGAACACGTTGGGTGGTAACCTTTTTTAAGCGGATCCACGAGCATCTTTTCGGTACTTATATGCTCAAGACTTATGACATGATCCTGGACTTTATCTTTCACAACATAATACTTTATGTCAATATATTTGGCAGCACCACTTGACTTATTGTTGTGAGCATACTGTACTGTCGGATTATTATCGCAGTATAACTTAAGTGGTCTATAGATGTCGTCAACCACCTTCAAACCGGGCATGAACTTCTTTAGCCAGTTCACCTGCCCCGTTGAAGGCTCTAGTTTGATTTTAATAAATTGATGAAACCCTAAATGCTAACCTAGTTTATCAAGTGGTCATGAGATAGGTAGCCCATCCCAAGTAGTAAAGCAAATGAAGATCATAACATGATGATGATAATGCCATGGCGATGATCAAGTGCTTGGACTTAAAAAGAAGAAAGAGAAAAACAAAAGGCTCAAGATAAATGTATAAAGTGTAGGAGCTATTTTGTTTTAGTGATCAAGACACTTAGAGAGTGTGATCACATTTAGTTTTGATAGCCGTACTATTAAGAGGGGTGAAACTCGTTTCGAAATACGGTTATCAAAGTGCCACTAGATGCTCTAACTCATTGCATATGCACTTAGGATCTAGTGGAGTGCTAACACCCTTGAAAATGTTTGTGAAAATATGCTAACACATGTGCATAAGACGATACACTTGGTGGTTGACACATTTAAGCAAGGGTGAAAAAGATAGAGGTGAAAAGAAATTAGTCACACTGGTCATGCAGTGACCGGACGCTGGTCTCGGAAGGACCAGAGCGTCCGGTCAGTAGTAACAGCGAAGACGCTGATGTCGGTCTTCGACCAAACGATGGGTCACAAACTGTTCGGACACTGGAAGGCTGCGTCCGGTGCTGACGTGGCAGCACACAGTGATCAAGGTGACTGACCGGACACTGGCTGTGTCCAGTCAAGGGTGACCGGACATGTCCGGTCGAGAAAAGTCGTCTCTAGATGCTTACGGGAAACGACCGGATGCTGGGGCTCAGCGTTCGGTCACTTTGAGCTACAGCGTCCGGTCATCATATGACCGTTGAGATCGGGCGCTCAGTATTTGAAGAGAGGGGACACGTGGCACGCATCGCGTGACCGGACGCTGAGGTACAGCGTCCGGTCACCCCGTGTTGTGCCTAGTGAAGAGGTACAATGACTCTATTTCGTGGGGGCTTCTATTTAAGCCCTATGATTGGTTCAAGCTCACTCTCTTGGCCATTTGCATTGATATAACAACCTTGTGAGCTTAGTCAAAGCCCTCACACTCATCTCCATTATTGATTTATCATCTTTGTGAGATTGGAGAGAATCCAAGTGTATTGCTTGAGTATTTGCATCTAGAGGCACTTGGTGTTCGTGTTTCGTTACGGGATTCGCTTATTACTCTTGGTGGTTGCCGCCACCTAGACGGCTTGGAGCTGCGAAGATCGTCGAGTGGAGGGTGGTGATTGTCTCCGGCTTTGATTGTGGTGACTGTGAGGGGTTCTTGACCTTTCCCCGGTAGAGAGCCAAAAGGTACTCTAGTAAATTGCTCGTGGCTTGTGTGATCCCCATCTTATGTTAGTTGTGTGGCACCCTATTAATGGTTTGGTGTGTGATGTCAATTAGCGCGTGAACATCCAAGTGAGTGAATCACCACAATGAGGACTAGTTTACACGACAAGCAAGTGAACCTCGATAAAAATTATTGTGTCATCATTTGATTCCGAGGTGATTGGTCTTCATTGGTATTCATTCTTGTGATTGATTGACTCCTTCCTCGACACAATGGTATAACCATTTTGCTCACTCTCTTATATTACCGCAAACTAGTTGTCATGCTCTTTAGTGTAGCTAGTTGTGAAAGCTTGTTAGTTTGGTTAGTGTGGCTCTTTAGTTAGCATTTGAGAGCACACTAACTTAGTTTAGTGACATAGCTATTGTGTGAATAGAAACTATATAAACTAGAATTATGGTAGGTGGCTTGTAATTTTAGTAGGCTAGCGCAACACTTGCTTCGCATCATAATTGTCTAACCGATTTGCTAAGTGTTGTTATAGAAATTTTTATTAGGCTATTCACCCCCCTCTAGCCATTAGGACCTTTCACCCGTTGCCTCATAATACGCTACAAACTCAGCATACATTGTGGATGATGTAGTGATGGTTTGCTTTGAGCTTTTCTATGAAATAGCTTTCCATGCGAGAGTGAATACATATCCAGACATGGATTTTTTATTATCTTCCGCATAATCAGAATCAGAATATCCCACTATATGAAGTGAATCTGATCTTCTATACGTCATCATGAGGCCTTTCGTTCCTTGCAAATAACGTAAGACTTTCTTTACTAATTTCCAGTGTTCTATTCCAGGATTACTCTAGAATCTGTCAAGTAACCCGGTAACAAATGTCAAGTTAGGGCGCGTACATACTTGAGCATATTGCAAGCTTCCGATAACTGAAGCATATGGAACCGCTTTCATTTGATCAATCTCATATTGGTTCTTGGGACATTGAAAATCCCCATATCTGTCGCCCTTGACTATGGGAGCAGGTGAGGGACTATATTTGTGCATACTGAATTTCTTTAAGATTTTTTCTATGTATGCCTTTTGTGACAGTCCTAATACCCCTTTACTTCTATCTCGGTGAATCTCGATCCCTAGAACGAATGAAGCTTCACCAAGATCTTTCATATTAAAATCTAAGGATAAAAACTTCTTTATCTCCGGTAGTAGACTGACATGACTACTAGCAAGTAAGATATCATCCACTTACAGGACAAAAAAGATAAACTTTCCATTCTTAAACTTTGTATAGACACAATTGTCCTCTACATTCTCTTTAAACTTAAAATTCCTTATTGTCTGATCAAACTTCAAGCACCACTGTCTTGAAGCTTGTTTTAATTCATAAATAGATTTCTTTAGGTGACATCCCATTCGTTCTTTTCCTTCCATAACAAAACCTTTTGGTTATGCCATGTAAACATTTTCCTCCAAGTCTCCATTGAGAAATGTCATCTTTACATCCATCTGATGTAATTCTGAATCGTAATGTGCCACTAATGCCATTATGATTCTGAAGGAATCTTTACATGAGACTGGAGAAAAGGTCTCATTGTAATCAATCCCTTCTATTTGCGTAAAGCCTTTTGCCATAAGTCGCACTTTATATCTTTCTATATTCCCTTAAGAGTCAAGTTTTATTTTGTAGACCTATTTACAGCCTACTGTTTTGGCTCCTTTAGGAATTATTTTTAAGTCCCAAACTTTATTGGCATTCATAGATTTTATTTCATCTTCCATGGCCTCAAGCCACTTTGATGAATGATCACTTCTCATGGCTTCTTCAAATGAGGTGGGATCATCCTCCATTTTCCCACCACCCGGGGGACGTCTGAGTACTAAGGAAATGGTGTACCAGGTACCTATAAACCTGGGTGGACATATTTTTCCCACCATCATGATTATTCTAAAAGATCAGGATATAGATGTGATCTTGGGAATGAATTGGATGTATCAGCATAAAGCTGTCATAGATACTTTGAATAGGACAATACGGGTGAGTTTGCCAGATAGTAATTCTCAGCTTCTTATCCAACTTCCAATCTTAAAGAGATCAGTGGAAAAAGTTTGTGCAACTTCCATCAAGGAGATTAGAGATATCCCTGTAGTTTGTGAATTTCTAGAGGTTTTTCCTGAAGATTTACCCGGTCTACCACCTGATAGGGATGTCCAGTTTGGAATAGATCTAAAACCTAGAACAGCTCCGATCTCTTGGAGAGCTTATAGGATGTCTCCAAAGGAATTAGCCGAGTTGAAGACTCAATTGCAAGAGTTGATTAATAAAGGGTTTATCCAACCTAGTTCATCACCTTGGGGATGTCCTGTAATTTTTGTGAAAAAGAAAGATGAGACCCTGAGATTGTGTGTTGACTATCGTCCATTGAATGAAGTGACAATTAAAAATAAATATCCCTTACCTCGGATAGATTTACTTTTTAATCAACTGGCTGGAGCCAAGGTTTTCTCCAAGATTGATTTGAGGTCAGGCTACCATCAAATCAAAATTAAGCCTGAAGATATTCTTAAAACGACATTTACCACCAGATATGGATTATATGAATACCTGGTAATATCTTTTGGTTTGACGAATGCCCGAGCTCATTTCATGTATCTGATGAATTTAGTGTTCATGCCTGAGCTAGACAAGTTTGTAGTGGTGTTTATTGATGACATCTTAGTATATTACAAGAACAAGAAAGAACATGCAGAACATCTTAGAGTTGTTCTGACCCGCCTAAGAGAACATCAGTTATATGCTAAGTTCAGTAAGTGTGACTTTTGGCTAAAGGAAGTATAGTTTTTAGGACATGTCTTGTCAGCTGAAGGAGTTATAGTAGATCCAAGCAAAGTTAAGGATATACCAGATTAGAAACCACCAACCACTGTCCATCAGGTTTAGAGTTTTCTGGAAATGGCGGGTTATTACCGTCATTTTATTTCAGATTTCTCTAGAATATCCAAGTCCATCACAGGATTATTGAAGAACCAAGCCAAGTTTGTCTGGTCACCTGAATGTGAAGAAGCTTTCTAGACTTTGAAGAGATTATTAACCACTGCACCAGTGTTAGCACAGCCAGATATCGAGAAGCCGTTTGACGTTTATTGTGATGCTTCGGGTATTGGTATTGGGTGTGTATTGATGCAAGAAGGCCAATTCATTGCCTATGCTTCTAGATAACTTAAGCAACATGAAGAACATTATCCAACTCATGATCTAGAGTAAGCAGCAGTTGTCCATGCTTTGAAGATTTGGCGATATTACTTGCTTGATAATACTTGCCATATTTATACAGATCACAAGAGTTTAAAGTATATTTTTACTCAATCAGAATTGAATATGCGGCAAAGAAGATGGTTAGAATAGATTAAAGATTATGACTTAGAGGTGCATTACCATCCTGGTAAGGCAAATATGGTTGCAGATGCACTCAGTCGTAAGAGTCATTGCAATTGCCTGATAGTAAAAACAATGGATCTGACTTTATGTCAAGAGATGGAAAAGTTTAAATTGAGATAATTCAACAAGGTAGTTTGACCAATATAATTATTGAATCAACTATTCGAGACCAAATTATTATCGCTCAGAAAGAAAACAAGGGTATAGCCCATACCAAAGAAAGAGTTAGGAAGGGAAAAGTAGCATGCTTCAGAATAAATGATGCAGGTGTGCTATGGTTCAAGAATCGTTTAGTGGTACCAAAGGTTCCTGAGCTGCGACAGTCAATTCTTGAAGAGGCACATACAACTAGGTTATCTATTCATCTGGAAAGTAATAAGATGTACCATGACTTGAAACAGAGATTTTGGTGGACCAAAATGAAGATAGAGATTGCTCGATATATAGCCAAGTGTGATACTTGTCAAAGAGTAAAAGCTATACATTTGAGGTCCGCTAGAGAGTTACGACCATTGCCTATTCCAGCTTGAAAGTGGGAGGATATTAGTATGGACTTTATCGTCGGTCTACCCAAGACATCTAAAGGTTTTGACTCAATATGGGTTATTGTAGATCGACTAACTAAGTCAGCATATTTTCTTCCAGTCAAGAGTATATATCCTACTATCCAATATGCTAAGATGTATTTAGCGAGAATCGCGAGCTTACATACTATACCAAAGACCATTGTGTCGGATAGAGGTACACAATTTGTTTCCAACTTTTGGAAATAATTGCATGCTTCGTTGGGTACCAAACTTCTATATAGTATCACTTATCATCCATAGACTGATAGTCAGACTGAAAGAGTAAATCAAGTACTTGAAGATTTGTTAAGGTGTTGTGTCCTTAACTATTCCAATAAGTGGGATGAATGTTTGCCTTTGACTGAGTTCTCATACAACAATAGTTATCAAGAGAGCATTAAGATGGCTCCGTTTGAAGCACTCTATGGTCGTAGATGCAGAACATCACTAAATTGGTCTGAACCTGGGGAAAGCTGGTTCTTTGGAGTTGACCTTGTAAAAGAAACAGAGGAGAAAGTTAGGCAGATACAAAATAATTTGAAGATAGCTCAGTCCCGATAAAAGAGTTATGCGGATAAACAACGTAGACCATTGGTGTTTAACAAGAGAGATTTGTATATCTGAAGGTATCACCAATGAAGGGAGTTACCCGTTTCGGTGTTAAAGGCAAGTTGGCACCTTGTTATATTGGACCATTTCAAATTTTGGAGAGGTGTGGAAAGGTGGCATATCGCTTGAAGTTATCAGAACATCTCTCAGCTGTACACGATGTGTTTCATGTTTCCCAATTAAAGAAATGTCTTTGAGTGCCTGATCAGAATAATGAGGTTGAAGGAGTTGAACTTGAATCTGATTTGACCTATTCCGAATATCCTATCCGAGTTTTGGATCAGAAAGATCGTGTCACTCGAAGGAGGACAATCAAGTTCTACAAGATACAATGGAATCAACATTCCGAGGAAGAAGCTACTTGGGAATCTGAAGATTTCTTGCTAGAACAGTTTCCAGAATTTTTTGCGTCAATATAGAATAATGTTAGTTGTGCTCTGTCGTTACAAATCATGTTTGTAAAGGGACCTTAGCTGTTTTATGGACAGGTTTTGAATGTTTTTGCTTGACATATTTCCTTTTCCATTACTTACCCTATGACTTTAAATCTCGGGACGAGATTTCTTTTAGGGGAAAAGATTGTAACACCTCTGGTGTTTTAAACCCTAAAACATGCCATGTCATCATATGCATTGCACATCATTCATGTGTTAGTGAAAACTTTGATATGCATCCACTAAACCAAGTTTACTTTTATGTTATATGTGTTGACTTGTATGGATTGAATCAAGTTCAAAATCTTTGTATTGATTTGGAATTTCCGAAAACCCTAATTTTCAAAATGAAACTTTAAAATCAAAAGGGGACACTTTAAGAACTTATCGCCTTTTCAAATTACTTCAAATTTTATATAACAACTTTGGAAACCGTAATTTTCTACTTTTATTTTTGGAGATTTTTTAGTTACCATGCAAATTTAGGAGTAATTTGAGAAAGTAGACGAGTGACAATTCGGTAAATATTGTGAACAGTGTCAGCGGGCGACACCTCACCGTCGGTGAGCTTCCGACGTCTTCCAGGTGTGCCCGTGGCCATCTTTGGCTTTGCCTTGGCATGGAAAGGCTGCTGTGTGGCTTCTTCTTGCTTCTTAGCCACGCTATAAAGCCTGCGCCTGCGCCGTCGCCGTTCTTCTCTCTTTCTCCTCCTCTGTTTTTTCCGTCGTCGCCGCCAGCTCCGATGAGCTCGCGTCGTCGCCGTAGCGTCCACCTAGTCGCAGCAAAGCCAGTCATAGCTCTGCCTGCTCCTTGTGAACCCAGCTGACTAGTCCTTGAAGCCTGACTCCATCGAGAAACGCTGCGTGGTGCCTTTATTCCTCGCGGCCGGCAGCATCGCCGTTGAGTGCGCGCCACCGTGGCTAGCACTCTACGGTGCGTCTTTGCTCTTGCTCGGCGTAGCTCCAGCTTCGCCATATTGCCATGATGCTTTGTGTCTTGTTGGGTGACCTTTTCGTCCACCACAACCACCAAAACATCGCCGTCGACACCAGTTGAGCCGCCGTACCTGCCTTGATCGACGACGAGCTCCTCCATTACTCCTCTGATTCCTCTTTCAGCTCGGGCGTGTCTGGGGTGAGCCACTGAGTCCTCCCAAGCATTTTGTTTAATCACTACCGACCTCACTTCACTGGCGTAGCGCAGCCGCACCGCCATGTCCACCATGGCTGGCGTCGAGCTCGAGTTGTGCAGCGATTGGCTGGCCTTGTCATAGGGATCACGATGGTACCTTCGCCGTCGCCGGAGACCTCGCTGTCGGCGAGAAATCACCGGTCAGCAAGCCTCACCGCTGTGGTCAGCGCAGGAGTACTGTGCCGACATGTGGGGTCACTCTGTCAGTGATAGTTAGTTTGAAAATGAATTTTCTATTTTTAGAATTGTTTAAATAGTGCTGTGTTTTGTTTATTTTGTGTAGAATTAAATAGAGCTCCAAAAATTATGAAACTTTTTGAGTGACCTCTTTGAGATGTAAACTATTTAGGAAAAATATTAAATGTTATTTTTCAGTACATTTTGAATGTGATAAAAATTGCTCAAATTAATTAATAAATGGGGTTCCATGATTTTTCTAGGCTTAAATAATTATCCAAAAATTATGAAAATTGTTTTGCCACTTAGTTATCATATGGTGAGTCTTCACAAAAATTTTGAGCTCATTTGGAGAAAGTTGATTTATTTCATAATTATTAATTAGTTATTAATTAATAAAAAATAGTAAACCCTAATGACTTAGGTTTTGTTTGAATTTTTGGATTGAGTGATGACCTTGGGTCATTAGCATATAATGATCCTTAGCAATTAAAGTATGAAAAGGGTTATTCAGTTGTTGGTTTGCAACTGTACCGCGAAGGAAAGCTGTATTCAAGTTACTAACTTTTGCATCCATCGTCAAGCATCATGTTTTATATCGCGCATCATATTAAACATGGCATTATTACTATGTGTAGTGAACGAAAGTGAGAACGTGGTAGTCAACCAAGTTATTGAGGAAGTTAATCCACCTGTTGAGGTCGGGTTTGATATCTGTGGAACATCCCCAGAACCTGACTTTTCCGACAATCAAGGTAAGCCCCGGATGCATTTAAACCTACCTTATGTTTTACAAATTTATATCGCTTTTGCTTTTAAAGACTGCATTAAGTGATTAGGAGTTGAGTAAAAACCTAATTGGTGCATTACCAATCTTATTTTTCTATATCAACCTTGTTACCAGTTTTAATTCGAGAATGCCTATTTATGCTTAGCCATGCTTAGACCGATAAAAATCAGGTGATTACCTATCACCTGTGAGGTATAAATGGATTTTTGGTTACGATTGGTTATTTATGTTATCATATGATATGAGCATGTGGAGTAATAAATCTAGACCAGGCGGACTCGGTGTATGAGAGCCACAGGACATGGATGTCTTGTGAGCGGGTTCTTTTCGCCTATGTCGATTAAGAACCGTCCGTTGTTGAATTGCATGAGGTGAGACTTTGTAGTACTAGTCGCATACTCCGATAAGCCTTAACTCAGCTATTCTATTACGAGAATGGCTACTCATGCACTAGGAGTGGAGAGATGGTGGGAGTAGCATGTACTCACGTGGCAATGGGTTGGATTGGTGGAGTACTGTGCTCTCGGGTGGCGCGGACCCGTTCTTATTTTAGAGGATCTAAGGGTGGGTTGGTATATGTAGGTCAGGGACCTACATATGTCGTGTGGTTGGGAATTCCCAGCTGGGTTATAATCGGTTTGAATCATCGTTGCTCCTTGGTTATGGAGACTCAACTCACTGTTCATTATCGTAGTTAATAAATGAAACTTGAGGAAGATTTGAGAAAGGGTTTGATATGAAGTTCATGATCTCATTACGGATCATGGTAGATTCATATATGGTCTTTATGATGAATTAAATATTGAAAGAAAGAAACTTTTTAAAGAGCTTTTACGCAAAAGAACCTTGTTTATTGCTAAAAGCCTTACCTTAAATCCCTGAGCCTGTATTCCTGAGTCTTATCAGTTTTATTCTGGTTAAGTCTTGTTGAGTACTTTTGTACTCAGGGTTCATTAAACCCTTATTGCAGGTGAGTGAAGGGTCGAGATGGCGACTAGAGGGGGGGGTGAATAGTCTTTTCTAAAACTTAATCACGTCGGCTAACCGATACAAATGCGGAATTAAAACTATCGGTCTAGCCAAGACTATACCCCACTATATATGTTCACTAGCACCTTGCAAAGATAACAATTATGCAACAAAGGTGCTGGGCTAGCTAGAGCTCACCTAACCAATTCTAGGAGCAAGGTTACACAAACCTATGCCACTAGTATTTTAAGCAACAAGGGAGCTCCTACACATGCTAGTAAGTAAAAGCACAAAGCTAACTAAGCTCACTAGCAATGCTCAATAACAAGGCAACCAATGCCTAATTAGAGAGTGCAAATACTTAGCTACACAAACTAAGCAATGTGACTAACAAGGTTACTAAAACCAAATTAGCCACGCAAGGGAGCTACTTCTATGCTACACAAGCAAGAAGGTAATTAGCAAGCTACACAAGCTATCTAATTACAAGAGCAACTACACAAGCTTAATATGTATAAAAGTAATTGCAAGCTTGTGTAATGGGGATGCAAACCAACAGGAAGAACAAGGTTGACACGATGATTTTTCTCCTGAGGTTCACGTGTTTGCCAACACGCTAGTCCCCGTTGTGTCGACCGCTCACTTGGTGGTTCGGCGGCTAATTAGCATCACCCGCTAAGCCCGCACGTCGGGCGCCGCAAGAACCTACCCCTTGAGTGAGGGTAGCTCAATGACACGCTTTACTAGAGTTGCTCTTCGCGGCTCCCGCGGGGCGAGCACAATGCCCCTCACAAGCACTTCTCTAGAGCGCCGCACAAGCTTCTTGCGCGCTTCGACGGAGACCACCACCAAGCCGTCTAGGAGGTGGCAACCTCCAAGAGTAACAAGCACCACCGGCTTGCAACTCGATCACCTAGTGCCACTCGATACAACCTCACGATACAATCGCACTAGAATCGCTCACTCACACAATCGGATGATCGCTATCAAGTATGTGTGAGATGGAGGGCTCCCAAGCACTCACAAGCATGGACACTAAGTCCCTTGCGGTGCTCAGCCCCAGCCATGGCTGAAGGCCACTTCTATTTATAGCCCCAAGGGCTAAACTAGCCGTTACCCCTTCACTGGGCAACGGTCGGGCCGACCGGATGCTCCGGTCGTGTCGACCGGACGCTAGACCGCAGCGTCCGGTCACCCACAGACGACCACGTGTCCCGGTTCCAACGGTCACTTGACTTGACCGGACGCAGCAGCTTCAACTGACCGAACGCTGAACCCCCAGCGTCCGGTCATTTCTAGTAAGCTCCCGAGCATGACCGGACACGTCCAGTCAAACGCGATCGAACGCAGCACCAGTGTCCGGTCACTCTCCATCTACTGCTACACTCCACGTCAGCGCGACCGGACGCAGGCAGTCAGCGTCCGTTGCTTTTGGATCCAGCATCCGGTCACTTGACCGACGCTGGCATCTCCTCCATTTTCTTCACCCTTGCTCAAGTGTGCTAACCACAAGAATTTGCATCCGACGCAATAGAAAATAGACATTCCATTTTTCCGACGCAATAGAAAATAGACCCAAAACCCATCTCAACCCTGCAAACACCACCGCCTTTGTAAATGTGCCAACACCACCAAGTGTACACCACCATGTGTATGTGTGTTAGCATTTTCACAATCATTTCCCAAAGGATGTTAGCCACTCAACTTACCACGCCACTCGATCCTAGCGACAATGCAAAGTTAGATCACTCGAGTGGCACTAGATGACCGATATGCAAACAAGTTTGCCCCTCTTTATAGTACGGCCATCTATCCTAAACCTAGTCATAAACTTCTCTACACACCTATGACTGGTGAAATGAAATGCCCTAGGTTATACCTTTGCCTTGTGCATTCCATTCCATCTCCTCCAATGTTGATGCAACACATGCACCAACACGATCAACAATGATATGATCCACTTCATATCATCATATGATCATATTGGTTCATCGATCTTGACTTTACTTGCTCTTCACCGTTGCCATCGTGCATCGGTGCCAAGTCTTGCTCAAGCTTCACCGCCATGCGGTCCATCACTCCAAAGCCTTCGACTTGCCCTTCACGCTTGCAACCGGTCCATCAAGCCAAGTCTTGTCTTGATCTTCTCCACCTTGATCACATGACTCAATGTCATGTCTCATGTGCATTTACGCTCCTTCATCATCATATGTGTGAGCTTTGCAACATCTCCAAGCCATTTTCACCTTCATGGCATATGTTGCTCACACACATGTACCTATGGACTAATCACCTGTGTATCTCACATAAACATAATTAGTCCACCTAAGTTGTCACTCAATTACCAAAACCAAATAAGGACCTTTCAGTGAGTCTCATGCGCAGGTCTGCTTTGGACCGTGTTGCATGACTGTTGTTCAGATCGAAGATGATAAGTAAATGTGTGGCCCTTGGACAGGGCATTTTCTTTGTGTGTTATGTTTATGTTACTAATGCCACTCCACTACTATGGTTGGTAATAATAATCGTACTTAGTTTGTGAAACAACTATTTTGTAACTAAGTTATTGTAAGACTTTTGCTATTTCACTCTGATGTAAATTAATGAATAAACTGTTGTAATACTGCAATGACTCTATAATGGATCCTGCTCGGAAAAATCGTGGATAATTCGGGGTTCCCCGGGGATACCCGACAGTCTTCTTAAGTTATCGGGAACATATGCATAGTCGTCAGAGGTCATTGGACATTGATAGGTGCATGTGGGCCCTATAATTTAGGAGGTTCTACCACACTCATGAATCATCGGAGTGGGCGCATACACTCACTTCTCTTCAAGGTCAATTTCTTGAGCTACTATGCTCCCCCTCATCATTTCATCCTCTAAGAAGACAACGTGTCTTGTTTCCATAAACTTTGT
The DNA here is from genome assembly GCF_019320115.1 of Miscanthus floridulus. Classification (NCBI taxonomy): domain Eukaryota; kingdom Viridiplantae; phylum Streptophyta; class Magnoliopsida; order Poales; family Poaceae; genus Miscanthus; species Miscanthus floridulus. The sequence goes on from NC_089583.1 coordinate 122,634,489, forward strand.
ATGTATGTCTGGATAGTAGAAACAAAAACCTTTTGACTTTTTTGGGTAGCCAATGAAATGGCAACTTACTGTTTTGGGATCTAGCTTTCCAATGTTTGGGTTAAATACTTTAGCCTTAGCAGGACTCCCCCACACATGTAAGTGGTTTAGTGAGGGTACTCTTCCTGTCCACAACTCATACGGTGTTTTGGACACCGACTTACTTGGTACTCTATTGAGAATATGAATGTGGTTTTTAACGCCTCCATCCATAGGTTCAACGGTAAGATAGAGTAACTTATCATAATACGCACCATATCCATCAGGGTACGATTGTGTCTTTCAGCTACTCTATTCTACTGAGGTTCGCCTGGTGTAGAATATTAGGCTACTATACCATTCTCCTGTAAGAACCTTGCAAAAGGTCCAGGAACTTGGCCATATGGGGTATGCCGACTGTAGTACTCTCCCCCACGGTCGGACCGGACTATCTTAATCTTTAAATTATGTTGGTTTTCAACTTTTGCCTTAAATATCTTAAATTTATCCAATGCTTCTATTCTTTCTTTGATTGGATAAATATAGCCATAATGGGAGTAATCATCTGTGAATGTTATGAACGAATCATAACCATCCACACTCTTTACAGGAAACGGACCATAAATATGTATGTGAATAATCTGTAAAATTTCTACGCTTCGTTTGACATCTTTCTTAATTTTCTTTACATACTTTCCTTTTATGCATTCTCTGCATTGTTCTAAATCTGAGAGCTCTAATGGAGGAAGAATATCATTTTTAACTAGTATTTCTATTCTCCCCCTCGAAATATGACATAAACGACAGTGCCATAATTTTGACAACGCATCGTGAGCTCTCTTTCATTTTCTGTTTACATCCGCAGACAAGGATACATTCTCATTGTCGCACGCAACGTTCTCATCATCGCATACAACATTTACTTCATCTCGTAGTGATAACAAATAAAGCTTATTTTGTAAGATAGCGAGACCAACACATGTATTATTAAATATTATCTTACATTTGCCATTTCCAAAATAGCAATCATATCCATCATTGTCCAAGCATGAAACACTAATAAAGTCTCTCTGTAAAGAGGGAACATAAAGTACATCTCTAAGTAAAAGTGTGAAGCCATCAGCAAGCTCTAGAGAGAGATCGCCAATGGCTTCGACATCTGCTCGGACTCCATTTACAACTTTAATGTGTCTTTCTCTTCTTTGCGTAGTCCTCGTCGAACGGAATCCCTATAAAGAATTAGCAACATGAACAGTTGCACCTGAGTCAATCCACCAAGTAGATTTTGAATACCGTATATATAGGGATTTATTTATGAACGTAATAATGTTCTCACATTTCTTTGCCATGATCATCTTTAAGTAATCGAGACAATCTTTCTTATAATGTCACATCTTCTTGCAATAGAAACACTGGTCTTTCTCTATTGTGAACTTGTTCTGCTAAGGCTGATGCAGCATGGGACCCTTTTCCTTTGACTTTGAGGAGGAGTTATCATTATTATTCTTTTTCTTGTTGTCTTTCACATAATTGATAGTGCCACTATTGGCAGCTTTCATTCTCTCCTCTTGCACACACATAGTCATTAGCCTCTCTAAGTCCCACTTCTCGGGCTGTATGTTGTAGTTGATAATAAAAGTGTCAAACTCCTTAGGCAAGGAAGCAAAAATCAGATGGATAAGGAACTCTTCCTTGAGAGCTAGATCCATTGGTTTTAACTTGGATGCCAAATTGCTCATCCTTAGTATGTGCTCTCTTATGCCACCATTTCCAGAGTATCTCTCTGTCATCAGCTGTTTTATCAGCTGGATAGCATGTCTTTGAAGAGCTAGTGAACTGACTCTTTATTCTATCGAGGTACTCAGTGACGGTGTCACACTCTAGGATTAAGCCCACAATTGTAGGCTCAATCGTGTTATTTATCACTGCCATACATTTCTTGTTGGCAGTGACCCACTTCCTATGCTCACCGGTGCCATAGGCTCAATCGAGGACATCTTTTGAGATGTAAAATCCCTCTCTCTTATTGTCCAAGCGGCATCAGCCTCATTTGTCTTCCTCACCGGTGCCACAGGGGTAGTGGAACATGATGAGGTGACTACCTAGTCCACTTCAGCCAAGATGAAGGCCAGGTCAATCTTTTTCTTTCACTCCATGTAGTTATCACCTTTGAGAGTGGGGATCTCTTTGATACAACCCATCAAGTTGTATCCGCCTGAAAACACAATTCATATGGAGTGAGAACATAAACATAATAATAACAATTGTATGCCTTAGTTTCAATGTTGGTCAAAATTAAAACATACAATTGTCCTCTACACTAATTCTACATCACCGTTGGACAGAAATAGAATTAATGCATGAGAAAACTCATAAATAACATCATAATATTACCATTAATCAACGTTTGTCAGAATAATAACAATATTATAATCAACTAAAAACATATCCATTTTTCAAAATTAAATTCTCCCATTGATTCGAATTTAATAATAAAAATAACAACTTTAAAATACACAACAGAAAAAATAAACTCATTTTCTTGAATTTTACCCACAGGAAAAAAAAATTCTGATTTTTTGAACCATTTTCCATTTTTCAATTTTACTGAAAAAGAAAAAAAGGAAAATTGGGCTCCCTTTTTACTGCTATTGGGCCCGAAACTGGTAATTCGGCTCAGCCCACCACCTCTGCGCGACGCCCGGCCACACCCACGCCGCAATGTGGGCCTAGGCTAGCAAAGTGTTGTGGCCGCGCGCGCCCACCTGGGCTGCGAAATGGCCCGCTCGATCTGAGCCATCCGCGCCGATCCGACGGTCGAGCGGCGTTATCGGGTAAACAAAAAGTCCTTCGGCCGGCGCGGGCGAAACACTAGCGCCATTCCTTCCCTCCCGTTCTCTCTCTCACTCAGCCGCATGAGCCTGAGCGAAGAGCAGGCAACGACGAGAGCGAGAAGGGCCTTGATGCCGTCGTCGGCCCTCTCGCCGACGTGCGCGCGCCCCAGCGGGTGAGCGCGCCGCCGTCGAGCGGCCTGGCCACAACGCCTCCTTGGCCGTGGCCCAGCGAGCAGCTGCCCCTAGCTCGGCCTTCTTCTCCCCATACGCCGGCGAGCCGCACTACGGCGGTGTCAGCAGCGGTCGAGGCAGGCCTCCCCTTCCCCTTCTTCCCCTTCTAATTTGTGTTCTTTCTTTTGTTCTTCTCGGATTCAACCGATTGGGGATCTAGGGTTAGGGTTTCTTTTCCCGATTCGATTCGTTCGATTCGGTTCATCTCTTTGATTTGATTTGATTTCTTTTCTATTTGTACCCATACCGAGATCTGCTCAATAGAATCTGGCTAGCTGTTCCCCTTTCCCGTCGCGAGTTAGGGTTAGGGTTTCGTTAGGTAAGCTGCCTTGCTAGCTCTTCCCCTTTCCCCTTCTTTTTCTCCATTTGGATGTTCTCGGATTTCATCCGATTAGGGATTAGGGTTTTGGTTTGACTCACTAGAGTCACTATTCATCTTTCCCGACGGGTTAGGGTACTGTTCATGTTCCCCGACGGGTTAGGGTTCGGATGAACCTCGGTTCTTTTCTTAGATCCAAACGGATCTAATCTGATAGGCTAGATCTATACCCAAACGAGGCTCTAATACCATTATTAGACCTTGAATAGGATCTATAGGCATAGAACTAGCATGTCTACTTGCTGTTGAATAGAATCATGAACCCTAGAACATCTACTAGTGCAGTAACAGTAGGTAAAACGAGAGAAAAGGGAGAGGTAGAAGATGGACGTGTCAAACCTGACACCGCAGAGGGAGTCGATCCAGAGGCGTCGGCCATCTCGTTCGCCAGTGAAGTCTACGTACGGACAACGACGTTCGAGGAAGAGATCGATGAAGCCGTCGAAGTCGATGGAGCGGGGCAGCGCTGCTGGTGGCTTCCCATCACTGGCTGCGCCCCTCTAGATCGGATTAGGGTTTAGATTTCGGTGGAAAGCTCAGCACAGGCAAACCTCGTGACTTGAGCCGCCGACCCCTACCTCTATTTATTGCGCAGGAGCCCTTCAGCCATAGTGGGCGGGACGCCCCCGATCATGGCGCGGATCAAAGGCCCAACTAGGCCGTTTAGCCCAGTTTGGGATTAGAGATCAATCTAACACAAATAGCATGATCAACCTCAACTGCTGATTATTCAAGGAGTGCCTTCAACCACTGCTGTTGTATGGATATGATAAGACCAGCTACTGCAGTATGAACCAGCGGTCATAATCATGTTGTGGGTTACAAACAACATCCATCAAAGCACATAAAATGGATACAATAATCATTATCCTGACTGCAAAGTAAGCAACTGAGATGCAATAATACCAACATACAGTAACCAAAGGAAGACTCTTATTACTCTCTTCCCATTCTAACCCCCATGTCCCAGGAGTTACATTTAGGACTAAATCTCTAACCAATACAAACAACAAAAGCCCTGACCCTGATTTATCTAAATATTATTGCTAACACACCCCATAAATCACCATAACTTACAGGATTCACCTACTTGTACACCATTTAAGTACATTTTGGACCAAGCAGCAGCCAAAAGTAATTGTACAACAAAAAACAGGACCATGAATGATCTGTCATGCGTCGCTGCGATCCAGGCATCCAGCGAGCCATAGAATTCCCAACAGCCAGCACAGGGAACTCAAAACAGCGAGGATCCTTTGTTATTCGCGCGGCCTAGCAAGCCACAGAGAACTTAAAGCACGCAACCGCGAAAAGTAGTCATGGATGGCAAGAAGAGCACGAGAAGCCTGCCGGATCGTTAGAATGCGTTGCATTTGATGCAATGTCTGCTGTCGCAGGTTGTCGGCCTGCAGAAATAAAACAGAATTAATCTTTAAAACTAATGCAACGAAACCAAATAAACAGTGCACAAGTGACGCCTAAAACCACATAGGTTGTTGAATGACAACATATCGCCCACAAGGATACAAAGAAGATGCTTACTTGGCGAAGAAAATTCTCGAGTGTCCCAAGTTTGCCCATGGCCATGGCCATCTGACCCATGTAGTTTGCCACATTTCCTGAAGAACCTGATGGACCAAGAGATCCAGCTAAAGTCTCTGCCAAAGATTGCTGCAGGGCTTCCATGCCCTGTGACAATGCATCCTCTGCTTGCTGGGAAGATTGCTGGAGGTTGTTCAAACCCAGCATTTGCTGCTCAGTTAGGGGCTCGAGGTGATTCGCTAGGAGCTGAAATTTTCCATTATGAGAGAAATCAGCAATCTTACATTTCCAATGAGGGCACAGAAAAAAAAAACAAAGCCTGCGAATGAATACTTCGCACACCTTTAAAAGCTCAGATGGACGAAAACCCCCAAGCCACAGGAAGCACCTTTCAGCAGGTGTCTTCCACATGCCTGAAAGTATATGAAATACATCAGCCTTTGCAGCAACACCTTTGACCTTGAATATTTCATCATAATGTGCCATTATGCCATCTACAATAAGTCGTAGATCACTGTCACTTGCATGAGCATTCACTGCAGTCCTCAACTCATTTATCTGCTTATTTTGGTCCTCTAGCCATCTAGCATATTCTATGTCAAAAGTCAATGCTCCTGCAACAACTTTATAATTTCAGATGCACTTCTAATGATAAAGATAGCACTCAATCAAGATAGATTAATTAAATCCAGAAACACATAGAGTCACACAGATATAACAAATTAAAATATTACCATTTCCACTCATGGAATGGGTTTGGTCTCCAGAGCTTGAAATGAAGATTCCCTGAAAGTAATATTCAAATGAGTCAAAATAACAGCACAAAGGTACTATTTTCCAAGCACTCAGTAAACATACATGCAACCAAGAAAGAGTTACCTGCTGGCGAGCTTTCTGGAGTTCCTGCTCCAGTTGTGCAAGTTTCAGCTTACTGCTCTCCAGCTGCTGCACATATGCCTTCACCAAATAAAAAAGAAACATGTTACATGGACAATTAAAAATTTAATGGAGTCTGTATTACATGAAGAAGCAGTATTTTGCCTGTTGCATTTGAATCGAATCTTAAATGCCAATTGCCCATTTATTAAACATCACAGAAAAGAAAACAGACTCATAATGACATGAAACTACAGTACATAACATGCAGTTCAGCATATCAGCAAAAATTAACATATAAAATTAGATAACCAGCTTATTTTGGTTACATAACTACTAGTCAAGTGTATTTCCAAATAATACTTTATTCATGCTAAAAAGAACATCTCCATTTGTTCGAATAAGGATGAAATGTAGTGATACCTTCTTCCTCAGCCGACTTTTTCTTGCTGCCTCACGATTTTGGGCAAGCCGTCGCATTGTCTAAGATATGAAAATTCACAAATGCAATTAACAACAGGCAATACAAGGTTAAATAAGAACTTGAGAAAAAGGAACCACGATATTACCTTTTGGTCCAAAGGTTTGTCAGACCTGTCGGACCTATCTGAAGAATTAGAAGGTACAGCCGCACCACTTCCGTTCTCCATCTGTAAAAAAAATGTTAAGCACAAATATAACATCAGTTAGGCATTCCAAATATCTCAACTTATAGAGATGTGTGTCAGTGATGGATTTTTTATTTTTGAGGACAACAGTGATGGATTTTTCAAGGTTTAAAGGTGCAAATATCTCTATAGAGGGAGATGATATCTTAAGCAGATTATTGGTGAAGCAGAATGTCGCAGCCTCTACTCCAGTAATTTGATACTTCAACTCAAATATCCAGCAATGGTATTCAACTTTTTGGTAGCCACAGTGTGATAGACTTAAGGTACTAGCATAGTCGTATATACTGTTTAGTGTGAGAAGAATATATGGAAAATATATAGATGTGATGCTCCAATGGCCGGGGCCAACTTGAAATATCTTCTGAAAAGAATACGATGAACCCTGTGAACATCAAAATCAAGAAAAATGAATTACCCTCTGATTCTTGTCGTTGTCGTATAAAACAATTGAGGTGTCAGTCCTTGAGCTAGCATCAGCCATCACTAGACCTCAAGAGCATCGATCACCAGGAGACAGCAAATCACTTTGCTCTCTCCTTTCCAGTTGCAAGGTGACGAGTGGTCTAGTGTTTCACAGGATTGACCGATGTAGGAAACTATTCATGCAGTCAAAAGAGAAGATTACTTTGTTAATAAATCAGCAGAAGCTTTGTACTAGCTGGGATCTCATCTCATACAAGTAATGACACACAGTACATACACACTTTGGCAGCTTACTTGTTTCCAAGACGGTAGTACGATCTCAGGATTCATTGCAATCATATAACCTGCAGGGAGAAAAGGGGCCCATTCTATATTAGGAAACTTAAGTACGATTCCAAAGTTAACACATGGGTACAAAAGAGAAACACGCGTGCACGTTGGTGTACTCGTCTGGAGACGGTGGAAGCCCCAGCAAGCGGAGGGGGGCAATCACCCAGCCGGACCACACGTCCACACAGCAACTAGCGCGACGCTACAGCTACGACCACCAGTGGCAGTCACTGCTCGGCGAGACGTGGGGGCACCGCGCTGGGGCAGGGCATGAGGGGATACGGTTGAATTGAACTCCCCCTCTTTAAAAAAATTACCGTGTGAGAAATCCCCTGCTGTTTTTGAACGAGAAGAAATCCACTGCTGTTACTAGGCTACCAACCGCGCAGCAACAGGAATCGCAAATTGGACGGACAGAGAGACAGTGAGAGGATTTGGGCTTAATTACTCGCACGGAAGAACGGAGAGGCCAGCGCAGACCCCACAGAGCAACTCTAACAGTTCGGCTAGGTAGAAGAGCAATCCATCCAATTGCAAGGTGGAAGCAAGCTTGGGCATCCTTACCGAGAAGGAGAAGCGAGGAAACCAACTGGAGTCAGTCTAGACGGATCTGCACAAACGAGAGGTCACGGACGGATCGATTCGAATGGAGCGTGCTTCTTAACGGCGGAAAGGGAATCTGGCGTGTGCGCGGCGGCGGGCGCGAGGGCTGGCTGGAGCAGCAAGCCCGGAGGAGGCTGGAGAATTGGGGGGTGGGGAGGAGGGACAAGGCTGGGGGCTCAGGCCTCAGGGGTGGCGGAAGCGAAGCAAATGAAGAGTGCGGCGGGCGGGGTGGACGCAGCAAACCAGCAGTAGCAGGGTGACGGATGGCAGCTAGCCGTCCGTTGGGGAGATCGCGGTCGTCGAAGCTGCATCGGACGGACGGGAACCGGACAGCCCGCCAACGCTGACTTGTTCCCTCTTGAGTCCCGTCCCGTGCCGTCCCTTCCCCAGATGCTCTCTCTCTCTCTCTCTGCTTGTCTTGGCACGGCATGGCATGACTAGCACAAGTGGCGAACTGAATCTCCGAATCGCATAATCTCCGCAATCGAACAGGAGGTTGCATTCTAGGAGTGCGCATCGAGCAGTGTGGCGCGGCTTGCTCATGATTGTAGCACTAATAACACGCACAAGCACTCTTGCAGTAGCCGCAAAGCGACAGGTGAAAATCGTCATGAGAATTGGTAAGCGAGAGAGGGAGGGAGGGGCGGAGCATGATATGAAGCGTACGTACCGTGTGCGATCGGCGGTGGGGGGCATGCCGGGCGGCGGAGGGACACGACTCGACCAAGGCCGTGGACGGGACGGGACAGCCTTGGAGAGACGGCGGGGCCGAGGCTGGTGGTGCCTGGTGTGGGGGGTGGGGGAGACAAAACCCCAGCGCCGAATCCGGCGGTCGTACTGAGGGCGGGGCGGCAGGGGCAGAGACGACACCTGCCTGGCTTGGCTGGCGGCGCTGCGGGCGGAGGAGCCGCGGCGGATTTGGGTCCGAGGTGGCCAACCGAATGAGAGGGAAGGCAAGGGAAGCTTCCAGAAACCGCGTGCCCTGTGCGGCTGCGCCTCTCTTGTCTTGGTTGTTGTGCTGGTGGAGGCTCTGCACTGCAGGGGAAGCAAGGCAAGGCAAGAGAAAACAAAAAAGTAGTGGCGGCCGTGGACTCGGCGCACGGGGATGGGATGGGATGCAAAGGTCAGGTAGGCGGGGTGGGTCCCCTCGGTTTAGTGGCGTGGCTGGCGTGGCGTGATGAAATGGAATCAGGCTATCCGCGTTCGTTCATCTCTATTTTTATTTTTAAAAAAAATATTTTAATCTAGTTATCGAGATTCTCTACTCTATACTTATTTCTCTAGCACCTAAATTACCTCTGTCATATACGCTATACCCACTATTTTATATTTTATTCTCTTCACTCCCCTTTCTATCTCTCATCAACCCCCTCTCTCTCTCTCCGCTACAGTGCACTGCAGTGTTTGACGCGCCTCCCTCGCCTGCGCGGCCCGGCCGGTACGCTAGCGCGCGCGTTGCAGCGGTGCGGGCCTCACTCGCTGGATTAGGTGGGTCGCCTTCGCCTCTCGCTGCCCGCGCGGCGTTCGCTTTCCTCACCAACTCCGCCGCAGGCCCGCACCTGAAACCACTCGCTGGTCCGCTCCGGTCCGGTGGGTGCCACGCCGTCTCGACACACAGTTTATGCTGTGGGTGTGTTGCGGCGTGGTGCGGTGTTTCGTCCCCCTTCCGATCAGCCGAGGGCCGAGGGCCGAGGGCCGAGGGGGCATGGGCCATCGTCGGCTCGGCCGGCCGGGCGGGCAAGTCAAGGGCCTGGGCGGCTGGCCGTTTTCGGCGGCTAATAAACGGATATGAATGCGTTTGCGCAGCCAAGCCAAGACAAAGGCCAAAGGTGGAAGGATGACTGGACGCAATGCCAGCCAGCGCTTGCCGCGAAAGCTGTGAGAGCCTTCCTTACCTTAACGTCGTCACGGGTTGAAGCAAAAGACAAGAGTTTTTTTTTCGTCGCAAAAAAATACAAGAGTTTTTTTTACTACAGTTCAAGCATACAATGATTAGCTCACCATAAAAAATTTAGCACAATTGAACCATAGAAGCTGCAGTTATGAATTAATTATAAAAAAGTATAAATCTAAAGGTACAACAAAAAAAATTGTAATAAATCATACCATATTATATATTTACTGTGTAGACCTACTCATGTGGAGTCCAACAAAATTGAATTTTATATTTTATAATTTTTTTGTGATTTAATATGATTTTTCAAAAAATCAACCGAAATAAATAAAAAAAAAGATAAAACCGTCTTTGAAAACCGCTTATAACCGGTCATGAGGTAAAACGCGCGGTTTTAAAAGTTCAGGAAGTGATTTACTCGATTTTAGAGTTCAGGGAGGAAAACAGGCTTTCGCAAAAGTTGAGAGAGGTAATGTGGATTTTTTTTTTTTTTTTGAGATCAATGGAGTGCAGCATGTTGGGCCGGGCGTCTTAGTAGGCCTGCAGCCTGCACGCACATCAGTCATGGTGATCGATTAGGCTGCGTGCGCGTCCAGACAAACAGTAACGACCGGCCGGCCCACCGGGCACCCTGGTGACCGTCCAGCCGACCCAGCCGTACTTGGGCCTGTTCCATTCAATTTGTTCCTGCATTCACCAGGTCACAACGGGGGTGTAGCTCATATGGTAGAGCGCTCGCTTCGCATGCGAGAGGCACGGGGTTCGATTCCCCGCACCTCCACCTGTTTTTATTTTTTTCTGTAACTAGCTCTTTTGTTGATCTGTGATCGGTCGCTTGTGAACAAGCACTCACTAAGTTGCCTCACACTCAGCCCATCTGCTTGATTGTGATCATATAAACTTGGCATTGTCAACATTTTAAACCCCAGCAAGTTTTGTTTCCACCGATGTATTAGTTAGCTGCAAGACTAACTCGATGTGGACCCAAACGGGTCCGGCTAATCTACTAGCAAATCAAGCTAATAGAACAATTAACTATTAGGCTAGTCTCAACAGGAGTTTCATGTCCATTAAATAAGCTTACGTTGCATAGTTTAAATGAAGGAAGAGAAAAATAGTTTCATAGGATGAAATGAGTTTCATGAGAATAAAATGATTTTCATTCCGACATAAGGGAGTTCGAAACAAAGCCATGAAACTCCCACTGAAACTAGCCTTAGTATTTTTAAGCTAAATTTGGCTAAAACAGTTCATAAAAAGATGTTATTTCTTAGCTAAACAAAGGCACAGAATCCCTTCCTCACGCTGTGGGTGCTCATGGACAAGGAGGGTTACATAGCCAAGTGCATGAAATGTAAACACCGCTTTGCCCCCCTGTAATGGTAGCGTCCCCATCGAGGTTTCCTTCTGCCTCACAGATGCGCTGGCCCTCTCCTACCTGTGCGCTCACTGCCTCGATCTTGAGGGTTGCACCAAGTACGAGGGCTAGCTTCTATAGCGAACCCGTCATCACCAACACCGAGGGCACATTCGTCCTTCTCCACCTTTGGTTCAACTTTGGGGCCATGCCATTCCTCTATGACTTAGGGATGAAGGACAACTTCGTCTACCGGGCTGGCCCCAATAAGTCATGGCTCTGCTGCCTCCCGAATGTATTCCCACGTGAATTCAATCCCCGGGAGGTTGGCTTACTACCCTTACCCTACAAACACAATGACCCCAATACGACAATTTTATGGGGATATGGGAAGGTATTGGAGGACTGCTCGAGTCCTGGAGATGTTGTAACCGACCTGGTTGACCATTTGATCTTTCACCTCTTGATGCCCATGTGAGGCAGCGCGCACGTAGCGGCTCGCTGGCGTGGCCCACGCGAGGCCGGCCCATGGCGGGGGAGTCCCGCGCGCGTTGGTGCTTTTGCGAAAGAGGCCTCGCACTTCTCCCAAATCACAACTAAGTGCTAACACTATTTTCTCCTCTCTTAGACCTTCTCACTTAACCTCCTGTCCTTTCCCTAATTCACCCGCGCGCACCTCCGGCGGCTCAGTGCACGGCGGTGTGGCGGACGGCGACACAACATGGTCGCACCGGCCACCTGGGACATGCGCCGGCCCACCTATCGGGTTGGTCACCATCCCTGACCCGAGCGACTACGCTAAGCAGCAACACAGGGCGGCGGGACTCGCTTGAGCCAGCTGCAGCAGCGTGTGGTCGTCCGTGACGGTGGCGCGGCTGACCCAGTGAACCAGAGCACCTAAGAACCTAACTGGCTAGCAAGGGAGCATCAGTAGACTACCGTGGACCTAGCCAAGGTGATGGTTGGGGTGGAGGATGGCAGAGGAGGTATGGCCATGTGCAACTGAGCCGTGCGCGCGGCGCACCATGGTGGCGCGATCGTGTCAGCGATGATAGGAAGGCGATAGAGGTTTGGCTATGGCGCAGATGGCGAAGAGGGGATGAAGGCGAATCTAGTGGTGCATAGGAATTAGCTCGAGGTGAAGTGATGGAGGGCTGCCCTCGGCCATGGCCGAGTGTGGCCTTATCGGCACGACGGTGGGGAAAGTTCCAAATTGGAGCTTGGCCGTGCATGGTTCAAGGCTGGGTGGGGTCAGGCAATGAGAGGACTTGATGGTGAAGCCGTGGATGTGATGAATTGAATAGAGGTGATCGATCGCTGGGTAATTTGGTGGTGCAGCTCGACGGCGGTAGCAGAGAGAGAGAGAGAGAGAGACGGAACACAACAGGTGGGCTCAACTCGGGCTCGCCCTAGTGGGACACGGTCGACGTTATCAAGGAGGCACATGCGCAGATGCTACATACAAGCGTGCGTGTCCACGACCGGCATGGCCCGCGTGGCCGTAGTGCCATAAATGGCAAGGCAGCGGTGAGCTCCACCACGTGCGCGCGGTAGCGGCGAGCACCAAACCGAGCTAGCAGTGGGGTAGGGTGCAGAGGGAGGTGATGTAGACTAGGCCCAATCTTTCGAAAGGTATGATAGCATCGATTGGTGGAGACTCGACGTTCACAATCTAGGCTTCGAACCAAGACTGATTTGGACCCCCGCAACTGTCACACCACTACTCCGTTGGTTATCAACCACGCGAACGCGATTGACCTCGCCGAGAAGGCTTTCCTACAAGCGAATCGAGAACACAAGCAAGAACGAGATAAACACAATCTAAAATTGCAAATAAATATGAGGCTTATGATAATGAGAAAGAGTTCAAGTCTTTATTCGAAAGGACTAATCGCCACATGCGAACAAGATCAAGAACTGGGGTCCTGGTTTACAGCAAGCAGCCTTGACGACACAGTTGCAGCAAGCAGCCTTGGCTTTACCTTTGCTCTCATGTTCAACAGGAGTAATAGTTGATGGTTCTGAATTGTCACATGAGACTGTGAGCATCTTATTTTTCTATGAACTACTATAGAATGTGGTCAAGGAGTAAAGTCACACACTCTCAAGCGTCTTAGCACGGTCTTACAAGTGTTCTTACTAAAGCAACAGGCGGTGCAATCGGTCGGTGACTGTGATACCGTTGTAGTTTGAGTGTAACAGTTGCAAAGCAAACTTGTACTTGGTTAGAAGAAAATGGAGCTTGGACAGGCACAATATAGTAGCAAGGAATAGCAAAATTCGCAACTAAATGGCAAAGCTGAATAAGTATCCCAAGTACTTGTCTTAGTTGCTGGCCTACTCACGTTCAAAGTACTAGATGTATCAAGAGATGTGAACAGCAAGAATATGATTAGGAACAAGGTAGAAATCAGCACACGCAAATACAGCTCAAATGACGCTCTCTATGTGCTCCTCTAGATATTGTTCCTCTTTTGTCCCTCTTTTTTTTCTATTTTTTGGGCTGTTGTTGTTTTTTTTTGAGAAATTTTGACTTTTTTTATTTTTTGATATTTTTTCTTCACTTAGGAGTATAAAAGAAGTAACCACAGAAAATATGAGCTTAAACAAGTGAAAGACGTGGCCTGTGAATTTTCCAGAAGACGTGCTCGAAATCGACAAAAACCTTGTGACCACGAAAAAAAGATCTTGTGACCACTTTTTAACCAAAATAAAAATCTTTGTCCCTGACTAGGTGGGGGATGGACGGATCCGAATTTTTTTCTGATTGATTTTGATATATGGAACGTCGAAATCCGAGTTCGTATACGAAAACTAGACCAGTTTTAAGAACGGACTACAAATTAGAGGACAAAATAGAAACAATATGCGCAAAATTGGTCACAACAACAATGATTTGATCGAAACAGTGAAGACAAGTGTAGGAAATTAGATGGTGTAGACTAGGGTTTGATGGATACAAAGGAAACTCAACAAGACTTGGAGATGTTCACGGATTATGATAAAAAACAAAGGGAAAAACACAAACTGGACTAAAAAACGATCTAAAACCAGCAACCAAAACTTAACCTAGGGCATAAACTCAACAACACGAAACAGAGATAAAATTGCACATCATAATGAGGCTATAGGATAGGAAATATGTAACGATGTATATCTTTTTTTAGCTTTTTGTGGACTATAGGTAATGCAAAAACAGTAACAATCTAAAGGGGAAAACAAAGTTATACCTAACGGGCAACAAGGTCTCTGATACCACTTGATGTAGACTAGGCATAATCTTCTGAAAGGTATGATAGCGTCGATTGGAGACTCAACGTTCATGATCTAGGCTTCGAACCAAGACTGATTCGGACCCCCGCAACCGTTACACCATTGCTCCGTTGGTTATCAACCACGCGAACGCGATTGACCTCGCCGAGAAGGCTTTTCTACAAGCAAATCGAGAACACAAGCAAGAACGAGATAAACACAATCTGAAATTGCAAATAAATATGAGGCTTATGATAATGAGAAAGAGTTCAAGTCTTTATTCGAAAGGACTAATCGCCACATACAAACAAGATTAAGAACTAGGGCCCTGTTTTACAGCAAGCAGCCTTGGCGGCACAGTTGCAGCAAAACGATGTCTGTTTCACGAGGAAATCAAGAACTAAACAAAATCCAAACCCTAAGAAGAGCGATGGCTGCTATTTATAGAGTCTTGGGCATCACCCCCGTGATGCGCCCCCTAATGGGCCCAAACACAATACACGGTCCAACGGACCAAAAGACGGTGTCGCAGCACCCTAGCAGATTCTGGATGATGACTTGTTTTGACGATTCTTGATGATTCCAAAGGTCTTTTGATGTAAAACTACTTGGATTGGCTTCCTTATCAAATTAGCTTTCCAACCATATGTGGATCGTTGAAAACGGAGTCCGAATGCGTCATGGGTGACCAGTTTAAGGCAGACTAGTCCTGGAACCCGAGCCAGACTCGAACTTGATTTGGGTCTCCACCTTGGGGACTCAAACCGGATGAGCTTCGGGCCTCCTTCTCGGTTAGGACACCCTCACTGATCTCCTTGGTCTCCATATGGTTCTCCAAGCATGGTCATATATATGGAGGTCATGTCCTCATCATCCTCCCTTTCTTGATGAAAAGCTGTCCTCGACGTCGATTTTGTTTGAAGTCGATCCTGCACAACATGAGGACAATCGAGGTTTCTAAAATAATGAAAATGGATAATGTTGTGAGAAAGAATATGACCACATGTCTAGGTTTATATCGTGTCTTCTCGATTGAAATACACACGATCTTTGCCAATACTATCCTGCAAAAGATTAGTACTAACAAAAAAATATATGCTCCCTTTCTTTGGATTCCACTTGTGTTTGAAAAACAAAACTAGAGGAATATGGCATAACAACAGTATTGATTTTACTATCCTCTAGTTGATCATTACTTTGCACAACAAAAGGAGAATTCAGATTTATACAAATGTAAACTCGTTGTATCAAATATTGCCCTTGGTTGTTATATTTACCAAAAACATGATATGTATGTCTAGAGAACCATAGTAAATCAGCATATACATAAAGTTTCTCCTCTAAAAAACTAAGATTACACGGAACATCAAATTCAATGTAACCCAAAGTATTTAAAGAAGACAATAATTTTGGCTCATCAACTTCACTAGCATTATGAATAACAAGTCTATTTTCAGCACAAGTGCTCGATTTTAGCACACATATAGCATGATCATTATTCAATGATTGCATGGGTATAACATAAATATCATCATGCAAGTCATCTTTGTCACAAAAAACATTAAGTAAATCATCCTGTGACAAAGGTAAATCAAGCAAAAGCTCCACTAAAATTTGCTCTATCATAGCATGATTGGTAGAAAATTTCAGCACATCAAGAGAACTCTCACCTTTCGTGAGTTTAGCATCGTGGGCTTTACCTTTGCTCTCATGTTCAACAGGAGTAATAGTTGATGGTTCTGAATTGTCACATGAGACTGTGAGCATCTCATTTTCTATCATGTCATCCTCGCTCTTTTGTACATTGTCCTACAAAAGGTTAGACATAGGAGGAGGAATAAGAAGAGATTGATCTAGTTGATGCACCTCATCATTTGAATTAATTACAAGAGATGGATTAACAAAATTTTCTCTCATAAGATCTTTTATATCATTCCAAGTTTGAGGTTTATCAGAAGGATCTAAAGACTCCTACCAAGATAAAGCAGAATGTCGCAAAACACTAGATGCATTTTTTACCTTCCTCCTTGGACACATAAAGTGAGTAGCAAATATGTTATCTATGGCACTTTTTCACTCCATGTACTCATCAGCACCTATACCATCATAAGTCGGTGGATATAAACAACCTATCATTGTTAGAATCAAATAAGAAAACACACAAGTATGTATTTTCCTATGAACTACTATAGGATGTGGTCAAGGAGTAAAGTCACACACTCTTAAGCGTCTTAGCACGGTCTTACAAGTGTTCTTACCAAAGCAACAGGCGGTGCAATCCGTCGGTGACTATGATACCGTTATAGCTTGAGTATAACAGTTGCAAGGCAAACTTGTACTTGGTTAGAAGAAAATAGAGCTTGGACAGGCATAATATAGTAGCAAGGAATAGCAAAATTCGCAACTAAATGGCAAAGCTGAATAAGTATCCCAAGTACTTATCTTAGTTGCTGGCCTACTCACGTTCAAAGTACCAAATGTATCAAGTGATGTGAACAGCAAGAATATGATTAGGAACAAGGTAAAAATCAGCACACACAAATACAGCTCAAATGACGCTCTCTATGTGCTCCTCTAGATATTATTCCTCTTTTACCCCTCTCTTTTTTCTATTTTTTTGTGCTGTCGTTGTTTTTTTTGAGAAATTTTGACTTTTTATTTTTATTTTTTGATATTTTTTCTTCACTTAGGAGCACAAAAGAAGTAACCACAGAAAATATGAGCTTAAACAAGTGAAAGACGTGGCCTGTAAAATTTCTAGAAGACGTGCTCGAAATCGACAAAAACCTTGTGACCACGAAAAGAGGATCTTGTGACCACTTTTTGACCAAAATAAAAATCTGTGTCCTTGACTAAGCGGGGGATGGATGGATCCGAATTTTTTTCTGATCGATTTTGATATATGGAACATCAAAATCCGAGTTCGTATACAAAAACTAGACCAGTTTTAAGAACGGACTACGAATTAGAGGACAAAACAGGAACAATGCACGTAAAATTGGTCACAACAACAATGATTTGATGGAAACAGTGAAGACAAGTGTAGAAAATTAGATGGCGTAGACTAGGGTTTGATGGATACAAAGGAAACTCAACAAGACTTGGAGATGTTCACGGATTATGATAAAAACAAAGAGAAAAACACAAACTGGACTAAAAACGATCTAAAACCAGCAACCAGAACTTGACCTAGGGCACAAACTCAATAACATGAAATAGAGACGAAATTGCACAGCACAATGAGGCTATAGGACAGGGAATATGTAATGATGTATATCTTTTTTTAGCTTTTTGTGGACTATAGGTAATGCAAAAACAGTAATAATCTAAAGAGAAAAACAAAGTTATACCTAACGGGCAATAAGGTCTCTGATACTATTTGATGTAGACTAGGCACAATCTTCTGAAAGGTATGATAGCGTCGATTGGTGAAGACTTAATGTTCACGATCTAGGCTTCGAACCAAGACTGATTCGGACCCCACAACTGTTATACCACTGCTCCGTTGGTTATCAACCACGCGAACGCGATTGACCTCGCCGAGAAGGCTTTTCTGCAAGCGAATCGAGAACACAAGCAAGAACAAAATAAACACAATCTGAAATTACAAATAAATATGAGGCTTATGATAATGAGAAAGAGTTCAAGTCTTTATTCGAAAGGACTAATCGCCACATGCGAACAAGATCAAGAACTGGGGCCCTGGTTTATAGCAAGCAGCCTTGGCGGCACAGTTGCAGCAAAACAATGTCTGTTTCATGAGAAAATCAAGAACTAAATAAAATCCAAACCCTAAGGAGAGTGACGGCTGCTATTTATAGAGTCTTGGGCATCACCCCCCTAGACGCGCCCCCTAATGGGCCCAAACACGATACACGGTCCAACGGACCAAAAGACGGTGTCGTAGCACCCTGGCAAATTCTGGACGCTGACTTGTTTTGACGATTCCCGTTGATTTCGAAGGTCTTTTGACGTAAAACTACTTGGATTAGCTTTCTTATTAAATTAGCTTTCCAACCATATATGGATCATTGAAAATGGAGTCCGGATGCATCATGGGTGACCAGTTTAAGGCAGACTGTTCCTAGAGCCCGAGCCGGACTCAAACTTGATTTGGGTCTCCACCTTGGGGACTCGAACTGGATGAGCTTTGGGCCTCCTTCTTAGTTAGGATACCCTCGCTGATCTCCTTGGTCTCCATATAGTTCTCCAAGCATGGTCATATGTATGGAGGTCATGTCCTCATCATCCTCCCTTTCTTAATGAAAAGCCGTTCTCGGCGTTGATTTTATTCGAAGTCGATCCTGCACAACATGAGGACAATCGAGGTTTCCAAAATAATAAAAATGGATATTGTTGTGAGAAAGAATATGACCACATGTCCAGGTTTGTATCATGTCTTCTCGATTGAAATACACATGATCTTTGCCAATACTATCCTACAAAAGATTAGTACTAACAAGAAATATATGCTCCCTTTCTTTGGATTCCACTTGTGTTTGAAAAACAAAACTAGAGGAATATGGCATAACAACAGTGTTGATTTTACTATCCTCTAGTTGATCATTACTTTGCACAACAAAAGGAGAATTTGGATTTATACAAATGTAAACTCGTTGTATCAAATATTGCCCTTGGTTGTTATATTTACCAAAAACATGATATGTATGTCTAGAGAACCATAGTAAATCAGCATATACATAAAGTTTCTCCTCTAAAAAACTAAGATTACACGGAACATCAAATTCAATGTAACCCAAAGTATTTAAAGAAGACAATAATTTCGGCTCATCAACTTCACTAGCATTATGAATAACAAGTCTATTTTCAGCACAAGTGCTTGATTTCAGCACACATATAGCATGATCATTATTCAATGATTGCATGGGTATAACATAAATATCATCATGCAAGTCATCTTCATCACAAAAAACATCAAGCAAATCATCTTGTGACAAAGGTAAATCAACCGAAAGCTCCACTAAAATTTGCTCTATCATAGCATGATTGGTGGAAAATTTCAGCACATCAAGAGAACTCTCACCTTTCATGAGTTTAGCATCGTGGGCTTTATCTTTGCTCTCATGTTCAATAGGAGTAATAGTTGATGGTTCTGAATTGTCACATGAGACTGTGAGCATCTCATTTTCTATCATGTCATCCTCGCTCTTTTGTACATTGTCCTACAAAAGGTTAGACATAGGAGGAGGAATAAGAAGAGATTGATCTAGTTGATGCACCTCATCATTTGAATTAATTACAAGAGATGGATTAACAAAATTTTCTCTCATAAGATCTTTTATATCATTCCAAGTTTGAGGTTTATCAGAAGGATCTAAAGACTCCTACCAAGATAAAGCAGAATGTCGCAAAACACTAGATGCATTTTTTACCTTCCTCCTTGGACACATAAAGTGAGTAGCAAATATGTTATCTATGGCACTTTTCCACTCCATGTACTCATCAGCACCTATACCATCATAAGTCGGTGGATATGAACAACCTGTCATTGTTAGAATCAAATAAGAAAACACACAAGTATGTATTTTCCTATGAACTACTATAGGATGTGGTCAAGGAGTAAAGTCACACACTCTCAAGCGTCTTAGCACGGTCTTACAAGTGTTCTTACTAAAGCAACAGGCGGTGCAATCGGTCGGTGACTATGATACCGTTATAGCTTGAGTGTAACAGTTGCAAGGCAAACTTGTACTTGGTTAGAAGAAAATGGAGCTTGGGCAGGCATAATATAGTAGCAAGGAATAGCAAAATTCGCAACTAAATGGCAAAGCTGAATAAGTATCCCAAGTACTTGTCTTAGTTGCTGGCCTACTCACGTTCAAAGTACCAGATGTATCAAGTGATGTGAACAGCAAGAATATGATTAGGAACAAGGTAGAAATCAGCACACGCAAATACAGCTCAAATAACGCTCTCTATGTGCTCCTCTAGATATTATTCCTCTTTTGCCCCTCTTTTTTCTATTTTTTTTTGCTGTCGTTGTTTTTTTTTGAGAAATTTTGACTTTTTATTTTTATTTTTTGATATTTTTTCTTCACTTAGGAGCACAAAAGAAGTAACCACAGAAAATATGAGCTTAAACAAGTGAAAGATGTGGCCTGTGAAATTTCCAGAAGACGTGCTCGAAATCGATAAAAACCTTGTGACCACAAAAAGAGGATCTTGTGACCACTTTTTGACCAAAATAAAAATCTTTGTCCCCAACTAAATGAGGGATGGACGGATCCAAATTTTTTTCTAATCGATTTTGATATATGGAACGTCAAAATCCGAGTTCGTATGCGAAAACTAGACCAGTTTTAAGAACGGACTACGAATTAGAGGACAAAACGAAAACAATGCGCGCAAAATTGATCACAACAACAATGATTTGATAGAAATAGTAAAGACAAGTGTAGGAAATTAGATGGCGTAGACTAGGGTTTGATGGATACAAAGGAAACTCAACAAGACTTGGAGATGTTCACGGATTATGATAAAAACAAAGGGAAAAACATAAACTGGACTAAAAAACGATCTAAAACCAGCAACCAGAACTTGACCTAGGGCACAAACTCAACAACATGAAATAGAAATGAAATTGCACGGCACAATGAGGCTATAGGACAGAGAATATGTAACAATATATATCTTTTTTTAGCTTTTTGTGGACTATAGGTAATGCAAAAACAGTAACAATCTAAAGGGGAAAACAAAATTATACCTAACGGGCAACAAGGTCTCTGATACCATTTAATGTAGACTAGGCATAATCTTTCGAAAGGTATGATAGCGTCGATTAGTGGAGACTCAACGTTCATGATCTAGGCTTTGAACCAAGACTGATTCGGACCCCGCAACTATTACACCACTGCTCCGTTGGTTATCAATCACGCGAACGCGATTGACCTCGCTGAGAAGGCTTTTCTGCAAGCGAATTAAGAACAAGATAAACACAATCTGAAATTACAAATAAATATGAGGCTTATGATAATGAGAAAGAGTTCAAGTCTTTATTCGAAAGGACTAATCGCCACATGCGAACAAGATCAAGAATTAGGGCCCTGGTTTACAGCAAGCAGCCTTGGCGGCACAGTTGCAGCAAAATGATATCTGTTTCATGAGGAAAATGAAGAACTAAATAAAATCCAAACCCTAAGGAGAGCGATGACTGCTATTTATAGAGTCTTAGGCATCACCCCCTGGACGTGCCCCCTAATGGGCTCAAACACGATACACGGTCCAACAGACCAAAAGACGGTGTCGCAGCACCCTGGCAGATTCTGGACGCTGACTTGTTTCGACGATTCCCGTTGATTCCGAAGGTCTTTTGACGTAAAACTACTTGGATTGGCTTTCTTATCAAATTAGCTTTCCAACCATATATGGATCATTGATAATGGAGTCCGGATGCATCATGGGTGACTAGTTTAAGGCAGACTGGTCCTGGAGCCCGAGCCGAACTCGAACTTGATTTGGGTCTCCACCTTGGGGACTCGAACCGGATGAGCTTCGGGCCTCCTTCTCAATTAGGAGACCCTCGCTGATCTCTTTGGTCTCCATATGGTTCTCCAAGCATGGTCATATATATAGAGGTCATGTCCTCATCAGGAGGCACAGACATGACGGTGAGGTGACGACACCTACAGCGGCTACGATGCGGCACGAGGTGGGTTGGTAGGGCAACAGCGCAATGAGGTAGGCAGCCACACTGCTCGGCCGTGCGAGTAGCAGCAGCGGCTCCACGCGGTAGAGCCAGTGGCGGCCAGGATAGGGTAGTCATAGTCAGCCACATGCAGCAGTGCACATGCATGCGTAGAGTAAGCCAGCGTGGCGACGTCGCGCCCCGAGACATGGTGACTGCGCTCACCCAATGAACTAGCCCAAAATCATGTCTTGCACAAATTTTAAAGCACCTATAACAACTAAACGGATGCTTCTAGACCTAAACCGTCTTCACCATGCTCAAGATGGCCTATGAGGCTACCAAGCCGAGCTAAAACATGACACCATCCCTTAACTTGATTTCACAAAATAAATTGCCAAATATGGCATTGTCTTGCTATCTATAAACTTGAAAATATTCTAAGTCTTTGAGCTGAACTTGATTCCGAGTTGCATTTCTAGGCCATTAGAAGCATTAGCTAGTGAAGTTAGTTTTCAACAACAAGGATTTCATTGTTATCTATAAAGTCTATACTCTAAACTTTATTTAAGTGCCACATATATGTTCTATAGTATTTTTGTTCAAAAAAATTAGTTTTAAACCCTACTTGATACATATGGAATAGCTTATCATTTAACATTTTTATTGATCATCTAAAGTTACAAAAATGTTATCTACACATCCCATCATATGCATTATCACATAAACATGATGCTCATGACATGGTTTGATAATTTGTTTAGGGCATAACACCGAGGGTGTTACACATCCAGTGCTACCTCAAGGACCAGATCAGGAAGAATGTCGAGGCTTACGTCGATGACGTGGTAGTTAAGTCTAAGACTACTGACACCCTCATCGCCGACCTCACTAAAGTGCTCAAATCCCTAAAAGTGTACCGATGGAAGCTAAATCCCACTAAGTGCATTTTCGGTGTTTCATCCAGTATCCTGCTAGGCAACATCATCAGTCGTTGTGGCATCAAAGCCCACCTAGAGAAGATAGCGGCGGTGACCAACATGAAGCGACCAACATGTGTTAAGGATGTCTAGAAGCTAATAGGGTGCATGGCGGCTTTAAATCATTTCATATCCTATCTAGATGAAAAGGGACTTCCCTTCTTCAAGCTACTGAAGGCTCAAGAGAACTTTGTCTAGTTGGAGGATGCTGACAAGGCATTCGCCGTGCTCAAGCGGTTCCTCACCACACCTATGATCAAACCCTACTAATCTATATCACAGCAACCAATCGAGTAGTCAGCACTGCCATCGTTGTTGAACGAGAAGAGGTTAGACACACATACAAAGTCTAGCACCTAGTCTACTTCATCAGCGAGGTCCTAAACAAGTCTAAGACTCGCTAGCCCTAGGTCTAGAAGCTATTGTACGCCATCTAGATCACATCCTAGAAGCTCCGTCACTACTTTGATGCCTACCACATAGCGGTAGTCACTAAGTACCCACTCGGTGACATCCTCTACAACAAGGAAGCCAGTGGCCGCATCATTAAATGGGCAGTAAAGATCGGCACCTATACCATCAACTTTAGGCCTCGCCACATGATCAAGTCACAGGCGCTCACCGACTTCATCGCCGAGTGGACGAATATGTAGACTCCTATCCTGGTCGACCACCTTGAGCACTAGACCATATACTTTGATGGGTCTCTCAACCTTAATGGTGCTGAGGTAGGCATATATTTCATCTCTCCATCAGGGGATAAGCTTAGCTACGTCCTCCGCCTACACTTCCGAGCATCCAATAATACCGCTAAATATGCGGCGACATTTCATGGTCTCTGTATAGCTATCGAGCTCAGTGTTAAATGCCTCTAGGTGTGTGGCGACTCCACACTCATGATCAATCAGCTCCACAAGGATTGGAATTGCACCTACGAGAAGATGGACGCTTATTGTGCCGCGATAAGAAAGTTAGAAGACAAATTCTATGGCATCAAATACCACCATGTGGTCTGGGCCAATAATCAAGCAGCTGATGAGCTATCAAAGATAGGATCAACCTAGGCTAAAGTTCCATCCAGAGTGTTCATCCAGGACCTTGTGGCCCCTTCCATCAAGCAGGAACAAGAAGGCATTGAAGAAAAACCACCTGCTGAGCAAATAGTCACAGCAGTTCTTGGGCTGAGCACTGATTGGAGGGAATCTTTCATCAAATACCTCACCACTACAGACGTCCTAGCTAACAACATAGATAGAGAATGCCTTACTCGCCATAGTAAGTATTACATCCTAGTTGAAGGGAAGTTGTACCACAAAAACACCAAAGAGGAGCTACTCTAGAAGTGCGTCTCCATGGAAGAAGGCGAGAAGATACTCAAGGAAATCCATGTCGACACCTATGACAACCATGCAGCCTCTAGAACACTGGTCAGAAAGGCTTTCTAAGCTAGTTTCTATTGGCCCTCAGCCATAGCCAATGCTGAAGCACTCGTTCGTCGGTGTGAGAACTGCCAGTTTTTCACTAAACAAATCCACGTCCTGGCTTAGGCCTTGCAAACGATTCCTATATCATGGCCCTTTGCATGCTAGGGAATGGATATGATCAAGCCCTTCAAGCCCGTGCTGGGAGGTTTTTGCTAGGTCTATGTCTGCATTGATAAATTCTCTAAGTGGATCAAATACAAACCCCTGGTCCAAGCTACAGAAAAGAAGACAGCCGAGCTGCTTGATGACATCATTCATCGGTTTGGCCTGTCGAACAGCATCATCACCGACCTAGGGTCCATGTTCACTGGTAGAAACTTCTAGGATTTCTACGACAAAAGATGCATTTCAATCAAGTATGTCTCCGTGGCACACCCAAGGGCCAATGGCCAAGTCAAGCGCGCCAACGGTATGATCATGGATGCATTGAAGAAGTGACTCTACGAGAAGGAACAGAAAAACCCAAGCAAATAACTCAAGGGACTACTAGCTGTGGTCTGAGGACTAAGGACCTAGCCTAGTTGTAACACCAATGTCTCCCTGTACTTCATGGTTTTTGGCTCTAAGGTCGTATTGCCTGCTGACGTTGCCTTCCGAGCACCCAGGGTGGAGAATTACAACGAGGAGAACTCCGACCAAGCTCGGCTCATTGAAGTGGATAGCTTAGAAGAGGAATGTTTGGTCACCTATGTTCAGATGGCAAAATACCTCGATGGCTTATGAAGATACTACAACCGTAATGTCAACGATTGATTCTTTATGGTTGGAGACTTAGTACTCCACAGGAAATAGAAGACAGACAGGATGCACAAGCTCTCCTCACCTTGGGAGGGTCCCTTCATCATCAAGGTGGTCACCCAACCAGGGTCCTACAAACTATGCAACATGGATGAAAGAGATGTCCCAAACTCTTGGCACATTGATCTGCTTAGACGTTTCTACCCTTGAAGCACTCATTTCAAAGATATGTACATTTCATATTTGAGTATTCAATAAAGTTTTTTACCCTGATGTTTCTCCATATTGTTTTCTCTATGCTTTTTCGCTAAACAATTCTGATTCTATGTACAACATCTTAAAGATGACATGCCAACTATGCCTATGGCAAATACCTGAACAAACATGTTGACGCTCGGACACCTCCAGAGATGACCTTGTCTCTGACTTCTCCCTGCATGTGCATGAGTGTCCGCCCTCTGCGTCATGGGTGGTCGGCATCGGTTCCTTAGCGACACCCTATTCTTCCCACACGCACATGGCCCCTGTGCCCCACGTTACGATTAATAGGCTAGCTAGAGCTGGGGACTCAGCTTACACTATAGATCGGAAGGTTTATATCAAATATAAACACAAACATACCATAACAATGATCATTCAACAAAAGTTGCTAAGCACTTTTATACAACAATTCAACATGAGTTTTTTCTAATCTATGGAGCACCGCTCCCCCCTTCATCGAATAGGTCAACGTCACTGGCTAATTTCTTCCCCGGTTCTTTGGCTTCGTCCTCTAGTTTGGCAATCTTGGCAACATCTATCCCCCGAGCATAGCCCATCACTACCTGCTTGAGATCTACCGAGGGGTAGTGTGACCGTAGCATGGCTAGCACATGGACATTGGCTCCATGGGTAGTGCTATGTGTGAACTTCTTGAAGTCTGTCCACGCCATCTGGCAATGGTCAATGATTGACCGATGCAGCAAGTCACTAGGCAACCGTGATGACCCCTTAGGTGGCGCAAAGCCAACGTAGTCAAGCACAGGTTTGATCCTCACAATTATTGCCTCTAGCTTGTCATCCTGAGCCTTCACCTGATCACCCAGCACCTGGAATTGCCCGTGCGTCTGGTACCAATATTCTGCAATACACCAACATCAATAGACTAAGCACGCTCCTATTAACAGCAAGAACCAAGATAAAGAAAGGTGCACTTACATTCAAGATCTATGATGGCCTTCTTGGCCTTCTCCTCTGTTGCCTCCTTCCCCACAATGAGCTGCCTGATGTTCTCGTGGGAAAGGCCGAGCTCCATCTCCAGCGTTGTACATCATAGTCAAATATCTTAAAACACCGAACACCAACAAAGCAAGACCAAGAGTCATACCTTTCTACTGGTCACCACTATGGCCAAGTTGTTTGCTCATCGAATGGTTCTCCACCTCTAGTAGTTGCTTCTCCTTCTCTAGTGCCAGCACCTTCACCTCCAAGTCCTCCTTATGATGGTGCTCTTGGGTGAAGCACACCTGGAGGTCCGATGCCTAGAGTTCTTTGTTCTCCTCCAGCACCGGGGTCATCTCTTCCAACTATCATCGATGCTATTCAGACACTTTCATCACATTCTGCAAAAGCATAGGGTCAAGCACCGTGTCTAATGAAGGAACGGACCACAAGATTTTCTATGGCCTACCTCGATTCGGTCGATCATCGCCGATAGGTTGTCCTTTAGCCTCTTCGTCTCCATGCTTGCCTCCCCCTCCTCTAGCATTTCAAACTCATCGCCACACTAGATAACCGTACAGAAGAGCTAGGGGGCTGAAAGCTCTAGTTTGGTTTTGGTGAATTGATGAAACCCTATGTGTTAACCTAGTTTATCAAAGTGATTATGAGATAGGTTGCACATTCCAAGTGGTGAAGCAAATAAAGATCATGATGTGATTATGGTGTGGACATGATGATCAAGTGCTTGGACTTGGAAAAGAAGAAAGAGAAAAACAAAAAGCTCAAGGCAAAGGTGATATCCATAGGAGCTTTTTGGTTTGGTAATCAAGACACTCAGTGAGTGTGATCACATTTAGGATTTATAGCCGTACTATTAAAAGGGCTGAAACTCATATCGAAATATGGTTATCAAAGTGCCACTAGATGCTCTAACTCATTGCATATGCATTTAGATCTAGTGGAGTGCTAACACCCTTAAAAATGTTTATGAAAATATGCTAACACACGTGCACAATGGGATACACTTGGTGGTTGGCACATTTGAGCAAGGGTGGCAAAGTTGGAGAACTGGAGGAGGCTTCCCAAGGTGACCAAACACTGCCTAGGTGGTGACCGGACTCGGAGTCCTATGTCCGGTCAGTGGTGCGCGGTGCTAGGCGCTCTCTGGCTCTGACCGGACAATGAACAGTCTTTATGATCGGACACGTAGGCCTACGTTCGATCAGGCTGTGACATACGCTGATGCAAGCATCAGAGCGAGGCAGAGGTGACTAGACTCACCGACGCGTTTGGTCATGTATGACCTTGAAAGGATCAAGATGCCCAAGAGGAGAGGTGAATTGGGCTAATTCTATTTTTTTTGCAATAACTAAGCCCTACACTTCGCCTATTTCACCCCTTGTGTCTAAAATGGGTTCCTATTGTTCTCCCATACAAAATTTTTGCACCCTAAGTTACAATCCTACTCTAGCATGGCAATTCTAGGAATGTAAAGACATGAAATGAATTGCTCAAATGTAAATGCTCAAAGTAAAGAGAGAGAAAGGAACACGGCGATGTTTTCCTAAGGTATCAGAGAGTCACCAGTCCCCACTAGTCCTCGTTGGAGCAAACACGCAAGGGTGTAGCTCCCCCTTGATCCATGCAAGGATCAAGTGCTCTCTATAGGCTAATTCTTTGACACTCCGTCGTGGTGAATCACCCACAATCGCTCAGAAAGTGACTTGGGTCATTCACATGCTCCGTCGGATGATCATCAAGCTCCCAATCACCACAGAGCCATCTAGGTTGTGGCGATCACCAAGAGTAACAAGAACAAACTCTCACTTGACCAAGACAAGCCTACTGAGTAAGGTGGATGCACACTTGCTACTCCCTATGCACTAAAAAGGTCCTTAATCTTGGATTATCAAATCTCAATCACCCCACTAGGCTCTTGCTCTCCCTTGCACTCCAAAGGTGATTCTCAGCTGAACAAATGGGCAAAAGGCCTCAAATGGATGAGTGGGATATGTATTTATACCCCCTATTCAAAACATAACGATTGAGGCCCAACTCAGCAAATATCGAGATGACTGGACCCTCTGGTCAAGGTGACCGGACGCACCGGTCAGTGTAATATGTCACTGTGTCAGAAAGAGCCATATGCTCTGAGCAGACTCTAGCCAGCGTCCGGTCAGCACCCACTAGACACGTCTAGTCATCAAAAACCCTCTCTGGAACCTTACTAATGTTGACCGGACACTGGCACCTAGAGTTTGGTCACTTCTCTATTCAGCATCTGGTCCATGGTCAACAGCATGTCCACGCTGCTACAGATACAGCTAGCGTCATGTCTGATGAGCACTAGTGTCCAGCATCCGATCATACTCTGACTGCTGATGTCGATCTAATGACCTGACCAGACTCTCCAAGCTATGTCCGATCACAACCAAACCAGTGTTTGGTCAGTCATTTGACTCTCCATTTACTTCCAATTTGAAATTCTTTGTGAATGAAGTTGACTTCTATCGATCTTAGGGCTATTCTTGAGCTACCTAGTGCTAAGTTTGATAAGTGTGCACCGCACCTAATCCATTAGACACACATAGGTTAAGCTACCATTCCATACCCCCTTAATAGTATGGCCAAATGAAAAACAAAGTCCTAAACTACTCTAAGTGTCTCTCCAACACCAAACGACACTTAGAACTAGTCCGTCCTTAACCTTGTAGTCCATCCTTTGAAAACCGAAACAATTTCCATCGATAGGGGCATGACAATCATGATTGCCCAATCAATTTATATTACCATGACCTAACTCAAATTGCCTCTACAAAACACATGTTAGTCATAGTAATCTTGTGTCGTCATTAATCACTGAAACCTAACTGGGGACCTAGATGCTTTTAATCTCCCCCTTTTTAGTGATTGATGACAACACAACCTCAAGTATGTAAAAGAGATGAGTGAGGTTGTCAACATGCTTGTTTCATACAAGCTTTTGACAATAAGAACAAAGGAGTTAGGCATGCTTATATGACTCAAGCCAACATGGTGTACTCAAAAGATATGAATTAAGCATGAGTACATAAAGTAGAGCTCATTTGAATCGGAGTAAAACACGGAAGCAAAGCTAATGAGCATAACCAAGTGACATGACATATATAAACAATGTAGAGAGCACACATGTCACATAAGTCTCACCATCACATGTAAAAAATATAATGCATGATAGTAAACGTGAATGCATGAAGTATCACACATGAAAGACCAAAAGAATCGAGTCCAAAGTATCACACATGAAAGACCAAAATAATCGAGTCCATCTCACACACTCCCCCTAAATCTAACATACTCAGTCCCTCTCCTCTTTGGCGTCAAGCACCAAAACCTAAAGGTTAGACGGTGGGATAGGAGCAGTCAAGTTGGGAGCTAAGGTGTGGTGAGAGACCTAGAACTAAGCTACATCATCCTCTGACCCTGAACTCTGAGGGCTCTGACCCTCTATAGCTAGAAGTAAAGGTGAAGCGGTCTGGGTCTATTTAGTAACTAGCGCGGCCTGTGACTCTGTAGGTGTCACTATAGGAATGGGAGCTACATTTGTCTCTATCGCTATCACTGAAGCCTCAAGTGTACGAGTGACTATCTGAGGTGGCTCAGATGATGCAACAGATGATGTGTCAACAAAAGATGCTCGGCAATCCACCAAGGGGTATCCCATGATGGTAGATTGATCGGTGGAGGTGCGTATGATCAGGAACCAGATGGTGACACAAGGCGTAGAGACAGCGATTTAGACAGGTTCAGGCCGTCTAATCGACATAATACCCTACGTCATGTGTCTTTGGTATATTATCTTGAATATGGGATGTATATAGATCTATATCCACTAGAGGACCCCTGCCTCTCCTTATATACTCTAGAGGGGTAGGGTTACAAGGTAAGTATCCTATTTGGTACTATACAATGTCTTGTGGTGCATGCCGAGCAGCGCCGTGCACGCCTTGATCTTGTGGGTTGGGCCACTTTTGATGGTGCGGCTCATGTCTTGTCTTGTAGATACTGGGGGCCATACCCCCATAGCTAGTTCCTGAGCCTAATAGTAGGTGACGTAGTCATGTGGTGCCCGGGTCAGAAAGTAGAAGACCAGCCGAGTAGTTAGCCAGTCCCCAGGCATAGCCACGAGATGAGAAAAAGCACATTCACCGCAAGGTAAAGTGTGCCCACTTAGTCCCCGAGCCTGCTGGAAGATGAAGAATGAATCTTGTAGCAGGGTCAAAGGAAAAGAAGTCTGAAAGCTTGCTGACATTGTTTGACATGCATGTATCAAGACCCCAGACGTGCTGCCCAAGATCAGCACCCTGATCTGAACAGCATGGAGCAGCTTGATAGCACACCAATGAGACATAGCAAGATCCGACTAGCAAGGGAGTCCTCGGTGTCACTAGCGCTGTCCGAGCACCAATGAGTGAGGAGTCCCTAGCGTCGCTGGCGATGACCAAACACCGAAGAGCGAGGAGTCCCCGGCGTCGCTGGTGATGTCCGAGCACCGAGGAGCGAGGAGTCCCCGGCGTCGCTGGTGATGACCGAGCACCGAGGAGTGCTGATGTCGCTGGTAATGACCGAGCACCCAGGAGCGAGGAGTCCCTGGCGTCACTATCAATGACCGAGCACCAAGGAGCGAGGAGTCCCCGGTATTGCTGGCAATGACCGAGCATCGAGGAGCGAGGAGTCCCTAGCATCGCTAGCGATGACCGAGCACCGAGGAGCGAGGAGTCCTTGACGTCGCTGGTGATGACCAAGCACCAAGGAGTGAGGAGTCCCTGGCATCGCTGGCGATGATCGAGCACCAAGGAGCGAAGAGTCCTTGACATCACTGGCGATGACAGAGGACTAAGGAGTCTCCGGTGTCGCTGGCGATGACCGAGCACCGAGGAGCGAGGAGTCCTCGATGTCGCTGGCGATGACCAAGCATCGAGGAGCGAGGAGTCCCCAGCATCGCTGGTGATGGCCAAGCACCGAGGAGCGAGGAGTCCCCAACGTCACTAGCAATGACTGAGGCGTGAGGAGTCCCCGGTGTCGCTGGCGATGACCGAGCACTGAGGAGCGAGGAGTCCCTAGCATCACTAGCAATGACCGAGCATCGAGGAGTCCCCGACATCGCTGGCGATGACCGAGCACCGAGGAGCGAGGAGTCCCCGGTGTAGGTGGTGATGTCTGAGCACCGAGGAGTCCCTAGCGTAGGTGGCGATGTTTGAGCACTGAAGAGTTTTCAGCATCGCTGGCGATGTCCGAGCACCGAGGAGCAAGGAGTTCTCAGTGTCGCTGGCGATGTCCGAGTACCAAGGAGCGAGGAGTCCCTAGCGTCACTGGCGATGACCGAGCACTAAGGAGCGAGGAGTTCCCGGCATCGCTGGCAATGTCCAAGTACCGAGGAGCGAGGAGTTGAAAGGTCCTTGTGTGTGGTTTTGGTAATTGAGTGACAACCTAGGTGGACTAGTTATGTTTATGTGAGATACACAGGTGATTAGTCCACAGGTACATGTGTGTAAGCAACATATGCCATGAAGGTGAAAATGGCTTGGAGATGTTGCAAAGCTCACACATGTGATGATGAAGGAGCTTAAATGCACATGAGACATGACATTGAGTCATGTGATCAAGGTGGAGAAGATCAAGACAAGACTTGGCTTAATGGATCGGTTGCAAGCATGAAGGGCAAGTCGAAGGCTTTGGAGTGATGGACCGCGTGGTGGTGAAGCTTGAGCAAGACTTGGCGCCGATGGACGATGACAATGATGAAGAGCAAGTGAAGTCAAGATCGATGAACCAATATGATCATGTGATGATATGAAGTGGATCATATCATTGTTGATCGTGTTGGTGCATGTGTTGCATCGACATTGGAGGAGATGGAATGGAATACGCAAGGCAAAGGTATAACCTAGGGCATTTCATTTCACCGGTCATAGGTGTGTAGAGAAGTTTATGACCGGGTTTAGGATAGATGGCCGTACTATCAAGAGGGGCAAACTTGTTTGCATATCGGTCATCTAGTGCCACTCGAGTGATCTAACTTTGCATCATCGCTAGGATCGAATGGCGTGGCAAGTTGAGTGGCTAATCCTTTGAAAAATGATTGTGAAAATGCTAACACGCATACACATGATGGTGTACACTTGGTGGTGTTGGCACATTTGCAAAGGAGAAGAAGTTGGTGATGAAAACGAGTGAGTCGCGCTAGTTACAGAGTGACCAGACACGTCTGGTATTTGGCAGCGTACTCAGCGATCGGACACGTCCGGTCGCCACACCGGACGCGTCCGGTGTGAATCAGCAAAGGCAGTGTTCGGTAGTGCAGTCGATTGGACACTGGCAGCATCCGGTCCGGTGTGACTGGACGCATCCAGTCGTCGGTGGGTGCTTACTGTACTCGACCGAACGCTGAGGCTCAGCGTCCGGTCAGTTTTTAACTGACGCGTCCGGTCAGCCCTGGAGGCTTACTGGACTCGACCAGACTCAGCGGTTGAGCGTTTGGTCGTTTCGTGCTAAGCGTCCGATCTTCTTGTCAGAGAGCCATTGGAGGCAATGGTAGGACATGTGGCGGTCAGACAGCTACCGGACACGTTAGGTATAGCGACCGAAGGCATCTGGTATTCGCGATTGGTGCGTCCAGTGCAGCGTCCGGTCGACCCGAAAAATGCCCAGTGAAGGGGTAACGGCTAGTTTAGCCTATGAGGCTATAAATAGAAGTGGCTTTCAGCCATGGCTGGTGCTGAGCACCTTGGGGGACTTTATGTCCATGCTTGAGAGTGCTTAGGAGCCCTCCATCTCACACATACTTGATAGTGATCATTCGATTGTGTGAGTGAGCGATTCTAGTGTGATTGCATCATGAGATTGCATCGAGTGGCACTAGGTGATCGAGTTGTAAGCCAGTGGTGCTTGTTACTCTTGGAGGTTGCCACCTCCTAGACAGCTTGGTGGTGGTCTCCATCGAAGCCCGCAAGAAGCTTGTGCGGTGCTCCGAAGAAGAGCTTGTGAGGGGCATTGTGCTCACCCCGTGGAAGCCGCGAAGAGCAACTTTAGTAAAGCGTGTCATGGAGCTACCCTCACTTCCGGGGTAGGTTCTTGCGGCGCTCGATGTGCGGGCTTGGCGGGTGATGCCAATTAGCCATCGAACCACCAAGTGAGCAGTCGACACAACGGGGACTAGTATGTTGGCAAACACGTGAACCTCGGGAGAAAAATCATCATGTCAACCTTGTTCTTCCCGTTGGTTTGCATCCCCGTTACACAAGCTTGCGATTACTTTCATATACATTGAGCTTGTGTTGTTGCTTTTGTAATTAGTTAGCTTGTGTAGCTTGCTAGTTATCTTCTTGCTTGTGTAGCATAGAAGTAGCTCCCTTGCGTGGCTAATTTGGTTTGTGTAACCTTGTTAGTCACATTACTTAGTTTGTGTAGCTAAGTAATTGCGCTCTCTAATTTGGCATTGGTTGCCTTATTATTGAGCATTGCTAGTGAGCTTAGGTGGCTTCGTGCTTTTGCTTACTAGCATGTGTAGGAGCTCCCTTGTTGCTTAAAGTACTAGTGGCATAGGTTTGTATGACCTTGCTCCTAGAATTAGTT
The DNA here is from genome assembly GCF_019320115.1 of Miscanthus floridulus. NCBI lineage: Eukaryota > Viridiplantae > Streptophyta > Magnoliopsida > Poales > Poaceae > Miscanthus > Miscanthus floridulus. Next base: position 122,668,560 of record NC_089583.1, read on the forward strand.
AGGAGAGCTCTAGCTAGCCCGGCACCTTTATTGCTTAATTAGTATCTTTAGAAGGTGCTAGAGAATATAGATAGATGGGTGTAGTCTTGGCTAGACCGATAGTTCTTAATTCCGCACTTGTTTCGGTTAGCCGACACGATTAATTTTAAAAAGGACTATTCACCCCCTCTAGTCGCTATCTCAACCCTTTCAATTGGTATCAGAGCTAGGTCTCTCATTTGTGGTCTTCACCGACCCGAGAGGATGGTGTCTAATGGGCTAGATGTTTGTGAGGCACACATTTTTTATGGCACAAACTTTGCACTTTGGAAAATCACATGCTTGATCATTTTTGTGCAAAGGGACCTAAATTTTGGTGGGTTGTCACTAGTGGTCTCACCCATGTCTTGGATCATAGAACTCTAACCAAAGCTCAAAGAGTCCTCTATGAATTTGATGCACATGCTTGTTGTTTTCTATTGGATGCTTTACATTTTGATTTGATGAAGCAAGTAAACCACAAGGGAACCGCTCGTGAGATATGGGAGTTCATCAAGGAAACCTTCGGTGATTCCTCCACATGGGATGATGGCAAATTCAAGAAGGAGGATGAGCCCAAAAAGGAGGTGCATGAGTGTGTTGAGCATAACCACAATTTGGTGATTGTGGAAGATTACTCCACCTCATGGTCAAGTGATGATGTTGATCGATCTACTACAAGTTCACTTGACAAGGTTGATGATGGTGCCACAAGTGTTGCAAGTGATGATGCTACCCCATGCACACTTGATGGTGATGATAGTTCATGCTCAAGCCATGATGATGCTACTACAAGCCCATCCACTACACCACATTGTCTCATGTCACAAGGTGACACCAAGGTATGAAATGATGATGTGGTTGATTATGTTGATTCATATGATGAGCTTGTTAGTAGACTTGCTAGCATGACCATGTCTTTAGAAAATGAGAAAGCTAAAACATTGAACTTAGAAAACAAAAACTCATTTCTAAAGAACTCTTGTGAAGAACGTAAGAAATTACATAATGCTTATAAATCTTCACTTGATGAGCTTAAATTGAATCATGAGACACTACTTGCATCTCATGATAAATTATTAGAACAACATGCTTCTTTCATTAAAGTGTTCACAAAGAAACTTAAAAATAATGAGAGCTCATCACATGGATCAAATGATAAATCACAAATTATTGCTAACCCATGTGATGTTGGCAAGAAACATATATCCACCTCTTATGATGATTTATTAGATATGTCATGCTCTTCACAATTAGATGCTTGTTCTACTTCCATGTCTTGTGAGACTAACCTTTTGAAGGAGAACAATGAGCTCAAAAATAAAGTAAAGAAATTGAGCAATAAGTTAGAGAGGTGCTACAACTCTCAAGTCACCTTTGAGCATATGTTGAAGACTCAAAGAAACTTTGATGACAAGAGTGGAGTCGGCTTCAAGACTAGCAAAGTCAATCATCAAGAAAGCCGCAATAACATAAGTGGCATTGGCTTCAACAAGAGCAAGATCAAGGGCAAAAGATGGGGCAAGAAAAGATATGAAAGAGAAATAAAGAAGCAAGAACAAGAGAAGCTCTCTCATTTCATGTGCTTCGAGTGCCATGAAGTGGGACATCTTGCAAATGGTTGCCTCAATAAAGAAAAGCTCAAGTTGAAGAAAGAAGATGAGAGGCTCAAGCATGTCAAGTGCTTCAAGTGCCGCACTTGGGGTCATCTTACCTCAATGTGCCCAACCAAGCAATTAGTGAAGCAACAAGTGAAGCCTCAACCCAAGCCACAAGTTGAGCAAGAGAAGACATCCCAAGTTCAAATCAAGATCAACCATGAAGATGGTGGTGATTTGATGATAAAGAAGAAGAAAACAAGAAGGGAGGGAAAGGCAAGGCATCCAATGCAAACTCAAGATGCTAAGATGATGAGCAAGAATGAAGATGAGAAGAAAGATTTTGCTCACATCAAGTGCTTCAAGTGTGGAAGTATAGGACACTTTGCCTCTAAGTGTCCTACCAAGCTGGAGAAGAAGGCTCAAGCAATCCATGAGAGGTAAGGCAATGAGAAGCACCACATGAGCAAGGAAGAGAATGCTCAATCAAAGAGAAAGTGCTACTCATGTCGGGAAATGGGACACATGGCACATTCATGTCCCCTAGGTGATATTTCTAAGCCTATTTCAATTGTTGATAATAATATGTTTAGGAAGGATGGTAATGGTATCTCTATGGTTGCTATTGCAAAACATCCCGCTATTCATACTAAGGCATCGCCTAAGTATGTTGCTCCTAACTTGAGAGGACCCAAAGTTGTTTGGGTACCATCAAAAAGTGGATGATTATTTGTAGGTACCATCGGCATTGGAGACTTGATTCAATTGATCTCACATTATTCATCATATGTTGAATCAAGTTATGAAGCTTAGTGCACATCCAAACCTAATGCCAAGTGAAAATTGAGTAAAGTCCAAGTGCTATCAATATACAAGTGCTATAATTCAAGTTGTTGGTGATTCATTGGATATATTTGATGACTTGCAAATAATTGAGTTGAAGCTTGCTAGTTGGATGATCATGAGCTAACCAAGGTATATCTCTTGTTGATCATTTCATTTGGGTGCATATGAGTTGATTGAATTGGATAAATATACAATGTTGCTTGCTATGAGATGATTGAATGGATAATTGATTAGTAATCAAGTTTGGATTGATTTGTGTTGGATAAATTCATGAGATGACTTTTAGTAAGTGATTTGAATGGATATATGTCTTATGGAAGTATTCAAACAAGTTAGTTTCAAGTTTGATTCATATTTGATGAAGTATAGCTCAAGTGATTGAAATCTGTCCTATATTGCAAAATCTGAGCTAGCTGTGATCTTAGCCATGTTTGAGTGATCAAAACTTATTGGATTGGCATAAAAATTGGTGTACATGCTCTAGACTTATGGTATAAGATGCTGTACAATTTTCATGAGAATTGGATAAGAAATGCTTCGGTTTTGGAGTGGATCTTGTCAGCTATAGTGCAGCAGTTTTCAGCATGTAACAGTGGTGGAAGAATTGAAATATAGCAGCAATCTAGAAGTCAAATGGAGCTCAAATTTTTACAGCTGCTAGATAACTTAGTATTGCACACCTCCATCAAATTTAGTGGTATTTGGATTTGTACTTTAGGAGATATGCTCATTTCTTTGAAGGGTACAAAATCTGTTAGAAAAGTGACAAATGTTGGATTGATCAAGAGTCACTTTGATTGAAAGGTCCTCAAGTTGGAAACATGTTTATAAGTGTTTGAGGTACCTAAGTTTGGTTTTGAGATGATCTAAAACCATGACAAGCAAAGAGTACAAGGCTATTTGATTGTGGAGTGTACTTTGCATACATTTGGTACTCAAATTGGAAGATCAAGATCAAACTCAAGATGAAGTTGAAGGTTAAGTTCTAGTGATTATTGGAGATCATTTGGTAGAAAGAAAAGAACTTAAACAAGAAGAAAGAAAAGGACTTAAAGAAGGAATCAAGGTTACTCACCAAGTTAAGTCCATCACTTGGATCAATCAATCAAATCATTTCAAGTGAGTATCAAATCACTTCCGAGGAATATTTGAGATGCTTAGTTGAAGCAATCAAAAGGGTTGATCAAGAAAAGCAAGCAACACCCAAAAGAGAGCTAGTCATGATATTTCAAGTGGTATTCTCAAATTGATGCTCTCATGCAAGCAAAGATCAAAAGATAAAGCAAGTCAACCACAACAAGAAAGTGCACTTGATCATAAGTGGTATTCATTTCATATGGATGAAGAATGAAATTCAACATGGTATCTATTGGTCTTCACCAAGCTTATAATTGGACTTCACATTGCGGGCTGCACATGGGCCGAGCCACTAGGGGAGGCCCAGCCCGTAAGACTATGCTGCACGAAGCACGACATAGGTTGGTGTGTGTGGTAGAACCTCCTAAATTATAGGACCCACATGCACCTGTCACTGTCCAACGACCTCTGACGACTATGCATATGTTCTTGGTAACTTAAGAAGACTATCGGGTGTCCTCGGAGAACCCCGAATCATCCACGATTTCCTAGCAGGATCCCATTACAGAGTCATTGCAGTATTACAATATTTATTCAAATATCTACATCAGAGTAAATTAGCGAAAGTCTTATGATAACTTAGTTTACAAACCAGTTGTTTCAAACCTTACAAACTAAGTTCGATAATTATTACAAACCATAGTAGTAGTGGAGTGGCATAAGTATCATAATACAAACACACAAAATAAGCATCCTACCCAAGGATCACACATTTACTTATCATCATCGACATGAACAACAGCCATGCAGCAAGGTCCAAAATAGACCTGCTCATGAGGCTCTCCTGCAACAAGGGTCAACGAACCCTGAGTACAAAAGTACTCAACAAGACTTAATCGAAATTAAAACTGAGAAGACTCAGGAATGCAGGCTTAGGGATTCAAGGTATGGCTTTAGCAATAATCAAAGTTCTTTTGCGTAAAAGCTCTTTAACAAAATTTTTTACTTCAACATATAAAACTTTATAAGAACCACATATGAATCTGCCATGATCCATAATGAGATCATGAACTTCATATCAAACTCTTTCTCAAACCTTACTCAAGTTCCAGTTATTAACTACGATGATGAACAGTGAGTTAAGTCTCCATAACCGAGGAGCAACGATGATTCGAACCGATTAAAACCCAGCTAGGAATTCCAGACCACACGACATATGTAGGTTCCCGACCTACATATACCAACCTACCCTCAGATCCTCTAAAACAAGAACGGGCCCACGCCACCCGAGAATACAATACTCCACCATTACAGCCCATGGCCACGTGGGTACACGCTACTCTCGCCATCTCTTCACTCCCAGTGCGCGAGTAGCCATTCTTGTAATAGAATAGCCGAGTTAAGGCTTACCGAAGTATGTGGTTAGTACTACAAAGTCTCACCTCATGCAATTCAACAACAGACGGACCTTAATCGACATAGACGGAAAGAAGCCGCTCACAAGACCTCCATGTCTTGTGGCTCTCACACACCGAGTCCGCCCGGTCTAGATTTATTACTCCACATGCTCATATCTCATGATAACATAAGTAACCAAACGTAAACAAAGATCCATATAAAACTCACAGGTGACAGGTAATCACCCGACTTTTATCTGTCTAAGCATGGCTAAGCATAACTAGGTATTTATGAAGTAAAACTGGTAACAAGGTAGATATGGAAAAACAAGGTTGGTAATGCACCAATTAGGTTTCCACTTGACTCCTAATCACTTAATGCAGTATATAAAAGCAAAAGCGATAAAAATTTGTAAAACACAAGGTAGGTGTAAATGCATCTGGGGCTTGCCTTGGTTCACGGAAAAGTCAGGTTCCTGAGATGTTCCACAATTATCAGATCTGACCTTAACAGATGGATTAACCTCCTTCGCAACTTGATTAACTACCACGTGTTCACCTTCGTTCACTATACGCAGTAACAATGCCATGTTTAACATGATGCGGGATACAAAACATGATGCTTGATGATGGATGCAAAATTAACAACTCAAATACAACTTTCCTTCGCGGTACAGTTGCAAGTCAAACTAACTAAGCCTTTTTCGTAACACATACTTCAATTGCCAAGGATCATTACCAACTAATGACCCAAGGTCATCACTCAATCAAAAATTCAAGAAAAACCTAAATCATCAAAGGTTACTATTTGCTTTTATGAATTAATTATTAAATTTAAAATTATGAAATAAATCAACTTGTTCCAATTGAGCTCAAAATTTTTGTAAAGGTTCATCACATGATAACTAAGTGGCAAAATAATTTTCATAATTTTTGGATAATTAATTAAGCCTAGAAAAATCATGGAAACCCATTTATTAATTAATTGAGCAATTTTTATCACATTCAAAAAGTACTGAAAAACAATATTTCATATTTTTCTTAAATAATATACATCACAGATAGGTCACACAAAAATTTTCATAATTTTTGGAGCTCTAAATAAATCTACAAAAAAATAACAAATCACATCACTATTCATTCAAATCTGAAAAATAGAAAATCCATTTTGAAACATTGAGTCACTGACAATCCGACCCCACTTGTCATCCCCTACCTCCCGCGCTGATCACAACACCACGGCGCATCGATTTGTGACACTAACTAGACCAACTACGGACTGGACCGAGCACTACGCCGGCCATGGCGGCCACGACTGCACGGCAGCGCTACGCCGGCAATAGGAGACCGGTAACGGTGAAACAAACCACTCGGGAAGAACTAGGAGCTCACCCCGATCACGTTGAAGGTGATGGACGAGGTGAAGGAACAACGGAGAGGCGGGTCGACGATCACAACGATCATGGCGGCGCGAACCACGTCGGTGACGGCATTCAGGTGACTGCGATGGTCAAAAGGATCAAATAACAGGTCATAGAGCAACACGGGATCAAGGCAAAGCTGGAGCCACGCTGAGCAAGGACAAAGACACACCATGGAGCTCCAGCCACGGCGACGCGCACACCACGGTGAGGTTGCCGACCACAGGGAAGAAAGACGCGCACCGCGGGTTCCCGCCGCAGTTAAGCTTCAAGGGTTGGTCTACTGGGTTCGCAAGGAGGAGACGGAACTAGGACAGGCTTGGCTGCGACGGTGGAGGCACTACGGCGACGGCAAACGCACGACGGAGCAACGGCGGTGGCGTCGGGAAAATAGAGGAAAGAAAACGGCGAAGAACGATGACGACAAAGGCCTTATAGCGTAGCTCAGAAGCACAAGGAAGCCATGCAGGAGCCTTCTCCATGCCAGCGCGATGCCAAAGACGGCCACGCGTGCGCCTGGAACCGAGAAGAAGGTCGCCGGCGATGAGATGGCTTCAGTGGCTACTGTTCCCCATATTTATAGAATTGCCATTCGCCAAAATCTTCAAATTACTCCCAAATTTAAGTAACAACTCAAAAATCTCCAAAAACAAAAGTTGCTCAAAATTCAAAGTTCTACAACTTTGCTTTTTATAACCACCCCCTAATTCGATCTACATTTTGAAATGAAATTTTGAATTCAAATATGGGACATTTAAAGAATTTCGCCTTTTCAAATTACTTCAAATTTTTCATAACAACTTTGAAAACTCCAAAAACAAACTTTGTATAACCTGACAAGCTCTACACTTTTGCTTTTAGACTCAACCCCAAAATGTGCTTAGATTTTGAAATGGATTTTCAGGGTAGGATTTAAATACTGAAAATCAGGGTTTTCTTGAAAATTCAAATCCAAACAAAACTTTGAACTTGATTCAAACAATACAATTCAACACATACAACATAAAGGTAAGCTTGTTTTAGTGTATGCATATCAAAATTTTTACTAACACATAAATGATGTGCTATGCATATGATGACATGGCATATTTTAGTATTTAAACACCCGAGGTGTTAAAGCATGCCTCGTAAGACTACGTGAAGATCCTTGGCGATCAAGGATGATCTGTTCGAATAGGCTAGATTTTGCAATCTCTGTAATTCCTATCTTGTAAACTGATCAGGATAGAAACAAGGTGGACCCCCTCGTTTCCAATCTATCATAATACAATCCACAAAGACACATGACGTATGATATTACGTCAAGCTGATGGCCTGAGCCTATCTAATCGCTATCTCTTGCGTTATGTGTCACCATCAGGTTCACTCACGCGCACCTCCACCGATTCATCTATTACCATGGACATACCCCTCGGTAGACTACCGAAAGTATTTCGTCGACAGTTACAAGGTGGTGGTGCTTGTTACTCTTGGAGGTTGCCACCTAGACAACTTGGTGGTTGTGGTCTCCGTTGTGAAGCCCGCGTGAAGGTTGTGCGTGGCTCCAGAGAAGGCTTTTGTGAGGGGTGTTGTGCTCGCCCCACAATAGACGCGAAGAGTAACTCTAGTAGAGCTAGGTGTGAAGAGTGCCAAGTGGTCCGACTAGATCGAAGTGCTAGAGCTCTTGGGTGAGCACTCCCTTTGGTGGAGAGAGTGAGCTTGTGGGCTCACCACTAACAAGAGGATCGGCGGTAACCTTGGGCTTGCTGAAAGCTCTAGTTTGGTTTTGGTTAATTGATGAAACCCTAAGTGCTAACCTAGTTTATCAAAGTGATTATGAGATAGGTAGCACTACTCCAAGTGATGAAGCAATGACGAAGATCATGACAATGGTGATAGCATGGTGATGATCAAATGCTTGAACTTGGAAAAGAAGAAAGAGAAAAACAAAAGGCTCAAGGCAAAGGTATAAAATGTAGGAGCCATTTTATTTTAGTGATCAAGACACTTAGTGAGTGTGATCATATTTAGGATAGATAGCCGTACTATTAAGAGGAGTGAAACTCGTATCGGAATGCGGTTATCAAAGTGCCACTAGATGCTCTAACTCATTGCATATGCATTTAGGATCTAGTGGAGTGCTAACACCCTTAAAAATATTTGTAAAAAAAAGGCTAACACATGTGCGCAAGGTGTTTGCAGGGTTGAGATGGGTTTGGGTCCCTCTCTCCCTCCCGCCGAGCTTGCGAGGTGGGATTTGGCGCTTTTGGGAAAATGAAATGTCTATTTTCTATTGCGCCGGATGCAAAATTCTTGGTGGTTGGCACATTTGAGTAAGGGTGAAGAATTAGAGTTGAAATAGAGTTGGTCGAAATGATGCTGGCGTCGGTCTACTGACCGGACGCTGGGTCACTCAGCGATCGGACGCTGAAAGGCTGCGTCCGGTCGAGCTGGCAGAGAGGTCGCCAAATTTAGTGTTGCACCGGACGCTGGACCTGAGATGCACCGGACGCTGGTTTCTGCGTCCGGTCAAACTGACGGGTCTGCACAGTGGCTAAGGGTTGAGCACCGGACGCTGGCTGCGTCCGGTCAAGGTGGACCGGACGCGTCCGGTCGAAAAAACATGCCTCGGGGAGCTTGCTGGAAACGACCGGACGCTGGGGCTTCAGCGTCCGGTCAGTTTTGACCGGAGCGTCCGGTCAGCTTTGTAGCCGTTGAAATCTGACGAACAGCGTTTGAAGCTGGTGACGCGTGGCGTCCATCGGGCGACCGGACGCTGAGGGCCAGCGTCCGGTCAGTATGACCGGAGCGTCCAGTCAGAGCGCGTTTTGCCCAGTGAAGGGGTATAACGGCTCTATTTGATGGGGGCTCTATTTATAGCCCTATGGCCGGCTCAAAGGAGAACTCTTGCACATTTTCATTGACATAGCATCCTTGTGAGCTTAGCCAAAGCCCTCCCACTCATCTCCATCATTGATCCATCATCATTGTGAGATTGGGAGATAATCCAAGTACATTGCTTGAGTGATTGCATCTAGAGGCACTTGGTATTCGTGTTGCGCTGCGGATTTTGCTTGTTTCTCTTGGTGGTTGTCACCACCTAGACGGTTGGAGCAGCGGTGGAGGATCGGCACGAGTTGGTGATTGTTCGTGGCCGTCTCCGGTGATTGTAAGGGGAGTTGTACCTTCCCCGGCGGAGTGCCGAAAGGTAACTCTAGTAAATTGCTCGTGTCATTGAGTTACCTCACTTGTGGGTCGGTTCTTGCGGTGTCCAATCGTGTGGACGAGGTTTGTGAAACACCTCTTAGCCGCCGAACCACCAAGTGTTGGTCGACACAACGGGGACGTAGCGTGTTGGCAAGCACGTGAACCTCGGGAGAAAATCGATTGTCTCTCTTCTTTGGCATTCTCCCGGTGATTGGCTATATATTCATCTTGTGATTGGTTCATCCCCTACACGTCGGTATAATCACTCTACTCACTCATTTACATTCTTGCAAACTAGTTGATACAAGCTCTTTAGTGTAATTAGAATTGAGAGCTTGCTTTATTATTTACATTCATCTAGTTGAGCTCTTTAGAGTAGCAAGGTTGAGAGCTCTTAGTGAGTAATTACATAGCAAGTTTGTGTGCCTAAGTATTCATTGCAACTAGAATTGTTGGATAGGTGGCTTGCAACCCTTGTAGAGCTAGAGCAAGTTTGCATTACGCTATTTGTCATACTAATCAAATTGCTCTAGTTGATTTGTAGATTTTTAAATAGGCTATTCACCCCCCTCTAGCCATATTAGGACCTTTCACTTGCTTTAACGGGGATTAAGTGGTTGGCAAACCACCAAATTTCGGGATAAAAACACTGTGTCATCATCTTCTCGTTGGTTTGCAATTCCCTAACACAAGCTTGTTTACTTGTTCATATATTGTGCTGGTGTGGTTGCTCTTGTGCTAGCTATCTTGTGTAGCTAAGTAGCGCTGCTTAGCTTGTGTAGTTAAGTAGTTGAGCTCTCTAGTTTAGCTTGTGTAGCATTGCTAGTGTGCTAGTGTTGCTTAGGCTTTGTGCGCTTTGCTCACTAGTATGTGTAGGAACTCCCCGTGTGCTTGTTGACTAGTTGCATAGGTTTTGACCTTGCTAACTAGAGTTATGCAGCTAAGCTCCCACTAGTTCGGCACTTTAGTTACTTAGTTAAGATCTTTGTGAGGTGATAATGAACATAGATAGAGGGATGCAGTTTTTGTTAGACCGATTAATTTATTTTTATATTTATTTCGGTTAGCCAGCACCATTAATTCTAAAAAAAACTATTCACTTCCTCTAATCCGTCGTCTCGACCCGACATGGGGCTCAAGCCAGCCTTGACCCCTGTCATTGTGAAGTCATTCGCCTATGCCCAACAGAGGGAGGGAGGGAGGGAGTACTTCAATTTGCAGTCCTCGGTGACACCTGACAAGTTAAGAACATCCGGAATCTCAGAATATCACAACAGAAATTTCCTGATGAAACGGTTCATTCAATAAAGCAAATTCTCATGTATCTTTTTTTACAAAAATAGCTGTATACATTTCCTCCGTAGGGATCCCAAAACTTCTGATACACAGTATGAGAAAGAAAATTGAGCTCTGAAAGTCTGAATTCAGGCATTGATCAACGACCAAACTATTGCCTATGATATATGAGAAGTTCCCAGCCATGGTTAACGGTCACAATGAGGATCCTCTAATACGTTGGGATGGAGGAGTCAGCTTTAACCGCATAGGCATGAATTCCACCTGCGACATTGTAAACTTTTTTGAAACCCTGCAAAATGATGGAAAATGAGGATTGAAAAGCACAATATTATTCACATATCGAATAAAAGAGTACGAGCACCCTTTTGCAGGAGTGTGAGTACACCAATTATGTGACTGCAACCATTTAGCCACCTGCATGAGCGCATGCCATGGTGGCACTGAGAAAAAAAAACAGATGCAAAGGGTCATTAAGTGGCATTATGCACCGCTGCTAATATAATCAATTTACCATCTCAATTTTCTTGAAAGTAGAAAGTACCAATTTCTTTGAAGTTTAAAGAGGTGCAGTACTTGTGCTTCAAGCATGGAAATCTATATACTCCTATTCACTAGGTCATTACCATTAACTCAACACGAGAATACTGTCAGCAAGTTTCATGGAAAAGAATTTACCAGAACATAAGTGTCCTTTTGAGGATTAAACTCGTCTGTCATAACTGGTCCCCAGGTCCCAAATTGGCGGAGTGTAGAACTTTGAAGCCTGGAAGTGAAGCTTTCACCCTGCCATGCAGGTAGTAGAAATTCAACATCAATCCAGTAGAAAATAATTAAATAAATAAAGAATGAAACTGAACCTCATCACAATATCATTCCTGAAATGCAAGAGAACTAAAAGTAATATACTAGCTGAATGAAATAACTGTACGTCCCGATTCGTGTGCTACAAGCATGTGAGGCACACTCTAAAATTTGTGCAGTTAGGATCTTCCAACTTCCAAGTATGAGGGGGTTGGTCCATATGAGATACAGAGAAGCTGCAATTAATGCTTACTTATTTTAACAGCTTTAGCCTGATGACTTACAGATTTACTTTTGGAAACCACATAAAGTTACTGCAATTATTTAATAATTTAACATTTATGATCCAGTTCATTATTTGTGAGATCACGACAATGTATGGACATTACTCTCGATTCTCAAATGAGGACAAGTCCCAACTTTATCCATTCTGGTTAACACATAACCTACACCTTACAAAAAACCAATGTCATTGCAAAAGTTACTGATCTTTTTAACCAGAACGCAATATCAGAAAGTATTTGCATCCCTCATTCAAATAATGCAGATCTTACATTCTAAGGACAAAAGGCCACACATGTCCTCACAGCACGAAGTTGGGGGCACTTGTCATGAATGCCATGTTAGTTTGATTATTTGTGGAGACAAAATAAAAGGGGAAAGAAAGTATAATGGTGAAATATCTTACACTTCATCAGGCTCCCCGAACATCAATCAATTGGCCTCTGCGAGAAAACTAGGGTCTTGCATTTTTGGTGTGAAGCTCTTCTGGGTCAATGTCTTGCAGTAACGCATTGATCCCTGGCATTTAGTAAGGAAGGTATCAGTTTCTGTTCATAGCACACCTAATTACCAACACACAGTAGTTTCAATGTTAGTACCATGTACCATCTCAGCAACGAACTTGCAATAGATGCCATCCAAATTTTGTCTTACATCGTACAACTTTGTTCAAAGGAGCACTAAATGCTGCCTCCTCAAATTCTGGTACTGCCCAATGCAAGTTTGAAAGTTCAAACTACAACTGGACAAACAGTACGAAAGTATATAAATGGATGAAAACCTAGACAGATAATTCAGTGGCTTTAGGTGCATATGCAGGTGACAGCCTTCAGTAAGCAGATGGTACAAATGTCTCCAACAAGAAGAAATAATTTGCGGTGAGACTCTGAAAATTATGTGATAATTATGAGAACCAATCCTACTACCTCGCATACCAGGGTTTCCACAATTGAAGAAAAAAAAAAGCATAGGGCGTACTGATCAAATTATTGAACCAGTGGTCCAGTGCTGGATATCACTTTTCCCCCGGGCAAGTTGCCTTAAATTTCTAATGCTTTGATAGTCAAGAGTAGAGACTATTTTGGCATGTGGAAGAATGAAGTGGCTGTACCAAAACAACATTATTTTCTTGTCTATCAATTGGTTGCCAACTCTTAACATGTTGCAAGGAAAGAGTAAATCCTTATTACACTACATAAGTCAATTGAATGTCACAGTAGCCCAACGCAATGTACTCTAAAGCATAATTCTTTTAGTTTACTGAATAGATTTCACCGACACTGCCCAGGTAAAGGAGGTAATAATATATGTAAAGGGCTACAAGAATACTGTCTTAGTCTACTACTATGCTAGAAAAACAAGTTAATGCTGTACCATCTGTCCCCTTCGAACCCACCCGAGCATACCACCATTTTCTTTGGATGGACATAAGGAGTGCTCCACAGCCAAATCACTCAAGTCTGCTCCTGAAATGTTCAATAATGCCATTTCCATTGTAATTGCATATGTTCCCAATTAACCCAAATTATGTACGTAAGCTGAGCACGTTAAATATCACGGTCCAAACAAGATTAGAAGGTCATCCAAAAGTACATACAAAGGTAGTTTGAGAATCAGATGGTACCTTCCTGCAATGATACTCTTTTCGAGATCAACCAGAAGCCTGACATCCTTTTCACCAACAAGCAAGTGCTGAACTAGCAATTCTTTCCCCTCTCTTTGGACGCTGCCGGCGGCAGTGCAGAGAACTGAGCAGCAAAGATTTGTTTGAGTTTCTCAATTCAACCTTGTGAGTAGTAACATTCCAAATGCAAATGACTGCAACCAGTAGCCACGTTACATGATGGAAAGTGCAAAACATTCATTTCCACCAGGTGGCCTTCAGCCTTCAATATAAGATAAGTAGCAAAATCCTGTCAAACTACACAACTAAAAATGCTAGTACCAAATTGTCTGCGATTTTCTGAGCATGCAACTACTAGAATGTGCTAGGACCAATGAATTAATTTGCAAAACTAGCTGCACACAATCACTCAGAGAACAAGCCCCAGAAGCAACGCTATACACACTATGGAATCTAATGAGTATGATACTAAACGCAATACAGGAAGCTCAACAGCTCGCCATAAACAACACCCCTAAACTACGCGAGAACACGGCGGAGATGAAATCCTCTACAAGACTACAACCATTCGACCACTGGCTCGAGAAACACACCCCCACCGTCAAAAATCACACACTCACCGCGTGTGGTCGGCCTGGAGGGGCCACCGGTTCCCCCGGGACGCATGGGCGCAGGCGCGGCCACCTGGCGGAGAGAGAGGCCGGCTGAGTCGCCCTCGCCGACGGCGGTGCGGACGCCAGAGGCGCGAGGGCGGCGAGCGGGGAGGCGCACGCAAGCCTCGCGAGCGAGAGCGACGCCAGCAGGAGCGGAGGAGGGAGATGGGGACGGGCGCGGGAGCTGCGCCGCTGCGCGGGCGCGAAGACCAAGCATGGCTGCCCTGCCCTGCCGAGGAAGGGGAGGGAGAGATTCCTTTGTTGGGAGCAGGATGCTCTTACCTCTCGCCTCGTGCTGCTGCTTCTCCCTGAAGATTGAAGAAGGAGCCGGGCCGGGCTTTGTCAGACGATGGGCCGAGCCTTTCAGCCGCTCCTTCCTACGTGGACCGAAAGATTTTATGGCTGAGAAGAAATAAAAAGTGAGCCCACGAACTTTGGCGTGCACGCGGTCGGCACTCCCGGCGGAGTCGCGTGAATGCATGCGTCGGAGCGTGGGTCCCGCAGATGCACGCACAAGCACGGCACGGCGCAAGAGAAGCAAGCACGCATCCCGCGGCAGGCAGGCGTGCCTCCGCGGGATCCCCAGGCCAGGCCAGAGATGGGCAATGCGAGCGGCCGGGCGGAAGACCTCGCGGACGCCGACATGGACGACGGCAACCACGTGCGCCGCGCCTCCTCCTCCTCCGCGGGCTACGTCCGCGGCGGCGGCTCGTCGTCGTCCCCGCCGACGAGCCCGCCGAGGCCGCATTCGCCGCGGATGTTCGTGCCCCAGGTCAGATCGCCGGCCTTCTCATAGATTCATCACATATGAAATGCTATGATTACGCCTCGCCTCCTCGAATTCGAATTATTTGGCTCGGCCGGCCGGCGTTCCTCATCGCCACGACGCAGTGTACGTAGTTGATCGCTTGGGATTTGTGTCCGTTCTGGTCCGGGGCGTTTGGCCTGGAATGTTTTTGGTTTTTGTTGCGAGCTCGTTTAATTTGGCTGATGGCTGCGCTAGTTCATGGTGCGAGGATTGTTGTGTGTTTTGACGAGCTCAGAACATGCATGATGATGCGCAAGGCATTAACTAACTAGAATGTTCAGCCTTATGTCTCTGACACTCTAATGTTGCCCAGCAGGATAATCAACATGTTCATTTGGTCGTAATTTTGGCTTATAAGCCATGGCTTATTCAGTCCAACGAACTAGTATTTTTCTATTTCACCACCAACCCCAGGCCAACAGTACTTTCAAGTCATAGCTTATAAGTCCAAAACAAGCCCAACGACAGGGCGAATAATCTCTGTATATGTCTGAAAAAGGGGGCTAGCACGTCAATCCTGTACAAGTATACCAGGGTTTTTTGTTTTCCCACTGTACAAGCAGGGTTTTTCTTTTGCTCTTGAGCTTATGATAACATGGGTTTACTACTAGTGTATCATCATCACTCCCTTAGTTTTATTTAACGTAATTATTAAGTTTTTAGATTTTCATAGTAGACAATGGCTGTATCCAAGAATGTAGGCCCTTTTAGTGTTTTCTTACCAAGGGATCAAAGATTTGGCAGGGAAAAAAAAAGACTTTTCATAGGGACAACAATATGTATGAGATGGTGTGCGTCCTCCTATTATTATTGCGTTGTTATGAAAAAATGAAAATTAAGGCTACTGATATGATACTTTTTATGCGTGTATTGTAACCTCTTAATCGGCTAAAATCTAGTTTTTATTGATGTTAACAATGTTGCAGAGTGTATGTATACACGTGGACATTGATTTTTGTGTTATTCAGATTTTGGTGGAACAATGCAGCTTTGCCAATTCATTAGCAAATTTTCCAAGGCCTGCTTATTATACTTCTATGATTCATTTGTAGCATTCTACTATCTCATAACATGCAGGATTCTCTGATCTATATATCATTTTTTCTCTGGTAAAATTAATTGGAGTATTTGATATTTCAGAGTCCTGTAACTCCGTTGCAAAGAGCTGCAGAAGTACCCTCCTCCAATGTTCAACCAGATATTGATGAATCAACAACAGGAGGATTCTGATGGCCCACCTCAAAAGAAATTCCCACGTTGCTTACGTGGACTCTTGGAGGGGAGAAATATCTATTGTAGAAGGATCATGGGACAAGTGGACGTCAAAGTACAGTCAGACAGAAATATATATGTCTTCCATTTTATCCTATGCCTCCTGAAACTTATCAATAGAAGAGAGTTTATTCTGACTGTTAACTATATACATGACATGACAGGAAAACCTGTTGAGAAATCCGGAAAAGATCACACCATTCTGCTGATGCTTTCATCTGGAGTTCACCGTTTATAGATTCATTGTAGATGGAGGAAACAAGATTTATACCCGATCTTCCCTGCGAAACCGACAATATGGGTCAGATTGTGAACCTAGTAGATGTCCATGTAAGTATTCTCCCTTTCACACTGAATATCT
Source organism: Miscanthus floridulus (assembly GCF_019320115.1). Lineage (NCBI taxonomy): Eukaryota > Viridiplantae > Streptophyta > Magnoliopsida > Poales > Poaceae > Miscanthus > Miscanthus floridulus. The sequence goes on from NC_089583.1 coordinate 122,685,203, forward strand.
GACTCCACTTACTGTGTGTTTGAATTTGAGCTTTACTGAACTCAACATGCTGCTATTAGTGTTCTGTGTTTATATAGATTAAGCATATACTTAACCACAAGAATCAGGCAGAATGCATATGGAAATGTACCATTTACACATGATATAATAGCCGGTCAAGTCCGTTTGTCTGAATGTTATAATATTGTAGTCATCCTTTGTTGATTATTACAGACCAATTAACTGACATTAAACTAATTGCTCACTGAACTTTTGCTGGAGAGAAACCCAAATTAAACGAACTCACAATTTAGACTTCTAGATTGTTACAGGAAAAGAACCGAAAAGATATACTGTGGAAAGACCATCTGTAAAGAATGGTTTCAATTTTTTCTTCAAAAGAAGAAGAAGAATGGTTTCAATTACACCAAGTCGACTGCTCACTGCATGTACCTTCTTTTGTGTAAAACTCGGCTGGCTAGCTGTTTGATTCTTCAAAAAAAAAAAAAATCTTACTCCTTTTTTGCATCATGCAGGACTTCATTCCTGAAAGTGTGTGGAAAGTGTATCTGAGCTCATGGCTCCTCCCCTCCCCGGACTCAGCTACGGTTTTCCATGTTCCTGGCGAAAGGAGTTCGCCAAGGAGCCTCCTCAGCTGCCGGCCCAGCTCTACCTCGGCGTGCTGAATTCTCGGAGCTCGGAAGAAGGCTGCGCGAGGCCGAGGCACGTCGTCCTCGACCATCTCTACATCGAGAAGGGCTGGGCGCACAGCCGCTGGTGGGCCCTCGGCTACAACCCACAGGTTCCGCTCCAAGTAAGTGACCTGCGTCCTGTACAAGGCCATCGAGCGGTAACCTGACCCGCGGGCCTGGTGCTGCCGACAAGCTCATCTCTGAGCCGGCCGGCAACTATAGCCTAGCGTTGATGAACTTGGCAGTTCATTCAGGTTTAGAAGCTCCTCTCCTGCATAATTCGTTCATCTGATGAACTAAAGAGGTGGGGTGCAAATCCATGTGAATCTTTTTTTTTAGCTATTAGCTTAGCATTCTGATTCTTCAAATTTCTTTGGATAATGATAATTTGACGGCTTAGTGCCGGGACAGTAGGATGTCAGTCTCAGGCCTGCTATTGACATGTGCAAATGGTGGAGGATTTTACTACTGTGGTCTGGCATTTTCTAAGCTTATTATTGAGTGATCGACTACTGCTAGCGCTCAAGAAAATTCCAGGGCCAGTTGGGCCGGATCTCAGAAATTGATTGAATATCGAAAGCCCCACGAGCACTAGACGTGGCCAACATCCGAATAGCTTACAAATCGAAGGGTTCCTTTGAGAACTGATTGGAATTTTGGGCGCTCCGCGTCGCAACCGCGTGGAGGCTATATACGTCATTTCCCTCGTTTGAAAAAAGCCAACTACCCTCCATAATCCAGATTCCTTAGCTTAGGGCCCCACGTGTTCGCATCGTCCGGCAAAAGTCGCTGACCTCACTTAACGGAGTTGTTCCAAATTTACCAAAATGACCAAATTTCTTATATCTCCTTGATAATACTAGCTTTTACTGTGGAATTTAATCATTTTGTTTAAAAATCCTAAATTTCATTGATGATTCATGTTAAACCAGCTCTCATGAGTACCACATAATAAGCCTATAAGAAGTTGGTGGGCTAGTCCCCTTACATCCTTTTCGTAAAAAATGATCTTATACTTCCATCGAGATGATGCCCATGCAAACTGACTAGTGCTTGAATGTGGCAAAAAAAAACATCCTAACCATCCCCTTAAAGGCACATGGAGTTTTTCAACAAGATTTCATTAGTGGTTTGGGGTACAAATAATGTGTATATGCCAAATTCTTAACATCCTAGCGATTTAGATTCTTAAATGTTTTGGGATAAAATATATGCTGCCATTGTTGTACTCAACTTTTGCCGAAGATAAAAGTGGATGAGAGAGAGAGAGAGAGATTCTTAGTATTTGAATTTGATGTTTAGCGTCCAAGAATTTTGTTGACACTTAAATGTTGTAAAAAAAGGAGATGTTAATATGCCCCTTCGAATTGTAGGAAAACACTAGAAAAAACTTGGGATTCCAATATAATCCATATGGATGAGTTATTGTAGCTCATTTGGTTCGCATATGCAAGGATCATCAGCTTGTTCGTTTCGGCTAAAACGATCATAGATTATTACTAGCTAGGATTCTTGCCTGGTCTTTCAAGAAAGACCAAAAGTTGATATCGAATGACTTCCATTTCAGGACACATATATATATATATATACACACCCAGGATTTGGAGTTCGGACGATGGAGTTACAATTTTTGCTAGATTTGCATAAATGGAAGATCATAACATTCCTTTAGGAATAGGGGAGTACTATCACATAAATTATGCTATGTATCTCTGAGCATTATGTGCATAAATTAATCATCATGGCAGTACTAGTCTACTAAATAAAGTTTGCAAAAGAAAAGCCCCAGGGGTAGTTTGGGAAAAAAAATTTTGGACGTTGCCGAATGTGACGGCCACGTCTAGTGGAAGCTCGTATAAATCGTGAGAAGGAAAATTCCAGCGGACGCCACGCCACTGAACGCTCCGAGCCATTTCTTCCTCGCCCGTCCCTGATCCACTCCCCGCTTCCCGCTCCGATCGATCTGATCCCTCCCCACCACCGCGCCCATGGCGGACCAGCTCACCGACGACCAGATCGCCGAGTTCAAGGAGGCCTTTAGCCTCTTCGACAAGGACGGGGATGGTAAGGTTCCCTCTCCTCATCCTCTCTCTCTCTCCGTGTTCCTTCGGATCTGGCCTCCGTGGAGATGTTCAACGTGCGCGGCTGCCTGCGTAGTGGCATTGCCGCCCGCAAGTCTGTTTAGACGGGGGTAGATCCGATCCAGCTCGGATCTGTACTGAGTCCGCGGCGGGGCTCGATCGCGTCGCTGTCGTGTGCATTTGTCCCTATTATTAGTGGCGGAATCGGCGATGTGGACCTAAGGCTTATCTGCTGCTTTGACTGGCAAATCATGTCGTTCTCTGTTTGTTTGGATCGTTACTACGCTTGAATCCTGCGAGATGTGCCAGGTTTTTTTTCTTTTCTTCTGAGAGCAGTTTAGCCTCTGACCCAGTCTTGCTCGTTGGGCTTGGCCGCGTGAGCAGTGTAGCACGATGAGGTTGCAGCAGGCTGATTGCTACCGAACCTTTTTTCAATTTGTTAGGTTCTCACGATCCAGGATTACCGGAGTTTGGAGAGGGTTAAAAATTGTTCTCAGTTCAGTTTGTGTAAGTAATTTGCTAGTAATTATGTGATCCAGCTTCAACTTTGAACCTTGTTTTTTCCCCCTATGCGTGTGTCAATACCTTGTTCCATAGTCATACTGTGCAGTAGTTGACCCAGAAAAGGAAATCTTGGACTGATTTCTGTTTGTGAAAACGGTAACGCTCAGCGCCCTGATTGGTTCAGTTCCTGTTGCTACGCATGCTCGGTCAAAAGCAGATGATTTACCACTTAGAAACTGCCCTGCTTTCCACATAGCATTTCAAACTTTTTGACTAATATTTCCCCTTTTGACATCTTGATTCCCCCCCTAACGTGCCGAATTATTTCTCTCTTCAGTCACTATTTATTTCCTAGTTATAATTACAGAAATGGTTGTGCGTATCTTGTACAGGTTGCATCACGACCAAGGAGCTGGGAACTGTCATGCGTTCACTGGGGCAAAACCCTACAGAGGCTGAGCTCCAGGACATGATCAATGAGGTCGATGCTGATGGCAACGGCACCATTGATTTTCCAGAGTTTCTCAACCTTATGGCTCGCAAGATGAAGGACACGGACTCTGAGGAAGAGCTCAAGGAGGCCTTCCGTGTGTTTGACAAGGACCAAAACGGCTTCATCTCCGCTGCCGAGCTCCGCCATGTCATGACAAATCTTGGTGAGAAGCTAACTGATGAGGAGGTGGATGAGATGATCCGTGAGGCTGATGTGGATGGTGATGGTCAGATCAACTATGAGGAGTTTGTCAAGGTCATGATGGCCAAGTGAGCCACAGAACCATAATCCGAAGACGGAGAAGATTGGGCATTGCATATTAGTCAAGATGCAACTCTTATTTCATCGACTTCCAGTGAAACATTCTGCTAGTTGTAGTTGCTGAAAGGCAATGTAGTTTCTGCTTTGTTCTTCCCTTGTGTTTTCAGAAATGTTGTTTCATGTGAACCTGTAATGATTGCCCTCCCTGCTGTGTCTTGATTGCAGTTGAAACCATATGTAGTTAGAGCTTGTTTGGATGCCAAAATTTTTGGCAAAGTGTTACTGTAGCATTTTCGTTGTTATTTGACAAATAATGTCCAATCATAGTCTAATTAGGCTTAAAAGATTCGTCTCGTGGATTTCGTCTAAACTGTGTAATTAGTTTTATTTTTTATTTATATTTAATACTTCATGCATGCATCTAAAGATTCGATGTGACGGGGAATCTTGAAAAAATTTGCAAAATGGGGTGGAACTAAACTGGCCCTTATATTCCCCCCTCCCTCTACCCCCACCCCCTCCCCCTCCCCCTCCAACTCACACATCAACTTCTGCTTCACTCTGTTAGTATCAATGTATGGCCTGTTGCGATGATTTTTAGTTACCGTGGCAGATGCTCTTTGAGCTTAGTGCAAATTTATTCCAAACTGGGGATTCGTATTGTTGGTTTAAGATGCATGACGTGGAGTATTTAAGATGCTCTTTGTGCTAAGTCAAGTGAAATGCAGTCTCGTCCTTTTCTGCGCTGGTTAGTTTGCAACTATTTGTTGTTGGGTGAAACGTGAAAGCGACATGCAGCCCTGGAGTGGTAGGTACCAGCTACCACACGTCCTCCAGGTCTTCTTAAGGCCTCAGGTTTCTTGTGTTTGTCTAAACTTACGCTGTGCTTGGGAGGGTTGAGCCCATGGAGCAGGACAAGAGAACCAAGGTGCTGTGCCTGCATGGCTTCCGCACAAGCGGCAGTTTTTTGAAGAAGCAGATCAGCAAATGGCACCCTTCCATATTTCAGCAGTTTGAGATGGTTCTATGCTGGATTCAATGATCTGATCTAACCGGTTTCCTTTGTTTTTGTTCTTGAACATCTTTCGTTTCTGTTTTTTCAGGTCTTCCCTGATGGCATGTTCCCAGCTGGTGGAAAGTCAGAGATAGAGGGCATATTTCCGCCGCCGTACTTTGAGTGGTTCCAGTTCAATAAGGTTAGTGCTTTAGTTGGAACCAAACTGAAATCACCTCTTCTCATGGCATTCTGATACCTGAGTTATATTTCAGCTACAGTTTGATCACCATCTATGCCTTAGCTATTCATGCCAGATATGACCACTCCTTTTTTTTTGTTCCTATGTGCCGAAACACTCCATTTCTTGCATGTTTTTCCACACAGGAATTCACTGAATACACAAATCTCGATGAGTGCATTTCATATCTATGTGATTACATGGTGAAAAATGGACCTTTTGATGGCCTGCTCGGATTCTCCCAGGTAAAAATGGAAACCAGAAGTTGCTTTTTACTGAGCACCTGAGAATTGAATGTTTCAATCTTTTGGGGGATTTGAGTTTATTCCTGAGATTCCTTAGTGTATGATAATATCTGCATGAACTAGAATTGTGGTCCAAGCTTACATATGAAATGATGAAATGCAATGAACTACACCTTTTGAGCTGCTGTAAAGTTTAATTAATCTCTTAATTTCTCTGTCCAAGGTGCACCTCTGATAGGATTGTAACTTGTACACATAGAACATCTATGAGGCCCTAGCACTTGCATAGGAAAGCCAGTAGAAACGGATTGGATCGTGATCTCTAATTTCTAATCAGATCTGCCTTACTGAATGATGTGGGCGCTGTCAGTCTTTCAACCTGTGCTTTTTTCTTTGTTGAGCATAAAGTGGATTCTTGCAGCTTATGTATCCATTCCTCTTTCCAGGGCGCAACACTTTCGGCCCTTTTGATAGGCTACCAAGCACAGGTAATTTCTACTCCTAAATTCTGTAATACTTGTGACCTAAAATTATAGAGATAGCACAAAGTAGCAAGAAACAGAACACTGAATCTGTAACTCTTACCATGTAATAAAGCTCTTATTTTTAAACAGGATAACTTGCAAAAGAAAAAGAAATTCTTATAAGGTAACAATAACTAGGTAGTTGCGAGTTTCAGTACTATAGAAACGCCAGCCCTCTTCTGACAGAATTTCGAAATTGTAAATTTAACCATTTTAGTTAATTGTTGTAACTAAGCTGAGCAATTTAGGGCAAGGTGCTGAGTGATCATCCACCAATTAAGTTCATGGTCTCAATATCTGGGAGCAAGTTCAGGGACCCAAGCATCTGCGATGTTGCCTACAAAGACCCGATCAAGGTGAAATCAGTGCACTTTATTGGAGAAAAGGACTGGCTCAAGGTACCTTCCGAGGAGCTGGCTTCTGCCTTTGATGAGCCTCTCATCATAAGGCATCCTCAGGGCCACACTGTCCCTAGGCTTGGTTTGCACTCCTCCCAAATCTTTCTGTTAGATTTGTCTCCATGGAATCAGCATATATAAGCTGCTTGTTTTTCACTCAGCTGTTCACCAGTGTTTATGCATAGTGCTTTCTCACTGATTATCTGATATGTTCTTTCGCAGACGATGTGTCTGTGAAACAGCTTTCTGAATGGAGCTCATGCATCCTGGAAGACCTCAAGAGTGCAAATGTTCCCGAGGCCTTAGATTCAGACAAACCATCTGATAAGGAGGCTACTGGTGCGGAATTTGCAGAAAACCCGGTGAAAGCTTGAGGCATGCCCACTTTCATGGCATGGTTGCATTTGAAACTTATACCGTTTTTACTATGATCTGAGTAGTGCGTGGAACTTGTTTGATCGCATGTGTATTGCATTGGCAAAACAATAAATCGTTATCTAGAGCTACAACTGAAACAAATGGATTCAGACATCCAATGCATTACATTTGTTCGCAAGGTATTGTTGGATGCAACATTGACTGAGATTGATACCACAGGCTGTAACGGTGGTCCATTTCTTCCTGAAGGTTCACCAACTAACAACAATCATTCTATTCTAGAAAGATTTGGAGAAAATTGAACCGATGAATATGAATAGCTCAACACCATATTCAGTGTTTCACTGCAACCACTCAACCAGCCTTCTGATCTATGTTTCATCTACCACTTCATTCATTCCAGACCATCATTAGCAGGTCTTGGGCGCTGAAAACCTTCTGCTGCATTGTCTAGCGAAGCCTATATGTACACTGGGCACTAAACTTTATCTTTTGGAGTTGGAACAAACAAGAGCTATGTACAGGCAAAACTAGCACTATATCCCTCATCTCGGCCCCCCACTAAGTTCTGAAAGCCTGCAACTGTTTCATGGCGAGGAGCTTCTGTCTTCGATTTCATCATCACACGCCCAAACGACGTCCTTCAGCTCCGTGGACAGAGTTTTGTAGAACTGTGAATGGTAGATGTTAGTTTAGATACTGAATTGACTATTTGAACTATTTTGAGTAAGATTAGTACATTTTGAAACTCCAGAGTATCTCCCTTTGCCTTCTTCAGCTCAACCACATGAAGCGATGGAGCCACTTGGAAAACCTAAACATGCCACAGGATAATATCTCAATTAATAATTCTCTTTTATTTCCAAAGTTTTTTCTTATCGTTGGGTGTTCTCCCTTACCTCAGTCTCAACATTAAGATTTCCTTTTCTTCCTGCTGTTGGGTTTTCCAGTAACATCTAAAAGAACAATGGGGGAGAAAAAAATTATGTGTTGTTGGTAGGTGGTGATAAAGATTACTGTATATATTGATACTCAAATTTGCTTCAAGCTTTGCAGGATTAGTTCAAGAGGAATAGAGTCAAGTCATCATACCTTGTAATTTTTCTTTTGGACATCAAATCCAAGTGGCTTAGCAGCTTCTTCTATTCTATTGATGATTTCTTTCGGAGGACACTGTGATGTGAATCGTGTTTCTCGCTTGTACTTCTGACAGAGATTAGTAAAATTGAGCTCATTAGCACAATTGCACATTTCAGACTGTTTTGTAGAAAATGTGTATAGTAAAACACATTATATAGGCGATATAAACTGATTCATGATACACACTTCTGCAACTGAAACTGAAATATCCTTACCTTATCAGATTCAAAAAAATTATCCAGATTCAACCCTTTGTTCATTGAAATCAACTCAAATGCATTCATCGAGGCTGGTTGCCCGTCAATTTCCTCAATCACATGATGTTCCTGAAAAATGTACGGCACCGTCAACTTAATAATATTATTTCAACCACAAAAGGCTTATACTTTTAAGTGATATAAGCTGGTTTAATCAATTAATTCACCTCTGAGTCTCCAAAGGCAGCATCAACATCATCTAGACTAGCTTGAAATGTTTTATCGAAAACAGGTTGCTTGTAACCTTTTTTAAACCATGGATCTTTTTGTACTTGAGGGATTGTAATCCGCTGTTAAAGTAACAATAAAAAACCAAGTAAGATAGAATTCCACAAGCAACACAGGCACTGACAAGCAGTGGTGATCTAAGAGTGAAAATGTTTATCTTGAAAATCATCCAGTACTGACTTCAAGCTGTCACTTGTGCTTCATGAAAATTGTTCTTTTCTACATTCATATTTAAGTAGTGACTTACAGTGGAAGGATTAGGATCCAGAATTCTGTTGATCAGCCTCTTTGCTCCAGCAGAAAACCAAGATGGACATGTAAACTGAGTTTCTGAGATCTGCAACAGAGATAAAATAAAAGAAAATGTATCCTAAAATGTCAGTTTTTCAGGTGTTTTTTGTGTGTGTGTGTGGGGTGGTGGTGGGGGGGGGGGGGGGGGGGGGGGGGGGGTCAAAGAAGTAGTAGTTTCATGTACATACCTTTTTATAAAGGGATGCGATGTTGTCATCCTCGAAAGGCAGACATCCTGCGAGCAGCACAAAAAGGATCACCCCACAAGACCAAAGGTCAGCAAGGGCACCATCATAGCCTTTGTCATCAATAACCTACATATTGGATATCAATCTGCATTAGGCAAACCTATTTCTGGTTAAAACAAAAAGAAGAAGAAGAGATGTACAAAAAAATATTACCTCTGGAGCAACATAGTTAGGTGTTCCACATGTAGTATGCAGCAATCCATCATTCTGCTAGCATTGAATTAGTTAAAGATTGTGGTGTAAATTAGTGAAATGCAGTGAAACCAAAAGATAGAAAGAAAGAAATAAAACACAATAATTTCTGTAGTATCTTGTCTGATAGTACCTTCACTTGGTCTGATAAAGCACTTAACCCGAAATCTGAAATTTTGAGGTTTCCAGCAACATCAAGTAACAGATTCTCTAGCTGCATACGTGAAAAATCAACATGTAAATTTCATACTATTTTCTTGATCATAACTGATGATACAAACAAAGAGCAGAACGAAGGATGAACATTGCACCTTCAAGTCTCTGTGGTACACGCCCCTACTGTGGCAATAGTCTACAGCATTGATCAACTGCTGAAAGTATGTACGTGCTTCCTCCTCCTTCAATCTTCCACTTGTGGCCTGATTGTGAATTTGGACATTGTAGAGAAAAGAAGCAAACGTGCTATATATATAAAGCATGGAAATGTTAAATGTCTCTGCATGCAAAGTTTAGGCTACAAAAGCAGCTAGCAACTAGCATGGCAGAGGAAGCATTGGCAATGATACAACAGTGCTTACAATGATATCATGGAGCTCTCCACCCATAACAAACTCCAGCACAATGTAAATCCTTGTTTTACTTCCCATCACCTGTTATAAAAAAAGGAACAAAAACAATGCAAATAAATGGTTATGAACTGTAGACTTGGATGTGCATCCCATTCCAATGCAAGAAACGTAATACTGAAAAAATAATATAGTTTAAGCTTTATTACCTCATACAGGCGAACAACATTGGGATGCTGTATTAACTTCATTGTACAGATTTCCCTCCTAATCTGCCATACAGTTGAGAGGGTGGGATCAGTAATTATCTTTTATCTCACTAGATATATATCGCAAACAGAAGGGAATTCACTGTAAATACTTTTTTTTAATTTTGCAGTGAAAATCTATGGAAATAGAATGCAGAGTCTTAACACTTCACCTGTTCAGCTAGTTTGTTCTTGTGAACCTTTGCCTTGTCAAGGATTTTGATAGCAACATGATCCCCGTTCTCCATGTTCTTGGCGATCCGGACCTTTGCAAATGTTCCTTCCCCAATGGTGCGTCCGAGCTCATACTTGCCAACGCGGCGCTTCGCTTTGAGCGAAGCAGCCCTCTTAGCCCTGTACATCCTGCTGCTCTAAAGCCAGTCTTTGCCAGGCGCCTTGAAACTAGCTAGCTACTTCTCAAAGGCCTGCTGCACCTGAAAGACGAGCAAGGATTGAAATGATCCGGGAGTGTCAGTCAGAATATTGTACTTTCTGCACAAAGCATAGTAATTTAGCATTCAGAATTGACAGGCATAGCATATATACAATAACTGTGGTACTGCATTGCAAAGGGAAATCTGTACAGAACTGAATATGAACATAGCAGATAGAGATATACAATAACCCGAAAGGTGAAAGCCTTTGTCAGTACAGAATACAACACGAACTGCATCAGAAATACATTTACAAGCAAATGAAATGAATAAACCAAAAGTAGGCGTGGGCAGCCGATTACACAGCGAGAGCACATAGGCTAGGAAGAAATTCGATGAATTGGATCTATCTCGAACTGATCTGAATATAATCCAGTTGTCTCCAGCAGGCATATCAAACAGGCTAGGCTATTTTCACTTGTCAGGCATCGTGGCCGGGTGAATAAAACGTACAGGAAACTGAATCTCGTTCTTGCTGTGAATACAAAACCGAGCACAAGTCTGAGCTGGCCAGAGTTCCGCGGCAGCAAGACTAGAAAAAGGGTCAAAACAAAGAAGAAAGAAAGAAAGCACAAGAAAAAAGAAATCGCGCGCGGTCTCAACCTCCAGCAGCACAGCAGGAATCAAGAAACACGCACTGACGCACGCACGCAGTGGTACGATGAAGCAGCCTAGCAGAGTCCCGAGGGAAGCAGAAGGGAGAAGAAACTCGCATGAAAAGGACGTCGCCCCTACCGTACCTGCTCCTGCTTCGTGACGGGGACAGCCGAATGACGACGACGACGTAGCAAGCAGGGTAGGGGCCGGCCGGTGGAACATAACTAATCGAAATTCACTACAGGCGAAAGTCCATGGAATGCTCAGGTCAGGTGTACCTTGGTTGCGGCCGGGGAAGAGCGAACGAGCGGCCGGCGGCGACGTCGTCACTCGTCAGAGGAATCAAATCAAGCGCGTGCAGAGACAAGACCGACCGCAGAGAGAGCGAGGGCCGGCCGGGAGAGATACGGAGGGAGGAGTGGAGGACATGCGGTTTGGAGGTCTGCAAGAGACGAGCGTTACGAGTCGGAAACTGCGAGGAAGGAAGGATGAAGAGAGGTTGACGACTTGGCTGCGTTGCGGCGACAAGGCAATAAAGGAAGGTCCGAGAGCATGCATGCCATGCGAGTCCGGCAAGGCAACAACACGAGTACAACGCGGAGGAGCCGAGGAGAGGAGAGGAGAGGAGAGGAGAGGAGCCGGAGTGCCGGACACACAACACAAGTCGATCGATGGATGCTGGACAGTTAACGGAGTGCTCCTATCCTATCAACTAGTATCATGATACGGTTGGTGCTGCGAATTTTGCCATGGATGGATTCAATTCGGATGCTCATGCTCCTTTCTCCATCTCACGCACCTTGGACAACTTCATTCCCTTTTAGGTGCCTGTCAGCTGCTTCCTCTTTTTTTTGTCTGTGGGCGCCGGCAGGCCTGTGGTGACATTGCATATTGCCATCCATCAGATGAGGACTACGACGGTGACTTTTTGTGTCCACGCGGTAATTTGATTCTGTCATCTCCTTGTCAAGGCTTGCTTATCCATCAATCACTTTCGTTAACTGTTACATCTCAGATCAACGGTATATGTATACGCCAAAACCGTAACCGTGGATCTCAAACCAACGGTACCCGCATGATCCATGATAGATCACAATCACACTCACTCTGAGAGTTCATGCATGCATGGACCCAGATGAAAATGTAAGAAGAGCTTAAAAATCCACCACGGTACATTTCACTCTTTTAATTTCTTTTCAAACGCCAGACTAGCTTTGGTTTAGTATTATTATTTCGCGTCTGGAATACTGGATGGTGGGCGTAGTACGTGATTAGCATGCTGGAGCTGGAGCTGGAGCATTAAAAATATACGATGGACTGGCCTGCTGGCTGCCATTGGCATCACCATATATATACTATTATATTATGCAATGCAAACACGATCGTGCCTAGCTACCTAGATCCAATCGCAAATTGCACTAGTATTCAATCAGTTTTTCTTCATTGGTCAGAGGACGAATTCTTTTTTTTTTTTCCTCCTCCCTCCCTGCTCTGATCATTTTGTTGTTTGTTTCAGACGCGCGGACGCACGCCGAGAGAGCTGAGAGGCTTGGCAGTTAGGACTTAATTAGGAGCGCAATGCAAGCTAAGCGTGATACAGAATATTTACAATACAAGAGGGGACATTGTGCTGTTGCAAGCGCCGATATACATTTTTTTTCACATGATGCTAACTTTACAGTATTTATTTGCATATGGCCACCGCTTGGAGGTGCAGAAGTGTATGCTAGGCACGAATGACGATCTCATGCGAAGTACAAAGAATATACCTTCATCGATCTAGCTCTAGCAGGTACATCCAAATTGCTGCTCATACATTCTCTATGGAATGCACTGTTTCTCATATATTGAACCGGCCGTTCGTCCTTACCAAGCATGGAACAACCTTAGGGGCCTTTTGGTTCAGATCTTGAGAAACTTGTCCAACCCAAGCAACAATCTCTTGTGTTCTGTTATTGAACTCGACACGGGCCAGGTGTTGTTACGACTGCGAGATAAACATGGTCGGTTGCTCTTGTGAGAAAGGAAGGTTTTAGAAGCGATAGAAAAAACTTTATTTATTTTAGTATTAAAAAATATATAGATACGAATACAACCGAGCGCACACTCTAATTGGTCGGTGTATCATGGGCATGCATTGCATAAGTCAATTTGCACCGCTTGCTAGGAAGGTTCCTCTCCTGAAGCGCATGTGGTGCGTACATCCAGGCATAGGGCAGGCAACCCACTACCGGAGACAGTGACTGTGTGCCACAACACTCGGTAAAGATTAAAAAACACTCGGCAAAAGCTTTACCGAGTGTAACACTCATCAAACAGCACACGGCATCTACAGTGTCAGCGAACAGCTATTTGCCGAGTGTTTTTTATCGTGCACTCGGCAAATGGTTTGCCGAGTGTCAAATTTGACACTCGGCAAAAAAAAAAGTAATTTGCCGAGTGTTTTTCTAAAATACACTCGGCAAAGGATTATTATTTACCGAGTGTTTTTGAGAATTACACTCGGCAAATCTATTTTCCAAAGAAAAAATAATAATTTTTTTTCTCAGCATACCAATATTGTTTTTGGCAGGGACTACAGTATGAATTGTTGACAGGACTACAATACAAATGGAACATAATTTATCAAATAATCACAAAATTGTACTACCTCCAACATATATCAAATCCTGAGATGGATAAAGACAAGAACAGCCCGCATAATTACATTACTGATCACAGGCTGAGGAAGAATGCATCGCCTGCCTGCATGTACTCTGTCAAATTGCCTGAGTCATAGAGGGTGAACACATTATAGGCGATAGAACTTTCTGAACGGCACTATAAACAATTGAAACTGATCTTCACAACGCCATTATTTGTTATCTGCAAAGCAGAGGATATGAGGTGCATTAGAAAGGTTATAAATATAAAACTCTATAACATAAACTAGGACTAGGCTGAGATTTGTGGTTATTCGGAGCGAGCAATGACTTTATAAATTGTATTGTTTTTTCCCCTTTAAACAGCTTTGTTTCATGTAAAACATAAAGTATTCATAAACCCTCAAAGTTCTGGTTACATAGTAAGCACCAGCAGATCAATCATGCTTTTGCTATTTATCCTAATAAGAGTTGGAGACTCCTTGACAAACTCTGTCTTCAACTTCATCATTTAGCAACTTAGACCAATTTCAGTCTCAAATTCAAGTAACGGAAGCAAAGTTATCACCTTTACTTCCCAGATCCAATTTTTACTAGGCATCGAGACAACACCAAAATTAAGAGAACTCCAGCTGTACCTATGTTGAAAAGCCTTACCTGCCGCACCTGCACGGCATCACACTCATGCTGCTGGCTGCAAGATACTCCCTGCTTCCCCCCCCCCCCCCCCCCCCCTAATAACAATCAAAGCTTGCTAATAACACTACCTATGTGAGTTGTGAGAGAAAAAAAATATAATTTGTTAAAGCTTAAGAAGTATGATAAACCGTACATGAAAAACCCAAAGCATAGAAGTACTTGCCTGTAAAGAAAATAAACAAACAGAAATATTACACAAAAAAAGATAATAAAAAGCACCACTTTGCCTGACAAATTAATTAAAATGTTTAAGTTAACAAAATGGTGAAACTCAAAAACCCTCTCTTTGACATGAATTCGCTCAGCATGAGAGATGAGGGTGTGGACCGCGAAGCCACCGGTCCAACCACTTCAGCAGCGGCACGCGCGTACCTTGGGAGGCCTCGTCGCGGAGCAGCCGGTGTAGGCCAACCGGATTCGCTGCCCCCGAGCCCAGATCTGCTGCCATCGAGGCCGGAGCCGACTGGATTCGCTCAATGGGCATCATGAGGAGTTACTCCGTAAGTGGGATCGGTAGATGCCGGAGCAGCTCGACGTCACCGTCGCGGATGCGTTGCTGGAGGCGACGGAGGAGCGATGGCGGCGATACGCGTGGCAGCAGGAGACGAGAGGGGTGCGAGCCTGAGGGCCGGCGGGGCCGGGCGCAGGGGCCGACGGCGGTGGCCGGGGGCGGGTGTGCCTGCGTGCGTGTGTGGCGCGCGTAGGTGTGTGCGTGTGTGGCTGGGTGCGGCCGGATGAGGAGTATACGAGTGGGGGTAGGCCGAGTGTTCCCCACCTGACACTCGGCAAACAAGGCTAGCGAGGCACTCGGCCAATCCAATTTTTTTTATTTTTTTTATTTATTTTTTTCATAACATGTTTTTTTTTTAATTTGTTCCAATATACTTTAAAAATATCTTGTCAAATTCACTCGATAATATATATTTGATTTTTCTATGAATATTATTCCATTATTTAATGCAGTTATAGCTCAAATTTAATTTATATCAATTGAAATTCTATAATTGCACTTAATAAATTAAAATTATGAAACAGATCTAAAAAAATTACCAAAATTTTACATGAAACAATCTATGTTCTCTATTGCCTATACAAAATGTTTTGAAGTCAAACCCCAATTTGACCGTCTCTTTAACTCCAAATCTTACCGAATCCTTCTCAACGCTACGATTCTTGTTCTAAGATGCTTCGGTTTGTAAACATTGTACGCGACAAAACGTGCGCAACCTTATCAATTTTTTACCACAGCCTCCATGTATGATATCATCACATCATGACAAATCTCATGATTTTCAAACTTCGTTTGTTTTTTTTTTTGAATTTAAAAACCATTCGGCCACACGTTTGTGGTCGTGTTTCCTGAACGACATGTTCGGAATTTCTTTTCATTTCCAAGATAAGGCCTCACACTGAACTCAATAACATGACTATTATTTTTCTACTTATTTTATTCTATTATTTGAATCACTTGTAGTTCAAATTTGACTTAAACCAATTTTTTTGAAATACAATAAATTAATTAAATATAACGAACAGATCCAAAAATATACCAATTTTTAATATGGAGTACCACATGTTATATGTGTAGAGTAGAAAAAGTTTGAAGGTCAGAAGAGAAAAAAAATTATTTTTTTGCCGAGTGCAAAAAAAAAACACTCGGCAAAGAGCTTGTTCGTCGAGTGAAAAAAAAAACACTCGGCAAAACCCCTTCTTTGTCGAGTTTTTTTTTGACACTCAACAAACCCTTATTTTTGTCGAGTGCAATTATTTTACCGAGTGTTTTCGCATAGCACTCGACAAAGAGTTTTTTGCCGAGTGCCTGAAGAATTGCACTCGGCAAACCCCTTGCACTCACAAATTAACTGCTTCCGGTAGTGACGTGAAACAAAGCGAGGACCAGGCGTCGTTATGACTGCGAGATAAACATGTTCTGTTGCTCTTGTAAGAAAGGAAGGTTTCAGAAGTGATAGAAAAAAACTTTATTTATTTTAGTATTGGAAAAATTAAAATTCGAATATAACTGAGCACACCTTTAATTAATTGGTCTATGTATCATATAAATCGATAGGCCTGCATTGCATAAAATGACCTGCACCACCTGCTAGCAAGCTTCCTCTCCTAACGTGTAGATGGTGCGTACATCTGAGCACTCAAGGCAACAAACAAAATGAGAACCCACCAAACCACGTCAGCATTGTTGGCAAGGGACTCGGGATTGCAAGGGCAGCATTGCTGCCTTGTTGGCACAAGCCCAATCTAGGTCTCGTCGCCGCACCATCGGACCAGTCTCCTCTAACTTAAGACTAACTTAATTAAATTAGATTTTAGGTTACCATTCAACGACTCGTGTTCCTCTAACTTAAGTTAGATGAACCGATTCTCACCACATCCTGGCAGCATAACACCGCTAAGAATCCCTTTGGAATACGGAAAATTCACAGAAATTATACATGAATCAGTTTATTTTCACAGGAAAATTAAAACGCATAGAAAACAGAAAAAAAATCCCGCATGCAGAGAGGGCTTAGAAATGAGTCTTGTGTAATGCATTCAAGTCCCGCGAGATATATATACAACACAAAGCTAAGACGATTGCACCCTTTTTAAAATAAATAAATTTGTTTTTTGTAGCGACGTACCGATACAGTTGTTTATGTAATGCATGTAAGTGGATGCTGGACGTGACTGGCATGCTTGCTGGCTTGCTCTTCTTTAAAAACGCCATGGACAGGCACCAGTTGTCATTTATTTAGAAAAACAAATAGTTAGTCAAGTTTTTTTTAAAAGTTTTCAGCTCATCATCACAAATAACTAAAAGAAATGAGAAAGTTGTCTGATGCAAGCAATAATCTTATGCGTCCGATTTTGATTGACTGTGGTTGGATGAAGCAAAGGTGACAAGACTAGGCAACTTTCGTAGGGGTAGGGCAAACATGTTTTACGTAACTCGATCGATCGAGTAGCTCTTGGACGAGGACATTGCCACCAACAACGCCGTGGATGCGGTGTTTAGGTCCTGATTAGATCATGTTTGCTTTGGAGGAAAAAGGAAGAAGTTAATGGGGCAATCCCTGTCACGTCTGAACTGCATCACATTGAGATGTTCATAAAGAAATCACGACAATGTGATGTATTGATCCTAGATGTCCACGTGAGAACGCTTATTTTTAGATAATGAAAATTGTTCCGGCTTGAACCTCACCAAAGACATGACAATAATTATATATGAAGGCACGGAGATGGATATGCATGCATAGATGAGACTTGACACGGGCCAGGTGTCGTTACACCTACGAGATAAACATGTTCTGTTGCTCTTGTGAGAAAGGAAGGTTCTAGAAGCGATATAAAAAAACTATTTATTTTAGTATTAGAAAAATATAGATACGAGAATACAACTGAGCTTACCCTTAATTAATTGATCTATGTATCAATACAATGGGCTTACATTGCATACGGCTACCTGCACCACCTTCCTTTCCTGACGCGCAGATGGTGCGAACGTACATTGACATGTAGGACAAGCAACACGTCAAATAAAACGAGGACCCACCAAACCACATTAGCATTGTTGGCAAGGCACTCGGGACTGCAAGGCGAACATTGTTGCCTTGTTGGGACAAGCCATCTTGTCGCCGCATCACCGAACCAGTCTCCCCTAACTTAAGACTTAACTTATTTAAATTAAATTTTAGTCCAACCATTCAACAACTCAAATTTCTCTAACTTAAGTTAGATGAACCGATTCTCACCACATCCAGTAGCAAACCAATGCCGCTACGAATCTCTTTAGAATGCAAAAAATTTACAGAAATTATAATGAATTTTTACATGAATCAGAAAAATGTAGAAAACAGAAGAAAAAAAATCTGCATTCAAAGAGGGCTTAGAGACGAGTCTTGTGTAACAGCTATTCAAGTCCGGTGAGATACACAAAGTTAGGACGACCACACCCTTTTTAAAATAAATAAATAAATAAATTTGTTTTGTGTAGTATCACGTACTATATACAATAATTGTTGTTTATGTACTCCCTCTATCTCTTTTTAAGTGTCACTATGGTATTTATGTCGGTCAAACTTTCTAAGTTTGATCAGATTTACAGAAAAATATTAGCAATATTTGTATCTTCAAATAATTTTATTATAAAAATATATTCAAGGACCTATCTAATCATACTAACTATATACCATAAATACTAATAATTTTTTATATATTTGATCAAAATTAAACATGTTTAACTTCTTGAAAAATGAGAACGACATTTTTAAAATACAAGACGTTGGGAGTAATTGGACGTTGGACGTGACTGGCATGCATGCTGGCTCGCTCTTTAAAAACGCCATGGACCAGTTGACATTTATTTAGAAAAAAATAGCTAGCCAGGCTTTTTTAAAAGTTTTCAGGTCATCATCACAAACAAAGAGAAATGAAAAAGTTTTCTGATCCAAGTAATAATCTCGGACGTTCGATTTTGATCGACCTTGGTTGGATGAGGCGACGGTGACTGGACCACGCAACTTTTGTAGGGCTCCAATAAAACATGTTTTAATTACGTAGCTCGATCGATCGAGTGAGGACATTGCCACCGACAACGGCATGGAGACTGTCCTGAAAAAAAAAGGCAGGGCAATCATATCGCTGTCACGTCTGGACTGCATCATATCGTGATGTTCATAAGAAATCACGGCAGTGTCACGTATTAACCTAGATGCCTACATGACAGCGCTTATTTTTTAGATATAAATGGAAATTGTTCTTGTTTCAATATCACCAAAGACATGACATTGCTTATATATTGAGGCATGGAGATGGATGGATGCGCAGGCCCTGTTTAACCGAGTTCCCAGGGCTGATTCTTCTCCCTTGAATCCAGTAGGAGCTCTTCCAAACAGTTTATCATAGAGAAGTGATTCTCTGCTGATTATATAAAGTGATTTCCTAAAATGAACTAAGAGGCTGAGAGCTGAAAAAAGCAGCTTCTTCTGATCTTGTGAAGTGATTTTACATCGTGATTTTGAGAGTTTATGCTAAAGAATCAAATAAAATCACTTTCAGTCACAATCACTTTTATGAGAGAATCAACTTCCATAGAAAATTAGAATCAGATAGTGCTCAACCAAACAGGCTCGCAAAAACAAGATGAGACACGACACAACACACGGGCCAGGTGCCATTATAACTACGAGATATACATGTTTTTTTTTTGCGGAAAGAGATACGCTCTTGTGACAAAGGAAGGTTTTTAGAAGTGATAGAAAAAACTTTATTTATTTAATATTAGAAAAAATAAATATGAATACAACTGGGCAGGCCGCCTTTAATTAATTACCGGACATATGCCCATGCGTTGCATCGGTGTCATAATTTTTTTGGTCCGAACCTCAGTAATCAGACACGGATGTGTGTGCTTCAAGGACTTCGTATCGAACACGGAAGTGGATCTGGTTTTCTAATCGGAACTTGGTAGGACGTGGACACGTGAGCTTCGATTGGAGGGTGATTCATATCGGTCATGGACACGTGAGCAGGGATCACGAATTGGTATCATCTGGTAGATGATGATGTTAGTCTTTTTAGGTGTATATATATATATAATATACAGAGAGATAGAGATAATTAGTATATGTATATCATATAAATATATGGGCTTGCATCGCATACGACGACCTACACCACCTGCTAGGAAGCTTCCTCTCCTGGCGTGTAGGTTGTGCGATATCCGGAGACAGGCAGTGATGAAGCCAGAAAAAAAATTAGGAGGGGCTGAATAAAAGAATAGAGGCTTTTTTATCTTCTCTTAATCTTAGCCCCTCCTACCTAATACATGTATGCATAAAATTTTAAGAGAAAACTTAGGGGAACTCCACGTGCTCAGAATGGGTAGGGGGGCTGAAGCCCCCCTAGCCCCACCGCTGGCTTCGTCGCTGGAGACAGGGCAAACAACACGTCAAACAAAACAAGGACCCATCAAACCACGTCAGTCAGGGGTGAAGCCAAAAGTAGTGGCCCTTGGATGCGGATGCGGATGCACCCCCCCAAAAATTAAAAACAAGTTATTACCATCAGATTTCAGCCCTATATGCACCCCCCTTGGCCCAATATGCTGACCCCCGTTGGCCGAAGCTTCAGCGGCGGGCAATGGCGCTCCCCATCGAAATCTCGGCGACAGCTCCTCCCCAATGGCATCCAGCGCGGTGGCCGGCCTCGAGCGGCTCCTCCGGATCCGATGTCGAGGTGCTCGGGGACGAGCACGCCGAGCTCCTCCACGCCTCCTCTAGATCGGCGTCGAGCCCCCTGCCTCCCCTTCCGACCTTCCCCCTCCATCTCTCTGTCTGTTTTTTTAGAATATTTGTGTATGGCATCTATGGGCCTCGGGCCGGCCCGGTGCGCTATTGGGCCCGTGCTTTTTGGGCCAGCCCAGCACGGAAAACGGCTCGGAGAGCCGTTAGCTAGGCACGAAGGACTGGTGTGGCACGGCCCGGCAGTCCAGCGGGCCCTTCCGTGTCGTGCCCTGTCGGACCGTGCCTGGCACGGGGCCGTGCCGTACTGGGCCGAGCGACTTGTTTGCTCATCTTTACTTTGGAGCACGCCTGGTGTCTGCGCCTCTGCAATCCAGGCATCCGGCCGCAGCTCTGGTCGCTGAGTGGTGAGTGCGGAGTGCCTAAGTTTGCAACGTTGCTGCCTGCTGAAGTTCAGAAAGCTCAAAGCTGTTGTCTCCTGTCTGGCCGGTCTACAGTCCAGTGTCCAGGCATCAAGAATTCAATCTTTCAAGGTACGAAGTACTATTTTAGTTCTGTGGCTGTAGTCTTGTACTCTTGTAGATATTTGCCTCTATTTCTTTCTCAAGTTGTTTACTAGACAATGTACTAATGACAAATTAATCGATGGAAAGATTTTACAAAAGAAAAGCGCTAGAGCCAGATAGTGCCAACAATGCTCGCAATTTGTGTTTGGATGATATCAACTGAGAAGAGGAGATTAAATATGATCCAGAGTTGCGGAAATAAATTGATGACTACCATCCTAATCATAGAGAAATGGTGAGAAGGAAGTACTTGAAAAAAGGGCCTTGTCAGCCTCACACATTTAGTTTTCCTGTGACAAATATTGGAGGAGGGTCAAGAAGGTTTATTCCAGAGTGGTTCGATGAGTTTGGAAGTTGGCTTGGATACAGTGAATCTAAAGACAGGGCGTATTGTTTTTTTCGTTTCCTATTCAGAGAAAAGAAGGATGGTGGATATGAAGCTTTTGTAAAAAATGGTTGGAATGGTTTTCATAGAAAACAAAGGCTCAAAGATCATGTGGGTGATGTTGGTGGCTCACACTATCTAGCAATGAAGAACTGTGATGATTTGTTGCAAACAAGACAACACATTAATGTGGCTTTCCGTGGTGTAAATGAAAGTGCTAAGAGGGACTATATTACTCGACTGAATGGGTCTAATGATGTTGCTAGAATGTTAGCAAAGCAAGGCTTGCCTTTGCGAGGCCACGATGAGTCGAAGGATTCTTTAAATAGAGGAAATTTCAAGGAATTTTGTGATTTTGCAGCGGAGCAAAATCCAGTCTTAAGAAAGGCAACAAGTAAAGAAATATAAAAAAATAGTCTTTTGGTTTCTCTTGAAATACAAAGGGACATTGTGCATTGTTTTGCAAAGGAGGTGCTACAGGCTATTCTAGAAGAAATTGGGAATGATATTTTTTGCTTGCTAGTTGATGAGTCAAGAGATGTTTCTTGGAAAGAGCAAATGGCTGTGGTCTTGAGAAAAGTGGGGAAAACTATTAGATGATGTGTATGGATTTTGTGATTAGAATAATATTTCCAAATTGGAAATGGAAGATGAATATATTGATCCAAAGAAGAGGAGGCACAAATCTGAAATTACAAACACGCATTACTACCAAATAGATTGTTTCAATGATATTATTGATTGGCTACTTCAAGAGCTTGACAGCCGCTTCAATGAGACAAGCTCTCAATTGCTTGCATGCTCGGCCTCTTTTAGTCCAAGAGACTTTTGTGGTTTTAATGTGGACAAGTTGTTGAGCCTAGCAAAGCTTTATCTACATGATTTTGATTTTGGGGATCTGAGGGACCTTAGCAACGAACTTGGCCTCTACATATTTGATGTGAGAGATGATGATAGGTTCTCCAGCATACAAACTATTGCCGAGCTTTCTCAGAAAATGGTGGAGACTAGAAAACGTGAACGTTACCCACTGGTTTATTGACTTTTGAAGCTTGTACTAGTACTGCCAGTTGCTACTGCTATAGTTGAGAGGATTTTCTCAGGCATGAAGATTGTGAAAACAAATTTGCGCAACCGCATCGGTGATAATTTATGAGCGATTGTCTTATTTGCTATGTGGAGAAAGAAGAAATGATGAAAATCACGAATGAGTCCGTGATTCGTCGCTTCAAAAAATGCAAGAACGTAGATTTGATGACAATTAAAGGTAACATAATGTATTTCTACCTATCTTAATAGTTTTGACCATGCTAATAGTATTTATATTGCTAATTTTTTTGTTACCTCTTTATAGTCGCACCCCCCTCTGTTACGCTCTAGCTTCGCCACTGACGTCAGTATTATTGTTGGTAAGGCACTTGGTACTGCAAGGGCAACCGCTGTTGTTGCCTTGTTGGCACAAGCCTAATTTAGGTCTCATCACAGCACCATCGAACTAGTCTCATCTAACTTAATACTAGTAACTTAAATTAAATTTTAGGTTGTTCACCAATCAACGTCTTGAGTTCCTCTAACTTAAGTTAGATGAATCGATTCTCACCATATCCTGGCAGCAAACCAACACTTTTTTCGGAATGCAGAAAATTAAACAAAAAAAAATACATGAGTCAGTTTATTTTCATAGAAAAACGTAGAAATAACCAGAAAAAAATTCCCTCATTCAGAGAGGGCTTAGAGATAAGTCTTGTGTAACAGCTATTCAAGTCCCGCTAATATTGCTACTCTCTCCATCGAGATACACAAAGCTAAGACGACTGCACCCTTTTCTAAAAGAATAAACTTGTTTTGTGTAGTGACATATACAGTTGTTGTTTGTAAGTGGATACTGAACGTGACTGGCATGCATGCTGGCTCGCTCTTCTTTAAAAACGGCATGGACCGGCACCAGTTGACATTTATTTAGAAAAACAATAGTTTGCCAAGTTTTCATGACTTCGCTTTCAGTGGCTTGACCCTTGGCGTAGCCTTGGGCTCTTCGCTGGTGTAGTCGAAAAAGACATAGTACGTGAAGTGGTCGCGGATGATCATTGTGACGCATTTAAGTCCTCTCGTTCATGGGCACTAGGCAAGGCTTGCATCTTTGGGTGGATTGCTTGTCCAATGTGTGCCTCCCCAACCCCTCATGGCGTCGTTGTAGCCTCTCCACCCCTATAACTCTAGGGTATCTCTGGATGAAAACCTAGCTTCGGTTCTCTGGGGCTGGTGATGGCAGCGACATCGACTTCACGCCTAACTTTTAGGCGTTGCCGCGGAGGGTCATCTTAGATTTAACCACAACTCTTCTGCAGGGTCCTTTTGTTTGCACGCACTTCCTATATGGGTGGCCGATTGTAGGATGGGTCTGCTGCCAGTGTCTTTGCTCTGACGTCCTCCGGGATCCTTGATTAAATCATCTCACCATATGCCGAGTTAGCGAGACCATGATCTACTATCTTGATTTAATCTTCTGGTTCTCTAACCATGGGTCCTCCCCTCCTTGAGGTTTCCTCCCCTCAAGGGGTGTTAGCAGACGACAATTGGATCTAGATGTGCTCGATGATGTATATCACGGCTGTCGTTTGTCAAATCTCGACTCAGTGCCTAATAGTCACATGTGGAACATAGATCTTCAGAGCATTGCCACTTGGTGGTGCATTGTTTGGTGAGCAACGACGACATGCCGGCCTCCATAGTTGGAGTTTATACTTTGACTCGATAGCTTGGCGATTCCTTCTTGTGTATGTTATTCATTGGTGGTTTTCTTTGTAGTTACCTTGATATGGTTGTTCCTGCAATAAGAATATAGTCAAAGCAGGCAATGATGTTCACTTGCGTGTAAAACATATGGCTGAGCATAGGTGATTCGATAGTACTCCCTCTGTTCTAAATTATAAGTCTTTTTGACTTTTTGGTACATTAAATTTATTATGTATCTAGACATACTCCCTTTGTCCAGAAAAAAAAACACAATTCTAGCTTAGACGGAGGGAGTAACATATACTGTCTAGATACATAATAAATTAGATGTACCAAAATAGTTAAATCGACTTATAATCTAGAACGGAGCTAGGGAGTGGATTTTTACTGCTAGCGCGTGTGTACCTCCCATTTATGAAATACGTGCATGTATTGAAAACAGCGCGACCTGCCATTCGAACAAAACAAACAGAATGGAATGAGACGGCCTGTACAGGAAGCCTCCTGGGCAGGTGGCAGCTGGTCATCACGTCGTCGAGTGGCGTGACGACACCATCGGCCTTCGTCACCTCACCTTGCCGCTTGTCCGTCTCCGGGTTGTTCGTTTATATACTTTTAAAATTTAGTCCCTGAATTTTTGCCTTTTTAATAAAAACGGCGAGCTTGGCACGCGATCTGGCAAGAACAAGAAATAAATAGAAAAAAAAAGCCAATTCCGTTGCCGGTACTCGAACCCAGGTCTCTCGGGTGAGAGCCGAGCATCCTAACCAGCGGATTCTGCTCTCCTCATGTTGTTTTCCCGGCTGCTCCACTTTTACCTGATTTCTGCTGGTCTGCTCTACTGCTACAGTGCTCGAATCAGCCGATATCAGCCAGCCGAACGAGCTAAAGCTTGCTCTCTGCAGCAATCGATTTCACAACTGATCCTCTACGAATCAAGTGATCATGCAACAGGATACAAGCTACTCTGTAATCCTCCATTCAACGTTGCTTAACAGTAATAGCACAGGATCGGGTGAAAAATAAGCGGTCTTCTACGAATGGTGCCCATTGGTATATATCTTAATGACAATCACACTTATTTCTTGCAAATACAGTACACGTCTACGACACCAACTTGAGCAGCACAGATCCATATCTGAAGAATACAACTAGTAGTCTAGTACTAGCATCTATCTGTTCTTTCCTCCTCTTTGCCTCTTCAGTTGACAGTTCAAATGCTGTCATGCTTGCTCGGCTCCAGCAGCAGGTCAAACGAGGTGAGGGAGTACGGCCCCACGGATGCGCCCATCTGCTGCCCCACGTTCACCATTGGGCTCAACACTGGTGCCACCTGAACAGTTCATTTCACCAAACAGTATTTGCGTTATACTTGCTAGGGTTTAGTTCCACAGCTATCTGTAACCATTCATTGCTTGCAGTGATTTTGTTTTTTCAGTCATTGACTGATTCAGTAGGTGAACTAACCTTCTCTGGCTGCTGGAAGGAGTTCTCGTCAAGAGGGCTGCTGGATGTTAGAACCGTCTGTTTCAATCCAGACTTCTTGATGCCAGTGGGCAGTTCCGCAATGGATATGTTGAGATCCACAGCTTGGTTGCCAAAATTGACCACCTGCAAATGGATTGCCACCATGCCTGTTAGTTCTTTTTTTTTACAGAATCAGTATTTGCTGGAGCTGATTGATCATGCGTGGAAAGAACAAGATTAGTTACCTTTATCCTGAGGTAAGTGCTTCTGTCTTTAGCATTCTGCCAAGTGATGGCAGACGCAACCAGCTGATCATAGTTGGAGATCTGAATTGCTGTAGGATGAAGGGTGGCGCCACTAGATTCCTTGAAGAAGTGTAGCATCCAATAGTTGGGACACCCATAGTGCTGCCACGAGTTGAAGACAATGGCATCTGGGTTCCACCTAATTTCACACATTCTCTTTTCAAATTATGTGGATTGTTGAAACTCATAGCAGAAGGAAACAGTTATGAAGTTAAAATGATAACAGGATAAAAAGGCTGAACAGTTCTTATATTTGCACACAGGCCGAAATCAGCTAGATAATAGAATGCTGGATTCTGTTCATATTCAGTGGAAACTGGAAAGATACTAGTATTGTGTCATGTCACTTAGCCACTCCCTTCAGGTGTTGAGTCCTTACCTGCGATCATTGTCATTTACAAAAAGGGGTGCACAGCTTGCCATCTCAACCACATCACTACAGTAGAACAGACAAACAGTTATATCTGCAATATGATTTCTTAATCGAAAATTTAGTATCATTCATTAATTTTGGCAGCCACCAGCAACACAAATCTGAGAAATGGTTATATGGCAGAACTCTAAAATGAGGAAGCAAGGGTATAGTACAGCTAACCTGTTCCTTTCCAATCCAATGAGAAATGCAGCTTCTGCCAGTGCGGCTACCAGTGTTCCTTTGCCAGCATCGTTCCCAGTCACAGCGTACTCACTAACAATTGCCTAAACAGTCAAAGTGTTTCCCATCATTTCAATGTGTAAGTTTCGGCATAAATCATTGCAGATATACAGAGAGCATCAGAACAAAACCTTCGGTGCTCCACGTGGTGTGTTGTCAAACATACTAGCTTTTGAAAACATATTACTCGAAGAGGTGTAGACCTGAGGTAGAAGATTATGTTTTTGTCAACCATGACGAAAAATTTGCTCAACCAAGCAAGGAACATAGCATTGAGACATTACATGAACATCATAAAGATCGGCAGGGTTGGATGGAGAAATAGTTGGCCTATCACAACTTGATATAATGTTGATGTCTGGGTAGGCAGATTTAATTGCAGAATAAAACTTTTGGTAGTTTCCTATAAAATGAAAAACAAAAGAGCATGAGCCTTTTATGCGTACAGAACATAAAGAGCACACTGAATTATCTCCTTAAACATCAAACGCAAATGACTAAAAAGTAGAACCTAAACTGGATATGCATAAAAAGAATTGATATACAAATATGCCGAATTGGTCGGAGTTGTATGTTCTGGGAGGGTCTACCCCCCACCCCCCTCCTCTTCGTATATATTTTTTCTTCTTAATGAAATGACACACAGCTCTCGTGCGTTGTCCGAGAAAAAAAAGAAATATGCCAAATCATGTGAGTTCATGTGTAATGCACTACAACTATAAATTAGCTGGTCTACCATTTAAGTGTAGGAGTGCCATAAATAAATGGAGTTCAAATTTGTTTGTTTCCTTCCTTCCAAAATGCAACCTTCTGAACTCTGTCGCTTTGTAAATTAGCTCTTGTTTAGAAACAAGAAATAAAGAGCACACAGCTGAACTGAATTACCAACCTCTGTAGTACAGCATCCAACATTCTTGATTTCCTATTGAAACATAATCAAGCTTAAACGGTTCTGGGTGTCCCATTGCTGCACGAACTGAACCCCAAGTTGTCTTGGGTCCTCCCCTAGCAAACTCTATGCCATTAACAACATCCTGAAATCGTACAAGCATAAACAAATTGCAGGAAATGACAACAGTGTGCTGATAAAAGATGATCTTAAGAAATTTGGGCCAGCATAAAGGGTACAAATAAAACTAAGTGGCTTTGGTACTGGAAGTGAAAAATAAACAGTATTCTTGGTGTCAATAGGGTGAATTTGAGAAGACACAAATCACAGGACTCTCACATTCTCATCACCTTTTCCAACTAAAACAATACTAATTGGCCATCTCACACTCACACAGTCCCACGTCCCACCAAAACTATGAAATGATGTTTTATGTAAATTCAACAAAACATCAACAATTTCGCTGGAAAACACAGCTTCCACCAAAAAAAAAAGATTATGTGGTTCAGTTGTTAAAATTTGCGAGTTGTAAAATTTGTTAAAAAGAGTACCAAGTTACCTTTTGAGTTTATTTTTTCTTTTGGTCACAGACCAATAGTTACCTGTTTAATAAGATCATGTCACCCCATACACACAGGATTGAACACATCATATGTGCAATGTGCTTGTAATTCATTGTTGTGAGGAAAGGTGTACTTGCAATGCTTTCACGATATGTTTAACTTTAGTTCCAAAAGATAATGAATGCGTGTGATTTTGATTGTCCAGCTAAACTAACAAAAATATTGTACAAAATGAATTAAATAAACTAAAACCAAGGATTTTTCTTGTTTGCAGCTATATTCCATTCTTTTATCAAAGGAAGATTTGACTAAATAATATGCAAGAAATACCTTAACCAATGATGCAATTGTTTTTGTGGAAACTTCTTCATTAAGGCTTGCTCCTGGATTGTTAATAAGAATCCATTAACTTAAATCAACTGATGGCTGCATATCAAATATCTGCTGAGACTGAAATTACCATCATTCACCACCCAAACTGGGGAAGCACCTAGGTCTTCAGACAACTATAATCAAGGAAAGTCAGTATCAAGTACATTTGGGTTTGATAAATCTTAGGTCAGTATCAAATAGGAGTATACCTGAAGGAACTCAAAAAATCCAAGTCCATCATCAGTCCAGTATCCCCAGGCATCATTAAAGTGACCAGGTCTTTCCTCCCATGGCCCCACAGTCTCACTCCACCAAAATGCATTTCGTAGATAATTTCCCATGGCATAGTTGCCGCCTAAAACATGGTAGGTACAGAATCTTACACATACCATCGCAATAAATACGGTGTTTAACTTGACTCCAGTATAATGTAAGAATAATCAAAGATAATAAACCTGGAAACTTGAGAAACCGAGGCTTGAGATTGGCCAACATAGAAGCAAGATCTTTCCGAAAACCATGCCCCTAAAGACATGTGGTAATGAATAAAAGTCAGAGTCAGACCATCACTGGACAACTACATTCGAGTAAAATAAGCATTAACTGTATAGTTGGACCAGCAGCAATTAATTAATAAATATTTTAATCCAGCTGGTCAGAAATAAGCGCCACTAGAAAATAGAGAAAATAAAAGCAGAAATGAATGCTAGTAGTATACCATGTAAGTGTCCATTGGCATAACTGATACTTGATCAAGCCAAACTACCCCACTTTTACTTGTTGTAAGTTGAAGCCTTGAGTTAGTGTTATTTTGGTTGGATCTCAAATGAAATTCTATCTTTGTCCATTTTGCAAAGGTTTTCTTGCTACCTCTGAAAGTGAAACGAAAAATCATGTAAACATTACACTATAATATAATCATCCATTGATGCTAACATTAACAGCAGAAAACATTACGTGATGGTATGAGCAGCAAGTTTTTGTAGACCATCGGAGCTTGTCAAGGAAACAGTCAAGGACACTGCATCTGATGACCTAATATGCAGGCTCACCTTATAAACCTTTCCTTTTTCAATGTTCTGGGAAAGAGAAATGAAACAGATCAGACAGAGCAAGGTAGAAAACAGTCATGGAATTTCTTAGGACAGGAAAACAACACGTCAGCTCCAAATCCTCCAATGTGCATAGTTGTTCCAAAAACAAAATCATGTATACATGGAAATATCATACCATGCCCCAGTAACCAGGATTATAGACCCCAACACCTCCTGATGGGCAGGCATTAGTTTTTTTAGAAGCACAAAGAACTTCCATCCGAAGTGCAACCGGGTTACGTTCAAAGCATGATGTCCGATCAGTTTCAACAATGATACTTGATTCATCCCCAATGATCAGCCATGGATCAATATTGGAAGGTGTATTAGGCCCACCGGCCTCGAATCCTGGAGATAACTTTGTGAGAGTTTACACGAATTAAGCAGAACAAAGGGAGAAGTGGAGAATTAAGTAACAGGTACAGGTATACAAGCAAGTAAGAGCTTCTTTTTTCAGTACCTCTGTTGCTTACAAGCTCTGCCCACAACCCACCAGCTCCAGCATGGTTGATCTCCTACAGGTACAACCAAAAACTTATCTGAATTACCATCTTTTCTCAGGATAACCATCAGAGCATAAAAATAAAAATAAAAATTTGTTGCAGAATTTGAACTGTTGATGTGCCACCAGATGATGGCTGCTTCTAACTGATAAGACAATTGTAACCTGACTCACACCTCAAAAAAGATACCAAACATCTTATCAGGGATCTTCCTAGCATTCTGCGGCGAGGCATCCACACTCAGCTGACCATTTGGGTTCTGCCCCTCCGCACACCAAGAAGACAATGCCCAGCACAGGGCACACACAACAACTAGTGCATGGAGCAAGGAAGCGCCATTGGCTCTCTGCACGCTCATTGTGTGAGCTATGAGCGAAGCCACAGCTCAAACACAAAGAGGCATCAAATATATATGTACACACACGCTACTAAGTTACGCAACTAACAATTTGCACAAAAAGGAGTTGCACGAGTGGAAGCAAAGCTAGCCAAGAAGAAGATGATGATGATGCGAAAGGAAGATAGGAACGGACAGGGACGTCGTCAGCATTCTGTTTGCAAGCTTTACTTCTCCGTTCACTACCGCACCACATCGCGGGGAACGGGGGAAGCAACAACGTGCAATCATTTTTCAATTCCTCGATCAATCGCACGAATAGATATATACATTAAAAAAAACTATGACCACCACACCAATGTCGCGGTGAAGCAAAGCTGCGATTTTTTTCCCACTACTAGGGTTGCGGTGGCTCACCAATGTCGTGGAGCCAGGAGGAGACGGCGCCAGTGGGGGTCGGCCACGAGGTATCCAGGGCTCCGCCGTCCCCGCATGGAGGTCGCTGTCGTGCGGCGGCCGGCGGCCGCCCCCGCCGCGGCGTCACTCGCTTCACGTCTCGGGTTGGTGGCGCTCATTCCGCAACTGCGCCTGCTACTGTGCGGGGTGCCGGGTGCTTCACTTCTACTGTACTTGGCCAAACGGGCCGCCCGGCACTGCACGGCGCTACCGGCGCGGTAGGTTAGCAGTGCCGTACCGGTTAGTTTCGTCGAACCGAAGTATCGGCCCAGGCGTGACATACCATGTCACTAAACACGATGTACTGTAGTGCTCGTGTCGACACGGGCACTAAAGTGTCTAACCCCTCAATTGAATCATAATGAGTACGAGACTTCAACAAAATTGAGATAGACAAACACATATGTCATTTTATTTATTGAATTGAGATCAAACTTATAATAAATATCACATAACTTGTATTCCACAGCACAGACAGAGATAACAAAATAATAGTTTATAGGGAGCTTTAGTACAATGGTTGTCTCGTTAAAATCCTATCTAGGTAAAACTCACCTTTGTGATAAACTCTAGACAGGAAAAAAAAGTACAGCACAACTCCAATTATAAAGTTCATTGTCCTTACATCAAAGTCCAGTCCATAATATTACAGTCTCATTACATAAATGATAATTAATCAAGATAAAGTTCTCCAAATACTTCTTCAAGCTCCTTGTTCCCCATCATGTGTTGTAGCCTTGCTTCTGCAGCCTCTCAATCTTTGATGCAGGTCAACATCTCCACTATTTCAGGCTTTAGTTTCCTCCGTCGCTCCTCCATGATCCTGCCAGTCATAATAAAAGTAGATTCTGAAGATATGGTGGACACAGGAACAGTTAAAACATCTTTAGCCATGATTGACATCACTGGATATGTGAGTTTATGCTGATGCCACCAGTTCAAGATATTAAAATCATCATCTAACTGGTTCACAGTGTCACAGTCCAAGTAAGAAACAAGTTTAGAAGCATTAGAAGCTGAAGAACTTGCAACGTGCAACAGGGCAGTTGTAGATGTATCTCTAGCCATGCTTAGAGTAGCAGCTAGAGGATGCATACCAGCAGCAGAACCACAAACATCATCATCATCATAAATTTTATCCTAAGCAGATATTTTCTTACTAGATAGGTTAGGAGGGACAGTCCTCCTCAACCTAACAGCTCCATATTTCTCCTTATACTTATTGTAGACATCAGTAAGTCGAGCTCTAGTACCCAACTGGTAAGTAGTATAATATGTACTAGTAAGGTTACCCAACCTCCTAAGCACTCTATTGAAACCTTTTATTTTAGCTCTAAGATTCAGGATGAATGCAAAAGAATAAAGCAAAGGTATGTCTCCCAGTATTTATTATATTTGTCTATCATAGGTTGAACTATATGTCTGATATGACTATCATTAGCATAATTCTTTAGGTGTATAGCAATCTTAACAAGATAATGAATCATAAGTGGAGATGTAGGATAGTACACACCAGATAATGTAACTGTAGAATCATAAATCAGTTTAAGAAATTTAAGCATTTTTTCTATCATAGCCCAATGGTCATCAGTTAAAAGTAACTGATCAAGATCACCTTCAACTCTAGGATATTGAGCATGCATGAAAGTAGTGAATGGTGCCTTATGAGGAAACAAATGCTTAAGCATTAGATATGTAGAATTTCACCTAACTTCCATGTTCAACTAAAACTTTCTAGGCCTAGCACCAGTGACAATGCAGTAACTTTTATATGCAGCAATTCTCTAGTTAGATGAGTTTAAAAATGATATTGTAGTTCTAAATGTTTCAATCAAAGGCTTAAGAACCTCAAGGGCCTCCTTAACAATCAGATTGATAATATGACATGCACAATGCTGATGAAAGAACATTGAATTAACTATAGTAAGGGATGATACATTGCCTGATTATGATTCAACAGGATCATCTACAACCTCAATACCAAGATATTTAGATAGCATAGGTCTAAGTTTACGCATGACTGATATATTAGATGATGCATTGTCCAAAGTAACAGCAAACACTTTTTCAGTCAAACCATAATCAGCAAGCATAGATGCAACACGATCAGCAATGTTTTATCCATTGTGGGAACAATCAATAAGCCTAAGACCAAACACTCTCTTCTCTAGTTGCCAATCAGAGTTTATGTAGTGAGCAACAACACTAAGGTAGTCCTCTTTAGTATTACCAAACCAAATATCAGAGGTTAGACACATATAATTAACACCAGTAGAACTAACGGTCTCAACAAGCTTAGCCTTGCAATCAGTAAAGTATTTCAGCATGTCTCTAGTGGTGGTTTGCCTAGAGACTGAAACATATTTAGGATTATGAGCAGTTTTAATGTACTCTTCAAATGCATCAGATTCTCCCAAAGAGACAGGAACATCAAGCCTAGCAAGCAATCAAACCAGTTGAGTACGAGCAACAATAGGATAGTACTCCCAATTACATATACTACCATTAGAATTAAAAGAGATCTGTGACTGAGACATGTGAGTTTTTTCACGCCTCCTAGGGTATTTATTCCTATGCCGGGTGAGGTGACTAGTTCCACCACTAGAGAGCACAGAGTATTCCTTAGAGTAATGGATGCACTTAGCTTCATACCTGACTTTCTTACTATTCACTTTTTTGAAGAGCTTCTTAAAATCCAGCCACACTACCAAGGTAGAGGGACGTGAGTGCTTGGTGCTATTCTCGTCCCTATCCCCTTCCCTAATGTTTGCTACCCCACCTTCTTGATCATCGCCGACATTGATGGGAGCTTGAGCCCTACGACCGAATAGCTCCATGGTGTCCTCGCGTAGGTTGTCCCCGTCATCATCTCCAGCCAACCCGCACAACCGCCTCTCTTGGTTGGTACCGACCTCAACCGTGTCATCGTCGGATCTAGCCATCGTCACGCATCGACGCCCTGGTTCCTCAACGGCTTAAGAAAAACAAAGAGTTAGTATAGATCTAGGGTTAGGGTTAGGGTTAGGGCAAGGGTTAGTCGTACCTTCATAGTCGGAGCACCAGAATCACCGACGACGTTGACAAAGCACGGATCTGATGAGGTCGACGACGGTGACGACTGCTGACACAGAGATGACTAGTAGGACTAGTGAAAGCTCTAGTTTAGTTTTAGTGAATTGATGAAACCCTAAGTGCTATCCTAGTTTATCAAAGTGATTATGAGATAGGTGGCACACTCCAAGTGATTAAGTAAATGAAGATCATGACATGATGATGGTGATGGCATGGTGATGATCAAATGCTTAGACTTGAAAAAGAAGAAGGAAAAATAAAAAGCTTAAGGCAAAGGTGAAACTGATAGGAGCTTTTTGGTTTAGTGATCGAGACACTTAGAGAGTGTGATCACATTTAGGATTGATAGCCGTACTATTAAGAGGGGTGAAACTCATCAAAATACAGTTATCAAAGTGTCACTAGATGCTCTAACTCATTGCATATGCATTTAGGATCTAGTAGAGTGCTAACACCCTTGAAAACATTTATAAAAATATGCTAACACATGTGCACAAGGTGATACACTTGGTGGTTAGCACATTTGATCAAGGGTGGTGAAGTTTGGGATCAAAAAGAGAAGTTTTGTATTGACCGAACTTTGCCTTGGGCAGTGACCGGACTCTGACCCTGCGTCCGGTTAGTGGCTCATAGTGAAGGTTGCCCTCAGTCCCTTGATCGGACGCTGAAGTGAAAAAGGACCGGACACGCAGGTCCTACGCCCGGTCGCCCTAGTTTTTCAGGGAACAGAGAGCCAACGGCTCTATTCATGGGGGCTCTCTATTTAAGTCCTATGGCTAGCTCAAGCTCGCTCTCTTGGCTATTTTCATTGACATAACAACCTTGTGAGCTTAGCCAAAGCCCTCCTACTCATCTCTATCATTGATTCAACATCTTTATGAGATTAGAAGAGAATCTAAGTGCATTGTTTGACTGATTGCATCTAGAGGCACTTGGTGTTTGTGTTTCACTATGAGATTCACTTATTACTCTTAGTGGTTACTGCCACCTAGATAGCTTAGAGCAGCAAGGATCGTCGAGTGGAGGTCGGTGATTGTCTCCGGCTTCGATCACGGTGATTGTGAGGGGTCTTGTGCCTTCCCCGGTGGAGCACAGAAAGGTAGCTCTAGTGGAGTGCTCGTGTCATTGAGTTACCTCACTTGTGGGTAGGTTCTTATAGTGTTCAATTATGTGGACGAGGTTCGTGCAATACCTCTTAGCCACCAAACCACTAAGTGTTGGTCGACACAACGGGGACTAGCGTACCGATAAGCACGTGAACCTCGAGAGAAAAATTAGATGTCTCTTGCCCGTTGGTATTCTCTTGGTGATTGATTTAGTATTCATCTTGTGATTGGTTCACTCCTCTACACGATGGTATAATCATCTTACTTACTCATTTACATGCCCACAAACTAGTTGTAATAAGCTCTTTAGTATAACTAGAATTGAGAGCTTGCTTTGTAGCTTAAATTTATCTAGTGGAGCTCTTTAGAGTAGCAAGTGTGAGAGCTCTTAGTGGGTAGTAACTTAGCAAATTATGTCTCTAGTGATCATAGTAACTAGAATTTTTGGATAGGTGGCTTGCAACCCTTGTAGAGCTAGAGCAAATTTATATTTCGCTATTTGTCATACTAATCATATTACTCTAGTTTGTTTATAGATTTTTAAATAGGCTATTCACCCTCCCTCTAGCCATATTAGGACCTTTCAAGTGGTATTGAAGTCGTGGTCACCGTTTGATTGAAAGATTAACAACCCTAGTATCAAATTATGGCTCAAGTTGTGTTCAACCATGTGGGAGGTAAACTACCGTTCTTTGATGGCACATGTTATGATTATTAGAAAAGAAAGATGAGGATGTATCTTGGTTCAATCAATGATCATGTATGGGATATGACCAAGAGTGACTATGCTATCATTGATCCTGACAATCTCACCAACCAAGACAAGACCAACAAGCAATGCAATACAATGGCTCTCAACACCATATATAATGCCATTAATTCTAAGGTATTTGAGTAAATCAAGGATTATGAGAGAGCTAATGAGGCATGAAAGATATTAGAGAAAACATATGAAGGCACACCGGCGATGAAGAGTGCTAAGTTGTACATCCTCAATGACAAGTTGACAAGCTTCAAGATGAAGAAAGATGAGAGCATTCTAGAAATGTTCCATCGATTGCAAGTGATTGTTAATGACTTGAAGGCTTTGGGAGAGAAGATCAATGATTATGATGTCTCTCAGTGGTTCTTGATGTGCTTACCTCTAAGATTTGAGATGTTGAGATTGCTTATCATAAGAGGATTGAAGGAGATTACCCCTAACCAAGTACTAGGTGATGTCATAACATAATAGACATACCATGTGGAAAGGAAAGGGGTTGACAAGGATGGCAAGAAGGAAGATGAAGACAAGAAGAAGAAGAGTGTAGCATTCAAGGCTAGCTCATCATCCAAGAACAAGGGTAAGTCCAAGAAAGAATCAAGTGATGATGATGATCGTAGTGATATTGATAATGAAGCTATGGCTCTCTTTGTGCGCAAGATGGACAAATTTATGAAGAAGAAGGGCTATGGTGCAAGAGAAGAGATCACACCAAAAGCAAAGAATATGTGAGAAGATGCTATAATTGCAAGAGCCCTGATCATGTTGTAGCGGATTGTCCCTATAATAGTGACAATGATGAGGATGAGAAGAAGAAGCACAAGAAGGAGAAGAAGGAGAAGATGATGACCTTCTAAAAGAAGAAGGGTGGAGGATATGTGGTCACATGGGATAGTGATGGCTCTTCGGATAGTGATGGCTCTAGTGATGATGGCAAGAAATCTATCAAGAAAGCACTAGCAAGCATCGCCATCAACAACAAGCCCTCCATCTTCGACACTCCATCGACATGTCTTATGGAAAAGCCTACCAAGGTAAAATATGATGTGAGTGATGATGATAAATGTGAAAGTGATGCTTGTAGGAGTGATGATGATGATGAGGAGTACACTAAGGAGGAGCTCATAGACATGTGTGAGCAAGTACACACTTGCTTTGAGATGAAGATAAATGAGTGCAAAGGATTGAGCAAGAAATTCAAATTTCTTGAGCAATCTATTGATGAGCTAAGTGCCACTCATGAGAGGCTAATAGAAGCCCATAAGAAGCTTGACAAAGCTCACTCTATGCTTGAAAAGGCTCACTTCTTTCTCATCGAGCAACCCAAGGAGAAAGCCAAGAAGGAGAAAGTGATTGTGTCATGTGATGTGGGACTAACGTATGATATTATTGATGAATCTTTTTATAAGTCTATTGTTGTTGCTCCCACTAGCCTTTCTTGTAGCACTACTACTTCTACTTCACCTTTAAGTGATGGTTTCACTTGTGATGCCTTACTAATGGTGGAAAATGAGACCCTCAAGAAGGAGGTGAATGAGCCCACTCGTGCCTTAGGCAATGCCTATGGTGGAGATGCCCTCTTGCTAAAGTACTTAGGTAGCCAAAGATTTTCTCTCAACAAAGAGAGACTAGGCTATACCCCTAAGAAAGGCAAGGCAGCCTTTGTCACTCTCAAAGATAGCTTTGTGAAGGACAATGGTCGATTTTGCAATAGATGCAAGCAAGTTGGGCATATAGAGCAATATTACAAGACTAACAAGAATAAGCAACCTAATATATACTCAATTAGTTTTGATTCTTGTTACATTCTTGATAAGGGTGCCAATGGTGTGAAGGCTAAATTCATTGGTACACCAATTGTGGGCCCAAATAAGAAGGCCATTTGGGTGTCAAAGACCTTGGTAACTAATCTTCAAGGACCCAAATAAGTTTGGATATCTAAAAAGAATTGATCTTCTTTTATAGGCCAATTATAAAGCCAGAGGAAGACATTGAGTGCTTGATAGTGGGTGCACACAACACATGACTGGTGATCCAAGAATGTTCAATTCAATCAATAAAAATAAGAGCAATATGATTGATAGTATCACATTTGGTGACAATGGCAAAGGCAAGGTCAAAGGGCTTGGTAGGATTACAATATCCAATGACTTGAGCATTTTCAATGTGCTACTAGTAGAGAGCTTGAACTTCAACCTATTATCGATAGCTCAATTGTGTTATCTTGGTTTCAAGTGCATATTTGGTGTGGATGATGTAGAGATCATAAGTTTAAATGGCTCAAACTTGATATTCAAAGGATTTAGATATGAGAATCTATACCTGGTTGATTTCAATACTAGATAATCTCAATTGTCAACATGTTTGCTCACTAAGTCTAGCATGGGTTGGATATGGCATAGAAGGCTTGGTCTTGTTGGAATGAAACAATTGAACAAGTTGATCAAGCATGACTTAGTTAGAGGGTTGAAAGATGTCACATTTGAGAAAGATAAGTTATATAGTGCATGTCAAGCCGGAAAGCAAGTTGGTAACACACATCCTAAGAAGAACGTGATGAGCACATCTAAGGCATTTGAGCTGGTGCACATAGACTTGTTTGGACCAACCACATACACTAGCATTGGTGGAAACAAATACGGATTTGTGATTGTGGATGATTTCACTAGATGCACATGGATGTTCTTTCTTGTTGACAAGAGTGATGTGTTTGCAACCTTCAAGACATTCATCAAGAGAATTCATAATGAGTTTGAAACAACCATCATAAAAGTGAGAAGTGACAATGAAAGTGAGTTCAAGAATACAAGAGTAGATGATTTGTATGATGAGTTTGGAATTAGGCATCAATTTTCGGCCAAGTATACTCCACAATCAAATGGCCTAGTTGAAAGAACGAATAGAACTTTGATTGATATGGCAAGATCAATGTTGAGTGAGTACAATGTGAATCATTCTTTTTGGGCTGAAGCAATCAACACGGCTTGCTATTATAGCAACTGACTCTATTATTACCCCATGATGGAGAAGACACCTTATGAGCTATTGAATGAAAGAAAGCCCAACATAATATACTTTCGGGTTTTTGGTTGTAAATGTTATATATTGAAGAAAGGCACTATATTGAGTAAGTTTGAAAAGAAATGTGATTAATGTTTCTTGCTTAGTTACTCCACTACTAGCAAGGCATATAGAGTTTGGAATTTGGCTAGTGGTACTCTTTAGGAGGTTCATGATGTGGAATTTGATGAAACAAATAGTTCCCAAAAGGAAGATTAGAATCTAGATGATGTGAGAGGCACTCAATTAGTCAATGCAATGAAGAACATGGACATTGGTGATATAAGACCTAAAGAAGTGATTGATGTTGAAAATGACAAGAATCAAGTGCTCTATAACTCAAATGTACAAGCTAGTGGTTCTCAAGATCAAAGTCAAGCAAGTACTAGTGTTGACAAAGTGCAAGATCAACAACAAGTGGCTAGTTCATCATCTCAACCAAATGATCGATCAAATGCAAGCAATCAAGTGCAAGTGCTCCAACCAACCAATATCGCAAGAGATCATCCTTTGGACTCTATAATTGATGATATTTCTAGAGGTGTACAAATAAGATCTAAATTGGCATTATTTTATGAACATTTCTTATTTGTGTCATCCATTGAATCTAAGAAGATAGATAAAGCTTTGAAGGATGTTGATTGGGTCAATGCTATGCATGAAGAACTAAACAACTTCAAGAGAAATCAAGTATGGGAGTTGGTTGAGAGGCCTATGGATCATAATGTAATTGGAACAAAGTGGGTCTTTCGAAACAAGCAAGATCAAGATGGGATAGTAATAAAGAACAAAGCAAGATTAGTGGCTCAAGGTTACACTCAAATTAAAGGTCTTGACTTTGAAGAAATATATGCTCCGGTTGTTAGATTGGAAGCAATTAGAATCTTGCTAGCCTATGCTTGTGCCCACAACATCAAACCCTATCAAATAGATGTCAAGAGTGTATTTCTAAATGGTTACATCAACAAAGAAGTATATGTTGAGCAACCTCCCAGTTTTGAAGATGACAAGAAGCCCGACCATGTGTACAAGTTAAGAAAGGCTTTGTATGGATTGAAACAAGCACCAAGAGCATGGTATGAGAGATTGAGAGATTTTCTACTCTCTAAGGGAATCAAGATGGGAAAGGTTGACACCACTCTCTTCACCAAGAAGCTTGAAAATGACTTATTTGTATTGCAAATCTATGTTGATGATATCATATTTGGGTCAACAAATCAAGATTTTTATGAGGAGTTTAACAAGATGATGGCAAGTGAGTTTGAGATATCCATAATTGGAGAGCTTAGTTACTTCCTTGGTCTTCAAATCAAGCAAATGAAGAATGGCACATTTGTGAGTCAAGACAAGTACATCAAAGACATGCTCAAGAAGTTTGGAATGGATCATGTTAAAGCTATTAGTACACCAATGAGGACAAATGGAAGCTTGGATAGTGATGCTTGTGGCAACATGGTGGATCCAAAGATATATCGGTCTATGATTGAAAGCCTACTCTATGTGACCACATCAAGGCCGAATGTGATATTTAGTGTATGCATGTGTGCTAGATTTTAAGCCTTACCAAGAAGAAGACATTTGAAGGCAACAAAGAGAATATTAAGGTACTTGAAGCATAAACAAAATGTTGGATTATGGTATTCCAAAGGAGCAAGATTTGAGTTGATTGGATATTTGAACTCCGATTATGCGGGATGCAAAGTTGAGAGAAAGAGCACATTAGGCACATGTCAACTGTTGGGAAGATCACTTATGTCATGGTCATCAAAGAGACAAAATAGTGTAGCACTTTCAACCACCGAAGCAGAGTACATTTCGGTCAGTAGTTGTTGTGCTCAATTACTTTGGATAAATGCTACTTTGAGTGACTTTGGAATCAAATTCAAGCAAGTGCCATTGCTATATGACAATGAGAGTGCCGTAAAGTTCACCAACAACCCGGTTCAACATTCAAGAACAACGCATATAGATGTCCGCCATCATTTTATAAGAGATCACCAACAAAAAGAGGACATTTATATTAAGAGTTTTGGCACCGATGATTAACTTATCGATATCTTCACCAAGCCACTTGATGAGAAAAGGTTTTGCAAGCTAAGAAATGAATTGAACATACTTGACTTCTTCAATATGTGTTGATGCACCCCCATTATATGACATGCCTCTCCTTCAAGCAAAGCAAGGTAAAGTTGATTGATATATCATTCATCCATTGCTAAGGACTTGTTTAGTGCATCTAGTCATTTCTATTATGTCCTGGGCTCATTTATTAAAATCAAATGAATTTAATGCTTGTATGGTACCACTATTGCTTGTATTCTTGAAATGATCTAGTGGTAACATATGACATGTTTGTGGGCTTGTAAACCTAGTGCTTAATTAAGAAAATGAGCTATAAGTATTTAACTCAACATGGTGCATGATAACCCTCTTTTGGAGGTGTGAAGAAGCTTGCCTTTGGATCAAATCGAGTTAAATATCTTTTGCAAGTAATCTAGATTGAACCAAATTGAGAAAAAGATCCTCACTTCATATGGTTTCACCCCAACCTATCTAAAATTAGAGCTCACCTTTTGTGCTAAATTGTTGACAAAGGGAAAGAGAAATTCACAAAGATAGTAAGATAGGGGGAGCAAACAAATGAAATGATATTGTAGAGGGGGTCAATCAAAATTGTACACAAGTAGGGGGGAGCAGCTCATAAACTTGTATGTTGCATTTGAATGTGCATTTTATATATTTGCTTGCATAGCATAAGTTTTAAATTTCAATATACATGCTTGTATGGTGTATGCTAGTTGTAGGTTTGAATGATGAAATAAAAAACTAGTATGCATAGGGTAAGTAACTAGACTTATGTTCATTTTATGGAAACTAGATCCTTACTTCTAATGTTGATTTCATAGGGTATTCTAGTTTTTGTGTATGTCTAGCTACTAATGGTGCTAAGGATGGTATATTGGTGCACTCCGATTGGTATCACGCTTTAATGGTCCATCTCTTATACCTTAGTATCATTTGGTAGATGTTATCTCCTATATTTCCTATCTAAGCATATGTGCAAGCTACAATCTAAACTCTCAGCACATATGTAGGGGGAGCAATTTCTACCATTTGAGGTTCATGAAACTTGTCCATATCCATTTACACATGGTAAATATGCTTAGGCAAGCAACATGGACTCAATTAAATTTCAATTTATATCTTTATGAAAGGGTTGTCATCAATTACCAAAAAGTGAAAGATTGAAAGCTCTAATTTGGTTTTAATGAATTGATGAAACCCTAAGTGCCATCCTAGTTTATCAAAGTGATTATGAGCTAGGTGGCACACTCCAAATAATTAAGCAAATGAAGATCATGACATAATGATGGTGATGGCATGGTGATGATCAAATGCTTGGACTTGGAAAAGAAGAAAGAAAAACAAAAAGCTTAAGACAAATGTGAAATTGATAGGAGCTTTTTGATTTAGTAATTGAGACACTTAGAGAGTATGATCACATTTAGGATTGATAGCCGTACTATTAAGAGGGGTGAAACTCGTATCGAAATACGGTTATCAAAGTGTCACTAGATGCTCTAACTCATTGCATATGCATTTAGGATCTAGTGGAGTGCTAACACCCTTGAAAACATTTGTGAAAATATGCTAACACATATGCACAAGGTGATACACTTGGTGGTTGGCACATTTGATCAAGGGTGGTAAAGTTCGGGGTCAAAAGGAGAAGTTTTGTATTTACCAAACTCTGCCTTGGGCAGCGACCGAACTCTGACCCTACGTCCAGTCAGTGGTGCACAGTGAAGGCCACCCTCAGTTCCTTGACCAGACGCTGAAGTGAAAAAGGGACTGGGCACGTAGGGGGTGCTTTCGGTCACCTAGTGACGTACACTGACGCAAGCAATAGAGAGAGACTGTGTTGACCGAACGCTGGCCCAAGTCTGGTCATATGCCACCAGACACGTCCGGTCATGAAAAATTGTCTCTAGAACCTTACTGGAAACAACCGGACGCTAGTGATGGTGCGTCCGGTCACTTTGAATAGCGCGTCCGGTCGTGAATGAAACCTTACTAGAATCGACTA
The DNA here is from genome assembly GCF_019320115.1 of Miscanthus floridulus. Classification (NCBI taxonomy): domain Eukaryota; kingdom Viridiplantae; phylum Streptophyta; class Magnoliopsida; order Poales; family Poaceae; genus Miscanthus; species Miscanthus floridulus. The sequence continues at coordinate 122,728,193 of NC_089583.1, forward strand.
GACTCTAGTGTTGGAGCGTCTGGTCACAACTTAAGTGCACTAATGACTATTGAGATCGGATGATCAGCATTTGAAGTCAGAGACACATGGCAAATATCTAAGGACCGGACGCTGAGGTCCTATGCCCGGTCAAACCGATCGGTGCGTCCGGTCGCCCTGATTTTTTAGGGAACAGAGAGCCAACGGCTCTATTCGTGGGGGCTCTCTATTTAAGCCCCATGGCCAACTCAAGCTCACTCTCTTGGCCATTTGCATTGACATAGAAACCTTGTGAGCTTAGCCAAAGCCCTCCCACTCATCTCCATCATTGATTCAACATCTTTGTGAGATTGAGAGAGAATCTAAGTGCATTGCTTGAGTGATTGCATCTAGAAGCACTTGGTGTTCGTGTTTCGCTGTGGGATTCACTTGTTACTCTTGGTGGATGCTGCCACCTAGATGGCTTAGAGCAGCAAGGATCGTCGAGCGGAGGTCAGTGATTGTCTCTAGCTCCGATAGTGATGATTGTGAGGGGTCTTATGCCTTCCCCGGTGGAGCGCTGAAAGGTAACTCTAGTGGAGTGCTCGTGTCATTGAGTTACCTCACTTGTGGGTAGGTTCTTGCAGTGTCCAATTGTGTGGATGAGGTTCGTGCAACACCTCTTAGACGCAAAACCACCAAGTGTTGGTCGACACAACATGGACTACCGTGCCGGCAAGTACATGAACCTCGGGAGAAAAATTGGTTGTCTATTACCTATTGGTATTCTCCTAGTGATTGATTTAGTATTCATCTTATGATTGGTTCACTCCTCTACATGGCAGTATAATCACCTTACTTACTCATTTACATACCCGCAAACTAGTCATAGTAAGCTCTTTAGTGTAGCTAGAATTAAGAGCTTGCTTTGTAGCTTAAGTTTATTTAGTGGAGCTCTTTAGTGTAGCAAGTGTGAGAGCTCTTAGTGAGTAGTGACTTTGTAAATTGTGTGTCTAGTGATGATAGTAACTAGAATTATTGAATAGGTGACTTGCAACCCTTGTAGAGCTAGAGCAAGTTTGTATTTCGCTATTTGTCATACTAATCAAATTGCTCTAGTTGGTTTATATATTTTTAAATAGGCTATTCACCTTCCCTCTAGCCATATTAGGACCTTTCAATGAGGCTACAACGATGAAGCGAGATCAAGAAGAGGGTATACATGGTCGTGCCGTGTGCCAGTGCCAGCCAGCGGTGGCTCAAGAGGCCACCGGAGGGCAAGAAGAAGAGAGGAGGTCAGAGGCGAGAGAGGAGCAGAGAGTCGTCGTCGTTGCATCACAGTCGTAGAGGAGAGAGCCAGAGAGGAGCGCGACACAAGAGAGAGAGCGTCGGTGAAAATGAATTAGGGTTTGGGTGGATACAGGGCGATGGGGTGAGGCCGGTTATATACCCTCCCCTCCAACGGGTAGATCCAACGGTGGACAGGAGCGGGGGAGGGGCATCAACGGCTCGAAGGCAGCCGTGCCGTGCCTGGGCCGGCACTATGAGCCGACATTGTGGCCCAGGCATAGCACTACAACCGGGCCATGCCAGGCATGGACACGATTGGAGTGGGCTGAGCCATGCCTGGGCCATGCTTCTTAGTGTCGTGCCTGGGCCAGTCCGTAGTGCCCGTGCCAGATGACCATCTATAGCTTCTACTAGAGCAATTTTTTTACATTTTTAACCCTTTTGTAATACAATTTTTAAGAATAACACTATTGTGTTTTTTTTTCAAATCTAAGCTGTTTGGCCACGCCTAATGCCCATACACGGCCAAACTACGCTGACGCACCATGTATGGTGATGTGGCTAGCTTGCCACTATGGTAAGCACTAACCGGTGATGTGGCACCCTCTGCCGCACCATCAACACCGGTGCAGCATTGCGGCGCCAACTGGCTTGGCACGGCTGCGGCAACTTACAGAGCCACGGGCAGCTTCCCCTCTCTCTCTCTCTAAAGAGTCTCTCTCTCTCTCGGCTCACAGCGGCCGCACCAATGCCACCGGCCTCCTCCCAGCCAGATAGGCTTATTGGGTTCATATATTTCCTATAGAATTTGATAGATTTTAAGAACAGAATTGGATGGTCATGGGCCACTACACAGATGGTTGATGGTCACCTGGCCCAACAACAATAGGTCTCTTTTACTTGAGATCCACAAGTACTCATCTTTTTTTAGAAACCATAAGTACACATCTGTTATGCTAAAAACGAATGATACAGGCCAAGGGGGCATGACAATCGCGATAATCGAGATACTATGACTAGAGAAGTCCATCGCAAGCTTCTTCTAAAACTGAAAACAGCAACATAGCAATATCAAAGCGTAGAAAATTCACAAGAAATATATCCATATAGAAACACAAAGAACTATAAGACACCAAACAATAAAATAAGGGGTTCTTGAGATTAAGATAATCTAGAGTGCAGGTTTACAATTGGCACATATAGACTTGTATAGAATGCCACGTGTTCTGGATAGAATAATTTGCTGACTGTACAAAAGCATATAGCCACGGATCGACGGCAATGCAATGACATTATGTCAAGGCAATAACACTGGCAGTAGTAGGCTACAACTATAGCATGTTGTCCTGCATCCTTGCAAGATGTTGTATAGCTATAATGCCCTCCTCCAAGATACTACAAAATACTACTACATAAGCAGGCTGGCAGCACATACAAAATAACAAAATACTACACAACATCTGTTTGATTCATTTGCAAGGTTGTTCCTGCATATTCGAGCAGCATCCCTACTCAATCCCTAATCGTTGTGGCATAGATTTGGTACCTTCTGCTGCCCCAACGATCATTTTTGTCCAGATAGTATGATATCAAGCAACACCATATCCAAGGTGGATTCCTCATCAAGGGGGCAACTTCCTCGCTGTCCTCTGGTTCTAGGACGCCCAGTAGCTTGTTCATCTTTTTTATGACCACTTCTTCTGTCAGAAAACCATCGAAGAATTTGACCTACCAAGGATTTAGTTGAAGACATGATCACCTAATTCAGCAAGACTTTTAAGCATCCATAACTATTTTACCACCAACACTGATTTTTTTCACTAGTGATGAATGTGGACACCTGGGATGGTCTCTAGGCAAGGAAATCAAGCATAAGGGTTATTTAGTAACATATTACCACATTATCCTTATGGACATACGCATGAATTCTCGCTGTAGGATCCTCAAGAGTCAACCGAATACAATTTTTATGAGTCGAAAGCAAACGGAGTTCACTAGCTTGACAGGGATATGCTGCCACAACATGGACCAAGGTTTTCAATTTGTGTGTCACCTACCACAAAAAAGAGGAGATATTGAAGCTGGTTAGCTTTAGAGTCAGAGTTCAGAACACTCATGGTTCTGTGTTACTAACTAAAGAAGCAAAAATATATAGTTTTCTCATGAAAATGGAGAGATAAATCACTGGGATACAACTAAAAGTAAACATGCTCGCATGTTCTCAGGGATGTTGGATAATATTAGACCAAATCAAAAACAAAAATAAAACTAATAAATAACTGGAGAAAAATGGGAAAGAAGTAATACCTCATGATGAGTTAAAGACTCCATTAACGTTGAGTAACCTGCTTTCTCATATTCTACATCTGACAGAATTGATAACAAATTGTCATGAGGCAAGCCTTTGTGGGCAACAGATGGCAGCCAAAATGCATTACAACTATATGCAGCGGTTCATCAATACAACACATGTAAACAAGCACTTTAACAAGATCATCATGTGCTTCATTTAGATCTCTATATATACATAAAAATATTGAGGTTTGTTTTTATGCACAACAACCTTCATACGCAAATAGAATGGATGGATGCTATAGTATACACTTATTCAGGTAGCAATGAAGATAAGGCCTAATTAACTATTTTAATTAATCAGTTAAATGCTGAATCCGAAGCTAAATTCATGATCTGAACGATGAAACAGAATATGTTCATCAGTGATTCAGAGGAGCAATGCAAACTATCAGACTACTAGGCTCTATACTAGCAACATTAGAGGGGAAGCTTGCCATCGGCTGGAAGTGAACTTTGTTGGCGTTGCGGCTGTCATACATCCTAGAGGTGTTCATGTAATTGGTAAAGTTTACTTATATGATGTTCAAAGAACAGTAAAATTCATCAGAAAAGAAGATTACTTCATATGATCAACAATGCTACCATCTTTATGAGATAAAAGGCGAACTCTACTAGAGTACAAGAAAACACCTTTCCAAATGCCAAACTCTTGCTTGCAAGTAATATTGCAGAACCTGGCCCAATAAATACCCTTTTGCATGTGTAATACTTTATTGACAGACCTATCTGAAAAAAATCCTCAGAACAGTTCCGACACATGGCATTATGCATAAAACCTCCCTAAGTAGAGGTAGTCCTTCAAGTAGAAGGGGTGATTCAACTGCCTCAGCATCCGAACTATACGTTCATCAATCAATAGCATAGAGGCACACAAAAAATAGGTCAATTAAGTGAAAATAATGACGTGACTGATGTCAGCAAATGTTTTTTGAAGATAAAACTAATTTTCTTTTCATTGATGATGCTTAAGTTCAGTGCACCTTATAAGAACAACCAAATAAAGATTAAAGCTGCAACAATATTTCAAAAACACTAGAGCACCATCCTTATTGCATAGATTTTTTCTATGTTATTGCTGAAAAATTAGAAACAATAAATAAACATAGACAAACCTACATTGCCTGAAACTCAGCTACAGGGGTATCAGTTCCATCCCAAACATAAAATATCCATTTGCCGCTATTTTCACGGACATGCAAAACCTACAAGAAGGCAGAGAGAATTTTTGGAGCACTCCCTATACCAAAATAAGTCTTGAGTTTCAATATGATTGAATAAAGAACTAACCTTGCATACTAGATCAAAAGTAGAACCAGACTTTAAACTCCTTAACTGCAATTTGAGATCTTTTAGGCCTACGGTGCAAAGTAGTTAGATAGCAACAGAAGTTAGAAAATTTGCTTGTAAAGCATTGTTAAGGACGTACTAGTTAAGTATTTCATGAATCTCTGCAAGGAGACAAAGATAGACACAGAATACATGCTATAGTGAAAGGTATATATCCTAAAGAAACAGAATATCATATATCAACCACTTATCGAGAGAGCAGGTTGTTAAAAAGTAATATGAGATCACTGCAAGAAGCTGACAATCTAAAAAAATAGGAATAATTCTAGACAACAAAATTCAAACTATTGTTGTGTTTGATTGAAAGGCAGCAGAGACCGACCTTAACTAAGGGCTAAAATGAGATAATGCAAGTTCTGTTGCACTCATAATTTATAAAATATGTAACTCCTTTGGGTAAGAAGAGTTCATAAATAGAATGGCTACACTATACTATTTGATCCTACATATAATTATCGATTAGGAGTCACCTAGAGGATTATTGGGTAGCCACGTTCTCATCTGGGTTAATAGTTCTTTGTCATGTTTCCTGCCATGATATTTCATAGAAGTCTGATATGGGCTGCACTCAGCAGATACATTGCTTTCAAACAGCGTAAATGAAGAAAACTTTTTGTTAAATGTAACATAGAACTCCCCATGATGCTGTATCTGCAGATCAAAGTAGGCATGAACTAGGTGCTGCAGAATGTGTCACTAAAATTTCAAAAATGATGAGAAAAGAAAATAGGCTTAAATAACAACACATATAAAAAGGTATGTGGAAATTTTATAACTCCGAGAAATACCCAGTGACAAATGGCATAATTAAATAGAGTTTTATGTTGTACCTCAACATTATGGAGACTGGTCACATCTCCACTTGACTTAACATAGGGCAATAGGGCAGTTTCTTCAGTAAAAAATGTTGCAAATATTCCAGCCTTGCGTGATTCATCCACAATCCTCAATGTAACAGTGAAATCTGCAAAAACTATAGCCATGATCAAGGGTTCTAGCATTGATTTGAGGATCAAAAGCAAGACTTAGCAATGAACACGGCAACAGAAGGTCCCTCTCAAGTCTCAACGCATAATGCTTCATACAAAAAGTTGTGAAAGAGGCGATCCAAGGACAAGCGGACAAGCTAAAGCATGTGTCCCCCACAATAAGCAAGTAGCATTTGAGTAGAGAACTAATCCTAATCAACACTATTCAACAAATCTTTACAAATATATATACTTATCTAATTTCACAGCAAAAATCACAATGGAACCCCACAAATTTCCTGTCAGTAGCGCTAGCCAAGCACCTAAAGAAGCTGCTACTTCTAGCTTGCTTACCGGCCCACCACTGATTCAGCCCAAGAGAGTCATGAAGCCCAGCTCGTGGGTGATTGGTCCATCCTAGATCAACTAGGAGACATAGTATAAGTAGCAAAAAGGAATGGGGAGAGGGACATGAATAGGAAATTATAAAACCCTAAATTGAGTTTTAATCATTCATCGTAGCTCAATCGCTGTAATTGCTATTCTTCTTGCACTTCTTCTTTCCCAGGGTCGTCGGGTGCTAACACCTGGTATCGGATGTCTGGTCCCAATCCTAGCCATTCCGACACTGCCACCCCCTCCTCCACTGCCCCAACTCCGCACCACCACTACACCTGACTCGATCGCGCTCGCAGAGCCATGGAACCTTCCCTAAAGCAAATCCTCGACGCGCTCAACCCCTACTTCAACGAATTCGACCACCGTCTCGAAGACCGCAACCATGTCTTCACCGACCGCACTAGCTCCATCGACTCCTGCTTCGCCACGCTGGAAACCTCCATCTCTACCCAAGCTATCGGGGTCGAGCGGCGCTTGGTGGGGATCTATGGCAGAACCTCTCAAATTATAGGGCCCATATGCACCTGTCACTATCCAATGACCTCTGACAACTATGCATATGTTCCCGATAACTTAAGAAGATTGTCGGGTGTCCACGGGGAACCCCGAATCATCCACGATTTCTAAGCAGGATACCATTACAGAGTCAATGCAGTATTACAACAGTTTATTTAAATAGATACATCAGAGTAATATAGTGGAAATCTTACAATAACCTAGTTTATAAACTAGTTGTTTTAAACCTTACAAACTAAGTTTGATAAATATTACAAACCATAGTAGTGGAGTGGCATTAGTAACATAATACAAACACACAATATAAGTACCCTGCCCAAGGGTCACACATTTACTCGGCATCATCGATCGAAACAACAGTCATGCAGCATGGTCCAAGACAGACCTGCCCATGAGGCTCATCTACAACAAGGGTCAACGAACCCTGAGTACAAAAGACTCAACAAGACTTAACCAAAATAAAATTTATAGAACACAGGAATGCAGGCTCAGGGATTCAAGGTATGGCTTTAGCAATACTCAAAGTTCTTTTGCGAAAAAGCTCTTTAACAAAATTCTTTATTTCAACATTTAAAACTTTATAAGAAACATATATGAATCTGCCATGATCCGTAATGAGATCATGAACTTCATAACAAACTCTTCCTCAAATCCAGCTCAAGTTTCATTTATTAACTATGATGATGAACAGAGAGTTGAATCTCCATAATCGAGGAGCAACGACGATTCAAACCGATTAAATCTAGCTGGGGATTCCAGACCACATGACATATTAGGTCCCTAACCTACATATACCAACCTACCCTTAGGTCCTCTAAAACAAGAATAGGTCCGCGCCACCTGAGAATATAGTACTCCACCAATCCAGCCCATTGCCATGTGGGTACATGCTATTCCCGCCATCTCTCCACTCCCAGTACGCGAGTAGCCATTCTTATAATAGAATCGCCAAGTTAAGGCTTACCAGAGTATGTGGTTAGTACTATAAAGTCTCGTCTCACACAGTTTAATAACAGATGGTTCTTAATCGACACAGGCAGAAAGAACCCGCTCACAAGACCTCCATGTCTTGTGGCTCTCACACACCGAGTCCGCCTGGTCTTGATTTATTACTCCACATGCTCATATCTCATGATAACATAAGTAACTAAATGTAACCAAAGATCCATTTAAACCTCACAGGTGATAGGTCATCACCCGACTTTTATCGGTCTAAGCATGGCTAAGCATAAATAGACATTCTCGAATGTAAACGGTCAACAAGGTAGATATGGGAAAACAAGGTTGGTAATGCACCAATTAGGTTTTCACTTAACTCCTAATTACTTAATGTAGTACTAAAAAGCAAAAGCGATAAAAATTTGTAAAACACAAGGTAGTTTTAAATGCATTCGGGGCTTGCCTTAGTTGTCGGAAAAGTCTGGTTCCGGAGTCGTCCCACTGATATCAAAGCCAACCTCAATAGACGGATTAACCTCTTCAACCACTTGATTGACTACCACGTGCTCACTATCATTCACTACATGAAGTAACAATGCCATGTTTAAAATAATGCGAGATATTAAACATGATGCTTGATGATGGATACAAAAATTAATAACTTGAATACAACTTTCCTTCGCGGTACAGTTGCAAACCAACAACTAACTAAACCTTTTCATAAACTCAAACACTTACTTTAAGTACCAATAATTATTTTATACTAATGACCCAAGATCATCACTCAATCCAAAATTCAAACAAAACCTAAGTCATTAAGGTTTACTATTTGCTTTTATGAATTAATTATTTAATTCAAAATTATGAAATAAATCAACTTCTTCCAAATGAGCTCAAAATTTTTGTGAAGACTCATCATATGATAACTAAGTGTCAAAACAATTTTCATAATTTTTGGATAATTATTTAAGCATAGAAAAATCATGGAAACCCATTTATTAATTAATTTGAGCAATTTTTGTCATATTCAAAAAGTACTGAAAAGCAACATTTCATATTTTTCCTAAATATTATACATCACATAGAGGTCACATAAAAATTTTCATAATTTTTGGAGCTCTAAATAATTCTACACAAAAATAATAAAAACTCATACTATTCATTCATTTATGAAAAAGAAAAATTTCCATTTTCAAATCAAACCGCCACTGACAGAGTGACCCCACCTGTCAGCACCGATCCCCGTGTTGACCACGGCGACGATGCGTGCTGACCGGCGATTCCTTGCCGCCGGTGAGATCAACGGCGACGGCGAAGGCACCAACATGATCACCAAGACAAGGCGCACCTAGGGATAGCATTAATTGCATCGATTGCTGCACAAATAGAGCATGACGCCGACCATGGTGGACATGGCCGAGCGGCTACACTACGCCGGTGAAACAAGGCCGGTAGAGCTTAAACAAACAGTATGGGAAGGTTCAGCAGCTCACCCCGAACGCGATTGAGCAAAAAGCAAGACCGGAGGAGCAGCGGAGAGGTAGGTCGACGGTCACAGCAGCCACGACGACGTGAGCAACATCGACGGCGGTGTTCCGGTGACTGCGATGGACAAAAGGATCAATCAACCGGTCATAGAGCATCACAGGAATAAGGTGAAGCTAGAACAATACTTCGCAAGGACAAAGGCTCACCGTAGAGCGCTAGCCACGACGGCGCTCACTCGACGGTGGTGCTGCCGACCGTGAGGAAGAAAGGCGACGAGCGACGTTTCCCAGCGAAGTTAAGCGACTAGAGCTAGTTGGCTGGGTGCGCAAGGAACAAGTGGAGCTACGACGGCTTTACAGCAACTGGAAAGACACTACAGCGATGACACAGGCTCGACGGAGCAATGGCGATGGCGTCGAGAAAATAGAGAAGACGAACGGTGAAAAACAGCGACGGTGAAGGCCTTATAGCATGGCTCAGAAGCACAAGAAAGCCATGCAGGAGCCTTCTCTGCGCCAGCGCAAAGCCAAAGATGGCCACGAGCGCACCTGGAAACCAGAAGAAGGTCGTCGGCGGTGAGGTGTCTTCTGCGGTTACTGTTCACCAAAATTACAGAATTGCCACTCGATTTAAATTCCAAATTACTCCTAAATTTATGTGGCAACTCAAAAATCTCCAAAAATAAAAATTGTTCAAAATTCAAAGTTCTACAACTTTGCTTTTATAACCATACTCAAATTCGGTCTACATTTTGAAATGTAAGTTTGAATTCAAAAAGGGGACATTTCAAGAATTTACGCCTTTTCAAATTACTTCAAATTTTATAAAATAACTTAGAAAACTCCAAAAACCAACTTTGTACATCTGGACAAGCTCTACACTTTTGCTTTTAGGCTCAACCCTAAAATTTACTTAGATTTTGAAATGGGGTTTTCCAGGGTAAACTTAAACGCTGAAATTAGGGTTTTTAGAAATTCAAAATAAAACCAAGATTTCAAACTTGATTCAAACCATACAAATCAACACATACAACATAAATGTAAACTTGTTTTAGTGTATGCATATCAAAAATTTGTACTAAGACCAAATGATTTGCAATGCATATGATGATATGGTAGGTTTTAGTATTTAAAACACCAGGGGTGTTACAATCTTTCCCCCTAAAAAAATCTCATCCCGAGATTTAAAGTCCAAGGGTAAGTAATGGAAAAGGAAATATGTCGAGCGAACACATACAAAACCTATCCATAAAACAGCTAGGGTCCTTTTACAAAACACAATTTGTAACGACAGAGCACAACTAATATTATTCTATATTGACGCAAGAAACTCCGGAAACTTTTCTAGCAAGTAATCTTCGGATTCCCAAGTAGCTTCTTCTTTGGAATGTTGATTCCATTGTATCTTGTAGAACTTGATTGTTCTCCTTCATGTGACATGGTCTTTTTGATCCAAAACTCGGATAGGATATTCAGAATAGGTCAAATCAGGTTCAAGTTCCACTTCTTCAACCTCAACATTCTGCTCAGGCACTCGGAGACACTTCTTTAATTGAGAAACATGGAACACATCATACACAGCTGAGAGATGTTCTAGTAACTTCAAACGATATACCACCTTTCCATACCTCTCTAAAATTTGAAATGGTCCAATATAATGAGGTGCCAACTTGCCTTTAACACCGAAATGGTTAACCTCCTTCATTGGTGATACCTTCAGATATGCAAAATCTCCCTTGTAAAACACCGATGGTCTATGTCATTTATCTGCATAACTCTTTTGTTGGGACTGAGCTATCTTCAAATTACTTTGTATCTGCCTAACCTTTTCTTCTATTTCTTTCACCAGGTCAACTCCAAAGAACCATCTTTCCCCGGGTTTAGACCAATTTAGTGATGCTCTGCATCTACGACCATAGAGTGCTTCAAACGGAGCCATCCTAATACTCTCTTGATAACTATTGTTGTATGAGAACTCAGCCAAAGGTAAACATTCATTTCACTTATTGGAATAGTTAAGGACACAACATCTTAACATATCTTCAAGTACTTGATTGACCCTTTCAGTTTGACCATCAATCTATGGGTGATAGGTTGTACTATGCAGGAGTTTGGTACCCATCGAAGCATGCAATTGTTTCCAAAAGTTGGAGACAACCTATGTACCCCCATCTGACACTATAGTCTTTGGTACTCCATGTTGGCTCATGATTCGTGCTAAATACATCTTGGCATATCAGATAGTGGGATATGTACTCTGGACTAGAAGAAAATGTGCAGACTTGGTTAGTCGATCTACAATAACCCATATTGAGTCAAAGCCCTTTGATGTCTTGGGTAGACCAACAATAAAGTCCATACTAATATCCTCCCACTTCCAAGCTGGAATAGGTAATGGGTGTAATTCTCCAGCAGACCTCAAATGTATAGCCTTTATTTTTTGAAAAGTATCACACTTGGCTATATACCGGGCAATCTCTATCTTCATTTTGGGCCACCAAAATCTTTGTTTCAAGTCATGGTACATCTTATTACTTCCCGAATGAATAGATAACCTAGTAGCATGTGCCTCTTCAAGAATTGACTGTCGCAACTCAGGAACCATTGGTACCACAAGATGATTCTTGAACCAAAGCACACCTTCATCATCTATGCTGAAGCATTTCGCTTTTCCATTTCTGACTCTCTCCTTGATGTGGGCTATACCCTTGTTTTCTTTCTGAGCGGCAATAATCTGGTCTCGAATAGTTGATTCAACAGTTATATTAGTCAAACTACCTTGTTGAATTACCTCCACATTCAACTTCTCCATCTCTTGACATAAAGTCAGATCCATTGTTTTTATGGCCAGATAATTGCAATGACTCTTATGACTGAGAGCATCTGCAACCACATTTGCCTTACCAGGATGATAATGTACCTCCAAGTAATAATCTTTAATCAATTCCAACCATCTTCTTTGTCGCATATTCAATTCTGATTGAGTAAAGATATACTTTGAACTCTTGTAATCTGTATACATATGGCAAGTATTACCAAGCAGGTAATGCCGCCAAATCTTCAAAGCATGAACAACTGCTGCTAACTCTAGATCATGAGTTGGATAATGTTCTTCATGTTGCTTAAGTTGTTTGGAAGCATAGGCAATGACTCGGCCTTCTTGCATCAATACACATCCAATGCCAATACCAGAAGTATCACAATAAACGTCAAACGACTTCTTGATATCTGGTTATGCTAATACTGGTGTAGTGGTTAACAATCTCTTCAAAGTCTAGAAGGTTTCTTCGCAATCAGATGACTATACAAATGTGGCTTGGTTCTTCAGCAACCCAGTGATGGACTTGGATACTCTAGAGAAATCTAGAATAAAACAACGGTAATAACCTGCCATTCCAAGAAAACTCTGAACCTAATGAACAGTGGTTGGTGGTTTCCAATCTAGTACATCCTTAACTTTGCTCGGATCTACTGCAACTCCTTCAGCTGACAAGACATGTCCTAAAAACTGTACTTCCTTCAGCCAGAAGTCACACTTACTGAACTTAGCATACAACTGATGTTCTCTTAAATGTGTTAGGACTATTCTGAGATGTTCCTCATGTTCTTTCTTATTCTTGGAATATACTAAGATGTCATCAATAAAAACCACTATAAACTTGTCTAGCTCAGGTATGAATACCGAATTCATCAGATACATGAAATGAGCTAGGGCATTCGTCAAACCAAAAGACATTATTAGGTATTCATATAATCCATATCTTGTGGTAAATGCCGTTTTGGGAATATCTTCAGGCTTAATTTTGATTTGGTGGTAACCTGACCTCAAATCAATCTTGGAGAAAACTTTGGCTCTAGCCAGTTGATCAAAAAGTAAGTCGATCCAAGGTAAGGGATACTTATTCTTAATTGTCACTTCATTCAATGGACGATAGTCAACACACAACCTCAGGGTCTTATCTTTCATCTTCACAAAAATTGTAGGACATACCCAAGGTGAGGAACTAGGTTGGATAAACCCCTTATCAATCAACTCTTGCAACTGTGTCTTCAACTCGGCTAATTCCTTTGGAGGCATCCTATAAGCTCTCTGAGAGATCAGAGCTGTTCTAGGTTTAACTCTATGTTAAATGGAACATCCCTATCTGGTGGTAGACCAGGTAAATTTTCAGGAAAACATCAGGGAATTCACAAACTACCGGGATATCTATAACCTCCATGACAGAAATTGCACAAACCTTTTCCACTGATCTCCTTAAGGTTGAAAGTTGGATAAGAAGCTGAGAATTACTATCTGGTAAACTGAACCTTATTATTCTATTCAAAGCATCTATAATAGCCTTATGCTGATACATCCAATTCATTCCCAAGATCACATCTATATCCTGATCCTAGAGAATAATCATGGTAGAGGGAAAATATGCCTACCCAGGTTTATGGGTACCTGGTACACCATTTCCTTAGTACACAGACGTCCCCCGGGCGACTATATAAAGAAAAATTCCTTTGTTGCCTTAATTGGAATTTCATGCTTTATGACAAAGGTTCTATTGATGAATGTATGAGATGCACCAAAATCAAAAAGCATAACTGCAGGATGATCGGCGATAGGAAACATACCCAGCATCAGGGCTCCCCTTCTAGAATCTCCCTAGCCTGAATATAGAAAACCCACCCTATCTTATTTTCATCTTTGCCCTTCTGAGCATTTTGGTTGTTGTTCTTGTTCTGGGCTTGACCCTGTTGTTGATTTCCAGGAGCCTTCTAAAAATTTGGATTATACTGCTTAGGATACAGACACTCCCTGGAGAAATGACCTAACTTCCCACAATTGAAACATGGGTAATGGTGGCCTTAGGGTGTTGGAGCACGAACACTAGGACCATTTGACTATTGAGAGTTCTGGTTAGTTGTAGCAGGACTAACATTTTGTTGTTGATCGGCTTGGAACTACGGTGGATGATAAGGAGGATGATAGTGATTCACTGGATGATAGATTATTTTCTATCTCTTTTGATTACCACTGAAAGATCTAGATGGTACACTCTTTTTCTTCTTAATCTCCTTATGTTGCCGATATTTCTCCTCCGAAGCAATAGCAATGTTGAGTGACTCATGATAAGTGACATTGGTGCAGGTAGTCATCATTGTCTGAAGTTTGGTATTTAGACCCCGCATGAACCACTTCTTCTTCTTGGCATCTGTGTTAACATGCTTAGGTGCATACTATGAAAGGTGATTGAACTTGCCCACATACTGCATGACTGTTTGATCACCTTGCTTCAAAGCAAGAAACTCATCAAGCTTCATAGCCATAACTCCCTCTGGAATATAATGGGCACGGAAAGCAGTGCGGAACTTTGCCTAAGTTAACTGAACACCGGCTGGTTGCATAGCCACAAGATTTGCCCACCAAGCACCTGCTGCACCTCGAAGCTATTGAGCAGCAAAAACAGGCTTCTAGAACTCTGTGCATGGAATGAGGTCAAACTTCTGGTCCATGGTACAAAGCCAATCATCAGCTTCTAGTGGTTCATCAGCCTTAGTGAACATTGGTGGTCTTGTATCGGTGAAATCAACATACGTAACTTTTTGCCTGTGATGATTGCGACCACGGTTCCCTTGCATCATGTTCTGATTGCTTTAAGGTAACTCCCAAAGTAATTGGGCATTATCAACGGTCACATTGACTAGTGCTGCGATAGCATTAGGCAAATTTGGTGGAACTAGTGGCAAATTAGGAATACCATCCTCATCTTGTGAAGTACTAGGAATAGTCGAACCCCAAGTACGATGCATCTGTTCTTGACAAACCAAACTTTACTCACAAGCCTTTATTGAATTATTAAAAGAGCTGACTACAAACACATTACACTAGTTCCACTTATTTAAACACAAGTTCAAACTTAAGCAAGACTACCCAACTAAACTAGAACTCAATATTTTACAACTCTACTCTTCTCCTCGATCACCTCAAACCTCGTGATCGATATCCATTCTGGAAACAATTCTGCCTTCATTATCACTTTCATTGACCATCACTAATTCTTCTAGATCTTCTTCTTCCTCCTCTTCAAGTTCATCATCATCTACAATGATGACACCTGGGTCCATTGCATCTGCCTAAGGTTCATGATTTGGATCCAAAATATTGTTCAGCCTATGGACTTCTTCATGCAGATTGGGAGAATATTCTTCTCAGTCTTCTATATAGAACTCTAACTCATGAGCTTGGACTCTAGCTACATCTTCTCTATGCCAAGCTTCATTTCTTCCTTCCACCATACGAACTAACATACGCTTGTAGTTCTTATGAGTAGTGGTGAGACACCTTAATTTATCCCATAACTCACCCACATGGATGGCATCCACAACCCTATCTCTAGTAGCTTGTGCTAACTCTGCTAAAAGCCTCAGTATCTCTACCTGGGGATTAGGCCTAGAGCTGCTACTGCTAGCACCGTCACTCCTAGGGGCAAGCTGGTGACGAGGAACTCCTTTAGGTCCAACAGACTTATGGGGCGTTATCTTGGTACGAGCCATACTGTAGGAAGCAAGATTAATCCAAATAAGACAATCTGAAACAAGTCTCAATAGCAGCCAGGATGGATTACACTATTTAACCTAGACTCGCTACTTAACTCCAAACTAAGAGGGAAAGTAAGTAACAAGTGGATTAATCATGATGCATAAATCGTTCTTACAAACAAAAACATCAAAGCTTATAAAGTACAAAAACAACAGTTGTTATTATATAGGGCATAATAAGATTACTACTCCACCACATAAAGCCTTTTTAATCAAATAAGGAATGGTGAGAATGAAATAAGATAAGCTAGAAGCAATTTGGACCAAATTAACAAGTTATATTTATTTATCCCAAATCATTTTGAAGTTTTTGTAAAATAATACAACAAAGACTTTATAACGATCGCTCTGATACCACTCTATGGCAGAACCTCCTAAATTATAGAGCCCATATGTACCTGTCACTGTCCAATGACCTCTGAGACTATGCATATGTTCCCGGTAACTTAAGAAGACTATCGGGTGTCTATGGGGAACCCTGAATCATCCACAATTTTCGAGTAGGATCCCATTACAGAGTCAATGCAGTATTACAATAGTTTATTCAAATAGATACATTAGAGTAATATAGCAGAAATCTTACAATAACCTAGTTTACAAACCAGTTGTTTTAAACCTTACAAACTAAGTTCGATAAATATTACAAACCATAGTAGTGGAGTGGCATTAGTAACATAATACAAACACACAATATAAGTACCCTGCCCAAGGGTCACACATTTACTCGGCATCATCGATTGAAACAACAGTCATGCAGCATGATCCAAGATAGACCTGCCCATGAGGCTCACCTGCAACAAGGGTCAATGAACCCTAAGTACAAAAGTACTCAATAAGACTTAACCGAAATAAAATTTATAGAACACAGGAATGCATGCTCAAGGATTCAAGGTATGGCTTTAGCAATACTCAAAGTTCTTTTGCGAAAAAGCTCTTTAACAAAATTCTTTATTTCAACATTTAAAACTTTATAAGAACCATGTATGAATCTACCATGATCCGTAATGAGATCATGAACTTCATATCAAACTCTTCCTCAAATCTAGCTCAAGTTTCATTTATTAACTACGATGATGAACAGAGAGTTGAGTCTCCATAACCGAGGAGCAACGACGATTCGAACCGATTAAACCTAGCTGGGGATTCCAGACCACATGACATATGTAGGTCCCTGACCTACATATACCAACCTACCCTTAGGTCCTCTAAAACAAGAATGAGTCCGTGCCACCCGAGAATACAGTACTCCACCAATCCAGCCCATTGCCACGTGGGTACACGCTATTCTCGCTATCTCTCTACTCCTAGTGCATGAGTAGCCATTCTTATAATAGAATCACCAAGTTAAGGCTTACCGAAGTACGTGGTTAGTACTACAAAGTCTCATCTCACACAGTTCAACAACGGATGGTTCTTAATCGACATAGGCGGAAAGAACCCGCTCACAAGACCTCCATGTCTTGTGGCTCTCACACACTGAGTCCGCCCGGTCTAGATTTATTACTCCATATGCTCATATCTCATGATAACATAAGTAACCAAACGTAACCAAAGATCCATTTAAACCTCATAGGTGATAGGTCATCACCCGACTTTTATCGGTTTAAGCATGGCTAAGCATAAATAGGCATTCTCGAATGTAAACGGTCAACAAGGTAGATATGGGAAAACAAGGTTGGTAATACACCAATTAGGTTTTCACTTAACTCCTAATTACTTAATGTAGTACTAAAAAGCAAAAGCGATAAAAATTTGTAAAACACAAAGTAGGTTTAAATGCATCTGGGGCTTGCCTTGGTTGTCAGAAAAGTCTGGTTCTGGAGTCATCCCACTGAAATCAAAGTTGACCTCAACAGCCGGATTAACCTCTTCAACCACTTGATTGACTACCATGTGCTCACTATCGTTCACTACATGAAGTAACAATGCCATATTTAAAATGATGCGAGATACTAAACATGATGCTTGATGATGGATATAAAAATTAATAACTTGAATACAACTTTTCTTCGCGGTACAGTTGCAAACCAACAACTAACTAAACCTTTTTATAAACTCAAACGCTTACTTTAAGTACAAAGAATTATTTTATACTAATGACCCAAGGTCATCACTCAATCCAAAATTCAAACAAAACCTAAGTCATTAAGGTTTACTATTTGCTTTTATGAATTAATTATTTAATTCAAAATTATGAAATAAATCAACTTCTTCCAAATGAGCTCAAAATTTTTGTGAACACTCATCATATGATAACTAAGTGGCAAAACAATTTTCATAATTTTTGGATAATTATTTAAGCATAGAAAAATCATGGAAACCCATTTATTAATTAATTTGAGCAATTTATGTCACATGCAAAAAGTACTGAAAACAATATTTCATATTTTTCCTAAATATTATACATCACAGAGAGGTCACACAAAAAGTTTTATAATTTTTGGAGCTCTAAATAATTCTACACAAAAATAACAAAAACTCATACTATTCATTCATTTCTGAAAAAGAAAAATTTCCATTTTCAAATCAAACCGCCACTGACAGAGCGACCTCACCTGTCAGCACCAATCCCCGTGTTGACCACAGCGACGACACGCGCTAACTGGCGATTCCTCGCCGTCGATGAGATCAACGGCAACGGTGAAGGCACCAACATGATCACCAAGACAAGGCGCACCTAGGGGTAGCACTAATTGCATCGATCGCTGCACAAACAGAGCTTGACGCCGGCCATGGCGGACACGGCCGAGCGGCTGCACTATGCTGGTGAAACAAGGCCAATAGAGCTTAAACAAATAGCATGGGAAGGTTCAGCAGCTCACCCCGAACGCGATTGAGCAAAAAGCAGGACCGGAGGAGCAGCGGAGAGGTGGGTCGATGGTCACAGCAGCCACGACGGCACGAGCAACGTCGACGGCAGTGTTTCGGTGACTTCGGTGGACAAAAGGATCAATCAACCGGTCATAGAGCATCATAGGAACAAGGTGAAGCTGGAACAATACTTCGCAAGGACAAAGGCTCACCGCAAAGCGCTGGCCACGATGGCGCTCACTCGACGGTGGTGCTGCCGGCTGCGAGGAAGAAAGGCGACGAGCGGCGTTTCCTGGTGAAGTCAAGTGACCAGAGCTGGTTGGCTAGGTGTGCAAGGAACAAGCAGAGCTACGATGGCTTTGCAGTGACTAGAAAGACACTATGGCGACGACACAGGCTCGACGGAGCAATGGCGGTGGCGTCGGGAAAATAGAGAAGACGAACGGCGAAAAACGGCGACGGTGAAGGCCTTATAGCACGGCTCAGAAGCACAAGGAAGCCACGCAGGAGCCTTCTCCATGCCAGCGCGAAGCCATAGACGGCCACGAGCACACCTGGAAACCAGAAGAAGGTCGCCGGCGGTGAGGTGTCTTCCACGGTTACTGTTCACCAAAATTACAGAATTGCCACTCGATTTAAATTCCAAATTACTCCCAAATTTATGTGGCAACTCAAAAATCTCCAAAAATAAAAATTGTTCAAAATTCAAAGTTCTACAACTTTGCTTTTATAACCATACCCAAATTCAGTCTACATTTTGAAATGCAAGTTTGAATTCAAAAAGGGGACATTTCAAGAATTTATGCCTTTTCAAATTACTTCAAATTTTATAAAACAACTTAGAAAACTCCAAAAACCAACTTTGTACATCTAGACAAGCTCTACACTTTTGCTTTTAGGCTCAACCCCAAAATTTACTTAGATTTTGAAATGGGGTTTTCCAGGGTAAACTTAAACGCTGAAATTAGGGTTTTCGAAAATTCAAAATAAAACCAAGAGTTCAAACTTGATTCCAACCATACAAATCAACACATACAACATAAAGGTAAACTTGTTTTAGTATATGCATATCAAAATTTTTTACTAAGATGAAATGATTTGCAATGCATATGATGACATGGCATGTTTTAGTATTTAAAACACCAGGGGTGTTACAGGATCGAGTCGTGGCTTCCGGATCCAGTGTCTGCGTCCATCGAACAGCACCTCGCCTCCCTCAAAGCAACCTTCACCAATGGCCACGCCCACCGCCTCACCGATCTTGAGACCAGCAACGACATTACCGTCAAGCAGGAGTTCGATCCGTGGGTGGCCACGCTTAAGAAGGTCTCGGTGGATCTCGAAGCATGGCGCCCAGGCGTGGACGGCATCCTGGATGACATCCAAAAGGATGTCCAGAAGCTAGTGAAGAACCTCGACCACCAAGCGTTTGATGAATCGTCTCATCGCCCGATCACGCTTCATTCACCACCGGCGGCGACTACGTTGGTTTGGCGACCAGTCTACACGCCACATCACCCACTAGGCACCGCATCGACATAAGTACATGGGATGCTGGGTCCGGAGTCATCACGACTTGGACCCATGTCCTGGCCAATGATATGTCCCCTGACCATCACTCTCATCTTCTTGCATCTAAATTTTGTCTACCGCCCATCATCATTCCTCCATGCCCGACGCCTAAGCTAGTTCACGATCCACCCCCACATCTATTTCACCCCCCTCCACCACCCTAGCCCAATTTTCATTCCAGACCCCTTCATCTCCAAAATCACCCTCCTCTACCACTAGTTCACCCTCCCTACCCTGATCCCAACTATCCCAATCAACTGACTATCCGCAGGGGCGGATCCAACGGTGGGGCAGGGGGGGCTCGAGCCCTCCCTACCCAAACCAGAGTAGTGGAACCCCTATGAATTTTTAGGCAAAGTCGTATAGCATAGGTGGAGCTGAGACTTAAGATCGAGCAGCAGTCAGAGGTATGTGTTGTTCAGCCCCCCTAAAATTTTTCCTAGATCCACCACTGACTGGTCGGCTTCCTAAATTTCCCTTTCCAACGTTCGATGGGGTCAACCCAAAACGTTGGCGTTCCCTATGTGAGAAATATTTCAACACGTATGTTGTTGATCCTTCTATTTGGATTGGTTTAGTCGAACACTATGTGGAGGGTCCAACAGCGATTTGGTACCAATCTATTGCCCCCCAGCTGCCCTCAGCAACTTGGGATTACTTCCATCGTTTGCTTCACAAATGATTCGATTGTGATCAGCATGAGCATCTCCTCCGTCAAATGTTCAGTATCCATCAACAGACGTCTGTCTCAGCTTATGTCACTGCATTTTCACAGTTAGTCGATCAGCTCATTTCCTATTCTCCTAATGTCGACCCACTATTCTTCACTCAGCGTTTCATTGATGGACTTTGTTATGACATTAAAGCAATAGTTCTTGTTCAGCGTCCCCAAAATTTCGATGATGTTGTTTGTCTCGCTTTACTATAGAAAGAGGTGGGCACAACTCCTAATCCGCGAGCCCTGCGTGGAGGTGATTGGTAGGCTGCATTTCGCCCTCGACTGCCAGCGGCCGCAGCAGCACCCCTGCTGCTGCCCCCGCCTCCACCACATGCTGACAAGGTGGTGGCTCTAGCTGCTGCGGCTCTGACTGGGGCGGCTGCTCAGCCAACCCACCAAACCATGGCGGCTGTCAAGGCATATAGGTGGGCTCTTGGTCTGTGTTTCAAATGCAACACCAGGTGGAGTAAGGACCCTATCTGTGCTCCCGAGGTTCTTCATGCAGTTGATGCTCTATGGGATTCATTTTCTTCTGAGGATTAATTGGCTGATTCTATTGAGTTTCCGCCTACTGAACAATGTTGCTTAGCACTCTCCAAATCTACACTTTCTGGTGTGCCATCTTCTCGCTCTATTTGCTTCACAGGCTTGTTTGTAGATTTTGGTCGACTCAGGCAGCTCATCTTCCTTTGTGCATGAAGCCTTGGTCCCTCGCTTGACAAGTGTTGTTTCAGTCCTAGTGTCTAGCTCTATCTTGGTTGCTGGCGGAACTCAGCTCACCAGCTCGGCTATGCTGCTTCAAGTTCCTTGGTCAGTTGGTGATTGTTCTTTTTAGTCTGACTTTAGGGTGCTACCACTGGGCTCCTTTGATGTGGTGATTGGCATGGATTGGTTGGCAACATACAGTTCCATGCAGATCCATTGGCAGGAAAAGTGGATGGTGATTCCATACAATGGTCAGTTAACTATGTTGCAGGGGCTTCCAACTTCCTTCCCTCAGTAGTTGTTGCTTCACATTGATTCAGTGGATGCCGATGAGGCAGCTGAACCGGATTTGCTGCCATTGCCAGTTGAGCTATAGTCCCTGTTGGATGCTTATTCTAACTTGTTTGAGCCTCCTACTTCCTTACCGCCATCAAGGGCCTCTGATCATGAGATACCCCTGATACCAGGAGCGGCACCTGTCCTCATGAGACCTTATCGGTACCCACTGAAGCTCAAGGACGAGATTGACAAACAAGTGCAAGAGATGTTATCCCAGGGGTTGATTAGGCACAGCCATAGCTCCTTCTCTTCCCTGGTACTCCTGGTACACAAAAAGGATGGTGGCTACTGATTTTGTGTGGATTTCCATCACCTCAACGCCTTGACACTGAAGTCTAAGTTTCTTGTCCCGGTCTTTGACCAACTCATGGATGAGATAGCACATGCCTGCTGGTTTTCTACTCTAGATCTACGGGCTGGCTTTCATCAGATTTTGTTGCGCGAAGGTGAGGAATTCAAAACGGCATTCTAGACCCACTTAGGCTAATATGAGTTTCATGTGATGGCCTTTGGTCTCACAGGAGCACCAGGTACATTCTAGGGTGCGATGAACGTTACCCTAGCTCCCAGACTATGCAAATTTGTCATTGTCTTTTTTAACAACATACTGGTGTTTAGTCCTTCATTTGAGTCTCATGTCATGCATCTTCAACAAGTCTTTGCTTGGCTCCGGCGCGATCAGTGGATGTTGAAGAAATCCAAATGCAGTTTTGCTCGGTAGTCCATATCCTACCTAGGCCACATGATTAGTGCAGATGGCTTTGTCTACTGATCCTACGAAGGCATGCAGTTGCCGACTGGCCGATCCCATCTAATATCAGAGAACTCTATGGGTTTCTCAGTCTGGTAGGTTAGTATCGGAAATTCATCAGACATTTTGATATTCTTGCTAAGCCCCTATCTGAGTTGCTCAAGAAGGATCAAGTCTTTATGTGGACCCCTACTCATGCTGAAGCCTTTTCACTGCTCAAAGCTTCTCTCTGTTCGGCCCCAGTACTTGCTCTTCCCAATTTCAATCGGTCATTCTACATCGAGACAGATGCTTCTGGTTTAGGGATTGGAGCTGTTCTCCAGCAAGACAATCATCCTATTGCTTTTTTAGCAAGCCGCTTAGCAAAAGAAATTAGGGCCTAACTGTCTACAAGAAGGAATACTTGGCGATATTGTTGGCAGTGGATCATTGGCGACATTACCTTCTCCAAGCAGAGTTCTATATCCACAAGGATCATCAAAGTTTAACACACCTCAATGACCAACGCCTTCATATCGCATGGTAGAAAAAGGTGTTTGCTCGTCTAATGGGTCTCTAGTACAAGATTCTATACAAGAAGGGGAACGAGAATGGAGCCGCGGATGCCTTGTCTCGGCGTCGCCATCCTGAGCAAATTCTGGCTATCTCCTCTATCACACATCAGTGGTTGGATGTTGTGGTGCTTAGCTATCAGGCTGATTTAGAGGCTATAAAGCTGCTATCACAGTTGGCCACAAACCCAGAGTCTATTCCTCAGTATTCTCTGGTCTAGGGTGTGATTCGCTATCGGGGGAGCATTTGGTTGGGATCTAGTAAAGCCATCCAACAATAGGTCTTGGCAGCCTTTAATGCTAGGCCAATGGGGGGTCACTCAGGAGCACCAGCAACATACTCTAGACTGAAACATCTATTCTTCTAGACCGGCATGAAAGCCAATGTCTGGCACATGGTGCAATCCTATTTAGTGTGCTTACAGGCTAAACCTGACCACGCCCGTTACCTAGGTCTTCTACAACCTCTGTCGGTTCCTACAAGCTCCTGGGAGATCATTTCAATGGATTTTGTCGAAGGACTTCCAACATCAGGGTTTGCTAATGCCATTTTGGTTGTTGTCGATAAGTTCTCTAAATTTGCTCATTTCATCGTGTTGAAGCACCCATTCACGGCCAAGACTGTGGCTCAGCTGTTCCTAGACAATGTCTACCGCCTTCATGGTCTGCCCACATTCATCATCTCTGATCGCGACAAGATCTTCACAAGTCTATTTTGGCAAGCTCTATTTAAAGCAGCCAGTACTTCTCTCTGCCTCAGCTCTTTGTACCACCCGTAGACTGATGGACAAACTGAATGGGTAAATCAATGCCTTGAGACCTTTCTCCACTATTTTACTCACTCCTGCCTCTCCCAGTGGCATCACTGGTTGTCACTTGTGGAGTATTGGTACAATACATCCTTCCATTCTGCATTAGAAGTCGCCTTTTGAGGTCCTATATGGCTTTCCTCCTCGACACATGGGTCTAGATGTGGAATCGATTGCTCCTATCCTAGATCTGTAGTCCTGGCTTGCTGGTCGCGCACACATGTAGGAGCTTATCCATCAACACTTGTTGCGTGCTCAAGACCGCATGAAGCGTTAAGCAGACAAAGGTCGCTTAGAGCGAGTGTTTTCAGTGGGTGACAAGGTGTTCTTGAAGCTCCAACCATATGTGCAGTCTTCTTTGATGCGCCATGCAAATCACAAGCTGTCATTTTGCTTCTTTGGCCCTTACAAGATTCTTGAGAAGCTTGGGCCAGTGGCTTACAAATTGGAGTTGCCACCATCTTCATCTATTCACCTGGTTTTTCATGTTTTCCCAGCTGAAGCTATCTCCAGGTGCTCAACAGGTATCATCTGCATTGCCATCTGACTTACATGTTTTCCAAGTTCCACTTCGTATTCTACAGCGTCGCTGGACTTCGAGAGATCACCCCATGGAGCAGGGTCTCATCCAGTGGTCGCATACTCCACCTGAGTTGGCTACCTAGGAGCCGCTCGTCACTCTACGTCAGCAATTCCCGCGTGCGCCGGCCTGGGGACATGCCGGCTCTGAAGACCCAGGGAATGTCAGCAACGCTAGCCAAGCACCTGAAGAAGAAGCTGCTACTTCTAGCTTGCCTACCGGCCCACCACCAATTCGGCCCAAGAGAGTCACAAAGCCCAGCTCGCGGGCGATTGGTCCATCCTGGATCAACTAGGAGACATAGTATAAGTAGCAAAGAGGAATGGGGAGAGGGACATGAACAGAAAATTGTAAAACCCTAAATCGAGTTTTAATCATTCATCATAGCTCAATCGCTGTAATTCCTATTCTTCCCGCACTTATTCTTCCCCAGCGCCGTCGGGTGCTAACATTTCCCTGCCTCCGCAGCATTTGCAACCGATAACAAACACTAGGTGAATCAGACTGAAGAATAACTGAAGAAGGAAGCATACAGCCTGCAACAGCTTACGCACAAACCGCCAACTCTTATCCTGCTAAAATCTGGACTAAACCCTATGATGTGGCCGACGGTGGGTGCGCAGCGCGAAAGGAGAGGAGGGGAGGGGTTGAGAGTGAGGCTCACCCGTGCCACGGCTGTGGACGACGGCACTGATCTCAGCGACGACGACGAATAGGCAGACCCGGACGCCGGGAACCTTGAGGGTGTCGGTGATAGGCAGGTATGTGTACTGAGGCTTCCCAGCCACCGCCTCGAGCAGCCTCTTCCATACCTCGTGCATCCTCGCGTCACCCTTGCTCGCATCGCCCTCGCGCTGCCTCTTCCGCTCCCTCGCTGATGCCACCTCCATAGCCTAGGTGTGAGTGACTATAGCGTGCGGCAATCAACCCTGGCCCAGGCAGTTCAAATCGGCCTGTTTATTTAGGTGTCGTTTGGATCCTAATG
Source organism: Miscanthus floridulus (assembly GCF_019320115.1). NCBI lineage: Eukaryota > Viridiplantae > Streptophyta > Magnoliopsida > Poales > Poaceae > Miscanthus > Miscanthus floridulus. Next base: position 122,753,861 of record NC_089583.1, read on the forward strand.
CGTATAAGGCTTTCTTCAACAGCAACGTCCAGAATATAAGATCCATTTGTTCTTTATAGGCAAAAGGTTCAATACATATTCAGCATATTCTCCAACAACAAGACCCAAAAGAGAATATTTTCTGCAAATGGATTTTCAGGAGAGATGATGCCCATATTTAGGTTGTGCCTCTCAGGTAACCCAAAATAGATTTTCCGTATAGGTACTCTGTTGGAGGCTGATTTTAGATCTCTTGCTACCTATTTTGGGTTTAGATGCCTATATGGGTTTCTTGTTGGAGACAGTCTAATTGCGGATAAAAGGAATCCAACAGTTGTATTTGATTGCAAGTGGTTTTGAGTTAGGTGCTGTCTGAATTGCAAGTGGTTTTGTGAACCCAGATAAAAACTCCTAACAATTTTATTAGATTTCGAGATTCTAAAATTATGAGAGAATCTCTATAAAATATAGGGCTAATTGGATCTGTGCTATTATAACTTTACCATTTCTGAAACACACCATTGTTGTTCAAGAAACTATACCACTGACATTACAATTCTCGTCAAAGCTAAAATATGCCATTATATACGTATACAACGTCTTTGAGCCCATGTGCAAGTGTACGGATAATTTTGTATTTTCGTATAGACCCAAAAGCCCCTCTCAGTCTATCTCATTTACTGGCAGGCCCAATGTGTCATCCCCTTTCTCTGTCCTCTTCCTAGTTGAACACAGCACACGGACAGGCCTTCGTCGAGCAGCCGACTAGTTGCGCGGGGGCTGTTGTGCCGCCACCGCCGGGCCGGCAGCCAGTCGCTGCCTCCATGGCCTCCGTTGCTTTCCTGGGCAGCCCGTGTGGGGCCCGCCGCCGCCGCCGCTCGGTCCTACGCCACCCACGTGCTGCCCTACCCTAGCGCCACGCGCGGCCACACCGCCGCCTGCACCTCACCTCGTCGCCCTACCGCACGTCGCTAGCCGTCTCCGCCTACGCGCTGTAGAGCCAGCCGCCGCCACATCACCTGCCGACAGCGCCCCGCCGCCCCGTGCGCGCACCAACCCTTTGTCGTGGCTGCCTTGGGTGCCCATCGCGCAGCTGCGACTGGCTACCCTGGCTAGCCCCTGCACTGGAAGCCTTCACGGCAGCCATGGCCGATCCAAGGAAGAAGAAAGCCATTTTGCGGAAATCCCCTTCTAGTTCGTCCTTTTCGTTTTACTGGTCAATAGAGTGGGAGGGGTGTCCATACGCCTGCACTGTGGGCCCAAAGACGCCTGCAGATGTATATAATGGCATATTTTAGCTTTCATAAGAACTATCATGGCACTCGCACAGTTCCGTGAATAGTAATGGCATGCTTCTAAAAACAACAGAATTGTTATGACGTATATCTAACTAACCCTAAAATATAAATCGTTTGGATGAGAATCTAGGATGTGGGATTTTTTTCTATCCAGATTCTTAAAATCCGGAGGATCCAAACAGAATAGGGAGCAAAGGCCGTCACGTACAATTTGATACGGAGGAAAGAGGGAGGGCAGAACAAAAAGGTCGTTGTTTTGCGAAACAACCGTCTCATGAGCTAAAATTTAAGACAATGTGAAACAACGGTTGTACCATTATATTAGTTGTTGTCATGCAACTCATAACTTTATTTTAACTCTATGCATAAATTAAAAAATTATGAGTTACTACAAGATAACTTTAAAAACAATCATTGTACATATGTCAATTAAGTCGTCTTAAATTATGTGGCACTATGAAGGCAGCGTCAATATACTTGCCCTCGTGGTCGGATCGAGTCACGGCTTTCGGATCCGATGTCTATGTCCGTCGAACAGCGCCTCGCCTCCCTCAAAGCAACCTTCACCAATGGCCACGCCCACTGCCTCACCGATCTAGAGACTAGCAACAACGTTACCATCAAGCAGGAGTTCGATCCGTGAGTGGCCGCGCTTGAGAAGGTCTTAGCGGATCTCGAAGCGTGGCACCCAGACATGGATGACATCCTGGATGACATCCAAAAGGACGTCCAGAAGCTGGTGAAGAACCTTGACCGCCAAGCGTTCGATGAATCATCTCACCGCCCGGTCACGCTTCATTCACCACCGACAGCGACTGCGTTGGTTCGGCGACCAGTCTGCATGCCACATCACCCAATGGGCACCGCATCGACATAAGTACATGGGATGCTGGGTCCGGAGTCATCACGACTTGGACCCATGTCCTGGCCAATGATATGTCCCCTGACCATCACTCTCATCTTCTTGCATCTAAATTTTGTCTACCGCCCATCATCATTCCTCCATGCCCGACGCCTAAGCTAGTTCACGATCCACCCCCACATCTATTTCACCCCCCTCCACCACCCTAGCCCAATTTTCATTCCAGACCCCTTCATCTCCAAAATCACCCTCCTCTACCACTAGTTCACCCTCCCTACCCTGATCCCAACTATCCCAATCAACTGACTATCCGCAGGGGCGGATCCAACGGTGGGGCAGGGGGGGCTCGAGCCCTCCCTACCCAAACCAGAGTAGTGGAACCCCTATGAATTTTTAGGCAAAGTCGTATAGCATAGGTGGAGCTGAGACTTAAGATCGAGCAGCAGTCAGAGGTATGTGTTGTTCAGCCCCCCTAAAATTTTTCCTAGATCCACCACTGACTGGTCGGCTTCCTAAATTTCCCTTTCCAACGTTCGATGGGGTCAACCCAAAACGTTGGCGTTCCCTATGTGAGAAATATTTCAACACGTATGTTGTTGATCCTTCTATTTGGATTGGTTTAGTCGAACACTATGTGGAGGGTCCAACAGCGATTTGGTACCAATCTATTGCCCCCCAGCTGCCCTCAGCAACTTGGGATTACTTCCATCGTTTGCTTCACAAATGATTCGATTGTGATCAGCATGAGCATCTCCTCCGTCAAATGTTCAGTATCCATCAACAGACGTCTGTCTCAGCTTATGTCACTGCATTTTCACAGTTAGTCGATCAGCTCATTTCCTATTCTCCTAATGTCGACCCACTATTCTTCACTCAGCGTTTCATTGATGGACTTTGTTATGACATTAAAGCAATAGTTCTTGTTCAGCGTCCCCAAAATTTCGATGATGTTGTTTGTCTCGCTTTACTATAGAAAGAGGTGGGCACAACTCCTAATCCGCGAGCCCTGCGTGGAGGTGATTGGTAGGCTGCATTTCGCCCTCGACTGCCAGCGGCCGCAGCAGCACCCCTGCTGCTGCCCCCGCCTCCACCACATGCTGACAAGGTGGTGGCTCTAGCTGCTGCGGCTCTGACTGGGGCGGCTGCTCAGCCAACCCACCAAACCATGGCGGCTGTCAAGGCATATAGGTGGGCTCTTGGTCTGTGTTTCAAATGCAACACCAGGTGGAGTAAGGACCCTATCTGTGCTCCCGAGGTTCTTCATGCAGTTGATGCTCTATGGGATTCATTTTCTTCTGAGGATTAATTGGCTGATTCTATTGAGTTTCCGCCTACTGAACAATGTTGCTTAGCACTCTCCAAATCTACACTTTCTGGTGTGCCATCTTCTCGCTCTATTTGCTTCACAGGCTTGTTTGTAGATTTTGGTCGACTCAGGCAGCTCATCTTCCTTTGTGCATGAAGCCTTGGTCCCTCGCTTGACAAGTGTTGTTTCAGTCCTAGTGTCTAGCTCTATCTTGGTTGCTGGCGGAACTCAGCTCACCAGCTCGGCTATGCTGCTTCAAGTTCCTTGGTCAGTTGGTGATTGTTCTTTTTAGTCTGACTTTAGGGTGCTACCACTGGGCTCCTTTGATGTGGTGATTGGCATGGATTGGTTGGCAACATACAGTTCCATGCAGATCCATTGGCAGGAAAAGTGGATGGTGATTCCATACAATGGTCAGTTAACTATGTTGCAGGGGCTTCCAACTTCCTTCCCTCAGTAGTTGTTGCTTCACATTGATTCAGTGGATGCCGATGAGGCAGCTGAACCGGATTTGCTGCCATTGCCAGTTGAGCTATAGTCCCTGTTGGATGCTTATTCTAACTTGTTTGAGCCTCCTACTTCCTTACCGCCATCAAGGGCCTCTGATCATGAGATACCCCTGATACCAGGAGCGGCACCTGTCCTCATGAGACCTTATCGGTACCCACTGAAGCTCAAGGACGAGATTGACAAACAAGTGCAAGAGATGTTATCCCAGGGGTTGATTAGGCACAGCCATAGCTCCTTCTCTTCCCTGGTACTCCTGGTACACAAAAAGGATGGTGGCTACTGATTTTGTGTGGATTTCCATCACCTCAACGCCTTGACACTGAAGTCTAAGTTTCTTGTCCCGGTCTTTGACCAACTCATGGATGAGATAGCACATGCCTGCTGGTTTTCTACTCTAGATCTACGGGCTGGCTTTCATCAGATTTTGTTGCGCGAAGGTGAGGAATTCAAAACGGCATTCTAGACCCACTTAGGCTAATATGAGTTTCATGTGATGGCCTTTGGTCTCACAGGAGCACCAGGTACATTCTAGGGTGCGATGAACGTTACCCTAGCTCCCAGACTATGCAAATTTGTCATTGTCTTTTTTAACAACATACTGGTGTTTAGTCCTTCATTTGAGTCTCATGTCATGCATCTTCAACAAGTCTTTGCTTGGCTCCGGCGCGATCAGTGGATGTTGAAGAAATCCAAATGCAGTTTTGCTCGGTAGTCCATATCCTACCTAGGCCACATGATTAGTGCAGATGGCTTTGTCTACTGATCCTACGAAGGTGCATGCAGTTGCCGACTGGCCGATCCCATCTAATATCAGAGAACTCTATGGGTTTCTCAGTCTGGTAGGTTAGTATCGGAAATTCATCAGACATTTTGATATTCTTGCTAAGCCCCTATCTGAGTTGCTCAAGAAGGATCAAGTCTTTATGTGGACCCCTACTCATGCTGAAGCCTTTTCACTGCTCAAAGCTTCTCTCTGTTCGGCCCCAGTACTTGCTCTTCCCAATTTCAATCGGTCATTCTACATCGAGACAGATGCTTCTGGTTTAGGGATTGGAGCTGTTCTCCAGCAAGACAATCATCCTATTGCTTTTTTAGCAAGCCGCTTAGCAAAAGAAATTAGGGCCTAACTGTCTACAAGAAGGAATACTTGGCGATATTGTTGGCAGTGGATCATTGGCGACATTACCTTCTCCAAGCAGAGTTCTATATCCACAAGGATCATCAAAGTTTAACACACCTCAATGACCAACGCCTTCATATCGCATGGTAGAAAAAGGTGTTTGCTCGTCTAATGGGTCTCTAGTACAAGATTCTATACAAGAAGGGGAACGAGAATGGAGCCGCGGATGCCTTGTCTCGGCGTCGCCATCCTGAGCAAATTCTGGCTATCTCCTCTATCACACATCAGTGGTTGGATGTTGTGGTGCTTAGCTATCAGGCTGATTTAGAGGCTATAAAGCTGCTATCACAGTTGGCCACAAACCCAGAGTCTATTCCTCAGTATTCTCTGGTCTAGGGTGTGATTCGCTATCGGGGGAGCATTTGGTTGGGATCTAGTAAAGCCATCCAACAATAGGTCTTGGCAGCCTTTAATGCTAGGCCAATGGGGGGTCACTCAGGAGCACCAGCAACATACTCTAGACTGAAACATCTATTCTTCTAGACCGGCATGAAAGCCAATGTCTGGCACATGGTGCAATCCTATTTAGTGTGCTTACAGGCTAAACCTGACCACGCCCGTTACCTAGGTCTTCTACAACCTCTGTCGGTTCCTACAAGCTCCTGGGAGATCATTTCAATGGATTTTGTCGAAGGACTTCCAACATCAGGGTTTGCTAATGCCATTTTGGTTGTTGTCGATAAGTTCTCTAAATTTGCTCATTTCATCGTGTTGAAGCACCCATTCACGGCCAAGACTGTGGCTCAGCTGTTCCTAGACAATGTCTACCGCCTTCATGGTCTGCCCACATTCATCATCTCTGATCGCGACAAGATCTTCACAAGTCTATTTTGGCAAGCTCTATTTAAAGCAGCCAGTACTTCTCTCTGCCTCAGCTCTTTGTACCACCCGTAGACTGATGGACAAACTGAATGGGTAAATCAATGCCTTGAGACCTTTCTCCACTATTTTACTCACTCCTGCCTCTCCCAGTGGCATCACTGGTTGTCACTTGTGGAGTATTGGTACAATACATCCTTCCATTCTGCATTAGAAGTCGCCTTTTGAGGTCCTATATGGCTTTCCTCCTCGACACATGGGTCTAGATGTGGAATCGATTGCTCCTATCCTAGATCTGTAGTCCTGGCTTGCTGGTCGCGCACACATGTAGGAGCTTATCCATCAACACTTGTTGCGTGCTCAAGACCGCATGAAGCGTTAAGCAGACAAAGGTCGCTTAGAGCGAGTGTTTTCAGTGGGTGACAAGGTGTTCTTGAAGCTCCAACCATATGTGCAGTCTTCTTTGATGCGCCATGCAAATCACAAGCTGTCATTTTGCTTCTTTGGCCCTTACAAGATTCTTGAGAAGCTTGGGCCAGTGGCTTACAAATTGGAGTTGCCACCATCTTCATCTATTCACCTGGTTTTTCATGTTTTCCCAGCTGAAGCTATCTCCAGGTGCTCAACAGGTATCATCTGCATTGCCATCTGACTTACATGTTTTCCAAGTTCCACTTCGTATTCTACAGCGTCGCTGGACTTCGAGAGATCACCCCATGGAGCAGGGTCTCATCCAGTGGTCGCATACTCCACCTGAGTTGGCTACCTAGGAGCCGCTCGTCACTCTACGTCAGCAATTCCCGCGTGCGCCGGCCTGGGGACATGCCGGCTCTGAAGACCCAGGGAATGTCAGCAACGCTAGCCAAGCACCTGAAGAAGAAGCTGCTACTTCTAGCTTGCCTACCGGCCCACCACCAATTCGGCCCAAGAGAGTCACAAAGCCCAGCTCGCGGGCGATTGGTCCATCCTGGATCAACTAGGAGACATAGTATAAGTAGCAAAGAGGAATGGGGAGAGGGACATGAACAGAAAATTGTAAAACCCTAAATCGAGTTTTAATCATTCATCATAGCTCAATCGCTGTAATTCCTATTCTTCCCGCACTTATTCTTCCCCAGCGCCGTCGGGTGCTAACATTTCCCTGCCTCCGCAGCATTTGCAACCGATAACAAACACTAGGTGAATCAGACTGAAGAATAACTGAAGAAGGAAGCATACAGCCTGCAACAGCTTACGCACAAACCGCCAACTCTTATCCTGCTAAAATCTGGACTAAACCCTATGATGTGGCCGACGGTGGGTGCGCAGCGCGAAAGGAGAGGAGGGGAGGGGTTGAGAGTGAGGCTCACCCGTGCCACGGCTGTGGACGACGGCACTGATCTCAGCGACGACGACGAATAGGCAGACCCGGACGCCGGGAACCTTGAGGGTGTCGGTGATAGGCAGGTATGTGTACTGAGGCTTCCCAGCCACCGCCTCGAGCAGCCTCTTCCATACCTCGTGCATCCTCGCGTCACCCTTGCTCGCATCGCCCTCGCGCTGCCTCTTCCGCTCCCTCGCTGATGCCACCTCCATAGCCTAGGTGTGAGTGACTATAGCGTGCGGCAATCAACCCTGGCCCAGGCAGTTCAAATCGGCCTGTTTATTTAGGTGTCGTTTGGATCCTAATGCGTATAAGGCTTTCTTCAACAGCAACGTCCAGAATATAAGATCCATTTGTTCTTTATAGGCAAAAGGTTCAATACATATTCAGCATATTCTCCAACAACAAGACCCAAAAGAGAATATTTTCTGCAAATGGATTTTCAGGAGAGATGATGCCCATATTTAGGTTGTGCCTCTCAGGTAACCCAAAATAGATTTTCCGTATAGGTACTCTGTTGGAGGCTGATTTTAGATCTCTTGCTACCTATTTTGGGTTTAGATGCCTATATGGGTTTCTTGTTGGAGACAGTCTAATTGCGGATAAAAGGAATCCAACAGTTGTATTTGATTGCAAGTGGTTTTGAGTTAGGTGCTGTCTGAATTGCAAGTGGTTTTGTGAACCCAGATAAAAACTCCTAACAATTTTATTAGATTTCGAGATTCTAAAATTATGAGAGAATCTCTATAAAATATAGGGCTAATTGGATCTGTGCTATTATAACTTTACCATTTCTGAAACACACCATTGTTGTTCAAGAAACTATACCACTGACATTACAATTCTCGTCAAAGCTAAAATATGCCATTATATACGTATACAACGTCTTTGAGCCCATGTGCAAGTGTACGGATAATTTTGTATTTTCGTATAGACCCAAAAGCCCCTCTCAGTCTATCTCATTTACTGGCAGGCCCAATGTGTCATCCCCTTTCTCTGTCCTCTTCCTAGTTGAACACAGCACACGGACAGGCCTTCGTCGAGCAGCCGACTAGTTGCGCGGGGGCTGTTGTGCCGCCACCGCCGGGCCGGCAGCCAGTCGCGCCTCCATGGCCTCCGTTGCTTTCCTGGGCAGCCCGTGTGGGGCCCGCCGCCGCCGCCGCTCGGTCCTACGCCACCCACGTGCTGCCCTACCCTAGCGCCACGCGCGGCCACACCGCCGCCTGCACCTCACCTCGTCGCCCTACCGCACGTCGCTAGCCGTCTCCGCCTACGCGCTGTAGAGCCGCCGCCGCCACATCACCTGCCGACAGCGCCCCGCCGCCCCGTGCGCGCACCAACCCTTTGTCGTGGCTGCCTTGGGTGCCCATCGCGCAGCTGCGACTGGCTACCCGGCTAGCCCCTGCACTGGAAGCTTCACGGCAGCCATGGCCGATCCAAGGAAGAAGAAAGCCATTTTGCGGAAATCCCCTTCTAGTTCGTCCTTTTCGTTTTACTGGTCAATAGAGTGGGAGGGGTGTCCATACGCCTGCACGTGGGCCCAAAGACGCCGCAGATGTATATAATGGCATATTTTAGCTTTCATAAGAACTATCATGGCACTCGCACAGTTCGTGAATAGTAATGGCATGCTTCTAAAACAACAGAATTGTTATGACGTATATCTAACTAACCCTAAAATATAAATCGTTTGGATGAGAATCTAGGATGTGGGATTTTTTCTATCCAGATTCTTAAAATCCGGAGGATCCAAACAGAATAGGGAGCAAAGGCCGTCACGTACAATTTGATACGGAGGAAAGAGGGAGGGCAGAACAAAAAGGTCGTTGTTTTGCGAAACAACCGTCTCATGAGCTAAAATTTAAGACAATGTGAAACAACGGTTGTACCATTATATTAGTTGTTGTCATGCAACTCATAACTTTATTTTAACTCTATGCATAAATTAAAAAATTATGAGTTACTACAAGATAACTTTAAAAACAATCATTGTACATATGTCAATTAAGTCGTCTTAAATTATGTGGCACTATGAAGGCAGCGTCAATATACTTGCCCTCGTGGTCCTAGGTAGTTGAAATTAACATGTTTGATTTAAGCTCGGGTAGGGCAGAGCTGTCTGGCTGACCTAGGCATAAATCCCAGGCAGTCAAAAGCATGTTTTGATGACGTCCTAACATGGGGGCTCTCGCCCAGACAGGTGCATTCATCCCATAGTCGCTCGAAATCGAACATCTTGGAGCCATGTTTGGCCTAGGCAAGGTTCCTAAATCAGAGACCAAATAGCCCCTTAGGGCGTGTTTGGTTGGAGCATGCGTTGAATTTTGGAGGCTTGAAGTTGGGATAGATGACTGGCCAAGTTGTCTCGCAATAGGGCTACAACCAAACCACCCCTTGATTTTAGAGGTCTGAAGTAAAAATTGTTGCATGGACTAAAAGTTGTCTGGGAGGTCTCCAAACAAACATGTGGGTTGTAGCTCCTGATAGACAAGGTTGCCTAGAGGCCAGCCAAACAACCCCTCGCATAAATAGGATGTGTGACTATTTAGTTCTAAGGACAAACAAGGATAGGATAGGATAGGATAGGGAGACCCTCCATCCACCCAGTGCTTGGCCATGGATGGAGTAGAACGCGGCGATACCATTAGTTGGAATATTCAATGAAGATTCAAAGCGAGTATGTTCCAGCAAAAATGAGAGAATGGACTCATCCCCAATTGACATGACGTCTTTTGTCTTTGGGTAGCCGTGGGCGGAGCATCGGTGTGGTTGCGCAGGGTGACATGGGGAGGCCTCATCAGCGAACTCAAGGGTGGTGGAGATAGGGCTATAGCTCGGAGCGATGACAATAACCCAAGTCACCCGATCTAGGGTGTGTGGCCGATTCTTTGGCGGATGGCACCAGTTGTGTGGCATGGACAGTTTCGGGAGCGAGGAGTGAAAGTGGGTGATAGAGTGGCCATTTGGGTAGGCAACACATGATTGGTGGAAGGGCGAAGGCCGGGAGTACGGGGGCTCAATCCCCCCTCACTCCTCCCTGCCAAATCGGCCTCCCGGCCATATCAGCGCCACCGGTCTCTTTGTCACACCTCCAAAAGTTTGATATAGTTTACTTACTAAACTAATAGATCTAGCAAATTAATAGAAAAAAATAACAACTTTAAGTTATGTTCTTGCTCAACAGTATGCTATAATAATGTTCTAAAAGATTTTGTGTTAGGAACCCAAAACTATTTCTAACTAACTACACTCTTTTTTATTTTTTTATCTCTTACTACTTTCTCATCTAGAACCATTTATTTTATTAATTTACTCATACGTCTACTTACGAGTTGAAGTGTTTGACAACTTTTTATTTTTAATTAAGGAGCCTTTTTACTGAACTGTTGGGGGTACCTTTTTATTCTAAAAAATCAAAATACGGATTTTTTTAATAAAACTTCTGGAGATGCTCCTGTTTAGATTAGATGCAAAATATTATTTGAGTATTAGAGAAATACTTTGATTTTTATTAAAATCTGCCGGATCTCTGATTCAATAATTTTTATAGTTTCTAAAACCATAATTTTGCCAAAAGTGCAATCTTTTTTAAGTTCTAACAACTCTCCTCAGAACTATTTTTTCTAAATTATTTTTAATCTCTTTAATTTATAACACTACAGTTATAGTTCTCGAAAACTATCACCCCAAACAGATAATTTAGTAAAGCAGCCAGTGTTGTTCATTACCGCGACAAATTGATCAACTGGTCATAGCTAAAACGTGTATAGTATAAACGCGGTTCTTTTTTTCTAAAAGGAAAAGGAAAAGAAAATCAGTCCTGATGCAATGAAAATTTAAATCTCGTTTCTCCTTCCAATTCCAACCATTTTTAATTACATGCTTTGATGCAACAACAACAAAAATATATAAAATCATGTTCAGGTAAAGTAGTCTCGTCAACAAGGAATAGAAAAAATAGAAGAGTTTGCGTGCACGTCCGGGTGCTGGAACGCTGACTGAACAAAAGCTGCTCTGTATTGTTTATTTCGGTCAGTTGAGTTCTATCCAATCGAGTCATCAGACAGACCAAAGTTAAAACCTCCTAATTCACCCACGTGTATCCATAGTGTCTTCTGCCCTCCTGTTTAGGCTGCATACAATGCGATTAAAAACAGTAAGGGCATGTACACGGCTTGCTGTCTGTAAGTTTTTTTTTTCCAGAGGACTCAAGAGACAGCTTGTACAATGGTTATATATTTCACTGTCTATAAATTATTTAATGCTTATATAGCTTAAGTTCAAGCATGAATATGATTCATGCATCATATTGTGTTGCTTGTCGATATAAAATAACCTATTCAAGCGCTAGTTAATTGTTACAAATAAGAGAAACTAATTATTATTATCTGGAAATAATATCAAATTAACCATGACAATGAGCAGGGAGTACATGTTAGGGGTGAATCGCAAGATCTAGCCATGGAGCCACTGTTGGTTCCTCGCTCGTGCTAGACATATGAAGGGTGCCGGAGACCGGCGCACTCCATCTGGAGGAGAAGTTGCAGGGCGGACCTGCTGCTGCTTGCGCGGGACGGTCAAGCCCGGCAGCGCCCGCGGCTGGAGGGTGGAGGCCCGGCGACTGGCCGCGCGTGAAGGTCCGACAGTGGCTGCTGCCCACCGAATATGCCTGCGAGCAGGAGAAGAGGCACGATTTTGGCGCAATCTTTCTCTCGCCCGCGTGTATAGCTGATCCGCGCGTCGGCCACTGCGCCTCATAGCACGAGCGCTTGCCTGTCGTCTCGCGAAGAGACGGCTCCATTCTCTTCCTTCATTTACTGCTGCGAACTGGGGGTGTTTTTTTTTTTTTTTTTTTTGCAATTTTCACATCAGGGCATCCGAAGGCCCGTTGTACGTGCCCTAAGAGCAGCAATTCCAACAATGACCTCTAAATCATGACAGTCGTATAGAAGCGATGGTCGCTGCTACAATGTGAATAGTCGTATAGCAAAAGGTCGTCGCTGCTGACAGTGCTACCTGTGTGTACGGAAAACAACAGATGATCAATTCACGGCAATCTCAATCTTTTTGAACGCAATACAGCAATCTCAATCTGCACAGAAAAGAGAAAACAAACCACTATCTACGATCCTTAGCTACATACAATCTGTATCATCTACATTGAACACATGAAACAAAGGCAAGCATAAAGTGCAACAAAATCTAGCTCCAGCTAGCTCTTAGACTTGGAGTGGGGGCGTCCTGGTCGTCCGTGCACCGGCGGCGGCGGCGTGGACGAGGTGTAGGAGGAGGACTTGGGGCTGTTGTGCTGCTGCAGCTGCTCGAGCTCCGGCAGGACGGCGTCGACCATGGCGGGGCGTTTCTTGGGGTCGTTCTGGAGGCAGCGCAGCGCGAGCGCGGCCATCTCCTGCGCCTGCTTTCTTGGGGTACTGCCCGCCTAGCCTGGTGTCCATGATCCGGATCACCTTCCGGCGATCCCCGAGCTGCGGGTACACCCAGTCCACCAGCGTCGCCGCCGACCCGCCGCGGGCGTCGTCCACGGCGTGCCGCCCCGTCATGAGCTCCAGCATCACCACGCCGAAGCTGTACACGTCGCTCTTCGTCGACAGGTGGCCCGTCGCGATGTACTCCGGCGCGGCGTATCCGCGGGTGCCCACGACGCGCGTGGTGACGTGGCTCTTGTCCCCCGTGGGCCCGTTCCTGGCCAGCCCGAAGTCCGACAGCTTGGCCCGGTAGTCGGAGTCGAGGAGGACGTTGGAGGACTTGAGGTCGCGGAAGATGACGGGGCTGTCGTCGCGGGAGTGCAGGAACGCCAGGCCGCGCGCGACGTCGATGGCGATGGAGACGCGCATGGGCCATGACAGCGGCTGCGTGGCGCGGCGGAAGAGGTGGTTCTCCAGGCTGCCGCGCAGCATGTACTCGTACACCAGCAGCTTGTTGGCGCCGGAGTCGGAGCAGTAGCCGACGAGGGTGACGAGGTTGGCGTGGTGGAGCTGGCCCAGGTAGGTGACCTCGGCCAGCCACTCCCGGTGGCCCTGGAAGCTCTCCTCCTTGAGCTTCTTGATGGCCACCATCCGGCCGACGCCGGGTCTCGTCGGCGCCAGCGTCGCCTCGTCGATCCACCCCTTGTACACGCACCCGAACCCGCCCTCGCCCAGGTACGACGTGGACCCGAAGTTCTTGGTCGCCGCCCGCAGCTCGCTCATGCTGAACGACTTGAGCCCAACCCCGGCCCCGGCCCCGGCCCCGGTCCCGGCGCTCGCCGCCTGCACCTGCACGTCGGAGCCCGCTAGCTGCCCGGACAAGGCCGACGAGCTGCCGATGCTGCGGCGCGACGCTAGCTTATTGGCGGTCGTCGTCGAGTTACTGTTATTGGACGCGGTGCTCCTGCTTGTGACCTCTGAAAGAAATCGATGATCAAGATTGCAATCAGGACAGTTGCTTGCATCATCTTTCACGACTCCACCCCGATCGACTCAGAGGATGAAAAATATGAGAAATTAGAGAAAGCGGCAAAGAAATTGCCTGCGTCTTACTTGATTCAAATGGAGTGGAGGCATTGGCGCACTTTGCAGAGCCTGTGCAGCAGTTCCCCATTCACGCTGGCTGGCTGGGCTGGTGCTGGCAAAGAAATTGTCTGCGTCATACTTGATTCAAATTGTCTGCATAGCGCCTGTTCGGCTGGCTGGCTGGCTGGGTTGGTGCTGGCTAGCCCACTCACGCGGACATTGTTCACATGAACAGTGTCCTTTCAGTTAGAACAATATTTTTCTCTCACAATAATTCAGCTGGAACAGTATTTTGGCTTATTTTTCATGTCACCCGAACAGCCTGATGATACTAGTAGCTGCTACAATTTCCTCCGGTCCTGTCTGTACTTGTCAGTGCTCTAAATAGATCAACGAAACGCAGCCGGTTCGGCAGGCCGTAAACGATCGTGGATTATTTACTGCTGGTTGGTTTGGTGTGAGAGAAAAATACTTATTCTAGCTTATAATCTATGATCGTGTATATGAGCAAGCGAACTGACGACCAGCAGCTGATGTAAAGAACTCCAAATGGAGCAATTTAAGTTCTAGGATGTGAAAGGGAGTGGAAGAATATAAGGCAGTCAGGCAGGCGAGGTGCAAGGAATTCCAGTCAAGGGAGGGAGGGAGATGCTGACGGTGCGTCCGTTGACTGACCTGATTTGCATCTGCATTTGCATTGCATGGAGATGGAGGCTTCCCATCCGGCTTGTCAGTCAAGCAAACCAAGCACACAAAGGCTAATTCCCTGCCACTACTTACTTACTTACAGCTTCCAAGATACTTCTCCCAGAGCCAGAAGTTAAACGACACACCATATATTACTTCGTTATTATCTCATCAATAAACCACCATAAACACGCCCATGGAAAGGAAGCATTTGACAGCTAGCTTCAACTTTTGCAGTAGTAAACTAGTGGTCTGTTCGTTTCGGCTTATACTGATCGTGGATTATAAGCTACAACAGTGTTTTTTCTCTCACACCAAACCAGTCAACAGTACTTCTGACTTATAATCCACGATCGTTTCAGCCGAAACGAACAGGCTGTATGGAGGGAGGGGCAGGTTGTTTCTATGATGGAAACACCTTTGGAAGGACAAATAGAACTTTATCCCAACACGTCTGAGTCAGTCTTCAGCTAGTACTTTTTGAGACGTTCGGCTGATGGTTTCTGTGGTTTATAAGTCGGCTGAAGCTATTTTATTGTGAGATAAATGACGTAAATAAAAAGGAATAAAAATTGCATACAGTGAGCCGCAAGAGTGGGCGTGGTCAGATTGGAGTAGCATGGAAACTTTCATAAAGTGCTGTTGGCGCTTTCAAGCTGATGGAAGATGAGAAACTTACGGCGATTGTATCCTTTCTATCACGAGTAATTTAGAACATGGAAGATAAGAAATTTGCCAAATTTAGTGCATATGTGGTGAATACACTCTGTTTGCTTGAACTACTTTTCAGCAAATAAATAGTATTTTTCTCTCACAACAAATCAGCACAGCATCAGCATAAGTCAAATTTCAGCATAAGCGAAGAGGATGATAAGATGTTGCAACACCGCCTGTTCAGTAATGCACAGCACGGAGAACATTTGACTGATGCTTACGAATCCGCATTCATTTAAATATTACGTACTATATTAAGGGAGTGTTTGGTTCTTTAGTCGCTCCTAAAATTCATGTTACATCGAATGTTTAGATACTAATAAAGAGCATTAAATATAGATTAATTATAAAACCAATTATATAGATGGAGGCTAATTGGCGAGACGATTTTTTAAGCCTAATTAATCTGTCATTAGCACATGTTTACTGTAGCACAACGCTGTCCAATCATAGACTAGTTAGGCTTAAAAGATTCGTCTCGCAAATTAGTCGCAAGTTGTGTAATTAGTTTCGTAATTAGTCTATATTTAATACTTTATATATGTGTCTAAACATTCGATGTGACAGGAATTTTAGGAGGGCATGTAGAAACAAAACAGGGCCTAGCTCCGTTGACAGTGTTCATATCATGAGGTGAGGTCCGTCAAATAATTGATATTTGGAGTTGGAGATTATATTGGGGCTCTCGTGCGGCTCACACGTGCATTGGTCGACCAAGTAAAAGTCAAGACCAAGTAAAAGTCAAGGGCTAAGAATTCCAAACAAGATCATAGGCTAGATTGGAATTTGCAACCAGTTTTTTATCAATTCCAAACAAGCAAGTTAGACATTACTGTGGAGCACCTTATCCATGTCGGTCCATGGGTGCCAATTCTTATGCACACTTGGTCCTCTGTTTGTTTTTTTTACATGTCGTATATGTTTTGTTTAAGTCGGACATTTGTGTCTTTGATCATCAATTTTTTCTTTAAAAAATATAAGTTTATGATATAAGATGTTTTTAACGAGAAATATTTTCATAATATATAATTCATACGTAGTGAAACTATATTCTTTTTAATGGGTAATCAAAGATAATAATGTTTGCTGTTAATTTTTTTTTATTTTTTTTGCGCTAATGTGACATGTAAAAGAACAGAGAGAGAAACTGGCCTGGCGCCAATCTAACACGATGAGAAAGAAGCCTTCATCCCTTTATGTTTTGTTTCTTCTAATTTCTGCTATATTAATTAATCCTTTAGTCCCGCTGTGTGCACTTATACACTCTTGACCTTCCACCTGGATTCAGTGGTGAAAGACAGGGATGGGTTGGAGGAGCTAGGCATGGTCACCTCTAACTTTTTTTTTCCATTGCGTCTTTTAGTGACCTAGCTAATCTATCATGTAATAGCTAGCCCACATGGACCACCCGGATCCATTGGACTAGGGAAAGTGGCCGGGCATGGAGTTAGGCCAGGATGCAGAAGAGAACTAAGAGCAAATACAACAATTGGCTTATAACCAAATTAATCAATATTTTGATAATATGGAAGAGAGAAGAGAGCTTGGCTCTCACGCAAGCAATAAGTTGGGCACAGAAACATATGCGTTGGTGAGCCTAGATAGAAGGTATGTGAGGATTTATAAGAAAAGAATATAAGACATGGTACTACGTAATAATAAAAAATTATAGACCAATAGAAGATAACTATGATACAACTTGACTTATAGTCAAGCAATTGGCTTTATTATTGACCTTGCTCTAATGAGTTAGGTTTCACTATTGCATGCAACTTCGGCCTAGCAAATTAGAATCTTCCTTTCCATCTCTAAATATGGCCCTGTTCGCTGGGAGGAATTTAGATGAATCTGGAGGAATTTGTGAGAGCATGAACAGTGAAAAACCGGCCATGAACAGCAAATTCCGGCTGGTTTTCTTACCAGCCAAACGGCACCTATATCAAAATAGCTGTCATACAATATCCCAAGGGTATAAATGGTTATTCCCCTAAAACCTATAAATACCAGAGCTTGAGCAAAGTTACATGACAAATATATGCATCTGCTCCATAGAGGAAGACTAACTCTATAGTGAAGCTTTTTTTTTAAGGGAACTCTATAGTGAAGCTGCTTCGTGGTAGAATTGGTAGAACGGGGTTGGTTTTATTGGAGGTGAGATAAGAGCGAAAAGAAACAAGCACTTCTCCCCCCAAAAAGTCACGTGGCATCTCGATAGACTAAACAGCTTGAGTAAGCTATGAAATGCGACCATGCGGGGAAATCTTTCTCTACGAGATCCAGCTCTGAAATAGGTCGTGTGGATTAATTAGAAAGCACGAGGCAGCTGAATGATTCTGCACAAGGGCGACTAGACTAAGTTAATCAAACAATTTAAACTGATTACATGGCAGCTTCGTGCTTGCAGATGAAGTAAAACTCGGTGAACTGTCCTCTCCTAGTTATCGCCTGAAGGATTACAGGAAGTAGCCAAGTAGGCAGCAGTGGTCAAATCCTGTCAACCTTGGAAAGCACTGTTGCGTGCCATATATGCCAATACCGACGGCTCCTTGGACCTTGGTTAGTGCACCTGTCTTTGTTGTGGCCTGGAATTGTTAATCTCCAAGTGTAAAGTTTTCACATCAAGCTTCGCTCAAGGTCATTCTCAGCTACACTTTGTACAAACAAGATTACCCACAAAACTTCCTGCTGCTTAAGATCTTTGCAGCCTGGCTAGCATTTACATGGTGCAATCCTTGATACTTTAGGCAATTGTCACTCTTCGTGTCATCCATTAGCATTTCCAACAAGCACTGTGCATCTGACTTTTTCATGGTCACCAACTTCAGGGATTCACTTAGAAAAGGGAGAGAAGCTTCAGGTCTTGAACAGAAGGGCCTAACGATGTGGAGAAGGGCTTTTGTATCAACTCTTAGCTGGATGGCTCCAGGATCAGAGAAACTTACTTCACCCCATCGTATGCTGCTGCAGATGAAGTAGTCGAGGCCTTCCGCTATACTCCTCCAAAGATCAAGGAAATCCTTGGAATTAAGATATCGCTTAAACTTAGTGGTCCTGTCTGTCAGAACATCTAGACTGGCAACAAAACCAGGAGATACTCCTGCATTTTCTTCATCCAGGGTCTGATCATCTAAGATGGTCTGTCCACTCCATGATCCAATGTTCTGGACATATTCCCAGGACAGATCTTCAAACTCAAGCAGAATCGAAGACAGTATCTGTTCCAGGTAATTGGTCCCTAATTTAACTAAAAAGCTAATTTCATCTGTAAACAGAGATCCTTGAGGACCCATATCCAAAAAGGTAGTATCTTCATCCCATTCCCGAAGCACATTCTCGCAGTAACGAGCGGCGTTGATTGCATACGAAGTTTTTGACAAAGACTGATCTTCTAATGCCGTATTCGACAATTGCAATGCTTCGCATCGTTCACGCAAGACAAGAAAAAAGTCATTCAGGAACCTAACTGAAGAGGATCTGTTAAACTGGATCTGCATTCCCCTGTTTGGCAGAGCACGGCCTCTTTCAACCATTGACAAAGCAGTTTTGATAACAAATTCACACACCGGAGGAGCTTTGTAGTCTTCTCTTGTAGAGAGAAGAAACTTCATTGAATTTTCCATGTGACCAAGCTGGTCAAGCTGACCACTACATGACCAATTTGTCTCATCTTCCATTTCAGATTTCAGCTTATCCTGTGCTGAACTAAGCTCAACATCAGCCCATATCTGAAGCCAATCAGGGTGCTCAGTATATATTGAAAAGACAGATAAGGACCTAGACAGACCTTCAGAAAGAGATGCAATTTTCTGGATTCCTGAATCCGCTAGAAGCTACATTCTTTTATCAAAAGAAATCATTACATCATTTAAGTGCATCCAAGAGGAATCTACTTCAGGTTTGCCAACAGTAGCATGATCCTGATAAGAGCAGACAAGTGCTGGGAAAATCTGCCGCTCAAGGTATCCTACAAGCATTTTCACCATTCCAGTTACCCAAGATTCCTTGGCACTTAATCCCACTAGTCTTGCTTGATCAATCAAAGGCTGCAGTACATCATCCACCCCATCCATGAAATCCTTTGTTATCTTGTAAACAAGGGTAAAAATGAACTCTGGCTGTTCAGACCATTTAGCAAAATGATATTCCATCCTTGAAGCAATAGGGTGAACTAAATCATCGATCGCCCAAAGCCCATTGTCGAAGCAAGCAGTTCTATTGAAGTACTTCAAATCTGCCAGGGCAGGAGTCACTTCTGCTCTTTGACACAGGCGTAATTCACGGTTTCCCTGCACATGTTGGAGAGCACACAGTGCTTGGAAGCTTTGAGAGTATCTCTCTTTATTTTCCTTGTTCATCAAGACTAGAGGATTCGGAATTTGGGAGTACTTATCCTTCTCTGTGTCTTGTGAAGACAATGAAGGTGGCCAGCCCAATGATGCTAGTAGAGCCCGAAAATCCGTGAGGGCTTGAGGCCTCAAAATGGAAAGAGTTTTGTCCACTCTAGAATCAACAGCCATGACAAGGTTGGTCCACTGTGGCCTACTAGTGCTGATCTGTACTAATTCTCGCTCAATATCCCTCACAGCATCGACAGCATGGAGCAGCTTCCCTTGCTTCCATTTTGTTTCCTACATTTGACAGAGAATAAGGATATCATCCTTAGTTTGCAAACTAATTGCTGAATGACATTTTATCAGCTGCATCTGCAGCAACAGATGAAGTGAAAGAAAGACAAAGGACCTCACATTTGATTTTCGAAGTATTGATGATAGGTTGAACTTCGGGGCCTGCCTAACGATGGAAAATGCCACATCTTCCAGGTTGCCAACCAAAGCTTCCAACTGTAGAGTAGCTTCTGGAATGTCAGCATAGCAAAGTTACAGAAAGCACTATACATTCCTACACCATACAGAGCTAGAAGTCTCAAAGAAGATATAGTAACAAACAATAGCAGCCAACAGAACTCATCTCGTGGCAAATAGCAAAGGTGAGCAGATTTTGATGCAGAGGGGGAATGAAATCAAAATTGAACTATGAACTGGTACAGCAAGTTTGAAGCTGTGCAGAAGACATTTATTATTCAGATAATGTCAATGGACTCCGTTACAAACTTATGATACTTGTTTATGTGGCCCGATGAGTATCTTAGTTCATAGACTGGTACTGAAACCAACACAGAAGCTTCTACATTCAACGCAATCATGAGGACTACATTTCCCAGCGCTGTAGAAGGTCAGTGATATGGATATTTTCAGCGCTGACAAACCACTGACACAAAAAAGGATCCCCAGATTATACTGTTGCAGAAAATAAATCACGTATTAAGTTACCAAAAGCCACATCGCGCAGCAACAATGTAACTATAACGCAGGCTCCAGAACACACTCATATGGCGTAGCTCCGTAACCATCAGGTAGCAAACCAATTTCGTATGTAATCTACAACCAGTCACATTGTATTTGCCCGTGCCACCA
This sequence comes from Miscanthus floridulus, assembly GCF_019320115.1. Lineage (NCBI taxonomy): Eukaryota > Viridiplantae > Streptophyta > Magnoliopsida > Poales > Poaceae > Miscanthus > Miscanthus floridulus. The sequence continues at coordinate 122,774,562 of NC_089583.1, forward strand.
TGTAAACGTCCACATCAATAGGAGGAAGAGATGCTGACCCGCGTAGAACCGGATGGTGTCGATCCGTTGGATCTCCCGCACGAGCGCCGGCAGCCCCACCGTCCTCACCACCTCGGCGCCCTCGTCCTCCGCGCCGACACGCACCCCTAGGAAACAAAGAAGAAACCGAGCCGGATCAGTAGTGGAGTCTAGAGTGTGGAGGGGGGACGGGCAGCCAGCCTCAGCGCCCCCGCGGCACCGGGACTAAAACCCCAACCAGCACCTAGGGTTCACTACTGTTGACGGGAGCGAGCGAGCGTGCGAACCTCGTGACCGGACGCGGCAGAGGTCGGCGCGGGCCTCGGCCGAGCGCGCGAGCCAGGACGCGGCCGCGGCCGCGAGGTTGTCGGGGGAGGCGAAGTGCGCGTCCAGGAAGCCCCGCACACGCCGGCGGCGGCCGCAGCCGCGGGGTCGACAGCATGGGAGGAGCGTTGGGTTGGGAGGCGAGAGAGACAGAGGAGGGGGGAACCAACCAGCCAGGTGAGTGGGAGTGCCGAATTTTTTATTTTTTTTAGCGCCCCCCCCCCCCCCCCCCCCCCCCCCCACCCACCCACCCACCCACACACACACACACACACCCACCACCACCACCACCACCTTTTTTTTTTTGAAAGTTTTTCACAAATACGTCCCTGGAAGAAAGATTTTAGAATCCGGACCCTTAGCTCGGCGTCATCGATGCTGCTAACACGTCTCGGCGCCAGCGTCTCTGGCGCCGAGATCTTAGGCTCGACGCTGACGTGGCGCTGATTTGGCGGGCAGCTCGGCACCGTAGACGCTGGCGCCGAGCTTGACGCCCTATACGAGAGGCCTTGATGGGACAACGCTATGGCCGTACAAGAGGCCCAATGCACCACGCATTTCACTGTTTTCATCATCTACTTACTGCCGAGGCCATAGCGTTATCCCATCGTAGCCCTGTCGTTGCAGATCTTTGCATCAGACTACTAGTAGCAACGCGTAGGGTTGGTATGGCACGATGTGCTTCCATTGTTTGCTACGATCTGACGATTAAGCCTGTGTTTAGGGAGCTCCGTCCAAACAAACTTGATTGTAGTTTTAAATTAGGTTTCGTTTCAAAAAAAAGTTTTACTTTAGAGGTTTATACTCCATTTTTAAAGGAGCAGTACTCTTCCGCTAGAGTACCAGGCTACCAACATTGACAAGTAAAAAGCCCGTGTAACTCTAGGCAACAGACAACAAAAGGCCTGCCATGTTTGTTTCGCGGAAATTTGGCTTATGTTGATGCTGATGCTTATACTGATCTATTGTGAGAGAAAAATACTGTTCAGTTTCTGAAAAATACCACTGAACTAACAGGCGAACAGGGCCGACGTGGATACGATAGTAGTACTTGTATGATAAAGATGTTGAACAAATGGGCCAGGAAGCCACGATAAAAGATGTACCGTAGCCTAGTCGGTCAACTTACTCGTGGGTAGGCGGACAAACCTTACTAAGGATGGCAACGAGGATGTACCCGTCGGTAAGTCTGGGCAAAAATAACCGAAAACCGAGAACCGAACCGAAATAACCAGAACCAAAACCAAAATATTCGGTCCTAGGTTCAGTTCCAGGTTCTGAAGAACCGAACTTACTACGGTTATTTCGGTTCTGGTGCTCGGTTAACCGAAATAACCGAACTAATCCCCTCCTCGCTGGTCGCTGGCTCGCTGCCCCGCCTGCCCCACGCCCACACGGGCCACGCCCCTCACATCCCACCCCGCCTGCCCCTCACATCCCACCCCTAAACCTAATCCTTCCCCAGTCCCCACTCCTAATCCCGCTGCCGCCGCTCCCCACTCCCCTCCTCGGCTCCTCGCTACCCCGTCGGCCGCCGCTCCCCACTCCCTTCCTCGGCTCCCTCGCTACCCCGTCGCTCCCCACTTCCCTCCTCAGCTCCTCGCTACCTCGCTGCCCCCAATCCCCCCGCTCCCCACTCCCCTCCCCTGCCCGTGAAGGCGCGAAGGCTAGCCGCGGCGGCGGCGCATCACGCGGAGGCGGTGCTCCTCGGCTGCGCGTCACGCGGACGCGGAGGCGAAGCGCTCGGGCGGCTTGGCCATGGCGCAACCAATCTCCCTTCCCCTCCTCTCAACTCTCAGATCCGGTGGCTCCGCTGCTCCGGCATGGCCCCGTGCCTCCCTCTCTTTCGTCCTACATACGACGGCAGCACGTGAGATAGGGAGCCACGCGGCGGCGAGCAGGGTGAGGCAAGCCATGCGACGGTGAGCTAGGCAAGCGGCGCAGCGGCGAGCAGGGCAAGGCGCGGGCCGCAGGCGAGGTGGTGCGCACCACGCAGGGCCGCAGGCGCGGGCGAGCAAGGAGACGTGTTTTTCGATCTGTAACCTAGAAATCAAATCGATGCTTTGTTCTTCATTGCTGCTGGAATTAGTGATTTGTGTTGCTCGATGTGCGATTCTATGATTTTTTTTCTCTGTTCCTAGCATCTCGGTTAGTTCGGTCATAACCGAAACCGAACTGAATTAACCGAAACCGAATTTGGTCGGTTCCCAGATTTCAAAAGAACCAATCGGTTACTATTTCTTAAGGAACCGAATTTGTAAGAAACCGAAGAACCGAACTGATCGGTTTCGGTTAACCGAATGCCCACGGCGACCCGTCGGGTATCGCTGGAACGTTCTCTTCCCTGCTACGGAGAATTCATCCCGTCCCCGTCCCCGTTAACTATCTCGGATATAGATTCTTGCACATCCCCGTACCCGTCGGGCATCGGTCGGATAACAGATACCCGACGGGCACTGCATATCCGATAAACAAGGACACTTGGGGTCGCAGCTTTGCAATCGGAGATGTTTCTTCTTCACCCGGGTATAAGTGTCGGAGTCTTGGAGATGCCGAGGAAAAGGAGCGAGGTTGCGTGGAGGACGAGCAAAGGTGGCAGAGAGATCGAACTGAGAAAGCGAGGGGCACGAGCGCTCGTGAGGCAGGCGTGCTTGTGCTGCTGGCGGAGATGGTGAGGAAAAATTAAACTAGGGTTTCTAGAACACACAAACTATATATATGATTGTTTAGATTTTGGTCAAAATACCTATGTTGAGCTTCTTTGGGACTAATACTCGCATGACAGCTCAAATAGGGTAACGGGGACGGGTAAACAGGGAACGTTCCCGTACCCGCTATACCCGTCGGGATGGATTCTTGCCTATTTAGATGCTCGCGGGTAAAGATATGATTCCATCCTCGTTCCATAATAGATCAAATACCCATCGGGTATCAGGTATCGGGGCCCGTTGCCATCTTTAGACCTTACACTGCCTCCTCCGCCCACCGCAAGCAACGCCAAAAAAACGGACCTGCAACACGGCACTTAGCTAGTGTGGGCCTGTGTGGGGGAGTACTTCGCATTTATCGCTAGGCAGATGAAGCAGCTTGTTCGTTTGGCTGTGGCTTGTCGTAAACGATCGTAAATTTCCAGCCGGAACAGTATTTTTCTCTCACACAAACCAGCCAGCAGTACTTCTTCATGAACCAGCAACGATACGAACCAGCCAACCGAACAGGCTGATCTGTGAAAAGGAGAAAAGCGACTTTTAGTTAAATTAATTAAATTCTTTGCTTCCACGCGAAGATTTAGGATTCAAAAAGCCGGCCGGCGTCATTAGCGCGTAGTATCAGTGCATCACTCACTGTGCAAAAATTAGTCAAGGTTATTTCTTCTCCGTATATCGATCTCTATCTAATGTGCACCTAATATCAATGAAGTATGAAAAATTCTTTCTTACTCGCTCAACCATGATACCTCGTTTACATGCACCTAAGACTAATGGCCATAAACTATAACATCATAAACACGTTATTGTTGAAACTATATCTAAAAGTTGTCTTCGTAGCAAATGACTGATAATATTAAGATTAACACTACTAGTAGTATATAAATATTTTATTTTGATAATTTTAATATAGCTAAACAACATTAAGTTCAGTATGGATAATTATTTTACCTTTAATTAATATGACCAATGATGTATTATATGGTTTATAAGGAGCTGTTAGTCAACTTCTTAAGACATGTCTATGATTAATTCATAATCATTTTTGCCGCGCCCTTCCTCGATCGAGCCCGTATAAGTAACAGCCATAGATGTAGTACAATATATATATATATATATATATATATATATATATATATATATATATATATATATATATATATATATATATATATATATATATATATATATATATAAAAGATAATTCATGTACAAAGTTTTAAGTACAACACTGTATGCCTACTATTTGAGTCCATCTCAATTTATTTTGCATAGTTACGTTTGAAACTTTATGTAGTTATCGCACTCTCACTTGAGGGAACAAGGCCATGAATTTAAGTCGTTTAATGTGCTGTTGATGTTTAGGCACCTTCAGAAATGATTCTAATGACTTCAAAGCTGGCCTATTTGTGGATAAGGCTTAAAAACTATTGTTGAAACTATATCTAAAAGTTGTCTCCGTAGCAAATGACTGATAATATTAAGATTAACACTACTAGTAATATAAAGATTTTATTTTGATAATTTTAATATAGCTAAACAACATTAAGTTCAGTATGGATAATTATTTTACCTTTAATTAATATGACCAATGATGTATTATATGGTTTATAAGAAGCTGTTAGTCAACTTCTTAAGACATGTCTATGATTAATTCATAATCATTTTTGTGAATATACTAATTAGCATTTTAAAGGCATTTATAAGAAGTTTGTTTCTATGGCTATTGACTGGTACTTTTTTCTAGTACCCCAAGAGCAGCCCACCCCAGCACCATCGGTACTACTGTAGAAGCAATGTCGTCCCATCTATGTTTTCGATTGCAGAGTTGACTCACAGAGTCTGCAGGGAGTTTTTTTTATAATGGAATTATTGCAGCCCCATAGTTGACGCGATGACAGGTGTCTTTCTAGTTTGTAACGACACAACAGCACATAAACGACGCGACACACAGAAAACTCCGGTGGCTCCTCGCCCGACGAGGAAACAGTGGCGTGGTGGGGGCCACGACACGACCGCGACCGTCCCGTTTCCGCAGTGATGCAGTAGCGCAGTGCGGGGTAGACTGTAGTGCTACCTCCAGCTACATGTGGCTCCACAGTCATCACCGGAATAAAAGTCCATTCGTGGCTCCCTGAACCTACTCATAGTAACACTGTTGTGTCTTGCTTACTGTTGCTCGTCACTTCTCCATCCCGATTTATTCCTCGACGGTTGGGGCCGTACCTCGGCGCCAGCGTTTACGGCGCCGAGCTCGGCACCGGTGTCTATGACACCGAGCTGCCTGCCAAATCAGCGCCACGTTAGCGTCGAGGCTAAGATCTCGGCGTCAGCAACGATGGCGCCGAGACGTGTTAGCTCGGCATCAGCATCGATGACACCGAGCTAAGGGTCCAAATTCTAAAATATTTCCTCCAGGAACGTATCTGTGAAAAACTTAAAAAAAAAAGACTAAAAAATAAAAAATTCGGGTGTGAGTGCGTGCCCGCGTGGGTGGGAGTGGGACCGGACGAGAAAGGCGACAACGTGCGTGCGTGGCCTTCCTGGGTACTGTCTCTGTCTGTTTATCGCGTGGGACCCGTCGGCGCGGGCCCGATCTGAAGAGGAGTTGATCTGATTCTGAACTGATCGCAGGGATGGGAGTTGAACGGCTGCAAAACAAAACAAAAGAAACCATGGTTTTCTGTGGTGACTAGAAAGACACGGGCGCGGCGTTGCCGTGCCACCTTTTTATTGGCTTGTTTGACACTGAAATCTGTATATTATGTTTTGCTCTAAGTTTTTTTTTTCCAAATGCACTTGTATATCTTTTTTTATAACAACACCTGTATATCTTTGTTCTTATGCTCTTAGTTAATGTACTTTTAAAGTGTCTAATTTAGATCCTAATTGTAATTAAGTAACATTGTTATGTAGGCAATAGATTGATAAAGGAGAAATAGTCTTCTCTAGTTTCGATTACTTCTTTTGTTGCAGTTGCCTGGTTGTGAGTTTTCTAGAGGCTCAACATAGATGATTTTAAAACATGGGTTCTTTATCTTCACATACTTTCTGATACATCTTGTATACATGTTGATCCTGAGATGTTCTAGATCTTATATCATGTTAGATTACACACATGCAAGTTCATAATTTGAGATTATGGCATGGCAAAGTTGAAACAGAAGCTCAGAGTTTGACTGATATATCTGACATAAAAGAATGCCAAATTGGCCTTGACACTGAACGAAAGCTATAGAGTATTGCAGCTTATGAATTTCCAAAGGAAATGCATTGCAACTCTTCAATGTATATAGTTAAAGCAACAGCAGATAGAAGAGTTCAGTGGTTTAGATGGAAGAAATGTTTGACAGCACAAGTGCATACCAGATAACCAAGGTTCCCAACGAACTACATTACCAAAATCAAATTCAGTTGGAATCTAAGGAATGGGAAAGTAGCATTGCTACTTATTGGAGAATGAGAGATAAATTAGAGCAGCTTATGGATGAATATCTTTGTATCCATCGAATCGAATGAATAAGACAGATATGATTTTGAATAAAATAGGGAAAGATCACTCACGATGACTCATTGAAATTGCAAGTGAACCAGAGATGGTATTGCTTATTTTTATGAGTCATAGCTTGTCATAACCATTACATGGATTTCCTCAGAAACAGTTACAATGATGTAATGAATAGCTCGAGTTAAAAAAATATGGAATGAACTCGCTCAATGTATTCCTGGATAAGTTCCTGAAAAAGAAAAAAAAAGATCAAGAAATAGTCATTAAGCTCTATACTATTCTGTGGGCAAGGACAGAAGATGTAAAATTGAAAACTTATTTCCAAGTTGGCCTTTTAGGTTTAGTCTGTTTGTATAGTGAAATGTGAAGAATTATCTGACAGCTTCAATTAATCTAATTGGAGAGATCTAATCAGATCTATCTCATAGGGAGTGGGGTTGAAACCAACAATGATATAAAAGTCTATAACTAATCAAATGAAATTTAGAAATGCCCTTCTGAACTTACAATGTCACTTCCACCAAATCGCAAAATTCTAAAAGGATGTATCCACTTAAATAATGTCATCACACATCAGAAGAACAAGTCACTTAAATGATCTCATTTGGAACTGATTGAACCTTCCAATTTCTGGTGGTATGGGCCCAACTAATCTCGATATGCAAGAATCCTAAATGAAGGTATAGTAGGATATTTTTGCTAATTTGATAGAAGATATTCAAATGTCATGCTCTAATAATATTTAAGAAATGCTATTCTATATTAAAAAAACTAAATTACTAATGCAAAAAAACTCTGGATGGCTATAAAATATTAAGCAATTCACAAAGAACTAATATAACTTGAAGGGGAAATCTCATTTCAGAATATGCATTTGATATTTAAAAAAAATAGTAGCAGACGAAATATCTATTAGAAGTTTAGAACATAGGCTATGAGAAGGTTTATGTTGCCTGTAGTGTTGCTAAAGGAGCAGAAGGTCAAATTTGTATTGCAAAATAGATCACCTGGACAGTGATGGTAGAATCTCAGTCCAAGGTGACTTTTGAGTATACAAAAGCTAGTAATGTTTGTCCGTGAAGCTTAGCCCACAGAGATCAAACACATTAGGCATGACAATATCTCTAATTAAGACTAAAGACTCAGAAAGAGTTTTCCTATTATCTAGTATCCTTCCAGCATTGATGAGTTTCACATAATTGTTGTAAACAAGGGTTCACTGCACAGAATCAATAGTATTTGCTTGTGGAATTGCCAAATAGATATGATATATAGAAAATGCTCATGCTTCTAAATAGCATGTTCCACTGGTTGGCGAGGAAGCATCATGGTCCGCATTTCCACAACTCCGTCAAACTGGGAGAATGGCGCGAAACGCGTCATATCAGCAATGTTTTCTCTAAAAATAGGTTGCCAAGTATCATAAAATCCTAGAGTTTAGGTTGCTGCATCAAATGACAAAGTAATGCCTAGTGAGTCTACATGCCTAACATGTGCGTATTCCATCTAAGGACAAATCTTAACTTCTGATTTCAGACTACTAGGAGTACAATGCTATGGCATCACAGCCCTGTTGATCTTATAATCTCTAAAGATTGAGGAATTTATCTTCCATTAAATCTGATAATCTGATATGAATTATGCATACTCTGAATGAATAACTCGTTAAGATGTGTTGCAAAATAGAAATTACTTGATGTCATAGATTTTGTAATATATAAGCAACAGTATCAATTCTAAATATAAGCCTATACCTTATGAGTCTTGAGAGATAATTATCATATAATATTTGTTTTTGCAATTGTGCAGTTAGAGATGTAGTATTCAAAGTGATAATACAGGTTAACAATATACATAGGAGGAAAAGATAGTGGCGAGCTCATGTTAAGAAATTACAATTAAATACACCATTTTATCTATGTGTAGAATCTCAGTTTTTTTTCAAAAGGAGTTTGGATTTGATGAGTTCTTACATGGATAATTAAATTATCTAACTTCTACCATTTACCTGTTTCATAAAAAAGCACGCAGAGAGGCTTGGCTGGTCGCTTTAGCTCTGCTTCCCGGACAGTGCCTGGCGCCATGGCTGCTTGCTTAGAGAATGCCTGCCTCCTGCATGGATCTGCAAGCTGGCACCTAACATCCCCTTCCAAGGCAGCCACGAGCAGCCACAACTGCTGCCAGAGATGCAGTTTGCCGGAGGGCTGATTGAGGTAGTGGTTGCAGCTGGAGCAAAGGGGTGACGCGGAGTCTTGTCAGGCGCATGGGGCTGCAAGAGACCACGCGTGGAGACGGTGTTTCATTTTCGTGGAGGGACATGCCAGTCGCGGAGGCCATGGAGGCGCCCGCGCCAAGCTCGAGCATGAAGCGATGGGAGGGGGCGAGGGGCTATGTCGAGTTGGGGAGAGGATGGAGAGGAGCAGCCGATGCCCGAGGGTCAAGCTCGGTGCGCCCTCGGCGGGCGACCATGGCGCGGGCGGCGCATGCGCGGCCGTCCCCCAAGCACACGTGACTCCGGCGACGCAAGCTCGATGGGATCTCGGCGGAGCGCTGCTCCACGAGCAGCTGCTCCCCCGGCGCGGCGCCCATTAGCCATCATCTCGTGGGGCTACGCCGCTTGCGGCAAGGGATCACGGAGCGGGCGGTGCCTCTAGAGAGAGAGAGAGAGAAGGAAGGCGAGATGGAGGTGAGAGGCAGGAAAGGGAGAGCAGCGCTGGAGGAGGAGGCGCAGGAGGAGGAGGGCGGCCGATGCCGCAGCACCCCGATCGCGCCTGTCGCCATGGTCGCGTCAGGGATAGAGAGGGGCCGGCGACATACGGGCCTAATTTTTGTAAAGTTCGAGGGCTTTTCTGAAGAAAAAAAAATGTGAGAGGAGGCCTGGACTGCGGGTTGATTCGGCTAAATTTGAGGGGTTTTTTGTAAAAAGATCGCGGCTCGCCCGATCTGGGCTGTCCGCGCGCCTAGTCGAACGGCCGGGAAAACAGATGACGTGTGGCACGCTCGCCAGCCAACTTTTAGGTGCAGGTTTCATATGTAAAGATGGGAATGGGACCCGTCCGTCCGAGACCAAACTTGAGGAAGCTGGAGGCGATGCATGCAAATGCAGCTGCTGGCATGACAAGCACGATTCTGCTCTTGCTGCCTTCAATTTTTGGCGAACATCAGAAGACTGTCAGAATACATTTTCCTTTTTCTTTTTTTATGGGGAGAATACCTTTTTTGAGAGAGAGAAAATGCCAGCTGACTGCTCGATACGATCCATCTCAGTCATATGGAGATTTTTTTATTTTTAACACTTTTTAAACTATTTTTAAAACTGACACTGTTTATTTTTTTTTAAATCTAACACTTTTAGTCGCACCAATTCGCACGGCGTGACAAATTCAAGCTATCGTGCCATGCATGGCGGTGCGGCGGGGGTGCTTATGTGGCAGCGACCAGGGCCGCTGACCAGTAACGTGGCCTAGATCTGCCGCGTCAGCGATTAGGGTGCGGCTGTGATGCGCCAACCGTCAGGGCGCGGCAGAGCCAACTAGAGGCCCGTGGCTCAGTCCCTTTCCTGTCTATCTGTTTCACTCTGCGCTACACGACAGCCTCTTCTGTGCCGCCTAGCCCCCGCCGCTGTGCCTCCTAGCCCGCACCGCTGTGCCATTGCTTCCCAGCTCCCCCACGGCCGGCCACCGAATTTCTCTCCCTTGTCATTCCCCTCCCTACCTTCCTCGAAGCTCCTCCTTGGCCTTGTTAAGATAATGAAGCTCCTCCTCAGACTCCACGGTGGATCGAATGATTTGAATGGGTGGTTAGGGTATGGAGAAAAATATGAGTTCGTTAGAACATTGGATTGAAGGATTATGATTAGGATTACCAATGTTAAGGTTAATTGGTTAGTTAGAATTATGATTACCATGTATTTTGTTTGTTTGAGTTTGCATCTCAACTTTTATATGTGAATAAATATATGGACACACTGATGATGTACCAAATTTTATTTTTTATTGATCAAAGTATAGTTTTTATATAGTTTTCATGTTTGCGTCTAAGATAGAGTTTGCACCAAAGTGAAGGTTATATTTTATTTATTGTAATGCAAATGGTTCTCATTGACATTAATTTACGATGTTTTGATTTTTGTTTGTTAAATTACGACCGTTTTGTTAGATGCAAGAAATATATCGGGAGGAGTTTTGGCAAAAACGGGGCTGTCCTCGAGAATTATACCCCGACGCGTCTAACAAAGATACACCCGTCCCTCCTAACCTCCCTGTCCCTAACTGTGACTGTGGTTTTTTGGCCGACGTGTTTCAATCGAGACATCTAGATACAGCGGCGCGTTGCTTCTACACATGCAGTCATTTTAATGTAAGTAATTGTTTCCACTATCTTTTTTTTCTTCATTTGTGTAAGTAGGCTACTAATATTTTGTTGGAATCTTGTTGTGTGTGACCATAAGAGGTGCTTTTTTCTTTTAGTGGATCAACGGTGCAGACAAGTTTGACCCTAGGTTCCTCCTTTTTGATGATTGGTGTAGAGGGAGACATCCACGTGAGCACTTTCAGCGGTGGGTTCCACCCCCCTTAACCCCCTGCTAATGACGGCTAAGAAGAATCACCTAGCTGTAGTTAGATGACTCAAGGAACCTCCTCTAGTGTGAATGAGGAGATCGAGCTATGATAAATCCTGAGAATACGTTGGAGTTTGTATGTCCTGAAACAAACACAAAGTAAGTGAAAAGTGTATATGTTTAAATATTTAGCTCTATATATGTGTGTACTAATGTATTCTCTTGTAGCATTATGGATTTGCAAAGTATCGTTTCAATGAGTGGCTCTACGGTCCTAAGAATCAATGGCCGGAGCCACCAAAGGTAAAGGAAAAGAAGAAAGAAAGGTTAATTTACAAAGCACCTCTAGTCAAGTAGCGAATGTGGTGTTAAATCCAACTATGGTCTAGTCTCTTCAGAGCTTGGAATAGACCATTATTATGGGCATATGGTTGACTATGATGAGATTGGTTATTTTTATGGTAAACATGAAATCGTATTTTGTTTCTTTTGCTAAGACATATATGATATAATTTTTTATTTGAATAGAGCATTAGGAAAATGCAGGTGGGAATATTATGATGGTCATACATGAAGGGATTAGATGTAGCAAGGACCATGCCGCAGAGGTGGCCTATGCAAGATTTGAGGAAAAGAAGTTACATGAGCACAGAACGCGAGCTGGTCGCACCGTTCAATCTTCGATTGTGTTGTCTGATGAGGGGGACGAGGATGAAGACGACACTACCAGGTTGAGTGATCTCATAGCTCTTGCTGAGGTGGGCTTGCAGATGGAGGAGGCTAAGGATGACACTTGTAGATTGAGCGAGCTCATCGCTCTAGCAGAGGCGGGCTTGCAGGTAGAGGAAGGCTGAGGACGACACTAGCAGACTGAGCGAGCTCATCGCTCTAGTAGAGATGGGATTGCAGGCGGAGGAGGATGACGATATGTTCTTCACTCAGGCCACAGAGGCCATAGATAACGCGGAGGCAGCTTACTACAGGCGACAGACAGATCAAGGCAATACAGGTGAGCCTAGCCATATGAGCCAGACGGAGGAGGACGTGTTCTTGACTCAGGCCGCAGAGGCCACAGGTGAAGCGAAGATAGCTTACTATAGGCGATAGGCAGATCAGGGCAATGCAGATGAGCCTAGCCACAGCAATGAGGTTATGGTAGAGGACTAGTACTCGGATGACGAGTTGCTTACTCATTATGTTTTAGACTGAGGATTGGTACAGGTGTGCTAGTTCAATGTTTTAGATTTGGTATTTGTATTGTAGAACTTTTTCGATGCTGCATTATGTTTCATTTGAACTATTTATGTATTGTACCAATGTAACAAACACTGTTTATTTTTTGTAATGAATATTGTGTTATCTCATAAAACTTTCACCACGAAAAATGGTATTACAATGCTGCTAGCTGATGCCCCAGCCATGGCACGGCGGTCAAAGCGACAGCAAAAGGAACAAGGCACTTCTGTTATGTCGTCATGTCGGTTTAACGAATAGGTCAACAGAAAGGATAAGTGCATGAGACAATCAATACACAACTTCAGCAATACTAACTTGTACACGTCCCAAGTTCATCGCAAGTTTGACAATACCACTGTTTGACATAAGTTCAGCAAGTCATAACTACGACACAAGTTCATCAATACATAAGTTCGACATTACTTGACATACTACATGTTCCATCAGTATATGGGTGTCCGAGTATAAGAGCATCATGTCATTCTAAAGAACCCCAATGACCTAGGAGTATATGGGTACCACGAACATCGCTGCCTCTTCAGACGTGAAGGCAGCACGTTAGGGGTGAACCCAACATCGGTACGGTCTCACCTGGCGGTATTGCTGAGTGTAACTAGGACCCTATAATTACAATATAGGCATCATTACTTACAATGTTTAAGTAATTGTGACGTATATGGCGAAGGGTTGTTTCAAGTACCTGTGCATCGAACTAGTGTAGAAAATGGTGCATCACCAAGCTGAGACATATATGTCAGATCCTTATAGTTATACCCCCCGAACCCTATAGGCCGTGATCATATGAGAGCAAAGGGCATGCATGATCTGACAGGACGTTGCAACTGCACTCTACTTTTTCAAGATCAACTCGGTAGTTTCATCCACCATAACGTTCGCCGTCCAAGCTTGTGCCACCCTTACGCCATACACTAAAGATATGGCGGCGGGGTCCATACAGCTCGGCGGTGTGCTGCTTGGCCAATTCCTTGGCCTCCTTCAAATGTTCTGCTCTGGCCTTTCCAAAACATCCCTGCTCAGCTATATTCCTTTGCACAAGTTACCACCACTTGACAAAATATTCATTGCACTTATAAAAGGAGAACTCAATAATTCCAGACACAGGTAACGATCAAACTCTAGTGAATACATGGTTGAAAGACTCCGAGGAGTTAGTGGTCATGATGCCATACCTAAAACACCCCTCGTCATATGCTAACGCCCACTAAGCCTTCTGTTCCATTTGCGCCTGTAACCAAGCCTTTCCCACTTCATTTAGCATCTTGTCTAGTTGTCGTGTTCATAAACCCGAGGTCCCTTATGGACCTACTTCCTAGTAAAAGCTTGGCCAGCAGACGATGTTGCGAATGACACGTAACTCCTGGGTTGGCCTAAAAACCTAACGATAGGCCAGAGGTGATCCAGTCTCCGACTAAAAGGCCTGGCCAAGGAGGACCAACGCTCGCCTCTGACTCTGACCCACCTCTTTGATTGGAAGGCCTGGCCAGCTCACCTCCAACTCCAGCGCTCGCTTCTGACTCTGGCCCGCCTCTCCGTCTAGAAGGCCTAGCTAAGGAGGAACGGCACTCGCTCCCATCGCCTCTGACTTCGGCCCACCTCTCCGACCGGAAGGCCTGGCCAAGAAGAGACGACGCTCATCTCTGACTTCAGTGCTCACTTCTGACTCTAGCCTGCCTTTTCAACTGGAAGGCCTGGCCAAGGAGGAACGACACTCGCTCCCGTCGCCTCTGACTCCAGCCTATGTCTCTGACTAGAAGGCCTAGCCAAAAAGGGACGATGCTCGCTTCCGACTCTAGCCTGCCTGTCCAACCAGAAGGCCTGGCCAAGGAGTAATGGCGCTCACTCCCGTTGCCTCTGACTCTGGCCCACCTCTCCGACTGAAAGGCCTAGCCGAAAAGGGACGACGCTCGCTTCTGACTCCGATCCGCCTCTACGACCGGAGGCCTAGCCAAGAAGGGACGATGCTTGCCTTTGACTTTGACTTGCTTCTCTGACTAGGAGTATACCGAGTCTTTGCTTATAGCTCTTCTCTGACAGGGAGGCCGAAGCTGACTAGGGAACGACCGATTAGGGACACCCGCTCGGTAAAGACCCAGGAAAAGAACAGTGCAAGTAAGGCAGGGCGCTCTAATCAACCACAATATCAAGGACCGTACCCTACACACCTGTAGGATAGTACTATCAGGCTGTGTTAGAAGGATGCACCATAATCTTCTAGACATGTCAGAACACCAACAGTGTTGTGGGCGCCGACATTTATCCTACAATATGGTAAGCGCCGACATTGCCCATCCCGAAAGATCATGATGGAGCCTACCACATGCATCCAGACATCAACAGTGTTGTGGGCGCCGACAAACCACCTTGTACCCGACGGCGTGGGCAACAAGACTAGGAAACACACACACTCTCTTTCTCTTACACTCACTCTATCTTGTAAAGCTATCCTCTTTATCTATAAAAGGGGATGCACTCTCCCCAAAAGGAGGACGCATGATTTGACCACCAGGATCGATTAACGAACGATTCGAATAACCTATGATTCGAACAATTCCATTAGAGCACACGCTCAAATACTTAGCGTATGTAGGAGCTCCCATCTCTCTTAGCCCTTCGGTCCAGAGTCTGACCGGACCTCTTGCACCCCCATCTTACTCTCTCTCGTTTGTAACCCCACAGCAAACTTTGAGCACCTAGCCTCAGGAATAAAGTCATCGACCGACTTAAACTGGACGTAGGGCATGTTGCATGAACTAATATAAACCATGTGTCATTGAGTGCTAGGCCTCATCCGATCACAGCGTATGGCAAAACTACAAATATTTACGTGTTGGTCAATTTCTGCACTAACACTAGTTCTCTCTTTATCTCCTTCAACTGGTGCTCTATACGTACACAACATAGAGCATTTACCTTGTCACATATCTCCTTCCTCTAACATGGCCAGAAATTAGCGGCAAAGTGACTCATGCACCATCTATGAACTAGAGGCAGGAGCCTATCTATATACTCAGCTGCAGCATTAAGAAGCCTTGGGTAACGGTCCGAGATCAAACATATAGTGCGTGATGGGCCAAGCACTTGTACATGTAGAAGCCACATGAACTATGACCACGATTCATTGTTCTCTCCCTCTACCAAAGCAAAAGCCATGGGTACTATCTAGTCATCAGGATCAACAACAGCAGCCATCATTAAGGTGCCCCTATACTTTCCTATCAGGAAAGTGCCATCAACAAGTATGACTGGCCGATAAAATTGGAATGCATGTTTCGTTTGCATGAACGACCAGAACACACGATAGAGGACATGCCTCAACGGGTCCTAAAAATACATCCCTCCGGTGTCCACAAACCATTTCAAGCCAGGGTTATAGTAATGCATTACACATAAGATGCGGGGCACCCTGTTGTATGCTTCCCCCCAACTACCCTAAAAGGTGTGTTCATCGACCTTAGTTGCTCAAGCTTAGTTGCTATGTAAGGTGGTGGTGGAACATACTGTTGCGCTTCGCTAATTTTCCCCATGAATCATAGGGGGTATCATCTGTTGGCAAATCTTGGACTAGTCTACCCTGAGCCTGGATAGCATGCAAAATCTTAGTTGGTACTGGTAATGGCATACCATGAACAGGTACTAGCATGGTATCAACCGGTGTGGGCATAGCATATCTATCTCCCTGGTCATCATCTGAATCATCCAAATCACTTCTAACTACATCACCGATCCTGTCCTCCTCCTCCTGCTCCTCCTCTTCTAGTTCGAACACGTTCATATCGAAGTCATTGCTTATACATCCTACTTGACTTGAATGAAACTGCTCCTTGCGTCAACTGACCATCCAAATCCATGTTACCCTGAGTTGTTTCCCCTTCGACCCCCAATTCTTACTCATTGCCTCCAGCACCGTCAATGGACGGCCCATCCAGGACACCCTGCATCCTATACCCATTCTCCACCACCACCTCCGCCATGGGCACATTGAAATCATGGAGCACCCTAGTGTAGCGGGACCAGTGAGTAGGATCGCGCAAGGGCATCAGGACATAATGTGCCCTAGTCTTCCTGGTATCAAACCTTCCCTTCAGTGTGAAATCACCGCCAAATTTTACATTCAAACGGACACAAAGGTCGTTGATGCTAGGAGGTTTATCAAACCATTCTAATTCTTCTTACATATCCTCAAACATACCATCTTCTCTCCTAACACTTCCTCTGTAAAAAACTCTAACACAACAATCCATCTACAAAAGCATTTCAAGAAACTTCATCAAGTCATCGAAATCGTCGTACGTACTGTCCATAGTAATATTAATACATATTTTAACTATAACTATACTAACTAATCTAATATTAACACCTACACAAGACTAACTACAACAACTAATTATACTAAATACAATAACTAACTAGACTTACTACCTATACTAACTAAACTAACTAACTTTACTAACTATACTAACTATACTAACTTTACTTATTGTACTAACTTACTATACTAACAATGTCGATTCAATCAACAAATACACAAGGGGAGTACCTCATGGCAGCAGCGTGCTCTCGTCCTTGTGGTGGCGGCGTGCCCTCGTCCTCGCGGCGGCGGCGCGCTAGACCGGGCTAGGAGGCTGGTGGTCGCAGGGGGGAGGTGCGGGTGCTGGCCTCGGCGGCGGCGGCGGGTGGACACGGGATAGAGAGAGGGGCGTGCGACAGTTGGGAGCGGTGTATAGTGGCGGTGCAGCAGTGAGGGCGGGCGGCGGCAGTGGCGGGTGCATTTGAGCGCGGTGGGTTCATGCGGGCGCAGCGGGCGGCCGACGTGCAGGCTCGGCTGGCGGGCGACGGGCAGGGCGGTGGCGTGGCGTGGTGGCGGCTCTGCTTCAAACGGGTCGTGTGAGAGAGAGAGGGAAGCGAGGCCGGGCCGCAGGCCTGTACAAGGGGCTGTCGCGCCGTGATACGTGGCACGGCAGTCCCGACGCGCGGCGCGGTAGAGCTGGGCCACGTCATCGGTCAGCGGCCCTGGTCGCTGCCACGTAAGCACCCCTGGCGCGCCGCCATGCATGGCGCGGCAGCTTGAATTCGCCGCGCCGTGCGAATAGGCGCGGCCAAAAAGTGTTAGATTTGAAAAAAAAAATCAGTGTCTGTTTTAAAAATAATTTAAAAAATGTTAAAAATAAAAAAATCTCATATGGATGGCTCTGGGCCGGAAGGCCTCCCCATGATATGGCTATATAGCCCGTTGGGCCGGAAATCTGTTCATCAAGGGTCGGTAGAAACAGATTACAACGGGCGGGGATGGACTTCACTGGACCACGTAGTACTGACTGTACACTGTACACAGGTTGACAGGTGGAGCAGCTCAATCCCCGCCGGCGCCGCCCCACGATCGTTGTCTCCTCCGGCAGAACGCGATTTTTTGGGAATCAACGTTGTATATTTTGTTCAGAAATTTATTCAAATTTGGAAGAAGAATAAACTGTGCAAACTATACGAACTTAAGGGTTCTAGGTAGCCGTCCTCACGCTCTCCCACTGTCTCCGCCTCTGTGCTCTTACTATCAGCCCACCCAACCCAAGGATCGTTTAGCTGCACTCTAATTCACCACAATCTATATAGATCGGAGGAGATTAAGGACTTGTTTGACTACATTTTAATCTGCCTTGATCACTTCCAAACCATGTGGATATGGGTGAATCAGGGTGCTGCCAAATTAAACAAGTCCTAAAGTATATGTAGTAGAAAATAGTTTTCATCTCAATCCCTACTAATAACCTACGAGGATTATTGGGCCAAACAGATCCTTAGATGCTGTTGGAACTGTGTTCAAAATCAGAAGGAATATGGTGCAACAGCTCCCACAACATTCCTGGCATGCTGTCCCGCCCCGCCGGCCGACGACGACCACAACGATGCCGGAAGCTCCTCCGCGGCGCCGCCTGCCGTCCGTCCGTCCATCATTGCCATGAATGTCGATGCCGCTCCGGCCTGGCCAGCTGCTTCCCTTGCTGCGCCGGCCGGCCGGCCGGCCAGCCAGCTCCGGCACTATGCTTTTCCGTTTCAAGCACGCAACCGCAACGCTAGTCGTGCTCTCTTTCTCAAGTCCAGATCATATATCACAAATTTTCGACTAGGCTACCTACTCCGACTCTGCTCTTGCGTGTGTTATTGGTGGTGTCGTGCTATCAATGTGTACTTTGTTGCATCTACTTGAGAAGTAATTAAATTACCACTTCAATGCCATATATTGGTCGATAATTCTTTTCGAACATCGAATCGCTCCATGGATCGGGATCTAGTCTGCATTCAGCACTCGATCTTACTATTGTACAATGTGTATATGGAACTGCATATATGCATCATGCAGATCGAAATGAAACTGGTATAAAATTAGCTTAGCTGCTTTGATTAGCTTATCCTGATGAACCATACCAATTGAAGCTGCTGATTAATTGCTGGTAAATTAAAGCTACTACTACGGCACCGGCACCGGCACCAGCACCAGCACGTACGTACGGTAATCTGGAGCTAGTTAGTATTGTACGTATCGACACCGCGCAGACAGATGCATGCATGCTGACGCTGTACAGTACAACAGATACGCTATACTACGCTTGTTCCTTCCTCCTCGATCCATCATATCGTCCTGGCTGCGGCCATACATCTACGCTGCTTGCGGCCGGCGGCCGGCAATGCATGCACGCATGAGAGTAATAAATCGGCCGGTCGATCGACGCCAGCCGCCGTTTTGATCCGCCAGCTCCCTGACGCTCACAGCATCTCGACGCTGTTGGTCTCGTACATGACGACGTTCCACGAGTCCAGCGTGGGGAAGCACGGCTGCTGCTGCTGGAGCTGGTGTTGACGAAGCGCTGACGCCTCGTCGCCGGCCGGCAGCAGCTGCGGGTTCCCGGCGGCGGCGGCGCCGAGCAGCGCGGCCGCGTCGAGCGCCGCGGACGCCTGGACCTGGAGCATCATCACCTCCACCCCGGCCGACGCCGCGTCCGCCTGCACGCCGGTGATCTGCTGCACCATGAGGCGGAAGTTGGCGGGGTCGGTGCTGATGTAGGTGGTGGGCGCGCGCTTGGACGCCCGCGACCGGCGCTTCCCCGCGCGCGCTCCCGCCGTCGGCGAGGACCGGCGGCGCGGCGAGTCGGCCACCAGCACGGAGTCGCAGCAGGTGGCGGCCACGGCGTGCGGCGGCGGCACCGGTGGCGGCGCGTAGTAGGGCGACGGGAGGTCGGCGAGGGCGCTGAGAAGGGGCGAGTGCTGGTGGTGGTTGAGGGAGGAGGAAGAGGCGGAGGCGGAGTAGTCGGGCGACATGGTAGTGGAGGAGAAGTGGAGCGCCCGCGCGATGGCGGCGTCCGTGTAGGAGGTCGCCAGCAGCGCGGCCGGCGGCGGCGCCAGGCAGGAGATGGCGTCCATGTTGGTTGTTAGTGTTTTCTGACGTACGGTTGGACCTTGGTTTGATTGGTGGAGCAGAGCTGAGCTGAAAACGAAAGCTAGTTGCTAGTGTGAGTGCAGTGCAGCGACGGGACGGGAGGGAGGGAATGGCGCCGGGGTGTATGAGGGGGAGGCGAGTGGTGGAGCGGAGCGGAGCGGAGCGGAGTGGAGTTTATAGGAGGACGAGCCGAGGAGGCGAGGAGCAAGGGATGACGGTGGGGAAACCGCGTGGGGTGGTCGTCGTGGGGGGCCGTCGGCGTGCGTGAGGCCCCGCCGGGTGTCGGAGGCCACCGCCAGAGCCAGCGCCAGCGCCAGGCCGCCCCGCCCCATCCCGCGCTGGATCCCCTAGCCTTGCCTCGGGTCAACGGCTGCTACGCTCGGCGCGGCCGCGTGCGTCCGGCGGTGTGCGGTGTGTGTACCCTACCGTGGCGTGGTGTGGCACCCCGCGCAAAGGCCAAGCATGTGCATGCCGTGCGATGCTTTTCGGCGGGGAGGTTGACTGGCCTGCCAACTGTGGTCGACCCGACCGACCGACGGCAAAGTTGCCATGTGCACGTGCACCCGTGGTGCCACTCTCGTACGGGCACGGGCGGAGAAATGCTGGGTGTATTTTCACGTACGACTCCCCCCGGAAATTCTGACCGGGGTGTCGGCTGATGACGCGTCTGATGACGCTTCGCATGCATTGCACACGCTGTGCGGTCATTCGCGCAGGTGAATCCAATCCAATCCTATCCAATGCAACCGGCCAGCGGTCGCCGGGAATATCGGGAGGTGGGCTGGGCGTCGCTCTCGCCGGGGATCGGATTTCTTCTAGAAACTAGAACAATTCCCATTCCGTTCACAATCAGAGAGAGTAGACATCAATCTTTTTCTTTTTTAATAACAAGGCCGATCGGATCCGTGGCCTTTGTTCACGGGACCCAGAATCTGGGCGCGGCCGTCGTCATCGTCGCCATCCTCTTTTCTGGTTGCGCTGCGGTGCGCAGGCAACTTTTCAAAGGAAACCAGGGAGCCACGCAGGCCCCGCCCGGGTCTCCCCTCTCCTCTCTCCTCTCTGTAGTCTGTTCCCGTCGCTCCCGCCCTCGCCGACGGCGACGGAGGAGGAGATGCTGCGTCCACTGAAATTAAAGCGAGCCTAGCCTTTTCCACCGCCAGTGAATCAACGGGGTTATACTCTACCAAAAACAATGCGAGATTTTCACTTTAATCTTGCGAAAACGACGGCCCAGCTATCTGGATTCGCTCCTTCACTTTCGGGGCCTGCGCCCTATTCATTTGGCTTATAAGCTGTATTTTTCAGTCAACGAATAGTATATTTTTTTTTCTCATAACAGATCAGTCAACGGTATTTTCAGTCATAGCTTATCAGAAAAAAAAAAACAGAACGCTGGTTACTCTCAATGTCGCCGGAGTCTACTTTTACCGTGACCGTGGTGATTCCATCACGCCTTTGGTATTGTAGGGTACAAAAAAAAGATGAGGTTAATGTTTTTTTCTCGAATACACAAAAGATTTATGTGTCATTTCATTAAGATCAAGAAAAGTTTAGAGTTACAACGACGCAACACGGCTGCGGTGCACTAGGGATGGGGTGTTGTTTTACAATGAGCACTGGCCTCCCTAGCAAAAGATGGGACTAAAGCGATTACTCACGAATTAAGCTACCTAGCCTAGAGCCCCCCGGCGTCAATCCATTGGTCCGCCTCTTGCTTGATCAAGGCAAGAATTTGCTGGACGGGGAAGGTTAATGTGAATCCACACCTACCCTTCTTGGCAAACGGAGAAGCAAACTTTCTTTCCTTTACATAGACTACCAGCTTACTCCCCCTTTGTCCTTAAATAAGTGTCGCTATAGTATTCGTGTCGGTTAAACTTTCTTATGTTTGACTACATTTATATAAAATATTAACAACATTTGTATCTCCAAATAAATTTATTACAAAAATAGATTCTACGATCTATCTAACAATACTAATTATGTACTACAAATATTAATATTTTCTTGTACATATATTTGGCCAAAGTTAAAAGAGTCTGACTCCTTGATAAAGGAGAACGACACTTATTGAAGGACAGAGGGAGTATTTGGTTATACCATCAACCAAGGTAGTTAACTGCCTGGCAGCGGATTTAGGTCGTCGATTTTGGTCATTCGGCGGATCAATATCTGGTAGATCACCAACCAAACACATTTTATAGGAGATGCTCGGTTCCTCCACTTGACACCATATATCACTTACCAAGGGAGGATGCAGAGCAGTTTTTTCTTCTTCTCGATAACGCAAAAGGTTTGTGTGTCTTTGTATTAAGATAGAGAAAAATTTTAATACAACATGCCTTAACTGCACCCTAGTAGGTCAAAAGAGATGAACATGGACGATCAGACCCTCCCTAGTGTACAACACGCCTTAACAGCACTCTAGGGGAGGATGCAGAGCAAATTTGCTTGTTTGGTGGGATTCTCCGACCATTTCGGAACACTTGCGGACGAGTTTTTCTTAACCCGTACTCCCTCCATGTCCCTAAAGAATGTTGTTTTGGGCATCGACACGGTCTCAAAAAATAACTTTGACCACTACTTTTTGTTATAAAATATTTATAGGATATAGTCAATATCTACTTCTATAAAACTACATTTTTTAGATGAACCTACTTATATCACTTTTATATTTTCAAACTCAACCAAAAGAATTTATTTGTAGTTAAAGTTTAAAATATTTGACTTAAGACAACCTCAAAACGACTTTCTTTAGAACATGAAGGGAGTAAGTAGGAGAGAGCTGGATCGGATCACCCGGGCCGGCCTTGTTGCTGTGAAATGAATGTGATGGGCGAGGTCAAAGTCATGCATCGCCGATGACGGGACCAATTTTTTTTATATTTTAGCCCTTTTTTTGAAAGTTTCTCACAAATAGACCCCTGCCGGAAAGAATTCAGAAAATAGACCCTTAGCTCGGCGCCATTGATGCTGGCGCCGAGCTAACACGTCTCGGCGCCAACATCTCTGGTGCCGAGCTCCTGGGCATGGTAAATGACATGGTAGTGAGCTCGACGCCAGTCACTCTGGCGCCGAGCTCGGCGCCGTAGATCTTGGAGCCGAGCTCGGCGCCAGAGTGACTGGCGTCGAGCCTTTTAATACCTATGGGCCCCACGCCTCTCTTCCTCTCTTCCTCTCCCTCTCTCGCCCTAGCAGAGCCGAGCTCCGCCGCCACCGCCGCCGCCCGCGTCCTTGCCTCCACCGGCCGCCCTCGCCCACGTCGTGCCGCGCCGCGCCCCCGAGCCCGCTCACGCGCCCCGAGCCCCGCGGCCACCCTGAGGCCGCCCCATGCCATGCCCTAGTGGACAGCCCGCGCCCCGCGGCCACCCCCCCCCCGCGCCGCGGCCAGCGGCCCTCCTCCGCCCTCCACCATCGTCCTCGCCTTAGCCTCGCCTTGGCCTCCATCGCCGGCCTCGGTCGCGGCCCGCCTTGCCGCCCCCACCGCCGCCCTCGGCCGCGGCCGCCGTGCCTCCCGCGCCCATCGAGCCGGACTCACCGCGAGGAGCCCCGGGCATCCTGCGCCCGCTGCGCGCCACCGCTGTCATCGGTCGTGCCACCACCGACCCCGCCACCTACAATGGCCGGCCGTGCCACCGCTGGCCCGGATCGTCGGCCTGACCCACGCCCATCGTCCGCTGCGACTCCGTCGACGTCCGCAGATCAGTCGTTGGAAAGGTAAAAATTATGAATATGCAATGTACCTACTTAGTTGGCATTTGTTATTTACTAGTTAATGTGATGACTCAGGTAGTTGATTTAGTTAGTGATCTAGTGAGATATATATGTCGATAGATAGAAACATAGATACATAGGTGCATAGATATAGTTAGATAGCTACTTAGATGTGTAGTTACATATTTAGTTAACTACATATGATCTAGCTATTTAGTTAGTACACTGTATATATATATAGTTATTATCTTATTTACTTAGTTTGTAGTTAGAAAGTACTTGTTAGGTACTATCTATCATCTAATTTAGACTAAATAACATGTGTTTCGTTACGTGTTTGAACTAGATGGACAACCTAGTCACCATATATCATGGAGGCACCGTTGAAAGTGATCGCTATGGATATGTTGAGTTTGTTGACATGCAAAGCGTGCCTATGCTATTCA
Source organism: Miscanthus floridulus (assembly GCF_019320115.1). Taxonomy (NCBI): domain Eukaryota; kingdom Viridiplantae; phylum Streptophyta; class Magnoliopsida; order Poales; family Poaceae; genus Miscanthus; species Miscanthus floridulus. The sequence goes on from NC_089583.1 coordinate 122,798,527, forward strand.
ATGATAGGCCTTTATTTAGAGAGATGGTTGCAAGGGCTCGGGAGGAGCTGCATTGCCTTGGAGATGATGGCATTGCAGTTGATGGTGTGCTGCACCTAGGTTCTCCTCCCAACATATTTAGGCGAATGATCTCAATTGGTTGTGCGGATCAGTGGGAGAACTATGTGAGATTGGCTATGAAGAGCCAGCTGCAATGTTTGGACGTGGTTGTGCGTTGAGTGTTAGTTGATCCCATCCCTCATGGGTTTACCCTAGTAATGGATCATCAGGCACACATTGACCCTCCCATTTTGGAACCATATGTGCATGTGCAGATTGCACCTACGGTTTTCGATGCTCAATCTGCCCCCAATGCGCAGCTGTGTCTAGATGTTTCGATTGAAAAAACATGGGCCGGGAAACCACAGTCACAGTTAGGGACAGGGAGGTCAGAAGGGACGAGTGTATCTTTGTTAGACGCGTCAGGGTATAATTCTCGAGGATGACCCTGTTTTCGCCAAAACTCCTCCCGAAACATTTCTTGCATCTAACAAAATGGATGTAATTTAACAAACATAAATCAAAACATCACAAATAAATGCCAATGAGAACCATAACTACAATACAACCAATTTCGTTCGAAGAACCCAAAGCAGTTAACATTAAACCATAAACCTAGGGTTTCCTATTTGATGCACAACAATGAACCCATAACATAACTACACATGCCTAGGTTTGCTAGCTTTTCCATGCCTTGGCATCATCCTATGGTTGTATAATATATATATTGATGGATACAATAAAACCCTAAGTGATGAAGATTATTACGTTCAAAAAATCTGACTAATACATACCGAATCAATGCGAAAAAACTAGGAGGGGAGCGAGGATACCTTGCTCTCGAAGATCTACGGATCAAATCAAAGTTTCCAAGGTCCAATATGCTGATTCGTGAGGTAGGGTGAAGTCGGGAGAGAAAAAACCCGAGAGGACGGAGAAAGAAGAGGAAGAACGCTTGGGCAGGAAGGTTGGCCGGGGTTAAATGGCAGGGAGCTCAATGCTAGTTACTCTGACGCCGAGCTCACTGCCATGTCATCTACCATGCCTAGAAGCTCGGCGCCAGAGACGCTGGCACCAAGACATGTTAGCTCGGCGCTAGCAACAATGGCACCGAGCTAAGGGTCCATTTTCTGAATTCTTTTCGCCAGAGATCTATTTGTGAGAAACTTTTAAAAAAAGAGCTAAAATGTAAAAAATTCGAACGACGGGAGGTGACGCTGCTCAAACTTAGGAGTGTAACACATTGCGTAATAACCCGGCCCAGAGTTGACGTTGTACGGTTGCACGCTTGACCTGACCCTAGAGCACATAAGTCCAAACCTGCGTTCAATTCAAAGCACGATGACAGATCTTCCATGGCGCCTGCTCAGCATCCACGCGATGCATGGCGTGCTGCTGCATGTTTCTGAACCCACACACATGCAAACACACCACAAGCAAAACCACCAGCAGCAACTCATAGCCTGTTCGCTTGGTCCTATTTGTCTTACACTACGCCAGATTTGCACATCACTGCCGGCATCATCACTGCCGGATTTGTGAGAACTAGCAGTGATGTCCCTTCACTGCCGGTTATGAGCTTGAAAATGAAAAATGATTGGAGCTGGGCTAAAACTGGCAGTGAAGGACCACATCACTGCCGGTTTGTGGCTTGAACCGGCAGTGTTTTGGCGGCCACTTATCACTGTTGGTTTAAGCCAAGAGCCGACAGTGATTGGACTCTATCACTATCGGTTCTAGCCAAGAACCGACGGTGATAAGCCTACAACACAAAAAGGCTATAGCCATCCTCTCCTTCCTCCTCTCTTCCATCCCAAGAACAAAGGCGCGCGCTTGGACCCTTCCCTCCATTGTTGCGGCTACTCTTCACCATGAAGCTAATGCTTGGATTTTGAAGAATGGCTTGATCTTTTTGCTTTAAGGTTAGTAACAAACATCGACTCCTTTGATTTTATTGCTTAATTAGCTTCGTTTTGATGGCTACATTGTTTGATTCTCATTCTAGTTCTTTCTCCATTCTAGAGAGCACTTTTACAATTGGATATTTGTGCTAGGCTCAAATTATGGTGAATCCATCATCCAAAAGGTTGGTGTCTATGAACACATTTAAATTCCTAGCTAATTATTCCATGGTGGTCAAGATCATCATTGTTAGTATGTGATGCTATAATTAGTTCTTAGAAGTAGAGTAGAATAGTTGTTCTTCAATATTGTGTAATAATTGTTTTTTACTATGATTTTTAATTTACAAGGCCGGGGCTACCAATTTCAATTTTCCAATAATTAGTATATAATAATGTTTTTCAAAAATGGTACTTTCAAGCAACAATTGTTGTTCATGAAGCTCGATTTCTTATTAATTCTTTGTAATTACTGTCTCAGTATTTTTTTGTGTAGAGATGGATCGAGAGTGGATGCATCTGTCCCGAATGGATAAGCGGTACATGCATGGCATCAACCAGTTTATCACCGATGCCAAAGCCCATGCTGGGAATGAGAACCCTATTTTGTGCCCATGCAAAGATTGCAAGAATCATAGGAACTTTCATCAAATTGAGTCTATACGATCGCACTTGATTACCAGGGGGTTCATGCCAAACTATACGATATGGACTATGCATGGCGAGGTTGGTGTGAATGTTCTGTAGGAAAATGATGATGATGTAGACATGCCTGACGTAGCCATCCACGATGCTGACAAGGAACCCGGTGTCAACACGGAACCTATGGCAACAGTTAATAATGTGTTTAGGAACACGCTAGTTGATGACACCGAGGATAACGATGGCATTTCTTAGCTGCTACATAATGTAGAGATCAGATGTCTTAGTGAAAGACAGCTGAGAAAGCTAGAGAAAATAAGACAAGATAGCAAAACACCATTGTATAGGAATTATCCAATGAGCAAACTAGAAGCCGACATTATGCTGTTAGAGTTCAAATCGATAAACGGATTGAGCAATAAAGGCTTCGATCAGTTGTTAGGTATAATAAGGAAAATGCTCCTAGAAAAAAATGAGTTGCCAGAAAAGACATACTTGGCCAAGCAAATGATCTGCCCCATCGGCCTCAAGGTTGAAAAAATCCACGCATGTTCCAATGATTGCATATTGTACCTTGGAGAAAATACAAAGACTTGGACAAGTGCCCCAAATGTGAAGCTCCATGGTATAAGGAAGGGTTATCAGATGAGGGCACCAAGACCAGAGGAGGTCCTGTAAAGGTCATTTGGTATTTCCTATAGCTCCCCGGGTGCATAGGTTGTTTGCAAGTACAAAGTCAGCCAAGCTATTGCGCTAGCATGGCGAAGAGCGTAAGAAAGATACAATGATGAGGCACCCCACCGATGGACATGACTGGAGGACTGTCAATACTATGTTCTATAAGGACATCGGTGGAGAGGTAAGGAACCTTTGGTTTGCTTTGAGCATAGATGAGATGAATCCTTTCGACCAGGTTAGAAGCAATCATAGCACCTGGCCAGTGACGCTATGTATATATAACCTTCCACCTTGGGTCTGTATGAAGCGGTCATACATCCAGATGCCACTACTGATCCAAGGGCCAAGGCAGCCTGGGAATGACATCGATGTGTTTCTGGAACCAGTGATCGATGAACTAGTGGAGATGTTTAAAAAGAGTGTGCCAGATGTTTGGGACGAGTACAAAAAGGAACATGTCACGATCAAGGGAGTACTTATCGCTACAATCATCGACCTGCCAGGTCGAGGTTCATTGTCCGGAGAGAAGACAAAAGGCTATACTAAATGTGGCGAGTGCTTGGACGACACTGATGCGGTAAATCTACCAAATAACTCAAATATAATTTATATGGGACACTGTAGGTTCCTACCTAAGGATCACCCTTACCGTAGGAACAGAAAAGATTTCAACGGTGCTATTGAGAAATGCTTAGCTCTAAAATATCAAGATGGGCCTACGATACTTTGAGAACTCAACAAACTGGAGGTTGTCCTTAGGAAGGGGGATAATGCAGTAGCAGCGCCTGATGAGAGCGTTTGGAAGAAAAAATTGGTTTTCTAGAAACTACCTTACAGACCATTTCTGAGTGTACACCACTGTCTTAATCCCATGCACATCACTAAAAACATGTGCGCTAACACTCTTAACACCTTGATGGACACCAGGGGACATCGAAGGATTCACTAGCCACATGCCTGGACATGTAACACTTGGGAATCAGGAAGGAGCTGCATCCCATGGAGCTAGAGAATGGCCAGTTTGAACTTCCGGTTGCATCATGGACATTGAAGAAGGAAGAAAAGTGTGCGCTTATTTCTTTCTTCAATGAACTCAAAGTCCTAATGGGCTACTGTGCGAACCCGAAGAGACTAGTGAACCTGAGAGAACTCAAGTTCAACTATAGCCCTATGAAGGCCCATAACTGTCATGTCATTATGACTCAGCTGCTCCCTGTTGCCCTACGTGGTATCCTCCCCCCAAAGGTCCATGCCCCAATCATAAAGCTTTGCTCGTTCTTCAACGCGATCTCAAAAAAGGTCATTGATATGTCCACGCTAGAGCAGCTGCAGCGGGACATAGCCAAAACTCTCGTTAGGCTTAAGATACATTTCTCACTGACTTACTTTGATATCTCATTGCATCTTCTTATTCATCTTGTTGACAAAATTAGAGCCCTTGGGCCAATGTAGCTGCATCAGATGTTTCCTTTCGAAAGATTGATGAAAGTTTTCAAGAGGTATGTTAGGAATAGATTTAGGTTAGAAGAGGCATGGTTGAAGGATGGTCAATGAAGGAGGCCATTGAGTTCTGCACATATTATCTGGACATCAAAAGGGTTAGAGTTTTAGAATCTCGTCATGAGGGAAGACTACGTGGTAAAAGAACGATCGGAGAGAAATTTGTTACAGTAGACGACCCTATTTCTTTTAGACAGGCACAGTTCACTATTCTCCAGCAAGCCAAGGGTGTGATGCCATACATTGATGAGCACAGGTAATCGCTGCAAACTCTATATCCGAGCAGGTCACAGGCTTGGCTAGATAAAAAAACATAAGGAGGAATTTGTCAGCTGGTTGCGATGTCGCTTGCTTGGAATAAAGTTGGGTAATCAACTGGATGCCTTAGCCAAAGGGCCTTCGAGTACATATCTTAAGTACCAAGGGTATGAGATCAATGGATTCACATTTTACACAAAAAAGCAAGATGGAAATAGCACATACCAAAATTGTGGTGTTTATTTTGATGCTCACGATGAGAACGACAACGTGCAGGCGACATACTATGGTTTCATAGAGGAGATATGAGAGCTAGCCTACGGTTGAAGGGTCCTAATGGCTAGAGGGAGGGTGAATAGCCTAATAAAAACTTCTACAACAACACTTAACGAAATGGTTAGACAATTATGAGGCGAAGCAAGTGTTGCGCTAGCCTACTCAAAAGCAAGCCACCTACCATAATTCTAGTTTAGTTAGTATCTATTCACACAATATCTAAGATACTAATTTATGTTAGTGTGCTCTCAAAGGCTAACTAAAGAGCCACACCAATAAGGCAAGCAAGCTCTCACAACTAGGTACACTAAAGAGCTTAACAACTAGTTTGCAGTAATGTAATGAGAGTGATCAAGAAGGTTATACCGCCGTGTAGATGAAGAAATCAATCAATCACAAGGATGAATAACAATGAAGACCAATCACCTCGGAATCAATGATTAACACAATGATTTTTACCGAGGTTCACTTGCTTGCTGGCAAGCTAATCCTCGTTGTGGTGATTCACTCACTTAGAGGTTCACGCGCTAATTGGCTTCACACGCCAAACCCTCAATAGGGTGCCGCACAATCAACACAAGATAAGGATCACACAAGCCATGAGCAATTCACTATAGTACCTTTTAGCTCTCCACCAGGGAAAGGTCAAGAACCCCTCACAATCACCATGATCAGAGTCGAAGACAATCACCAACCTCCGCTCGACGATCTTCGCTGCTCCAAGCCATCTAGGTGGTGGCAACCACCAAGAGTAACAAGCAAAATCCATAGCGAAACACGAACACCAAGTGCCTCTAGATGCAATCACTCAAGCAAAGCACTTGGATTTACTCCCAATCTCACAAAGATGATGAATCAATGATGGAGATAAGTGAGAGGACTTTGGCTAAGCTCACAAGGTTGCTATGTCAATGAAAATTGCTAAAGGTATGAGCTTCAACCGGCCATGGAGCTTAAATAGAAGCCCCCACAAAATAGAGCTGTTGTACCCCTTCACTGGGCACAATGTGGGCTGACTGGACGCTCCGGTCAAGTTGACCGGACGCTGGACCTCAGCGTCCGGTCACAAAATGACTGCCACATGTCCTGACTTTAACGGTAACTTGTGTTCACCGGACACTACGCTATAACTGACCGAACGCTGAGCCACTAGCATCCGATCGTTTTCAGTAAGGTTCCAGAAACACAAATCGTCCACCGGACGCGTCCGGTCATGCATGACCGGACCCTGCCAAAGTCCGGTCAGAGACCCTAGCCTCTAAGTGATGTCCGACAATAGGACCGGACTCACCTCGCCAGCGTCCGGTCAGTCCATGACCCAGCGTTTGATCGATTGACTGACACTAGCGTCTATGCTGCCACACTTGACTGGACACGCTGGTACTTATGAGACCAGCATCTGGTCACTTAGTGACCAGCAAGACTAACTCCTTTTCACCACTAACTTCTTCACCCTTGCTCAAATGTGCCAACCACCAAGTGTATCACCTCATGCACATGTGTTAGCATATTTTTCACAAATATTTTTAAGGGTGTTAGCATTCCACTAGATCCTAAATGCATATGCAATGAGTTAGAGCATCTAGTGGCACTTTGATAACCGTATTTCGATACGAGTTTCACCCCTCTTAATAGTACGGCTATCAAACCTAAATGTGATCACACTCTCTAAGTGTCTTGATCACTAAAACAAAATAGCTCCTATGGTTTATACCTTTGCCTTGAGCTTTTTATTTTTCTCTTTCTTCTTTCCAAGTCCATGCACCTGATCATCACCATGGCATCATCATCATGCTATGATCTTCGTTTGCTTCATTACTTGAAATGTGCTACCTATCTCATGATCACTTGATAAACTAGGTTAGCACTTAGGGTTTCATCAATTCACCAAAACCAAACTAGAGCTTTCAATCTCCCCCTTTTTGGTAATTGATGACAACCCTTATACAAAGATATAAAATAAAATTCAATTGAATCCATGTTGCTTGCCCAAGCATATTTACCATGTGTAAAAGAATATGGATAAGTTTCATGAACCCTAAATGGTAGCAATTTCTCTCTCTACATATGTGCTAAGAGTTTGGATTGTAGCTTGCACATATGCTTAGATAGGAAAAGTAGGAGATAATGTCTACCAAATGATGCTAAGGTATAAAAGATGGACCTTTGAAGCATGATACCAATCAGAGTGCACCATTATACCATCCTTAGTATCATGGTTAGTTCTATAACACTTGGAAACATACTTTGAAAAGATACCAATTGTACAAGTTTACTTGAAAATGAAAGTTATCTAGTGATTTCATCTCATCATACAATCTTACAACTAGCATACATCACACAAGCATGGATATTTTAAATTTAGAACTTGTGCCATGCAAGCAAACATATGAAATGCACATTCAAATGCACCATACAAGTTTATGAGCTTGCCTCCCCTACTTGTGTGCTCAAAATTTCACTTGATCCCTTTCCTTTTATCATATCTCTCCTCTAATGTCAAGTTCTCCCCCTATCACTTGTATCTTTATTTCTCTTCCCTTTTGTGTTGTCTTTTCACGTGTCTTAGTGCACTATCTCTCTCCTCTCTATCTCTCTCCTCTCTCCCTTTGTCACTTATGTTTTTGTTTTACTTATATCTTTGTTTCTCTCCCCCTTTGTCATCAATGACCACAAAGGCTTAGATAGTACCACTTGTAGGGTTAAGATTATCAATGTCAATCAATGGGGTGAGGATCATTTACCCAAATTTGGTCTAATCTAGATCATTTACCAAAGATATTTAACTCGGCTTGACCCAAGGACAAGCTTCTTCACACCTCCAAATAAGGGTTATCTTGTACCATGTTGAGTTAAACACTTAGAATTTATTTTCTAGATTAAACACTAGGTTTACAAGCCCAGTCAAGCATAGAAGCAATAGTGATATCATATAATCATCAAATTCATTTGATTTTCATGAATGAGCCTAATAAAATAGAACCACTTGAAGGTCCTAAAAAGATTAAAAGTGTGACTAGATGCACTAAACATGTCCTTAGCAAGGATGTATGTCATGCCAATCAACTTTTACCTTGAATAGCTCGAAGGAGAGGTATGTCATATGAGTGGAGAGTGCATCAACACATATTTGAGAAATCCAATATGTTCAACTCATTCCTTAGCTTGCAAAACCTTTTCTCATCCAATGGCTTGGTGAATATATCGGCAAGTTGATCTTCAGTGCCTACACTCTCAATGCAAATATCCCCTTTTTATTGGTGATCTCTTATGAAATGGTGGCGGACATCAATGTGCTTTGTTCTTGCATGTTGAACTAGATTGTTGGTTAGCTTGATTGCACTCTCATTGTCATATAGCAATGACACTTTCTTGAATTTGATTCCAAAGTCACTCAAGGTGGCCTTCATTCAAAGTATTTGTGCACAACAACTACCGGCGGATATGTATTTGGCTTTGATGGTTGATAATGCAACACTATTTTGCTTCTTTGATGACCATGAAATAAGTGATCTTCCTAATAATTGACATGTGCCTGAGGTGATCTTCCTTTCAAACTTGCATCCCACATAATCCGAGTCGGAGTAACCAACTAGCTCAAACTTTGCTCCTTTGGGATACCACAAACCAACATTTGGTGTATGCTTCAAGTACCTCAATATTCTCTTTGTAGCCTTTAAATGACTTTCTCTTGGTGATGCTTGAAATCTTGCACATATGCATACACTAAACATGACATACGGCCTTGATGCGATCACATAGAGTAGGCTTCCAATCATGGACCGATACAACTTTTGATCCACCATGTTTCCACTTGCATCACTATCCAAGTTGCCATTGGTTCCCATTAGTGTGCTAATGACTTTGCTATCAATCATTCTAAACTTCTTGATTATGTCCTTGAAGTACTTGCCTTGACTCACAAATGTACCATTTTTCAATTGCTTGATTTGAAGACTAAGGAAGTAACTCAACTCTCCAATCATGGACATCTTAAACTCATTAGCCATCATCTTTCCAAACTCATCATAAAAATCTTGATTTGTTGATCCAAATATGATGTCATCAACATAGATTTGCAATACAAATAGATCTTTTCCAATATTCTTAATGAAAAAAGTTGTGTCAACCTTACCCATTGTGAACCCTTTAGAGAGTAGGAAATTCCTCAATCTCTCATACCATGCTCTAGGAGCCTGCTTCAAACTATACAAAGCTTTCTTCAACTTGTATACATGGTTAGGCTTCTTGTCATCTTCAAAACTAGGAGGTTGCTCAACATATATTTCTTCATTGATGTAGCCATTGAGAAATACACTCTTAACATCCATTTGATAGAGCTTGATGTTGTGGGCACAAGCATAGGCTAGCAAAATTCTTATTGCTTCCAATCTAGCAACCGGAGCATATGTTTCTCCAAAGTCAAGACCTTCAACTTATGTATACCTTTGTGCTACTAATCTTGCTTTGTTCCTTACTACCATCCTATCTTGATCTTGCTTGTTTCTAAAGACCCATTTGGTTCCAAACACATTATATTCCTTTGGTCTTTTCACTAATTCCCATACTTGATTTCTTGTGAAGTTATTCAATTCTTCATGTATAGCATTCACCCCAATCAACATCATTCAATACTTCATCTATCTTCTTTGGTTCAATAGATGACACAAATGAGAAATACTCACAAAATAAAGCCAATCTTGATCTTGTTTGTACACCTCTAGAAATATCACCAATGATAGTGTCCAATGGATGATCCCTTGCAACATTAGTTGGTTGGAGTATTGGAACTAGATTGCTTGCACTTGCTTGATCATTGGATTGAGATGATGTACTAGCCACTTGATCTTGTTCATTGTCATGAGATCCACTTGCACTAACTTGATTTGTATCATCTTGTACATTTGAGTTAGAGAGCACTTGCACTTGATCATCTTCATCATTATTCACTTGCCTAGGCCTCAATTCACCAATATCCATGTTCTTCATGGCATTTGAAAGTTGAATGCCTCTAACATCTTTCAAATTCTCATTCTCTTCTTGTGAACCCTTGGTTTCATCAAATTCAACATCATGAACTTCTTCAAGAGTACCACTATCCAAATTCTAAACTCTATATGCTTTGCTTGTAGTGGAATAACCAAGTAGGAATCCTTCATCACATTTCTTGTTAAACTTGCACAATCTAGTGCCTTTCTTCAAAATATAGCATTTGCAACCAAAGACATGAAAATATACAATGTTGGGCTTTCTACCATTCAAGAGCTCATATGGTGTCTTCTCTTTTAATCGGTGACAATAGAGGCGGTTGCTACAATAGCAAGCCGTGTTGATAGCTTCGCCCTAAAAAAGATTGACTCACATTGTATTCACTAAGCATAGACCTTGCCATATCAATGAGTATTCTATTCTTCCTCTCAACAAGGCCATTTGATTGTGGAGTGTACTTGGCTGAGAATTGATGTCTAATTCCAAATTCATTACATAACTCTTCAATTCTAGTGTTCTTGAACTCACTACCATTGTCACTTCTAACTCTCTTGATGGTTGTTTTAAACTCATTGTGAATGCCTTTGACAAATGATTTGAATGTTGCAAATACATCACTTTTGTCCACTAGAAAGAATACCCATGTGTATCTAGTGTAGTCATCCATCTTCACAAAGCCATATTTATTTCCACCAATACGAGTGTATTGTGTTGGCCCAAACAAATCCATGTGCAATAACTCAAATGCTTTACAAGTGCTCATCATTCTTTTCTTAGGATGGGTTTTTCCAAATTGTTTGTCGGCTTGACAAGAGCTACAAAGTTTATCCTTCTCAAACACAACATCTTTCAAACCTCTAACCAAGTCATGCTTAACCAATCTATTCAACTATTTCATTCCAATATGACCAAGCCTTCTATGCCATAACCAACCCATGCTAGACTTAGTAAACAAGCATGTAGATAATCTAGCTTCACTAACATTGAAATCAACCAAGTATAGATTCTCATATCTAAAGCCTTTGAAGATCAAGTTAGAGCCATCTACACTTATGATCTCTACATCATCTACCCTAAATATGTATTTGAATCTAAGATCACACAATTGAGCCATGGATAGAAAATTGAAGTTCAAGCTCTCTACTAGCAACACATTGGATATGCTCATGTTATTGGATATTGCAATCTTACCAAGCCTTTTGACCTTGCCTTTGCCATTGTCACCAAATATGATACTATCATAACCATCATTGTCATTGGTGTTGATTGAGTTGAACATTCTTGTATCACTGGTCATGTGTTGAGTGCACCCACTATCAAGAACCTAATGCCTTTCTTTAGCTTTGTAATTGACCTAGAAAAGAAGATCAATTTTTTTAGGTACCCAAACTTGCTTGGGTCCTTGAAGGTTAGTTACTAAGCTCTTTGGTACCCAAATGACTTTCTTCTTTGAGCCCATCCATGGTTTACCAATGAACTTAGCCTTCACACCATTTATACCCTTAGTAAGCATATAGCATGAATCAAGCTTTATGAAGGATACATTAGCATTTTTGCTCTTGTTTTTGCATTCTTGCTCTTTATGACCCACTTGCAACTACTGCAAAACTGACCATTGTTCTTCATAAAACTAGTCTTGTGAGGAGCAAAGGCCACTTTGCCTTTCTTGGGGGTATAGCCCAAACCCTCTTTGTAGAGAGAAGCTCTTTGGCTACCCAAGCACATAAGCAAGCAGTCCTCACCACTATAAGCTTTAGCTAAGGTGTGAGTGAGCTTATTGACCTCCTTCTTGAGGTTCTCATTCTCAACCACTAGTGAGGCATGACAATTGAGACCGTCACTACTAGATGAAGTAGAAGTGGAAGTGCTACAAGAAGGGTTAGTGGGAGGAACAATGATAGACATAGATAGTGATTCATCAAATATATCGCAAGTTAAACCTATATTGCAAGTTTCAACATGCTTCTTTTTATTTTGCTCATCAAGCAAGGAGGAATGAGCCTTTTTAAGCTTTTTGTGAGCTTTGCCAAGCTTCTCATTGGCTTCCTCTAGCCTCTCATGAGATCCATTGAGCTCATCAAAGGCTTGCTTAAGGGCTATTAGTTCTTTATGCAAGCTTTTGCATTCTCTTCTCTTGATGTCAAAGTATTCTTTAGCGTCTTCTAGCATGTCAAATAATTCATCTTTAGTGGGTTCATCATTATCACTATCACTATCATTTTCATTTTCATGTTCATTTTCATCATCATGTTCTTCATCACTTTCATCATCACAAGATTGTACCTTAGTGGCCTTAGCCATGAAGCATGATGAAGATTCAAAGAGAGAAGGCTTCTCATTGATAGCTATGCTTGCAAGAACCTTCTTCTTGGTGGTCTTGTTATCATCACTATCTTCATCATCACTTAAGGAAGCATCACTATCCCAAGTGACTACATATGAACCACCCTTCTTCTTCTTGAATGCCATCTTGTCCTTCTTCTCTTTCTTTTCCTTCTTGTCCTTCTTCTTGTTCTTCTTGTTGTCATCATCATTGTCGCTATTGTACGGGCATTGAGCAACAAGATGATCTTTGCTTCCACATTTGAAGCACCTTCTTGACTCTTCTTTATTCTTGGATAAAGACTTTTTTCTTCTAGCACGGTAGCCCTTCTTCACCATGAACTTGCCAAATCTCTTGACAAAGAGAGCCATCTTCTCATCATCATCATCATCCCAAGATTCATCTTCTTCACTTGATGTTTCTAGCTTAGCTTTGCCCTTGGATGATGTGGCTTTGAATGCCATACTCTTCTTCTTGTCATCCTTCTTCTCATCTTCCTTCTCTTTCTTTTCTTCCTTCTCATCATTATCTCTATAAGTATCATCGGTCATTATATCTCCCAACACTTGGTTTGATGTCATGGTATCCAAATCACTTCTTACTAGAATGGTGACCAATGTGTCAAATCTTGAAGGTAAGCATCTCAAGAACTTTTGGGAGAAGTCCTTGTCCTTCACCTCTTCTCCAAGTGCTTTGAGATTATTGACAAGCACTTGAAGCCTATGGAACATCTCCGGCACACTCTCATCCTCCTTCATCTTGAAGCTTGCAAACTTCTCTTTGAGGATATATGCCTTAGCACCCTTTATGGCTTGAGTGCCCTCGAATGATTCTTCCAACTTCTTCCAAGCTTCATGTGCCATCTCAATATTCTTGATTTGCTCAAATGTTCTTTCATCAATTGCATCATGAATGACACTTAGAGCAATGTCATTGTTTTGGAGAAGCACTTCTTCGGCCGCGGTGGGATTCTCCGGATCACCAATCTCAATTTTGGTTTCTACCACCTTCCGCACCTTTCTATTGATTGACTTGATGTGTATGGCCATTTTTACTTCCAATAAGGATAATTTGTGCCATTAAATTGGGGTGGCTTCTTGGTGTTGTTGATTTGAGCCATTTTTACACCGAAGGTTGTTAAGCCTCAAATCATGGTGACATCGGCTCTGATACCACTTGAAAGGTCCTAATGGCTAGAGGGGGGTGAATAGCCTAATAAAAATTTGTACAACAACACTTAACGAAATGATTAGATAATTATGAGGCGAAGCAAGTATTGCGCCACCTACCACAATTCTAGTTTAGTTAGTATCTATTCACACAATAGCTAAGATACTAATTTATGTTAGTGTGCTCTCAAAGACTAACTAAAGAGCCATACCAACCAACCAAGCAAGCTCTCACAACTAGTTACACTAAAGAGCTTGACAACTAGTTTGCAGTAATATAATCACACTCTCTAATAGTATGGCTATCAAACCTAAATGTGATCACACTCTCTAAGTGTCTTGATCACCAAAACAAAATAGCTCCTATAGTTTATATCTTTGCCTTGAGCTTTTTGTTTTTCTCTTTCTTCTTTCTAAGTCCATGCACTTGATCATCACCATGGCATCATCATCATGCTATGATCTTCGTTTGCTTCATCACTTGGAATGTGCTACCTATCTCATGATCACTTGATAAACAAGGTTAGCACTTAGGGTTTCATTAATTCACCAAAACTAAACTAGAGCTTTCAACGGTCCGTTGAAGGCAGCTCTTTTTCGCTGCCAGTGGGTCCGGCTCGAGGAAATCAACACTGACAGCGAAGGGTTCACTACCGTTGATCTTACTAAGACCGCATACAGAGACGACCCCTTCGTCCTTGCAAGAGATGTTATGTAAGTCTTCTATGCAAGGGATAACAAGACAAAAGGAAGGCTAAAAGTAGTCCTAGAAGAGAAAAGGAAGATTGTCAGTGTCAATGGAGTGACGAACGAAGAAGACTACAGGGGCTATCAGGAAATGCATCCATTCGGGGCAAACGTACCCCTACCTATCCTTCAAGAGGGTGACGAACCTGCTTACGTATGAATTGATCACAATGAGGCCCTCATTGTTGATGCACCTAAATATAGTAAGATTATTGTTAACTATATAATCATTATGCAGACGTTGTATCAGTAATTCGCACTGAATATTTAATTTATATTTTGTGCGCAGCTCTACAATTTAATTATTGACTATGTAATCAAATATTAAGATGATGTTCACAAACACTATTATTTGATAATTATAGACTATTAATTAATTATCATAGAATTAAATAATCAAGACACAAATTTTTGTGTTATTTTAGAATATAAACTAACTGCATTATTTCTATTAATAAATATATAAAGAAAAGCAAACTAACCGAACTCCCTATCCTAGCTTAGCGGTTAAGGCCGCGCAATCTATACTCTGAGACCCACGCTCGAATCCCAGGCGGGCCAAACTTTTTTGATTTTGCATTTATTATTTAGTAGTGCATTACGATGAGATAAAAGAAAAAAATAAAACCATTCTAACCGAACTCCCTATCCTAACTCAGCGGTTAAGGCCGCGCACTCTCGACCCCATGACCCACGCTCGAATCTCAGGCGGGCCAAACTTTTTTATATTTTTTTACAAAAAGGCTGCGATGGCAGGCTCCAAACCGACAATGTTTTTTTTATTTTTTTACTAAAAGATGGCGGCAGGGCCCTTCACTGCTGGTTTTGGTTTTAAAACTGACAGTGATAGTTTCTATCATAGTCGATTGCTCAAACCGACACAGAAGGTCCAAATCACTGTTGGTTTTTAAACTAAAACCAACAGTGATGTGTAGATGCTCCTCACATGCCAATAGTGCTCCTATGACCACAACAGTTGGAACACTGCTCCCACCTACTCCGACAACTTTAGTTCAGAAATAAAAATATACCACGACTGCTAGCCCCTATAAAATGGCCCTCGGCTAGGAGCTAGCTTCTCTATGCATGTTGGTTTTAGTCAGGCCTTATCAGCCATGATACAATATTTTTCTCTCATAGCAAACCACAGAATGCTACTGAGGTACTAGAAGAATGCTACTGAGGTACACAATTTTTTGTAATTTTTTGATGTATTTCATTACTATCTAAATAAATATATCATTCTTGTTAAAACTTTCCCACTGTAGTATCTAAATAAATATATCATTTACATATATGCACCTTCATTGTCGGTTCTATTTAGAAACCGGCAGTGATTACCACCTTCACTGTCGGTTCTATTTAAAAACTGGCAGTGATGTCCATGCCCCCCGATATAAAACAAACTACCGGCCACATACATCGATCCCACCCACGTTTCACTCTCACTTCTCAAGATATCCACTCTCTCTCTATGTGATTTGGTCATGGCTCCTGCATTTTTCAATGGTATTGATATGTTGTCTTCTCCAATATTGTATCTATATTCATTTGATCTATATTTATATTCATGTTTCTTTTCATTCTACATTTATATATATTCTTATTCCTTGCATTCGATCTATATTTAATTATGTTGCCACATTTTACTTGAAATATTTTTTTGTGCATATATTTTATGTTCATATTTTTTTGCATTTTATTGATCAGGTGGTATGAACAACGGACCTCCCCCACCACAAGAATCAGGTTTCCACCCTGGCGATGAGTCATTCGCTCCTAATGTGGTCATTCCATGGTTCCCTGTTTTAGCTATTGTATAAAATATTTTCCAATATCTTTTGTGTTTTGATGCTAACAAATAAGTGTAATTAGTTTAATATCATTGTTGCATGCATATATGTCGCAGACTATATCCCCAATAGATTAGCTGCGAACAACACTTAGCTGGTTCTTTATCTCGGACATCATCGAGAACACGACATCTAATACAAGTGGTCGGCTATGGACGTGTGAACTCAGTTTTTTATCCCTGTGAGGGGTTCAAATCATCGGAACCATATCTACAGGATAGGAATACAGAGCCCGAACATGATAAGCGCCCAATTAAGTGCCATGCGCATCAGTTTAGAGGCACTTCGACGTATTTGCTATGATGTGCCTGATTTCTCACACTTCAAGGCACTTGTTTTGAATGCTGGTGATATCCCCGTCCCGCAAGCAAGCGAATGGTTTGCAAGCTACAACCATGCGGATGTGATAAAATAGTCACTTATACCTGAGTCGTGGTTATTTGTTGTTTATTATTGTAATAATATTCTCTAATTTTTTCTTTTTCTTAGCATGCAGATTGCGCTACAGGACCTTACCTATGCTGCATGTGGCTTGTGGGCCATTCTAGATCAAGCTACGGAGCAACTCGGGTATGATTGTGACTTCTGCAATGGAAACCTCGTCCAGCTCACTATAGAAGGACGCTAGTACTGCATAAGGATTACTCACAGGGGCAGTGGTCGTTCAGTAGGTTACATCTATGGTTGATCATTCTTTCGGTATTGTAAGGCACGAGAGAGTGCACTCATACGGGCATTAGACTTTATTGATACAAGCGGATACATAATCTGTGACATCAACTATCATATATGGCTACAGAGGTATGTTAGTGTGTGTGGCCCGATCGATCCCGAGAGTGATTCCAATAGTAATTAATGTTTATTTAGCTAGGTTTTCAAGGTCGTAGTTTAATTAGGTTCTAATTTTAATATGTATGGCTTTGTGTGTTTAATTATTGTCATGCATGTAATTCGTGTAATATTTATTGGGCAATTAAAAATATACATTCCAGTGTCGTATTGATCTCAAAATTATTCTCAAGCTTGCACATGCCACGAGTGAAGGAAACACTAAGTTTGAGATTTTCCGGAGATGGTTTGCTACTTTCTGAGGTTTAATTAAATTTCACGCGACGAGACCGTTTAATTATAGGTTGAACTGAGTCTACCCATGAAAAAATCTGGAATGGTGCCAAACTTTTCCACAGGCTCTAATGTGCCCTAGGGATAAGAATTTTGTGGAGGTGGATGAAAAAATCTATTGGGTCCAAGATGAAATTCACCCTCTTTTATCTCATTTAGCACAGAGAAAAATATAATAAATAAAAAATAATCAGAAAAACCTAAAATCCTGTGTGGGGTCTTAATTTGGATATACATGCTTGTCAAAAAAATTTCAAGCCATTTCGACATAGGCGAAGTATACATGCTTCACAGAGTTACATGTGCCCTTTCATCGAACCATGACTATACACATAGGTTATCAAGATTTCTGTAGTTCATAGGCATTCCGGTGTCGTATTGGTCTCAAAATTATTCTCAGGCTTGCACGTGCTATGTGTGAAGGAAACATCAAGTTTGGGATTTTTCGGAGATGGTTTGCTACTTTCTGAGGTTTAATTGAATTTTTCCGCGATGAGACCGTTTAATTATAGGTTGAACTGAGTCTACCCACGAAAAGATTTGGAATGGTGCCAAACTTTTACACAGGCTTTAATGTGCCCTAGGGATAAAAATTTTATGGAGATGGATGAAAAAATCTATTGGGTCTAAGATAAAATTCACCCTCTTTTGTCTCATTTGGCACAGAGAAAAATATAATAAATAAAAAATGATTAGAAAAATCTAAGATCTTGTGTGGGGTCTTAATTTGGGTGTACATGCTGGCCAAAAAAAATTCAAGCCATTTCGACATAGACGAAGTATACATGCTTCACAGAGGTACATGTGCCCTTTCATCGAACCATGACTATACACATATGTTATCAAGGTTTCTATGGTTCATAGGCATTCCGGTGTCATATTGGTCTCAAACTTTTTCTTATGATTGCACGTGCCACATGTGAACAAAACACCAAGTTTGAGATTTCCCGGAGATGATTTGCTACTTTCTGAGGTTTAATTGAATTTCCGCACGACGAGATAGTTTAATTATATGTTGAACTGAGTCTATCCACGAAAAGATCTGGAATGGTGCCAAACTTTTACACAGGATCTAATGTGCCCTAGGAATAAGAATTTTGTGGAGGTGGATGAAAAAATCTATTGGGTCCAAGATGAAATTCACCCTCTTTTGTCTCATGCAGCACACAGAAAAATATAATTAATAAAAAAATGATTAGAAAAACCTAAGATCCTGTGTGGGACTTAATTTGGGTGTACAAGGTTGCCAAAAAAATTTCAAGCCATTTCGACATAGGAATATATATGCTTCTATTTATTCAGTATATAATTTTTTTTAATATATATAAACATCACTGTCGGTTTCAAAAAACCGACAGTGATGAGAAGAAACCAACAGTGATGCTTGTTATCACTGTCGGTTTATTTTGAAAATCGGCAGTGATATATAAAAAATTAAAAAAAAATTATGCTAGCTCTCGGGTTTGAGCTCGGGTCTCAGGCTATAGAATTCAGACACTTAACCAAAAAAATTCAAGCCATTTCGACATAGAAATACGTATGCTTAATAAATTATAAAATTAAACCAAAAAATTTGGACTGCCTAGGATTCGAACACGGGTATCGGGGCTGAGTTGTGGGGTCTTAACTGTTGAGCCAGTAGGAGGTATTCAAAAAGTGTGGAAAAGATAAGTTACTTATGTTGTAACCGCAATACGGCAATCACTGTCGGTTTAAAGAATGGCCCGACAGTGATGTACCCCCATCATTGTCGGTTTCTACTTACAATCGGTAGTGATGTACCCCCATCACTGT
The DNA here is from genome assembly GCF_019320115.1 of Miscanthus floridulus. Lineage (NCBI taxonomy): Eukaryota > Viridiplantae > Streptophyta > Magnoliopsida > Poales > Poaceae > Miscanthus > Miscanthus floridulus. The sequence goes on from NC_089583.1 coordinate 122,817,818, forward strand.
CGGTTTCTAATTAGAACCGGCAGTGATGAGGTCTGGTATAAAAGCCCGTCGTGGGTTGAAAAATTTTAACCCTGCGCCAACCGTTCTAAGCCCCGCGCTCCTCTTCTTCGACGTCGAGCCCGTGCACCGCCCCAAGCTAGAGCACCCGTCCACCGCCCCCCCCCCCCCCCGCACCGCCGTTCCTAGCCCCGCGCTCCTCTTCTTCGACACCGAGGCCCGTGCACCGCCCCACGCCGAAGCAACCATCCACCACCCCCTGTGCCGCCGTTCCCAGCCCCACGCTCCTCTTCTTTGACGTCGACGCCCGTGCACCGCCCCACGCTGAAGCACTCCCCATGCCGTCCACCACCAGACGCTGAAGCACCGCCGAGGCCTTCAGGAGCACGTGCAGACAACTGCTTTCCCATCCCCACGGTGAGTGCGTGGCTCACTGCCTGCTAAGTGTTCGATGAAATGCCCCACGGTTGTTGTCTTCCCAATAGCAGCCGATTCCTATTCGATTGCGTTACATGCTGTTACTCCTTGGTTTAGCTATAGGTAGAGTGTCAATTGATGGATTCTTGTCAAATGTGTACAGGTATAGTCGCTATAGGTAGAGTGTCAGTTGATTTTGATAGAATGTATAGCATGCTTAAAAAAGGCATCTATAGATGTTTGTTCCAGAAAAAAAAGTTAAAAACAACTTTTAAAATTGGCTCGGCAGCAGCAGTAAGTATAATTACTAAACCACATTGATCTCCAACTTTGTTATATGTGGTCAATCAAACAATGAATTTGTTCTAGGTGAACATATGCTATTATTTGACTTTGTTGTATGTGGACTTATTATTAGACTTTGCATTAAACATATTATATATATATGAACATATGCTATTAGTAGTTGTCCATGGCCAAAACTAACCACGATCGTGTCACAGCCATGACTCATCATCGCCTATTACCCCATCGCCGAAGAACTGATCGGTAACAAGAAGTGACTGATATCGTTGGGACGGGAGAGCCCCATGGACCCCGTCTGGCCTGCTCGATCTGGGTCAAAATGACCAAGATGGCCAGGTAACTTTGGTATCATGTCACTATGTAGCCACACACACTAATCAATTGAGAGGGTCATAGCTTACTTGGTGTCTCTAGCAGGAGCCTCCGCCGACCAAGGAGCCAGAGGGTTCAGGTAGTAGGAAGGCTAGATCTAAGCGAGGCGTGTCAAAGATTCCTGTTGCTAGGAATGCACATTAGCACATTACTGAGTTCGATGAATTCAGGGATCCACTCTCACCGCCTATAGCTTTGACCAAATACAAGACTATCCTTGGGGTTACTTGTTAGAGACTTCATCCTGATTAAGTATATGAAGTGGATTGGGAAAGATGATGACCGGTGGAGGGTTCTCAAAAGCGAGAAGGATTACATATGGGATGTCAAGATCCCAGAGTATTTCACTTTCTCAGCCGAGTATGACAGGGAGTTAGTCAAGAAAAAAGCAAAAGAAATCATGGGGACATGCTTCAAGAATTTCAAGGGGACATTGTACAAGAATTTTGTCCTCCAAAATAAAGAGCCAGATTTCGATGGTGGACGGTTTAGCAAGCAGGAGGACTTCTAGCAGGCTTTCAAGGAATATAGGTTATCCGAGGAGTACTTAGAACTGAGTAGGAAGAATAAGGAGAATTCACAGAAAGCAACGAATCCTCATCATCTCGGCTCTCGTGGCTACGTCAAAAAGATGCCAGAATTTGAAGTAGAACTTCAAAAGATGGATCACCTTGCTGAGGAAGGCATTCAGGTTGAGACCACCAATTAGGAGCCCAGATCGGTATTATACTGTATGGGGAAAAATGTACGGCACGCCGAGGATGGGAGCTTTAGCTCCTCAAATCAATCCATGAGCGAACTCATCTAGAGGATCTCCTAGGTAACTGAGAAGGTGAGGCAAGGGACTTGCACTTCTAATAGGGAGAAAGACATGCTCACCCAAGCACTCGGAACTAAGGAGCACCTTGGTCGCACAAGAGGAACCGGTGTTGTTCCTTGAAAACTAGCATTCCCCTAAGAATCTAACACTTACCGGAGCCGCTCGAGGGGTAGAGCAGAACATGAGGCAGAGTATTTGAGGAGACTAAAAGAGATAGAAGATAGAATGGAAGCACGGATTGAGGCGACCATTGAAACGCAAGTCGAGCAAATTTTGTTGTCCAAGGGATCAGTAGTACCACAAAACCCTACTCCTAGTGCCTTTAGCCCACAGTTTAGGGGTCGCAGTAGCTACGAATTGACCCTGATCGATGAAGAAGAGGCGAATGTGCCTCATCTGGTGGACGACATCACTGAACCCATCAATGTCAGGTTGTACATCCATCAAGAATAGACAAAGGACAAGGTGGTGCTCGGCCAGGCTTGGCCTGCAGGAGACGGGATAATTAATGGCCGCCCAATTCCACTAGGGTACGCTCATGTCACCATTGACAGAATACTTAATAAGAAGTATAACAAGATACCCATTGAGTACCCCGTAGCGGAAGACATGCCGAAACTTGGTCAAAACAAGGGCTCTCAAGTGGCCTGGCGCAAACTCTTCATTAAGCTTGACCATCAATTGTCCTCTGATGATGAGGACGACTGTGAGTCTTTGCCCACCCGCGATGATCACTCACCATCTCCCAACAAAGATCACTTCCCTCCTCATCCGGAGCCATCACCCCTAAGAAGACAGAGGTCTCCTTCTATTCCTCCTCATTCGACTCCATCTTCATCAGCCCTAGGAAAAGAGACTCCTTCTCCTCCTCCATCTTCATCAGCGCTGGGAAAATAGAATTCTCGTCATCATCCTCCTCCACCTCAGCCCAAAATAAGATCAAGGACATCCTCACAGTCGTAGAAAAGGTCCTTGGATTCGGTCGCTAATGCTCCCAAAGTGGACCAACAGAAAAGAAAAAGGCCGTTCAGTGGCAGCGTTATCACCTTGATGAAAGAAAAATTTACAGCACACATCTCGAAGGAAGATTGTGTTAGTTTCTTCAATCTATGTGCCTCACTGCCTCCGTTTTTGTTGAAGTCCAAACTCGAAAGGCAAACACAGAATAAATACGTTACAACAAGAGACGAAGAAATACACAATAAAGATTTAAGGAACATTATGAAGTTAGTCAAAGACAACCCTTATTTAACCATGGAAGAGGCCGCGAACATCTATTATGATGTACAAGGGACAGGAACACCGACAATGAAGTATGAAAGGGGCAATCTTTTGGTTTCCGATCATGAGGATAAAAATCTAACAACATATATGCACCAATTACATGAATATTACATGGTTCAAACAACAGAGACGGACGACTTTGGTTTTGAGGTTATTATCCATTCGCCACATGTTTTCCAATATCCTGAAGAAGAGAAGTTCGATGTCGAGTGGGAGTGCTTGTTCCAGCTATACTAGAAACGCTCTCTCGATGTTCAAATGTTGACGCTGTAGACTATGTAAGTACCCTACACGTATGATATTACAATTAACTACTCTCTCAAGACACAAATTGTTAACTTTTGAGCACTTTCCATGATTTTATGTAGGTGTATAGCAAAATTTTGCGTTCTAAAAAGAAAATGGGATTACATAGGCTTCTTGGACCCCATGTAAGTCAATGAGAGGACATGTCTAGGCCTCTATGGATGTGACGTGGAAGACCTGGAACAGAGATTGATTGCTGTTTTCGATGAATTCACGATGAAGAAGAAAACTCACATACTTCTAGCCTACAACTGCGAGTATGTGTTCTCAGCTTTTAATTTTATGCTTCTTTTTTTGTTAAGATTATTTTATAATTAGGATTCTGTGATTGCAGCAACCATTTTGTCTTCATTTGTGTTAATCTTGCTAAAAATCTGCTCGAGGTGTGGGATTCGAAGAAAAAACCATTTTATCATCTCGATGCACTGGTGGCAGTGCTGAATTAGTAAGCGATCCTAATAACTATTATTTTCTAATTACACATACCGTTTTCTAATGTTTCTCCTTTTAATGTTGCTTAGTGTCCGAAGAAGACATATCGATGGGACGCCGGTCCCATTCAAGATTGTCGAAATAGAGGGGAAGTACCTATCACAGTCGGCGGGAAACAATGAATGCGGGTTTTATGTAATGTGGGTAATGCTTCGCTACATCGACGGGAAATCAGAAGAAGCCGATAAGTTGGTGTGTATAATACCCATTTCATTTATGTCTGTTAATAATTCAACAAAATAATTTACTGCTCCTCTTTGGATATCATCTTTTTTGAACCACAACGCAAGAAATATAAGCACGAAAGGCTGCTAGACATGGAGATCGTCGCACTACAATCGGAGCTGGCAAAATTCATCTTAGTCGAGGTATTGGAAAAAGATGGAGTATTTTCTATTGCACAATCCGTGAAGTACAAGGACCAGTATGGTCCAGAGCGGCTCGCCAGATTATTGTAAGAAGTCCGAGAAGCATGTGTGAAGTCCAAGAACATTTCTTTTTTATTTTGAGGGATCGAGATGTGGATAAGAACATTTGAATTGTAATCATAACATTTGTAATGTTTAATATTGATGGACCTGTCGTCTACGTGGCGTATATAAAGCAAAACCCGATTCCACAAAAAAATATAAATTAAAATAAATTATAAAACAATAAAATACTGAATGGGCCATCACCGCCGGTTAGCAACAAACCGGCAGTGTTGTCGTAACCATCACTGCCGGTTAGAAGTAAACCGACAGTGTTGTCTTGCTCAACACTGTCGGCTTGAACCATGAACCGACACTGATAGTTACAAGAGCACTGCCGGTTTGATCCATGAACCGACACTGATATTTACTACAACACTGCCGGTTTGATCCATGAACCGACAGTGTAGGCTTGCTCAACACTGCTGGCTTGAGCCAAGAACCGACACTCTTAAAGCAACCATCACTGTTGGTTGGCACTACAAACCGGCAGTGTTGTTCAACTGGACACTGCCGAGCGGAGTCAGGAACTGATACTGTTTTCTATAGATCAGTATCGGTTTTTAAGGACCGACAGTGATGTCAACCCCCATCACTGCCGGTATGCCACTGTCGGTTCAAAATCCGGCATTGAAGTGGGTTTTTGAACCAACAATGATGTCCAAATCTAGGGTAGTGTTATAAGCCATGACTTATCAGTCAATGAACATTATTTTTCTCTCACACCTAAACCAGCCAACGATACTTTTACCTATGACTTATAAGTCAAACCAGCCCAAACCTACGGGGCATCGATCCAGTTTGAACTCTCAAGCCGCAGACGTGTACACAGGGGCGGACCCAGCACTAGGGCAGCCCAGGCCATGGCCCTAGTCGCGGCCCATGTAACAAGGGAGCAAGCCTTCACTTTTTTTTGGCCCATGAATCCATCGTTCCATCAACAACACAGGCAGCGAGCAAGTGAGCACCAACGGAGACAGAGTGAGAGCCGCTCGGCCTTGGCGAGTCGCGCAGGCGCAGGGGAGGCTCCACGGCCGGCGGCTCCGCCAGTGCGCACCGGCGCGGCGCTGGCTGCGCCCAGCCGGCAGCCTACGCTCACCGGCCCTCCGCTCCGCCTCCGCCCTCCGGCCTCCACGCTCCGGCTCCGGCGCTCCGCGGCGGCCGGCGGCGCAGCCTCGCCCCCTCCGCTGTGCGCTCCGCGGCGGCGCGGCCGGCGGCTCCTTCCTCTGTTCCTCACTTCCTCAGCCAGTCAGCCGGGTGCCGGACTGTCGGGCGCCCGCCTGCTGACCGGTGAGCCTCCTGCCCTCCTTCCTTGCAAGTTTGGATCTGACCGGTGAGCTGAACAGTTGAATACTTATGCGTTCATGCTCATCAAATGTCAGCGTAAATCATTTGTTCGTTTCAATTAGCATTTACAAAATGAGCATTCAATCTAAGATTTGGCCCTAGTCTTGGTCAATTCCTGGGTCCGCCACTGCGTGTACAGGTACTACATGTAGAGGACCAGCAACGCGTCTGCAGCAGCAAAGCAAAGCGCCACACACAGCGTGGCAGCGCACAGGGACAAGCTAGGAGCACATGCACGACGACGGCCTGATGGACGCTTGCTCATCACGCTGCACCACACAGACAAAACAACTGAACAAGTTTGACGCGTTCCGACGTTTGTCAGCGTTGAAAACCCACCAGGCCACCAGCAATTCAGCAACAGCCAACCACTCCGGTTAGTAGTATTAAGCCCGTGTTTAGTTGGCTGAAAGTTAAAAATTTGGTTACTATAGCACTTTCGTTTTTATTTGGCAATTAGTGTTCGATCATGGACTAATTAGGCTTAAAACGTTCGTCTCGCAATTTCCAACCAAACTGTGCAATTAGTTTTTTTTCGTCTATATTTAATGCTCCATGCATGTATCGCAAGATTCGATGTGATGAATACTGTAGCACTTTTTGGGAAAACTTTTCGTGAACTAAAGAAGGACTAAACTAAATTACTGGAACCACCACCTAGCAGTGGTCAATACCGACATATATTATATATACACTAGTACGTACGCCTAGTTGCGTTGGGAGCGTATATATATAAATATTATATACTTGCAGTTTCAAGTCCACTGGCCGAGAACGAAGAGCTTGGCATGGCAGGATTATTGCATTGCATGCATGCATGGTCCTTGGATTAGTTTACAGTAATCGATCCAGAACATCCCCCCCATGAGGGCTGAGGCATTCGGCATTCCCTTGTGATTGAGTGCCCTGGAAGACTTTTGCGTGCCATTTTTGCTTGCCTGTTGGTCCGTCAACCACTCCATTATACTCATCGCTTACCACTAGCTACATGTATAATTCCACTGTCTTAATTGCTGGTCAGATGGATGGATGGATGGGTGTTGGAATTCCTGCATTGCCAATGCCAACAGAGGTCAATGTCAGTGTCAGCTGCAAAGCTGAAGCCTAGGTTGTTTGACATGATCCGAAAAAGTACTAATCTCTTCAGTCACCTATCATCCAGAATGCAGTAGTAATATTAACCTCTCTAAAGTGAAGTGAAGTGAAGTTATATCATCAAGTGGGTATACCACCAAAGAATGCATCTTTGACATGAGGAAATGGAGATGGTTAGCAGCCTCCCTCCTAGGTCCTAGCATAGCAATAGCACACAGCGATTGGCTAGCTCTGCTGCTGGCTTGAAACCGTTTCAATGTTGTCTGATGAAAACTGATGAGCTCTTGACCCTTTTGTAGGGAGCTACAGTGGCTTCAGAAGTGACGAGGTTGTGAGGGCATGATTGCATCAGCCTGTCGTTGTGGTAGCCATCCGCTCTTCATCTATTCATTTTATTATTATTAGGGGAGCTAGAGTCCACATGCATGGCCCATACACATGAGATGCTCCCATCCCATTCCCACATACTCCCCTCAGTTCCATATTATAATTCATTCTTTTTTGACTTCCAAATTTGATCACTCGTCTTATTCAAAAAAATTTATGCAAACATAGTCAAATTTAAGTCATTCTCGAAGAATTTTTGTTAATAAAGCAAGCCATAGCAAAAGAAGTGATACTCTGCACAAATTTTTAAATAAGACGAGTGGTTAAACTTGGGAGTAAAAAAAAAAGTCAAACACATTATAATTTGAAATGGATTTAGTATATAAAACTACATCTTCATGTGATACTAGGCCTGTTTGGCTTGCTACACCTGCTCCCTGATCCACTAGTTCATTTTCATACTCACCCACTAGTACGTACAGTATATTCTATCACTCTCTCTCTCTGGGTGTCTCATCTTAAACAAGTTTCAGAATATCCTCCTCATCCGAGGCCTTGTTTAGACTATGGTTAGGAATCGGGGTTTGGCACTGCAGCACTTTCATTTGTATTTGATAATTATTGTCCAATCATGGCTTAACTAGGCTCAAAAGATTCGTCTCGTAATTTACAATCAAACTGTATAATTAGTTATTTTTTTATCTACATTTAATACTCCATACATATGTCTAAAGATTTGATGTAATAAAAAAAAGTGAAAAAACTTGCGATCTAAACAAGACCCTAGCAAGAATGCATTACCGAACCACGCCGCCGGAAATGAAAAGGATTCCGTGGCCCCTGGGACGACGATTAGTAAACAAGTGTTCGAGCTTGGACCATCTCCTTGTCGCTTCATTATTATTCCCTACCCTTTGACATGTATACCAATAATAAATACTGCATGGATGTACTACTCTGGGAACATCCCTATCCTATCTATCTATCTAGGAGTACAGTCGTAGGTCAATTCCTTGCGCTGGCGGCTGGCCCATGTCCTCCTCCCTCACTGTAGTGCAGTCAGAATATCAGAGAGAGAGGTCCGGCTACACGGTTTCATCCATGCCCTACAGCCAGAGCTTTTTACTGTTTTTGTTTTCTGCAGGGCATCTGCCCCCCAGTTTAGGCCGCGTTTAGTTAGGACGAACTTGGCGGCTCCTGATTTCCTGTTTATTTTCTGTATCGTAGCATTTTGTTTATATTTGGTAATAATTGTTTAATCGTTGACTAATTAGGCTCAAAACGTTCGTCTCGTAAAATACAACCAAACTATGCAATTAATTTTTGATTTCGTCAACATTTAGTACTCCATGCATATAACGCAAGTTTGATGTGACGGAGAATCTTCTTTTTGCATAGTGACAAAATTTGGATTTTGGTGAAGTAAACATGGCCTTACTTCAGATTTCAGACATCATTACTCTCCCATGCATTATAATAGTATTACTGATCGCAGCATTGCACATCGGCTTGGCAGCATCGCCTAGCAATCTGTGCTGAATAAAGACGAAAGTTTTGAACTCTTCTTCTTTCTCTGGGGTTTGATCCAAACACGCAGAGTTGATGGCCGCCTGTTGCCTGCCGAGGCGAGGCGACAAACAGGCGGCACGAAAACACAAAGGAGGTGGCATCAGCATCATGGTGCGTGCAATGGCTTCTGACTTTGGGGCGCATAGCTTGAGCTTGTTGCTATCGGAAGGCAGGAATCTAGTTCTCGTTCTGGCGGACCTGCCTGTCCGTTTCCCGGAGGTCAGATCAGATCGATGCGCCCGTTGATTCCGTCCATTTAAAACTGCCAGAACCACAACAGCTTTCTTTGGCCATGTATAGCTTTCCTCCTCTCACAACTGGTTGAACGTTTCAGCTGTTAGATTGATCTCAATCCTAAACTAGGTCCAATGGCTCAATTGGGCTTTTGATCCACGCTTTAATCGGGGGGCGCCCAGCCCACTATGGCTGAAGGGCTTCTGTCACACTGCGCAATAAATATAGGTGGGGCTGGCGGCTCAAGTTACGAGGTTCGACTGAGCTACAGTTTCCCGCCGACACCTAAACCCTAATCCGATCTAGAGGGGCGCAGCCAGTGACGGGAAGCCACTAGCCACGCCACCACCGGACTGCGTCACCGAACTCCACTGCCTTCACCGCCGGTCGCCACCGCGCATCACCGACGCAATCTTCACCGACCGTCGCTGCCCTAGCGCAGACACCGAATCCATGACGGACGCGAGCGGATCTTTCTCCACTGCGGTGTCAGGTTTGACACGTCCAACTTCTACCCCTCCCTTTCTCTCGTTCTACCTACCATTACTCACTAAGTAGATGTTCTATGGTTCATGACTCTATTCAACAGCAAGTACCCTAGCTAGACCTATGCTCCTAGTGATTCTATAACTTTTAACAATGGTACCAGAGACACGGTTTCTAGGGTTTTTAGATCTAGAACGGGGAAACAGACAAGAAAGCAGAGAACCGATCAGATCCAGTTCGAATCTGAGAAGAAAGAGGGTTTTCCTAACCCAAACCCTAACTGGGTAAAAGAAAGAAGTGCAGGAGGGCTCGGTTTCAAGTCTACTCAAAACCGAACCCTAAACCCGCAATCAATTTGAGAAGAAGAAGAACAGAACAGAAAACCCTAACCCTAACTTGATTTAACCCTAACCCTAATCCCCAATCGGATGAAATCCGAGAAGAAAATCCAAAACAGATGAAGAAATCAGAGGGGGTGTTGGGGAAGGGGAGGCCTTCCTCGCGCGCTGCGCAGCGCTGCTGCCTCACCGGCGCACGAGGAGAAGAAAGGGTCGAGCCGGGGAGCTGCTCGCTGGGCTCGACCAAGGGGGCGCCGCGGCCTAGGCCGCTCGATGGCGGCGCGCTCACCCGCTGGGGAGCACGCACGCCGGCGAGGGGGCCAGCGACGGTGCCATGGCTGTCCCGCTCCACTGCTTCGCTCGCTCGGTGCGCTCGCTGCGGCAGAGAGAGTGAGAGAGAGAAGGAGAGGCGCGAATGAGGGTTAGGGTTCGGGAGGAGGCCGGCGTCGGCGGTTTTTGTTCACCCGAATCTCACCGCTCGGGCGTCCGATTGAATCCAACGGTGCCGGATGCACGGGCCGCATCGCGGCCCAGGCGGGCGAGCGCGCCGCGGTGCTTTGCCGGCCTAGGCCCACGTTGCGGCCTAGGTGGCAGCTCGCGCGTGCGAAGGCAATGGGCTGAGCCGGCCTTTTGCCGGTTTTGGGCCGAGAGAGGCAGAATGAGCCCGCATTTTTTCTTTTTCCCGGGAAATTGAAAATGCAAATTGGCTCAATAGAAAAATAGAAAAATGTATTTTTCATGTGGAGAAAATTCAAGAAAATGAGTTCATTTTTCCACTGCGTATTTTAAAGTTGTTATTTTCATTATTAAATTCAAACCAATGGGAGAATTTAATTTTGAAAAAATGGATATATTTTTATCTTATTATAATATTGTTATTATTCTGACCAACGTTGATTAATAGCAATATTATGATGAGTTTTGTCATGCATTAATTCTATTTCTGCCCAATGATGATGTAGAATTAGTGTAGATGACAATTGTATGTTTTAATTTTGACCAACGTTGGAACTAAGGCATGCAATTGTTATTGTTATTATTTATGTTCTCACTCAATATGAATTATATTTTCAGGCGGATACAACTTAATGGGTTGTATCAAAGAGATCCCACTCTCAAAGGTGATAACTACACGGAGTGAAAGAAAAAGATTGACCTGGCCTTTATCTTGGCTGAGGTGGAATGGGTAGTCACCTCAGTGTGTCCCACATAGTCTAGTGGCACCGGTAGGGAGACAAACGAGGCTGATGCCACTTAGGCAATCAGAGAGAGAGATTTTGCATCCTAAAAGATGTCCTATGACCTTGAGCATAGGAAGTGGGTTACTACTAATAAGAAATGTTTGGCTGTGATAAAGAACACGATTGAGCCTACAATTGTGGGCTCAATCCCAGTGTGACACGGTCACCGAGTACCTTGATAGAATAAAGAGTCAGTTTACTGGCTTTTTAAAGACATATGCTACCCAGCTGATAAAGCAGCTGGTGACAGAGAGGTACTCTGATAATAGTGGCATAAGAGAGCACATACTAAGGATGAGCAATTTGACATCCAAGCTAAAACCAATGGATTTGGCTCTCAAGGAAGAGTTCCTTATCCATCTGATTTTTGCTTCCTTGCCAAAAGAGTTTGACAGTTTTGTTGTCAACTACAACATACAGTCTGAGAAGTGGGACATGGAGAGGCTCATGGCTATGTGTGTGCAAGAGGAGGAGAGAATGAAAGCTGCCAATGGTGACACTATCAATTATCTTAAAGACAACAAGAAAAATAATAATAATGCTAACTCCTCCTCAAAGTCAAAGGGAAAGGGTCCCATGCTGCATCAGCCTCGGCAGAACAAGTTCACAGTAGAGAAAGACCAGTGTCTATTGCAAGAAGACGGGACATTATAAGAAAGATTATCCCGATTACTTAAAATGATCATGGCAAAGACCAGGTGAGAACATTATTACATTCATAAATGAATCCCTGTATGTATAGTATTCGAAATCTACTTGGTGGATTGACTCAGGTGTAACTGTTCATGTTGCTAATTCTTTACTAGGGATTCCGTTCGACTGAGGACTACTGCAAAGAAGCGAAAGACACGTTAAAGTTGCAAATGGAGTCCGAGCAGATGTTGAAGCCGTTGGCGATCTTTCTCTAGAGCTTGCTGATGGTTTCACACTTTTACTAAGAGATGTACTTTATGTTCCCTCCCTATAGAAAAACTTGATTAGTGTTTTATGCTTGGACAATGATGGATATGATTACCATTTTGGAAATGGCAAATGTAAGATAATATTTAATAATGCATGTGTTAGTCTTGCTATCTTATAAAATGAGCTTTATTTGTTATCACTACGTGATGATGTGAATGTTGTATGCGATGATGGGAACGTTGCAGTGCGATAATGAGAATATATCCTCGTCTACGGATATAAATAGAAAATGAAAGAGAGCTCACGATGCGTTGTCGAAATTATGGCACTGTCATTTAGGCCATATTTCGAAGGGGAGAATAGAAAGACTAGTTAAGAATGATATTCTTCCTCCATTAGAGCTCTCAGATTTAGAACAATGTAGAGAATGCATAAAAGGAAAATATGTAAAGAAAATTAAGAAAGATGTCAAACAAAGCGCAAGAATTTAACAGATTATTCACACAGACATCTGTGGTCTATTTCATGTAAAGAGTGTGGATGGTTATGATTCGTTCATAACATTCATAGATGATTACTCCCGTTATTGCTACATTTATCCAATCAAAGAAAGAACATAAACATTGGATAAATTTAAGATATTTAAGGCAGAAGTTGAAAACCAACACAATTTAAAGATTAAGATAGTCAGGTCCGACCATGAGGGGGAGTACTACGGTCGGCATACCGCATATGGCCAAGTTTCTAGACCTTTTGCAAGGTTCTTACAGGAGAATGGCATAGTAGCCTAGTATTCTACACTGGGCGAACCTCAGCAGAATGAAGCAGCTGAAAGGCGCAATCGTACCTTGATGGATATGGTGCGCAGTATGATAAGTTACTCCACCTTACCATTGAGCCTGTGGATGGAGGCATTAAAAACCACCATTCATATTCTCAATAGAGTACCAAGTAAGTCGGTGCCCAAAACACCATATGAGTTGTGGATAGAAAGAGTACCCTCACTAAACCACTTACGTATGTGGGGGAGTCCTGTTGATGCTAAAGTATTTAACCCAAATATTGGGAAGCTAGATCCCAAAACAGTAAGTTGCCATTTCATTGGCTACCCAGAAAAGTCAAAAGGTTTTTGTTTCTACTGTCTAGACAGACATACAAAGTTTGTGGAAACAAGACATGTTGTCTTTCTAGAGGATGAAATGATGAGGGGAAGCAAGGTAGCTCGAGAAATTGACCTTAAAGAGAAGCGGGGGTATGCGCCCACTCTGATGATTCATGAGCCATTTTTCTCACTACCTGCCTGTCGCTGCATCGACAGTGCAAGACACTATGGTGCCAACACCTGTTGTTATTTCGCCTATGGCAACAATGAATGACGATGAGAAACTTGTTCTTCAGGATCCTATAGAACCTATTGTCACACATGAGGGGGAGCAACAACAGCCTTAAACAGAAGATGTGCCAAATGTGGAGGCCCCTAGAAGGTCTCAAAGAGTTAGAAAATCAGCTATTTCTGCTGACTGTGAAGTATACAACACTGAGGAATATCAAATAGAGGATGATCCCACCTTATTTGAAGAAGCCATGAGAAGTGATCATTCATCAAAGTGGCTTGAGGCCATGGAAGATGAAATGAAATCAATGAATGCCAATAAAGTTTGGAACTTGAAAATAATTCCTAAAGGAGCCAAAACAGTAGGCTGTAAATGGGTCTACAAAACAAAACTTGTCTCTCTAGGGAATATAGAGAGATATAAAGCGCGACTTATGGCAAAAGGCTTTACGCAAAAAGAAGGGATTGATTATAATGAGACATTTTCTCTAGTCTTATGTAAAGATTCCTTTAGAATCATAATGGCATTAGTGGCATATTATGATTTAGAATTACATCAGATGGATGTAAAGACGACATTTCTCAACAGAGACTTGGAGGAAAATGTTTACATGGCACAACCAAAAGGTTTTGTCATGGAAGAAAAAGAACAAATGGGATGCCGCCTAAAGAAATCCATTTATGGATTAAAACAAGCTTCAAGATAGTAGTACTTAAAATTTGATCAGACAATAAGAAATTTTGGGTTTAAAGAGAATGTTGAGGACAATTGTGTCTATGCAAAGTTTAAGAATGGGAAGTTTATCTTCCTTGTCCTGTATGTGGACGACATCTTACTTGCTAGTAGTGATGTCAGTCTACTACCAGGAGACAAGGAAGTTTTTGTCCTCAAAATTTGATATGAAAGATCTTGGTGAAGCCTCGTTCGTTCTAGGGATCGAGATTCACCGAGATAGAAGTAAAGGGGTATTAGGACTATCACAAAAGGCATACATAGAAAGAATCTTAAAGAAATTTAGTATGCACAAATGTAGTCCCTCACCTGCTCCTATAGTCAAGGGCGACAGATATGGGGATTTTCAATGCCTCAGGAACCAATATGAGATCGATCAAATGAAAGTGGTTCCATATGCTTCATCTAGTCGGAAGCTTGCAATATGCTCAAGTATGTTCTATGCCCTGACTTGGCATTTGTTACCGGGTTACTTGGTAAATTCCAGAGCAATCCTAGAACAGAACACTGGAAATTAGTAAAGAAAGTCTTGCATTATTTGTAAGGAACAAAAGGCCTCATGATGACGTATAGAAGATCTGATTCACTCCATATAGTGGGATATTCAGATTCTGATTATGTGGGAGATGATAGAATTCCATGTCTGGATATGTATTCACTCTCGCAGGGGGAGCCATTTCATGGAAAAGCTCAAAGCAAACCGTCACTACATCGTCCACAATGTATGCCGAGTTTGTAGCGTGTTATGAGGCAACGGGGCAGGTGAACTGACTAAAGAAGTTCATACCCGGTTTAAAGGTAGTCGACGACATCTATAGACCACTTAAGTTATACTGCGATAATAATCCAGCAGTATAGTATGCTCACAATAATAAGTCAAGTGGTGCTACCAAACACATTGACATAAAGTATTATGTTGTGAAAGATAAAGTCTGGGATCATATCATAAGTCTTAAGCATATAAGTACCAAAAAGATGCTCACGGATCCGCTTATAAAAGGCTTATCACCCAACATGTTCAGAGAACATGTAGCTGGCATGGGTTTAAGGGAAAGCCTATAATTCCTGGACAAAAGAAGGCCCAAAGTTAAGTATCTATTTCAGAATAGAGTGGTGTGTTCTAGCTGTTAAATCTATCAGCAATTAACCGTAGATGATGAAACATGCTCTACGCGCTAATCTGTAATGGAATGAACAAAAGTAAATGATATGAAATTGAAAGATGGTAGAAGATCAAGAGGGAGATTGTTAGATTGATCTCAATCCCAAACTAGGGCCCAATGGTCCAGTTAGGGCCTTTGATCCACGCCCTGATCAGGGGCGCCCAACCCACTATGGCTGGAGGGCCCCTGTCACACTACGTAATAAATAGAGGTGGGGGACAGCAGCTTAAGTTACGAGGTTCGCCTGAGCTATAGTTCCCCACCGACACCTAAACCCTAATCCGATCTAGAGGGGCGCGACCAAGTGACAGAAAGCCACCAGCCGCGCCACCACCAGACAGCGTCACCAGACTCCTACTGCCTTCACCGCCGATCGCCACCGCGCATCACCGATGCAGTCTTCACCGACCGTCGATGTCCTAGCGTAGACACCGAATCCATGGCGGATGCGAGTGGATCTTCCTCCACTGCGGTGTCAGGTTTGACACGTCCAACTTCTACCCCTCCCTTTCTCTCATTCTACCTACCGTTACTGCACTAAGTAGATGTTCTAGGGTTCATGATTCTATTCAACAGCAAGTACCCGACTAGATCTATGCTCCTAGTGATTCTATAACTTTTAACATCAGCGTCTAGTATGCTCTGTCATTTTGGTTGCCACGGACACCCCCCAAATGTCAGCGAGTAGAATTTCTACTTGTACACCTTTGAATTTCTACCTTTGTCGTCTAAAACGAAGAATCAGCAGACATCAGACAACATTTACTACTACTAGTTTGTAGACCATGCAAGTCTTAATGGCAACATCTCAAAAAGATAAAAAAGAGTGTCACAGCGTCAACTCGTACATAGCAAGGCTTGAGTTGAGCGGGACAGCCAAGGAATCATGTCATCAAGATTCAAGAGTGCCACCAAAAGGTCAAACCGGAAGGTTTGGAGACACAACTTTATTTCCAGTGCACATACAATCATACTTCTCACTGAATCGCTTCTAGAATTTGACTGCAGCTGAAGAACGAACATATATCAGCACAGCTTATTACTCCTACATAAACTATACTAGGACGGGAGGCACGCTCCGCTGTGCCCGCCCCGATCCAAGCCAAAACTAAACACCATAGAATTTAGTAGTATAGATTAGCATATGTAGAAGAGTAAATATGAGGTTGAATCCAATGAAAAGCAAACACTTTGTTCGACAAATTGTTAAAAAACCGGTAGTTCAGTCATGCATGTTTGGACAAAAAGCATAAACAATTTTTTAGCTAACTATCGATTAGTGTCCAAAATGGTTTCATGTGCAGTGGACCACATAAATTGGAAACCCATGGCGTGGCCAGTCATACATGCCAAAGACATCATCAACATCAACAACAACAACATAGCCTTTCAATCTCAAGCAAGTTAGGGTAGACTAGAGTTAAAACCCACCAAGAGCCCAAAGTCATGGTTCAGGCACTTCAATAACTGCTTTCTAAGTACTCCTATTCAAACATGGATCTCTAGGTATATCCCAAGCTTTCAAATCTCTTTTTATTGACTCCTCCTATGCCAACCAAGAGCCCAAAGTCACGGTTCAGGCACTTCAATAGCTGCTTTCCAAGTACTCCTATTCAAACATAGATCTCTAAGTACTCCCTCCATCCATTTATCAGTGTCGTTTTACTCTCTTGCGCGATGACCAAGGGAGGGTTGAAGGAGGACCGATTATCATTTAATCATGGTTTTGTACTAAATGCACCATGGGCTGTTGGGTTTCCAAGTAATCTCTCCGCTAACACCGCTCAAAACGGTGTTACCGCGCGTCCACGCCAGAATCACGTGCGTCCGCGGCCAGCACGCGCTCTTACCATCTGCGACCCTTCTGTTTTCTGTTTTGCCACGTGAAAATTGCCGAGATCATCTCCTCATTTGCCGCTGTGCATCCTTGAGTCCGCCCAGATGAAAAACTTGCCGAGATCACCTCCAAAATTAGCCGCACTCACTTCAAAATTTTGAAGCTAAATTCTGTTGCCGCCTATGCTCTGCGATGGTCTATATAAGTCTCCATGGAAGTGAACCATTGAGCATGCAGTTCCTAGCAAACTCTTTCCTATCTTTCTCTCTGATTCATGTTGTACTAGTTCATCAACAATGCCTGGACTAGGGATCAGACTTAAATGAAGCACCACCTGAATCAACAGTAAACCATCCAATAGATTGGGATGACATAGTCGATTGGGATGGCCCTGCCCATGAACTCGATTATGCCATGGTTTGGGATGATGGAAATCAAGGTGCAAATTTAATAATGATCCCTGATTTGTCATTTGTTTCTTCTGTTCGTCATCTCATCTTTTGTGTGTTTCATGTCATAGGTGATGAAGATAGAGGAGTACCAGCGCCACCCACAGGACTGCAAGCACCTAGTACAGCAGATGGAGATGGCCAAGGAGCAGATGGAGATCAAGATGCTCCTGCAGTAGATGGTGTGCAAGCAGAGGGTCTTTCAAATGGTGATTTTTAGTTTCCTATATTAATCAATGATTTATTGGTTGGATCAGGTTCAGTTTTCTTAGTCAGGTTCAAGATCAGTTTAGTCTAGTTTTTTAGTTTTCTTTGTTGTCGGATAGATGTCAGGTTCAATTTTCAGTTATCTTCAGTCTATTGTTGGGTTCAGGTTTAGTTTCAATTATCTCCACTAATCACAGTAGATGATTCTGGTTTACAGGTTCCAATAATAACAAACGGACGTTCTACTTGGATGACTTAAAGATCGCCATATACCTAGAGCTATTGGCAAAAACTGATCCTCCTATTCTGCGCCGTGGGGTTTTAAAGGGGGTTGCATGAAAATTTGATGTGCCTCTAAGAGTTGTGCAGTCCATTTGGAAAAATGGACAAACTAGTGGAATAAATGGTGTTGTGAACATATGGTCTAAGAATTGTGGTAGGAAAAGAATAGAAATAGACTTGGAATCCATAAAGACGTTCCTCTTAGTCAGCGCACCACTTTTCAGGATCTTGCTAATGCACTGGGTGTTAAGAAGAGCACACTTCATAACCGTTTTAAGGAAGGCTATTTTCGTCGGCACACTAATGACCTCAAGTTTAGCTTGACCGATGAAAACAAGTAGGCCCACGTCAAGTATTGCTTATCCTTGCTGAATGATCAGTCTTTGTCTTTTAAACCAATGTACAATGTTGTGTACATCGATGAAAAGTGGTTCTATAGGACTCGTAGGAACAAAAAATATTACCTTGCAAATGATGAAGAAAGACCACAACGAGCAGTTAAAAGCAAAAAATTTATTGAGAAGGTGATGTTCCTAGCTGTGGTTACGAGGCCTAGATTTGATGACAATGGTCAATGCATTTTTATGGTAAAGTAGGCATTTTTCCCTTTGTGAAAGTAGAGCCAGCAAAGAGATGGAGCCCAAACAGGGACGCATGTACTAAAAATTGCAATTTTTTTGCATATCCTGCACGAATCATGAGTCTTATTAACAATGTTTACATCTGTAGGTACCCTTGTAACAAAAGCCATGACGTCGGTAACAAAAGAAGTTAGCCGAGATTTCCTTGTGAACAAGGTTCTACCCACAATCAAAGCAAAGTGGCCTGCAGAAGAGAAAGGATTGCCCATATACATACAGCAAGACAATGCTAAGACTCACATTGATGTGAATGACCCTACATTTGTTCATGTCGCCCAAGCAGATTGTTGGGACATTAGGCTCACATGCCAACCTCCCAATTCTCCTGACCTTAATGTATTGGATCTCGTTTTTTGCAGCAATTAAGGCACTGTTTGAAAAGGGAACACCAGACAACATTAACAACATTGTGGCAAAGGTTGATAAGGCGTATCAAGACTATCCTATGCAAAGCGCCAATTGTATTTTTCTAACCCAGCAGGGTTACATGATGGAGATCATGAAGCACAATGGAGGCCAGCACTACAACATCCCTCACATGAAGAAGAAAACTCTAGAGCTGCAAGGACATCTTCCAACTACTCTGAGTTGCCCTTTGTAACTTCACAATCAAGCCATGTAGTTCGTCGCTAGCTAGAATTAGAAGTCATGTATGATGCTTTTTTTGTCGCTTTGGTTCGAGTAATGGAAACTGCAAGCAATATTATCCCTTGTTTTTCAAATGCAATTCATCTTGAACATGAAAATTTTCATCCATTAGCTAACAGAACTTACAGTACTGCTAAACTCAACACTAAAATTGCTCCAACTAATACTAGGACTAGTACAAGGAAGAGAAAATAATCTTGAACATGGACATCTTAGTTTCTTCAAGCTTCTCAGCGTCCAAACCTCTATCTGGAATCTTTGGCAATCCATTAGAAACATTACAGTACCCACGAGGCCATGACCAATTCAAAGCAAGGTTGCTGCAGCATCATTGACGTCCTCCTCATGGCGTCCATACAAGAGAGGCAATAACACAGGGAACATCAAACTAGAGGCTTCATGATTCACCTTGTTGTATTGAAACTTGTTAACATCAGTTGAAGCTAGCTTCACTAGGGCATACACAGCGTCCGGTTCATTGACTTCGGCGTCAGGTTCGCCGACTTCGTTGATGTCCATCTAGGAGTCTGGCACCTCAGTCTCACCTGCAAAAGTATCCATCATGAACTGCACCTCGCTGTCGGCCATGGGGTCTTCATCTTCGTCGGTAGAATTTGGTGCCTAGTTAACACCACGCACGTAATGGATCTCATCGTTGTTGTCTTGGCGATCCATCGCATGCAGGCATGCATTAGCGTGGCGGCGTGGCAGAGTAGAGCCACTCGGTGTCACGGCCACGTGGATCGACTCGGCGGCATGGAGGCGTGGTGTGCTGGACACTTTCATGAAGGCTAACGGGAGGGAACGGAGGTGGTATTTGAAGCAACATGAGGACGGCGCTGCATCAATTGTCGTGTTTTGTATGAGGAGCCGTGAGCGCCTAGGGACCAGGTTCGTAGCTTAAACGACGCCGACTCTTGGAAAACTTTTTTTTCTCAGATGACTCTGATAAATGGACGGAGCTAAGCTTTCAAATCTCTTTTTATTGCCTCCCTATGTTAATTTTAGTCTTCTTCTACCTCTCCTCATATTATTAGTTTCGGCTTAGGACTCCACAATACACTGGTGTCTCTGGAGGTCTCGTTTGGACATGGCCAAACCACCTCAACTGATGTTGGACAAGCTTTTCTTCAATTGGTGCTAGCTCTAGGCGATCACGTATATCATCGTTCCGAACTCGGTCCATTCTGACCGCAAATCCATCGCAACATATGTATTTCTACAATACTCAGTTGTTGAACATGTTGAATCTTTGTATGCCAACATTCTGCTCCATACAACATAGCCGGTCTAATCGTCATTCTATAGAACTTGCCTGTTAGCTTTTGTGGTACCCTCGTCACAGAGAATGCTAGAAGCTTGTCGTCACTTGATCCACCCTGCTTTGATTCTATGGCTAACGTCCGCATCAATATCTTCATCCTTCTGTAGCATCGATCCCAGATGCCGAAAGGTATTCTTCTTAGGCACTACTTGACCTTCCAAACTCACATCTCCCTCCTCATGTACAACTCTACCAAAGTCGCATCTCATGTATTCAGTTTTAGTTCTGCTCAATCTAAAATCATTAGACTGAAGGGTTTGTCGCCATAACTCTAGTTTCTTATTTACTCCCGCCTAGCTTTCTACATCATCAGCGAACAACATACACCAAGGGATATCCGCTTGCCTGGTAACCTCATCCATTACCAAGGCAAAGAGATACGGGCTTAAGACTAGACCCTTGATGAAGTCCAATTTTAATCAGAAAGTAATCTATGTTATCATCGTTTGTTCGAATACTAGTCATAAAAGAAATATAGAAAAATCCAAATAGAATTAAGAAACGATGTAATCTGTATGTAAACAATACACATCCTATTGAGACATCTAAACATACATGTTAAATCGGTTCATGGAAATAATAACTATAGGATCATCTTGAAGAAAGCATAGGACGTCCAATGTAGTATATCCTGTATCCATATATCCATGTCCATTAGCAGTAATGTCCTCTCTATGTCCATTGTCCAGCCTGTAAGGCTGTAAGCAGGCACTGACTCCTAGTTGACTTGCCGGAAAATTTTGAAAGAAAAAGGGTGAATACAGTACAGTCAAATAATGACGAGCGGGCTTGGTACAAGCGGTAGAGTCTTACCGCCTGTGACCGGAAGGTCTCAGGGTTCGAGTCGCGGTCTCCTCGCATTGCACAGGCGAGGGTAAGGCTTGCCATTAACACCCTTCCCCAAACCCCGCACAGAGCGGGAGCTCTCTACACTGGGTACGCTCTTTATAGTACAGTCAAATAATAGGCATATATGTGATTACTGAATCAGACATGTTGATGTTACATGCTGCAAAAACAATAAAATCATATTGATCATATAAACCTGAAAAGGGAGGACTTATACAAAAGCAAAGGCAAGCAAAATAAGGACAATAATACTAACCAAACATGAATGCCTTCACTTAAATTCTTATGATAATAAAAAATCGAGGCAACTGAGAATGGGAAGGTTTTTGGACTAACAATTTTTTCCTTTTCGTTGACCAATCAACCCTAAGGAAACAAAGGCAAATATGCACACATCAATCAGAATTGGTGGTTTCCTTATTCTAGCAGCGAAGGTACTAAATTCCATAAAGTGGGAAGGAGTACCATCGAAGCATTTTTGCAATAATAGTCACTTAGTCAGCCAACCCAGATCCTATATGAACCTTGACTTGGTGATGATCGCATGTAAAGAAAGTAGACTGAACTTTAACTCTGAACTGGAGGGAATATAACTTTAGAAATCTGAACCTGTATTGGTCTTTAAGGCTGGGCACATATAGCTTTCAAATATTGGGCTCTCTAGACTATTGAGTTACCAAAAGGAAATTTGTTGTAGGCCTGGCTAATATGTACCACCCAGAAACTGTAAACATAAAATAACTCTTAAACTTCAATACATCGTATGCATACGTTGACATATTTAGTTTGGGATATGGACATGCAAAGATGAATAGGTGTCTTAATCTTGTTTACAGTGTTTTGTTAGCATTTGTGAATTTCTGCAGAAAAATTGGTTCAGCAAATTTGATACTACAAAAGAATGCTCCTATCGAAAGCAATAAGATCTGAGTATGGTTATATCCCCAAAGACCAAAGAAAGGAACAACGAATCTTTGCAGTGAGAATTTTCTAGTAAGCCTACATCGTTCCCTATTAAGATTTTATTAAACAGGGGTTCCTTGTTAAGATGTGAACCTAGGCAAAGTTACAGCATCTAACTGAAATTGGTATGGCAGGAATAATTATGTAGTGTTTCACTGTGGTTTGAAAATGTAACAACACAAGTAGGAAGCATGGATATTACATCCATTTAGACACTAATAGTTCTTACCTGTTCCAGAATGCCTTGTTAAGGTTGTCAATAAGATTCTTGATGTATTCAGTGGAGCATATTGTACAGATTAGCAGCAGCTATTACCAAATTAGTTTGGTGGTCTGAAAAATCAAACACCAAACACAGGATCTAAACCCATGTTAATGGAGGCCATCTCACCTGAGCAGAGAATTGAAACAGCTTGCATTAAAAGCTTCTTTGCTATTTCGAGAAAGCGCAAAAGCAGTTGGGGCTGGTGGTAGACCAACTAGAGCCTCTCCTCGCTGGAATTCTCAATTGTTATAGAGGCAGGGCGTTCTCTCCGCCACCGGCTGCATGGTGGCGAGTTCCATTTTTACCTCCATAGTTAGAAGGTTTTCTTGGAATTTGGAAGTACAAATAAGTAAGATGAAGGACGACAACCTGTATCGAAAATTGTGTCAAGCCATACCAGCATAAAAAAAGTGGCAGCAGGAGCGGTCTAAGACAGCTAAAATTGTTAATTCACCTTTACTACCTAATCTTTATGAGACATGAATATTTATAGCAGAGCCCCAACAAAATAGCATGATAGTTAAAATGAACAACCTGGAATGTCACCTTCCTTTGTCCCTTGGTGATAGCTAAGATCATATTTATTTCTGACTAAGCACTTGAATCCACTCAGACTCGATGGAACAATAATTTTGAACCAAAAAACTGAAATTATTTGCCCAAAAACATACCACATGATGACCCGACATGGTGTTCCAGTGGTTTATTGCTCATGTGCATTCCATCGAACAGGTTGCAGGCTTCATATCATGGGCTAAGTACTGGACGCTTCATACTCTAGCCATACCCGCACCCAACCATGGGCAGTCAAAATGTTCCCCC
The DNA here is from genome assembly GCF_019320115.1 of Miscanthus floridulus. Classification (NCBI taxonomy): domain Eukaryota; kingdom Viridiplantae; phylum Streptophyta; class Magnoliopsida; order Poales; family Poaceae; genus Miscanthus; species Miscanthus floridulus. Next base: position 122,841,338 of record NC_089583.1, read on the forward strand.
ACCCCTCCATGCGCCCCCTTGGCGCCAGCATGGTGCACTGCATGGGAAGCAGCGGGTCCACATCGGATGAGAGGCATCAGCTGTGCTCCAAATAGTTACTGCATCGTGCGCAGTTCCACTGGCAGCAAGTCCTCATTCTCACAGACGCAGAGAACAGAAGCAAGGATTGGGAGATTGGAAACAGATGCAGGGGACAACCATATTAATCGAGTTTGCATCACAGGCTCAAACAAATATGGAATAAGAAAATGAATCGGAAAAAAGGAACATTTCGTGGATGAACGCACCAGATCCTAACGACTCCGATGAAGGGGAAGGCAGTCAGCTCCTCAGCTCAACACTGTCGCCGCGTCTCCATCATGGATGAGCTTAACACCGTCGCTCGCAGCCGGCCGCCGCATCTGTTGGGTGCTGTCGCCGGGGGAGAGGACGCAATGGCTGCCTCTCCATATTTGATCCGTGCACGCAGCCGCCGTGAAGACCAGACGCTGCATCCACGCGCGCCAGCGTCGGCAGGGTCTGTGGCCGCATCAGGAAGGAAGGAGGTGACGTTCCTGCTGCAGCAGGTGAGAGCGGTGGCGGCGGGCGGCGTTGGCGGAGGCGGCGGCGCAGGTGGTGGTGCCGGTGGCGGGTTCGGAGGAGGCAAAGGCGGCGGTTTCGGCGGAGGTGCAGGTAGTGGCTTCGGAGGAGGCAAGGGCGGTGGCTTCGGCGGCGGATCGGGCGGAGGCTTTGGCGGCGGCGGCGGCGGCGCGGGTGGTGGTTTTGGCGGAGGAGCTGGTGCTGGTGGTGGTGCCGGCGGCGGCATCGGTGGCGGACTTTGAGTCACGTAGACGGCGCGGGGGCCCGGCGCGCGCACGTGCAACTCAACTCGGACGTGCAGTGCATGGGTTGTGGCTTTGGTATGGACAGAGCCAGAGTTACACTACACTATATTATTTCTACTATTACTAGCTGAGTTAATCTCCTATTCGGTAAGCCTAATGAAAGTGAATAATTGGTGTTGAGATGAAGATGAGCGTGTAACTTTGACTATCCCCGGCCCCAAGGATCGGATGTGTTATTTGTACGACCAATTATATTATACCATATATATTTGCTCTTATTACGTGTGTGATTGTGCGCTTTTAGCCTTTATATAGGGCTCTATATGTAATGACAGTTGTTGCGAAGTGTTTGAACTGGCAAATTTGGGGAGTGGAAATTGTTGCCTGCGATGGGCCGATCTAGTCTCTATTGTAACTCATTAAGTTGGGCCTGCTCGCGAGCCAGACTTTCTTGTTGGGCTTACCTCGATGCGTGAGTGCAGCCTAATATCGTGGGGAGGCCCAACCACCTCTCTGCGTGGCCCAACCCTTGTACCAAAACATAAAGGCCGCCGGCCCAGGCAAAGTATTCTCCATCAATCCTTTTTTTTTAATTTTTTTTGTGTGTGGCAACAGCAACTATGTTAAAAAAAAAAAGCAACTGCCAAACCTTTGTGGCAGGTAAAGTGCTAAGAAGTTAGAGCAATACACACGATGTTTAGATGCTTTGCTAGTTGTGTCGATTATTGTGTAAACAAGTTTTTTTCTCATTTTTTTATGCTAGCCAATTTGGCTCTTTTTGCGAGTAACGTGGGGAAAAGAAAAACCAAACGTGCCCTAAGCAAGCTTGATGCTTTATTCATCACCAACCTTCAACTAACATGTATAGGAAGCACTTGACCGTGCAGCCTGAAGCAGCCGCAACTCGCAAAGCAGCTTCAAAGAGCTGTGCTTAATACTATAACGAAAAGGAACCATCCAATGATCAAAAAAAAAAGAGGAACCATCCATCAGCCTGTTCGGCAGACCGTAAACGATCATATCGATCGTGAATTATAAGTTGGATAGTATTTTTCTCTCACACCAAATCAGCTAACAGTAAATAATTCACGATCCAGCCCAGCTAGCCGAACAGTCTGCATATTCATATGTCATAGGGAGTGAGGAAGAGGTGACGGAGGGAGCGAGGGAAGGAAAGATGATGACGTGGCAAAGCCCGAGTCGGCTGATTTGTTTATACCGGACTGGTGGGCCCAGCCGCAGCGCGCGCGAAACGAACCGCGTGTGGCCAGACGATTGGACTGGGCGCCGGGATATGCACGGAGCGGCGTACGCATGCAGAACCGGATCAGCCGGTAATTGGTGATCAAACTAACCCACGGTCGACGGTAAAAAGCGCCAGATGGCATAACGTTGTTGGCGGAGGCCGTTTTTAGTTTTATTCACGGTTGAAGATCATCTCATTTATTTACGTCACCACTTTAGCCCACCTGTCCTCACATCTCTGCTGTCTGCAATTCCTCTTGACACAAATCGGTACTAACATAGCAGTAGTTTGAATTTACACTAGGAACATTTACTTAGCCAACTCTACACGGAAACTGAAGTACTGTCCAAAGTGCACTTCACTAAGTGCATGTTTAGTTTGAAAAATTTTACAAAATTTTTTAAGATTCCCCATCACATCGAATCTTTGGACGCATGCATGAAGCATTAAATATAAATAAAAAATAAAACTAATTACACAGTTTAGACGAAATTCACGAGACGAATCTTTTAAGCCTAATTAGACTATGATTGGACACTAATTGCCAAATAACAACGAAAATGCTATAGTACCATTTCCCAAAAAAAATCGCCAACTAAAAAAGGCCTAATAACAGCTACTTGTATTCAATCTTTTCTTATCCAAATCCTCTCCTTTGCAACCCTGACGTTTTCCTGCAGATCGATATACTTCTCAACTGAGGTTTCTGAGAAGGCTTTGAGCTTTTCTATGAATCTCAACAGACTCGGGTGCAGATCAGTTGGGCCATGACTTGCTCCCCCTGCTTCGTCATTTGGCACCTTCTCTTTGTGAGGAATGGAGCGGCTCATGTCTGCAATGAGACCTTCGATGGCTTCTTCTAAGTCCGCGGTTGGTAAATCATCCAGAAGCTTTATCCACATCTCGCAGGTTGTGAAGATTGGCGCGACAGCAGTCTCCGTTAGCGAAGCATCAACGGTGTTCCGGTTCCTGGAGACCTTCCTCCTCTTCAGGGGTTTCATGCATTTGTGCAACCACATGTTTAAGCTGCAGAGGTACGCCTTGTGGGATGCCATCCAGTTCTGGAAGTTGGAACATAGTTTTCTCAGCTCAACCGAGAGGAGAAACCCAGCCTGATGTTGAGATTCTGACTGAAATGATATTTTCAGGTCGCAGCTTCTGGATGCTAACTTGATTATCACACATTGGCACTGATGGCACTCAAGCATTGTAGCCCACATCCCTAGTGAAACTGCAGGGAGAAGAGATTCTCTATCAGATGAGCACAGCAATCAGTCAGTATATAAACATATAAATCATGCACATTGCCTATTGCGATAGTGCACATTCTTTTAAGATAATATGACACATATCTTGTTATGACAACTAACACATCTATATGTCATGTTATAATGCACAGGAACAGCATCTTTTTGCATACACCGATAGACAATGATACAGACAGAGACATACCATCCAATTAGTTCATCCAGCTGTGGTTGAAGATATTTATCCCTTACATCTTCTATGTTCTTAGAAATGAAGCCTATTTTGCGAACAGCCACTAGAACTCTGGAATGCAAGCCCTTCATAGAAGCACGGGTAAAATCAATGTCAATTTGATTTCCCCCTCTTGATTCCTGGAGTCTCAGTTTCTTGCATCTCTCATCATACCTCCTGCAGATGGCGCCGCTAGCCTGAAAGCAGAACAAGACAGATTACTTCTAGGAATCTCAAACTCTGATTCTGGAACACATATAAAATTGATTAATACTGTACAACATCCAGAAAGGAGCTACAACCTTAACTTCATCATAAAGTTTGCTCTCCCATGCATACAACCTATCAAGTGTGGAGATATGGCTGCCAGCATTAATCCCAAGAGAAATTCTAGATGGTGACAATTGTGAAGACACTGATCTATGCCAGGTAAGGTACTTCATCACGGCTTGAGGAGGGGCTGCATTAAACCATGGTGGATCAGATTATTTGTACAGTTGGAAGGCCAAGTATTCTATTCAACAGTAGAAACCTAAATGCTAATAGCTGAAATAAATGTAGAATAATATCACATTACAATTACTCCCTAAAAGAAACCTTTTGCATCTATATTTGTAACACAGGAATAGCAAAAGCCTTCGTTGAAGGGGGGAAAAGTCAAACTAATAGTTTCAGGCAAAATTTACTTACATTCAGGAACAGTGACATCCTCTCTACAGCAAGCAAACAGTGTTGCCAGAAAACTTGTTGGCTTTGATCCATGTGCTGCAGAAATTTATTTTTTAGTTTAATATTAATTCTATCACAGAGGGTAAGAGAAACTTGGAAAAATGGTCATAACCAGAAAGCTATTCACTTGATAGCTAACCTATTTCTTCAGGTAGTAGAGGACGGAACTGGATTTTATCTTCCTCAAGAATTCTAGGGACTTCTTTTCCAGAATTGCATGCCCAAAAGAATAATATCTCAATCTCTTTCATGCATGTATTTAAATTTTTTACCATGTTACCTACATCAGTGGAAGGTTTCTTTGACCTCCCAATCACTGTCCTCTTATTTTTGGAGTTGTCACTACAAGAATTAGTACTTTGTGAAGCAATATTTTCTGAAGCATGTTGTGAAGGTGAGTGAGTATTATCAACAAGCACATCATTCCGGTTCTTGAACACGGGCGCCCTAATTTCAGTGGATGGATTGTCAAAGTCATCTTCTAGCTCTGCAAAATCATCATCTCCCTCGCTGTGCTCAGGGATCCCTTCCTCACGGAGGCTCCTTAAACCATCAGCATTTTCAAAATTCTGACTGACCTCTCTAGCAGCAGGGAATGAAGACTGAGCGGTTACTTCTGCGGGTGCTGTCATGGAGTTCCTCCCAGCATTCATATGATTGACATGCAAAAGAGGTGGCGAAACATTTGGGATTGACTCTTTCAGCACTTCAGGTTCAAAACATTTCCTCAGAAGAGAAGTGGTTTCTCTCAGCGACAGAATATAAGCGTGGTGAGAAGCTGCAAGTGCACATCTTCCATCTAACGCTTCTCTAACAAAACGCTTCCTCTCCTGGCATAGCACAAGGACCTTGTCATCTTCGAGCCTAGAAGGTGCCACCCCCATTTTTGAAGAGCAACAGCACTCAGAGCTCACGAACAATACTTGGTCATGCCAATTTGAGGCTATCAACGAACGATTTGCAAGTGACTAGTGTCTGTGTGATGTGGCTTTCTGTCTCTGATGCTGAAAGACTGCAATAGTTTGTAATCTTCCCAGTTAGACCATATACTAAATTTATAACGATCTGAATTTTCTTCTTAATAAGATAAGAAGAAACAAAAAAGCATTCACCCCAAGCGGATCACTTCACCTTCACCAATCCATTCCATTTTACTATAGTTGCATCCAGTAACTACTTTTCATAATTTTTACAGCAAAGGCACAAAACCGGAAACCATTTTTCCATAAAAGAATATCAGACATAAAGTTAGCTGTCCACATTTAAGTTGTAGTATAGCAAACTGTCCGATTGAAAATGGGCATTGTCGGTGGTGAAAAAAGGTTTCCTTTAAGAAATTTGTTTTGTTTTGTCAAGGTTCGATAGATGTAATACAACAAAAAAAAAACTTGCATCACTAAACATCCTCATGATATGTGCATGATAACATGACTACAGCAATAGCCTATAGGTGCCTAGGGTTGTTGGAATTCTGTACCAAATCAGCCCAAAAACGACACTATTGCCTGCTCTAATGAAAAGAAAAGCAGACCATTTACATAATTACATTGCCGGCTACCAAATTCGACCAAGCTTACTCTCCATGAGGTGTATGTCACACCCCTGGCCGCGGCGGGTCACCGGCGACGTGAGCGGAACAGCGGGATTTTGATGGAACCCTGGCGCCGGCGGGCAAGCCCCTACCTTGGCGTCGTTGTGTATTACTGAATGCCTCCATGTCCCAATACAGAGCAATGCAGGCACTTATGTGCTGCTTACAATCCTGTCCAGTGGGCCCAAATGGTCATAGTCTAATACTGAAAACGTAAAAGTAGCAATGCGTAAATAGAACAGCTTGGCGCCTTCTTCTCTTCGTGGCACGCCTTCACGCGGGTTTGACACCTCCCCCGGCGCGAGAATCAGCTTGTCCCCAAGCTAGAGCATCAGGAAAACGAGTTTTGACGACGTAGTAGTCTTCCCAGGTTGATGTTGATGCTGGTAGCCCTGTCCACTGAATCTTGACCTGAGGGACTGCTGCATTGCCCTTCTTCACCATGCGGCGCTCCAGTACTGCCAGAGGAATCGTTTTTGCAGCTTCGAGATCTATGAGCACAGGTGTAGTGTCATAAATAGGGGAGTGATCCGGGGTGTATGGCTTGAGCTGGGAGATGTGAAACACTGGATGGATCAACTTGACCAATACGCTGAAGAATGGTATAAGGGCCATAGTACTTGTAAGCCAGTTTTGGGAAGGGCCTGTTGGCCGCAGATGATTGAGTATAGGGCTGTAGTTTCAGCAGGACCTGATCCCCCACCGTGAACTGAAAATATGTTCTTTTAGTATCTGCAGTTTGTTTCATCTTGTTTTGAGCTCTTGCTAGATGTTCTTTCAGGGACTGAAGATGGAACTTCCTGTTTTGAATGACCTCGTTAACATCAGGATTGGTGTCTGGTGTAATAGTTGGTATGGCACCCAGATTAGCATCATAACCATAGAGGGCCTTGAAAGGTGTACAACCTAGTGATGAGTGCACTAAGGTGTTGTACCATAACTCTGCCAATGACAGCCAAGATTTCCATGTTAATGGGGAGTCATGAACTACACATCTGAGATACATCTCAAGGCATTGGTTGACCCTCTCAGACTGCCCATCTGTTTAAGGGTGATAAGCTGTACTTAGGTTGAGTTGAATCTTGTATTTGGTGAATAGTTGTTTCCAAAAGTTGCTGACAAAAATAGGATCTCTGTCAATTGTGATGGACAGTGGAAACCCATGGAGTTTAACTATATTGTCCAAGAATGTTTGAGCTATAGTAGCTGCTTAGTATGGGTGTTTGAGAGCCAGGAAGTGGGCATACTTAGTCAATCTGTCTACGATGACCAGGATGACACTGAAACCCTCTGATTTGGGAGACCTTCTATGAAATCCATGGTGAGATCTTGCCAGACCCCTTTAGGTGTTGGTAATGGTTGGAGCAGGCCCATTGGGTGCTACAGGGAGTGTTTAGCATGTTGGCAGATGTTACACTACTTCACATAGTTTTCCATATCAGTTTTCATGCCCTTCCATGAGAAATGCTTCTTTCAGTCTGTAATAAGTGGCTGCTACCCCAGAATGTCCTCCATTGGCACTGGAATGAGAGTGTGCAATTAGCTTGGTCTGCAAAGCTGAGTTATTGCCTATCCAGACTTTGCCATTGTGCCAGATGAGACCTTTGTCCAAACTATACCCTTGGTTGTCTAGGACTGGTGATGGAGAGCTTCTGAATGAGAGTTTGAGCATGGCTATCGGTGGCATAGGAATTGAGAACCTCCTATACCCATGTTGGTTGCACTATTGAAACAGCTTGTATGGCCATGAGATGGCCAACTCTGGACAAGGCATCTGCTGCTTGGTTTTCTTTGCCTTTTTTGTACACTATCCTGAAATTGAGGCCCATCATTCTTGTCATTGCCTTCCTCTGCATGTCAGAATGGAGGTTCTAGTCTTTGAGATAGGCTAAGGACTTGTGATCAGTTTGGATTATGAACTCGCCTCTCTCTAGGTAGTGTCTCCACTTGTCTACAACCATGATAAGGGCTAGAAATTCCTTTTCATATATGGAAAGGGCTTTGTGTTTTTCCCCCAGAGCTTTGCTCAGGTAGGCAACTGGTTGGCCCTTTTGCATAAGGATAGCCCCTATACCATCCATACATGCATCTGTTTCCACTGTAAAGGTTTCTTGGAAATTGGGTACAGCTAGTACTGGTGTTTCAGTCATGGCTTGTTTGAGAGCATGGAATGCTGACTGGGCTGCTGGATTCCAGGCAAATGACTTGAGTTTCAGGATTTGAGTCAGTGGTTTAGCCAGGTGTACCATAACCTTTGACAAATCGTCTATAGTATCCTATTAGACCCAGAAAGCCTCTCAATTCAGTCATTGTAGTTGGTGTTGGCCACTTGAGCATATCAGAGATTTTGCTAGGATCAGTGGACACTCTAGCAGAAATGATGTGGCCTAGGTATTTCAAGCTATCCTAAGCAAAGGTACATTTGGACTGTTTGAGGTGTAGGTGATGCTTCCTTAGTGTTTGCAACACTTGCTCCAAGTGGTGAAGATGCATCTCCATTGATGGGCTATATATCAAGATGTCATCTAGAAAGACCAAGACAAATTTTCTAAGAAAAGGTTTCAATACTTCGTTCATGACACATTGGAAGCTGGCTAGAGCATTGGTTAAGCCAAAGGGCATGACACTGAACTGGTAGTGCCCTTGATGGGTTTTGAATGCTGTTTTGTACTCATCTTCGGGTAGCATTCGAATTTGGTGATAGCCAGCCTTCATAGTCTAACTTGATGAACACCCTAGCTCCTGAAAGTTCATCTAAGATCTCTTCAATCACTAGCATAGGGAATCTATTTTTGATAGTCATGTCATTGAGCTTCCTGTAGTCAACACAAAATCGCCAAGTTCCATCCTTTTTTTGACAAGGAGGACTGGGGAAGCAAATGGGCTATGGCTATGTGTAATAAGGCCTGCCTAGAGGAGCTCTTTTACTTGTTGTTCTATTTCTATCTTGTGGGTAGGGGAGTAGTGATAGGGTCTGGCATTGATTGGTATGGAATCTGGTGTTAAAGGAATTGCATTGTCATAGGTTCTTTATGGTGGGAGAAGTTTGGGGTCTATGAACACATCTTTGTATAGTGCCACAAGATGTTGTATGGCCTCATCAGGTGGAGAAGGTTTGGGGTACTGTGAGTGGGGATGGATGGGGTAATTGTTCTAGCAAAACATAGGCCCAGAGGTCATTCCCTTTGGTGGCCTTATATACCTTATGTGCAGAGATATTAGCAATTTGGAGAGGTGGGGCACTGATCCCTTGAAGCTGAATGAGTTTGCCTTGCTCCTGAAACTGTAATGTTTTGTGTTCCCAGTCACATGTCATAGGGCTGTGAGCTCGAAGCCAATCAAAACCCAAGATGGCATCATATGGGTGCATGTCCAGGACAATCATATCTGTTGTGAAAGTCTGTCCTTGGCAATAGCATTGAAGTTGAGATACCATACTGTGGGTAGTAATCCATTCCCCATTAGCCAGTTTCACCTTTCTTAGTGAGATTGGAATTGTTGGTATATTAGCCAATGTAACAAATTGAGAGATGATGAAGCTATGAGTGCTCCCACTGTCCACCAAAATGAGCATAACCTTGTCTTTGACCCTAGTTTTGAGTTTGATGCAATCTGGTTTGTCTTGGCTGGACAAAGCATTGAGGGATAATTGGTAGAATTCTTCATGTAGAGCATCTTCCACAGTCAGTTCATTGAGAACCTCATCACTGAGTTCTCTATCCAAGTCGTTGAAGGCCAAAGCATTGACTTTTGGTTTGTTTCTGACTTTGCAGACCTCTAGATGTCCAGGAACAAATTTCTCCCCACAATTGTAGCATAAGTTATTAGCTTTTCTGTAGTTCCTTAGTTGCCTGTCCTGCCATAGATTGGAGGATTGAGGGGCATACTTGGGATCTGTCTTGTTCTAGTAGGGTCTTGGTGGATATTGTTGTCTTGGGTACTTGGACTTCCCCCTGTCCACTGTTCTTTGTTGTATCTTGGCTAGAATTGAAGCCTACAAGACATCTGGAGGTCTATGAGCCTCCACCATGCCTCTGATATCCTCTTTGAGACCCATAACATACTGCTGTGAGAAGAACATGTCATCATACCCTGCATTGTGCATTGTGACACTATACTAGAGTGCTTGGAATTGTTCTGTATACTCATCAATAGATCCAGTTTGCTTGAGTGCCAATAGGTCATGCATAGATGATCTAAAATCATCAGACCCAAATTCTTGCTCTATAACTCCACAGAAGTGTGTCCAACTCCTAATGTGTTCTTCTGCTTGAATGCTTGATACCATTTGCCTGCCTTCCCTTTTAGATGCATTCTGGCTGCAGTGACCCACATGCCTTCAGGGATTTGGTAAAGCTTGAAGTAGTCTCTACAATTGTCTAGCCAGACCAAAGGTCAGAACCTTCAAAATCAGGGAAATCCATTTTAGGCATTGTTGGCTTAGGTAAGTGAAAGGTCCTAATATGGCTAGAGGGGGGTGAATAGCCTTTTTAAAAATCTACAAATCAACTAGAGTAATTTGATTAGTATAACAAATAGCGTAATGCAAACTTGCTCTAGCTCTACAAGGGTTGCAAGCCACCTATCCAACAATTCTAGTTGCAATGATTACTTAGGCACTCAAACTTGCTATATAACTACTCACTAAGAGCTCTCAATCTTGCTACTCTAAAGAGCTCAACTAGATGAATGTAAATAATAAAGCAAGCTCTCAATTCTAATTACACTAAGGAGTTTGTATCAACTAGTTTGCAAGAATATAAATAAGTGAGTAGGGTGATTATATCCGCCAGTGTAGGGGATGAACCAATCACAAAATGAAGATTAAGCCAATCACCGGGAGAATGTAAATGACAAGAGATAGCCGATTTTTCTTCCGGGGTTCACGTGCTTGCCAACACGTTAGTCCCCGTTGTGTCGACCAACACTTGGTGGTTCGACGGCTAAGAGGTGTTTTACAAACCTCGTCCACATGATTAGACACCGTAAGAACCTACCCACAAGTGAGATAACTCAATGACACGAGCAATTTACTAGAGTTACCTTTCGGCACTCCGCCGGGGAAGGTACAACTCCCCTCACAATCACCGAAGGCGGCCACGAACAATCACCAACTCGTGCCGATCCTCCACCGCTGCACCGAGCCGTCTAGGTGGTGGAAACCACCAAGAGTAACAAGCGAAATCCAGTAGCGCAACATGAATACCAAGTGCCTCTAGATACAATCACTCAAGCAATGCACTTGGATTCTCTCCTAATCTCACAATGATGGAGATGAGTGGGAGGGCTTTGGCTAAGCTCACAAGGTTGCTATGTCAATAAAAATGTGCAAAAGTTGGAGCTACAACCGGCTATGGGGCTTAAATAGAAGCCCCCCATGGAATAGAGCCGTTATACCCCTTCACTGGGCAAAACGCGCTCTGACCGGACGCTTTGGCTAAACTGACCGGACGCTGGAGCCTTAGCGTCTGATCGAGTACAGTAAGGGTCCAAATTAGTTTTTCCTCGACCGGATGCGTCTAGTCCACCTCGACCGGACATAGCCCAGCGTCCGGTGGTATACCCTAGCTACTGTACCGCCAAGTCAGCGCGACCGGACGCAGGCAGTCAGCATCCGGTGCATTCAGATCTAGCGTCCGGTCACTTGATCGACGCTGGCATCTCCTCTGTCTTCTTCACCCTTGCTCAAATATGCTAACCACCAAGTGTATCACCTTGTGCACATGTGTTAGCATATTTTCACAAATGTTTTTAAGGGTGTTAGTACTCCACTAGATCCTAAATGCATATACAATGAGTTAGAGCATCTATCTTAAATGTGATCACACTCACTAAGTGTCTTGATCGCTAAAACAAAATGGCTCCTACATTTTATATCTTTTATTTGAGCCTTTTGTTTTTCTCTTTCTTCTTTTCCAAGTTTAAGCATTTGACCATCACCATGCCATCACCATTGTCATGATCTTCGCCATTGCTTTATCACTTGGAGTAGTGCTACCTATCTCATAATCATCTTAATAAACTAGGTTAGCACTTAGGGTTTCATCAATTAACCAAAACCAAACTAGAGCTTTCAGTAAGGTATAAGATTTGTGCTCTTGGCCTTTGTTGTCTTGCCTCTTCTCATTCTGTTGGTATTGCTTGGGATTTGTTTTGTGTTGCCTAGATGGTTGTGCTTTGCCTTGCATGGTATCCTTGGCAAACACATTGTGAAAGGAGGCATTGTCATCTAGAATTAGAGAATCTACATCTTCTGCAGCTGAGTGATGATCCTCATCATATTGAGGTTGAGCAGGTTTCTTGGACTCCTCCATTTGCCAGAGAGTGACTCTGGCAATTGCGTCTCCATTGGCTTGAACTTGCTGAGAAATGAGATGTTGTTCTTGAGTGTATTCATCCATAGCTGCCGCTGTGAGGTCCAACTACGCTTTCATTTGCTTCTGGACTGAATGCATCTCAGTAATTTGGTGAAACATGACATCCAGATTTTTTTTGCAAATTCTCCCACTTGGAGTTTTCCTCATCCGACCGACGTGTCATGATGTCAATAATGAGATTAGTCTGTGTGGAAGGTTGGACTTTGCTTTTGCTTTGAGAAGCCAGTTGTACCAGCAGTGGGTTTGGCCTGTGCCTCTCCCGTCGCACTGCAAGGTACGTTCACCGCCGCCTGGGAATGAGGCGGAGCCGAGGGATTTTACACTAAGACAGTTGTAGTGCAAGCACGATGACAACAACCTAGCAACCCAAGCTCATGGACATTCCCCCGCCGAACGCCACCGCAACAAGAAGACAGTTCGACTTTCGGAATTTTACGCACGAACAAATGCCGCGCAACCCTTGTCTACTGCCTAATTGTGCAAAAGGATGAAAAATGAGCGAATTTGGGATGCTCACTCAGGTTCACGCCTCCAGAACCCCGGTTGTTGATGTCGGACCCCAGTCGAACACCTAGTGGGCGTCGATGGTGACGTTGTGTAGAGGTTAAGCGCGCCGGTGTCGTGAACGAAGAGGTGCGGCGTTCCCGTGGTCGTGGATCTTGACCCAGACGACCCCAGCCGGACTTGCGGGAGTTCTCAGTTTCACACTTGGCCAAACCGAGAATTCGACCAGCCGTGGGGATTTACTGATTCGGAGTCGACCTTCATCGAGAAGCGTACGGCGGCGGCGCAGATCGTGGGCACGCGACGACGACGACGACGATGGTGGTGGTGGTAATTAGCGGCGGCGCCGAGCAGGGAGCTCGTCACCCACACGCCGAAGAAAGGTGGCTCCGATACCAACTGTCACACCCCTGGCCACGGTGGGTCACCGGCGACGTGAGCGGAACAGCGGGATTTTGACGGAACCCTGGCGCCGGCGGGCAAGCCCCTGCCTTGGCATCGTTGTGTATTACTGAATGTCTCCATGTCCTAATACAGAGCAATGCAGGCACTTATGTGCTGCTTACAATCCTGTCCCGTGGGCCCAAATGGTCATAGTCTAATACTGAAAACGTAAAAGCAACAATGCATAAATAGAACAGCTTGGCGCCTTCTTCTCTTCGTGGCACGCCTTCACGCGGGTTTGACAGTGTAGACCTGTAGTTGTCGTTTGCGTGGAGAGAAGATGCACATCACATCACTCATGATCAGATCGACGGCCAGACGGCCAGTAGTGTAAGTACACACAGTTCACCCAAAACAAATTTTCGGAGATAAATTAAAAATCACCTTGTTTCTACAGCGACTTTGGACTCTTGGAGCGCGAAGGGCGCCAAATCCCCACGGGGGCACGGGGCCGTGCCGTCGTCTCCGTTCCCGATCGACTGCTCACCGCCGCCGCCCGTGTGAGAAGCGAAAGGACGCGCCGCTCGGCTCGCACAGGCAAAGCAGGGGACGCGGAAGTGGAAAGGTGGCACCACCGCCACGCGCGGAGTGCGAGGGCAGGGGAGAGAGCAAAGCGCCGACGGCGACCCATCCGCGTCCCTCTCCATGAAATCAGTCGGCCATGGCGGAGTAAAGTGCAGACGTCAGACGTGCCTGTGCGTGGCACGGGGGCCTATCCTCCCGGTGGGCCCCGCCGCCGTCCGAGTGACGTGATGTAGAGGCAGATCGCATTTGAGAGGCCCATTCGAGTGGAAACGGCTCGGCCCATTGGAAAAACCCCGCTTTCGGCGCTCCCATTTCAAAATGGACCTCTCGCTCTCTTTCCCGTGTTGCGCATGCGCTCCGCTGGTGGTCACCATTTTCCTTAACAAACCAAACCAGCAGAGGGGCAGCTGTTAATCGCAATTAGTGCGCGCTAATCAAATGCTCCTCTAACCATAATCCCACACCGCCCTGCCGCGGCCGCCGGCTCCACTCCACTCTACTCGATTCGCCTCGCCTGAGATTCTTGCAGGTTTGCCCCCACCCCTCCTCCTCTACTCGATCCGTCAATCCAATTACCGCTGGAGTTTAGTTTCGGTACGAGTTGCTGCAGAGTGGTTCGAATTCCGCGTCGGGTTTTGGGAGATCGACGCGCTGGGGCGTGCAGGATCGGAAGGGCGTCCGTGGGTCGGCGGCGGCTCCGGGATCGAGGATCGACGGGGAGTGGTTTTGCGAGGCGAATTTCCGTTGGGGTTTAGTTTTGGAGGTTCGGTTGTCGCTCCTGGTTATGGATTGAGAGGGGTTGTGTTGGGTTTTTGGGCGATTCGGTGCCCTGGGTTCGAGGATCGAACAAGTATTGTTGCCTTTTCTAGTGTCCTTGTGCCCTTGCGTGTAGCCTGTTTGACTGATTCTTCCTGTTAGATAGGCCTACGGAGAAGTAGGCATGAGCATGTATGCGCTTCGGTTGGGAGTTCGATTCCTTGCCAAGGATACGGGGAACTATGCCCCTGTACCCTAATATTTTTGTTTACTTTTCGGATAATTCGTGAACAAAGGATTTGTTGTCTTGCCTTGTTATTCAGCTATGCAAATTACGATCTAATGTGTCTCATGGTTAGTTCTTTGCTGACAACAATATGCAACCCATGCAGGGACTAGTTTGTGGGGGAATCCCGAATCAAGGAACCTGTGAATCCTCGACACTTCTGAAACATGAGAAGATTCTTTTTCCTTGGGTCGCCTGCTGCAAACCCGGGTGGTGAGGGAAATGAGCAACCCATCAGTGATAATAAGACTAGTAGACATAAAAAGACAGATGAGGGAAAGGACAGTTCCGGTTCCTGCAGCACAAGATTGTCGAGATCCAGAAGCCGTCGTCAGAAGCGGAGCAAGGAGGAACCAGCCAATCCCAAGCAACTCAGGAGGTCCATGTCGTTCTCATCCTCGGCCAGAAACAGTTGTGTGGATGAACGATGCTTTAGCTTCTCGGGTGATGTTCCATGCTCTTTGTATGATGAATCTGATGCACCCCACCATGCCAAAGATGTCGTGTAAGTGGTCATGTTACCTGATAATTACTGTCCGTACTACTTACAATACAAGATGTTTACCTTTGATTGAAATGATAGTAGAGTATTGGCTATTAGCCCCTGTTGCCTATTTGCCATTTGATCCGTGTTAAAAAAAAAACTAGAGAAAAGAGAAATGCGTCTAAAAATAAGAAAGGAAATAGCAAATACATCGTGATATGTGAATCTGCAAACTCTACTCATTTTAGCTATTATTCTGAATGCTCATTTATTTTTTGCAAAGGAGGCCGTCTTTATGATTGTTCAGTTTCAGTGCACATGCAGATTTTCTCTGGCATCTATGAATGATTTATACTGGGTTTGATTGCATACAAGTTATGTTCTTCCATTTTTCACTCAAATATATATTCTTGTGATTGACTTCAAAGGTGGTTCAAGTAGGTTCCATGGTGTCCTGTGACACCAATGTCTATAGAAATAGATGCTTTATATTTTTCGTTAGATAGATGACACCATGATGCAATGGAGATTACACAAGTAGTTCTTCAGTTTAGATCCACCCTTGTTTAGTTCCTCTTTACTACTAGAGTTTCTGTGGCCAGACTCTTTTTTTTTAACACCATATCTGAAAAATGATTTTAACAGTATATCTTAACTTGCAGTCCCCCAACGAAGTACGTCGGGCTCATTAAGGACATGTACAACAATGTTGTGACTAGAGTTCGAACAAGTGATGGAGACACGAATGACTTCCCGATTAGGATAGGACTACATCAAGGGTCAGCTTTGAGCCCTTATTTGTTTGCTTTAGTGATGGATGAGGTCACAAGGAACATACAAGGGGACATCCCTTGGTGTATGCTTTTCGCGGACGATGTAGTGCTAGTTGATGAAAGCCGGACAGGAGTGAATCAGAAACTGGAGTTATGGCGGGAGACTTTGGAGTCCAAAGGTTTTAGACTTAGTAGAACTAAAACTGAGTATATGAGATGTGACTTCGGCACTACTACTCGAGAGGAGGAAGATGTTAGTTTGGAAGGTCAAGTAGTGCCTAGGAAGGATACCTTTCGATATTTAGGATCAATGCTACAGAGGGACGGGGATATTGATAAAGATGTTAGCCATAGAATTAAAGCAGGGTGGATGAAGTGGCGGCAAACGTCTGGTGTCCTATGTGACAAAAAGGTACCACAGAAGCTAAAAGGCAAGTTTTATAGGACGGCGATTAGACCTGCTATGTTATATGGTGCAGAATGTTGGCCTACGAAAAGATGACATATTCAACAGCTAAGTGTCGCGGAAATGCGTATGTTGCGTTGGATTTGCAGTCATACAAGAAGGGATCGAGTTCGGAACGATGATATACGTGAGAGATTAGGGGTAGCGCCAATTGAAGAAAAGCTTGTCCAACACCGATTAAGATGGTTTGGACATGTGCAACGGAGACCTCCAGATGCACCGGTGCGTAGTGGAATCCTAAGTCAGGATAGTAACGTGAAGAGAGGCAGAGGAAGACCGAAGTTGACTTGGGTAGAGGCAATAAAAGGAGACTTGAAAGGATGGAATATACCCAAAGACTTAGCCTTAGATAGGAGTGCTTGGAAGATAGCTATTCACGTGCCTGAACCTTGATTGCTTCTGTTGGGTTTCAACTCTAGCCTACCCCAACTTGTTTGGGACTTAAAGGCTTTGTTGTTGTTGTTGTTGTTGTTGTTGCAGTCCCGACATGTGGTCGCCAGAAGGGAATCCGTTCTTGAGAGAATATGCAATAAAGACCCCAAAAGGTCATTCTGCCATGGAAAATGATCCTCCTCGTTCAAAATGTTGTTCATGCTCAGCAGGGCACTCTCCTATTGCTATACAATGTAGATCAACAAGACTGAGCAATTTATTAAACAAGAATGAAGTACTAGATCGCCTGAACCTTGATTGCTTTTGCTAGGTTTTAACTCTAGCCTACCCCAACTTGTTTGGGACTTAAAAGGCTTTGTTGTTGTTGTTGTTGTTGTTGAAGTACTAGATGGGTACATTGATAGACGGCATGAAGATGCAATCGTAAATGAGAAACAGAAGCAGGGCGCCCCTGTCACATCTATGGTTTCTAATTTGGGAAGGCCACCTCGACCCCAGTCTACAGTACCATCCATACCAAAATCGATGAAAGAGACAACAGAGAGCTACCCAGATGTGGACTTAAAAGACGCCTTCCTTTGTCGACTTGCTCAAGAGGGCACATGAGATACCCACAAGATGACAACTATGTGCAGTGCATTTAGACGCCACATAAGCATGTCAGAAGCTTCTGAAAGAGAAAGTTCAACATCTGTTGAAGATATTTATGAAGATTTGCAAGATGTGAGACTTCCAAATGTTGTCTGCCCCTCCACTTGTCCTACTTCAGGTATGACTTCACGTTGCTCCTATCATTGTAGGGTCATGCTTTTGTGATGCTTCTCAATATTTTTATGATGATATATATTTTATTTTATTTTTGCACCAGCGGAAGACGAAACCGATGACATGCTGCTTCAAAGAGCTAAAGAAGTTGAGTCAAGGTTTATTATTCCTTGTGGAGATGAATATGAATTCAGCATGCTCAGGGATAAACCATTGACCTCAAATGACATGTTTCAGTTGATCCAGCAATTGACCGAAGATAGGAAACAATTAGCACATGAATTGTCTTCAGAGATCAAGGCACGTGTTACAGAAAGGTTTGCTGCAAAAGAGCAATGCAAACAAACAAACAAAGAATTGGACACCAGAACTAGGAGGCTGGAGAAGGAGAAGAGTGAAGTACAAACTACACTGGAGAGAGAGATGGACAGAAGGTCAGACGATTGGTCTATCAGGCTATCAAGATTTCAATCTGAAGAAGAGAGACTACATGAACGGGTGAGAGAACTTGCACAGCAGAATGTGTCATTTCAGAGAGAAGTTACTTTTTTTGAAGCAAATAAGGCTGAGGCTTCAACGAAAGTTGCAAGTTTGGAAACGCAAAACAGCAAACTAAATGAAGATCTAGAGAAACTTAGAAACGAGCATGAGTGCAATGGAATGGAATTTAGTTCAATTCCACTTCAATCTACTTCAACACACGTGGATTGAGATGAATACATGCGCATCCAAACAAGGTCTAAGTAGGGCATACAACTTCACCAGAAGTCCAGACCATATGCTATGTGCAAATCCATTTGCGTTTAGACATCAGTGGGCTGTCAATCAATACTGTGTTGTTTTAAAGACCAATCAATAGTGCTGTGATTGTGTTATGGTACCAGCCGAAATGGCATGCTTCTTCAGACTGGTAGTATAGTAACTTGTCAGCTGGTAAATGTTGTTTCATATCAGAATGGCAGATGATGTTTATATATGCTAGAAGATAGCTTTGTTGCGGTATTTTCCTCAAGTACTCCTGCTGTGTTGTTACATATTTGTTGGTTTCCTGCACTTAACAGGTATCGAAGAAGGATGGGTCAATCAATGAGATCCAACAGGATTTCCAGGAATCTGCAAAGGAGCTGGCTGCTCTCCGTGGAACACTGAAAACAGTGACGGAGGAGAGGGACCTGTCGTGGCAGGAAGCAAAGCAGCTGAGAAGAAACATCAGCATCATGCAGAACGAGGTTGTGTCGCTGAAGAAGAAGATCGAAGCCCTGGACGAAGACATGAAGACATAGGCCCTGTTCGTTTGGGCTGGTTTGGCTTACAAGCCATGGTTGAAAGTATGGTTGAGAAAAATACTGTTCGTTGGCTGATAAGCCAGATACTTGTCAAGGAGGGGCAGATCACGATGTTGCTGGACAGCATTGACAAGCCGTTCGACATCATCTGCAGCCCAAGGTCGATGAGGAAGTTCGACATGGCGTGAAGACGGCTGCTGTGTCACAGATGAAGTTCGTGTTACAACTGAGACTTTCAGATATGACGTGCTTTTTTTTCTTCTCAAAGACAGAGAGATGCTTGTGAACAGTGGCCGTTCATACGCTTCCTACAGTTTCTTCATCCAGTACACTATAGTGGCTTGTTTTGCAACTCACTGCCCGGTTTAAGCCATTTGTAAACGTGCATAAATTTGGATGTGCTAAAGGGTAGCTGTTCCCTGTTACTATCTTCTTCTTCTTCTTTTAATACTGTATTGTTATTTGGAGGACTCCCGATTACTATGTGTCAATGAAGCTATAAGATTGTGTCTTATGTTTCTCCATTTCTCCCTGCTCACTTATCTGATGTTCTGAACTATGATGGATTCAGCAGGCACCATTTTTCTCAATCTCCTCCAGGACTGATGTCACTTTTTCTGGATTTGGGAACTGGGAGCATTAAGCATATGAATGAAGGAATTTTCGCATCAAGGGCTAGAAGATTAAGATGCATATATGTATTGGAAGTTGTCAATAGATCCACTACTTGTTACGAACGACACATTGTATTCTGTTTCTGTCTGGTGTGACAGCATAAGTGCTTTTACCCCCCGGCCTGTTCCATCTCTTTGATTTATTTCTAGACAAGGACACCGCTGAATGCGTCACATGTGGTCGTATTTAGGGCGCGTTTAGATGGCAAAATTTTTCGGTTTTGGTTACTGTAGCACTTTCGTTTGTATTTGGTAATTAGTGTCTAATTATGGACTAATTAGGTTCGAAAGTTTCGTCTCGCGATTTCTCACCCAACTGTGTAATTAGTTTTTTTTTTCGTCTACATTTAGTACTCCATACATATGCCGTAAGATTCGATGTGACACTTTGGGGTGAAAATTTTTGGAATCTAAACAGGGCCTTATTTCTAAAGCTGTAGACCTTCACTGTCATCGTATTTATTGCTTTGATTTTATTTTATTTATATACAAAGAGGTATGTATATCTGGCAGAGCTAGCATTAGCTACAGAAGATACCCGCATCTCCGAGCGTCTTATTGGACGAGTAGATTAGCATGTAAGGTTAGCTTTTCCCCAACGTAGATCAAGGCTTTTATACAGTTATTATTTGATTGTTCTCGGCTGCTTACATTAATATGAGCTGTCGATTTCAGATGCAAGTTGGAATTAACGAACCTAATTAACTTTTCAGTGACTTTGAGAGGCTGTTTTTTTTTTCTGGAGATTCTGGAGTGCCAACTACAACCCTGTTTAGTTTTTCTTCTTCAGTTACTGGGTCAGTGCAAATAAACAGTGCTAGTGATAACTGTGGCATCCTTTTTTTCTCTGAAAAACATTCAACCGCATAAATAATCACGTGGACCGATCGGAGTTTTCCTGCAATTATGCATGTCTGGTGTCATGAATCATGTCGTTGTCCTGGAAGTAATATGTTTAGTGGAGAGAGTGAGAGAGACCGAAGGCGAAGATAGCCATGCATTTATATAGCCTGGTTGCATGCATCCCAAAATCAAACTAAGCGCGAGTCTCTGATAGTGGCATACATAGCCTAATTGGGCACAGGACAGGCACACGTAGCGCAGCTGCAAATTCAGCCGTGTCGTCTGCATCCACCGCTATCCTGATGTGCATTTATATATAATAATTTATTTATATAATCCATATAGTAATCACTAATACAGGGCTTTACTCCCGGTGGGGAACCCCCTCTAGTCCCGGTTCCCCACCCGGGAGCAAGCATCCAGGTCAGGAACCGGGACTAAAGGTCCTCCCAGCTTGCAAGCATCCAGGTCAGGAACCAGGACTAAAGGTCCTCCCAGCTTTAAAAAAATAATGCCTCCCACCGCTGCGTCCCGTGAGATTCGAACCTAAGACCATATGCATTGCCTCGCGCGTAGCTTACCATTCCACCTACACAACACATCTAACGATGGATAGGATGCTTCCCTTTTGAACTAACCCATCGGGGGACCGGGACTAAAGGTTGGTGGACTTTTAGTCCCGGTTGGTGGCTCCAACCGGGAGTAAAGGTCCACCTTTAGTCCTAGTTGGTGTCTTCAACCGGGACTAAAGGTCCCCTGCCACTGTGCCGAGTGCAGTAGCCGTTGGGCAGGGACCTTTAGTCCCGGTTGGAGACACCAACCGGGACTAAAGGTCTCTCTAGTTTCGGGCGCAAATAATGCCGGGACTAGAGCCCATTTTAGCCTCGAATGAAAGGTCTGTTCTCTACTAGTGAATTGGGATAAACTAGACCCACGGCTGGATAAAAAATGTATTGTACGTCTCTATTCATTTTTGTGATGTGGAATATATCTACACTTTTTGTACCGTTGGATGTTTTTTTTAAAGTTATTATTACATCCATGAGTTTTGATCCAAGTTTGCCTTGGTTTTTAATTTTTAGCTGGTGGATTGTACCTGTCATGTCCGTGGGAAATCAAATAGTGATGAATTACAAACTCCAAGTGGTAATCCAAGTTGACTGACAATGACAGCCTGCATAAGGAAAGAAGAGGATGCCTATATAAGAACACGACTTTTCTCGTTGGGTCATACGGCCTCCCTTAAATAGGCAAACCAAGTGTACTGTACGCTTCCTTTCGAAAAAAAAGGTGTACTGTATAGTAAGCTAAAAATAATGATATATGGAGGTCAGGACAGGATAATCTTTAATATGTTTTGTTTTTTAAGTAGACTTCCTCCTGTCCAAAAGAAATCAACTTATACCTATAAAATTGTGCTAAGTGAAAGTATGTTAAATTTGACTAAATTTATAGAAAAAGATATAAATATTTATGATACTAAACTAGTAGCATTAGGTATATATACTATATAATTTTTATAGTGCACTTATTTGGTTCATATATAGATACTAGTACGATTCTCGATGCTAGTGCTAGAAAAACTTGGTTATGTTATGGTGGAGCTTTCACTGCATCCGGCTCTACTCTATTGAGAAGGAGACAGAGCTGATGCTTCACCGACTCCTTGCATTTTGTAGTTCATTTTCTTATGGAGAGAGAAAAGGAGTTTCTTGCTATAGTAGTAAACTTTCGAGGTCTAGGTACAAAAAAAAAATGTCTATTTCTGGCGAAATGCTATAGTTATTAAAGTTTGCTCGATCGTCACAATAAATATGTGTGAAGGCAGGGGGTAAGCATGGGAGCAGTTGAAACGAAGAGTCGATCTGATCCGCTCCTCATTTTAGGCTAATTAATGGAATTGACTCAAATTCACATATTCTAGCAGTTTTTCGTACTTGTTCCAAACCAAAAGGCTATGTTCTCTCCATACAAACAGGAACTTTAATACGTGATCGATCGATCCAGTCGCGATCGATAAGCCGCGACCGCGACTGGATCAGTCTAGCTGGAGAACCAATTAATTTGGTATGGCCAAGTGTATTTCTTGCTACGTGGAGAGCTTCCCGGCCAAGCGCTCGAAACGAACAGGAACTTTAATACGTCGACAGGGACATGATGGGGTGACGGGCTGATGGATGGATAGGACGATGTGCAGTCGAGTACAGCAACGACCCAACATTTTCAATACCGCGGTCTCCTCCGTTCCGGGCGTTCCGCGACGCGACCACCTGTGCAGCTCTCGACGTTAAGATCGCGTTAAGTTTTTATTAAAATTTATAATATCGAGCTCGACGTCAAGATCTACGGCGTCGAGTTGTCTGTCATATCACCGTTATGTTTACGTCGAGCCTAAGAGTTCAGCACCAGCAACGATAACGTCAAGACATATAACACTCGCGCCGAGCTAAGGGCCCATATTTTAAAACCTTACCTCCAGAAACATATTTGTAAAATTTTTTCAAAAAAAGCTAAAAAATAAAAAAAAATCGGCCATACAACTCGCAAGGACCAAGCAAGCAGTTGCCCACACAGCTACCCTGCCAAGCGAGGTTAACGCTCGTTACCCTGACTTGTTCTCTCCACTGAAGAGTATATACAATACAATAATGATGGATTTTGTCACTTAAATCCACGGTTTACCGTGTTAACTACCATAGCAGCAAATCAATTGCTAGAACATTTGGATCGGAAATTGTCGGGACCAATAATAGGGTATCCAAAGAGGAGCTAATAACCATCACCATTGATTCATCCGAGCATTCAAGAGCGCGAGTACAGCTTCAACTCACCCCTAGGTGCACAAGCTCCGCCTCGCCCGACACCGAGGTCGTGGGCTCCGCCTCGCCCGACCCTTGGGTTTGTGCTCCGCCTCGGCCGACCTCTAAGAGCGGGTTCCGGCTCGCCCGACACCGAGGCCGCGGGCTCCACCTCGCCCGACCCCTGAGGGCTGGCTTCACCTCGCCCGGCCTCTGGGGGCGGGCTCCGCCTCGCTCGACCTCTGAGGGTGGGCTCCGCCTCGCCCGGCACCGAGGCCGCGGGCTCCGCCTCGCCCGACGGAGACCTATACCGCCGCCAACCACTCCAGGTCCAAGCGAATGGACCTGGGTAAAAGCTCTAACACCAGGAAGGTGACCGGCACGCCCTGATATAACATGTTGCTATGATGGGCCATACCTGAGGATTCACATCAGGAACAGCGTCGAACATACCAGTGCTGTTCTGCCTTACCCTCGTACGAGCACTGACAGGCACGTTAGTTCACCACAACGTCCGCTAGGATGGAGTGGAGTGCCACGACCGAGAGACGACGTCTGCGCATGACGCCAGTGACGGATAGGGCCACGACGTGGAGCTATCCCTGTTGACGTCTATAGGGTCGGCGAGCCCCGCGTGAAGGAAAAAAGGACCCGACGATCCTGAAGGATTTCTTCTCCTTCTCATGCTCCTCTTTTAACTCCACTATAACCCGTGCTTTCTCTTGGCCTATGAAAGGGAAAGCAGGGCGTCCCATGAAGGGGACTCAAACCCATCGAACCTCGAACCGATCAGAACACGCAAGCACACAACCGGGAAGCGACTGAGCTCTCGGCACTCGTTCGATCCTCTCACCAGAGACTTAAGACATGTCCCTCTCTCGACCGTTTATAACCCCTACTATGAACTTTTAGTGCTAGTAACACGAGCAGCAGCAACGAACTGGACGTAGGGACATTCTGCCTGAACCAGTATAAACCTCATGTTCTCTTAGCACACCATCCGAGCTAGACGCGCAATATTAGAAATTTACTAGTCAGTGCCAAATCAAAACACCGACAGTTAACGCGCTAGGTAAGGGACTTTTGCATGTCTTGATATCCACACAAGGTCTTGGATGGCTAGTCGCAACGTTAGCTGGGTTCCGGACATGCACGTGCGCTTCGGGGACCTAGACTTCATCGTCACGATGGAAGGAGAGTTGGCGCAGGCTCTTGCCGCCGTCCAACCTCTCCACTTGTTTGGCCTCAACACGATCATCGAGGTGCTTGAGAAGCTATAGCTGCATGCACTAGAGGCCCATGCCCTCGGGAGCAGCCAACCCCATGGCTTTGACTATGGGAGGTTAGAGCGCCAGCTCGGCGCCTTCCTGGGACCTCGACCGTCCCGAGAGGACCTACGCCACCTCACCTTCTCATTCACCAACGTCATGGCGTAGCTTACCAGAGGAGAGCCCCTCTCCCGAGAATACCTCATCCGAAGCATCCCGATAGTGCTCTCATTCGGTCTCTGTAACACCGTAGAGACCATTGGCCACCTTGTGGCGCAATGCATGCCTCCATTCCCCACGAATGACGAGTTCGTAGGGATGACTGAATATGTCATGGAGTCTTTCCATGACCTCCTCATGGAAGAAACGGAGTCACCCTCCACCTCTGACTCCAGTAGGGGGAGCCATCACCCCTCTCATGAATGTTTTATGGCAGGTACCCCTGAGAGACACGTTGAAAGCATCCACGAGGAGTCTACCCCAATGAACGACCTCGATGATGAGGTCGAGGGGGATACAGGGGCTCTCGCTTGCGGATGGAGCAGCGAAGGCCTAGCACCAAGAGCTTGAGAAAGCACGACTCTAGCTCGAGCAGGAACACGTGGAGCTCAATCGAGAGATTGAGCATTATGGACATGGTGGGCGCGCGCGCCATGGCCCGCGACGTGAATCAGAGGATCATCGAGGATAATGAAGCCCTCCCACACTTCGTCCAGGCAAGCCAAAACATCGCTGCTGCTGTGGTCTTGCTCCATGAGCTTTCAGGGCCCACGACACCTGAGGATCGTCGGGCCCATCACGTGATTCACACGCTGCTCGAGCGTGCGGCGGGGCAGCAAGCAGAAAGCTCATTATCTTGATGATGCAAGCTCGACGTCAGCCAGTGCACACCCTCAGAGCGACCTAACAAGGACACATCAGTCCACCAGGCGCCGCAAGGAGGCAGTCTATGCACCGCGATCTCGATGCATGAGTGTCTCGGCTGTAACTGTGACACGCGCGACACCCTTGACGCCCATAGGCATATCCATGGCGATGCGGGGGAGGGAGCTAGCCACGGCTACCACCCTCGTCATGGCAGATGCTACAATAGTGGCGAGGACCGAAGCCTGAGCCCCGGCCTACCGAGACCTCAGGCCTTTGGCCGATACATCCTCAACGCCACCTTCCCGCCATGGAACCGACCATCAACCAATATCCCAAAATACTCTAGGGAAACGAACCCCAAACTATGGCAACAGGATTATCGGCTTGCTTACCAAGCCGATGGAGCAAATAATGACGACTTCATTATCTGTAACCTTCCATTGTTCCTAGCTGATTTGGCACGAACATGGTTGGAACACCTTCCACCCAACAGAATCTAAAGTTGGGCGAACCTAAAAGAGATATTTGTGGGGAACTTCTAGGGCACGTACAAGCATCCTGGGAACCTATGGGATCTTAAAAACTATTGATAGAAGGCTAGAGAAACCCTCTGTGGGTACATTCGGCGCTTCTCCCTACAGTGCAACGAGCTGCCTAATGTCGCCGACGCTGATGTTATAGGAGCTTTCCTATCTAGGACCACCTGCGAGTCTCTAGTTCACAAGCTAGGACGTAAGGGCCCATAAACCACCAAAGAGCTCCTTGACATTGCCACCAGCCATGCCTCGAGCAGGGAGGCGGTCGGAGCGATCTTTGACCACCTCAAAGGCAAGGCAAAGCGGGATGAGGATGCTGGTGAAGGCACCTCCAACCGTCCTGCTAAGAAGAAGAACAAGCAGCGATGCGAGGGCTCACTCGTGGCCACCGCCAACCACAAGGGGGGCTGAAAGCCCATAGGGGGTACCCCAGACCACTTCGAGAAGCTACTCGAAGGGCCATGCCCAAACCATGCTTTCCTCGTGAAGCATCTATATAAGGACTATGGCCTCATGAAGAGGTTCTTATCTAGAGGCTTCAACAAGGGAGGGCATGGGAAGGACCCTGATCCGACCGTGGACGATGCTAAGGGGATGGATGGCAGCTTTTCTAACACCGGATGGCTGCCTCATGATCTTCGATGGGTCGGTGGCCTATGACTCCAAGCACCGCTAGAAGCTCACATGTCGTGAGGTCTATATGGCTAAGCCAGCCACACCTACCTTCCTCCGATGGTCGGAGTCCACCATAACCTTTGATCAGATCGACCATCTGGAGAGTGTCCCACAACCGAGGAGATATCCGCTCATGGTCGACCCGATCATCGGCATGAAGCGGCTTACCAAGGTACTGATGGATGGAGGTAGCGGCCTCAACATCATATACACCAAAACGCTTAACGCCATGGGCATCGACCGATCGCGCGTCTGACCGACCGAAGCGCCTTTCTGTGGCATCGTGCCTAGAAAATAGGCCGTGCCACTTGGGCAGATCGATCTGCCCATCACCTTTGGGATCCATCCAATTATAGGATGGAGACCCTCACCTTCGAGGTGATCGGGTTCCATGGAACCTACCACGCCATCCTAGGACGTCCATGCTACGCGAAGTTCATGGTCGTCCCTAACTACACCTATCTAAAGCTAAAGATGTTGGGACCGTGCGAGGTCATCACCATTGACACCTCCTTCCAGTGCGCCTATGAATGTGAGGTCGAGTGCTGCGATCACACCATGGTAATCATCGCCTCCAAGGAGCTTGCGGCCATCGGGAAGGAGGTTATCAAAGAAGCACCCGACCCCAAATGGTCAGCTAGGTCTTTTGAGCCAGTGGAGGGCACCAAGGAGGTCCTCATAGACCCTAGCGACTCTAAGGGTGAAGTGGTGTGCATTGGCACCATGCTTTCCTCTAAATAGGAAAACGCACTCGTCGGCTTCCTCCGCGCCTATAGATACATCTTTATGTGGAATCCCTAGGACATGCTGGGCGTTCTAAAAGAAGTTGTCGAGCATGCCTTAAAGATTAGGCCAGGCTCCAAGCCGGTGAAGCAGCGCCTGCGTTGCTTCAATGAGGGGAGACATAGGGCCATTGGCGAGGAGATCACAAAGCTATTCGTGGCAGGGTTCATCAGGGAAGTATACCACCCAGAGTGGTTAGCCAATCCCATCCTTGTATGAAAGAAGAGCGACAAATAGAGAATGTGTGTTGACTACATGGGTCTCAACAAAGCATGTCCAAAGGATCCATTTCCTTTGCCACACATAGACTAAGTAGTCGACTCTACCTCAGGGTGCGAAACCCTTTGCTTCCTTGATGCGTACTCTGGGTACCATCAAATAGCGATGAAAGAGTCTGACCAGCTCGTGACATCTTTCATCACCCTATTTGGATCATTCTGCTATGTCATAATATCGTTCGATCTGAAGAACGTAGGGGCTACGTACCAGCATTGTATGCTCAAGTGTTTCAGAGACCTCCTCAGATGAACTATTGAGGCCTACGTGGATGACATCGTAGTCAAGTCCAAACAAGCTGACCAGGTCATAGTCAACCTTAAGCAGACCTTCGCAAAACTCTAAGTAAATGGCATTAAGCTCAACCCTGAGAACTGCGTTTTTGGGGTCCTGAGGGGTATGCTGCTTGGTTTCATCGTCTAAGAGCGTGGTATCGAAGCCAACCCGAAGAAGATCTCAACCATCACAAGGATGGCCCCGATTTAGAATATGAAGGGGGTACAACGAGTTACAGGGTGCCTCACCACGCTCAGCTGCTTCATCTCATGCCTTGGTGAATGAGGTCTCCCCCTCTATCGGCTTCTAAAGAAGGCCGACCATTTTAAATGGACGTCTAAGGCCTAGGAGGTGCTTAACATAGTCAAACAGCTCCTGACGAAGGCCCTAATCCTAGTTCCTCTGACCGATGGAGAACCGCTTCTGCTCTATAGTATGGCCACTACGCAAGTGGTTAGCACCGCCCTGGTGGTGGAGCAAGAAGGACACGCCCTCAAAGTATAGCGCCCTATGTACTTCATTAGCAAGGTCCTATCAGATTCAAAGACCCACTACCTCTAAATCTAGAAGCTTCTGTATGCCATCCTCATCGCCAAGAGGAAGCTACGCTACTACTTCAAGTCATATCCCATGATAGTCGTGATGTCCTTCCCCCTCAGTGAGGTCATCCAAAACCAGGATGCTATGGGAAGAATAGCAAAGTAGGCACTCGAGCTGATGGGACATCTCATATTCCTCCTGAATGCCCATCAATTCCCAAGTGCTGGCTGATTTCACTGTAGAGTGGACCGAGGTCCAAATGCCGCCAGCAATCGTTGACCTAGAGTACTGGACGATGTACTTCGATGGATTGCTGATGAAGAAAGGCGCCAACATAGGGCTGGTCTTCGTTTCACCCCATGGGGTACGCTTGAGGTACATGGTTTACATCCATTTCCCCTCCCCCAATAATATGGCCAAATATGAGGCGCTCATCAATGGCCTACGCATTGCCATCGAGTTGGGTATCCAACGCCTTAATGTCTGGGGTGACTCCTAGCTGGTCATTGAAGAAGTCATGAAGATGGCTGCATACTGGTGAGAAGTCCGCTAGCTAGAGGACAAGTTCAATGGCCTCGAGCTCAATCACATCCTGAGGCGTCACAATGAGGCTACCGATGCACTGGCGAAGGCGACGTTCGATAGAGAGCCAGTGCCGACAAGCATCTTCGCCAGCGATCAGCACAAACCGTTGGTCTGCTACGAGGAGTCAGAACAAGCTAGTGATGGGCCACCTGCCCTAGGCTTGGGGGCTAACTAGTCGTAGGCTCCATCTGACCCTAAGGTTTTAGAGCTTGATGAGGATCCAGCGATAGAGCCTAACCCTCTGGTCGACTGGAGGACGCCTTACCTCAACTACCTTCTCCGCAAGGTGCTGTCGATGGACAAGATAGAGGCTCGGTGGCTCACATGTCGAGCCAAGTCTTTCATCCTTGTTGAGGGCGAACTCTACAAGTGAAGCCACACCAAGATCTTGTAGCGCTGCATCCCCATCGAACAAGGGAAGCAGTTGCTGAGTGATAACCATGGTGGGATCTACGGTCACCATGCCACACCTAGAACACTAATCGAAAATGCATTTCATCAAGGCTTCTACTGGCTGACCATAGTAGCCAATGATGAAAAGATTGTGCACACCAGGGAAAGGTGTCAATACTATGCTCGGTAGACCCACCTGTGGGCCCAAGCACTCCAGACAATCCCCATCATGTGGCCGTTCATGGTCTTGGGGCTCGATCTGGCCGGGTCTCTCAAAAGAGCGTCCGGGGGATATACCCACTTGCTTGTCATCGTAGATAAGTTTACAAAGTGGATAGAGGCCTAACCAATCTCCGTGATCAAGTTCAAGCAAGCCATGTTGTTCTTCCTTGATATTGTCGATCGCTTTGGAGTACCGAACTCCATTATCATAGACAACGGCATGCAGTTCACCAGAAAGAAGTTCCTCCAATTCTACGATGAATATTACATCCACGTTGATTGGGCCACCATCGCATGAACTAGTAGGTCGAGCGCACAAACGACATGGTCTTATAGGGCCTCAAGCCTAGGATCTTCAATCAGTTGAACAAGTTTGGTGGACGATGGGTCATAGAGTTTCCTATGGTGGTCTGGAGCCTGAGGATGACCCCTAGTCGGGCCATCGGCTACACACCATTCTTCATGGTCTATAGTTCTAAGGCTATCCTCCCAACTGACCATGACTATGAAGTGCTAAGGGTTAGGGCGTATGATGAACAGGGAGCCTAGGTGTCCCTCGAGGATGCCATGGACCAGCTGGATGAAGCACGTGACGTTGCCCTCCTCCACTCGGCCAAGTACTAGCAAATGTTGTGCCGATACCACAGCCGTTAAGTGTAGGGTTGGGCCTTCAACGTCGGAGACCTAGTCCTCCACCTCATCCAGAGCAGCCAGGACCACCACAAGTTCTCTCCGCCATGGGAGGGACCGTACGTCATCACAGTGGTGCTCCAACTAGGTGCCTACAAGCTCAAGACCTAAGATGGCAGAGTCTTCATCAATGCCTATAACATCGAGCAGCTATGTCGCTTTTACCCTTAATAAACACACACTTTCTCTTATCAGTTTCGCTATTAAACTCCCCGACCTTTAGTGACACCCGACTCCAGCAACGGCGAGGGGTCAGGCCTCACTCGAGGGCTAATAAGAGCGTACCTATTCGGTAGACATTCTCTATGCCTGACCCTCTCTCAGATTAAGGCCTAGAAGTGAGGTTTACAAAAATGAATGCTAAGTAAAACTAGTCGGACTGCGAGAGACCTATGCCTCAGTGGCTACGGCGTCTTTGCTCACCAGTGTTATTAGAGTTTTTTCCACACCCCGGGCTTTTTTGGCCTTAGTCATAAAAAGTGTCGGTGTGCATCTAAGAGTTTATCTATGTCGGGTTCATAAACCTAGGGTCCCTCATGGACTTGCTTACCAGCAAAAGATTGGCCCAGCAGACGCGGTTGCGAACAACATGCAACTCCTGGGCCATCTCAAATACCTAATGATAGGCCAGAAAGGTGATCCAATCTCTGACCAGAAGGCCTGGCCAAGAGGAATGACACCCGCTTCCGACTCTGGCCTGCTCTCTGACTGAAAGACCTAGCCGAGAAGGAACAACGCTCGCTTCCGACTCCAGCACACCTCTCTGATCAGATGGCCTAGTTAAAGAGGAACGTCACTCGCTTTTGACTCTGACCCACCTCTCCAACCGGAAGGCCTGGCCAAACACCGCTTCTGACTTAGACCCACCTCTCTGACCGGGGATGCACTGAACCTCTGCTTATAGCTCTTCTCCAACTGGCATAGTCAGAGCCGACTGGGATCAACCAATCGGGGACTCCCGCTCGGTGAGGACCTAAGAAATGGATGAAGCAAGTAAGGCAGGGTGCTCAAGTCAACCGTAATACCAAGGACCGTACCCTATACACCTACAGTACCGACAGGACATGTTAGAAGGGTGCCCTGCAACCTTCTAGACATGTCAGAACCCAAGCAGTGTTGTGGGCATTGATGTTTTGCCCTACAGTGTTATGGTCACCATCAATCCCTATACCACGCAAACACGGTAAGACTCCCCACATGCCTCTGGGCATCAACAGTGTTATGGGCGCTGTCATTTGCCATACATGGTGAATGCGGTAAAAACCTCCCACATGCGCCTGACATAAATAGTATTATGGGCGCCTACCATTATCTCGTACCCGATAGTATGGGCAACAAGACTTAGTATCATACATACTCTCTCTCTCTCTCACTTGTAAGGCCATCTTCTTCATCTATAAAAGGGGATGTGCTCTCTCCCAACAAAAATGATCAATCTCACAAACACAGAGAATCAATCCATCGACAACTCTCCAAGGGAGGACTCGAACAATTCGAACAACCAACGATCGATTCACCCTCTGCTAACTTTAGACACTCTAAAGCTACATAGAGCACACGCTTGAATACTTAGCGCACGTAGGAGCTCCCATCACTCTCGGCCCTTTAGTCTAGAGCCCGACTAGACCTCTTGCACCCCCATCTTTCTCCCTCTCATTTGTAACCCCACAGCAGACTTCAAGCACCTAGGCTCAGGAATAAAGTTATCGACCGACTCAAACTGGACGTAGGGCACATTGCCTAAACTAGTATAAACCCTATGTCATTGAGTGCTAGGCCACATCCGATCACAACGTATAGCAAAACTACAAATATTTTAGTGTTGGTCACTTTCTGCACCGACAATCCACCTGGGCAACTTTCTCTGTGCTCGACCCCCTATCACATTAAGACCTAGAAGCTAGGGTTGTGGAAACAAGCTCTGACTATAACTGGTCAGACTATGAGAAACCTATGCCCCAGCAGCTACGACGCCTTTGCTCACCAGCGTGATTAGGATTTGCTCACCCGTACCCCAAGCTTTACGACCTTAACGATGGGAAGGATCGGAATGCACTAACCTTTTTATACAAAAAGGGGAGAAGGGCTAAAAAGTTGTTTGGCTATAACAAAATTTAAGAGCTTGTCCATTTATTACAAGTTTGCTGCCTAGCTTATCTGCCGAACTAAATTCTTACGCGACATGTTCTCGTCCTCTATCTTCATAGGTAAGTCCTGTCCTAGCGGGACAATACAAGTCAACCGGATGGCTTAGCCACTGTCGAGGGACTGGTAGGGAGCAGCAGGATGCCCCACGTGGGTTATGTCGACCCCGTTATGAACGATGGACCCAGATTCTGCTCGAACATATCCGGTAAGAACTCCCTGAACCTGTCACTCATGCCATCAAGGTAAGTCATGTTCTAGCGTGTCACCCAAGTCGATCGAATAATTTGGGCCGCTGTTGAGAGATGGGTCACCCTTACTTTACACGCATTAATTTTGCTATCGAGCCCCTGACCCTAGCAACGGCAAGGGGTCAGGTCTCGCTCAGGGGCTGGTAAGAGTGTCTATTCAGTAGACATTCTCGATGCCTGACCCCTTTCTCGCGCTAAAACCTAAAGGCAAGGTGTGTGGAAACAAACACTGGGTCAAATTGGTCAGACTGCAAGAAACCTATGCCCCGGCGGCTATGGCATTTTTTGCTCACCTGCATGATCAGAGTTTGTTGCCCACACTTCGAGCTTTAGCCTCCACCATCCCAGGAAGGATTTGGAGGGGCCCACCTATAGAATCTCCATCGAGAAGAGGCCAATAGATCGCCCAAACTCGACTAGATGGCC
Source organism: Miscanthus floridulus (assembly GCF_019320115.1). Taxonomy (NCBI): domain Eukaryota; kingdom Viridiplantae; phylum Streptophyta; class Magnoliopsida; order Poales; family Poaceae; genus Miscanthus; species Miscanthus floridulus. Next base: position 122,874,514 of record NC_089583.1, read on the forward strand.
TAGGTCATGATCGAGAGATGGTAAGAAGCAGTGGGGTACCCCATGCAGGTTACACCAACTCCGTCATGAACAACGGATCTAGACCCCACATGAATATATCCGGTAAGAGCTCCTCAAACCCATCACTCGAGCCAACAAGGTAACTTTACCAACCCCCACCTTTCTTTTCCAATGCATGATCATTCATTCATCCATGCTCGTGCATGCATTCATCCCATACATCCAAGCATTGCATATGCAACTGCTGCATCATAACGCTTCGAAGGCCAGCCCACGAAGGGCTCACAAACAACAGATTCGGACCCACACAGACAAGTGGTAGTCGTCTCATTCGACATGAGCGATGACCGACCAAGGTTCGAAGGCCAGCCCATGAAGGGCTTGAGGCTGCCTCGTGTCAACTAGAGCTAGGGGAGAAAAGCATAGATGAGCCCTAGCGGCCTTGCCCAACCCCACTCAGAAGTAGACAGGAACATCTAGACCTTTCTCATTCGATCCTAACCTTGAGCCAAGCCCACAGAATCTTCATCAAGGAGAGGCCAGCGGTCCACCTGAGTCGCTCTCTGAAGTGACACGGGCAGCTATCAGGAGGCAGGTTAAGGAGTAATGGAATGCCAAATGAGGGCTATGTCAACCCCATCAGCGAATGACAGACCCAGATTCCACTCAGACATGCCCATTAGCGAGCTCACCGAGCATGACACTCGAGCCATCGAGGCAAGTGTCGTTTGCTTAGCCCCTCTAGTTGCGAAAACCGTAGACGGGGTGATGCATGAAAGATGGCTGACCCCCACCGAGCCCCATGGTGCTTGGGGGCTTGAGCCGCCCGACCCAAACTCGAGAATCCACCTGACCGGGGTTCAAAGGCCGACCCTTGAAGGGCTCAAGGTCATCTCGTGTCGAACAAAGCTAGGGGAGAATACACAAATGAGCCCTAGTGGCCTTTGCCTGACCCGCTCCTTTGATCCTAACCTCGAGCTGAGCCCGTAGAATCTCCATTGAGGAGAGGTCAGTGGGCCACCTAAGTCGCTCTCTAGAGCAACACGGGCATCTATCGGGAGGTGAGTTAAGGAGCAGTGGAATGCCACATGAGGGCTATGCTAACCCCGTCATGAACGATAGACCTAGATTCTACTCAAACATGCCCTATAGCGAGCTCACCGAGCTCGTCACTTGAGCCATCGAGGCAAGTGACGTTAGCTCAATCCCTCTGGTTGTGGAAACTATGGACGGGGCGATGATCACAAAGACAAGCTGACCCTCAGCCGGACCCCTACTATGTGTGGGGGCTCAAGAAAAGTTGGACTCGCAAGGAGACCGAACGTGCGATCGTAGAACAATGGCTCGGGTCCTAGGGACGAGGTACGCATGAAAACAAGAGACGCTTTCTCCTACTAGTTTCGCTATCCTCTCCTTGATCTTTAGTGACACCCGACCCCAGCAACGGTAAGGGGTCGGGTCTCACTCGAGGGCTGATAAGGGTATACATACACCCTTTCTAAAACAGTCGCTGTGCTCGACACCCTTCCTCACATTAAACCTAGTAGCAAGGTCTACGGAAACGAACGACTAAGCATGGCTGGTCGAACTATGAGAAACCTATGCCCCAGCGGCTATGGCACTCTTACTTACTAGCGTGATCAGAGTTTTCCACCTACACCTCAAGCTCTACGGTCTTAACAAATGGAAGGGGTGGAACGCATGAACCCCTTTTCACACATAGAAGTGAGGAAAAATAAATCTGTTTGCACCAAAACAAAAGAACAGACTTGGTCAAATGAAACAAAATAACAAGTTTGTTTAAATGATACACAAGGGTTGGCACTTGTCCACTGATTACAAGAATGGTCGACCGACCTATTGAACTAACTAACCCCTTTGGGAGAGAACTATGCCTTCGATCCTATCTGCTAGGTCCTACGAAAGGGGAGCCACAGCCGCTTCCATCTTCTCTAGCTCGTGGACTTCATAGCCTGGCGTGAAGCCATGGCTCATCGTCTCTAGATCGATCCTATCCCCATAGTGAGAACGAGCAATCATGAAGGATTGATTGACCCCAGCACAAAGGGCATTCCTCTTGTGCTGGCACACCCGTGCCGTGATCTTGATGGCATGGGCTGTGAGCGAGCTAGTCTCCTCCGACCACACCACCTCAAGGTTGTTGCAAACCACTCCAAGGGTGGCGCCTAGGATACCGATCACTTTGCTCTCCACCTAAAGATTCCTCCTCGCCTCAGCGAGGTCCACGACCAACCCGGTAGAAACGCTCTTGGCCTCCAGCTTCTGGGTAGTCGCATTTCTAAGCTCGACCTAGAGGGAGCCAACCTTCTATTGCACGTCGTTGTGCTCTTGGTAGGCTTGGTCACGCTCTTGGAAGGTCTAGTCATGCTCCTTGTGAGCCGCGCCATGCTCTGAGCTAAGCCTCTCCATGGTTTGGAGCAGCTCATCCTGCTCCTTGCACAGCTGAGCGACCACCGTGGCATCCAGACTCGCCTTTTTCTCTAGGGCTGTGTTGATGCAAAAGTGATCTGCAAACACAAAGGGCTAATACCCTGAATCGATATCCAAAGCGTGCCAGTCGATTTGACCTGCTAATCGACAAGGATGAAGATATGAACACTTTGGTCCTGACAACAGTGATACGCCCGGAAGTCACGGCCAAGAGGTGCTCACGCGGAACTCGAGAATCGCCGAAGGTCGCACTGAAGCGATGCAGCTCGCCGAATCAATGAGAACTCGTAAAAAGGAAAAATATGCAAATTGACGAAGTCGCCGAAAAGTAAGTAGATGCAAATAGGAGTAAAAGTTGGTTTTGATATTGATTGATATATATATTACATTGCCCCTTACTCCATATTTATACCCTGATCTAAAGAGACACAACCAAACACAACTAGGACACCAATCCCATATCTAAGGAAACACGTGACTCTTACATGAATCATAACCTAACAAATACAGAAAAGGAAATCAACTCCTATCTATTTCCCTGTCCGCCTCAATTACGATGGAAATCTCACTGTCCTCCTTCCCATCGGCATACTCCCTATTTCATCGGCAGTAGTCTTCAAGTCTTCCTTCATCGGCATACTCCCTGTTTCATCGGCAGTAGTCTTCAAGTCTTCCTTCATCGGCATACTCCCTGTTTCATCGGCAGTAGTCTTCAAGTCTTCCTTCATCGGCATCGACAATAACACCTCCAACCTCATCGGCAACGCCCGAGTCCAAATCAACCTTTACATCGACCATCACCAGCTATCGGCAACCATCTTTACAAACTGGCTTTCATTGGCTATCAAAGTATTCAATAACTTCTCCCCTTGCCGATTAGTCCACTCCGATTATTTTGACACGTGCAAAAAACGGTGTCAACACATGCCCCCCAATTTCGGAGTATAAAACCATTAATGCTCCGAAATTTACTCCAGATAACGCTTGCCTTTGCCCGATTACCGTAACTCATTCTCCAAGCCAAAACTTGATTTGCTATCAAATCCAATCAAATCTCATCTTGATTCACGCACTTCAGTAAATATCGCACAATCGCCAACCACTCTTGCCTTGATTATGGTTGAGATACCAAAACAATAACCCATCGGCAAGATCTTAACATGATAATGCTGCCATTTTCAGAATTAAAATATCATGTATCGATATCCCTTCCAAGTCATGATTACTTGTTATCAACTCATCTGTACAATCCCCTGATTATCGCGCGAACAGTTACCATATCCCTCTGAACCGCCTTGACCTATATGCGCGCGACATAGAGATAAGTCCAAAATACCCTTATTCTGGGCGGCTTATAAATAGATTTCTCCGGAACCCTCATTTTCTATCTTCAGCCTCCAATCCTTGGCATTCTCTCTCTCCGGCGGCGACTCCGACGAACAACCGCGTGACCTCAACCAACAAGAACCCTTCTCCGGCGCTAACTTCAAGTTTCCGGCTCGTACCTCCACCTTCCTCAAGACAATGGCCATCAATTTCGACGTCCCCGCGGTTCGCTCCACTTCCATTACCTTTTACTTTGATCTTTTTGCAAATTCATTCAGTTGGTGATTTTTCCTTTCTTCTGTCTTCTGGATTCCATAACCTTAGGAACTGCGCAACAAATTAATTATCCCAACCGATCAGCCGCACGTCCAATGCCTTGGACCAATGGGCAACCCAGATCCAACCGATCTGATCAACGCAGAGGTTAACAGAATCCCCTTTAGAGCCCAAAATTTCTCTCTGAATTTGTGGAAAGACACATTCCGATCTTGGCCCAAAACCACCAAAGGGTGGAAAGATTGGTATTTGAGGGTTAATAGATCGATGCAAGTATACTGGGCAGAACGAAGGTTAGACCAATGTATCAGGCTCTCTATTGCCGATATGCAGAAAAATGAATCAATGATAATTGCAGCTGCTTATTTCTGGTCAGACACGACCAATACTTTTATGTTTGGACATGGCCCAGCTACTCCTACCCTTGCCGATGTCCACATGCTTACTGGCTTGGACATCTCAACTGCCGATGAAGGCTCCATCTATGGTAGAAAGCCTGAATATAGAGTGAATACCCGTAACATCGGCGGTTGGACAGGATATATTCAAGAATACCAGAAAACCGGGACACTTAGCCAGAGGGAACATGCCACATTCCTGAATATGTGGTTAGAAAAATTTATCTTCTGTGGTCGATCAGTAGGACCAACCAACGCCTTCCTCCCTGCAGCTGAACTTTTGGCTAATGGCGTAAGGTTTCCTCTTGGCCGATACCTTCTGAGCTCCACTTATCATCTTCTTCACCAAGTGTCTCAGAAACTTTTGCTTGGCGAACCCATCGGCAACCTGGGAGGCCCGTGGTGGTTTATCAACATGTGGCTGAATGCCCATATGCACAAACGTTTGCAATGGGACTTTTTTGCTCAACAATTCCCACGAGAAATTGCTGAAGATTATGTGCTCGGGGATGATGAATCGGCAACACGCTCACCCCTCAATTTTGGTGAAGCCATAATTGTCCTTCCTGGAACAGAAGCCAACGAAGACCAAATCGGCAGATTCTTTCAAAGCTTCTACAATGGTCTTTCTCGTGATCATAGGGCCTGGGTGCCTTATATCGACGAAGAAAACAGATTCCCCCTTCTTTTCAACTTTGCCGATGACACTCTGAATCAAGATAATGAGCTCATGATGGCTATCATCACTCCCAGGGCAATTCCAGTAAACACATTCGGCAGCGGGAAAAACACCAACATTACATATGAATTTTACAACCCATCGGCAGTATCCCGCCAATTGGCTTTTGGGCAACTGCCAATCAAACTCTGCTTTGCCGATGTGATCAAACCCAGGGAAACAATCACCTGCGGAACAGACTGGAACAAGGTAGTACAACTCTCTCCTGATGCCGATACTACAGATGTTGATATATCCACCTGGACACCAATATCTTTCATCACCGAGTCATACAAGCAATGGTGGCGAGAGTGGAAAGAACAACTGTTCGCAACTTCTGCTCACACATATCGGCACATGATCGACCCTGAATATGCCATCCCTGACGACGCGGTAAGTTTCCTTTAACTCCCTTCTGCTTTTCCCTTCATTTATCAGTAACTGATTCTCTTGTAACAGGTTAACAACCCAGCACCATCGGTGAGCAAAAGTGGGAAACCCTTCAATCTCCGGCCTGTTTCCCCAACATCGCCGATCGGCTACAACGCTCCCACCTTAGCCGCTTTGACCCACCAGAAGATTCGTACCAAGACCATCACTTCTAAGTCCAAATTGGCTACATCCAGGGCTACTCCATCGGCCGCTGCTACAACCTTGGTCAAAGCCTTTAAGGTAACAACCTTGTTTATTTTCACTTATGCCGATCACAAACTGTATTAACTTTAATCATCAGGGGGTAAGAGCTGCTACTGGATCGTCATCGGCAATTCCGCCGATATCAAGCACCACTTCTTTCGATAAACCTTCAGAGGTAGCTTCTTGACTTTACATCTTATCTGTTAAATATCATATCTTACACTTGTTTTGCAGCAACAATTGGGTACATCGGCAAACGTACCAGATGCCCAAGCTTCACAACCAACAAGTGTCGATGCCCCCCAGCCAATCGTTGCCGATGTCCAAGCAAAGCGCAAAGCTTCAACAGATACTGAAGCACAGCCAAAACGACAAAGGTCTATGCCGATCCCTACATCTGCCCCAATGTCATCGGTCATCATACCTCAAGAACCCACCACCGATGAAGTCATAGAGGATATCCCATCGGCAAGCTCAGCCGATCCTCCACACGACATACTCCAGGTTGCTTCCTCCAGTCAAGCACAGGAAATTGCCTTGAAACAGGTAAATCAATCAGCCTATCTGATTTTACAATACTCATACTTACCCCTAACTGATCTCCTTTTCTCTCTCTCAGGAACAAGATTCCCCGAACAGCCTATTTTCCTTTGCCATTGACATTTCTGACGATGATGGAGAGGAGACAAGTTCTTCCCTTGCACTGGGAACAATATCGGCAGAGACTAAATCCAAGTTGGAAACCCTCCTGAACTTGCTACAGCAAGGTACCGCCCAACTGGTAGATGACTCGGACCCCGCAAAAGCAATTTTCAAAACAATTCGCGGCCAGGTCCCTGCCGATGTTGAAGAAGTACTCTTCCCAGCAGCTCACTTAGAAAGCCGCCAACTGCAATATCAACGGGCTGCTCAGCGCATTGCCGATAGAGCAGCTCAAGCTCAACTTAAAGAAGAGATGCTACAACTGAAACAAATCGCTGATGAGAAGCACAAGGGCATCGTCAACTTGCAGACTTCGGGTGCTGCACTTAAGCAGAAAATCTTGGATCTATCGGCAAGGAAGGCAGCTCTATTGGCTGAATTGAAAGAAATCGATGCAGCCTTAACTCATGCTCAACAAGAAGAAAGCCAGCTACCCAATGCCGTCAAAGCCCTTCAGCAAGAAAGAGATATCCAAGCTCGCAAGGCTTTAGCCATGAAGAAAAAACTCAAGCCTGTGGAGGGTACTGCCGATGACGATATCAAAGAAATGGAGGAAGCCGACCAGATTCGCCTGCGTGCGATATTAGCTATCCAATCCTTGTTGAACGTGTAATCTTATTTATTGTATCGGCACTTTATGAGACATTGACATCCTTGCATAATTCTAGCCGATAGTACTGTTATCGGCACTTGTACTTTTATGCATCTATCCAGATACTAGGGTAATATTTCTTTAAATATTTTCCATTTAACGCTCTGGGAAACACAACCCCTTCGAGGGTTTCTAAAATATATGCATTACCAGGAACAGACTGATTTATCCGATATGGACCTTCCCAATTGGGAGACCACTTTCCAAACTTTGAACTTTTAGTCCCAATCGGTAAAATCAATTTCCAGACCAGATCTCCATCGGCAAACTCTTTTACTTTCACCTTCTTGTCATACCATCTAGCTACTCTTTTCTTATTTTCTTCGATACTAACTAAAGCCCTTAACCGATGACCCGCCACATCTTCCAACTCATCCTTCATAAGAGTATTATAATCATCGGCTGTCAGCTGATTTTGAGAATGTATTCGTCTAGAGCCAACCTTAATTTCCCAAGGCAATACTGCATCGTGTCCATATACTAACTGATAAGGCGTTACTTTGGTTGCACCATGATATGACATCCGATATGACCACAAGGCTTCATTTAATACTGTATGCCACCTCCTAGGATTTTCTTCAATTTTGCGCTTAATGAGTTTGATGATCCCTTTGTTAGAAGCCTCAGCTTGACCATTAGCTTGAGCATAATATGGAGAAGAATTTAAAATTTTAATTCCCATACCTACAGCAAACTCATCAAATTCTCCTGATGTAAACATAGTACCCTGATCGGTAGTGATAGTCTGAGGAATACCAAATCGGTAAACAATATGCTCTTTCACAAAATCAATCATATTGACCGATGTCACCTTTTTTAAAGGAATTGCCTCAACCCACTTTGTGAAATAATCGGTAGCAACCAGAATAAATTTATGTCCTTTACTCGATGGCGGATAAATCTGACCAATGAGATCAATAGCCCATCCCCGGAACGGCCATGGTTTGATTATAGGATTCATAGCCGATGCAGGCGCTCTTTGAATATTACCAAACTTTTGACACCCCTGGCATCCCTTAAAATATTTAAAACAATCTTCAAGAATAGTCGGCCAAAAGTACCCATTCCTTCTGATCATCCATTTCATCTTGAAAGCCGATTGATGTGCCCCACATACTCCTTCATGAATTTCACCCATTAAGCTTTTCGATTCATCATTGCTAACACATCTGAGTAAAACTCCATCTATAGTTCGATAATATAATTCATCATCGAGGAGCACATATTTGGTAGCTTGGAACCTTATACGTCTCTCAACCTTTCTATATGGATCCTTTAAATAATCGACAATCTCCTTCCTCCAGTCATCGGTATCAACTGCCGATGTTAGCACTTCCTGAATAGGCTGATACCCTGAAGCATGCTGAGCTAGTCGATTAGCTTCCTCATTATGCAATCGAGAGATATGTTCAAGACGAAAATCTCTAAATCCTTTCAATAATTGCAAACACCTTTCATAATACGAAATCAAAGCTTCACTTCGGCATTCATAAATTCCAGCCAATTGATTTATAACTAGCATAGAATCACCAAAGATTTCAACAACATCGGCACGTATCTCCTTCAGCAATTCTAACCCCTTTATCAAGGCTTGGTATTCAGCTTGATTATTTGTCGCTGTAGCAACAATCGGCAATGAAAACTCATACTTCTTTCCTTGAGGTGAAATTAACACAATGCCGATACCTGCTCCTTCACCACATGTGGACCCATCGAAGAAAAGTGTCCAGGGAGCAATCCCCAGAGAATCCACCGTATTACAATGCTGAGTGACAAAATCAGCCATCACTTGCCCTTTAACTGCCTTAGTTGATTTGTAGCGTAGTTCAAATTCTGATAATGCTAAAATCCATTTGCCGATTCTACCACTTAATATCGGCATCGACAGCATATACTTGACCACATCGTCTTTGCATATGACCGTACATTCGGCAGATAACAAATAATGCCTTAATTTGACACAAGAAAAGTATAAGCACAGACACAATTTCTCGATAGCCGAATACCTCGTCTCAGCATCCACTAATCTTCTGCTCAAATAATAAATAACACGTTCTTTCCCTTCAAATTCTTGAATAAGAGCTGAACCGATAACTGTATCATCAGCTGACAAATATAACCTGAAAGGCTTCCCATGTTGAGGTGGAACTAGTACTGGAGGATTTGATAAATATTTCTTAATTTCATCAAGGGCTAATTGCTGTTCAACTCCCCATACAAATTCCTGATCAGCTTTCAATTTAAGTAGTGGGCTGAAAGCCTTGATCTTACCCGACAGATTAGATATGAATCTTCTAATGAAATTAATCTTACCGATCAAAGATTGCAATTCAGTCTTATTGGCAGGAGCAATCACCTTGTTAATTGCATCAATAGACTTCCTACTGATTTCAATGCCCCGCTGATGCACCATAAAACCCAAGAATTGTCCTGCCGATACACCGAATGCACATTTATTAGGATTCATCTTCAATCCATGCTTCCTTGTGCACTCCAGTATCTTTCGCAGATCGGCTAAATGTGCTGTGATATCTCCAGACTTAATCACTACAGTCATCAATGTAGATCTCCACTAATGTGCCGATGTACTCATGAAAAATAAAGTTCATAGCCCTTTGATAAGTAGCACCGGCATTTTTCAAACCAAACGTCATGACTATCCACTCGAACAACCCCACATGACCTGGACATCTGAAAGCAGTCTTGGGAATATCTTCCTCAGCCATGAATATTTGATTGTAACCTGCATTACCATCCATGAAGCTGATAATTCGATGTCCAGCCGCAGCATCAATCAACAAATCAGCAATCGGCATTGGATAGCCATCCATCGGTGTGGCTTTGTTGAGATTCCTGAAATCAATACAGACACGAAGTTTTCCATTTTTCTTATAAACAGGAACCACATTAGAGATCCACTCTGCGTATCGACATTGCCGAATAAACTTTGCTTCAATTAATTTAGTTATTTCGGCCTTAATGTCAGGAAGTACATTAGGGTTGCATCGGCGCGCTGGCTGCTGATGTGGCCGAAATCCAGATTTGATAGGTAACCGATGTTCAACTATCGATCGGTCTAATCCAGGCATCTCAGTATAATCCCAAGCAAAACAATCTTTATATTCTTTTAACAAATCTGTTATTCGCTGCTTACACTTGGAATCTAACTTAGCACTAATAAAAGTAGGTCTTGACCTATCACCATCACCGATATCTACTTCTACTAAATCATCTGCCGATGTGAACCCTTGACCTAATTTTCCATCATCGGCAAACCTATCCATTAAAACTCCTCTTCAGAACCGACTGCTTGGATCGGTGGAATTTCATAATCAGCAACTCTAAGGAACTCTTTTTCCCAAGCTTCTCCTGATATGCATTTAGTTCGCTCATAAGTATCTGATTCTGCCGATGCGATGATATAAGAAGAATCACCAGGGACGACCTCAATCTTATCCCCAATCCACTGTACGAGGCATTGATGCATTGTAGAAGGAACACAACAATTAGCATGAATCCAATCCCTCCCTAGAAGCAGATTATATGCACCCTTGCCAGTTGATAACAAAGAACGTCGTTGGCAAGGTTTTGCTGCCGATGGTCAATTCAACGCACACTGCCCCTTTAGCCGGTGACACATTGCCTTCAAAATCTTTCAACATCATATCGGTTTTGGTCAAGTCTTGATCTCCTTTACCAAGTTTCCGATACATCACGTAAGGCATAATATTAATCGCAGCCCCTCCATCAATAAGTACCTTAGACACAGGCTGCCCATCAACTCTGCCCTTCACAAATAAAGCCTTAAGATGCTGTCTCTCGTCATCGGTAGGTTTCTCAAAAACAGCCATCATTGGATCTAGTGTTAGCTGAGCTACTTGATCAGAGAGAACAACTTCTTCCTCATTATCAGATAGTGCCAGAAACTCCATCGGCAACATGAATACCATATTAACATCTGCCGATGGACCCTTATTTTTGTGTTTTACCTGCCACTGCTGATGACCAGGCCTTTCATTGGAGGAATTTTCCTCTTGGTATAAATCCTCCTGACGCTCACGTTGCATCCTCCTTCTCTGCGTCTTTGTCAGACCCTCTGGGCACCATCGAGGAAACTTGGTTTTCCAAACCGGCTGATAACAAGTCCTAGTTGGTTCTACACGACGTATATTAGGGTCCCTGTAGAATATTTCCTCATCGGGAACTCTTGCGTTTGCCATCTCCTCAAGCTCCTCTTGATTCCTTGGAAAATATCCAGCGCGTTTACCAAGCCTCTCATGTACACTAAGTCTGCCCCCCAGCCGATCATGCACTGATGCTCTGCCTCTGATCGGCTCGTTGATAGACAAACCCTGATTACCACGTTGAAACCTCCTTTCTGAACGATTGACTCCGTAATAACCATTACACTCAGGGCAATTTTCAACAGTTGGCAATTTAATACCTTCTTCCCAGCAATGGATGAAAAACGGACATCTCCAATGATCTTTATGTCGATTCCATTCTTCCTGACGTCTCATTTCTTGCTGTTGCCGATATCGGTCATTACGTTGACGCCAACCCTCCTGCTGCCTTCGATGAGTAATCACAATGCCAGGTCGAGGATGATTTTTGGAACTACTGCTTTCTCCTAGCAAACCCTTACTCTTTGCATCATCGGTAGTTATCCGATGTTGGGGGTCCACTGACGCGTTTTTCTCAGCAGCCTCTGACGTCAATACCTTGGTCTTTCCTTTGGCATCCAACATATTTGCTGGAAAAGGGTGTTGATCAATTTTCATCGGCTTCTGGGTCTTGGAAGTACCAAACTTAATTCTCCCAGATTCAATAGCCGATTGTAACTGTTGCCTGAATACCTTGCACTCATTTGTACTGTGTGAAGTTGCATTGTGCCATTTGCAGTACAAAATCTTCTTCAACTCTTCTGCCGATGGGATCACATGATTAGGTGACAGCTTAATTTGGCCCTCTTGAAGCAGAAGATCAAATATTTTATCGGCCTTGGTGATATCAAAGGTAAACTTTTCTGGCTCTTTTTGACCAAAGGGACATGATATCGGCTTTTTATTCTTAACCCACTCAGCTAAGCCGATAACTGGTTCTTCATCAGAGTCAGAATCTCCTACTTCTTCAACAAATGATACCTTTTTACTCCAGTTCTTTTTAGGTTCAAAAACCCTAGTATCTTGATCAGAGATCCTTTGCACAAGATGACTGAGGCTTTCAAACTCCTGAGAAGCATATCTGTCCTTAAGATGTGGCAATAACCCTTGGAAAGCCAGATCGGCAAGCTGCCGATCATCCAGCACCAGGCTGTAGCACTTATTTTTTACATCTCGTAGCCTTTGTACAAAGCTCTCCACCGATTCATCATTACGCTGTCTCAATTTTACTAAATCGGTAAGCTTCTTTTCATGGATTCCAGCAAAGAAATACTTATGGAATTGTTTTTCTAGATCAACCCAAGTAATAATAGAATTTGGTGGTAATGAAATGAACCATGTAAATGCTGATCCAGACAAAGATGATGAAAATAATCGAACTCTTAATTCATCTCTGTTAGCTGCCTCTCCACATTGAATAATGAAGCGATTGACATGTTCCATTGTTGATGTATCATCTTGCCCAGAGAATTTAGTGAAATCCGGTACCTTGTACCGATTTGGGAGAGGAATTAAATCGTATGCAGGAGGGTATGGAGTCCGATAAGAATAAGTATTGACCTTGGGCTTTATCCCAAACTGATCCTTCATAATTTCTGCTATCTTATCGGCCCAAAAAGCATCAGCCTCCTGCTGACGAACTGGTTGAATTTCTACAGGAGGTGCCTGCTGACATCCCTCCACATATCTTTGTGGCCCACGATCTCCAGCAATCGGCATATTTGCCGTTACTTGTGGTCCATTAACCTGTTGGAAAGGATTCATCGGCTGGGCTGCCGATGGTTGATTCTGGAAACCAGCTTGCATATGACCTTGTTGAATCCCTGCAACCTGCTGATTTCGCTGAACTGTATGTTGAACAGGTAACTGTCCTGACCAATCATTATTAGAACTCATCGGTACAAAACTTACCGATGGCTGGTAATTTGCTGATATTGTTGGATAATTATAACTGGTTTGAGGCATGAACTGAACCCCAGTTTGACTCATAGCAGGGGCTTTCTGCTGCATCGGCAGTAAGCTCGCCGATGGACTTGAATTGAATGTTTGAACCATAGGCATCTGGAAACCTCCTGGAGTTGGTTGCGCAGAAGTAGTCGCGGCATATTGAGGCACTTGAGCCATCGGCGAAACGGCCGATGGTATAGGCGCTCTTCCTACTGCATCAAACACTTGAGGTAATCTAGGATTGAAAGCAGAGGACTCTGGAGGCATGCCATATCCCCACCAATTAGTAGGAATCTGGCTATTCTGAGACACAGGGCCTGACATAGCTGATGCCGATAGATCTGTATTAAGCTGAACTCGCCCTCCTGGTAATACCTGATCTGATTGTATCGGTGTAGATTGAATATTAGGTGAGCCTGCCAATACTGGAGGGGAAGTAACTTCTGTACCCACAACGGCCGAAGGAGCCGATGGAGTTTTGACAGATGCCGGCTCTGGTTGATGATAGGCAGGCCCAACGTAATGTGGTGCCGCTTGTCCTTCTTTGAGAGTTCGAACCACAGCATTATGAACAGTATTGGACAGCACATTGGAATGATTAATCAAAGCATGATTTACTGCAGAATTAACCATCTCTTAAAGTTTACCAGGATTGGAGTCAAAGGTAACCTGCCGAGGCAACGGCAAATCTTGCTTCTGGATGACTTGTCCACTCTTGTTCAAGCTAAACGATCTCAGACAAAGCTGCTTGTATTCTTCTACAGCCTTTTCCATAGCCTGCCTCTGTTCTTCCTTGAGATCTTCTTCTGATACTGCGATAATGCTCCCTGGATCGATCTCGGAATTGAACATATTGATTGATTTGTCCCACCGAGCGTGCCAAAAGATGTGTTGATGCAAAAGTGATCTGCAAACACAAAGGGCTAATACCCGAATCGATATCCAAAGCGTGCTAGTCGATTTGACCTGCTAATCGACAAGGATGAAGATACGAACACTTTGGTCCTGACAACAGCGATACGCCCGGAAGTCACGGCCAAGAGGTGCTCACGCGGAACTCGAGAATCGCCGAAGGTCGCACTGAAGCGATGCAGCTCGCCGAATCAATGAGAACTCGTAAAAAGGAAAAATATGCAAATTGACGAAGTCGCCGAAAAGTAAGTAGATGCAAATAGGAGTAAAAGTTGGTTTTGATATTGATTGATATATATATTACATTGCCCCTTACTCCATATTTATACCCTGATCTAAAGAGACACAACCAAACACAACTAGGACACCAATCCCATATCTAAGGAAACACGTGACTCTTACATGAATCATAACCTAACAAATACAGAAAAGGAAATCAACTCCTATCTATTTCCCTGTCCGCCTCAATTACGATGGAAATCTCACTGTCCTCCTTCCCATCGGCATACTCCCTATTTCATCGGCAGTAGTCTTCAAGTCTTCCTTCATCGGCATACTCCCTGTTTCATCGGCAGTAGTCTTCAAGTCTTCCTTCATCGGCATACTCCCTGTTTCATCGGCAGTAGTCTTCAAGTCTTCCTTCATCGGCATCGACAATAACACCTCCAACCTCATCGGCAACGCCCGAGTCCAAATCAACCTTTACATCGACCATCACCAGCTATCGGCAACCATCTTTACAAACTGGCTTTCATTGGCTATCAAAGTATTCAATAACTCTCCCCTTGCCGATTAGTCCACTCTGATTATTTTGACACGTGCAAAAAACGGTGTCAACAGGCTGCGAGCTTCTCCTCTGGCCCTAGCTTCAGCTCCCTTTTCTTCTCAACCATGGCCAGAAGGTCGATGATCCACTAGCGGGTCTCGGCATCCTTCTAGAGCAGCTTGTCCCACTCCTTCCTGGCCTTGGTGGCTTCCTCGTCGTCCCTCCACGACCTCACTGTCAAGGCCTCAAACGCCTTCTCGGTCATCGATAGCATGCCGACGGGCCTCGAACACCCACGACTGAAGATCATCTACCTCCTCGGCGAGGGGAGTTAGCTCAGCCACCCTCTGCTAGGTGGCAACAAGCTGAGCAGCCACCTCCCCATGTAGCTGCACCTCCTCGACAAGGAGGTCTTAGGTTTCCTTCTGTTCATGAAGGAACCAAGACTTCCCCCAGCTACGAGCAATGTGGGACTGAAGGGAGATGATGGCTAGGATACAAAAAATATATAGAGAAAGAAAAGGATGAGAGGTAGGATCAAGCAAATACCCGACTAGAGGGAATGACAATATCACGCAAGGCACCCCTAGCATGGTCTAGGGCTTCCATCATGGACATGATCCCCACGTCGAGGCTTTCCAGCTCCATGCTCTTAGCGGCGACGTCGAGGGTGAAGAGCGACGACGTTGGGTCCTATGGATTTGTCCACCGGAGTAGGGGCTCACCCCATGCGGGCGAGTCATTGCCTACTAACATCAGCGCTAGGAATGACTCCCTACCGGTCCCAAGCACCACCGACCTCTCTACCACCACCATGACTCGCGGGGACCCCTCAGTCGCTTAGGCCGCCGATGACATGGGTCACGCCGGTTCCTCAGGCGCTACTATGGTTGCATTCGGTCGTGACCCATCTGTCACAACCACCACCACCTCCACCTACATTAGGGGTCATGATCAGCTGCGTCACACCTGCCATGGTCGGCACCACGAGCACGGTCGATAGCCCTATCCACCCTATTGTTGGCAGCGGTATCACGACCATGGTAGGCTGCTCCACAACCTCCAAAGGTGCCCTTTGAGCCCCCGCATCCGCCTGACCCGCCAAGGGCATGGGCGCCACCGTAGGCAATGTCCGACCGGCCAACAACGTGGTCACACTGGTGCCACTCGAGTGATCTAACTTTACATCGTTACTAGGATCGAGTGGCGTGGCAAGATGAGTGGCTAATCCTTTGAAAAATGATTGTAAAAATGCTAACACACATACACATGGTGGTGTACACTTGGTGGTGTTGGCACATTTGCAAAGGAGAAGAAGTTGGTGAAGAAAAAGAGTTGAATGCGCTGGTCATGGGGTGACCGGACGTGTCCGATATCATTACCGGATGCGTCCAGTATTCTAGCTAGGCGCGGGCAGAGTTGCCAAGGTGATCAGACTCTGACTCTTAGTAGTGACCAGATGCTAATCAATCACTATTTAGCATCACGTCATGGTGACGTGAAGCGTGAGTGTTGGTCTAGAGAGGACCAGATGCAGTGGTGTGTCTAGTCGGCCACACCGGATGCGTCCGATCAGAGTTGAGAAGCTCTGGGAGCTCTCTAGACTCAATCGGATGCTGACCATACTATGACCGGTCGGTCACACTGAACGTGTCTAGTTGGAGTTGAGAAGCTCTGGGAGCTCTCTAGACTCGATCGGACGCTGCCTGTCCTACATCCAGTCAGCACATCAGACACGTCCGATCAACGTTGGGCGGCAATAGCTATTTTGTTTGAATGGGACACATGGTGATCAAGCAGTGATCGGATATAGCGACAGACATGTCTAGACGCCACACCGGACGTGTCCGGTGCACACGACTTGCGTGTCCGGTCATCCTAAGTTTTGCCTAGTGAAGAGATAACGGCTATTTTAGCCCATGGGGCTATAAATAGAAGTGTTGGTCGGCCTTGGCCATGAGCTTGGTAGAGCTTAGCACACTAGAGCCTTGGTGGCTTATGTGGTGGTGCTTGGGAGCCCTCTAACTCATTCTAGCTTGATAGTGTTCATCCGATTGAGTGAGTGAGTGATTCTAGTGAGATTGCATCATGAGGTTGCATCGAGTGGCACTAGGTGATCGAGTTGCAAGCCAGTGGTGCTTGTTACTCTTGGAGGTTGCCACCTCCTAGATGGCTTAGTGGTGGTCTCCGTCAAAGCCCACAATAAGCTTGTGCAGTGCTCTGGAGAAGAGCTCTGTGAGGGGTATTATGCTCACCCCACGGGAGCCATAAAGAGAAACTCTAGTTGAGCATGTCATTGAGCTACCCCCACTTTCAGGATAGGTTCTTGCAGTGCCCAACGTGTGGGTTTGGCGGGTGATGCCAATTAGACGCTGAACCACCAAGTTAGCGGTCGACACAATGGGGACGTAGTGTGTTGGCAAGCACGTGAACCTTGGAAGAAAATCACCGTGTCAACATTGTTCTTCCTGTTGGTTTGTGTTTATAGAAAAATTTGGGAGAAAAGCATGGGAACTCGCCGGCTTCCAAGATTGTGCCAATCAAGGAGTCGATTGCATAAGGATTGATATTAGCCGGTTCAGATGCGACACTAGGATCGGTTCACTCTGAATGACATCGGCCGATAACAATGATGAGATATGATTGGCGTCGGGAAGATACATGTTGGACTCTACAAAAGGGGAAAAATTAGGGTCCAATTTATCATAAAATAGGAATGTTTTCTTCGTACCAAAGATTTGTATCGAGTCGTACTCGAATAGGATTCGTTTTTAGGCTCTGGGTATAAATATCAAACCCCGGCTATTGTAAAAAGATAGACAATCAATCAAATACAAGTTACTTACTTTTTTTGGCTCTAGCCACCCCTTAGGAGTAGGAGTAGAATAGATCTCGGTGAGTTCTTCACCAAGTATGGTTGCATCGATCCGGTCGACCTCCACTGCTTGTCTATAAGTACCGTCATGGCTTATACCTCTGTTCATACGGTTGCATCGATCTGGTCGACCTCCACTGTGACTCTAATATAAGCTAGTTATCGACTCTTGTCTAGTTCAAGTAAGGCTGCATCAATCCAGTCAACCTCCACAGTTCAAACTAGATTAAGGTCAAGTTATCGACTCTATCTATGGGTGGTGTTCCTTCAGATAGATTCATTAAGTTACTAATATTGCTTATTGCTTCCATTGTTTATTTAATTATAGCAATATCACTTTGCCCGATTGGGATTGATCTAGATCGGCCTTATATCTTGTTTAACCCATCGTTTGTTAATCTAAACTGATCTAATCTGCACTTTAAACGATAAGTTATGTTTTATTGGCTGTTTTATATCAATCTTGATCGTGCATAGCGTGCGGTTAAGGCATGTCTGATCTTGAGTAGATCTATTGGCTAGCGAAAACAATTCTATGGCCCATTATCACGGCCTATGTGATTCTACCTCACACCCCACTATTAGCACCATAGAGTGGGGATCGTTATTTGGTAGATCTATTCCTGAGAGGGCATGACTTTAACTGTGTGCTATGCCTGAATCGGCTATTTTAGCTGATATCGAGCACTTTCATGAATAGTTCACATCATGAGATCGTTGAAGTAAGGATAGGTTGAAAGATATGTTAGCCCCATGATCTTATTATTGTATTACGACCTGCATGATTCTACCTCATGTCCCATTGATATTAGTGATAAGTTAGGGTCATCCAGTCTATTGTTGTTTCTACAGCCTGCATGATTCTGCCTCATGCCCTACTGGTCATAGCGATAGATGAGATCTAATATGTTCATTAGATTTATCTTTATTAAATGATCAAATGGTGCGAGTTGTTTCTTTTATACAAAAAAGGGGTTCAGTTACTTACAGTCATTGGCTTAGCATAAACTAATTACTGTTGACATCTTATTGCCATTGACCAATATTTGTTTGAATAATGATATTCATCCTGAACAATAACCAATTCTTCTTTCACAACCCTATGAGCTTTAACTGATTCATTCTTATGAATATGCTGGAATCGATTATTTAGTCAATCTTCTTTCATATCGGCTCCTAGAGCCGCACATTTGGGTCTGTCTAGTAACACCGACATATTCTACCCTAAATTACTGTTAAATTTTCTCTCCTTGTCAATTATAGGGTCAAATTGACTGGCACATCTTGGGAGAAGTGCGTAGGATCGACCATCCCTGTGCTGAAGTTAGGCGGATCTCTAGCTCCATCGAGCGGACCCTTCCGGCTTGCTCATGTGCCCTTGGCATGGGACAAAATTCTGTGTCGACACACATTTTTGGCACGCTTGGTGGGACCCCATAATCATCATGATAGTTCACAACAACAACAACATCCTTATGGTACATTATGAAGATCTACCTGATGGACATAAATATGTCATCGGCAAAGCTACAGAAGAATTTCAGAGCAAATATTTGTTGTCCTACACCAAAACACGTGACAACACAATTGTTTAGAAATTTCCACTACCAAGAGTTCTATTACATGGGTAGACAGATATAGCTGCAGCTAAAGACAAGCGTTTGTTTACGAAAGTTGTAGACAAATCCGTTCATGATGCCATATCAAGCCATAATGAAGCTTTCTTAGACACATTCCACAACGGCATGAAAGAAGCGATTCATGGGTTTTTAGGCCCTGTTTGGTTGAGCTGTGGCTGTGGGAAAAAGCTGCTGTGGGCTGTGAGCTGTGGAAAAGCTGCTGTGGGCTGTGAGCTGTAGAAAAGCTGAAAGTTGTTTGGTTAAACAAGTATAAAATATACCTTTTATCTTTATCTCTCTTGAAAAACTATGGAAGAGCTTTTTATTCCACCAATTTCGAAAAGCAGAAAGCCAAAAGCCAAAAGCAGGGTCAACCCAGCTTTCAAAAATGAACTACGGAAAAGCAGCTGCTTCTGAAAAAGCACCCTCCAAAAACAGCCCCTTTGGTTGGGCTTTTGGCTTTTGGGGCCAAAAGCCAAAGCCAAAAGCCCAACCAAACAGGGCCTTAGTTGGTCAAGTTGGGCCGGCTTATTACAACATTCTAGATCTATTGACTCAAGGGACTAATCAAGTCAGTACCAGCCATCAAGAAGCAGCACCAGCTGGTAATGGTGATGTCCAGGTAGTTCAGGGTTCATCTAAACAAGCTCAAGGTACCACTACTAATCAGATATAGTATAATCATGGATCGTCAGTATAGCATGTGCAACAGCCGGTGGGGCAAGGTCAGAACTAGGTGATCAATTTTGGCACATCAGGCCACATACAATCGTCGGCTCAAAAAATAGCACCATCAATTCAAAGGATTCATAGAGATATAGATCCTCATATCTATAATCAGAGACTTTAAGCAACAAGACAACAAAGGACCCAGAAGATAGAGATTCCATAGGGTTATCATTATGGCACAGATTATAACACCCTTTATATAATTCCAAATCTAGGGTATCAAGGCACATGGGATTTCAATCCACAGATGGGTCAGCAAGTACAAAGAAATCCAAATTCACATGATGATGAGTTGTTACTAAAGGTGACTAAAATGATGAAGAATTAATTCAGTCTAAAGCCAAAAGGGCTGACCTTTTCGTATAAAAGCCCATATCCAAAATGATATGATTTGGTTGCTCTTTTCACAAATTATAGGCTCCTAAAGTTTGCTAAGATTATCGATCTGACAATTATAAGGCAGAAGACTATTGAATCGGGCACTAAGTTTCTTTAGAGGTTCCGAGAGACTAGGAAATTATGCTTCTCCTTAAACTTGGCTGATGATCAGCTAGCAGCTTTAGCCATTTAGGGAATACTGCCAATGTGGAAAGAAAAGCTGTTGGCACAAGAATTTGATAACTTTAGTCAATTGGCTCAATGAGTGGTAGCACTTAATAGCCAATTCCAGAGTATGCGCAGAGATACCCAATTTTAGAAGAGTACCACAGTGGCCAAAGCTTATAATCCAAACTCAGTCGATGACGGTATGAAGATAAAGAAGAAGAGGTTGTTGTGGATGAATGGAATTGGGGCAAGAAGACAGTAATGGTGTCGAATCCTTGGGGAAGAGGAGTCGAGGAGAGCTATGGCTTTGATGTCACAAAATTAGACAAGCTCTTTGATTTCTTGCTTGAGAAGGGACATATCAAGTTGTCCGATAATCATGTTATGTTGCCCCCTGATCCGTTGAAGAATAAAAAGTTCTATAAGTTCTATAATGCTACTTCTCATTCCATAAATGAATATAGATAGGTGTAATCTTGGCTAGACCGATTATTGTAATTCTACATTTGTTTCGGTTAGCCGACGCAATTAAATTTAGAAATAACTATTCACCCCCCTCTAGTCGCCATCTCGGCCCTATAAGTGGTATCAGAGCCAAGTCTCTCATTTGTGGTCTTCACCAACCCGAGAGGATGACGGCTTATGGGCTAGATGTTGAGTGTCCATACACTCATGATGGCACACACTTTACACAGTGGAAAAATTGGATGACATGCAGTTTTAAATTCATTTTCCCCAAATGTGGTGGATCATAGATGTGGGCTTTTCTCATACGATTGATAGAAAGGATGCAACTCAATCGCAAAAGAAATGCCTACATCCCGATTACCAAGCTACTAACATATTCTTTCAATCTATGGATGATAGTATTTTTAGTGAGGTCATGGACTTGAAGTCCGCCCATGAGATTTGGGTTTATCTCAATGAGAAGTATGGGGTGGTCTCCAATGATGATGATGATGATGAGCCCATGGAGGAGGTGCATGAGGATGTTGAGCATAACCACAATTCAGTGATTGTGGAAGATTGCTCTACCTCATGGTCAAGTGATGATGATGATCATCCTACCACAAGATCACTTGACAAGGTTGATGATGATGCCACAAGTGTTGCACATGAAGATTCTACCACAAGCACACTTGGTGGTGATCTTGATGATGTTGTTTCATGCTTAAGCCATGATTGTGATGCTACTACAAGCCCATCCACTACACCACATTGTTTTATGTCACAAGATGACACCAAGGTGTCAAATGCTAATGTGGTTGATCATGTTGATTCATATGATAAGCTTGTTAGTAAACTTGCTAGAATGACCATGTCTTTAGAAAATGAGAAGGCTAAAACTGAGAAATTAAAAAATAAAAACTCTTTTCTAAAAAACACATGTGAACAACAAAAGCATCTACTTTATGTTACTACTTGTTCACATAAGGAGCTAAAATTGGCTCATGAGGAACTTAGTGTTGCTCATGATAACTTGGTACAAGACCATGCTTTTCTCACTAAGGAGCTTTCCAATGGAAAAACTAAAACTAGTGAAACCTCATCACATGGGTCAATTGATCAATCACATATTATTGCTAACCCTTATGATGTAGGCAAGAAGCATGTATCCACCTCTTGTGATAATTTATTAGAAATGCCAGGTTCTTTACAAATAGATGCTTGTTCTACTTCTATGTCTTGTGAGACTAACCTTTTAAAGGAGAATAATGAGCTCAAAAATAAAGTGAAGAATTTGAGCAACAAGTTAGAGAGGTGCTACAACTTAAAAGTCACCTTTGAGAACATGTTGAAGACTCAAAGAAACTATGGTGACAAGTGTGGCCTTGGCTTCAAGAAGAAGATGACAAAGGGCAAAAGAAAGAGAGAAAGAAAGATGAAGAAGCTGCAATAAATAAAGCTCTCTCATACCATGTGCTACTGGTGTCATGAAGCGGGACACCATGCAAATGGTTGCCCTAACATTGAGAAGCTCAAGAAGATGAAGGAAGAAGAGAGGCTAAAGCATGTGAAGTGCTTCAAGTGCCACACTTAGAGTCATCTTACCTCAATGTGCCCAACCAAGCAATTGGTGAAGCAATTAGAAGAGCCTCAACCAAAGTCACAAGTTGAGCAAGAGAAGACACCCCAAGAGCAAGTCAAGATCTATCATGAAGATGGTGGTGACTTGATGACGAAGAAGAAGAAAACTAGAAGGGGTGAAAAGACAAGGCATCCAATGCAAACTCGAGATGCTAAGATGATGAGCAAGACACAAGATGAGAAGAAAGTCTATGCTCACATCAAGTACTTCAAATGTGGAAATATGGGACACTTTGCCTCTAAGTGTCCTACCAAGCTTCAGAAGAAGGCTCAAGCAATCCATGAGAGGCAAGATAATAAGAAGCACCACATGAGCGAGGAAGAGAAGGCTCAATCAAAGAGAAAGTGCTACTCATATCGGGAAAGGGGACACATGGCATATTCATGTCCCCTAGGTAACACTCCTAAGCCTATTTCAATTGATGATGATTCTATGCTTAGGAAGCATGGTAATGGTACCTCTATGGTTGCTATTGCAAAATATCCCGCTACTCATACTAAGGCTTTGCCTAAGTATGTTGCTCCTAACTTGAGAGGACCCAAACTTGTTTGGGTACCATCAAAAAGTGGATGAATGATTGTAGGTACCATGGCATTGGAGGCTTGATTCATTTGATCTCATATTGTTCATCACATATTGAGTCAAGTTATGAAACTTAGTGCACATCCAAACCCAATGCCAAGTGAAAATTGTGTGAAGTCCAAATGCTATCAACATACAAGTGTCATATTCAAGTTGTGGATGATTTATTGGATATATATATATTTGATGGCTTGCAAGAATTTTAGTAGAAGCTTGAAAATTGATTGATCATGAGCTAACTAAGGTATATCTCTTGTTGATCATTTTATTTAGGTGCATATGAGTTGATTGAATTGGATAAATATGCAATGTTGCTTGCTATAAGATGATTAAATAGATAATTGCTTAGTAATCAAGTTTGGACTGATTTGTGTTGGATAAATTCATAAGATGACATTTAGTAAGTGGATTGAATGGATTTATGTCTTGTGAAAGTATTCAAACTAGTTGATTTCAAGTTTGATTCACATTTGATGAAGTATAGCTCAAGTGATTGAAATCTGTCCTATATTAAAAATCTAAATGAGCTATAATCTTAGCCATGTTTGAGTGATCAAAACTTATTCGATTAGCATAAAAATTGGTGTACATGCTCTCGACTTCTGGTATAAGATTCTGTACAAATTTTATGAGAATTGGATAAGAGATGCTTCAGTTTTGGAGTGGATCTTGTCAGCTATAGTGCAGCAGTTTTCAGCATGTAGCAGTGGTAAAAGAATTGAAATCTGGTAGCAATCTAGAAGTCAAATGAAGCTCCAATTTTTATAAGTGCTATATAACTTAGTAAATCACATCGTCACCAAATTTTGTGTTATTTGTATTTATACTTTGGGAGATATGTATTTTTTCTTTGAAGAGTATAAAATCTACCACAAAAGTGACAAATGTTGGATTGATCTAGAGTCACTTTGATTGAAAGGTCCTCAAGTTAGAAACATGTTTATAAGTAATTAAGGCACCTAAGTTTGGTTTTGAGATGATCTAGAAGCATAACAAGCAAAGAGTACATGGGCATTTGATTGTGGAGTGTACTTTGCACACATTCGGTACTCAAATTGGAAGATTAATATCAAACTCAAGATGAAGATGAAGTTTAAGTTCTAGTGACTATTGAAAATTATTTGGTGGAAAGAAAAGAACTTAAACAAGTAAAAAGAAAGGGACTTAAAGAAGGAATCAAGATTACTCATCAAGTTAAGTCCATCACTTGGATCAATCAATCAAGTTATTTCAAATGAGTGTCAAGAATGGTGCTTGGAGAGAGGTCACTTCTCCCTAGTGTAGGGCCTTGCCACCTATGTGTAGATAAATCAAGTGTGGTACTTGGAAGGCTAACATAAAAGTGATGATCCGAGGAATATTTGAGATGCTTAGTTGAAGCAATCAAAAGGGTTGATCAAGAAAAGCAAGCAACACCCAAAAGAGAGCTAGTCATAATATTTCAAGTGGTATTCTCACATTGATGCTCTCATGCAAGCATTGATCAAAAGATGAAGCAAGCCAACCACAACAAGAAAGTGCACTTGATCATAAGTGGTATTCATTTCATATGAGTGAAGAATGAAATTCAAAATAGTATCTATTGGTCTTCATCAAGCATATAATTGGACTTTGCATTGCTATCGAAGTAATGAATTTGAATCTATATGACTATCCTCTACTCCAACATAGCAAAGGTATCATTGTAATGTGCATGATCATTTCATCCTTTACTAGTATGCAATTAGTGCATATAGTTCATACTTCATAAGATCATGCATAACAAATAAAAGTTTTAAATTCATAGCCTACCACTATTGCTTGAATGATTAGTTGATCTAGTGGTTAGTATATGAATTCATTCATGAGCTAGTGAACCCAAGTACTTGATTTAATTTGGATTGCCAATAAGTGACAAGTACAACCTTGATAAGATAACCTTCAAATGAGTGTGAAGAAGCTTAGAGGGTTCAAACCAGACTTGGAAGCTTAGGTAAATCAATTTAGTTCAAGTCAACCATAGAAGCTCATTATAATGATAAGAGTACAAGCACAAAATAACAATGCAAATGGATATCTAGTTTGTTTGTTTCAAGTGGTATCTAGACTTAAGTATTTCATCAAGAATTCACAAGAGATGTCTAGATCAACTCATAAGTGATATCCTATAAGTGGTACTCATGAAGATAGTAAAAGTTCAAGAAATGGTTTTTATTGATAAATCCAACAAGTGGTTCCATACTAGAAAATTCTTTCAAGTGATATCACATCTACATGTGGTATCAATCATGCAAGATGATGGTTCCACAAGTGATCCTCAACTTTAAGTGATCATCAAAATGAAGAATGCATCCCTCACTTCCAAGAGTTCAAGTTTAGCAAATGGATGACCCATGATATGACATAGGGGGAGGTGTCCCACAAATTGGTATCAAGATCAAAGATCCTATGTGTGGTATCTCAAGAAACTCTACAAGTGGTATCTACAAGTGGTATCATTCCAACAATCAAGTAATGTCCATAAAAATGCAAGATTCAAGCCTCAACCATCTACCCCAAATGCAAACATTTGCATCAATAAGAAGCACACCCTTTATGGAAATTGATGACAAATGGGGCGAGATTGTACAAAGATATGAAACCTTTGGGAGAGATTAAGACAAAGAAGTAGAGGTTGGACATGGATATGGACAAAGAGAGAGCAACATTGAAGAAAAGAGATGGATCAAATTCTTAGACAAGAGAAGCACACAAGTAGGGGGAGCAAGCTCATAAACTTTGATTGGTTGCATTTGATATGTGCATAGTCATGTGCTTGCTTGCATTGCATAAAGTTTTTAAATTCAATATGCATGCTTGTGTGGTGTATTCTAGTTGAAGAATTTGATTGATGAAATGAAAACTAGCATGCATAGGATGATAGCTAGACACTTGGTAAGTAATGCTAGTACCTTGCTTTTAATGTTGATCTCATGAGGTATCTAGTGATTTATTTCCAAGTGATATCTAGCTAACTATGGTGCTAAGGATAAACTTAAAGGTGCAACTCCAATTGGTATCACACTTTAAAGGTTTACTCTATATACCTTAGCATCATTTGGTAGTAATTACTCTCCCACAATTTCAATCTATGCATATGTGCGAACTACAAACCAAACACTCTAGAACATATGTAGGGGGAGCTCATACTACCATTTTGGGTTTGTGGTACTTATCCAAAAATCATTTACACATGGTAAAATTGCTTGGGCAAGCAACATGAATCCAAAAGAGCTTAATTTCTATATCTTTGTGGAGTTGTCATCAATTACCAAAAAGGGAGAGATTGAAAGGTCATTGTGTGGTTTTGGTAATTGAGTGACAACCTAGGTGGACTAATTGTGTTTATGTGAGATACATAGGTAATTAGTCCACAATTACATGTGTGTGAGCAACATATGCCATGAAGGTGGAAATGGCTTGGAGATATTGTAAAGCTCATACATGTGATGATGACGGAGCTCATCGCACATGAGACATGACATTGAGTCATGTGATCAAGGTGGAGAAGATCAAGACATGACTTAGCTTGATGGACTGGTTGCAAGCGTGAAGGGCAAGTTGAAGGCTTTGGAGCGATGGACCGTGTGGCAGTGAAGCTTGAGCAAGACTTGGCGCCGATGGACAAAGACAACAGTAAAAAGCAAGTGAAGTCAAGATCAATGAACTAATACAGTCACGCGATGACATGAAGTGGATCATATCATTTGGTGATTGGTTGGTGCATGTGTTGCATCAATAATGGAGGAGATGGAATAGAATGCACAAGGCAAAGGTATAACCTAGGGCATTTGATTTCACCAGTCATAGGTGTGTAGAGAAGTTGATGACCAGGTTTAGGATAGATGACCTTACTATCAAGAGGGGCCAACTTGTTTGCATATCGGTCATCTAGTGCCACTCGAGTGATCTAACTTTGCATCGTCGCTAGGATCGAGTGGCGTGGCAAGTTGAGTGGCTAATCCTTTGAAAAAATGATTGTGAAATTGCTAACACACATACACATGGTGGTGTACACTTGGTGGTGTTGGCACATTTGCAAAGGAGAAGAAGTTGGTGAAGAAAAGGAGTTGAATACATTGGTCACGGGGTGACCGAACATGTCTGGTATTCCCGACGTGACCGGACATGTCCGATATCGTTACCAAACACGTCTAGTATTCTGGCTAGGCGCATGCAGAGTTGTCGAGGTGACTGAACTCTAACTCTTAGCAGTGACCGAACGTTGATCAATCATTGTTTAGCGTCAGGTCGTGGTGACGTGGAGCACAAGTGTTGGTCCAGAGAGGACCAAACGTAGGGGTGTGTCCGGTCGGCCACACTGGACACGTCTAGTCGGAGTTGAGTAGCTCTAGGGCCACACCAAACACATCTTGTCCTTCTTCGGGACACCCCACTTTCTCCATGACTCTAGGGCCTCTTCGATCAGGTGCCTGGTGAACTCCGGCAGAGGGGCGGCGGTGTCATTCTTGAGGTAGAACCACTGCGAGTGCCACCCCTTGTTGGACGTTGATAGCCACATCGATGGGTACTCGCTGACTCGATTGTTCCGAAGCTGGATGTCGGCGCACTCCATCAGCATGTGTAGCTCCTGTCTGCTGCTCTTCTCCCTGTTCTTCTAGAGGGTGACGACAAAGAAGTACCTCCACAAATCGAAGTGGGGGCTGATCCCCAGGAACCCCTCACACAGGGCGATAAACGCCACCATGTGTTGGTTTCCATTAGGATTGAGATGTTACACTTTGATCTTGCAGTAGCATAGCAGCCCCCAAAGAAATCTATGGGTAGGGGTCACAAACCCACGCTTGTGGAAGTGGGTGAACGACACCACATAGCTGTTGGGTGGCAATGGCATGTCCTCCTCATTAGGCAGCAGCCACTCCTCGACCACAGTCCACGCATGGAGAAGACTGCGACAAACAAGGCCCTCCATGTGCTAGAACGCAATGTTAGAGCGACACCATGGATCCATTGGAGATGGGGGCAGGTGGATGCGAGCTCAATGGCGGCGGGGATGTGGAGACAGAAAACCTGAGCGATTGGCGGTGGTGGTCATGGCTACGAAGGTAGGGATGCAAGGTATGGAATCCAAGGAGTGAACCCTTTGGTTTTATAGGGGCGATGGGTGCGAGGAAACCAGCTACCCACCTAGATCTCCGCGTCTACTGTAGCACCCAGTTTTAAAGACAAAACCAGATACACACTACATGTGAGCCCAGGAAGTCAAATCTCACATATAGACACAAATAAGAGTAATATCAAGAGACAATACTTAGTACATAACATATTAGTACAAGGAAAATAACCTCAGAGTAAAGACCAGCGGAAAATTTACTCTGATCTTCAAGCGAAGACTCCAAATCTATAGAGACGACTGACTGGTTGACCATAAGCCTAACTCCTCCAAACCAGCAATATGGTACCCATCCGAGATTTTTATCCAAAGTATAGAAAAGTAAAACAAGCGTAAGTACATGTCATACTTAACAATTATATCATGGGGTTCATGAGGCTTAAAATGCTAACACTGGTTTAACTGTGATTGGCTTTAATAGGTCATCTTTTTAAGCAATGGAGTGGCAAAGAATTTATCATTCCCATAAACACATGATCAGGTATACATAAATAATGTATAGCATAAGCAATTAATCATTAGTACCATTATCCATTAGAGATCATCTCTATTCCATAAGGGTCCAAGGTCGCTCGTGATCGTGAGCATGGCTATTATAACAGTTTTATACTCTGTAGAGTTTGTACACTTTCATTATGAGTCGTGATTTACCCTTTTGCCTGAGGTGATCAACCTCTTGACCCACTACCAAGGAAGGTCGGTAGGGTTCACTATGAAGCCTTTCAAAGGTTCGTCTAACAAGCTAGGGCCGCTAGGCGTATGTGGCCCCTCTCTAGGAGTGGCACGCGTGGGCATCACATCACGATACACACAACCTAGCAAAAAAGAAAACATACCCTCGTGCACCATAAAGGTAACCACTAACAAGCTAGAAAAGGTCATCATAATGAGCTAGAGCCAGAGCCATATATCCCTCACAACTGTATTGTAAGTCCCGGATGATCGCTTATAGATAAGTCCTTAGGGAGAGGAATCTAAAGCATTTAGAAAGTAGCTAAACACTCCAACTCCCTATTTCTATGTTGCTAAAAAGTTATGTTTTAATGTTTATTGCATATACCATTAGTCAAGTTACAAGATCATGGTTTTGATTAAGCACTAGCAAAAACTACCCAATGCAATGTCCCAAAGGTTTCAAGGTACAAGATATCAAATATCTAGGATATTCTTAATGGCATCAAGGTAGACACATACAATATAAATTAAGTGATTAAATGTGAATAGGTAACAAGGATGGTCCCATGCTATACTTGCCTTACACACCGATCCTTCGGTAAACTTTAATCTTCACGTCCTTTTTCTTCTTCTAGATCACCACGTGTATCTCACCGATAGGACGTAATCGTAGAACACCACACAAACATCCATACACATACATGCATAGCATACAATTGCATCTATATTAGAACAGTACACCAATCATAGAAAAATAAGTAAAAGAGATTAAAATACGATTCTACGTATCGCTATGAACACACAGTCGTGAGAGGCACGCTAATCGGAGCTATAGTTGAAAAGTTACAACTACCGAGAGATTTGCCTTATACGTGGGAAAGAAAACTATAGGCTTCATTTATGTAAAGCATATGAATTCATATATAAAAGATATTTTATAAATAATATAGATTAAAATAAGTCAATTTTAGATTTGAATTATAAAACAAAAGTAAATCAAATCATATTTTATTTATAAAACCCAGTTGCATAATCTTTAATCAAGATATGATTTAAACTATGATTTTTATAAAATAGTAATATAGTAAACATAATTACTAATGCGTAGATCTCGTCGTTATGAAACAAACACAACTTGAACGGACTATTTTAGAGTTAAAATGAATAAGTTATGATTTAAACAAGTTTTACTATAGTTAAGTAATAGATTAAATCTATCCATGAATTTTAAATATTAAAAACATACCTAACAATTGTATAAACATGTAGATAACATAAATACGATCCTAACGCAATTTGAACGGGTCAAATCGGACTTAAAACGTAAAAGTTACGCATGAAATAAGGTTAAGTGGTATTTCTGTAAATAACTTGAACTCATTTTTGAATTAAAACAATTAAAATCTAAAATTACACGACTGCTGGACTATGCATACTATTTCTAAAAAATACAGGGGCTAAAGTAGAAGAAAATAGGACCTAAAAGAAATTACTTTGAACTGATTTGGATTGCAGCTTGATTCTCTGGAAAGCTAGGGACTAATTCACAAAACGTCCGACGGCTGACAGTTGTTGACTGCGACTGCTGACCGGGCAGCCATGTGGCCGCACGTGATTGGCATAATGCACCACGTGTGCATGGGCACGTGCTGACACGGCGCCGTGGACCGAGTCCACAGCCATGGTGGACCGGTTACACATCCAACCGGCATGATCAAATCGTGGCCGTTCAACATAGATCTAACGGCGCCGATGGGATCGGGTGATTACCCATCGCTGCACAGCGCCTCTGGCAAGGGCACCATGACAGGCAGCGAGCCAAGCTCGGTGGCGGACATCGGGGAGGGAGGGCGTTTTAGACCTCCCCGGAGC
Source organism: Miscanthus floridulus (assembly GCF_019320115.1). Classification (NCBI taxonomy): domain Eukaryota; kingdom Viridiplantae; phylum Streptophyta; class Magnoliopsida; order Poales; family Poaceae; genus Miscanthus; species Miscanthus floridulus. Next base: position 122,905,600 of record NC_089583.1, read on the forward strand.
AAACCGAACCTACTGGGATGATCTACATGCGCGCGCGAACACATTGAGGTGCAAACCGAGGGCGGGGATCGTGCCGAGATGATGGCTCGTGGCAGCGCCATGGCCAGAGGCATCAGGTGTTCGCTGCTATAGTGTTCTAGGGCACAATTTGAGGAACGGAGAGCATGGGAGGAATGAGAAGCTCACCACGAAGTCGGATCGAGGTGGTTGCGACATCTGGGAGGCTTCTACGGGGTGGGTCAGCGACAGCGGCGGCTGGAGAGAGAGAGAGGGCACGGGTGAGTGGAATCCAAGCAAACCGTGACCAAAATAGAGAGATGGCGGTACCTACGGGCGTGGAGGAACATGGCGGAGATCACCAACGTGTCAGCAATGTGGATTAGGCACCAAAGCAACGAGCTACGGGGCAGCGGTGGTGAGCTCGAGCGGCGAACGGAGAAGGGGCAGAGGGGAGGGCTCGGCTTAGGTCTTATAGGTGGGCGAGGCTACGGTAGATGGAAGGCAAGTGGGGCGCGGTGATTCTGGTCGCTTTCCATGTAGGAGCAATGGCGTGACGGCTTGTTGAGCATGGCAGCGCCATCGATAGGAACAAGAAAGGAAAGGAGACAGGGGAAAGAAGGAAGGGGAAGAAGAAGGGAGCGGGGCTGGCTAATAGGCGGGACCCACAGGGCAATGAGGGAGAAGGAGTGAGCGCATGCGGTGAAAACTGAGCAGGCCATAGTGCTACGGTGAAGGGCCAAAGCGGAGCGGGCCGCCAGCGGGGTCGGTGCGGTGTGGTAGGTGCGCATGGAAGAGGAGGGACGCAGGACTAGGACACCGAGCAGCGGGCCATGCGGAGCCGGCTGGCATGGGAGAAAAGGAGAAGGGAGGGGGAGGAAGGGGAGAAGGCTGCTGGGCTGGCCAGTAGGCCGAGGCGAGGAGGAAAAGAGTGGGCCGGTTCCAGGGCTAGGCTGAAAAGGAAGGGAAGAAGATTTTCAAATAAAAATCCTTTTCTATTTTTAGTTTTCAAATCCTAAGCCCAATTCAAATTGAATTCAAGTATAGTTTCAAATATACTTCCCTATTCAAATAAAATTGAACAATTTTGTTAGGCTTCCCAAGATAAACTTTACAACTTTAATAATACTTTTATTTTTCTAATTTTCTTTTCCTTCTTTTCTTTTATTTCAAAGCCATTTTTAATTTCATTTCAAAAGCATTTTAACTATTTTGACTTTTTAACCACTCGACCAATAAAATCAAATGCAATGGCGTGTATGCTCAAACATGTTGCTACCTTATGAGGTATTTTAATTTAATGAAAATTTTTATTTCCTATATTTCATGTGCACAAAAATTCCAACTTAAATCATTTTAACTCTATTTCAAAAGAGGCAAATTTTTGGGTGTTACAATTCTATCCCCCTTAAGATGAATCTCGTCCTCGAGATTCGGAAGGCGTCAACTAAGAGATAGAATTACTCTGTCCCTAGATTCTTCTTTACTTCCTCATGCAGTTCCACCGTCTTGATAATTATCCACTTTACTTTGCATACTTGTCGCCCTTACTCCAAGTAACTTGCCTAACTAATTCCAAAACTTTGATAGGTACCTTGAACAACTCTCAGGTAACCCTAATCACTAGGCCATAATTCTCTTTTCATCATATGTTCACCATCCAACAGAGCTTCCTCTTGAATCTTTGGGTACCACCACGCTTCCGCTGCGCAAACTAGAACGTAGGACACTTCATTTTGCAAATTCTTCAACTTGACTACCCCCCTTAAGATAAGGTAAAGTAGGGGGACACCAAAGTATAGCTTGCATCGTCTTGTGATTGAAGTCTACTGTTGTCTAGAAATTCCTCATTACTTTTGATCATCCAAAATCAGCGATATGAACAGATAAAGACAGGCTGCTCCGAAGACGGGATAGGAAAAACAGAAGAAAACCGTAACCCAACTATTTATTTCATTAATCCGTATACCTTAAACCTATGAACTAAATGAAATTGTGAGAACACCTAATAAGATCATTGCAATCATTATAAAGATGCAAACAATCATAAGTATAATGACAATTCAATAAGACAGTAAAGATGCACAACTCAATCATCGACTCAACTTACGATACTATCGTTTTTATTACATGAGGGGCACAACTCCTATCCTTATCTAAGGATCTTGGATAGTCTAGCATAACTTCTTCATTCACCACTCTCACCAATTGCTTCTTTCAGGTTGGTTATCACTGACACTTTCTAGTAAGAGTCCAGTAGTAATCTGATTCTGGCTACTTTCATGGTGTACTTATTGATTCTTCTATGGGCAAGATTTAACATAATGTCCTTTCTGCTGGCAATGATAACACTTTCTCTTAGCTAAATCTTTAGTGATGTCATACTCCATAGAATTATTGCTTAGAGTATTGTCAGCTTGCTGACTCTGTAAGTTCATCTTTGTTTGACTGGACCGCTTTTTAGCTCACTTGATCTTTTGGGGTTGAAACTCCTTGTAGGTGATTGACCACCCTTCTATGCACACCTCATGTGGAAAGAGTGGAGTAACCTTAGCTTGAGAAACTTCTAATTCTTTAGAGTCTGAGTTTATCTGACCAGGGATTAGAGCTGGATGTGATGTGTAATAGAACTCGAATGTTGATTGCTTCCTGATTCTAACTCTGGTGAGACCTTTTTTCTCTTCTTATCCACATCGTCCATAGGTACAGGCTAAATACCTTCACACTCAATTCTTTCTCCTAACGGTGTGGTTAGAAGCACCAAACACTGGGCATACTTGATCACTCCTTTACATGCTGACATCCATCCCATTCCAAGAATGACATCAATGTCCACTAACTCTAATACAATAAGGTTTGCTTCCAATTTTACCCCATTTATGTCAAGACTAACTCTTGGGCTTTTGCGGTTTACCTTAATTTCTCCTCCTAGGGACTTAACTATCACTGGTTTCCTCATTGGTAGCATAGTTATCTTATGTTCTTTCATGTATGCACTAGAGATAAATGAATGTGACGCACTGGGATCAAACAGCACTATGGCAGAAGCTGAGTTTACTGGAATGATACCATACACAACCTCCTTAGCTCTATGAGTGGTCATTATATCCACATTATTCAATCTTCCTTGGATGTAGTTTCTCTTTGCTTTACTTCCTTGCTCCTGTTTCTTCTAGACCTTCTGTTCTTGCTTCGGTTGTGGTTGATCCTGGCATTCATGTGCTGTCCTTCCAACATCTTCGTTGGACTTCATATTCTTCCAAGCTTCTGCTACTTGTCTCTTTACTAGTCCCTTTGGTATGTTGGTTTGACCTTGTGGCAAGCACTGTTGAAAACTCCTAGGTTGAGTCATTCCTTCTGGTGCTTGTTGTTGCATAGCTACAAGCTTTTCCTTATTGAATGCAGTCAAGGACAATGTAGCTTGGTCCTCTTGATCTCTAATGCTAGTGGTCTCCTCATTATGACCCATCTATATAAATGAAGAAAGAGGATTGAGAATAGAGACAAAGTTTTCATAATAGACAGAGGCTGAAGTGAGCATAACTTTTAACAAATAATAAGGTTAGAGAGTAAGCAAGAACTAAGCAAGGATGAAAGCATGCTAAAATGTCCAATTCTAACTAGGCTTACATCCTACAGTCAGCATTGCTCTGATACCACTTTGTAGCACCCAGTTTTAAAGACAAAACTAGATACACACTACATGTGAGCCCAGGAAGTCAAATCTCACATATAGACACAAATAAGAGTAATATCAAGAGACAATACTTAGTACATAACATATTAGTACAAGGAAAATAACCTCAGAGTAAAGACCAGCGGAAAATTTACTCTGATCTTCAAGCGAAGACTCCAAATCTATAGGGACGACTGACTGGTTGACCATAAGCCTAACTCCTCCAAACCAGCAATATGGTACCCATCCGAGATTTTTATCCAAAGTATAGAAAAGTAAAACAAGCGTAAGTACATGTCATACTTAACAATTATATCATGGGGTTCATGAGGCTTAAAATGCTAACACTGGTTTAACTGTGATTGGCTTTAATAGGTCATCTTTTTAAGCAATGGAGTGGCAAAGAATTTATCATTCCCATAAACACATGATCAGGTATACATAAATAATGTATAGCATAAGCAATTAATCATTAGTACCATTATCCATTAGAGATCATCTCTATTCCATAAGGGTCCAAGGTCGCTCGTGATCGTGAGCATGGCTATTATAACAGTTTTATACTCTGCAGAGTTTGTACACTTTCATTATGAGTCGTGATTTACCCTTTCGCCTGAGGTGATCAACCTCTTGACCCACTACCAAGGAAGGTCGGTAGGGTTCACTATGAAGCCTTTCAAAGGTTCATCTAATAAGCTAGGGCCGCTAGGCGTATGTGGCCCCTCTCTAGGAGTGGCACACATGGGCATCACATCATGATACACACAACCTAGTAGAAAAGGAAACATAACCCCGTGCGCCATAAAGGTAACCACTAACAAGCTAGAAAAGGTCATCATACTGAGCTAAAGCCAGAGCCATATAGCCCTCACAACTGTATTGTAAGTCCTGGATGATCGCTTATAGATAAGTTCTTAGGGAGAGGAATCTGAAGCATTTAGAAAGTAGCTAAACACTCCAGCCCCCTATTTCCATGTTGCTAAAAAGTCATGTTTTAATGTTTATTACATATATCATTAGTCAAGTTACAAGATCATGGTTTTGATTAAGCACTAGCAAAAACTATCCAATGCAATGTCCCAAAGGTTTCAAGGTACAAGATATCAAATATCTAGGATATCCTTAATGGTATCAAGGTAGACACATGCAATATGAATTAAGTGATTAAATGTGAATAGGTAACAAGGATGGTCCCATGCTATACTTGCCTTACACACCAATACTTTGGTAATCTTTAATCTTTACGTCCTTCTTCTTCTTCTTCTGGATCACCACATGTATCTCACCGACTGGACATAATCGTAGAACACCACACAAACATCCATACACATACATGCATAGCATACAACTGCATCTATATTAGAACAGTACACCAATCATAGAAAAATAAGTAAAAGAGATTGAAATATGATTCTCCGCATCGCTACGAACAAACAGTCGCGAGAGGCACGCTAGTCGGAGCTACAGTTGAAAAGTTACAACTACCGAGAGATTTGCCTTATACGTGGGAAAGAAAACTATATGCTTCGTATATGTTAACCATATGAATTCATATATAAAAGATATTTTATAAATAATATAGATTAAAATAAGTCAATTTTAGATTTGAATTATAAAACAAAAGTAAATCAAATCATATTTTATTTATAAAACCCAGTTGCATAATCTTTAATCAAGATATAATTTAAACTATGATTTTTATGAAATAGTAATATAGTAAACATAATTACTAATGTGTAGATCTCGTCGTTATGAAACAAACACAACTTGAATGGACTATTTTGAAGTTAAAATGAATAAGTTATGATTTAAACAAGTTTTACTATAGTTAAGTAATAGATTAAATCTACCTATGAATTTTAGATATTAAAAACATGCCTAACAGTTGTATAAACATGTAGATAATGTAAATACGATCCTAACGTAATTCGAACGGGTCAAATCGGACTTAAAACGCAAAAGTTACGCATGAAATAAGGTTCAGTGGCATTTCTGTAAATAACTCAAACTCATTTTTGAATTAAAACAATTAAAATCTAAAATTACACGGCTGCTAGACTACGCGTACTATTTCTAAAAAATACAGGGGCTAAAATAGAAGAAAACTGGACCTAAAAGAAATTACTTTGAACTGATTTGGATTGCGGCTTGATTCTCTGGAAAGCTAGGGACTAATTCACAAAACATCCGGCGGCTGACTGTGGTTGACTGTGGCTGCTGACCGGACAGCCACGTGGCCGCACATGATTGGCACAGTGCACCACGTGTGCGTGGGCGCATGCTGACGCGGCACCGTGGACCGAGTCCACAGCCGCGGTGGACCGGTTACACATCCAACCGTTATGATCAAATCGTGGCCGTTCAACACAGATCTGACGGCACCGGTGGGATCGGGTGATTACCCGTCGCTGCACAGCGCCTCTAGCGAGGGCGCCATGACCGACGGCGAGCCAAGCTCGGCGGCAGACATCGGGGGGGGGGCATTTTGGACCTCCCCATAGCAAACCGAACCTACTAGGATGATCTACAGGCGCGCGCGAACATGTTGAGGTGCAAACCGGGGGCGGGGATCGTGCCGAGATGACGGCCCATGGCAGCGCCATGGCCGGCGGCATCGGGTGTTCACTGCTACGGTGTTCTAGGGCGCAATTTGAGGAACGGAGAGCATGGGAGGAACAAGAAGCTCACCACAAAGTTAGATCGGGGTGGTTGCGGCGTCCGGGAGGCTTCTACCTAGCGGGTCGAGGATGGCGGCAGCTACAGAGAGAGGGAGGGTGTGGGTGAGTGGAATCCGAGCAAACCATGACCAAAACTGAGAGATGGCGGTACCTACGGGCACGAAGGAACACGGCAGAGATCACCAGTGCGTTGGCGATGTCGACTGGGCACTAGAGTAGTGGGCTATGGGGTCGCAGTGGTGAGCTCGAGCGGTGAATGGAGAAGGTGTAGAGGGGAGGGCTCAGCTCGAGTCTTATAGGTGGGCGGGGCTGCAGTAGATGGAAGGCGAGTGGGGCGTGGTGATTCTGGTCGCTTTCCATGTAGGAGCAACGATGCGGTGGCTTGCTGAGCATGGCAGCGCCATTGACGGGAGCAAGAAAGGAAAGGAGACAGGGGAAAGAAGGAAGGGGAAGAAGAAGGGAGAGGGGCCGGCTGACGGGCAGGACCCCTAGGGCAGTGAGGGAGAAGGAGCGGGCGCATGCGGTGAAAACCAAGCAGGCCATGGTGCTGCGGTGAAGGGCCGAAGCAGAGCGGGCCGCCAGCTGGGCCAGTGCAAAGCGGCAGCGGCGCGCGGAAGAGGAAGGACGCGGGACTGGGCCACCGAGCAGCGTGCCGTGCGGAGCTAGCTGGCGCGGGAGAAAAGGAGAAGGGAGGGGGAGGAAGGGGAGAAGGCTACTTGGCTGGCCAGCAGGCCAAGGGGAGGAGGAAAAGAGTGGGCCGATTCCGGGGCTGGGCTAAAAAAGTAAGGGAAGAAGATTTTCAAATAAAAATCCTTTTCTATTTTTAGTTTTCAAATCCTAAGCCCAATTCAAATCTAATTCAAATATAGTTTCAAATATAATTCCCTATTCAAATAAAATTGAATAATTTTGTTAGGCTTCCCAAGATAAACTTTACAACTTTAATAATACCTTTATTTTTCTAATTTTCTTTTCCTTCTTTTCTTTTATTTTAAAGCCATTTTTAATTTCATTTCAAAAGCATTTTAACTATTTTGACTTTTCAACCACTCAACCAATAAAATCAAATGCAATGGCATGTATGCTCAAACATGTTGCTACCTTATGAGGTATTTTAATTTAATGAAAAATTTTATTTCCTATGTTTCATGTGCACAAAAATTCCAACTTAAATTGTTTTAACTCTATTTCAAAAGAGGCAAATTTTTGGGTGTTACATCTACCATGATCTGCCGCAACGTCTTGCCGCAGGACGTGCACACAAAATCTCTGTTCGTTTCCTTGGAAAACTCACTGGACATTTCGCCTCTCTAGACGGACCATGACTTGTCACGAGTAAGAGGAATACGGATATAAAAGCGCCTCTATGGCCCGACTAGGCGTAGGAGTTCATAGGTCAGCCCATTGATGGGTTCGACATCCGCTCCAGGCACCTTTAGGGTGAGAGGTGGAAAGGGATGGGCTCGCTAGCGGCCAGTACCCAGGCGTACGAGCATCGTGGGCATCCTGGCCCATCTTCCAGTCTCGACTGGTTATGATCCATGGTTTTTTTAAGAAAGGTACTTAGCCCTCGAGACTGGTCGAACGAACCCGAGAACTATATGGATTGATTGTTGAGAATCTAGGATCAGTGACCAAGCTGACCCAAGCTGGATCCCAGTGAACGGGATGCCAGGGCCCCCACTTAGACTAGCCCATTAACAACCCACCGGATGCCATGATTCGTCCTTAGAGGAAAATTGTGGCACGGCTTAGCTCCTCCGTTTTTATCAGAAAAAACGCTTTAGGGAAGACAATCGCAAAGATGAATCGATCCTCAACCAAGCCCCTACTATGGGAGGGAGCTCAAGGAAAGGGAATCACCGCCTCCAGGTAACACCGTGGGCAACAAAAGAAGGCCAAGGCCTTCAGAGTCCTCCTGTTCAGAAAAGCCTCCGAAGGAGTATTCTACTCCTCCATAGGCTCAGGAGCCACTGTCGGGGACTAATACTAGGTTACCCGAAGAGAAGCTAATAACCATCAACATTGATTCATCCGAGCAGTCAAGAGCGCGACTACAGCTCCAACCGACCCCCAGGTGCGCGCAAGCTCTACCTTTCATGGCCTCTGGGGGTGGGCTCAACCTCGCCCAACACTGAGGCCACGAGCTCTACCTCACCCATCCTTTAAGGGCTAGCTCTGCCTCGCTCAGCCTCTGAGGTCAGGCTATGCCTCGCCTGACCTCTAAGGGTGGGCTATGCCTCGCCCGACACCGAGGCCATGAGCTCCACCTCGCCCGACCTCTAAGGGCTAGCTTTGCCTCGCCTGACCTCTGGGGGCGAGCTCTGCCTCACCTGACACTGAGGCTGTGGACTCCGCCTTGCTCGACCTTTGAGGGCTAGCTCTGCTTCGTCCAACCTCTGGGGGCGGGCTCCACCTCATCCAACCCTTGGGTTTGGGCTTTGCCTCGCCCGAACTCTGAGGGCTGGCTTCGCCTCGCTCGGCCTCTGAGGATGGGCCCTACCTTGCTCGACCCTTAGGTTTGTGTTCCACCTAGCCCAACCTCTGAGGGTGGGCTCTGCCTTGCCCAAACCCTGAGGGTTGGCTCCACCTCGCCCAGCCTCTAGGGGTGGGCTCCACCTCTCCTGACCCTTAGGTTTGCACTCTGCCTTACTCGACCTCTGAGGGCGGGCTCCACCTCACCCGATGGAGATCCATACCGCTGCCAACCACTTGAAGTCCAACTGAATGGGCCTAGGTCAAAGCGAATGGATCAGGGAGGTGACCGGCATGCCCCAATATAACCCATGGCCATGACGGGCCATACTTAGGGATTCACATTAGGAACAACATCGGGCGTACCGGTGCTGTTCTGCCCAATCCTTATATGAGCACTGACAGGCGCGTTGGTTCACCATGATGTTTGCTAGGACGGAGTGGAGCGCCATGACCAGGAGATGATGCCTACACAATGGCGCCAGTGATGGATAGGGCCACGACGTGGAGCTATCCCTATTGACATCTATAGGGTCAGCGGGACCCACATGAAGGAAAAGAAGGACCCAGCGATCCTGGAGGACTTCTCCTTCTCATGCTCCTCTTTTCCCTCCACTATAACCCATACTTTCCCGTAGCCTATAAAAGGGAAAGTAGGGCATCCCATGAATGGGACTCAAACCCATCAAACCCTGAACCGATCAGAACACACAAGCATACAGTCGGGAAACGACCAAGCTCTCAGCACCCGTTCGCTCCTCTCACCAGAAACTTGGGACATGTCCCTCTCTCGACCATTTGTAACCCCTACTACAAACTTTTAGAGATAGTAATATGAGCAACAGCAATGAACTGGACGTAGGAACATTCTGCCTGAACCAGTGTAAACCTTGTGTCTTCTTAGCACACCATTCGAGCCATACGTGCAATATTAAAAATTTACTAGTTGGTGGCAACTTGAAACACAGATAGAAACCCCAAGCATAGCATTTCCCTTTCCTACAATTTTTTCAGGGGACAGCTAGCGTGTTTGGTTCCACACAGGGGCGGATTTGGGCCTCGGGCTATAGCTGAGGGTGAGGCCCAAGGGCAGTGGGAAGTTCCTTCATAAAAATGGCATAAAAGGCTGCCTAGCCCATTAGCCCATCCCGAGGAGAAGTTAGCCCAGCAACTGGCCGCAGCCCTAGCTCGGCTCCCGTTCACACAATCGCACTCGGTTGACTCCAATCTGCCTCCACCCTGGCCGCCTCCCTTCCCATCTGCCTTCAGCCTCACCCTCCTGCCTCGACTACCGACTGCCCCAAGCCCCCAAGTCCCTGGCTCCCCGCTGGCCGCGTGCCACCACCCGTGGCCCTGCACCCCAGCCACCCCCACGCTGTCGCGTGCTAGGTCACCACCTACTCGCCTTGCTGGTTAGCCCTCATCGGCTCACCCCTCACCGCCATGTCGGCCGCGCACAGCGTGCCTACACCCCCACGCTAGCCCCCTATAGAAATTGCTCCGCCACTACAGTAGGTCAGATGACAGATGCCATTTCTTTTTGAAATTGCTCCATGATTGCTACCTTTTACATTGCAAAGTAATGAATATTTCATTTCATTGAGCAGGACTATCATTGAGTATTTGAGTCTTAGTTTGCAATCGCCACATTTCATACCTTAGAATGGAGAAATACTATGCTAAAAAGAGTAGTGCCGAAACTATAGAGAGCCGAGTTGAGCAAAAAAGACCATGGATTGAACTTGATATGAGAGATATAGTTGCTGATCCAGGAGACAGGAAGCCAATTGATGATTTTCATCATGACATTAGGGATGAGGCAAGGAGAGCATATCTACAAATAGGTTCATATAGGCCAGCTGGTCATAAGTTTTCAACAATGAAAAAAGATGGTAAAGGCCTATCAAGAGGATTTGTTGGATCATGGTTTGATCAATTTGATTGGTTAGAGTACAGTGTAGCCAAGGATGCAGCTTATTGCTTTTATTGCTATCTCTTTAAGCCACAACAAGTTGGGTTTCATAGTAATGATACATTCACCAAAGTTGGGTTTAGAAATTGAAAGAATGCAAAGGATTCTTTCAAGGATCATGCTCAATAAATTGATGGCTTTCATAGTAATGCAAGAAAATGTGCACTTGGTTTCAAAAATCAGAGGCAAAGTGTTGAACATGTGTAGACTATTACAAGTGCAGCAGAAGAGGAGGCATATAAAGCTTGTTTAACTATCATGTTAGGCATTGCTAGATTTCTCCTTTTGCAAGCTCTAGCCTTTCATGGACATGATGGGTCTAAAAACATCAAGAAATAAAGGGAACTTTATGGTGATGCTTGAATGGTACAGAAAGAAGAATCCTAAGGCTGCACTTGTGACTAGTGAAAATGCTCTAGGGAATAATCAAATGAGTAGTCCAATGGTTCAGAAAGATTTGGCTAGGGCTTGTGTAGAGGCGACAAGTGAGTTAATTAAAAGTGAAATAGGGGATCATTGGCTTATGGTGCTTGTTGATGAGGCTCGTGATGCATCTATTAAGGAACAAATGGATGTGGTTGTGAGGTATATACCTCCTCTCCATTAGGTTATTTCGTTGGTTTTGTTTTGTTGCTTTCAAGTAACATTATTTTCTCTTTTCTCTTGTTGGTTTGTCAATGATAAAGGAAGTGTAAATGAGAGGTTTCTTGGCATTGAACATGTTTCTGATGCCACATCACCTTCACTAAAAGAAGCATTGGATACTATGCTTAGAACATATAGTCTATCTATTTCCAAGATTAGAGGGCAAGGATATGATGGAGCTTCAAATATGAGAGGACAATTTCATGGGTTACAAAGACTGGTATTGAATGAAAACCCATATGCCTTTTACATCGACTGTTTTGCTTATCAATTGCAGCTTGTGGTAGTTTCTATAGCCAAGTGTTGTGGCTCAACTTTTGACTTCTTCAATTATGTCACTTCAATCGTTAATGTTGTTAGTGCTTCTTGCAAGAGGAAAGATCAACTCCTTCAAAGTCACCATGATAAGCTTGCTGAGCAGTTAGATAGTGGTGCTATTTTTTCTGGGAGAGGGAAAAACCAAGAAACTAGTCTTGCTAGGCCTGGTGATACACGGTGGGGTACACATCACAAAACATTGGCATGTCTTATGATCATGTGGTCCTCTGTACTAGATGTGTTAGAGAATATTAGTGAAGATGGAACTGATGGGGAAAAGAAAACTATAGCCTCTGAATTGATTCAAAGAATGGAGTCATTTGAATTTGTGTTCATATTACATCTTATGATCAGAGTATTGGGGATGACTCAAGACCTATCACAATGTTTGCAAAAAAATCAAAACATTGTTCATGCAATAGGATTAATTGGGATGCTCTTTTTGAAGAGGTAAAGGAGTTTTGCCTCCTCAACAACATAGACATTGCTAATATGGAAGATATGATACCCGTTAGAGGTCGTTCGAGATGTTGTGGTGCTAAATTAGTGAGTTACTACCACCATTTTCATCATGGAATTTTCAATGGTGTGATTGATCAAGTTTATTGTGAGTTAAACAATCGATTTCCAAAAAGATTAACTCAACTCTTGAGATGTGTTGCTTGTCTTGATCCGAGGGATTCTTTTGCCAACTTTGAGGTACAGAAGTTAGTTGAGCTTCCTAAGATTTATAAAGATGACTTCTGTGATTATGACTGCATAAAGCTTGCGGGCGACCTTCGTATATTCATTGATGAAGTCAAAAATGATGATAATTTTGACACTTGTACTTATCTTGGCAATAGTTGAAAGAGCCTTCTCTGCTATGAATATTATCAAGACCGAACGAAGAAATAAAATGAATGGTAATTGGGTAAATAGTAGCATGATGTGCTATATTGAGCGGGATTTGTTTGCGTCGATTGAAGATGAAAAAATTCTAAAGCACTTTCAAGGCTTAAGAAACTGTACAATGAATTTGCCAAACAAGGACTCAAGGTGCGTGTCGTTTACTTGTATTAGTCTTTTTCAATACATAATGTTATCTTGCTTTATAAAGGGCTGAGATGTTGAAAAAATTTATGTAACAAGTGGAAGTGGTGTTAAAACATGAAGACTCTTAATTTGGTACTTTTCTACCTTCAATGTTCTACGTATTGTTTGAGCCTATTGGTTGAACACTAGGAATCCAGGGAATTATATAATTATTTGTGTTCTTTGAAAAATATGTTATATCTAATAGTATATAGCTAGTAAGATTTTAAGCCTTATATTAGTTAGCCCGAGGCGGAGCCCGTTTCTGGATCTACCATTGGTTCCACGAATGGACCCATGCAGCATACGCATCTATTGTGCCGAACGACGTACAGTGAGTAGATGGCCATGGAAGGAAGACGTGCCATGTAAAAAGTTAGCGTATAAGTCTATTTATGTTTTCCAGTGATACACTTTCTTGTGGGCCCTGATGGCTAGTCTCTATAAGAGCACATAAGTGTCGCACCGTTACTGTAGCGACTCAGACATTCATCAGAAATCAAACACTGCCAAGGCAGAGGGTTTACCCTACCGACATCCTCGTCACTGATTCTTCTTGCGTGCTCACGTCGACGGCGATCGTCGGTAGCCAAGGGTGTGACAAGTGGTATCAGAGACGATCTATCCTCAGCGTGGGTGATGAGCGTGATGCTCTTCCTCATTGCTCCCTACCCGCAACTCCGACGACTCCAGCGGTGGATCCAGGGGTCCGATGCCCTACCACCACCCCACCTCCACCATCACCGCAATCTATCATTTGTGATCGTAGTCTATCATTCACTCTCCGGTACCATCTCGATCCCGTCACTTCGATCTACAGCTAGTAATTTCGGTGGGTAGGTTGATCTCCATCACACCCATGTGGTGTTCGATGAGAGGTCCCAGAGGTCCCTCCATTGGGTTGAGTTGCGTCAGTGATGGCTTTGGTGTTGGCTACCTAGACCTCACCATCTCCACCACCCCAGCATCCCCAATCACTTCCACCAAACCCTAACCCTTCCTCTGATTAAACTGAGTTGGTTTGGATTCTACCCATCCATCACCATGGCTCCACTTAAACCATCAAAACAAACCTAGATTCTGTTGGACACCATGGCCAGAAGTGCTAACGATGAGAAGCAATTCATGGGCCAGGTCATGGAGTAATTCGATCTGTTGTTCACCAGAGTCAATGATATTGGGGAACTTCAACAGTAGGTGAAAGCCCAGATGGATATCAAGGGAGCAGCCATGGATAACTACTCTGCTGAACAACACATGATAGCTCAACAAGTCAAAGCTAATAGGGCAGCAGTGGCACAGTTGACCATGAGACAATTTGACAATGAGGCTACATATAATGATGATGATGGGGTATCCATGTTGTTTGAGGAGAAGGCATCATTTCACAATGTCTTTGCCAAGGATAAAGGAGTTATTAAGGTAGAAACTTCTAAGATCAGGAGACCACCACCAAGAATGGGGAAACGAGACACATTGCCTAGCCAAGCTATGCCCAAAATGCAGTTCCCCAAATTGGATGGTATAGACCCCAAGATATGGAAGGACAATTGTCAGAGTTACTTTGAGCTTTACTGGCTACCAGAGGGCATGTGGATTACAGCTGCACATTTGCATTTTGAGGGTAATGCTGCTAAGTGGTACCAAGCTTACAAACAAAACCATACATTCAGGGATTAGGATCATTTTTGTGCTATGGTAGAAGAAGAGTTTGGAGCCGATGACTTTAGAACAATAATGAATGACTTATTGGACCTCAAGAAGACTGGCACAGTGGTAGAATACACCACCTAGTTCCAAGCCTTGCAATTTGTTGTGAACATGCACAATCCTCATTATGATGACATTTTTTCACACCTCATTACATCAGAGGACTCAAGGAAGAGATCAGAGGGACAATAGAGAGTCAAATGTCAACAACGGTGCATAAGGCTTCAATTATTGCTAAGGTTCAGCAGGGAGTGCATGATAGAAGCAAGGCTAGATATCAAAGAAATGTCAGTCAACCAAAACCATACATGCCACCAAGAATTGAAAACAAGCCAGCACCTCAAACCTCTTCTCTATGGAAGGATAGGCAATTAAGGGACTATAGGAAGGCTAATGGCATTTGTTTCAATTGTGGTGACAAATTTGTACCTGGCCACCTAGAAGTGTGTCCTAAAAGAAACAAGCCTCAAGCCAATGCATTGGTCATTAATGACCTTAACAGAGAACTATCTGATGATGTCCTCAATCAACTGGCAGCTGAAGACACACTTCATGAGGAATTTTGGCAGCTGTCATTGCATGCTATTTCTAGTGTGGACAACACAAACTACATCAAGCTGAAAGCTAGAGTTCAGGATAAAGTGATGCTCATCCTTGTTGATAGTGGTAGCTCACATAGCTTCATTAGCTCTCAGTTTGTTGCTCTGGCCAAGTTACCTACAGTGTCCACCCAAGCTAAAAAAGTGAAGCTAGCAAATGGGGAATGGATGATCACCAACCGAAAGGTACAAGGGTTGTCCTAGTATTGCCAATGCCATACACTATCTACTGATATGGTGGTCTTGGATATGCATCTATATGATGCCATCCTTGGTTTTGATTGGCTTCAATCCAATAGTTCAATGCAATGTGACTGGCAACACAAAACTCTAGAATTTTGTGTCAAGGGAAAACCTGTCAAGCTGAAAGGAATCATAGAACCCCCACTACAACTTCAATCTATCTTGGCCACTAAGGTATTTAACTCCACCAAGGGCAATGACATATGGGCTTTTGTTCTTCTGGACTATGTACCAGCAACCAACATATCCACACCTAGTGACACTTCCCAACAATCTAAAATTCTTGACATTCTTTCAACCTATAGTGATGTGTTCACTGATCCCAAAGCCTTACCACCCCAAAGAGCCTATGACCATACCATCCCACTTTTGCCTGGATCTATTCCTATCAATTCTAAACCTTACCACTATTCATCATTACACAAAACTAAGATAGAGAGACAAGTCCAGGAGCTTTTGCAAGTTGGCTTGATAGCTCATAGCCATAGTCCCTTTGCTTCACTAGTCCATTTGGTCAAAAAGAAGGATGGCACCTAGAGATTTTGTGTAGACTATAGAAAATTGAATGACATCACAATCAAAAACAGATTTCCCATGCCAGTCATTGAAGAAATCTTAGATGAATTGCATGGAGCTAAGTTCTTCACCAAGCTTGATATGAGTCAGGATATCATCAAGTGAGAATCCATCCAGAGGATGAGTACAAAACTGCATTTAAAACTCATCACGGCCACTATCAGTTCAAGGTGATGCCATTTGGACTCACAAATGCACCTGCTACTTTTTAGTGCATCATGAATCAAATCGTCCAGCCATTTCTTAGGAAATTTGTATTGGTCTTCTTAGATGACATCCTAATTTTTAGTGCCACTATGGAAGACCACAAACATCATTTGCAGCAGGTCTTAGCTGAATTGAGAAAACACAGACTTTTCCTCAAAGAGAGCAAATGTTCTTTTGCACAATCACGTTTGGAATATTTAGGACACATTATATTAGCAGAAGGGGTGTCCACAGATCCAAACAAGATCTCCGCTATGCTCCACTAGCCAGCTCCTACTTCATTCATAGAGTTGAGAGCATTCCTGGGTCTTACAGGCTACTACAGACGGTTTGTAAACGGTTATGGAGTCCTAACCAAACCACTGACCAACTTGCTTAGACTAAAACAGTTCACTTGGTCTCCTGAAGCCCAGTCAACATTTGACAATGTTAAAGTGGCAATGACAAGAACTCCTGTCCTGGCTTTGCCCAACTTCCAAGAACCCTTTACAATTGAAACAGATGCTTGCCATGATGGCATTGGAGCTATGTTGATGCAGCAAGGTCAACCCATTGCTTATCTTAGCAAAGCCTTAGGAGAGAAACATAAAGCATTATCCATATATGAAAAGGAGTTCTTGGCTCTAATCATGGCAGTGGAAAAGGTGGAGAGCTTATTTTACAAAGGCAAGAGTTTATTATAGTGACAAATCACAAATCCCTAGCATATCTCAATGAACAAAATCTACACTCTGAGATGCAGAGGAAAGCAATGACAAGGCTAATGGGACTGCATTTCAAGATTGTCTACAGATAAGGCAAAGAAAATGTGGCAGTAGATGCCCTCTCTAGAGTAACCCATCCCATGTCATTACAAGCTGTGTCTTAAGTGCAACCTGCTTGGATACAGGAAGTTCTTAATTCTTATACCAAAGATCCTCAAGCCCAGCAACTCCTAACTAGGTTAGCCATCTCTAGTCTAGATGCCTAGGGTTATAGTTTGGACAGAGGGTTGATAAGGCACCATGGCAAAGTCTAGATTTATCAAAATGCAGCACTTCAAACAAAAATCATTGTTGCCTGTCATTCCAGTGCTCTTGGAGGACACTTAGGTATTGCTGCTACCTACCATAGACTTAAAAGACACTTTGCTTGAAAAGGTATGAAATGGGATGTGGAATCATTTATCAAACAGTGCTCTATCTGTCAACAGTCTAAACACTCCAACAATCATCCATTGGGCTTACTCCAACCCCTGCCAATTCTAGAAGGTGTATGGAGGGATTTGTCCATGGACTTTATAGAAGGCTTACCCAAATCCCAAGGCTTTAGTGTAATCTTGGTGGTGGTCAACAGGCTCACTAAACTTACCCATTTTCTGCCAGTCAAACACACATACACTGCAGCAACTATTGCATAGCTTTTCATGGACATATTGCATAGCTTTTCATGGACAATGTAGTCAAACTACATGGCTTACCAAGTACAATAGTCACTGACAGGGACACTATATTTCTCAGTCACTTTTGGAAAGAGTTGTTTAAGTTGTATAATTCAATCTCCAACTCAGCACTGCCTACCATCCCCAAACAGATGGATAGACCGAAAGAGTCAACCAATGTTTGGAAATGTATCTCCGGTGCTCTGTGCAAGACTCTCCAAAAGCTTGGACTCAATGGTTGTCATTAGCGGAACTGTGGTACAATTCATCCTATCATACTGCATTGGGATGCTCACCTTTTAAGGCTCTGTATGGATACGAACCTAATGTGGAGACAGTTCCTAATGTCCTAGCTTCAACATCAACCACCGTCGCTGAGATAATTGAAAACAGGGAATTGCACTTAGAAGCCCTAAAGACAAATCTAGCCAAAGCACATAATCGTATGAAATTGCTGGCAGATCAGAAGAGGCAGGATTATCATTTCTCTGTTGGCAATCAAGTATTGCTGAAACTCCAGCCATACACACAATCCTCAGTGGCTAACAGACCCTTTCCAAAGCTAGCTTACAAGTACTTTGGACCATATACAGTATAGGAGCGCATCGGCAATGTGGCCTATCGGCTTGAATTGCCAGAAGGATCTTTTAATTCATCCTGTTTTTCACATTTCTCAGCCAAAGCCTTTCATTGCAGACTATACTCCTGTATATGATACCCTTCCAGTCACTACTGACTTGGAAGCTGCAGCGGCCAAGCCTGAAGCAATCCTAGAGCGTCGGTTGGTCAAGAAAGGCAACATGACGATTCCTCACGTCAAGGTCACATGGACCGGCCTTCCACCATCAGCTACGACTTGGGAAGATTACAATGTGCTCAAGAAGAGATTCCCAGATGCACCAGCTTGAGGACAAGCGGCAGCTCAAGGGGGGGGGGGGGGGAAGATGTCGTGCCGGACGACATACAGTGAGCAGATGGCCATGGAAGGAAGCTGTGTCATGCAAACAATTAGCGTATAAGTCTATTTACGTTTTCCAGTGATACACTGTCTTGTGGGCCCTGATGGCCAGTCTCTGTAAGAGCACATAAGTGTCGCACCGTTACTGTAGCGACTCAGACATTCGTCAGAAATCAAACACTGTCAAGGCAGAGGGGTTTACCCTGCCAACGTCCTCGTCACTAATTCGCCGGCGGCCAAGGGTGTGACAGCATCGAGTCATCCGTTGATTTTGCAGAGAATGCTTTTATTCCATTAACTGACATGCGATTACACCGCATGGATGACGCGGCACAGGTCGAGCTTGTGACCGTACGAATTAAACTAAGATATCGGTTGGAGTATACCGTGAGAAAATTGTCGGCAGTGTGTGCACAGCACAACGCTGGAATTTAATTAAGGGCGTAGTACGTGTTTTAATTGGTGGCTCTTATAAATTTTATTAGTATGTTCTCTTTTTTTTTCAAAGTTGAGTCGTTGGATGATTGGATCGGATGAGAATTATTTATTTTGCTGTCGCGAAATTATTTGTTATATTTATTTCAGCTTTATTTGTTTTCCGTGTTGCGGCCTGTTTACGCACAACAGACAAAAAAAGGCACTTGAATTTGCAAACTACCGCAAGCATGCATGTCCTGCAGAGGCTTTTTATTATTTATTTATTAGGCCATTTTAGCTAAGCGATCGACTTTGCTTTCAGCTTTAATTCTTTGCCTCTGACCGAGAACAGGAAAACGTAACGAATTCAAAGATCTCTTGAGAAAGAAAGGTCACTTTGAAAATTACACCCTCTATTTGGGAGCATATGAAATAATAAAAAATAATAGGAATTATTAAAAAGTCTTGCTTCGTTGAGAAGACAGAATTTTTATGTTTGACAGTATCATAGTTATCTCAAAAGATTTTTACAAAAAATATATTCATAATTAATCAAGTATAAAAAAATTAGGACTGTTCAGCTAATATTAAATCTAGCTGATAAGCCGACTGAAGCTATTTTATTATAAAAAAAATATCGTAGATTAAGTTCAAGCGGTCATGCCCTTAAATTGTACAAGGTGCCCTTGCTTCCATATCGTCGAGTGCTTCCATATCGTGGACCAGGTAGCAGACGAGATGGCGAGCCTGCGAGCAGCCCTGCTGCTCCTCCCGCCGCTCTCCGTCGTGGTGGCCATGGCGGCGCGGTGTCTGTGCCGCGTGATGGCGCGCAAGCTGAGCGCGCTGGCGCGCTCCCAGTTCGCGTGCCTCCCGTCCGGCGGGCCGTCGTTCCGGTACCTGGTCTCCTCGCCGTCCGTGGAGGACATCAAGGGCGGCGGCGGCCAGCTGCCGGTGGGGCTTTATTCCCGGAGGACGACGCGCCGGCGCGGCCCCGGTGGCAGCTGCGTCGGCGAGGAAAGCGAGGAGGAGGAGTGCGTGTTCTGCCTGAGCGGCATCGAGGAAGGGTCGGAGGTGAGGGAGCTCCGGTGCCGGCACCTCTTCCACCGCGCCTGCCTGGACCGCTGGGTCCGGGCGCGGCCGGTGGCGGCGACGTGCCCGCTGTGCCGCGGGCGGCTGCTGGCGTCGCCGCCGTGGGAAGTGGCGGGGTACTACTACGATGACGAGGAGGAGGGCGATGAGGAGGCGGTGGAGGAGGACTCGGACATGATGCTGTTCATGGCGTGCGTGCACAGCAGCAGCAGCTGGCTGTGGCCGTCGTGATGACTCGTGACCGTGCCTAGCTCGATATGATGGGCGGATCGGACGTCGGCTCGTCATGGACTGCACGTATGTAGTGTAGGAACGTATAGTTACGCAAGTTGTTGGTGGTGCGTGCTAGAGAATGGAACTTGCTTCTCCTCCGATCGACGATCGTGCTTGTGTTTCTTTCTTTTCTTTTTCCTTTGGCCGATCGATGTGTAGTTGTGTATGTATGTATGTACAGTGTTGGCAGCAGTAGTGGTACGGGAGAGAGGAAGCACGTACATACGCTGTGTTTTGCTGCAGGGCGCGCCACGACTCATGAGGCATGCATGGAGCATCGATCACGCATGCACTTTGTATGTTGGTATGGACTCATCGATCTGATGACTGATGTACATCTGCATCATGCAGCAGCATGGCGAAGAAGGAGAGGCGCTTGGGCTGCAGCGACGGCGAGACGACGACACGTACGTCTGCGGCGCGTGCACGTTGGGGTCGTCTGCTCCGACGTGTGCCGAGGTAGGCCATGCGGCCATGCCAGCCCGATGCCTGGCTGCTATGGCTCCTCCTCTTGCTCTTGCTAGTTCATTTTCTTGCCTTGGGAATCAAAATGATTCTTTGCTACAGCGTCAAACATTGTGGGTTTCGAGGAGGAGGCGGAGCCTCCAAGAGCCCTGTCAAAGGGGGCCGTACATGCAGGAGTACGGGTCCAGTCCTCCACAGTTATTGGCTCTGTTCGCGTGTCTTTAAATCCGGCTTGATCCGATTCTTTTTTCATTCGGAATAGTGTTTTCCTCTCACAAATTCCTCCAGATTCCTTCAAATTTCTCCAGAATTCCTTCAAGCGAACGAAACCATTAGCGTGGTGGAACAGAGAACAGGACAAGAGTTGGCAACGCCGCAGCCGCACGCCGGTGATGGAGTTCCACCTGAAGATGTCTACAAAAATAACTGCGATGGGGCTTTTATCCCTGGATCAAATAAAGCTGGGTGGGGTTTTATTATTAGAAATCATGCTGGCATGGTTGTAGCAGCAGGAGCAGGATCAGCAAAATTTCAAACGTCAGCTCAACATACTGAAGCAACTGCTTGTTTAAAAGGCCTGGAGCATGCAGCTCTATTGGGAATGAGGCGAGTTATTTTAGGGACTGATGCGGCTGCTATTGTTAAGGCCTTAAATGATAATTGCTTCGAAAGATCTGTGCTTGCAAATCTGATGAATGCATGAGATCAAAACTTTTATGTATTTAGAGTTCTCTTCTTTGAATGTACCATTTCTCATGTATCAAGAGGGTGTAATGCTGTAGCAGATATTCTAGCGGCTATAGGCTTGAATTGTACTGATGGTCCTCTGCTGTGGCAAGAGCATCGCCATGTTCGTTTGGGTCTGTTTGGCTTATAAGCTGTACTTTTCAGTTAACGAACAGTATTTTTCTCTTACACCAAATTAGTCAACGGTACTTTCAGTCATGACTTATTAGTCAAACAAGCCCAAACGAACAGAGCGCATATACCAGACTTTGTAGCTTATTTGGTGTCCGGCCCACGCTAATGGAACTATGTTTTCCATCTCAAAAAAAAAATTGCATTGCATGTCAACTCCCCGTCCCCGTGATTGAATTGAACGCCGGCCGGTTGCTTCCCTCCCGCTGCGACTGTCGATGGCAATGGCACTTGGCATTGGCAGTCAATGGATCGGCCTGAGCTGTTCCACAGGGGACCCGAAAGGCTGTTCCACAGGGGGACCCTCGTTTGGGCCTCAATCCCCCAAACCCCAACCACACATGGACTAGTAGGCCTTCTATGGGCTGGGGCTGCCTCTCCTTAATTCCTGACTTTCTTTTTTTTTAGGAGACAGGTCCGGCTCTTAGCAGCAATGGAATATATGGTCACGTTTCTTATGCTGGGAACCTCCATGTTTCCGTTTCGGCAATATTTACGTTTTTATATTATATAAAATATCGCCTCAAGGTGTTCCCGTTCCAAGTTCTCGTTCCCCGAAGGGAATATGGTTGTTAAGTTCTAGCTTTTATCACCAGTAATGAGCTCATGGGCTGACAGACCTAAGTTCAGCTATTACTAATGAGCTTATGGATTGACCGATGTTCTTACAAGTTCGATCGACCTATCCTCTAATGAACTCATCGGCCGGCAAACCTACGTTACTCCTAGTCAGTTCTACTTCTTCGACACCATTAAAGGCATCTTCTTGCTCTGGTCCTTTACGTCTCTCTCAGGGGTTTTCTTATGATTAGTGGTAAGTTTACGGATGAGGAGGGGCTCAAGCCCCCGTATTCCCAGCCTTTGGCCTTCCACCAATCATGTGTCGCCTGCTCATATGACCACCCTATCGTCCGCTTTCACTCCTCGTCCCAAGACTGCCCGCACCACACAACTGACGCCATCCTGCCAGAGACTCTACCACCCCCACAAGGATCTAGTGACTCGAGTTCCTATCATCGCTTCGAGCTATAGCACTACCTCCACCATCCTCGAGTTCGCCAATGAGGCTTCCCCGTGTCTACCCAAAGACCAAAAAAAAAAAAAACATGACGTCAATCGCGACGAGTCTGTTCTCTCATTTTGGAGGGACATGCTCGCCTCGAAACTTTGTCGAATATATATCCCACTCATTCCACTCCCTCCATAACCAAGCACTAGGCGGAAGAGGGGGGCTCACTATCCTATCCTCGCTCGTCCTTGGAACCTAAATGATCGTCCATCCTATTCAGGCGGCCTTCGGGCATTCCTAGGTAATTTTCAGTCCATGCAACAATATTAACTTCAGACCTCTAAAATTGAGAGTTATAATTTTCATATACAAAAGAACTTTATCCAACACCATACAAGAAAGATATATATTTTTTCTAAGGCAACAAGCCTTGGTACACGATTAATATGCTGCTGAAATTTTATGTTATTTTTAGCATCTCAACGATCTTAAATGAGAAAACTCAAAACTAGAAAGTTGTATATCTCATCAAGAGCTGTAATTTTCATATAAAAAATAATCTTCATCCGATGTCGCATGATCTTTTAAGGTGAAGCCTTAGAGCAACTCTACGAGGCTCTATATACCCTTTCTAATTGTTAGAAATAGAGATTTTAGTGGAAAAACATCCCCCAACAACTTCTTTAATTGATTATCCAAATATAATCATCCTCTATTTCGGATTTCTCGCTATCCAAAGATAGATAGGGAGAATGACTCTCTAGAGTACGCAGAAGATATAAAAAAGTTGTTTGGATAGTGAGAAGATATAGAAAACGATTTTTATGCAAATGACTCTCTAAATGATGATTTAGAGTGTGAATTTTGAAAAGACTCTTAGAGATGCTCTTATCGCTGACACGTGGGTCTCATCTGTCAGATCATCACGTAGGATAATGAGTCGGATAGATGCATATTACTAGAATCTAGATAAACCTATTATAATTTCAGGAAGCCAAAAATGTATTTTGAAAATTTGGGACGATGACACCACTGAGACGAGACAGTCTCGATGACCGCCGGTTAATTTTTACTATTTGAACTGCCTAGGGCCAGGATTGCTTGCAGCTTGCAGCTTGCAGCATGCTACAGTTACAAGTCAGATTTTTTTTTATTTTAACACTTTTTGAAAACTAATTTTAAATGTAACACGGTCGGGTTTTTTTTTTAAAAAAAAACTAACACTTTTGGTCGCGCCTATTTCCCTGGCGCGGCCAAATACCTGTGCTGCGCCATGCATGGTGGCGCGGCAGAGGGCTGACATGGCGACGACCGGAATCGCTGATCGCTAACGTGGCAGGGCTCTGCCGCGCCACGGAGCATGGCGCGGTTGGGCCAAATAAATATCGCGAGCGAGCCCCCCCCCCTCCCCCGCCCGCACGCATCCCTGCCCGCCCGCCCATCGCCACACATCGCCCGCCGCCAGCCGCACGCGCCCCGCTGCCGCGCAGCGCCCGCGCCGACTGCGCCACGAACATCGACGCGTTAGGCCACCCGCTCCTAAGGTAATCTCTCGATTTCATGTTATTTTGATTATTATTGTTTTAGGATAATTAGTAATATAGGATAGTTAGGGTTTTATGATTGTTATTGATTTATGATAGTTAGTGATTTAAGATAGTTAGTGATTTAGGATAGTTAGGTTAGTGAATTTGTTTGTGATTTATGTAGGTAGTTTTTAGGTTTGAGGTTAGGATTTTGGGTTTAGTGATTGATTAGGTATTTATTATTTAGTTTATAGTTAGTTATTTAGTTAGGGATTTTGGGTATAGATACTAGTTTATAAATGTCGGTACTTACTAGTGCGTGATACGTCGATTTTGATGACTTCATGAAGTTTCGTCACATGCTTATATTCCTAGTGAAGTTATTTATGTTACTAGTGCGTGATATGCCTGTTAATTTTACTTTGAATATGTACATGTGTTTTCATAGTGCATAACAAGTAGTTCAAATTTTGCAATGCTACATAATATTAATTTGAATACTCTAACGCTTTGTTTATCAATTTATAACAGGATGGCCCTTCCCACGCAGCACCCGTTGTACCCTATTCTTAAGGTGGAGTACGACGACCAGCACCGAGCACACATCTTGAGTGACAACGACGCAGATGTGGCCTTGCCTACTTTGAGGCCCCGCACACACACTAGGGTGCACCAGTGAGACGAGCGTTATGCGTCGTACATACAGCGTGCTGGCTTCCTCGAGCTTGTCCATGTTGTCAACCACGGTCTTCCGCCCCTTGACCTAGCACTACTTACTGCAGCTGTGACAGGTGCGAGTGCATTCTTTGTACGTAAACTTTTTTGTAACAAATTTGAGGCAACTAACAGTCGTTCTATTCTTATAACAGGTGGAGGCCTGAGTCCCACACATTCCACCTACGTTGTGGCGAGATGACCTTGACCATACAGGACATGAAGGCTATTTTAGGCCTTCGGTTGGAGGGACTTCCAGTGACAGGTATAGTTGACAACGATCACTAGAGAGAGCTGGTGGCTCAGTTTACTGCCTTTCTTCCACCGAATGACGAGGCTTCTAAGAAAAATAAGTAAGAAATTGAAGCCTATTTAATACTCGCACTGCTTTCCTGCAGCCATCGGGTCTCATTTTTTTAGGTAAATTTTAGAAAAACTTTTGGTGTTTCGTCGTCTTGGATCATGGAGCGCTTTGATTACTTGAACCCACAGGCTGAAGAGGCTCAGATCGACAGGTTTGCTCAAGTATGGTTCTAGCACTTTCTTGGTGCTTTCCTCTTCCTAGACGCCTCAGGCAACACCATCAGCTGGATCTTCCTTGACATACTACGCTAGCCGTGGGAGAACATAGCGGCGTATAGCTGGGACAACGCAGTCCTGGTATGGACGTATCGACAGTTATGCGTTGCCTGCCGTCGCACCTCAGGGTATGCGAACCTTGGAGGTTGCTCGTACCTACTCTAGGTTTGGTGTTGGGAACGATGGCCCGTTGGGAAGCCCCTTAGTACTGGTTTACCGGTAAGTACTTCGGTTCATTATATTCTTCGATATGGTTACATATGACGAGTTTATTAATGGCTAATTCATTATCGTGTTCAATGCAGTAATGGAACGGGCAAGATACACTCGCTACAACTCTGTTTATCTAGACAGAATCAGAGTTAGTTAGAGGGAATGCGAGGTGCAAGTACAGGGAGTATACGAACGGTCTCGGCGTCTTGACACAGCACCAGGTTACGCTCTCTTTTCTATCATA
Organism: Miscanthus floridulus; assembly: GCF_019320115.1. Taxonomy (NCBI): domain Eukaryota; kingdom Viridiplantae; phylum Streptophyta; class Magnoliopsida; order Poales; family Poaceae; genus Miscanthus; species Miscanthus floridulus. The sequence goes on from NC_089583.1 coordinate 122,931,595, forward strand.
CATGTGTCTTGTTCGATCTATACTATATCACAGCCTAACTCAATTATAAAATGTTTAGGTGCATTGGTGTCCTTGGGATGTTCCCGAGCTCCAGTACTATCTCAGTCATGTTACTAGGGACGAGTCAGAGGAGTATCGCTGCAACGTCCCTCTTATTTTCTTCCACGTGGTTGAGATTCACTTGCCCATCAGGGTCTGCAGATAGTTTGGAAGAATGACAGGCTGCCCACCACCGCTTTACTCCACCAACCAAGGATTGCACGGGTACGTTATCGATTAATAACAAAGCTACAATTCAGAGGTGTGTGTGGTACAACTAACATCGTTTTATTGTAGGTATAACCGCAGGAAGAGGTACAAGACTAAGGATTGACGCGTGACACACAACACGCACATCCACTTGTGGGAGACTAGGGAACAGCAGCTAGTCCATGCGGGTCCTCTACACGACCAGCACACCTTCGACGAGTACCTACACTGGCTTCATAGGTCTACGGGGACACATATCAAGCCCCCGTACACTGAAGAGGCGATTGACGAGGACTCGAAGGAAGATGCGATCGAAGATATGTACGACATTGCCACTAGAGAGGACACATAGATACAGAGAGCCCCGCTACAAACATACATGGTAAGATACTTGAATAGTATAATTTTTTATCCATTTGGTATTAAGTATGTATACTAAAACTGTTCAACCGCGTTTTTGTACCCAGGCGACACAATTGTCGAGGCTGTCCAACGAAGTAGCATTCCGGCTTCACGAGTCTAGAGGGCAGGGGCCAGGCGTTCTCGAGGATTTTGTGGAGGTAAACATAAACTAGTCCGTTCCAAAATTGTTTCTTTAGTGTATATGCGTTTGGGAAATGCACTAACTTTAACGTCTATTTATGCAGAAGGTGAAGAAGAGCTACAGGAAGCTAGCTCAAAAGCTGAGCTGCATGGACACTCCTTATGAGGAACCGCCACTCCCGGTGCGGTCGAGTGGCACGTCTTCAGCCTCTTTGAGGACACCAGCCGGCTCTTCTCAGCCGGTGACAGGTGCCACTTTCGCGGTGCGTACACCACCACATCATAGCGCTGGGAAGGACCCTGCAACCGAGGACGATGATGACGACGATGACCCCCCGGGATTCCACAGACAGCACGACCAGTGGGATGATTGGCCGTAGGATGAGATCGACATGTCTCAGCTAGGTGGTGCCCCGCTTGGTACCCAAAGATCCTCACAGATACTAACAAAGGTAGTTTCTTTAAATACGTAGGCTACATGAACTAACGATCATAAAGAATTCTAAGTAATCGTGCATATCATATACTTGTAGGGTACGAGCCGTACTTACCGGCGACACGACCACACCGACGTTGGCTACACTCTCAATGTGTTGCCAACAAATCCGAAGAGACATAGGCGTCCGAGGGATCCTTACACTCCTGGGTCTTAGTTTGTTAGGTCGAACTATTATTGGCATCCGAAACTTGCAGGCTTAGTTGGTTAGGTTATGTCGAACTTATGTCAAACCAATGAAAATGTTATGTGGTAGCTTGTTAACTTGCGCACGGACTTTATTTATTTGCTTCATATTTGTTTCAATGTGTCGCGGCATCACTGCATGCGAGATTAAGTAGCAACTAGTTCGGAAACCGACAAGAAATAAGTTCCCTTAAAAAATATTCGTTTCAATCCGATCCAATTTTTTATAATCGATTAGTTAACATGGTGGTTAACCGTATTATGAAAGACGGGAAAAAACCATTGCCTTATCAAATTCTCTATTCGGCCATAAAACTAATTCAATAAAAGACAGAAACAAATTTTACGTCAAGTAATACTTAGAATAACTTCCACTATCGGCGCGACGCGTTCCGATTAAACCGTCCAGGTACTGCCCGGGTGGGTGGCGGGCGCGGCAGCCAGACGGGCTTGCTGCTCGGGCAGGCAGGGACTGGCCGCGAGGTTTTATTCGACTCTGCCGCGCCACGGATCAAGGCTGCGTCACTGCCGCGCCAAGGTCGATGGCGCGACAGGCCCTGCCCCGTCAGCGGTCAGCGATTCTGGTCGCCGCCACGTCAGCCCTCTGCCGCGCCACCATACATGACGCGGTACAGGCATTTGGCCTGCGGCAGGGCAATAGGCGTGGCCAAAAGTGTTAGTTTTTTAAAAAAACGACTGCGTTAGATTTAAAATTAGTTTTCAAAAAGCGTTAAAATAATAAAAAAAATCACAAGTCACAAGTCACACTCACACCCAGGCTATGGAGGCAGCATCAGCGAGGGAGCAGGAAGAGGCCGCGCGAGGGCGATGCGAGCGAGGGCGACGCGAGGATGTGCGAGGTATGGAAGAGGCTGCTCGAGGCGGCCGCCGGGGAGCCTCAGTACACGTACCGGCCTATCGCCGATGCCCTCAAGGCTCCCGGCGTCCGGGTCTGCCTCTTTGCCGTCGTCGCTCAGATCGGCGCCGCCAGACGCAAGCAGTGGCTCGGGTGAGCCTCACTCTCAACCCCTCCCCTCCTCTCCTTCCGCGCACCGTCCGGATTTTAGCAGGATGAGAGTTGGCGGTTTGTGTTTAAGCTGTTGCAGGCTGTATGCTTCCTTCTTTAGTTATTCTTCAGTCTGATTCACAAAGTGTTGACCTAGGGTTTGTTCTCGTAAGCAAATGCTGCGGAGGCAAGGAAATTTGTGGGGTTCCGTTGGGATTTGTGCTATGAAAAAAGTATATATTTGGAATGATTTGTTGAATAGTGTTGATTAGGATTAGTTCTCTGCTCAAATGCTGCTTGCTTACTGGTAGGAATTATGCTAGATGTGCCAGTAGTAGCAGTCTCCCAGACTTAAGTCTTTAAATTCGGGCCTGCGTGCCAAAACTCAGTACTGTGAATGTTTGCTTTTTGAAATATAAAAGCAGGGGTCTCCCTCTTTTCTTAAAAAAAATGCTGCTTGCTTATTGTGGGGAGACACGTGCTTTAGCTTGTCCGCTTGTCCTTGGATCGCCTCTTTTGCAACATTTTGCATGAAGCATTATGCATTGAGACTTGAGAGGGACCTTCTGTTGCCGTGTTCATTGCTAAGTCTCGCTTTTGATCCTCAAATCAATGCTAGAACCCTTGGTCATGTCTATTGTTTTTGTAGATTTCACTGTTACGTTGAGGATTGTGGATGAATCACGCAAGGCTAGGAATATCTGCAATATTTTTTGCTGACAACACTGCCCTATTGCCCTGTGTCAAGTCAAGTGGAGATGTGATCAGTCTCCATGACGTTGTGGTACATCATAAAACTCTATTTAATTATACCATTTGTCACTGGGTATTTCTCAGATCTATAAATTTCCACATACCTTTTTATATGTGTTGTTGTTTAAGCCTATTTTCTTTTCTCATCATTTTTGAAATTTTAGTGACACATTTGGCAGCACCTAGTTCATGCCTACTTTGATCTGCAGGTAAAGAAGCATCATGAGGAGTCCTTTGTTACATTTGACAAAAGGTTTTCTTCATTCGCGTTGTTTGAGAGCAAAGTATCTGCTTGAGTGCAGCTCATATCAGACTTCTATGAAATATCATGGCAGCAAACGTGACAAAGAACGTTTAACCCAGATAAGAACATGGCTTCCTCTAGGTGACTCCTAGTCGATAATTGCTTTTGATAATTTATTTGGTCCACCCATAAAAAAAGGGCGTACCCAGTGCAAGAGAGCTCCCGCTCTGTGCGGGGTCTGGGGAAGGGTGTTAGTGGCAAGCCTTACCCTCGCCTGTGCAATGTGAGGAGACCGCGACTCGAACCCGGGATCCTTCCGGTCACAGACGGTAAGACTCTATCGCTTGCACCAGGCCCGCCCTTCTATTTGGTCCACCCATCTGCATGATATTTCCTGTTGTGCCTTAATCATGCTCATTCCACTCCAATTTTGTCACTAAAATATCATGGTGGTGAACATATTCTTATCCAAATGAGAAGTCAGCCTAACTATCATACTTGTGGGGCTGAAAGGCTAATTCAGTTTCTGATTTCTTGGTCCCACCAATTAGCACGATTCACTTGAATTTATGTAGGATCAAACAGTGTACTGTAGCCATTCTATTTATGAACTCTTCTTACCCAAAGGAATTAAATATTTTATAAATTATGAGTACAACAGAACTTGCATTATCTCATTTTAGCCCTTAGTTAAGGTCGTTCTCTGCCTGCCTTTCAATCAAACACAACAACAATTTGAATTTTGTTGTCTAGAATTGTTCATGCTTTGTTAGATTGTCAGCTTCTTGCTGTGAACTTATTTTACTTTTTAACTACCTGCTCTCCCGATAAGTGGTTGATATATGCTATTCTGTTTCTTTAGGATATAGACCTTTTATTATAGCATGTATTCTGGGCGTGTTTGGATGCCGCCCTCGCCTGGGCTTGCCTACCAGGCAAGCGATCGTAGCCCCAGGCGATCGAAATCGAACGCCTGGGGACGCTGCCTGGCGTCTGAGCTGCCTGGGAGGCAGCATCCAAACATGCCCTCTGTGTCTATCTTTGTCTCCTTGCAGAGATTCATGAAATACTTAATTAGTACGTCCCTAACAATGCTTTACTAGCAACTTTTATAACATCTGTTTCTATCTAACTACTTTGTACCGCAGGTCTGAAAGATTTCGGTCTGAAAGATCTCGAATTGCAGTTAAGGAGTTTAAAGTCTGATTCTACTTTTGATCTAGTATGCAAGGTTAGTTCTTTATTCAATCATATTGAAACTCGAGACTTATTTTGGTACAGGGAATGCTCCAAAAATTCTCTCTGCCTTCTTGTAGGTTTTGCATGTCCTTGAAGATAACGGCAATTGGATATTTTATGTTTGGGATGGAACTGATACCCCTGCAGCCGAGTTTGAGGCAATGTAGGATTGTAGGTTTGCCTATGTTTATTTATTGTTTCTAATTTTTCAGCAATAACTAAGAAAAACATCTATGCAATATAGGATGGTGCTCTAGTGTCTTTGCAATACTGTTGCAGATTTTAATCTTTATTTGGTTGTTCTTATATGGTGCACTGAACTTAAGCATAGTCAATGAAAAGAAAATAAGTCTTATCTTAGAAAAACATTTGCTGACGTCAGTCACGTCATTATTTTCACTTAATTGACCTTTTTTCTGTGTGCCTCTCTACTATTGATTGGTGAACATATAGTTCGGATGCTGAGGCAGTTGCATCACCCCCTCTACCCAGGGAGGTTTTATGCACAATGCCATGTGTCGGAACTGTTCTGAGGATTTTTTTCAGATAGGTTTGTCAAGGAAGTATTACACATGCAACAGAGTATTTATTGGGCCAGGTTCTGGAACATTACTTGCAAGCAAGACAAGTTTGGCATTTGGAAAGGCATTTTCTTGAACTCTAGTGGAGTTCGCCTTTTATCTCATGAAGATGATAGCGTTGTTGATCGTCTGAAGTAATCTTCTTTTCTTCTGAATTTTATTGTTCTTTGGACATTATATAAGTAAACTTTACCAATTACATGAACACCTCTAGGATATATGACAGCCGCAACGCCAACAAAGTTCACCGCCAGCCGATGGCAAGCTTCCCCTCTAATGTTGCTGGTATAGAGCATTGCTCCTCTGAATCACTGATGAACATATTCTGTTTCATCGTTCATATCATGAATTTGGCTACTAATTCAGCATTTAATCGATTAAAATAGCAATATTTAAGTTTGTTCATCAGGCCTTATCTTCATCGTTATCTGAATGAGTGTATACTATAGCATTCCACCGTTATATTTGCATACGAAGGTTGTGCATAAAAACAAACCTCAATTTTTTTTCTTGTGTGCTATGTATATATGGAGATCTAAATGAAACACATGATGATCTTGTCAAAGTGCTTGTTTACATGTATTGTATTGATGAAGCGCTGCATAAAGTTGTAATGCATTTTTGCTGCCATCTGTTGCCCACAAAAGCTTGCCTCATGACAATTTGTTATCAGTTCTGTCAGATGTATATGAGAAAGAAGGTTACTCAACGTTAATGGAGTCTTTAACTCATGATGAGGTATTACTTCTTTCCCATTTTTCTCCCGTTATTTATTAGTTTTATTTCTGTTTTCGTTTTGGTCTAATATTATCCAACACCCCTGAGAACATGCGAGCATGTTTACTTTGAGTTGTATCCCAGTGATTTATCTCTCCCTTTTCATGAGAAAACTATATATTTTGCTTCCCTAGTTAGTAACACAGAACCGTGCGTGTTCTGAACTCTGACTCTAAAGCTAACCAGCTTCAATATCTCCTTTTTCTTTTGTGCTAGGTGACGCACAAAGTGAAAACCTTGGTCCGTGTCGTGACAGCAAATCCTTGTCGAGCTAGTGAACTCAGTTTGCTTTTGACTGATAAACATTGTATTCGGTTGACTCTTGAGGATCCTACAGCGAGAATTCGTGCGTATGTCCATAAGAATGATTTGGTAATATGTTACTAAATAACCCTTATGTTTGATTTCCTTGCCTACAGACCAGCCCAGGTGTCCACATTCATCACTAGTAAAAAAAAAATCAGTGTTGGTGGTAAAAAAAGTTATGGATGCTTAAAAGTCTTGCTGAATTAGGTGATCATGTCTTCATCTAAATCCTTGGCAGGTCGAATTCTTCGGTGGTTTTCAAGAAGTGATCATAGAAAAGATGAAAAAGCTACTGGGTGTCCCAGAAGCCGAGGACAGCGAGGAAGTTGCCCCTTTGACCAGGAATCCACCTTGGATATGGTGTATCTTGATGTCATACTATCGGGAAAAAAACGATCCCTGGGGCAGCAGAAGGTACCGAATCGTTGACACAACGATCAGGGATTGAGCAGGGATGCTGCTCGAATATGCAGGAACAACCTTGCAAATGAATCGAACAGATGTGTAGTATTTTGTATGTGCTGCCGGCCTGCTTATGTAGTAGTATTTTGGAGAGGGGGGGGATTATAGCTATACAACATCTTGCAAGGATGCAGGGCGACACGCTATAGTTGTACGTAGCCTACTACTGTCAGTGTTACTGCCTTGATGTAATGTTGTTGTAGTGCCGTCGATCCGTGGCCATATGCTTTTGTACAGTGAGTGAATTATTCTATCGAGAACACTGGTGGCACCGTGGCATTCTGTACAAGTCTGTATGTAGGCCAGTTGTGCACCTGCACTCTAGATTATCTTATATTCTTAAGAACCCCTTCTTCTATTGTTCGGCGCCTTACGGTTCTCTGGGTTTCTATTATTATATGGATATATTTCTTGTGAATTTTCTGCGCTTTGATATTGCTATGCTGCAGTTTTCAGTTTCAGAAGAAGAAGCTTGCGATGACTTCTCCGGTCGTAGTATCTCGATTCTCGCGATTGTCACGCGCCCTCGACCTGTATCATTCGTTTTTAGCACATTACAGATTTGTCACCCCGAAGGAGACGGGCATCATGTGTTGTTTCACTGCGCAGTTAGCAGCGAAGTATGGCAATGCATCGGCCTAGCGGGGCTTGACGACGTCGACCTGTGGGCTGTGGGCTGCACCAACAATCCATCATGCTTCTTGGCCGTCAGTACTCCTCACCCTGCTTTGCCGACTTTGGGATGCTAGCTAGGAATGGGACGATTTTCAGTCAAATTCTATATTTTCTTTCTGAATGAATCGGTTCGTGCTTACGGAACTACTTTTCAGCCGAGTCACCCTATTTCAGCTTATTCTCCCTCACAGAACACTATTGAATCAGTCGAAACCAGTCAGCTTATATACCAGCCGAACAGGCCCTCAGTAGCCGGCCGTTGTACATTCCACATTCGCTGGTCGTTTTTCTTTAGTATGAAAACGGCAGGTGCTCTGCCTTTGCATTAAGCAGAAGGTGAAAACATACAGCAAATTAAACGGACTGGACTATAGAGTTCCAGGAAGAGACCCAAAAAACAGAAATGAAAAAAAAAACTGCACACCAGCTGCAGTCAACGGTGTGGTTCTACCTATACGTCAGTTATTTACAAGAACATGTTCATGCGCCATACTATCATATAGCAAGATGTCTCGTTGGATTAGCCTTGCTACCTATTATGGCGTTTGCCTTTTATCGTCGAAGACTCTTCTACAGCGCTTTTTACATAAGTTCCAGATAGCATAGATCACCAATCACTTGGGTATGCTTTCTGTCAGTCCTTATGTTGTCCGGCCCAATCATGGCAGACCACAAGTGTTTGATTCTTATGCTTGTTATGTTTTGAGTGATCATTGGGGGGTTGAGCTTTTGATCAGGCCATACAGGAGGAACAACGATTTTGAACTTTTCAGCCACCATGTGCTTTGGCGATTCAGCTTCTGTTCTGCATGCATAGCTGACAGACAGGGTTTGCCTGGCCTCCTTGCCGAATGAATTTATCTGAAGTTAAGCAGGGTGTTCGGCTGGTAAGAATTTCAGCTGGTTTTCGCTGGTCGTTGCTGCTGCAAACTGCAAAGCAACCCAGATGAGTAGATGACGATGATCAAGTGTACGATTATCACAGGCATGGAATGGAGCAAAGCAACAGAGCACAGCACGAATGCATAGCAATAGCTTTCACTGCAACAACACCCATCCACAGACCACAGTCTGCAGCCAGCAACGGCGAGAGGGGCGGGCAACTACTGCAGACAGATCGAGCATGGTTTGTTCATTCACATTTCAAAGCATCCAAGTACAGACCGTGAACCCCGTTAATTAGACGCCCTTGAGAGCTTCACTATGAACATATATGGCCTCCCGGCCCATGGTCTCCTCATCAGAAACTGGCAGAATTCGTTCGCCGGAGGTGGTGGTGGTGTAGCTGCTGCTTCCTCTCCGGTTGCGGCAATGGCAGCCGCTCGTCCTGCTCCGGTGGTGGCTCCAGTGGTTCCAGCATCTGCACCACACCCAAACCAAGCACATTGTTAGCTGCCAGCATCTACAGAGGCCTCAAACCAAGCACATTGTTAGCTGCCAGCATCTACAGAGGCCTCTCTTTCTTTCTTATCTTACCCCCCCCCCCCCCCCCCCCCCCCCCCCCTCCATCCATGATACAACCAATGATGCACCATGTCACTGACAATCAGCATGATATAAGACTACCAGGATGGATGGAACTCAATGTACAACATTAGAAGTAGGTGACAAACTCTTGGAATGGAACTGTGGATGGATGGAGCTATCCAAGGAATGCACATGCTCTTCATTGGGCTCCATTTTTTTTGTCTCATCAGGCTGAAATTTGGAATGTTGTGACAGCTTAAACTTAAAAAAAAACAGCCACAAATGCCATTGCCTGCCCTATAAGAGCGCATTAGGCAGGTCCGTACACTGCAAATGCATAAATGATTTGCAACAAGATGCTAGAATATAGGACTACGTGATCGTCCACAATCCCCGTTTATATAAATATATATATAAAGGCAAGCCAAAATGGTCCACAGCTGGTGCTACAAGTTTAGCTCATCTTTCTAGACTAGGAACTAGAGACTTCGTTTGGCCAAATCGGTGAGGCAATATCTATTATTGCTATGCTCCATTTTTAGCCCCCTCCACTAAGCATCCCTAGCAAGTTTAAGCATACATCTTGTCTTGTGTAAACAAACACTGAAACAAGGTGCAGTATCTTCCTACCACTTTTGTCTAGACTAGAAAATGACTCACTTTCAGTTTCAGAGAGAGAAAGACAGGGAGAGTTTTTGCAGGCCTGAATCCACCAAGAAAGAACTCTGCTGAAGCTCAAAAGAACTGAATAAAAAACATGGAGGCAGAGACAAGTTTGGGACCACTTCACTTTGAGAGAATGATGTTTACCTTGAGCTTCCTGAGACGCTCGTTCTCCTCCTCCAGCCGGGCGATCTTGTTCTCCAGCTCGTTGGTGTACGCCTGCAGAGGTCGCTTTAGCACTTTAGAGAAGGAAATCCATGGAGATGGAGCTTAAAAATCTTATGTAGGGACTAGGGACTGGATTGTGGAGGAACATACTCCTAAAACATTCTCTATTCTATTGGATGTGGAATGGTGGAAGTGGAAATGGAACCCCACCTGCTTCCTGGCCCGGGACCTCGCCGCGGACTCGCGGTTCTTGATCATGCGCTTCTGCCGCCGCTCCACCGTCCTCTCCACGACGCCGTCCCCGTCCCCAGCCGCCGCCGCGCCGCGCTTCCGGCCGGCCACCTGCGAGTGCGAGTGCGAGTGCGAGAGGAAAACCCCCACCGGGCGGTCGCAGTACGCGGCGGCCGGGCCGGGGGCGGCGGCGCCGAGCGGCAGGGGCCGCGGCAGCGCGTACTGCTGCTGCGGCGGGTACTGGTGCATCCAATGGGGGGCGGCGTCGACGGCGACGCCGGCGCGGGAGAGGAAGTCCTCGAGCGTCATCTCGCCCATGGAGGGCTGGCGGCCTCCGCCCCCGGCGCTCTGGATGTCGCGCCACACCTCGCCCACCGTCTTCTTGACCGCCGGGGGCTGGCCCGCGGCGGCGGGGAGCACGGTGCGCAGGAGGTCGTCCAGGTTCATGGTCCGCAGTGGCTCGCCCAGCTGCGTCTCCACCTCGGTGAGCGTGAGGCCGTAAACGGAGCCCTGCCGCGGGAGGCCGCGGCGGCCATCGTCGCCGTGGGAGTGGGACGACATTGTCTGAACTCCCATCCACGCGCGCCCACGTGCGATCACCTCACCTAGTCACCTGCACGGCTGCACCTGCAAAGAAATCAATGCGCAGCGGCGGCGCAGTGGGGAGGGCTGGCGGCGCAGGCGCAGAGATCGGAAATGGCAAGAACAGCAGGTGCTTGCTCGACCGGAGCGGCGACAGTGGAAACAAAACCTTTGGGGGCATATGACAAGAAAGGGAGAATCTTTGCGAAGAAGGAGAGGAGCAGCCGGGCAGGGGGGCTGTGCTTGTGCTGCAGCTCCTGCTCCTTTTTTTTTTTTAACCTGAGCAAGCAAGGCAAGCAAGGGGAGGAGAGGAAGAGGAAGATGAGGGACCAGATCGATGTATCAATCAGAGAAGAGGGGCAGATGGGAGCCTTAATTTTAGGATTGCCACAGCCGCAAGAGGGAGAGGAGGGTCCAAAAAGGGAAGGGGGGTGAAGGGAAGAGAAGGAAGCAGAGGCCGGCCAGAGCCAGAGGAGGGAGGAGGCTGGGACTGCACTGCCGACTGGGAGTGGGAGAAAAGAGAGAGCCAAGCCAAACCACAGCCACAGCCACAGCCTTTTTGCAAGGCCGATGCTCCAGGCTTTGCTGCATTTTTTACTTTTTATTTATTTATTTTCTGTTTGTTTTCTTTTGTGAGAGAGGAAAGGAGGGAGATGAACAGCACAAGTGAAGTGAGAGGTATAGTACGACTTTATGCGCTATGCATTGGTGGCCCACTGGAGGCAGCTCATTAATTCATAAATAATAGAAGTCGTTTGGGGTTCTCTGCTTCAGATTTTTTCTGTTTCTTTGTTTGGGACCGCTAGGCTGAAAAGGTTTTGTTCGATTAGTCGCTTTCTCAAGCCGCTTCCGGTAGAAAGGGACGAGGAAGATTTTGATTTGCAGGGAGTTTTTTTTTAATTCTTTACAGTCTCTCTTTAAATCTTACCGGACCAAAAATGGTTTAAGGGCTCATTTGATGTGGCTTCGGGAGGCCCTGCCGCCCCGGTAGCATGAGCTGATGAAGCCTCGCAACAACTAGCTCTTTCAGCCTTCGCAACAACTAGCTCTTTCGGCTCCCCCATTCTAAGTCGGAATACTTTTGCTACAGTGATCTAGGTGCTAAGGGCGTGTTTTGTTTTGGTTTTTTGCCAGCTTCTACAGGCCAGAAGCTGAAACAAGCTTCAGCCTAGTTGTTGAGCTAGCTTTTGAAAAGCTAAAAAAGTTGGTTCGGAGTAAATGAACCAAAAGCTGAAAAAAAAAACATGTTCTGATGAGCTTTTCTGGCTTTTAGTGTGCTGAGAAACTATAAAATTATTATGAAAGCTAATAGCAACAAAAACAACCGTATGAGAAGACAGGTTTTGAGCCAAAAGCCAAAAAAAAAATATAGCTCAAACAAACCAACCTTAAATAGTGCCAAACAATACAAGTGCATATGCAGACGATGCCCCTAGTAGTCGTGTCAAACGAGCCCTAAGAAAACCATAGCCATAGTTAATGTTTGTGTGCATTTGGTCGGAAAAAGAACTCAATACATGGTTAGTTCCATGAGGTTTCTTTTAGATGGTTAAATGAAAGAGTACGGGGCTAGTATAAAAAACAGTTATATATAACTAGTGTATACCGTGAACCTATGGGCTATCTCTGTAAAACGAAATGAATGCGGTAGTCTCCGCCCTGCATATAATGGAAGGGCGAGTTGTGGCTCGCTACAAGTGAGCTAGAAGACCTATCCACAAGACTCTAGCAATCATATGCAATCCATACACAAAATAGCCATTTGAGACACAACTGGAGGGCAGCGGCGGACCCAGAAAATATTTCAGGGTGATCTTAAGTCTCAGCCCCCTACACTATAGAACTTTGTCTAAAAATTAATGGGGCTCCTACAGGGGGTTCCACTGCTACGATATTGTGTAGGGGGCTTGAGCCCCCCTTGCCCCACCGCTGTGTCCGCCCCTGCCGGAGGGATAATGCTGTTGGATTCATCCGTCCAGAGAAAGGGGTGTTCGCTGTAGTAGAAGAAACTCTATCAGGACCTCCATTCCATAGTTCATGTAACACCCTAGGTGTTTGGCTCCCACAAAATTGCATTTCACTTCATAAACATGTGCATCATCTATCTCATCATGCCATTGTACTGAAACATGTATATGCAACACTCTCAATTATGTTTGTTTCATACTTGATTGCTCGTGAATGGTAGTTAGTGCAACATGTGAATGCAACATGAGTTTCTCATACCTTGAAATATGGCAACATGGTAGTGTAATATGACAAGTTTAAAATTGCAACAAAGTCATGAAACATGTGAAACATGGATTTGCAACATTAGGGTAATTTGAGTGTTTTGTTGTTTTATCACATGTGATACTTAGAAGTTGGTGTAGCACTTGTGTAGAGTGGTTAATTATGGTCTAATACACCTTAACTACACTTAGGGTAATTGATGGGACATTGTTCATGTGGACCAAAATGACTAAATTGCCCTCTAGGTGGAGGTTTGACTTTAGGATCACCTCTAGAGTGACTCTGTTTGACTGATTAAAAAGTCCAACCTAGAGATCTTGCATGGATGTGCACCCTTTACCAAAGTTGTAGCCAATTTATCAAGGAACAAAAGTCTCAATATGACCATCTCATGAAAATGGCTAGAACATGCTCAAACAAGGGCCCACAAGTTAGGTTTCACTGCTGATTTCAGACTTAGAAATTTTTTTCAGTCGAGTCCTGACTTATAGTTTCATGAGCCCCTCTTTGAGACCTTGTATCTCCCAATCCAGACCGAATTAGTCCAAGCCCCAATTAACAATGTTGTAGTACTACTGTAGCTCTACAAATTTGCTGTTACTACCTACCGCTAACTCAGGGCTAGATTACGAGCTATGAGGCGATGAAATGGCGCTGTCAGTCGTGCCACCGGACCCCGATTCAGTCGTTTCAGAAAATGTTCAGTGAACGTCATGGCCGACCGATTCAGAGGCTGGCCACCGCGTGGCGTGCATGCCTAGCTAGCACCTCCACGTCGCTGCGCCCGTGCTCCCAAGTGAAAGCCAAGCCAATGCCTCGCTCACTCCCTCTTCCTCTCGCCATTTCCTCTCTCTACCGTCCTCTTCCAAGCGAGCGCGGTGACCGGGAAGACCGTGACCGCTGCCGAGCCAAATCACCTAACCGAGCGCCATTGTCCGATTCCCCTGAACCACAGCACCACCGTGAGCCTCTCCACGTCCTCGACCTCACCGAAGCCTCGTCCTCGCCTAGGTAGGGCTCACCGTGAAGGCGGCTCCACCGGGTCGCCATGTCCGCCGCCGGCCGAGCTCGCACGTGGCTGTGCCGCTCGAGCCTCTTACTGGCCCCTCTTTCCCTTGCTTGAGGTCCAGTTAGTGATGCTGATGCTCGTATGGTAGACCATTAGGGCCATGATGCCGTCGGCTCGCCGGAGCTGGCCAACTCACGGTCGTGCGTCGCCATGGCCGTCGCCATTCTCCCTAGCCACCGCAATTGCTGCAATTAATGGTACCCCTAGGTGCGCACGGGTGAGGTGAACACGCTGGTACCCGTGGGCTCACTGGAGCTGCCACCGACGGCGAGCTACCGCCGTCGCTCTTCTTCCCTCCCCTGTTTTTCTCTCTGACTAGCGGGGCCCGCTTGTCAGCAGCCGCGCGCAGGCGGGAGCCGACCATGGGCCGTGCCGTGTTTCTGGGCCGCGCTGGCGTGTGCTGGCGCAGCGCGTCGCGGGCCGCAATGGCTTTCCGGGCCAGCCCAGTAGTTGGTTAGGGTTTCCAAATTGTTTTGTTTTATTCTTTTTCACAGATTTGGGTACAGATTCAAAAATATATATCTCTTGGTTGGTAGATCCAAATGATGTGGTTCCAATTTTGTTGAATTCCTGGTAATGTCTAGTTATACCATGTTCTGTTATGAAAAATAGAGTTGCTAATTATCTCTTTTAATCATGTGGGAAATAGGGGTAATTATATCTTTTTCGGTGTAGCTCCAAATGGCATAAAATTTTTATGGTGTACTGGTCATATCATGAATAGCTTGTAGTTAAATTTTCATACACTTTGGACACTGTATGTAGGAGTTATGTAATTCTCTTATTTGCATGGATGAATCTTGCGTGAATTTTCATAATTTTCCTATAGATCCGAGGAAAGTACAGAGTTGTAGCTCGCTACAAGTGGGCTACAGCACCTATCCAGAGACTTTGGCAATCACATTCACATGGGATCTGTACACACACAACTAGAGGGATAGGCACGTTGGGTTCATCAGTCCAGATAAAATAATCCAAAAGCAAACCATAGTAGATTTTCCGCTCTTGTTCCATGAACAGAAGGACGCATGATCGTGAGCGCGTGTTTAGTTCGCACCCTAAAATTCCAAAAAATACTACAGTAGTTATTACATCAAATTTTACGATATGTGTATAAAGTATTAAATATAGACTGAAAAAAACTAATTACATAATTTGGTTGGAAATTACGAAACAAATATTTTAAGTCTAATTAGACTATGATTGAATATTATTTGTCAAATAAAAACGAAAAGTACTATAATAATCAAATTCCTAAATTTCGAGAACTAAACACGCGCTCAGACATTGCACCAGTAACAGATGGACACTGCTGGCTGACGCTGAGCTCCTGTGGCCTGTGGGTAAAGTATCTGCTGCTGGCTATGGAGCTGACGTCCCATGCTACTACTCCTGTTGTCCTGCAGCCAAAGGAGCAGCAGATACTCCTGCTTTACTACAGAATAGTCAAATGACTGTTGCCGATAAGAAGGAGAGATCTGACATAATCCGCCTAAAAGCTTGGTGAATTTTTCTGTGGTAAAAATAACTTTTTTGAGCAAATTAACTGATTGGTTCGGGGGTCCATTCTCTCGAATGGCCTGTCTCACCTCTCGTCTCTCAGGCAGGAGCCCAACTGTTGAACGGGCAGGCGCTGTCAAAACTGCCATGATGGAAGAAAAGCTCGGCTTTTTTTTTACCTTTTTCCTACCAACAAATTAAATTTGCTTGTTTACCGAATCTTCTTTTTCTCACCCCGCCCTTTTTCTTCTCTTTTATTGCTTTCAATTTCTTTTGGCGTCACTCGTGTGCAATTCCTTGTGAAATGCTGGATATGGAATCATTGTGACCAAATAAAAAAATGAAACAGCCCGGATTCCCTAAGAAAAAAAAGGCAAAAAAGAAACAGTATCATTTATGTAAAGGAGGAGGAGCATTTTCATGACAATGCATGGTACCACCGCCACAAACATGAACATTCCTTATATGTTTTCCATTAGCAAATAACTGAAATAAGCCACCTGGCTAAAGATCCCGGATTCCCTAAGAAAAAAAAGCAAAAAAGAAACAGCATCATTTATGTAAAGGAGGAGGAGCATTTTCATGACAATGCATGGTACCACCGCCACAAACATGAACATTCCTTATATGTTTTCCATTAGCAAATAACTGAAATAAGCCACCTGGCTAAAGATCCCAGATTCCCTAAGAAAAAAAAGGCAAAAAAGAAACAGTATCATTTATGTAAAGGAGGAGGAGCATTTTCATGGTACCACCGCCACAAACATGAACATTCCTTATATGTTTTCCATTAGCAAATAACTGAAATAAGCCACCTGGCTAAAGATCTATATATATGCTAACGGAAATATATATGACACTCACTAATGTGCTGTCTCCGATATTCGTCTGTTCGCTTGGCTTATAAGTCATACTTTTTCAGTCAACGAACAATATTTTTCTCTCACAACAAATCAGCCAACAGTACTTTTAGCCATGACTTATCAGCGAAGCGAATAGGGCAATTATCAGGAGAAAAGGCCATGGAAAGGTGGTCGCGGAATATCCATATCCTTTTCACTGGCAGCATATATATATAGGTAGATAGCTATATAGATCTATTGTGGTTTCTGAATTTATTAGTTCATCGGTTCCCGTTGTATGAAACAGCATCACCTTTATAGTGAAGAATCGCACATCATACTAGCTGCTGCGCTGGCCCAATGAGAGGCTAAGCAGATGCATTAAGAAAGATGACTAAGCCTCTCTTGTAAGCAAAATTTTGGACCAAGCTTATCTGCTAATGATGGTAATCATTGCATATATCTTTCAACCAAAGTTATCCCCAGGCATGCGTCATGAAAATAAAAGAGACGAATTTTACGTGTGTGTGTGTAGCCGACGAAGAAGAAATATAATTATTGCACAGTTTCGTAGGCTAAGCAATGCAAGTTCCTTTAGTAAAAAAGGAAGGAAAACTTACTATTACTAAGGCCCCGATTGAGACTCCACGTTAATTATGTTCTCAACAGACTCGCAAGGAGAAATTATAAATCCTAGAAATTCTCACAATTATCCGAGACATATGGTCTTTAAATTTTGTAGACGTTAGTCATCATCGCAAATATAATTACAAATCTGTATTAAATCTATAAAACTAAAATTTTGAAATAGGAATTTTAGATTCCTGATCGCATAAGTTATGGGCCGCAACAAAAGGTACAATAGTTTGACCTAATTAATGTTTTTCCATCAAATGCATAATCAAGATACACAAGCGTGTCATGCGTAAGAAAAACTATGGATATAGATAAAACTCCACATATTTTTTTTTTGAAGAATGATAAAACTCCATATAGATCACCACAACCGGATGGTGACAACATATATAGCTTAATTTTATAATTATGCCACCCATATTATTATTATAAAATGAATAAAAAGGAAAAACATACAACTTAATACCGGTAGTCGATTTTTATTAGTCAGGGATTAAATAGTAACTGTGTTGGTGGACTGATGGAGTGATGGGTGCACACAACTGTGGTGGTGCAGATATTTTGCAAGCAAGCAAGAAAGCGTGAGACAGAGTGGGACATGGTACGAGAAGACCAGTAAGCGCCCACCGAATCTATTTCTTCTTTTTGGGAGTGAGGAACTCAGACCACACAAGTGAAGGGCCGCTGGTGTGGTGCCTCGGAGTCCTTGTCAAGGGCTCAAGGCTGGCTGGCTGGCTGGGGCTGGCTGCTCCTTGCTCCAACTCTCCAAGCCTCGCTGTCGCTCCTCCAAGCCTCCAAGGACAACAGGACAAGGACAAATTCAGAGAAGAGCGAGCAAAACTTGGGTGGCCCCATCGGAATGGCTGTAGCGATTATTGGAGCATGCAGTGGTAGTACCTGCAGCTACAGCTGCACAAGGCAAGAGCTTGATGAGAAGCAGTAGATGGCCGGAGTACAGTAACTCCTATTATTGACCTCACCTGTGTCCCTCTGGCCTTTGGGTTGGGCCAAGCCAAATAGGCATTGGCCAGCCCAGCCACACTCGGCTCGGATGGAAGTGGAAGCAAGGAACCAAGCAGCCCCGTGCTTGCTTGAAGCATGGGCTGCAGGGCTGCAGGCGATTGCGAGCGGTCATCATAGTAGGTACAAGTTTAACGGTGCCAATGACCAGCTCGGTCGTAAACCCTTTTACGTAATATGAAGTTACATTCTGTTCGTTTGGTCCGTAGCTTGTCGTAAACGATCGTAAATTTTTAGTCGGAATAATATTTTTCTCTCATACAAACCAGCCAGCAGTACTTCTTCATGAACCAGCAACGATACGAACCAGCCAACCGAACATGCTGTTAGATAGTATGACGGGGCGCTCGTAAAGTGCATCGTTTGTATGGTTACGTTCTCGTAAAGTGCGTCATTTGTATGGTTACGTTCTTATTTTTAATTACAACATACGTAAATCTTTCGAGTGAGAGAAAAAAAACCAGTACCGCTCACTAATCGGCGCTAGCATGACGTAGGAGTGGGTTGTATACTGCTCAAGTAGCTAGCGAGGCGCCATCATTCAGGTCCGAGTCCGTGCTGCAAGAGCAAACAAAACACAGCATGATGCCATCGCTAGCTGCTGACCATACCAGAGTAGTACGTCCTACTGTAGCCGTGCTTGTGTTTCCCACGATGATTCATTCGTTCAGAGTTCCAGACAATTTGCCTTAAGCTAAATATTGCGAGAAAAAAAAACAGCTGTTCTATAGCTGAAAACTAGTGCTGAATAAGCTCAGGCTCTGTTCGGCTGTCATTATAAGCCAGCTTATTAGCTATGGTACAGTATTTTTCTCTCCCAACAAATCAGCCATACAAATCAACAGTCGAACGTAGCCTCAAGCGAACAGGGCAGCCTCAAGCGAACAGTGCGAATAATCTGCTTCTACAGTACTAGAAATACAGTTGGATAAAGATGAAGATAAGATGAAAGCAGCAATGCAGCGTGATGATGATAAACGTTAGTAGTACTGCCAGGAGGCTAGGAGCCAGAGCACACAGCAACTGTTGGCAACTGCAAGGCTGCCAGGTGCCAGCCCAGCAGCTGTGCAGTGCAATGCAATGCAATGCAAGCTTGACGAGAGGCTGCTGCGGCGCTTGGCAATGGCGTCGCATCGCATCGGGGCCCGGTGGCCGAGACAGTCACAGTCGCAGGCAGGTGGCAGCACGCCATGATGCTGACCGGCAGGGCTAAAATGGCCTGCTGGGCTGGATTTGGCTGGGCTGATCAGCCTACCCATTCAGCAGCCCAGCCCCGCCGAACGGCTGAACTAAAATCGATGGCAGCCACCGCGTGCCGCTCCCTCCCTCATCTTTTCCCCATCGCGCAGCGCAGCTAGGGTTTGCCCTCGTCGCTCATCCGTGTCTCTGCGCGCGACCCGCGGTGGGGCGTCGCCGGGCCCCGACTTTGGTCAGCGGATAGGTCCCTGCCCGCCTCTCTACGCCGTGAGGCCGCCCCTCGTCGTCGACAGCCTCCACGGCGACAGCGAGCTTGGCCTCCCACCCAGCACCGCCCGCCATCGACGTCGTCCGCCAACAGCAAGGTACCCCCGGATCCTAGGTCGTCGCAGGTCCCACCCGTCCGGATCTGACCCCAACGTTTTCGTCTTCTAGGTTTACCCCCCAACTCCGACCAGGTCGATGGAATCGCCTCCCAGTTGGATGGATCCGCCGACCCCGCTCATCGGATCCGCCTCCCAGCTCGACGACAATGCCTCCCTAGCTCCTCGGACTCTCCTCTCACTTCGCCGGTTCCGTCCCTCAGATCGACGCCAGAACCTGCCCCCTCGCTCGATCCGGGGACCCAAGGTTTGTTTCATTCCATCTTCTTCCCTGTTCACCATTGGTTCGCCGTTTAGAGCTCTCATTGCTACACGATCTCATGCTCTTTCATAACACTACAGCGATTTTCGGGATGTGCGATCCGCTGCTGCTCAACGTTGTCCACTTCATCATGCTCTCCACCTGAAGGCAGGCTGTACAACCTCCGTTCAAAACTGCCCCAAGCAGTTTTGCAGAGGCAAGTCCCCATTTGCTTCGCCCTATCCCTGTTTTTGGTACCTCTTAGACCATCTTATTTTCCATTTACATTCGATCCATGTACATAATACCTTCGAATTTCAAACATTGCAACAGATGAAATGTGATCATGCTAGCTGGGATGACAGCACCACCTCCTTGTTTCTTGACCTAGTGATTCAATAGAAAAACCTATACCACTAGAACGACAAAACCCTAACCTCACTCGGGTGGGCAAATGTGCATCGTGCCTTCAATGAGGCCACGATGTTCGGGTATCGCAAGAAACGGCTCCAGAACAAGTTCAACGAGCTCAAAAGGCAGTATTACAATTGGCGCGAGGGTCAAACCCACACTGGGCTAGGCCGTGACCCGCGTACCGGAGAGGTGATAGCTGACCCCTCTTTTGATGCCGCTGGCAATGGGGGTACTAACTTCGACCTTTTCCTCGAGTCCCTTTTACTAGGTAGGTTCGTACTAATTGCTTACTAACATGTCCAACCATGCCACACGTGTAGGAAAATAGCCAATCTATTGTTGAGAGGTTCAGACGTCCGCAATGCCTTGACCTAGCTGATCACGCTTTTGGGACACACCACCGTGATAGGGGCCAGTTGCTATCTGCCGGTGGACATCAACCTGAGCGTACCCCCAGTAGTGGAAGCCCTCACACTCCTTAGGACATTTCCGATGAGCCGGTACGGACCCGTAGTGTTGGTCAATCCTCCAAGAGATACACCAGTGACCATTCAGTTAACAACCCTCATAGTAAGAAGAGTAGTAAGACTGCTTCCATTGATGACTGCCTTGATGACCTCAGTGACATCATTAAGGATCATAGGAAGCACAAGGCACGTATGACCAATGAGGCCTGAGGAGATGGCGACAGTCAATCAGATTTTGAAACAAGATGGTCATAGTGAGAGTGATCTTGTGTTCGTTCAAGCCTTAAATCTTTGCATGAACAAACTCTATCGTAGGGTTTTCCTAGATTTGGAAACTAAAGAGGGTCGGCTGAACTGGGTGAAGGTCTCCTAGGACTTTAGTACTTCGAAGTCCAAGTGATCCCAAGCAGCGTTACTCCTGTGGCTCTTTATGTTGTTTCAGTTTTCTGTACTGAGCTTATTGAGTACTTTGCAGACCTCGTCATCGTTTGATTATTATTGTTCGTTGTAATAAAGACCGTGTCGAGAACTATGTTTGGTTTGCTGTTTGCATTTTGAATAAAGTATGTTTGATGACATATTTATATTCTATGTGTAGCGACCTTTATGTACAGTATGTGTGGACTGACATGTGCTCTTGTTGGAGATATGGTTAAGAACTTCTGCAATGATACATATTAGCTGCTTACTATTTTGTTGATGTGCAGACTGCTACCAAATCATTAGTTGGTGCATTGGACGTTGTTGCAATCTCCTATTTATAGCTAAACTGAATGCGGTGGAAGCTCAACAAGCGAAGGTATTTTAATTCCTTATTCTATTTTTGTTGTTTGAAGTGTAGTCCTTTAAATTTGTAATAGCTGTTGTGCCATCTTGATGGTATGTGTCCATTTCGAACTTGTAGATGAGCAGCAACGAGGACTCACACAACAGCGACACTTCTAGTGATGGAACGGACGACATCTACAACATTGTAGCCACAACTGTCATCCTTGCCAAGTTGAGGGAACTACTGTTGAAGCAGGGTCCAGTGGTAAATCCTCCTAGCCCCATACCCAAGCTGACCGGCCAACAATGGATGCAACATAATCTGGAGAACCCAAAAAAATGCAAAGCCAATTTGCGTATGACTCCTGACGCCTTCATGCAGTTGCATGACATCTTACGTGAGTATGAACTGCCATCTACATAAGAGTGTGGGTCCATAGAAGCTTTAAGTATATATATCTGGACTTGTGCTCACAAGTCTGTTGATAGAGAAAGTGGAGATAGATTCGAACGATCTTTAGATAAAGTTAGTAGGAAGGTTACTATGGTGGCAGATGTTATGTTTAGGTGGGCACAGACTATACTAGTTCCAGCTGATAGGAACTTTCTAGGAGTCAACCAGAATCTTGCTGCATATGCACCATGGTTTGATGGATGCATCGGTGCATTGGATGGCACTCACATTAAAGTTCAGGTGAATCAAGATGCCAAAGCTAACTTCTATAATAGCAAAGGAGATACTACAATTAATGTATGCACCATTATGGACATGGATGGCCGCTTCACCTTTGTCGGTGCTGGAAAGGTGGGTGCATGTCATGACATGGTGGTCCTAAAAGACTGTTGGGAGGAGGAAAGCTTCCCGCATCCACCCCAGGTTTGTGATTACTCACAATGATATGATGCAGCAGGCTAGCAGCCATGTAGCTACTTGGACACGACATTATTGATAGTAAATTTGGAATTGGTTCTTGTGTTGTAGGACGCTACTATCTGGCGGACACTGGATACATGGAGACCCAAGGATACATGACTCCTTACCGAAATACAAGGTACCATATGAACGACTTTAGGGGCGTAGACTTCGACACATTAGAACATCAGGAGAAATTTAACTACATTCATTTGAGGCTTACGCGATGTCATTGAATGGAAATTTGGGACTCTCAAAGCCTGATGGCATATTCTGGAGGGGGTTGCTTACTATGAGAGGAAAAAGCAAGAGATGATGATCATATCATGCTTTGCAATGGAAAATTATTTGTGGATGCGTATGCGTGGAGATGGTTCACCGACGTATGGTCTGTCGGAGTGGATGCATCTCAATGCTGCAAATAGTACGACTGCAGTGAGGGAATACATATATGTCTATCTCTGAGGAGGAGCATGATTGAGGAAAGGTGATTTATTGAAGCAAGCTAAGTAGTTCAATTGAAGATAGATGGTTCTAGTATCAATTTTGTATGACACTTGCTGTTGCTCGCAGGCGTTGGACGAAGGCGAATGGTGTACATGCAGCTGCATATTGCATTTTTGTGTGCAGTTTGGTTAGTGGCGTCATGAAGGCTATGAGTTTTGTATATGTTGCATATATGCCTAAATGTTTAACCTTAGGAATGGGCCAATAGTTAGTGTAGTGGTATGTTGTATTCTTTTTGTGTGAGGACTGTTGAATGGACTGTAATTTGTTGTATGCTTGTAGGGACCGGTTAAGGTTGATGAACTGTTAGATAACTACTTGTAATGGACTGTTATTAGCCTGTAGCATGCTAGTTATTTGAAGTTGTGATTCGAATTGTGGTCTAAAGGACCAAAATTGGCTTGTGGGTTGGCGCCATGTTTTGAGTGGCTGTTGCACCTTTTTTGTTTAAATGAGCTAATGGCAGGCTGTTCTAATGATTTGAATTGGTTGGGTGCTGGCTAGATGTTGGCTGGCTGGTTCAGCAGCAGCTCTAGCCAGCCAAAATCATCCTAGGCCGATCAGGTTGCTCCAACTCCTCCGTTCAGTCCGTAGGAACAGAGCACAGGCTCGCTTGCTCGCACCGGCACCTACTCGTACTAAAAAACAGCTGGCGGTAGTAAAGTTGGCCATGTAGCCACGTGGCTCACCGGCTCGGCCCGTGGCTTGGTGTTTTGGCCCAGCACAGGCACGGCATGGCCCGGTGGCCAGTGGGCCCTGGGCCGGCATGGCCCAAGGCACCAGGCCATGCCTAGGCCGCCACCCTAGCCCATGGCATGACATGGGCATGGCCCTGGTGCAAAGAGGCGGCCCGATGGTGGCCCGGTGCCCCAACGGCTTCATTTGGCCCAGCAAAGGAGGCAGCCCACGAAGCCAGCCCACCCCGCCGCATATATAAGCCGCTGCCCGCTGCCTCCCTCTCCATCCCTAACCCTAAGTCCCTAATCCCCATTCCTCCCCCTGCCACGCCGTCTACTCTCGCTCGCTGCCTCGCTCTCGCTCTCGCATTCGTGATCCACCGTTGTCGCCTGCTCTCCATCAACCATCGTCGTCCATCCTCTCTGGCACCGGTGACCTCGCCGGTGCTCCTCCACCTCGCACTGAGTTCGCTAACCCCGTCTCCTCCCTCCTTTTCCTCTCGCTCTCGCTCGGAATCGGTGAACCATGTGAGTTCGTGTTCATGTCACTTCCTCCTCCCCCACCTCAGCCAGTCGATTCTAATCGGTGTCTGTCTCATCCTTTGGCTGGCTTGCTGGCTTCTTCATCTCTGGCACCTGGGCTTCCGAGAAAGCAGGTTCGTCACTTTCCCTAACCCTAGATCTGCTCTTCTCTGCTCTATCTCTCTCTGATCTCTATCTCTCAAGTGTCATCTCTCACTCTTCTTCTTCTTTGCGTGCAGGTTGGTGCCTGATGCCTGCGTCTTCCTCCTCTAGAGTAGACATGGCTAGGCCACCAAAGCGCCCATTGAGGGATGATGCTGGAGCTGTTGGAGGTCGAGGTCGTGGACGGCTGTCCGGCTTATCCACGGGAGGTTGCGATTCCGGACCTCGCAATGTGAGGGGAGGATCAGCATCCCCTCGGCGATGGCGAGGACCAGGCGCCGCACCTAGACGATGAGCTAGAAGTCGAGGATGACAATGACCTATGTGATGATGCAGCCGGTCTGTTCGGCATCGACCTTGATGATGGCAACCATCCCATCGATCTCGATGGCGACGACTGGTGATGGTGGAGTTGAGGTCTCCACTAACACTCATGGTACCTCAACCACCTCTGGTAAGAAAGTTTCTATTGTTTGGGATTACTTCCATGAGATTAAGGAGAATAAAATTCGAAGTTGCTACCATCTGTAAACATTGTCGGGCGTGATACACTGCTAGATCATCTGCTGGCACTGGCCATTTGAGATGGCACATGTATTCCTGTATGAGAAAACATAATCATGCTAGTATGGTCCTAGTCTAAGCTTGATCTGAATCCTGATGGTTTGAAAAATTAGGGTGTATGATCCTATGCTTGCTCGCACTGAGTTGTGCCGTTTGAATGCTAGGCTAGACCTTCCTTTAGGGATAGGTGAGACACAGGCTTGGGAGGATTATATTAAGCGCTGCTCATAATCCTCTATTCGAGAAGGTTTCTAGGTAGACCACCACTAGAGATATGTGTAAACTTTTTTATGAACAACGTGCTATGCTTATGAAATCTATGTTGCCTGCTGTATCTTCTATTTCTTTGAACATCTGATATTTGGTCTGGTAATGCTAAGGAGGATTATATTTCTGTTGTTGCTTATTATGTTAGTGCAGATTGGGAGTTACAGAAAAAAGTTGTTGGTCTTAGGCTGATTGATGTTTCACATTCTGGTGAAAACATTGCTGATAGGATTTCTAGTGTGGTTGAGGAGTTTGGTTTGATTGACAAGGTTTTTTCTGTGTCTCTAGACAATGCTTCTGCTAATTCTAGGGCTTATGAGATTTTGCAACCTATGTTCTTTGGTTATTTGGGTTCTTATCCTGCACCTACAAGAGATGATCCTAACAAGGTGCAGTACTTGCTTATGCATCAGCACTGTGCATGCCATATCATTAATCTGATTGTTAAATCTGGCATGAAGAGGTTGAAACCTTATACTGAAGATTTCAGAACTGCAATAAGTTTTTTAAATTCCTCTAATTCAAAGAATTGCATTATTTAAGAACTACTGCACTGCTCAGGGTCTTAGACCTAGAAAGTTTGGCTTGGATATGGATGTTAGATGGAATTCTACTTATTTGATGCTCAAACACTTGCTGCCATACAAGGAAGTCTTTCATATGTTCATTACCTCTAATTATGGTTCTACTTTGTTGACTGCACAGCATTAGGTATGTTGCTGAATAAATAATGATATTCCTAGAACTCTTCTATAATTCCACTAGTTGTCCTGTCTGGTGTTTATTATCCCACATAGCTCCACTTGTTTTGCACCATATGCTTGACATGGCTGAACATTTGCAAAATGCTAAAAGAGATGCTAATTTTAGAATGATTGATACTCCTGTGAAGCTTAAATTCCTTAAATATTAGGGAGAAAATTCCACTGATTTATTCATATGCATTCATTCTTGATCCTAGAGCTAAGATGAAAGGGTTCTTTAATGTGCTTGAATTGCTTGGTAAGGCAACTTGGATGCATTTATAGTGTATACTATGATGATGTGAAAGATGAATTATATAGATTGTTTGCCAAGTATGAACAGAAATTTGGTGCAGTTAGGTCTCAGAGGGTTTCAGTGCCTTCAGCTCATACTGGTAAGACAAAACAGGCATGGGGAAGGATCTTTGGAGGTCCTGGTGAATCCCCTATCAGTTCCCCCTCATCTTCATCTACTCCATCTGCTGTTAGTGAGCTCAAAGCTTACTTAGACAGTAACTCTGTCACATGTTATGAGGAATCCTTTGACATACTCCTCTGGTGGCATGACCACAAACTAACCTATCCAATCCTATCTATTATGGCTCGAGATATCATGTCTATTCCTATATCTACTGTCTCTTCCGAGTCTTGTTTCAGCTGTACATCCAGGATACTCGAAGACCGGCGGCGGCGCTTATTGCCTGAGCATGTAGAGATGCTCACCTGCATCAAGGACTGGGAGCAAGGTGCAAGAAGGGAACAACATACACCTGAGGACCTAGACCTAGAGGAGGCATTCAAGAACCTCTTCCTCGATGAACAAGGCGAAGGCAGCGGCACCGGCAGCGGCAGCGGCGGTACTGCTGGTGGTGGATAGAAGAAGAAGAGAAGAGGAGAGGTAGTCACTCACTCAACTGAAACTTCCATATTGCTTCTTTACATTCAAGTTCACTAACATTGCTTGCTTCTATACAATTTTGCAAGTACTTTTGGTGTGACAGAGTGAGACAGTGAGTCACTATGAATGCTGCCACTGATGTTGGCAGTTGGCTATTGTAATAGGATAGAACTTTTGCTGCTGTGAACTCACTAAGTCACATTGTCACAATGACTTTGCCACTGATGTTGGCTATTGTAATAGGATAGAAGAACTAAGACTTTGACACTTTAGAGCTGGCTGTACTCTTTTTTCTTTTCTAGGGTTTCTCACAAGGGTGAGTTTTACCTAGAAAGGTTTTTAATGAGGCAGCATTGCACAAAACAGCTCATATTCATAAAATGATATAATCTTGTCTTTTGTCCGTTGTCCTTGTGTTCTGAGTTGTGAGTTTGAGACTTGTGTCTTGTAAGTTTGAATTGTGATTGTGAAATGTGAATCCTGTGGTTTAGAATTCTAAGAATATGAGTTTTGAATCTGATGTGAATCTGGTGGTTTTGAATCTCTGAGTTGTGAATCTGGTGGTAAAATCATGTTGAAAATGATCAAGTCCTTAAAGACTTAGTTATTTTTATAGCCGGGCTATGGACCGGCATGGCCCTGGTGAAAATGGTCGTGCCCAACGGGCGACACTGGCACGGCCAAATGGCCCACGGGCCATGCCTTGGGCCGGAGGCCAGACACGAGCACGCCATAGGCATGGCACTGGCCGGCACGGTTGCCCGGTGAGGCACGACGCCACGTCGGGCCGGCACGGCCCGATGGCCATCTATAGGCGGCAGCAACGATGCCTTGAGCTTCAGCAGCGGCTAGCCGTGGCAGTGCCACCTGGCCGTCGAGCATTTGAGGCCGTTTTCCCTTTTGGGGAACTCCAGCCAAGCAGATGCTCGGCGCTTTGGCAAAAAAGGGCAACCCGTAGTCTGTTGCCACCACATCTTCATGTACACTAGTACTAGTTGATGGAGTGAACTTGCTTAAGCACTCGCTCACTAATCAGGGGGACAGCGAAATCCGATCGAACCCTAAAAAAATGGGAAGCATCAACCTTTTATATACTCCTAGTCAGCACTCAGCAGTGTAATTTCTGCCTGGATTGAGTTGAATTGCTGGCAGTGACCATACATTTTTTTGTTTGGTTTTACTCGTATAGTACCTGTTCCAAAAAAAACACAGTTCTAAGTATATTCTTTGTTAAATTATCTAAAGATTGACCAAAGATATATAGGTAAAATATTAAAGTTTATGATATTTAGGCTATTCTATGAAAATATATATCATGACAAATCTAATAATTAATACTTATCCGATATCATCGATATCGGTGTCTTTCTATCATAAATAGTTAGTTAAACTTAAGATATTTTAATTTGATACTGTGCTAAATTATATTCTTGAATTAATGGAGGGGAGTACAATGCTTAGTTGCTGGCCAATCATATGCATCCAAGCTTAACAAGGGTCCGCAGGCATTCATGGGCTCGTGTCTCCTGCTGCATGCTCATGTGATGCCAAAGCCATATGCATGCGCCCAAGAATAAAGCCTACCATTCTTTTTCTCCCAACGTGAAACCTAGCTCGAGTCTTTCAGCCGCGTAGCGTAGGGGGTCTCCCTCGAGAGTTACATTTTCTATTATTCAGATAGTACAATGATGCATTCACGAAAAAAGAGACAGTACAATGATGCAACATCACTACATAGTTAATTACCATGCTCGCTCGTGTGGGAGTTTCAACGAGTTTTATATGTATTAAATATGCTGACTGTATTGATTAAGAGAGATGACAAAAGTTTTACGAGAGTAAAGAGAGTTTTATGAGAATGAAACTTTTCTGCACTGTTTCTAAAATATGAATGTTTTAAAAACTAAGTCATGAAACCCCCAATAAGACTGGCCTTATAGCCATGAGCTACCTGTGTCTTCATTAACCTTCACCTTCGATGCAGTTTGGTTTTATTGTCCCTTCAAGGCTCAACATTGGTTTTCAAACATGAATTTTTGCCACGTCAGCTACCAGCATGGTCATAGTTTAACCATGCTAGAGCAAGTATAATAAAAGATTATTAGTGAACTTTATACTGAGGAGAGAGAAGAGAAGTTGGTTGTAAGTTTACAGCCAACTGATGCACAAGAACCGAAAAACTAAACTATAAGAGAAAAAATGGATCATAGATAAACCAACTACTATATAAGTGACCTAATAGGTGGGATGTAAATATACATAGAACCAATAGAGGGTTGTATTTATTAACTTTGCTCTTAATGGTAGCCACGTCAGAGGGCTTTATCATTTACTCGCTCCATCCCAAAATAAATATACTTCAAGGATTTGTTAACAAGACCAATCATACTACAAAAATTATATATATATATATACCCCTATCAAAAGTTGCTCCAACATATAATGGTTGTGCTTTAGGAATAGAGAAAACTAAAAAAAGGCTACTAAAACTATGTGGTCTCGTAGCTAGATGTCTACTTGTTTCGGGACAGGTTTTGAATGCTAGAAGTACACTTATTATGCGACGGAGA
The DNA here is from genome assembly GCF_019320115.1 of Miscanthus floridulus. NCBI lineage: Eukaryota > Viridiplantae > Streptophyta > Magnoliopsida > Poales > Poaceae > Miscanthus > Miscanthus floridulus. The sequence continues at coordinate 122,960,815 of NC_089583.1, forward strand.
GTACTAAGAACTTAGTTTGGCTACCCATGTTGCAAAACCACTCTTAAAACCAAAACAAAAATCTAACACCAAATTTTATAAAATTTCACCTAAATACTATGGCACCATTTGGATCTAAGTAGTCAATATTAGATGCTAAAAATTAACTAGGATAGATCCTCATAGACCTAGTTAAAAGGCTAGTTAATTGTTAGCATGGCAATCCAAAGCTATCTTACTGACTATCCTGACTATACTTGTAAATGTCATTTCAGAGGTCATTTCAGCTTTTGGTTTGGTAGGTAGTATATGCCAGAAAAAGCAGAAAAGATGGAGCCTCGGTGATCGTGTCGTCCCCACGGGACGGAGCCACGCTGTCACGTCGGGTGCCGCCGTGCGCCCTCCGTCTTAATCTCTGCCCAAGACTGCTTCTCCCGAAGGTCTATTTTGCCTCTCTAGATGGATTTCGTTTGATTCGACTTAGTCCTATTACGCAGGACCTCCGATGCTGCAGATCGCTTGGTGTTGGCCTCCAATTGTGAGGGCAACCCTTTCTTTTTGCCTTTCTAGATGAAATTGATCCGATTCAATCTCGCGTGCAAAGCAGTATTGAGGTCGTTGGTGAGGGTGGCCTTAGCAAGGCCTCACCGAGGACGCCATATACCTTTCGGACGACATCGTCAGTGGCAGCACAGTCATGATGTAGCGTGTCTCTGGAGACCTATCGGGACGAAGTTGGCATGATCCGCAACGGCAAGGTGCGCAACAGTGATTTTGAACCAAGGTGGTTCTCTTGCCTCCTTATTTATTCCCCCATGTTCATGCTCATTGCAGGACAAAGAAAATTCTTTCAGGGGGCATTTTTCTGTGTAGTCATAGTAAGGATTCGTCTGGAGGTGAGACATGTGCAAGTTCCATATTTGTAATTTCGTGTTGTTTCAGATGAATATTCTAATTGGCTCCTCTCGATACAGCTTGAATTTTCTATGGATTCTATATGGTAAGGTTACCTGTAATTGTGTACAAATGATGCCAAATCTGTGTTACCTGTAATTGTGCAGAAATGTTGTCAAATCTGTATCACTGAGTTTGATTGTGTACATTTTCATTTGTGTGCGAGCGCCAATTACTGAAACATGATTGTTTCTGTTCGTACCTTGTAGGTGAGCCACTTATGGAGCTGATGGCCCATAGCCTTTACAGTCATAACGGAAGTGTTTCTCTATGAGCTCGTGACGTTTGTAGCTTTTGCTGGAATCCAGAAGTGTTACTTTAGCGAGGAAAAAAATCTATTTTGTTTGGCTTCCTTTCATCCTTGAACCTAACATATCTAGATGAAGTAATAATCTCTCTTCTTGCCTTTGGCTTGTTCGCTGGTTGGTTTCTGGGCTGATAAGCCCGGCTGGTGCTGGTTTGTTGTGAGAGAAAAACACTATTGGCTGGCTGATAAGCCCTGACCGAAACCAACAAACGCACAGGCTGCTTGTCGTCAAATATCAGATGAATTTGGTACATTAGTCTTCTAATTAATGTGAACATAGGATTACAAGATCAGGTTCATATATCAAGCACCTGTGATTTGGGGTTTTGCAGATATGAACCCATGTCTTCATCTAAAAAATGAACCTAATCCTTATGGTACTTATTGTCTTGCAGTTATAAAGCAGATGGCATGGCTACAAATTTGAACCATACCTCTCTATTCAGAAAAAGGTAAATAGATTTAGTAGTCACTGTGTTTATTGTTTACCTCTCTATTCACAAAGAGGTAAATAGATTTAGTAGTCACTGTGTTTATTGTTTCAATGAGTGCCAAGTTTATTTGATCCGTCCACCTTTATCCCAATTTTACTTTCGTGGAGAACACAAGCACACCCCATGAGCACAAAAGCTTGCTTCAATATGTGAATGTTGAAAACTGGTTGTCCCATATCATTTACCTTCCAGTTGTAGCCTGCTTATTGCATATCCTATTATCATACACTATATCATATAGGATCTTTAGTTTTTGAGCCCCGACTACTAAGTCTTTGACAAAAATTAGACATGCTAATTTGGGCTGCAACCAAGTGGTATTATTATGAGGCATGCATCTATCTTCGAATTCACATTGTTGTATGGTGCCTCAGCGTCCCGATGTATGTACAAACCATTTTTGCTAATGCAACATATGTTGATGTTGCACTATCAGCTGACAGAAAATTTGGATATGCTAATTTGGGCTGCAACTAAGTGCTATTATTATGATGCATGGATCTATCTCTGAATTCACATTGCTATATGGTACCTCAGTGCTCGGTGCATGCAAAAACTATTTTTGCTGATGCACCATCTATTGATGTTGAACTGTCAGCTGACAGTGGTGCAAATGCTGAAAATCTTTGTTTTTCTATAGCTTGTGATGAAAATGATATCAAGTAACTTCAGCATATAGGCCGATAATATTGCTCAGCTATTACCATAGTTACCATTAAAATTTGTTCCTTACACTTTGCATTTATATGTTCATTAGTTTTGTTGATTTGCAAGTTCTAATTCCTATGATTGCTATTGTTTTATAATATATTATCACTACATATAGAAGACCTTACCTGTTTCTATGATATTTTCAGTAGGGGCTCATAATCTATGTGGTTGTACATGACTATCAGAACCACATCATCCTACAAGAGGACGGGTAACTATTTTTCGGCATGCCTTCCGAATGTTGAATCACTTCTCAGTTTTCAGGCATGGGAATGTTAACCACATCATCACGGTAATGAACCACATAAATTTTGGTTAACTAAAACCTAGGCTAATTTTGAGTGTTCAAATGGAGCTGCACTCTATCTGTTCTAATAGGTGTCACACATATCCTGTTGAGAACTCCTACCATTTTTTTCCTACACGTTAGTCCTGCCTACATAGCACATCATTATCTCTGAAACAAGTGAACAATAGTGTGCTCTGTTCTCCTATTTTGTGCCAATTATCACCTCTACAGATGCTACCCTTGCTGCATCAATGAAGTATTATGGTAATATGAAACATAGCTTCTAATTCATTAGGCTGCCAAAATAATATACTCATTTTTCCTAAGGAAACTCATATTGGTTCTTACAGAGCACAATGTTCTGTTCTTGCAAAAGTATTCTGCATATTTCATATGCGAGATATGAATCTTTGTGCTTGGAACTAAGATCATTCCAGTGGAACTAAAACAATACCAGCGGTTCAAGACTTCACATATATGGGATTATTCACATGTGCACTTGATTTAGTGCTATTTCATTCCTTTTTAGGTTGTCGCTAACAAGGTTTGGCCATACACATGTCCTTCTGCATGTATAGGCAATCTCCATTTTTTTTCCTTCTACATGCACATTGTCGATTTCGTCTTGGCTTGGCCCTATGCTATTTTGGAAGGGATGCTAGCATATGGTGGCATGGTGCAGATTGTCAACTTCATTGGGTTGGTCCTACAATATTTTTGAAGGGCAATGCACGATCAAAGGCTCTGAAATTCCCCCCTCCCGCCCCCCCATTTGCTCCTCAGCGCCCACTATGTACATGGTTCTATCTTTTCCCAGCACAAACAAAAATATTATATATTGTTGTATTGTTGCTCTTAACTATTGCAAACACTACGTGTAAGCGTTTCGGCAAACAAAAATATCATAAGAAATTATGTCAACCCAGTCATGCTTTATTAGTATTTTTTTAAACATGTTTCATTAGTATTATTGTCCTTGTATTGCTTGCTTTTGCTTTTGTATTAAGTACCCATTTTCAGGTTTACATGATCATACGATTTTGTTGCTTTTGTACATTGCAACAACACCGACAGCATGTTTATTGATTTTCCAAAGTGTGACATCAACATGTCTAATTCAGTTACCATATGTTACTTATTCCCACCTCCCTACAAAATATCTGTAATGCTTGAACTTTTCCACCTCCCTACATAATACATCTTTATCTTTTATGTAAGGTCTGTACAACAATCTAACCTTAGATTTTCTCATGTTATTTGTACTTAGCCTAAGAGAGAAACCAACCCGCGGCGAAGCGCAGGGGGGCCAGCTAGTTACAATTGTCGGGGACCAATACTAGGGTACCTGAAGAGGAGGAGCTAATGACCATCAACATTGATTCATCCGAGCAGTCAAGAGCTCGACTATAACTCCGAACAACCCCTAGGCGTGCAAGCTCCGCCTCGCTCGACCCTTGGGTTTGCGCTCTGCCTCGACCGACCCTAAGGCTGCAGGCTCCGCCTCACCCGACCCTTGGGTTTGCGCTCCACCTCGCCTGACCCTTGGGTTTGCGTTCCACCTCAACCGACCCTAAGGCCACGGGCTCCGCCTCGCCCGACCCTTGGGGGAGGGCTCTGCCTCTCCCGACTCCAAGGCCATAGGCTCCGCCTCGCCCGACCCTTAGGGGAGGGCTCCGCCTCTCCTAACCCCAAGGCCATGGGCTTCGTGTCGCTCGGCCTCTAGGGGAGGGCTCCGCCTCGCCCGACCCCAGCGCCGTCGGCTCCGCATCGCCCGACCCTTGGGTTTGTGCTCTACCTCACCCTACCCCAAGACCGCGGGCTCTGCCTCACCCGGCCCTTGTGATCATGCTCCACCTCACCTGACCCCAAGGTCATGGGTTCCATCTCACCCGACGGAGACCCATACCGCCACCAACCACTTCGGGTCTAAGCGTATGGGCCTGGGTCAAAGCTCTAACACCAGGGAAGAGACCAGCATGCCCCGATATAACCCATGGCTATGATGGGCCATACCTAGGGATTCACATCAGGAACAGCATCAGGCATACCGGAGCTGTTCTGCCTAACCCCCGTACGAATACTGACAAGCACGTTAGTTTACCATGACGTTCGCTAGGACGGAGTAAAGCACCATGACTGACTGACAACGCCAGCGTATGGCGCCAGTGATAGATAGGGCCTGAAAGGATCAAGATGCCCAAGAGGGGGGTGAATTGGGCTAATTCTAAATTTCTTTGCAATAATTAAATCCTATTGTTAGCCCAATTAACCCCTTGTGCCTAGAAAGTGTTTCTAATATTCTACCATACAAAAAGTCTTGCAACCTAAGTCCCAATCCTACTCTAGCATGGCAATTCTATAAATGTAAAGACAAGTATTGAATTACTCAAAGTAAATGCTCAAAGTAAAGAGAGAAGAAGGAACACGATGATATTTTGTCGAGGTTTCGGAGAGTCGTCACTCCCCACTAGTCCTCGTTGGAGCACCCACGCAAGGGTGTAGCTCTCCCTTGATCTACGCAAGGATCAAGTGCTCTCTACAGGTTGATTCTTTGACACTCCGTCATGGTGAATCACCCACAATAGCTCACAACTTAAGTTGGGTCATCCACAAGCTCTGCCGGATGATCACCAAACTCCCAATCACCACCAAGCCATCTAGGTGATGGTGATCACCAAGAGTAACAAGCATGAACTCTCACTTGACCACGACAAGCCAAATGAGAAGGGTGGATGCACACTTTGCTACTCTTGATCTCACTAATGAGGGCTCTCTTTGGGATTCTCAAATCTCAATCACCTCACTAGGATCTTGCTCTTCTTGGCACTCTTAAAGGTGTTTCTCAGCTGTTAAAATGAGCAAAAGTACCCCCCACATGAATGGAGGAAGTATTTATAATATGGGCTGAAAAACGAACCGTTATGTGCCTCTGCAGGGTGACCGAACGCTCCGGTCATGTTGACCAGACGCGCCGGTCAGTTCACCCCAAACTTCAGTGTTTAAAGTGTGACAGGACGCGTCCGATCGTGATTTTCCCTCTCTGGAACCTTACTAGAGTCGATCGGACGCTGGCCCTCAGCGTCCGGTCACTTCACCTCTCAGTGTCCGGTCACTTCCAGATGACTTCACCTTGATCAAATGAACTGACCAGACTCTGCGCCAGCGTCCGATCACACCGAAGCCAGCATCTAGTTAGTATTTGGCCCTCCATTCACTTCCAACTTTCGAACGCACGTGAATGAAGTTTGCTCTAATGGATCTAAGAGCTTTTTAGGAGCTACCTAGTGCTAGGTTAAGTAAGTGTGCACCACACCTAACCCACTAGACTCATCTAGGTCAAGCTACCCGTCCATACCCCCTTAATAGTACAGCCAAAGGAAAAACAAAGTTCTAAACTACTCTAAGTGTCTCTTCAACACCAAACGACACTTAGAACTAGTCCATCCTTAACCTTGTCGTCCATCCTTTGAAAACCAAAATGATTTCCATCGTAGGGGCATGACCACCATGATAGCCCAATCGATCTCCATTACCATGACCTAACTTAATTGCCTCTATAACACACGTTAGTCATAGTAATCATGTATTGTCATTAATCATTGAAACCCAACTAGGGGCCTAGATGCTTTTAGGGCCGTGATGTGGAGTTGTCCCTGTTGACATCTACAGGGTCGGCGAGACCCGCACCCGCATGAAGGAGAAGAAGGACCCAACAATCCTGAAGGACTTATTCTCCCTCTCGTTCTTTCTTTTTTCTTAGCTATAACCCGTAATTTCCCTTGGCCTATAAAAGAAAAAATAGGGCGTCCCATGAAGGAGACTTGAATCCAATCGATTCAGGCTAGACCTGATCGAACCATCATGAACCCATTGAACCTCGAACCGATCAGAACACATAAGCACATAGCCGAGCAGTGACCGAGCTCTCAGCACCCATTCATTCTTTCCACCAGAGACTTAGGACCCATCCCTCTCTTGCCTATTTGTAACACCTACTATGAACTTTCAGTGCTGGTAACACGAGCAGCAACAATGAACTAGATGTAGGGACATTCTGCCCGAACCAGTATAAACCTCGTGTCCTCTTAGCACACCATCCGAGCTAGACGTGCAATATTAGAAATTTACTCGTTGGTGGTAACTCGAAACACCGATAGTTGGCGAGCTAGGTAGGGGCCTTTTGCATGTCTCGACGTCCACTTTAGGCCTCGAATGGCTAGCCGCAACGTCAACTAGGTCCTGAGTGTGCATGTGCGCCTCAGGGACCTAGACTTCATCGTCATGACAGAGGGAGAGTTGGCGCAGGCTCCAGCCACCGTCCAACCTCTCCACTCTGTTGGCCTTGACATGATCACCAAGGCGCTTGAGGAGCTACAGCTACATGCACCGGAGGCCTATGCCCCTAGGAGCGACCAGCTCCTCGACTTCGACTATGGTAGGTTAGGGCGCTAGTTCGACACCTTCTTGGGACCCCGACCGTCCCGGGAGAAACTATGCCACCTCACCTTCTCGTTCGCTAACGTCATGGCATAGCTTGTTAGAGGAGAGCTGCTCTCTCTAGAATACCTCATACGGAGTGCCCCAACGGTGCTTCCGCTCGGTCTGCGCAACACCGCAGAAACCATTGGCCACCTTATGGCGCAACGCACTCCTCGGTCCCCCATGAATGATGAGTTCATGGGGATGACTGAATATGTCGTGGAGTCTTTCCACGACCTCCTCGTGGGAGAAATGGAGTTGCCCTCCACCTCTGACTCTAGTAGGGGGAGCCATCAGCCCTCTCGTGAGTGTTTCATGGCAACAAACAACCTCAACAATGAGGTCGAGGGTGGTGCAGGGCCCCCACCTCCTCTGTGGGTGGAGTAGCTAAAGGCCCGGTACCAAGAGCTTGAAAAAGCACAACTCTAGCTCGAGCAGGAACACATGGAGCTCGAGCGAGAGATCGAGCGCCATAGGGACGGTGGGCACACGTGCGCCATGGCCCACGACATGAACTGGAGGTTCATCAAGGACGATGAGGCCCTCCCACACTTTACCTGAGCGAGCCAGAACATCGTTGCTATGGTGGCCTTGCTCTAGGGTCTTTCGGGGCCTACGACGCCCAAAGACCATCGGGCCCATCATGAGATTCATACGTAGGAGGGGCACAGGCATGAGTGGCAGCACAAGTGGCGGTGCCACGTGGTGCAGAGGCATGAGCGGCGGCACGGGCAGGGCGCAGCGTGGGTGGCGGCGACGGTGGTGGCGCAGCAGAGAGGCGGTGGTTCTAGGGCAAGGTCACGGCTCTGTGGCTTAGAAAGGTGGTGATGTCGGTGCAGATGCGGTCGAGTTAGGTCACACGGCGCGCTGTACGGTTATAAGGGGTCCTCCGACCGTGATAGAAAAGGAAACAAGATAAGAGATTGAATCCCACACATTTTCTACTGACCAGATGCTCCGGTGGCAGCGATTGGACGCTGCCACCCAGTGTCTGGTCGATTTTAGAGGGGTCCAAATCTTCTAGAATCATGATTGGACACGTTCAATCCCAACTAACCGGACACAGCCAGAGTCCGGTCGAACCTATCTTCATCGTCTTCGGTTGATCGGACGCTAGGTCGCCTTCTGACCGGACGCTGGAAGAACACTGTTTCAACGTCCGATCACTCCTCAGCTGTAGTTCACCTCCTATGAATTGACCGGACGCTGGACATCAGAGTCTGGTGCAGTGTTCGATCACCCTTTTTCCAGCAAATCTTCAAAGTCCTTCGTGCTGCCTGTTCCCAATCAAGTTCCAACTCGAATAAGATTTAAATAAACACCATTTTGTTTCTTAGAGGATAAGGCCACACTATTCTGCTTCGGCGGTAGACAAGGCCACACTATTTTGTTTCTTAGAGGACCAAGACACAAGTGATCTACCAAGCAAATACCACCCTCCGGATGTGCTTTTTCTATCAACTTTGCAACCGGCATAATCCGAATAGGAATAGCCAACTAATTCAAATATAGCTCCTTTGGGATACCAAAGGCCAATGTTTGGTGTGTGCTTAAGATACCTAAGGATTCTTTTAACGGCAATCAAATGAGTTTCCTAAGGATTAGCTTAAAATCTAGCACACATACACACACTAAACATGATGTCGGGTCTAGATGCGGTTAAATATAATAAGCTACCAATCATAGAGCGCTATATAGTTTGATCAACCGTGTTACCTCCCTCATCTAGGTCGAGATGTCCATTAGTTGGCATTGATGTCTTGATTGGCTTACATTCATCCATCTTGAATCTCTTAGGAAGATCATTTGTATATTTCTCTTGAGAGATAAAAATCCCTTCTCTCAATTGCTTGACTTGAAAACCAAGAAAGAATGTAAGCTCTCCAGTCATTGACATCTCAAACTTCTTTAACATCAATTCATTGAACTCTTTACAAGAATCTTCATTTGATGATCCAAAGATGATATCATCAACATACACTTGACAAATGAAGATGTGCCTATCAAGCTTCTTGGTGAATAGTGTGGTGTCGACCTTCTCGATGGTGAAGCCCTTCTCAATGAGGAAGTCCCAAAGGCGCTCATACCAAGCTCTTGGGGCTTGCTTAAGCCTATATAATGCCTTGGACAACCTATAAACATGATTAGGATATCTAGGGTCTTCAAACCCAGGAGGTTGATCAACATAGACTAGTTCATTAATAAAGCCATTTAAAAAAGCACTTTTCACACCCATTTGATATAATTTCATTTTATGATGTGATGCATATGCAAGGAGGATATGAATGGCTTCTAGTCTTGCAACCGGTGCAAAGGTCTCTCCAAAATCTAATCCTTCAACTTGGAAGAACCCCTTCGCAACTAGTCTTGCCTTGTTCCTTACAACTACACCTTAATCATCTTGCTTGTTGCGGAACACCCACTTTGTTCCAATGACTCTTGCACCTTTTGGCCGCTCTTCAAGAGTCCAAACTTTATTACGGGTGAAGTTGTTCAACTCTTCATGCATGGCATTTATCCAATCCAGATCTTGAAGAGCTTCTTCTACCTTGGTAGGCTTATAGCAAGAGACAAAAGAGTGATGAGCAATAAATGAAGCAAGTTTTTATGAGCGAGTCATTACACCCTTTGATGGACTCTCTATGATGAGATCTTGTGGATGATCTTGTAGTAGAGGTGTATTTCTTTTATTGACCACTTGAGGAGGAGGTTGTGGAGCATCAACATCTTATGCTTGTACCACCTTTTGATCATGGGAGACATAAGTATCTTCATTTTCTACTCTTCCATCTTTATCATCATCTTGTGGCACACTTGATAAAGAAGGTGGATCAATCACTTGTACATCATCTTCATCATCTTTAGGCTTGATGTCTCCAACTGGAATGTTCTTCATAGCCTCCCTCAATGGTTCATCACCTACATCATCAAGATTCTCATGAGCTCCTTGGGAGCCGTTAGATTCATCAAATTTCACATCATATGTTTCTTCAACCAAGTCGGTGGTATGATTAAATACTCTATATGCTTTGGACTTTGATGAGTAACCAACAAGAAAACTAATATCACAATATCTTTGAAACTTCCCTAGGTGTTGTCGCTTCTTGTAGATATAGCATTTGCAACCAAACACCCTAAAAAGGAGATGTCTTGCTTCTTCCCATTGAGCAACTTATAAGGTGTCTTGCCAAGGAACTTTTAAAGGAATAGGCGGTTGGATGCATAGCATGCGGTGTTGATAGCTTCTGCCCATAGAGCTTTGGGGGTGTTGTACTCATCTAACATTGTTCTTGCAAGAGTGATCAATGTCCGGTTCTTTCTCTCAACTACACCATTTTGTTGAGGAGTATATATTGCGGAGACCTCATGCTTGATCCCAACTTCATCACAATAGGCTTCTATGTTTGTGTTGTCAAATTCCTTTCCATTGTCACTTCTAATCTTCTTGAGCTTCACTTCAAATTTATTTTGTGCTCTCTTGGCAAACTTCTTGAAGCAAGATGCAACTTTGGATTTATCATAAAAGAAGAATACCCATGTATATCTTGAATAGTCATCAACAATCACAAGACAATAAAGATTTCCTCCTAAACTCTTGTATGTTGTTGATCCAAATAAATCCATGTGAAGGAGTTCTAGCACTCTTGTGGTTGACATGAAAGCTTTAGTTGGATGAGTATTTGCAACTTGCTTGCCGACTTGACATGCACTACAAAGCTTGTCCTTCTCAAACTTCACATCCTTCAACCCTTTTACCAAATTATTCTTCATTAGCTTCTTGATTGAGCTCATCCCAACATAAGCAAGTCATCTATGCCATAGCCACCCAAGTGTTGTTTTGGTGAATAGGCAAGTCTTCAAATTTGCATCTTCGGAGGCGAAATCCACTAGATATAGGTTGTTGTATCTAAATCCTTTGAATATCACTTGATCATCATCCTTCTTAGATACAACAACTTCCTTCTAGATGAATAAGCATTGGAAGCCAAGATCACACAATTGCCCAATGAATAGCAAGTTGAAGCTCAATGAAGCAATATATCATAATCATCGGCCTCAACCACTTGCTTGCTCTTGCTACTAGAACTTTGCTCAATGCTCTCAATGATCAAATCATCACATGATGTAGCTATATCAATCTTAACAACATTGTTAGTAGCATCATGTGGCTCATGGGATAGAAATTCTTGAGCAATGACAAGATTATCATGATTAATCTTAAGAGTAGTGTATTCTTCTTTTAGCTTGTTGTGGCTAGTGATGAGCTCTTTGTGTATCCCCTCAAGTTTATCATGTTTATCTTTAAGCTCTTTCTTAGAAGATTTGAGCTCCTTGAGTTTGGATGATATAGCATCATTTTCTTCTCTAAGCTCAACACTAGTCTTCTTGGCTATATCACATTTTGCTAAAAGTGAATCATTCTTAGCCTCTAATTTTTTATTCTTAGCTCTACTCTTTCTACTGATCTTAGTGTATTGATTTAGCAATTTAACAAGATCATCATAGGAAGGTGACTTATATTTATCATCATCACTATCGCTATCATCATTGCTAGCATGTTCATCACCACTACTATCATCATTTGATACCTTGCGATCACCCTTGGCCATAATGCATAGGTGTGTAGGGGATGATGGTGGTGGTGGCGGTGAAGATGATGAAGAGTTAATGACAATGGTGGCCATCTTCTCATTGTCACTATCATCATCGGATGAGCAACTTGATGAATCGATGTCCGTGAGCCAATCACCGACGGTGTATGCCTTTCCACTCTTCTTCTTCTTGTGGAAGTCCTTCTTCTTGCCATCTCTCTTCTTGTATGACTTGTTCCTTTTCTTCTCATCTTTTTCTTCATTGCTTGAGTCATCTTTCTTGCCCTTGTATATGTTCTTGTACTTGTCTTTCTTGGGCTTTATGCATTGGTGTGCTAGATGACCAAGTTCTCCACAATTGTAGTAATCCATCTCTGAGATTGGCTTCCTTCTAGAGCTTATGAAGAACTTCTTCTTGCCATCGAACTTGATGCCACTCTTGTTGAGCTTCTTTAACATCTTGGTGGTTCTTTTCACCATGAGAGCAAGGCTTTCATCATCACTTGAGCTCTCATACTCAAGCCTTGCTTTGCCCTTCTCTTGACTAGCTTTGAATGCTAAATCTTTTTTTTCTTATTTGTAGAGGATGGGCCATCTTGTGGCGTGATGTGCATATACATCTCATGAGCATTGATCTTTCCCAACATTTGTGTCGGTGTAGTGGTGGAAAGATCACCTTGATGAACATGATCACAATATGCCCATATTTGTCAATAGGGAGGACACTCAAAATCTTTCTTACAATGTCAGATGGTTGCATTTGAGTGAGTCCAAGCCCATTGACTTCCTCTACAAGAACATTCAAACATGAGTACATCTCATTAGCACATTCTTTAGGAAGCATCTCAAAAGAGTTAAGCTTTTTCATGACAAGATGATAGTGTTCCTCATGCTCACTCTTTGTTCCCTCATGGAGCGCATAAACGTCCAACCATAGTGCATGGGCGTCTTTGTGGTTCCTCACCCGATTGAACACATCTTTGTAAAGGCCTCTAAAGATGGTCTTTCGAGTCTTTGCATTCCATTTCTCATAATTCACCTTATCGCCTTGTAGGTTAGTAGCATCCCGAGGTTTTAGGAAGCCTTGTGAGGCGGCTCTAAGTATTCCAACATCTAGAGCTTCTAAGTATGCCTCCATGTGAATTTTCCAATATAGAAAATCATCCCCCTCAAAGATAGGAGGTCCATCCCCGTGAGACATCTTTCTCTAGGCGGTTAAGCCAAAATACATGAGCACAAGGCTCCGATACCAATTGAAAGAATCAAGATGCCCAAGAGGGGGTGAATTAGGCTAATTCTAAATTTCTTTGCAATAATTAAATCCTATTGTTAGCTCAATTAACCCCTTGTGCCTAGAAAGTGTTTCTAATGTTCCACCGCACAAAAAGTCTTGCAACCTAAGTTCCAATCCTATTCTAGCATGGCAATTCTATGAATGTAAAGACAAGTATTGAATTGCTCAAAGTAAATCCTCAAAGTAAAGAGAGAAGGAGGAACGCAGCGATGTTTTGCCAAGGTATTGGAGAGTCACCACTCCTCACTAGTCCTCATTGGAGCACCTCCACAAGGGTTGTAGCTCCCCCTTGATCCACGCAAGGATCAAGTGCTCTCTACGGGTTGATTCTTCAAAACTCCATCGAGGTGAATCACCCACAACCGCTCACAACTTGAGTTGGGTCATCCACAAGCTCCGTCGAATGATCACCAAATTCCCAATCACCACCAAGCCGTCTAGGTGATGGCGATCACCAAGAGTAACAAGCACAAACTCTCACTTGACCATGACAAGCCTAATGAGAAGGGTGGATGCACACTTTGCTACTCTTGATCTCACTAATGAGGGCTCTCTTTGGGATTCTCAAATCTCAATCACCTCACTAGGACCTTACTCTTCTTAGCACTCTCAAAGGTGTTTCTCAGCTATTGAAATGAGAAAAAGTACCCCCACACACAAATGGAGGAAGTATTTATAACATGGGCTGAAAAATGAACCGTTATGTGCCTCTGCGGGGTGACCGAATGCTCTGATCATGTTGACCGAACGCGCTGGTCAGTTCACCTCGAACTCTAGTGTTTAAAGAGTGACCGAACGCTGGCTAGCATCCGGTCAGCACTGACCGGACGCGTCTGGTCGTGATTTTCCATCTCTGGAACCTTATTGGAGTCGACCAGATGCTGGCCCTCAGCGTCTGATCACTTCACCTCTCAGCGTTTGATCACTTCTAAATGACTTCACCTTGATCAAATGAACTGATCGAACTCTGTGCCAGTGTCCAGTCACATCAAAGCCAGCGTCCGGTCAGCATTTGACCCTCCATTCACTTCCAACTTTCGAACGTACATGAATGAAGTTTGCTCCAATGGATCTAAGGGCTTTTTAGGAGCTACCTAGTGCTAGGTTAAGTGTGCACCACACCTAACCCACTAGACTCACCTAGGTCAAGCTACCTATCCATACCCCCTTTAATAGTATGGCCAAAGGAAAAACAAAGTCCTAAACTACTCTAAGTGTCTCTTCAACACCAAACGACACTTAGAACTAGTCCATCCTTAACCTTGTCGTCCATCCTTTAAAAATTGAAATGATTTCCATCGTAGGGGCATGACCACCATGATAGCCCAATCGATCTCCATTACCATGACTTAACTTAATTGCCTCAGCAAAACACACGTTAGTCATAGTAATCATGTATTGTCATTAATCGCCGAAACCCAACTAGGGGCCTAGATGCTTTCAGGGCCACGATGTGGAGCTATCCCTGTTGACATCTATAGGGTTAGTGAGACCCACACCTGCATGAAGGAGAAGAAGGACCCAACAATCCTGAAGGACTTATTCTCCCTCTCGTTCTTTCTTTTTTCTTGGCTGTAACCCATGATTTCCCTTGGCCTATAAAAGAAAAAATAGGGCATCCCATGAAGGAGACTCGAATCCAATCGATTCAGGCTAGACCCGATCGAACCATCATGAACCCATCAAATCTCGAACCAATTAGAACACACAAGCACATAGCCGAGCAGTGACCAAGCTCTTGGCACCCGTTCATTCTTTCCACCAGAGACTTAGGACCCATCCCTCTCTTGCTTGTTTGTAACACCTACTATGAACTTTCAGTGTTAGTAACATGAGCAGCAGCAACAAACTGGATGTAGGGACATTCTGCCCGAATCAGTATAAACCTCGTGTCCTCTTAGCACACTATCCGAGCCAGACGTGCAATATTAGAAATTTGCTTGTTGGTGGTAACTTGAAACACCGATAGTTGGCACGCCAGGTTGGGGCCTTTTGCACGTCTCGATGTCCACTTCAGGCCTCGGATGGCTAGCCGCAACGTCAGCTGGGTTCCGAGCACACACGTGTGCCTTAGGGACCTGGACTTCATCGTCATGATAGAGGGAGAGTTGGCGCAGGCTCTAGCCACCGTCCAACCTCTCCACTCCTCTAGCCTTAACATGATCATCGAGGTGCTTGAGGAGCTATAGCTACACGCACTGGATGCCTGTGCCCCTAGGAGCGACCAGCTCCTTGGCTTCGACTATGGGAGGTTAGGCTGCTAGTTCGACTCCTTTCTAGGACCCCAACCATCCCAGAAGAAACTGCGCCACCTCACCTTCTCGTTCGCTAACGTAATGGCCTAGCTTGTCAGAGGAGAGCCGCTCTCTCCAGAATACCTCATCCGGAGTGCCCCAACGGCGCTTCCGTGCGGTCTGCGCAACACCACAGAAACCGTTGGCCACCTTATGGCACAACGCACTCCTTGGTCCCCCACAAACAACGAGTTCATGGGGATGACCGAATATATCGTGGAGTCTTTCCATGACCTCCTCGAGGGAGAAACAGAGTTGCCCTCCGCCTCTAACTCTAGGAGGGGGAGCCATCGCCCCTCTCATGAGTGTTTCATGGCAGGTACTCCTAAGAGACATGTCGAAAGCATCCACGAGGGAGAGGCTACCCCAACAAATGACCTCAACAATGAGGTCAAGGGGGTGCAGGGGCCCCACCTCGTCTGTGGGTGGAGCAACTGAAGGACTGGTACCAAGAGCTTGAAAAAACATGACTCTAGCTTGAGCAGGAATGCGTGGAGCTCGAGCGAGAGATCAAGCGCCACAGGGACGGTGGGCGCATGTGCGTCATGGCCCGTGATGTGAACTGGAGGATCATCGAGGATGATGAGGCCCTCCCACACTTCACCTGGGTGAGCCAGAACATCGCTGTTGTGGTGGCCTTGCTCTCGGGTCTTCTGGGGCCTACAACGCCCGAAGACCATCGGGCCCATCATGAGATTCGTACGCTACTCAAGCGTGCGACGATGCAGCAGGCCGAGAGCTCACTATCTCGATGATGTGAGCTCGATGCCAGCTAGTGCATGCCCTCAGAGTGACCCAATAAGAACGCGTTAGTCCACTAGGCGCCACAAGGCAGTGGGCTACACACCATGATCCTGGTGCATGAGCGTCTCAGGTGCAACCATGATGCGCGTGACACCCTCGATGCCCGAGGCATGCCCGCAACAATCAGAGGGAGGGAGCTAGTCATGGCTACCACCCTCATCATGGCAGACACTATGAGAGAGGCAAAAACTAAATCCCAAGCCCCGGCCTACTGGGACCTTAGGCCTTTGGCCAACATATCCTCAACACCGCCTTTCCACCGTGGTACCGACCACCGACCAACATCTCAAAGTGCTCTGGGGAAATAAATCCTGGACTATGGCTCGAGGATTATCGGCTTGCTTGCCAAGCCGGTGGAGTGGATAATGATGATTTCATTATCCACAATCTTCCATTGTTCATGCCCGATTTGGCGCGAACATGGTTACCTTCCGCCCAATAGAATCTAAAGTTGGGCGGACCTAAAAGAGATTTTTGTGGAAAACTTCTAGGGCACATACAAGCGTCCTAGAAACACATGGGACCTCAAAAACTACTAACAAAAGGCTAGAGAAACTCTTTGTGGGTAAATATGATGCTTCTCCCGGCAATGCAACGAGCTGCCAAATGTCACCGATGTCGATGACATAGGAGCCTTCCTGTCTAGGACCACCTGTGAGTCCTTGGTTCATAAGGTAGGATGTAAGGGCCCACGAACCACCAAGAAGCTCCTTGATATCACCACCAGCCATGCCTCAGGCGAGGAGGCAGTCAGAGCAATCTTCGACCATCTCAAAAGTAAGGTGAAGCGGGACGAGGACGCCGATGAAGGTGCATCCAACCATCCTAGCAAGAAGAAGAACAAGCAGCAGCGTGAGGGCTCACTCGTAGCCATCGCCGGCCACAAGGGGGGGGTCAAAAAACCATTAAGGGTACACTGAACCACTTTGAGAAGCTACTCAAAGGGCCATGCCCGAACCTTGCTTTCCCCATGAAGCATCTATACAAGGATTGTGGCCTCATGAAGTGGTTCTTGTCCAAAGGCTTCAATAGGGTGAGCATGGGAAGGACCCAAGCTAACCATAGATGACACCAAAGGGAGGGACAATGGCTTTTCGACACTAGATGGCTAGCTCATGAGCTTTGGAGGGTTGGTGGCCTATGACTCCAAGCACCGCCAGAAGCTCACACGCCGTGAGGTCTATATGGCTGAGTTGGCCGAGCCTACCTTCCTCCGATGGTCGGAGTCTACCATAACCTTTGATTAGACCAACCACCCAGAGAGCATCCCATAACCAGGGAGATATCCGCTTGTAGTCGACCCGATCATTGGCACTAAGCGTCTCACCAAGGTACTAATGGATGGAAGCAACGACCTCAACATCATGTACGCCGAAAGACTCAACGCCATGGGCATCGACTGATCGTGCATCTGACCGACCAGAGTGCCTTTCCCCGACATCGTGCTAGGAAAGTAGGCCGTGCCACTTGGGTAGATCGATCAGCCCATCATATTTGGGGATCCAACCAATTACAGGACAGAGACCCTTACCTTCGAGGTGGTTGGATTCCACGAAACCTACCATGCCATCCTAGGACGTCCATGCTACGTGAAGTTCATGGTCATCCCTAACTACACCTATCTGAAGCTGAAGATGTCAGGACCATGTGGGGTCATCACCTTCGGTACCTCCTTCTAGCATGCCTATGAGTACGAGGTCTAGTGCTACGAACACACCATAGTAATCATCGCCTCCAAAGAGCTCATGGCCATCAGGAAGGAGGTCACCGAAGAAGCACTTGACCCCAAGTGGTTGGCCAGATCTTTTGAGCCTGTAGAGGGCACCAAGGAGGTCCCCGTAGACCCCAATGGCTCTAAGGGCAAAGTGGGGCGCATTGACACCACGCTTTCCTCCAAATAGGAAAGCACGCTCGTCGACTTCCTCTGCGCTAACAGAGACATCTTTGCATGAAAACCCTCAGACATGCCAGGCATTCTGAGAGAAGTCACCGAGCATGCCTTAAGGGTTAGGCTAGGCTTTGAGCCAGTGAAGCAGTGCCTGCGTCGCTTCGATGAAGGGAAACATAGGGCCATCGGCGAGGAGATCATGAAGCTTTTGGTGGCTGGGTTCATCAAGGAAGTGCACCACCATGAGTGGTTACCCAATCCCATTCTTGTATGAAAGAAGAGTGGGAAATGAAGAATGTGTGTTGACTACATGGGTCTCAACAAAGCGTGTCCAAAGGATCTATTTCCTTTGCCATGCATAGATCAAGTAGTTGACTCTACCTCAGGGTGTGAAACCCTTTGCTTCCTTGATGCATACTCTAGGTACCATCAAATCACAATGAAAGAGTTCGACCAGCTCACGACATCTTTCATAACCCCATTCGGATTATTCTGCTACATCACAATAGTGTTCGGTCTAAAGAACGCTGGGGCTATGTACCAGTGTTATATGCTTAAGTGTTTTGGGGACCTCATCGGGCGAACCATTGAGGCCTATGTGGACGACATCATGGTCAAGTCCAAACTGGCTGACCTAGTCATAGCTGACCTTGAGTAGACCTTCGCAAAACTTTGAGCAAACAACATTAAGCTCAACCCTGAGAAGTGCATTTTTGAGGCCCCGAGGGGTATGCTGCTGGGTTTCATTATCTCCAAGCATGGCATCGAAGCCAACCCAGAGAAGATCTCGGCCATCATAAGGATGGGACTGATTCAGAACATAAAGGGGGTATAGCAAGTTACAGGGTGCCTCACCATGCTCAGCTACTTCATCTTGTGCCTCGGCGAACGAGGTCTCCCCCTCTATTGGCTTTTGAAGAAGGTCGATCATTTTGAATGGATGCTCGAGGCCCTGGAGGCGCTTGACACGGTCAAGCAGCTTCTAACAAAGGCCCCAATCCTAATTTCTCCGATCGATGGAGAACCGCTTCTGCTCTACATTACGGCCACCACGCAAGTGGTCAGCGCCACCCTGGTGGTGGAGCAAGATGAAAAGGGGCACACCTTCAAAGTACAACACCCTATGTACTTCATTAGCGAGGTCCTATCTGATTCCAAGACCCGCTACCCCCAAATCCAGAAGCTCCTGTATGCCGTCCTCATCGCCAAGAGGAAGCTATGCCACTAGATCGAGTCACATCCAGTGACGGTCATGACATCCTTTCCCCTCAGCAAGGTTGTCCAAAACGAGGATGCCACGAGAAGAATCACGAAGTGGGCACTTAAGCTAATGGGTCAAGGCATTTCATATGCCTCCCGGACGGCCATCAAGTCCTAAGTGCTGGCTGATTTCATTGTAGAGTGGACCGAGGTCTAAATGCCACCAGCAGTCATTGACCAGGAGTACTAGATGATGTACTTCGATGAATCGCTAATGAAGAAAGGCGCCAGCATGAGGCTGGTCTTTGTTTTGCCCCTTGGGGTACGCATAAGGTACATGGTTCGCCTCCATTTCCCTTCCTCTAATAATGTGGCCAAATATGAGGCACTCATCAACGGCCTACGCATCACCATCGAGTTGGATATCTAACGCCTTGACGTCCGAGACGACTCCCAGCTGGTCATCGACCAAGTCATAAAGGAGTCGAGCTGCCACAATGCCAAGATGGCTGCATACTGTCCAGAAGTCTACTAGCTGGAGGATAAGTTCGACGGCCTTGAGCTCAATCATATCCTAAGGCGTCTCAACGAGGCAGCCGACGCGCTGGTGAAAGCAGCATCTGACCAAGAACTGGTGCCAATGGGCGTCTTTGCCAGCGATCAGCACAACCCCTCGGTATGCTATGAGGAGCTGAAACAAGCCAGTGATGGGCCACCTAGCCGCCTGCCCTAAGCTAACTAGCTGTCGGCTCCATCTGATCCTAAGGTCATGGAGCTTGACGAGGATTCAGCGATAGAGCCCGATCCTCTGGTCGACTAGGGGACGCATTACCTCGACTACCTCCTCCATGAGGTGCTACCGATGGACAAGATAGAGGCTCGGTGACTCGCTCATCGTGCCAAGTCCTTTGTCCTTATTGAGGGCAAACTCTATAAGTGAAGCCACAACGAGATCTTACAGTGCTGCATCCCCTATCTGAGCGATATCCACAGTGGGGTCTATGGTCACCATGCCGTGCCTAGAACCCTAGTAAAAAATGCATTCTGACAAGGTTTCTACTAGCCAACCATAGTAGCTGACGCCGAACAGATTATGCGCACCTATGAAGGGTGCCAATACTACACTCGGCAGACCCACCTACCGGCCCAAGCACTCTAGATGATCCCTATCACGTGGCCATTCGTGGTTTGGAGGCTCGATCTGGTTAGACCTCTCAAAAGGCGCTCGAGGGCTATACCCGCTTGCTTGTCACTGTAGACAAGTTTACAAAGTGGATAGAGGCCCAACCGATCTTCGCGATCAAGTCCGAGCAAGCCGTGCTGTTCTTCATTGACATCGTCCATCGTTTTGGGGTCCCAAACTCCATCATCACGGACAACGGCCCATAGTTCACTAGAAAAAAGTTCCTCTGATTCTACGATGAATACCACATCCATGTCAATTAGGCTGTCATGGCGCACCTCTGCACAAACGGGCAGGTCAAACATGTAAACTTCATGGTCCTACAAGGCCTCAAGCCTAGGATCTTCAACTGGTTGAACAAGTTTGGTGGACAATGGATCATCGAACTTCCTACGATGCTCTAGAGCCTGAGGATGACCCCTAGCCATGCCATCGACTACACACCATTCTTCATGGTCTATAGTTCTGAGGCTATTCTCCTGACTAACCTCAACTATGGAGCGCTAAGGGTCAGGGCGTATGATAAATAGGGAGCTGAGGCATCCCTTGAAGATGCCATGGACCAGCTAGATGAAGTGTGCGATGTCGCCCTCCTCCGTTTGGCCAAATATCAGCAAGCGTTGCGCCGATACCACAACCATCGAGTGTGGGGTTAGGCCTTCAACGCCGGGGACCTGGTGCTCCACCTCATCTAGAGCAATAAGAACCACCACAAGCTCTTTTCACCGTGGGAGGGACCATATGTCATCATGGAGGTGCTCTAACTAGGCACCTACAAACTCAAGACCATCGACGGCAAAGTCTTTGTCAATGCCTAGAACATCGAGCAGCTATGTCGCTTTTACCCTTAATAAACACACACTTTCTCTTATCAGTTTTGCTATCAAACTACCCGATCTTTAGTGACACCCGACCCCAGCAACGGTAAATGGTTGCGCCTCACTCGGAGGCTAATAAGAGCATATCTATCCGATAGATATTCTCTACACCCGACCCTTTCTCACGTTAAGACCCAAAAGCAAGGTTTGCGGGAAACTAACATTGAGTAAAACTGGTCGGACTGCAAGAAACCTACACCTCAACAGCTACAGCGCCTTTGCTCACCAGCATGATTAGAGTTTTTTCCGCACCCCGGGCTTTTTAGCCTTAACTATGGAAAGAGTCGGTGTGCATCTAAGAGTATATCCACCTGACAAACATTCTATGTGCCCAACCCTATCTCACTTTGAGACCTAGAAGCTAGGGTTGGGGGAATAAACTCTGAGTAAAACTGGTCAGACTATGAGAAACCTATGCCCCAGCGGGTATGACACCTTTGCTCACCAGCGTAATCAGAGTTTGTTCACCCGCACCCTGGGCTTTATGGCCTTACCGACGGAAGGGGTTAGAACGCGCTAACCCTTTTATACAAAAAGGGGAGAAGGGCTAAAAAGCTATTTGGCCATAACAAAATTCAAGAGCTTGTCCATTTATTACAAGTTCACCGCCTAGGTTATCTCCCTGACTAATTTCTTAGGGGAATGATCTGATCCTCTATCTCTATAGGAAATCCCTGTGCCAGCGGGTCATCCAAGCCGATCAAACGACTCGGGCCATTATCGAGAGATGAGTAGGGAGCAGTGGAATGCCACATGAGGGCTATGCCAACCCCATTATGAATGATGGACTCAGGTTCCACCTAGACATATCTGGTAAGAGCTCTCCAAACCCGTCACTCATGCCATTGAGGTAAGTCCTATGCTAGTAGGTCACCCAAGTCGATCGGACTATTCAGGCCGCTGCCGAGAGACGGATCACCCTCAATTTACGCACGTTTTCCCTCATTAATTTTGCTATATAGCACCCAACCCCAGCAACGACAAGGGGTCAAGCCTCACTCAGGGCCTAGTAAGAATGTCTATTCGCTAGACATTCTCCATGTGTGACCCTTTCTCACATTAAAAACTAGAGGCAAGGTGTGCGAAAACAAACTCTAAGTAAAACTAGTTGGATGGTGAGAAACCTACGTCCTAGCGGCTATAGCATTTTTGCTTACCAACATGATCAGAGTTTTTGTCCCCGTACCCCAAGCTTGAGCCTCCACCTTCCCCAGAATGGTTTGGAGGGGCCCACCTATGGAATCTCCATCGAGGAGAGGCTGGCAGGTCGCCCAAGTTGATTAGATGACTCAGGCCACTGCCAAGAGATGGGTAAGAAGCAGTGGGATGCCCCATGTAGGTTACACCAACTCCATCATGAACGATGGACCCAGACGCCACAGGGACATATCAGGTAAGAGCTTCCCGAACCCATCACTCGAGCCATTAAGGTAACCTTACCAACCCCCACTTTGCTTTTCCAGTGCACAAGCATTCATTCATCCATTCTCATACATGCATTCATACATTCATCCCATACATCCAAGCATCACATATGCAATTATTACATCACAACGCTTCGCGTCATGTCATGAAGCGATAGTCATCTCATTCGACATGAGTGACGACCGACCAAGGTTCGAAGGTCGGCCCACGAAGGGCTCAAGGCTGCCTTGTGTCAAACAGAGCTAGGAGAGAAAACATAGATGAGCCTCAGCGGCCCTTGCCCAACCCTACTTAGAAGTGGACAGGGACATCTCGACCCTCTCGTTCGATCCTAACCTCGAGCCAAGCCCACAGAATCTCCATCAAGGAGAGGCCAGCGGGCCACCTTAGTCGCTCTCCAGAATGACACAAACATCTGCTGGGAGGCTGGTTAAGGAGCAATGGAATGCCACATGAGGGCTATGTTGACCCCATCAGTGAATGACAGACCCAGATTCCACTCAGATATGCCTATAGCGAGCTCACCGAGCGTGACACTTGAGCCATCGAGGCAAGTGTCATTAGCTCAGTCCCTCCGATTGCGGAAACCACAAATGGGGTGACACATGAACATTGATCAACCCTTACCAAGCCCAGTGGGGCTTGGGGGCTCAAGCCACCTGACCCTAACTCAGGAACCCAATTGACCAGGGTTTGAAGGCCAGTCCATGAAGGGCTTGAGGACACCTAGCATCGAACAGTGCCAAGGGAGAAAATGCAGATGAGCCCTAGCAGCCTTTGTCTGACCCACTTAGAAGAGAACAGGGTCATCTCAACCTTCTCATTCGATCCTAACCTTGAGCCAAGCCCATAGAATCTCCATCGAGGGGAGGCAAGCGGGCCACCTGAATCATTCTCTGGAGTGACTCAGGCATCTACTAGGAGGTAGGTTAAGGAGCAGTGGAATGCCATATGAGGGCTATGTCGGCCCCATCATGAATGATGGACCCAGAATCCACTCGAGCATGCTCGTTAATGAGCTCAATGAGCATGTCACTCAAGCCATCGAGGCAAGTGACGTTAGCTCAACTTCTCTGGTTGTGGAAATTGCGGACGGGATAACAATCACAAAGACGAGCCAACCCTCGACTAGACCCCCGCTACATGTGGGGACTCGAGGAAAGCAGGACTCACAAAAAGACCAAATGCACGGTCATAGAACGATGGCTCAGATCCTAGGGAGGGGATACATGCGAAAATTAAGAATAACGTTTGTAAAACAAGAGACGCTCTCTCCTACTAGTTTCGCTATCCTCTCCTCGATCTTCAGTGACACCCGACCCTAGCAATGGCAAAGGGTCGGGTCTCACTCAAGGGCTGGTAAGGGCATATATACACCCTTTCTAAAATAGTCGCCCATGCCTGACCCCTTCCCAATGTTAAACCTAGTGGCAAGGTCAGTGGAAATGAACAACTGAGTAAGGCTGAACAGACTGCAAGAAACCTATGCCCTAGCGGATATGACATTCTTGCTTACCAGCATGATCAGAGTTATTTATGTGATCTGGAGAAAACATAGTCGGAGAAAACATAGTCGACGTAATAGCCAACTCTTGATAGAATATCGTCGGCAGTCCTCCAAGGGGTATCCCACAAAGGTAGATTGATCGGCAGAGGAGTGTGTAATCAAGAACAAGAAGGCAACAAAGACACACGAGTTATACAGGTTCAGGCCATCAGTATGACGTAATACCTTACTCTTGTGGTCTGTTGGTTTGTGTTAGCTATCGTATGATTTGTCGTGATTTTGTAGGGGGTCCCTGCCCGCCTTATATAGTCCGGGGGGTAAGGTTACAAGTCGGTTAGATCTGAGAGATAACCGGAAAGTAATAACAGATTACAAGAATCATGGGATCGTACATATCCTAACAGATCTCGTAACATCTTCAGGATATCCTCCCCATGCCTTGCAGGAGGCACCGAGCAGAATCGTGCCCCGTAAGGCTTCTTCTCGTGGGCTGGGCCGCCCCTGGAGGCATAACCCATGTGGTCTGCCGTGGGTATCTAGGGTCATACCCCCACACCCTTCTACACCTCAAACTCTATGGTCTTAATCGACGGAAGGGTCAGAATGCATTAACCCCTTTTCACACATAACAAGGGAGGGAAAACAAATTCATTCACACCAAAACAAAAGAATAGATTTGATCAAACAAAAGGACAAGTTTGTTTAAATGATACAGAAGGGTCAGAACTTGTCCGCTTATTACAAAAATGACCGCTCAACCTATCTAACTAACTAGCCCCTCCAGGGGAGAACTATGTCTTCTATCTTGTCCGCTAGGTCCTATGAAAGGGGAGCCACCATAGTATCCATCTCCTCTAGCTCATGGACTTCATAGCCGGGCGCGTAGCCATTGCTCATTGCCTCCAGATCGATGTTGTCCCCATAATGAGAATGAGCAATTGCGAAGGATTGATTGACCCCAACACGAAGGGCACTCCTCTCAAGCTGGCGCACCTGAGCCATGATCTTAATGGCATGAGCCACGAGCGAGCTAGTCCCCTCTGACTGCACCACTTCAAGGTCATTGTAGACCACTCTGATGATGGCGCTCAGGATATCGAGCTTGTCACTTTCCGCTTGAAGACTCCTCACCTCGACAAGGTCCACAGCCAGCCCAATAGAAATGCTCTTGGCCTCTAGCTTTTGGGTCATCATGCTTTTGAGCTAAGCCTAGAGTGAGCCGACCTTTTGCTTTGTATCATTGTGGACTTGGCAGGCCTAATCATGCTCCTCATGAGCCATGCCACATTCCAAGCAGAGCCTCTCTGTGGTTTGGAGTAGCTCATCCCGCTCCTTGCGTAGTCGAGCGATCACCATGGTATCCAGGCTTGCCCTCTTCTCCAAGGCCATGAGTTTCTCTTTGGCCCCCAGCTTCAGTTCCCTTTCCTTCTCAACCTCGGCCAAAAGTTCAAGGATCTACTGGTTGGTCTCAGTGTCCTTCTAGAGCAGCTCATCTAGCTCCTTCCTAACCTTGGTAGCCTCCTCGTCGTCCTTCCATGACCTCGCCAATAGGGCTTCAAATGCCTTCATGGCCCCGTTAGCATCCCAACAGGCCTTGTCCACCCACGATCAAAGATTGTCCACCTCCTCAGCAAGGGGAGTCATCTTGGTCACCCTCTGCTGGGTGGCAACAAGCTGAGCTGTTACCTCCTTACGTAGTCATGCCTCCTCGATGAGGTAATCCCAGGCCTCCTTCTGCTGATGAAACCTGATATTTCCCCTAGCTATGAGCTATGAGGGACTGCAAGAAGACGATGGTTAGGATACAAAAAGCATATAAAGGAAGATAATGGCAAAAAGAAGGACCAAAACAATACCCGATCAGAGGGAACGATGACATCGAATAATGCGCCTATGGCATGGTTCAGCGCCTCAAGCATAGACGTGATCCCTACGTCGAGGCTCTCTAGCTCCATGCTCTCCGTGGCGGTGTCAAGAGTGAAAAGTGCCGACGTAGGATCCTACAGATCCTCCCACTAGAGTAGGGGCTTGCCCCACATAGGAGAGCCGCTACCCACCAACATCAGGGCCAGGGACAACTCCTCGGCAGCCCCAAGCACAGTCGACCCCTCTCGCCATGATGTACCCACCGGGACACCCCCTTTGGCAAACCTCTAGCCTAGCACCATGACACTCGAGGACCCCTCGACCACATTCCCCTCCGTCTGACCCTCGCCAGGCGCCGTCACTCGGGCCACCAATGGCATGGGTTATAATGGAGATGGGGATCCTGATCTTCCGTCAGGTGATGGTAACTATCGTTGTGGCAGAGAATGACACACCGATCCGGCTTCAGATCGAAAGATCGAACCCTGCAATCTTAGCACCACAGCTCCTCTGGTTATCAACCAAGTCATGGACCAGGTTGACCTCTCCAAGAAGGCTAATCCTTGCCTATGTAATAAAGAACACAAGCAAGAACAAGAAAGAACACAACCAAATTGCAGATGAAAGATTATCTCATGAAGTTGGGGTCTCACAAACCGATGAACGGTGAAACTATTCTTGATAGAATAATCTAAGCAAAACTCAAAACCTAATGACGGTGGTGGCATATGATTATAAAGGTCTTAGGATCGTCGCCTACCCTAGACGCGCCCCCTAATGGGCCCAAATAGGATACATGGTCCAACAGACCAAAAGAAGGTGTCGCAGCACCCTGGTAGATTCTAAATGCTGACTTGTTTTGACGATTTCCATTGATTCCGAAGAGGTTTTGATATGAAACCACTTGGATTGGCTTCCTTATCAAATTAGCTTTCCATCCATATGTGGATCATCAAAAACAGAGTCTGGATGCATCCTGAGTGATCAGTTTAAGGCAGACTGGTCCTAGATTCCGAGGCAGACTCGAACTTGAGTTGCTTTGGGCTTCCACCTCGGGGACTCGAACTAAATTAGCCTCGGGCCTCCTTCTTGACTTGGACACCCTTGCTGGCCTCCTTCCCCTCCATCCCATGCACCAAACATGGTCATATGCATGGGTGTCATGTCCTCATCATCCTCCCTTTCTTGATGAAAAGCCATCCTCGGCATCGATTATGCTTGAAACTGATCCTGCACAACATAAAGGAGAATGGGGTTGCGAGGACAAAGAAAACTGAAATAATTGTGAGAAGGAATGTGACCATGTTTCCAAGTTTCTAGCATGTCATCTCGCATAAAAATTTCAACAAGCATGTAGACTCCATGATCTGAATGCACACGATGTATGTCAACACTATCCTGCAAAAGATTAGAACTAACCAAAAACAATGCAGGAATAGATGGTCGAGCAGATATAGGTAGCAACCAACAATGCTCTCCTTCTTGGAAGTGAACTTGTTTCTTTAAGGAACATGAGAAAATGTTTGTATTATTATGGATGCTCTCTAAACGATCATAATCTTGTACAACAAAAGGAGAATTCATATTATTACGAATGTATACTCGATGTATCATATATTATCCCTTGTTGTTATATCTGCCAATAACATGATATGTGTGTTTAGAAAACCAAGGCAATTTAGCATATTTAAAAAGGCTCTCTTCCAAACAATCTAGGTTACACAACACATCAAATTCAATGTAACCCAAAGTATGTAAAGAAGACAACAGTTTGAACTCATCAATTTTAGTAGCAATATGAATAACATGTTTATTTTCAGCACAAGTCACTAGTTCCAAAACATGTAAAACTGAAGCATCTTCAACCAATTCATCTTTGTCACAAGGAACATCAAGCAAATTATCATGGGACAAAGATAAATCAAGAGAGGGTTCCACTAACAATTGCTCTATGACAGCATGGTTTGTGGAAAAATTTAGTACATTAAGACAATTTTCACCTTCCGTGAGTGTAGGACCATGAGCATTACCTATGTTCTCAGCAGGAGTAATAGGTGCATGGTGAAGTGATGGTTCTGAATTTGCATATGAGGTTATGAGCTCCTCATTTTCTTCCACATCATCCTCTCGCTTATGTACATTATTCTGCAGAAGGTTAGTCATAGCAAGAGGAATAACAATAGACTCTTCCTCTAAATGGTGCACCTCAGCATACAAAGTCAAAATAGGAGGTGGATTAACAAAGGTTTCTCGCATAAGAAGTTTCATATCATTCCAAGTTTGAGGTTTATCAGAAGGATCTAAAGACTCCCACTAAGATAAAGCAGAATGTCACAAAACACTAGCTGCATTTTTTACCTTCCTCCTTGGACACATAAAGCGAGTAGCAAATATGTTATCGATGGTAATTTCCCACTCCATGTACTCATCAGCATCTATACCATCATAAGTCGGTGGATACGAACAACCTGTCATTGTAAACACAAAAACAAGGAACAAACGGTGAAAGTTATCTCTACCAAATGACTACATGTTTGCAGTGGTGTCACTTTTTATAGCAAGTGGAAGCGTCTTACCAAGCTCTTACAAAGTTCTTACCAACACAAGCAGTGAGCGGTACAACCGGTGGCTGGTTCATGATAGCTGTGAGGCAGTGGTACCGAGATTGCAAGGCCCATTGTCTGTACTGATCTGAAGAGTTTATGGAGCTTGGAAGGCACATAAAGAGTAATATGTATATCTGGCACACAAGATAGTAACAAAAAGTAATGCTAAATTATAGTCCAAAGTACTTGTTCTCATTGCTGGTCTAAAATGTTCCAAGTACCAGGCGTGTGACAAAAGTATGGTGGATAGCAAGATGATAGGTGTATGAAAAACAAGTATGATGGATGGAAACAACAACACAAACAAGGAACCAGACAACACGCGCTAACACAGCTCACTTTGGTCTTCTGTATGTGCTCCTCTAAATATTATTCCTCTTTTGCCCCTCTCTTTTTTTTCTATTTTTTGGGCTATCATTATTTTTTGAAAAATTTTAACTTTTTTATTTTATTTTTTGATATTTTTCCTTTACTTAGGAGCACAAAAGAAGTAACCATAGAAAATATGAGTTGAAACAAGTGAAAGACGTGGCCTGTGGAATTTTTAGAAAACTTGCTCAAAATCGACAAAAGCCTTGTGACCACGAAAAGAGGATCTTGTGACCACTTTTTGACCAATCTAAAAATTTTGAACCCCAACAAAGCAAGGGATGGATGGATCCAAAAAAATTTTCTGATTGATTTTGATATATGGAACGTCGAAATCGGAGTCCGTATACGAAAACTAGACCAATTTTAAGAATTGGCTCCGAATTAGAGGGCAAAACGGGAACAATGTGCTCATAATTGGTCACGGAAGCAAAGGTTTGATGGAAACGATGGGGAAAAACACACGAACTAGACTCTAACACGACCTAACCAGCAATAAGACCTCGACTAGGACACAAACTCAACACGACGGACTCTAAAACTGAAATATGCAAAGGCTATGGCGCGGAAGATTTTAGGACAGGAAAAACGAGTATGGTACTGGACTATGGGACGAATGTAAAACACTCAAAACTAGGGAATAAAAGTGAACCTGACAGTATACCTAGCTTTGATTACCACTTAATGGAGATGGGGATCCCAATCTTCCATCAGGTGATGGTAACTATCGTTGTGGCGGAGAATGACACACCGATCCGGCTTCAGATCGAAAGATCGAACCCTGCAATCTTAGCACCACAGCTCCTCTGGTTATCAACCAAGTCATGGACCAGGTTGACCTTGCCAAGAAGGCTAATCCTTGCCTGCACAATGAAGAACACAAGCAAGAACAAGAAAGAACACAACCAAATTACAGATGAAAGATTATCTCACAAAGTTGGGGTCTCACAAACCGATGAACGGCGAAACTGTTCTTGACAGAATAATCTAAGCAAAACCCAAAACCTAATGATGGCGGCAGCATATGATTATAAAGGTCTTAGGGTCATCACCTACCCTGGCCATGCCCCCTAATGGGCTCAAACACGATACACGGTCCAATGGACCAAAAGAAGGTGTCGCAGCACCCTGGCAGATTCTAGATGCTGACTTGTTTCGACGATTCCCGTTGATTCCGAAGAGGTTTTGATGTGAAACCACTTGAATTGGCTTCTTATCAAATTATCTTTCCATCCATATGTGGATCATCGAAAATAGAGTCCGGATGCGTCCTTGGTGACTTGTTTAAGGCAGACTGGTCCTGGATTCCGAGGCAGACTCGAACTTGAGTTGCTTTGGGCTTCCACCTCGAGGACTCGAACCGAATTAGCCTTGGGCCTCCTTCTTGACTTAGACACCCTTGCTGGCCTCTTTCCCCTCCATCCCATGTGCCAAACATGGTCATATGCATGGGTGTCATATCCTCATCAGGTCGCGCCGATGCCTCAGGCACCGCTACGGTTGCGCTAGCCTATGACCCATCTATCACGGTCGCCGCCACCTCCACCTACATTGGCGGGGTCATGACTAGCTATGTCATGTCCACCACGGTTAGTGCTACGAGCACGGTCGGCAACCCCATCTGCCTCATCATCGGCAACAGTATCGTGACCATCGCTGGCAGCTCTGCGACCGCCAAAGGCGCCCCTTGAGCCCCCACGTCCATCCATCCCGCCAAGGGCATGGGCACCACCATAGGCAGTGCCTGACTAGCCAGAGACATAGTCACACTAGCGCTGCTCCCACCCAAAATGGGCGCGATGCCAGCCAATGGCTACCGCCTCAATTGGGGGGCGATGCTCTTCTTCGACGCTAGCGCCAAAGGATTACGCTGCCTGTCGATGCTGCAAGGGACGAAAAGCATAAGGCATGATGAAATCTGACCAAAACAAAAAATGGAGGAACCAATAGCTCACCTTAGCATCGTTGGGCAGCAGATGTGTTTGGGGGGTGACCCCTAACTCTTGCTCCACCTCATCGGAATGAGGCCGTTTCGAGCCCGCCGCTTGCTCGGGGGTAGAGGGGCCCGCTCAACTTGGCTCTTGAGGCATGACTGTGGAGCCGCCTGCCTCCTCTGGCACCTTAGGCACGATGGTAGAGCCGTCAGCCCCTGTTGACTCCTAGCGTAGGTTGACGGTATGGCTCGTCTCTGTCGGCTCCCTAGATAGACCCTCCCCTCCATGGAACAGGAAGGGTCCCGACGCCTACAAAGACAAACCAATACCTATCATCACATCCTTGTTCTCTAGGTTGTCCCACTCGATGTCGTTAGCTACCTCATCGTCATCTCCATCATCATCATCATCGTCGTCGTCGCTGTAAGTATCCTCCCCTCGTTCCCACGCCTACAACTTCCGCTGCTGTAACACCTCGGGTGTTTAAATGTTAAAATCTGACATGTCATCATATGCATTGCAAAGCATTTGGCATTTGGTGAAAACTTTGATGTGCATTTACTAAAACAAGTTTACATTTGTGTAATGAGTGTTGAATTGTATTGTTTGACTCAAGTTCAAAGTTTGACTGGGTTTTGAATTTTTCGAGAAAACCCCGCGTTTCAACATGTAAACCCTACCCTGAAAATCCATTTCAAAATCTAAGCATATTTTGGGGTTGGGCCCAAAAGTAAAAGTGTAGAGCTTGGCAAGTTATACAAAGTTTGTTTTTGGAGTTTTTCAAGTTGTTTAGAAAATTTTTGAGTAAATCAAAAAGGCGTAATTCGGTAAATTTCCCTATTCAAATTCAAAAGTTTATTTCAAAATCTAGACTGAATTAGGAGATGGTTATAAAAGCAAAGTTGTAGAACTTTTGATTTTGAACAACTTTTATTTTTGGAGATTTTTGAGTTGTTATGAAAATTTGAGAGTAATCTGTGAAATTTGGCGAATGGCAAACTTGTAATTTCTGTGAACAGTACTCACCGCTCAGGCTACACCGGCGGCGATCTTCGGCTTGCTTCCAGTCGCGCGCGTGGCCGTCTGGGCGTCGCGTTGGCGTGCTGAAGGCTGCGTCGTGGCTTCCTTGCGCTTCCTTGGCTGCCCTATAAAGCTCTGGAGCCGCCGTCGTTCTTCTTTCTTCGCTCTCTGTTTTTCCCGTCGCCGCTGCTCCATCTCCGGCGAGCCCGTGCCGTCGTTGTCGTGCTCCACCGTCGCTGTTAAGCTAGTCCCAGCTCCGCCTGAACCTTGCGCGTCCATCTAACCCACCAATTTGGCTTGTCTTCACCGGGAACTCGAGTTTCATCGCCTTCTTCCTCGCGGCCGGTAACCTCACCGTCGCATGCGCATCTTCGTGGCCAGAGCCCGTCGGTGAGCCGTTGCCCTTGATTGATGTCCCTTTAGCTTCGTCTCGATGCCGTAGTGCTCATTTCACTATTGTTTGGCCGTTTTATCCACTGCAGTTGCCGGCACACCGTCACCGACGATCCTTGCTCCGTCGCCGTTGCTGTTCACGTCGACCCGTGTCTACGTTGCTTCTCCGGCCTTAATTCTTGCTTGAACGTGTTCGTGGTGAGCTACTGGACCTTCCCATGCCCTCTGTTTTCCCGTTTTCGGCTTCATTTCGCCGGCGTAACGTCGCCGAGCCACCGCATCCGCCATGGCCGACGCCAAGCTCGTAACTCGTAGTAATTCGTCTAGCTAGTGCCTTCACTCGATGCGCCGTGATGATGTGGTCATTTTGGTACCTTGATCGTCGCCTTTGGGCTCACCGTCGGTGAGTTTGCGCCGGTCAGCGCCGTCGTCGTCGTAGTCAACACGCGGGAGGTAGAAGATGACAGGTGGGGTCCGATGTCAGTGACTCAGCGTTCAAATAGATTTTTCTATTTTCAGATTTGAATGAATAGTGTCTGTTTTTGTTATTTTTGTGTAGATTTATTTAGAGCTCCAAAAATTATGAAAATTTTTGTGTGACTTCTCTGAGATGTATAGTATTTAAGAAAAATATGAAATAGTGTTTTTCAGTAAGTTTTAAATGTGATAAAAATTGCTCAATTTATTCATAAATGGATTTCCAGGATTTTTCTAGGCTTATTTATTTATCCAAAAATTATGAAATTTGTTTTGCCACTTAGTTAACATGTAATGAACATGTACTAAAATTTTGGGCTCAATTAGAATAAGTTGATTTATTTCATAATTTTGAATTAAATAATTAATTCATAAAAGCAAATAGTAACCTTTAGTGATTTAGGTTTTGTTTGAAATTTTGGATTGAGTGATGACCTTGGGTCATTTGTTGTTAATGATCCTTGGCAGTTGATGTATGTGTTTACGAAAAAGAATTAGTTGTTTGACTTGCAACTGTACCGCGAAGGAAAGTTGTATTCAAATTATTAATTTTTCATCCATCATCGAGCATCATGTTTAGAATTCCGCATCATGTTAAACATGGCATTGTTATTACGTGTAGTGAACGAAAGTGAAAACGTGGTAGTTAATCAAGCTGTTGAAGAGGTTAATCCGTCTGTTGAGGTCGGGTCGAATACTTGTGTAACGTCGCAGGAATCGGACTTTTCCGTCAACGAAGGCAAGCCCCGGATGCATACAACCCTACCTTGTATTTTATAAATTAATTTCGCTTTTGCTTTCTGTTACTGCATTAAGTGATTAGGAGTTAAGTAAAAGCCTAATTGGTGCATTACCACCCTTGTTATTCCATATTTACCCTATTACCTGTTTTAAACTCGTTTATGTCTAGTTTTGCTTAGCTATGCGTAGAACGATGAAAGTCGGGTGACTACCTGCCACCTGCAAGTTTTAAATGGAACATTGATTAATTATGTTAGCATGTGATATGGGAATGTGGAGTAATAAATCTAGACCAGGCGGACTCGGTGTGTGTGAGCCACAAGACATGGAGGTCTTGTGAGCGGGTTCTTTCCGCCTGTGTTGATTAAGGCACGTCCGTTGTTGAATTGCATGAGGTGAGAATTTGTAGTACTAACCACATACTCCGGTAAGCCTGAACTTGGCAATTCTATTACGAGAATGGCTACTCGCGCACTGGGAGTGGAGAGATGGCGGAAATAGCGTGTACCCTCGTGGCTGGAATGTGGCCGGATTTGAGGTGTGTTGTATTCTCGGGTGGCACGGACCTGTTCTTGTTTTAGAGGATCCGAGGGTAGGTTGATATATGTGAGTCGGGGACCTGCATATGTCGTGTGGTCTGGAATTCCCAGCTGGGTTTTAATCGGTTCGAATCGTCATTGCTCCTCGGTTATGGAGACTCAACTCACTGTTCATCATCATAGAATTAATAACCAGAACTTAAATAAGGCTTATGAAGATGTTGGATATGAAGTTTCATGATCTCAGTGCGGATCGTGTCAGCTTTGTATATAATTCTAGAGAAGTTTTCTATATAAAGAATGTTGTTAAAAGAGCTTTTACGCAAAAGAACTTTGATCATTGTTAAAGCTATACCTTGAATCCTTGAGCCTGCATTACTGAGTTTATCAGTTAAGATTTCGGATAAGTCTTGTTGAGTACCTTTGTACTCAGGGTTCGTTGACCCCTTGTTGTAGGTGAGCCTCATGAGCAGATCTGTTTTGGATCATGCTGCATGACTATCGTTCGTTCTGACGATGAGAACTAAATGTGTGATCCTTGGGCAGGATGTTTATTTTGTGTGATATGTCTATATTATTATGCCACTCCACTACTACTATGGTTTGTAATAATTATGGAACTTAGTTTGTAAGGTTTGAAACAACTGTTTGTAAAATATGATTGTAAGACTTCCGCTGATTTTACTCTAGTTTTGATATTTGAATAAATGTTGTAATACTGCATTGACTCTGTAACGTGATCCTGCTCGGAAATCGTGGATGATTCGGGGTTCCCCGAGGACACCCGATAGTCTTTTTAAGTTATTGGAAACATATGCATAAATGTCAAAGGTCGTCGGACAGTGACAGGTGCATGTGGGCCCTATAACTTAAGAGGTTCTGCCACAGAATGGTATCAGAGCGATCGTTACAAGGTTTTTTGTTGTATTGTTTTACGAAAACTTCAAAATGATTTGGGATGACTAAATTTAACTTGATAATTTGGTCCAAATTGCTTCTGACTTATCTTAATTCTTTCTCACCATTCCCTATTTGATTAAAATGTTTTGTGTGGTGGAGTAGTAATTATGCTATGCCCAATATAAAAATAAATGTTGTTTATATGCATTATAAACTTTGATGTTTTTGTTCGTAAGAACGATTCATGCATCATGAATAATTCACTCGTTACTTCCTTCACCTCTTAGTCTGGAGTTAAGTAGTGAGACTGGTTTGAGGAATGTAATCCATCTTAGCTACTCTTTGGATTTTGATCAAATGGTCTTACTTGGATTAAATTGGTTTCCTACAGTATGGCTCGTGCCAAGATGACGCCCCGTAAGTCCACCAGACCCAAAGGAGTTCCTCGTCACCAACTTGCCCCTAGAAATGATGGTGCTAGCAGTAGCAGTACTAGGCCTGATCCTCAGGCAGAGATATAGAGGATTTCCACAGAGTTAGCACAATCTACTAGAGATAGGGCTTTGGATGTTATACAAATAGGTGAATTACAGGGTCAATTGAGGCAGCTCACCACCGCGCATAGGAACTACGAAAGTATGTTAGTTCGTACGGTGGAGGGAAGAAATGAAGCTTGGCACAGGGAAAATGTAGCTAGAGCTAGAACTCATGAGCTAGAATTCTATGTAGAAGATTTAGAAGAACATAATACCTATCTACATGAGGAAGTTCATAGGCTTAGCAATCTACTGAATCCAAATCATGAGCCTCAAGCTGATGCCATGGACCCCGGTGTCATCCTTGCCGATGATGATGAATCGGGAGAGGAAGAAGAAGAAGATCCTGAAGAATTAGTAATGATCGATGAAAGTGATGATGAAGGCGGTAATAATTCCGGAATGGATACCGAGCCTGAAGTTTGAAGAAATTGTGGAAAGGAGGAGAGTTGTATAATAGTAGCTTTAGTTAAGTTATGTAGTTCTATTTTCATACCCATAGTTTTGTTTGTACATTAGTAAGCTCCATGTAATGTGTCTAGAGTAAGCTATGATACAATTCAATAAAGATATGTGAATAAAGTTTGGTTTGTTATGAGCAGATGCGTCGTACACGGGGTTCGTTTATTCCGGGAACTTCACAAGATGAGGACGGTATTCCTGATCTGCCACCAATTCCAACCAATTTAGCTGATGCTATAACTGCACTCGTCAATGTGACGGCTGAAAATTCTCGTTTGCTTCATGAGATGGCTCAGAGTAATCAGAATCAGATGTACGGAAACCATGGACGCCACCATAACCGACAGGAGGCTACATATGTTGATTTCACAGACACAAGACCCCCAGTGTTTACCAAGGCAGATGAACCATTGGAGGCTGATGACTGGCTTCGAACCATGGAGCAGAAATTTGACCTTATCCCATGCACAGAGTATCAGAAACCTACGTTTGCCGCCCAACAACTTAGAGGAGCAGCAAGTGCTTGGTGGGCAAACTTAGTGGCTATGCAACCAACTGGCATTCCAATAACTTGGGCTGAGTTCCGTATAGCCTTTAGAGCCCATTATATCCCTGAAGGAGTAATGGCTATGAAGCTAGATGAATTCCTTGCTTTGAAACAAGAAGATCAAAGCGTGATGCAGTATGTGGGAAGGTTTAATCATCTGTCCCAATATGCATCCGAACATGTCAATACCGATGTCAAGAAGAAGAGGTGGTTTATGAGAGGCCTGAATACCAAGTTGCAGACTATGATGACCACTTGCACCAATGTCACTTATCATGAGGCAGTAAATATTGCAATTGCTTCAGAATCAAAGTATCGGCAGCACAAGGAGCTCAAAAAGAAAAAGAGTGTGCCGTCTAGATCTTTTGGGGGAAATCCGAAGAGGCAAAGGGTGATTTATCATCCAGTACATCATAATCGTCCTCCTTATCGTCCGCTGCAGTTCCAAGCCGAGCAACAGTCAAATGTCCGTCCTGCTATAACCTATCCGAATTCACAGTCAACCAATGCTCCTGGTGGCAATACTCCAACATCCCAGGGTCACAACTATCCGTGCTATAATTGTGGAAGGACTGGTCATTTCTCCAGGGAATGTCCATATCCTAGGCAGGCTAATCAAAATTATCAGAAGGCTCCTGCCAATCAACAACAGGGTCAGGCACCAAACAAGAATCCCAATCAGAATGCTCAGAAGGGCAAAGATGAGAGGAAGACAGGACGGGTGTTCTATATTCAAGCTGGAGAAATTCTGGAAGGGGAGCCAGTGATGATGGGTATGTTTCCTGTTGCCAATCACCCTGCAGTTATACTTTTTGATTCTGGCGCATCGCATTCATTCATCAATAGAACATTTGTCGTGAAGCATGAAATTTCGATTGGGGCAACAAAGGAAAGTTTCTTTATACAGTCGCCCGGGGGACGTCTGTGTACTAAGGAGATGGTATACCAGGTACCCGTAAACCTGGGTGGGCATATTTTTCCCACTACCATGATTATCCTTAAGGATCAGGATATAGATGTAATCTTGGGAATGAATTGGATGTATCAGCATAAGGCTGTTATAGATGCTTTGAATAGGACCTTAAGAGTGAGTTTGCCTGATAGTAATTCTCAACTTCTTATCCAACTTCCAACCCTAAGAAGATCAGGGAGTAAGATTTGTGCAACTGTTGTCAAAGAGATTAGAGATATTCCGGTAGTGTGTGGATTTCCGGATGTGTTTCCTAAAGATTTACCCGGTCTACCACCTGATAGGGATGTACAGTTCAATATAGAGTTACAACCTGGAACAGCTCTGATTTCTCGGAGAGCTTATAGGATGCCACCTAAGGAATTAGCCGAGTTGAAAACTCAGTTACAAGAATTGATTAAGAAAGGGTTTATCCAACCTAGTTCTTCACCTTGGGGATGTCCGGCAATTTTTGTGAAAAAGAAAGATGAGACCCTGAGGTTATGTGTTGACTATCATCCATTGAATGAAGTGACCATCAAGAATAAGTATCCATTACCTCGGATAGATCTGCTTTTTGATCAACTGGCCGGAGCCAAAGTTTTCTCCAAGATAGATTTGAGATCAGGATATCACCAAATCAAGATAAAGCCTGAGGATATTCCCAAAATGGCATTTACCACAAGATATGGGTTATATGAATACTTGGTAATGTCTTTTGGTTTGACAAATGCTCCAGCTCATTTCATGTATCTTATGAACTCAGTATTCATGCCAGAGCTAGACAAGTTTGTAGTGGTGTTTATTGATGACATTTTAGTATATTCCAAGAATAAGAAAGAACATCCAGAACATCTCAGAATTGTTCTGACCCACTTGAGAGAACATCAACTATATGCCAAGTTCAGCAAGTGTGATTTTTGGCTTAAGGAAGTGCAATTTCTTGGACATGTCTTGTCAGCCGAAGGAGTTGCAGTTGATCCCAGCAAAGTGAAGGATGTGCTTGATTGGAAACCGCCAACCACAGTTCATCAAGTTCGGAGTTTTCTGGGTTTGGCGGGATATTACCGTCGGTTTATTCCAGACTTCTCAAAGATATCAAAGTCCATAACTGAATTGTTGAAGAACCAAGTTAAGTTTGTCTGGTCATCAGATTGTGAAGAGGCTTTCCAGACTTTGAAGAGACTGTTGACTACGGCGCCAGTGTTAGCCCAACCTGACATCGAGAAGCCGTTTGATGTTTATTGTGATGCTTCAGGTATTGGTATTGGATGTGTGTTGATGCAAGAAGGCTGAGTCATTACCTATGCATCCAGGCAACTTAAGCAACATGAAGAACATTATCCGACTCATGACTTGGAGTTAGCGGCTATGGTTCATGCTCTGAAGATTTGGCGGCATTACCTGCTCGGTAATACGTGTCATATGTATACAGACCACAAAAGCTTAAAGTATATCTTTACTCAGTCAGAGTTGAACATGCGACAAAGAAGATGGTTAGAACTGATTAAGGATTATGATTTGGAAGTACATTATCACCCTGGTAAAGCAAATGTGGTTGCAGATGCTCTCAGTCGCAAAAGTTATTGCAATTGTTTGACAGTGAGAACAATGGGTTTGAATTTATGTCAAGAAATGGAAAAGTTGAATGTAGAAGTAATTCAACAAGGAAGTTTGACCAACATAATTGTTGAAGCCACTATTCGAGGCCAAGTTATTACTGCTCAGAGGGAAAACAAGGGTATAGCCCATATCAAGGAAAGAGTCAAGAAGGGAAAAGCGGAGTGCTTTAGTATTGACAATGAAGATGTGTTGTGGTTCAAGGATCGCCTGGTGGTACCAAAAGTTCCTGAGTTGCGGCAGTCAATTCTAGATGAGGCACATGCTACTAGGTTATCCATTCGTCCGGGAAGTAACAAGATGTACCATGATTTGAAGCAAAGATTCTGGTGGACTAAAATGAAAATAGAGATTGCTAGATACATAGCAAAGTGTGATACTTGTCAAAAGGTGAAAGCTATACATTTGAGGTCTGCTGGTGAATTACAACCATTACCTATTCCATCTTGGAAGTGGGAGGACATAAGCATGGACTTTATTGTTGGTCTACCCAAGACATCAAAGGGATTTGACTCAGTATGGGTTATTGTAGATCGACTCACTAAGTCAGCGCATTTTCTTCCAGTCAAGACAATATATCCTACGATCCAATACGCCAAAATGTACTTAGCAAGAATCATGAGTCTCCATGGAATACCCAAAACTATTGTGTCAGATAGGGGTACACAGTTTGTTTCCAACTTTTGGAAACAATTGCATTCTTCGTTGGGTACCAAACTTCTGTACAGTACAGCTTATCATCCGCAGACTGATGGACAGACTGAAAGAGTCAATCAAGTACTTGAAGATATGTTAAGGTGTTGTGTCCTTAACTATTCCAATAAGTGGGATGAATGCTTACCTTTAGCCGAGTTCTCATACGACAATAGTTATCAGGAAAGCATTAGAATGGCTCCATTTGAAGCACTCTATGGTCGTAGATGCAGAACATCATTGAGTTGGTCTGAGCCTGGAGAAAGAAGATTCTTTGGAGTTGATCTTGTGAAAGAAACAGAAGACAAGGTTAGGCAAATACAGAGTAATTTGAAGATAGCTCAGTCCCGCCAAAAGAGTTATGCGGATAGATGACGAAGACCATTGGTATTTAACAAAGGAGATTTTGTATATCTGAAAGTATCACCAATGAAGGGAGTTAACCGTTTTGGTGTTAAAGGAAAGTTGGCACCCCGATATATTGGACCATATCAAATTTTAGAGAGATATGGAAAAGTAGCATATCGTTTGAAATTACCTGAACATCTTGCAGCTGTGCATGATGTGTTCCATGTTTCTCAATTGAAGAAGTGTCTCCGAGTGCCTGAACAAAATGTTGAAGTTGAAGGAGTGGAACTAGAACCGGATTTAACTTATTCCGAATATCCTATCCGAGTGTTAGATCAGAAAGATCGTGTTACTCGAAGACGGACAATCAAGTTCTATAAAATACAATGGAATCAACATTCAGAAGAGGAAGCTACTTGGGAATCAGAAGATTACTTGTTAGAAAAGTTTCCCGAATTTTTAGCGTCAATATAGAATCGAGTAATGTTAGTTGAGCTCGGTGGTACATATTGTGTTTTGTAAAAGTAACCTTAGCTGTTTTATGGATAGAGTTTGTATGTGTTCTTGCGACACATTTCCTTTTCCATTACATACCCTATGGCTTTGAATCTCGGGGCGAGATTTCTTTTAGGGGGAAGGATTGTAACACCTCGGGTGTTTAAATGTTAAAATCTGACATGTCATCATATGCATTGCAAAGCATTTGGCATTTGGTGAAAACTTTGATGTGCATTTACTAAAACAAGTTTACATTTGTGTAATGAGTGTTGAATTGTATTGTTTGACTCAAGTTCAAAGTTTGACTGGGTTTTGAATTTTTCGAGAAAACCCCGCGTTTCAACATGTAAACCCTACCCTGAAAATCCATTTCAAAATCTAAGCATATTTTGGGGTTGGGCCCAAAAGCAAAAGTGTAGAGCTTGGCAAGTTATACAATGTTTGTTTTTGGAGTTTTTCAAGTTGTTTAGAAAATTTTTGAGTAAATCAAAAAGGCGTAATTCGGTAAATTTCCCTATTCAAATTCAAAAGTTCATTTCAAAATCTAGACCGAATTAGGAGATGGTTATAAAAGCAAAGTTGTAGAACTTTTGATTTTGAACAACTTTTATTTTTGGAGATTTTTGAGTTGTTATGAAAATTTGAGAGTAATTTGTGAAATTTGGCGAATGGCAAACTTGTAATTTCTGTGAACAGTACTCACCGCTCAAGCTACACCGGCGGCGATCTTCGGCTTGCTTCCAGTCGTGCGCGTGGCCGTCTGGGCGTCGCGTTGGCGTGCTGAAGGCTGCGTCGTGGCTTCCTTGTGCTTCCTTGACTGCCCTATAAAGCTCTGGAGCCGCCGTCATTCTTCTTTCTTCGCTCTCTGTTTTTCCCGTCGCCGCTGCTCCATCTCCGGTGAGCCCGTGCCGTCGTTGTCGTGCTCCACCGTCGCTGTTAAGCTAGTCCCAGCTCTGCCTGAACCTTGCGCGTCCATCTGACCCACCAATTTGGCTTGTCTTCACCGGGAACTCGAGTTTCATCGCCTTCTTCCTCGCGGACGGTAACCTCACCATCGCATGCGCATCTTCGTGGCCAGAGCCCGTCGGTGAGCCGTTGCCCTTGATTGATGTCCCTTTAGCTTCGTCTCGATGCCGTAGTGCTCATTTCACTATTGTTTGGCCGTTTTATCCACTGCAGTCGCCGGCACACCGTCACCGACGATCCTTGCTCCGTCGCCGTTGCTATTCACGTCGACCCGTGTCTACGTTGCTTCTCCGGCCTTAATTCTTGCTTGAACGTGTTCGTGGTGAGCTACTGGACCTTCCCATGCCCTCTGTTTCCCCGTTTTCGGCTTCATTTCGCCGGCGTAACGTTGCCGAGCCACCGCATCCGCCATGGCCGACGCCAAGCTCGTAACTCGTAGTAATTCGTCTAGCTAGTGCCTTCAGTCGATGCGCCGTGATGATGTGGTCATTTTGGTACCTTGACCGTCGCCTTTGGGCTCACCGTCGGTGAGTTTGCGCCGGTCAGCGCCGTCGTCGTCGTAGTCAACACGCGGGAGGTAGAAGATGACAGGTGGGGTCCGATGTCAGTGACTCAGCGTTCAAATGGATTTTTCTATTTTCAGATTTGAATGAATAGTGTCTGTTTTTGTTATTTTTGTGTAGATTTATTTAGAGCTCCAAAAATTATGAAAATTTTTGTATGACTTCTCTGAGATGTATAGTATTTAAGAAAAATATGAAATAGTGTTTTTCAGTAAGTTTTAAATGTGATAAAAATTGCTCAATTTATTCATAAATGGATTTCCAGGATTTTTCTAGGCTTATTTATTTATCCAAAAATTATGAAATTTGTTTTGCCACTTAGTTAACATGTAATGAACATGTACTAAAATTTTGGGCTCAATTAGAATAAGTTGATTTATTTCATAATTTTGAATTAAATAATTAATTCATAAAAGTAAATAGTAACCTTTAGTGATTTAGGTTTTGTTTGAAATTTTGGATTGAGTGATGACCTTAGGTCATTTGTTGTTAATGATCCTTGGCAGTTGATGTATGTGTTTACAAAAAAGAATTAGTTGTTTGACTTGCAACTGTACCGCGAAGGAAAGTTGTATTCAAATTATTAATTTTTCATTCATCATCGAGCATTATGTTTAGAATTCCGCATCATGTTAAACATGGCATTGTTATTACGTGTAGTGAACGAAAGTGAAAATGTGGTAGTTAATCAAGCTGTTGAAGAGGTTAATCCGTCTGTTGAGGTCGGGTCGAATACTTGTGTAACGTCGCAGTAATCGGACTTTTCCGTCAACGAAGGCAAGCCCCGGATGCATACAACCCTACCTTGTATTTTATAAATTAATTTCGCTTTTGCTTTCTGTTACTGCATTAAGTGATTAGGAGTTAAGTAAAAGCCTAATTGGTGCATTACCACCCTTGTTATTCCATATTTACCCTATTACCTGTTTTAAACTCGTTTATGCCTAGTTTTGCTTAGCTATGCGTAGAACGATGAAAGTCGGGTGACTACCTGCCACCTACAAGTTTTAAATGGAACATTGATTAATTATGTTAGCATGTGATATGGGAATGTGGAGTAATAAATCTAGACCGGGCGGACTCGGTGTGTGTGAGCCACAAGACATGGAGGTCTTGTGAGCGGGTTCTTTCCGCCTGTGTTGATTAAGGCACGTCCGTTGTTGAATTGCATGAGGTGAGAATTTGTAGTACTAACCACATACTCCGGTAAGCCTGAACTTGGCAATTCTATTACGAGAATGGCTACTCGCGCACTGGGAGTGGAGAGATGGCGGGAATAGCGTGTACCCTCATGGCTGGAATGTGGCCGGATTTGAGGTGTGCTGTATTCTCGGGTGGCGCGGACCCGTTCTTGTTTTAGAGGATCCGAGGGTAGGTTGATATATGTGAGTCGGGGACCTGCATATGTCGTGTGGTCTAGAATTCCCAGCTGGGTTTTAATCGGTTCGAATCGTCGTTGCTCCTCGGTTATGGAGACTCAACTCACTGTTCATCATCGTAGAATTAATAACCAAAACTTAAATAAGGCTTGTGAAGATGTTGGATATGAAGTTTCATGATCTCAGTGCGGATCGTGTCAGCTTTGTATATAATTCTAGAGAAGTTTTCTATATAAAGAATGTTGTTAAAAGAGCTTTTACGCAAAAGAACTTTGATCATTGTTAAAGCTATACCTTGAATCCTTGAGCCTGCATTACTGAGTTTATCAGTTAAGATTTCGGATAAGTCTTGTTGAGTACCTTTGTACTCAGGGTTCGTTGACCCCTTGTTGCAGGTGAGCCTCATGAGCAGATCTGTTTTGGATCGTGCTGCATGACTATCGTTCGTTCTGACGATGAGAACTAAATGTGTGATCCTTGGGCAGGATGTTTATTTTGTGTGATATGTCTATATTATTATGCCACTCCACTACTACTATGGTTTGTAATAATTATGGAACTTAGTTTGTAAGGTTTGAAACAACTGTTTGTAAAATATGATTGTAAGACTTCCGCTGATTTTACTCTGGTTTTGATATTTGAATAAATGTTGTAATACTGCATTGACTCTGTAACGTGATCCTGCTCGGAAATCGTGGATGATTCGGGGTTCCCCGAGGACACCCGACAGTCTTTTTAAGTTATTGGAAACATATGCATAAATGTCAAAGGTCGTTGGACAGTGACAGGTGCATGTGGGCCCTATAACTTAAGAGGTTCTGCCACAGCTGCTTCTTTCTCTTCTTATCCTCCTTCGCCTTCCTCAGCCACTCGCCTTCGGCACGATTCGCCATCCTCATGGCCAAATCCCTCAGCAATGGTGTTAGGTGATCCATGAGGATAAGGTCCCTCGGCTGGTCCTGCCCCCCTCAAAGTTAGTATCAAGGAGTCAGGAAATCAATTGAAGAGAAAGAAGAGAAAGGAAAACTTACAAAGACGACATGGCCTGGCTCTGGCCGCATTGGAGGATGCCCCGGCACTGGGTAAACAAAGTCTAGGGTGGCACCCGCGTTGTCTCGCAAAGGCTCCATCGCCTCCTTGATGCATTACATGA
This sequence comes from Miscanthus floridulus, assembly GCF_019320115.1. NCBI lineage: Eukaryota > Viridiplantae > Streptophyta > Magnoliopsida > Poales > Poaceae > Miscanthus > Miscanthus floridulus. Next base: position 123,005,652 of record NC_089583.1, read on the forward strand.
TCTCAGAGTCGGGGAGCATTCCCTAGGCGAGCATTGTTCTGTCGAACAACGCCTCGAGCACCATCGCATATAGCGGGAGCGCACATGTCATCAACGGTGCCACCCTCCTTACATGGTAGGCCCTAATGACACCCGACCCCTTCAGGTCATTCTCCTTCAGTATGTGGATGGCGGCGATATTGTCCTAGATCTTCTTCTTGTCCTTCTCTAGGACGCCCACTTCCTCCATGACTCCAAGGCCTCTTTGATCAGGCACCCAGTGAATTCCAGCAGAGGGGCAGTGGTGTCATTCTTGAGGTAGAACCACTATGAATGCCACCCCTTGTTGGACGTCAAAAGCCATATGAATGGTACTCGCCGACCCGATTGTTCTAAAGTTGGATGTCGGTGGACCCCATCGACATATGCAGCTCCTACTTGCCGCTTTGCTCCCTCTTCTTCTATAGGGTGACAGCGAAGAAGTACCTCCACAAGTCAAAGTGGGGGCTGATCCATTGGAATCCCTTGCACAGGGCAATGAATGCCGCCATGTGCTGGGTCCCGTTGGGATTAAAATGCTGCAGCTCAATCTTGTAGTAGTCCGGCAACCCCCTAGGAAATTTATGGGCGGGGGTCACAAACCCACGCTCATGGAAGTGGGCGAATGACACCACATAGCCATCGAGCGGCAACAATAGATCCTCCTCGCCGGGCAGTAGCCACTCCTCGGCCAAGGTCCGTGCATAGAGAAAACCGCGATGGACGAGGCCCTCCATGCACTGGAAGGTGATGTTGGAATGGCACCATGGATCCATTAGAGGTGGGGGCGATGGATGCGGGCTCAACAGCAGCGGAGATGCGGAGCCAAGAAACCTAAGCGATTGGTGGCGGCGGTCGTGGTTGTGGGGGCAAGGATGCAAGGTATGGAACCCGAGGGGCTAACCCTTTGGTTTTATAGGGGTGACGGGTGCGAGAAAACCAACCAACCGCCTAGATCTCCACGCCTGCCATAATCTGCCACCACGTCTCGCCGTGGGACGCGTGCATGTAACCTCTGTCCGTTCCCTCAGAGAACTCACCGGATGTTTCGCCTCTCTAGATGGGCCATGACCCATCAGAGGTAAGAGGAATACGAAGCTAAAAATGCTACTATGGCCCATCTAGGCCCAGGAGTTCGAAGGTTGGCCCACCGATGGGTTCGACAACCGCTCTAAGTGCCTTTTAAGGTAAGGGGTGGAAAGGGATGGTCCCACTAGCGGTCTAAACCTAGGCGCATGAGCACCATGGGCATCCCAGCCCATGTTCGAGTCTCGACCGGATATGATCCATGGTTTTCTCTCGAAGAAAGGCACAGAGCCCTTAGGGCCGATCGAACCGACCCAAGAACTATGTGGATTGACCGCTGAGAATCTGGAGTCGGTCACCAAGCCGACCCAAGCTGAATCCCCACGAACGGGATGCTAGGGCCCCACTCGGACTAGCTGATTAACAGCTCATTGAGCACCAGATTTGTTCGTAGAGGAAAATCATACCACGGCTTGGCCCCTCCATTTTTATCAAAAAAACGCTTGAGGGAAGACAACCGCAAAGACGAGCCAATCCTCGACCGGACCCCTGATACGGGTAGGGGCTCGAGGAAAGTTGCTCTCGCATGAAGATCGGACGCATGGTTGTAGAACAACAAGACCCCTATAGGAGTCAAGATTAGAAAAGACCTTTTTTACCCACCAAATCTCACGGCTATACCCCCGAGGGGTCCGATCTCGACGAAAGGGAATAACTAGCCCCAAGTCACGTCGTGGGAGACAAAAGAAGACCAAAGCCCTCAGAGTCCTTCTATTCAAAAAAGCCTCCGAAGGAGTTTTCTACTCCTCCATAGGCTCGGGTCTGCTGTCGGGGACTAATACTAGGGTACCTGAAGAGGAGGAGCTAATGACCATCAACATTGATTCATCCGAGCATTCAAGAGCGTGACTACAACTCCGACTGACCCCTAGGCATGCAAGCTCCGCGTCGCTCGACCCTTGGGTTTACGCTCCGCCTCGACTGACACTAAGGCCGCGGGCTCTGCCTTGCCGAACCCTTGGGTTTGCACTCTGTTTTGCCCGGCCTCTAGGAGCAGGCTCTTCCTCGCCCAACCCTTAGGTTTGCGCTCTGCCTTGCCCAACCCCAAGGCTACGGGCTCCGCCTCGCTCGACCCCGAGGTCGCGCGTTCCATCTCGCCCGACGGAGACCCATACCGCTGCAAACCACTCTAGGTCCAAGCGTATGGGCCTAGGTCAAAGCTCTGACACCAGGGAAGAAACCGGCACGCCCTGATATAACCCGTGGCCATGACGGGACATATCTAGGGATTCACATCAGGAATAACATTGGGTGTACCAGTGCTGTTTTGCCTAACTCCGTACGAACACTGACAAGCGCGTCGGTTCACCACGACATCCGTCAGGACGTAGTGAAGCGCCATGCCTGACAGACAACGCCTGGGCATGGCGCCAGTGACGAACAGGGCCACAATGTGGAGCTATCCCTATTGACATCTACAGGGTCGACGGGACCCGCATGAAGGAGGACACGACGATCTTGAAGGACTTATTCTCCCTCTCGTTCTTTCTTTTTCTCGGCTGTAACCCGTGCTTTCCCTTGTCCTATAAAAGGGAAAGCAGGGCGTCCCATGAAGGGGACTCGAATCCGATCGATTCAGGTTAGATCTGATCGAACCATCACAAACCCATCGGACCTCGAACCGATCAGAACACACAAGCACACACTCGAGCAGCGACCGAGCTCTCGGCACCCGTTCATTCTTTCCACTAGAGACTTGAGACCCGTCACTCTCTCGCCCGTTTATAACCCCTACTATGAACTTTCAGTGCTAGTAACATGAGCAACAGCAACGAACTGGATGTAGAGACATTCTGCCCAAACCAGTATAAACCTCGTGTCCTCTTTAGCATACCATCCGAGCCAGACGCGCAATATTAGAAATTTACTCGTCGGTGATAACTTGAAACACCGACAACAATACTTCCTCTGTTTGACAAAGAGTGTCATTCTTATTTTCCAAGAAGTCAAATATTTTTAACTTTAACCAAACATATACAATAAATTATTAATATTTATGGTGCATAATAAGTATCATTAGATTAATTATTGAATATATTTTTCTAATAAACTTGTTTAGAGATACAAATGTTGCTAATATTTTTTATAAATTTAGTTAAACTTTCAAAAGATGATCTGCACAAAATCCTATGACATTCTTTTTTTTTTAAGGACCGAGAGAGTATTAGCAGCTATTGGATCCACCAAAGTCTTTGTGCAATGTAGCATGGTTGCACATGCCCCTCAATCTGCTTTTCTTTCTCCTCTTTTTTTCATCCAAAGACTAGCAAAAGGCGAGTAAAGAAATGACGAAGCAAAGGCTCGCTGGCAGATACGCTCCCTGCCAATCACAACTCCCGCCGCGCCACAACCTTTAGCAGATCACTCGTGCTAAATTCTCATTTTTTAACCTCTTCATCCGTACAGTGGCATTTACATTTGAAACTGCACGTTAGTATTGGTAGTACTGGACCAAAAATTCATGATTCTTCTGCAGTGTATCCATCTTTGAAATTGACTTTTGAATATATAGTATTATTGTGTATTCGAGAGTGGACGCACTCATGGCTGCCTGATCTCATTGCGCTTGACTTCCACAAAGGGCAAAGACTATGAAGAGTGGAGCCTTAGCAAATACTGATAACCTCCTTTAGAAACCAAAGAACAAGTCACAACTAGGCATAGAAATATCACATATGGTCTCGTTGCTAGATTAGAGAGAGTATGCTGCAATATTGAGGGGGGTTGATAGGCCAGTCAAGAATTCAAGTCCCAATGCATGTACTTGACATATCCCTTTGTCTGCCTAGGTAGGGTAACTTTCCTCCCTTTTAAATGACTAGATGAGTGACCGCACGTTGCAACGGTGCAACATAAATTGAATGGGATGTTTGTTAGCCAAGTTAAAATCATGAATATATCAATTCAATTTTTCACGTGTATTATACCATGATAATGTTTAGAAACACATTCATTATCGTAATGAATCTGAAATAAAAGCTAGACTTGGAGCTTGTTGTCTGAAAGTTACGACAAACATCAGTTGCCTCAAAGGCTGAAAATTTATTGCTAGGCATCGAATTGAATTTATCCATGCTCTGCCTTGCCAAAACATGTATACTCGGACTTACAATATCCTAGCCCGCACGAGGCATGCCAATAATTCATTTTTTTGGGAAAAAAGTATTTGTTGTCAACACGCAACGCGAAGGACGACGAACGAGATTTGGATCACGATCATGATCATTGCGTGGTGATATTCCAATAAATTCCTTTCTCTTCTCATAATTCTCTTTCCGTTTTATTCTATTTTTTACTTGCCTTATAGTGTCTCCATGCGGTGATTATTTGCCTGTCGGTGATTCCGTGAGTTTTATTCTGTTTTATTTATTTGCCTTCTAGTGTCTCAATGTGGTGATTATTTGCCTGCCGGATATGGATCGCATTAGTGTTTTGGTCCTGCCGGGTAGATATTGACAATCCGTATGTTTTAGTTGTATAAGAGATAAACAAAATACACCACTGGCCTTCAACTTGGTTTGGCTTAAAGGTGTCATTCAGGTACCTAAACTTTCAAAATGCACATATAAAAGACATGTCTTAGACTTATTAATCGTGTCACGTGATGTCTAAATTACCATAATATGAGTTAATCCAATTGCGTGGCACACTGATATACAAAGACATGTCACCGACATGTGAGGACCACATGCCGGTAGGGGAGAGAGATGAGACTTTCATTTGGCCCCCATATTTGGGTGACATGTTATCGTGTAATTAGAGTGTCACCTAGGCAGATTAACTCAAACTTTGGTTAGACTCCATATGACACGCTTAATAAGTTTAAAAACCTGGATGTGCATTGTGATAGTTTGAGAATTCTAGATGGCACCTCGAGCCAAAATTAAGGACCGGTGATTACACCATTCCAGACACAGAGTGAGAGGGGGTGGTTCACTAAGTTTGATGGAGTACAAAGGTGTTCATCTCCATCTGGCAATGTGTATCCATATTTTAATATTTTGCCACAGATTTTCTTTTCCTTTTTTATTAGCGAGAGGGGAGTTAAAGAAGATTCTACCACAGATTCAGGTGTCTTGCTATTGCTAATGAAAGTACTTCCTTCGACCTAAAAAGAATACAACTATGTGTTGCGTGCCAGTTAAACGGTTCATGTCTGACCAAGTTTTTAATAAACGAGTATTCACATTTATGGCTCCAGATTAATTTATTATATAAAAATAATTTTTTAATTTGATATTATTTGATATTATAAATATTAATATTTTTTATCTATAATTGATCAAACTTATAAGATGCATTGTACTAGAATCGTATTCTTTCTTGAACAGAGAAAGCAAGTAGTACTTGGGCGGTGTTCACGGCGGCTTAGCTAAGGTGATCTGAATAATCTGCATGAACTAACCCTAGGGGAGACATTGTCAATTTTGTATGAGGCGATAATAGAGTAGTTTATCCAGTTTCCAGACTCTTGCTCAACCATGGGCAGACACTCCATCTCGAGGGCTACGAGGAGGACGAGGAATATGATATATAGATTAATCAATAATACTAGTACATAAAAAAGCCGGCTCATCAGGGAGCCCCATGCCCGGATTTGAGAGATCCATATAGCTCGTGACCATCGTCATCGCACACGCACCAGATGCATCATTAACCTCGCAGACGATTATCAATTATCATGCTTGGTAAGACGAGCTGCCCGGCCGTTTGATATGCACCATTTTATTTCCTAATTGCTCCAATTTATATTTTAAAAAATATATAATCTCAATATATACCAAGTGCAGTGCAGTGCTTTAAATGTTCGGGCGGTGATTTACCAGAATCAATCCACATATATAGTCTCTCTAGATTATGAATAATCTGTAATATATTCCCTCCGTTCCGAAAGTGTATTTTGTGATTATATAACCAACAAATAACCGGCAATAACACGTCCCTTTGGACTAAACTAGCTAACATTGTTTATTACATAGGCAAATTTTGCTATTGGACATGCCAAATGACGCGTCTTTGCTGACGGACACTGTGTTTTTCATCTTTTGTCGTGAGACACTCTGGTTTTTGAAAATACTGCCAGTGGGCACCGCAACCCAGTTGCACCCGGTTTTGGAGAGAGAAAACTTCGTTTTGGACATCGGGTGCCCCTGAACCAGACTTGGCGCCGTCCCAACATGGTCTGGTTCGACCCAGTTGTAACGACCGGCCCGCACCCGACTCCGTCGTTACAACGGTCTGTTCCTCGTTCCCCCTCTTCACCGCAGAGGCGGCGGCGGCATAGGCTGCGGCGGCCGGTCGGGCGGGGGTGCCGGCGCGGCGTAGGTTGGCGGGCGTCGTCGACAGGAGAGCGGGCCTATAGAAGATGGCTACAGGATCTGGCGCTTCTTCGTCGACTGGGTCGCGTGGAGCGAGAGAGGGGCAGGCGCTGTGCCCTTTCTGCCACACGGCGACGGTCGTGGAGCGGACGTCGAGAACCACAAAAAATCTAGACAAGCCGTTCTACACTTGCAGGAATCGTGACTGGGTGAGTTTTCTTGATTTTGTTCTTGCTACATTTGGGCGTTTTGAAATCGGATGTAGGGTTCATCCTATTGATTTGGCTTTCGCTGTGAAATAGGGCAACGGTACCTGCAACTTCTTCATGTGGAAGCCAGAGAGCGCTGGAGATGGCATGGATGGTGCAGCAGTGATGGCTGCGTTGAAGGCTCTGGAGAATTCTCTGTTGAACTTGAACAATGTTGTAGTTGCTCAGAGCACTGTTGTGGCTAGAATAGCTGGAGAGCAAATAGTTGTTAGGATGATGGTTGGGGCCAGTGTGTTTGTAGGTGTTGTTTGCTTTCTTGCTTTGTGCATGGTATTGTACAAGCAAGCATGAAGTATGCTTTGTAATGTTTGTGAAATATGAATGAAATGCAGTTTGAATGGAGTAACTTCAACTTGATTTGTTCCCTTTTTTAGTTGTAAAGTTAAAATTGCAGCATCACTACCTTCAACTTAACAGCTGACTTAATTTTAGCATGACAAACACAGGCATACCAGATCATTAATTATGGAACATCATACCAGATGGCAATATCAAGTTCACACCAACAATAGCCAGGTTCACTACATTACCAGATTACAATACCAGGTTCACACCAACAATATCCAGGCTCAAAAGCACACAGATTACAATAGCAAGTTCATAGAACCACACAAAAGCACACCAAAAGCACAGGTGGCTCAAAAGGTTGCTTCTGTCTTGATGTTCCCAGTGCAGGCATCAGGCCCCTCCCCTCTTGCTCCTAGTGCTAGGCGCTTGGGCTCTGACTCCTAGTCTGTGCCCCTAGGCTACCTCCAGCTTGCTGTTTGGCCTGCCTCCTAGTGACTGGGGATCTTGGAACCCTGTAAGATGGCAGATGTGACCATGTTATCAACTACACTTGGCTTTAGATTAAGAACAGTGTTGGCAAGAAATGGATCACTTACTGCACTGATTGCTCAGGAGGTGTAGGCTCAGTTGGAGTTGTCTTCTTCTTCTTGCTGGTTTGTTTCCCCTTGGTGGAGGCCTTTCTCTTCTTCTTGGCTGGCTCTTCTGTTGTTTCTATGATCTCAACAACCTTTGGCTTATAAGTCCTTCTCTTCTTCTTTGGAGGTGCAGGTGGTGGTGCATCAGGGTCTGCAACAGTTTCATTGCAGGTTTTCTGCAGGTGTCCAAATCCACCACACCTTTTACACCTTCTCCTGCCCTTGCTGCTGGACCCACCTTCTTCAACTCCAACTATCCTTCTCTTCCTTGGCCTTCCTGCTGCTCTGTTGCATTTAGGAGGAAGGAGGTTGAAGCCAAGGTTCAGCTTTTCCCATTCATCCTTGCTTGGCATTGGAGGCACTGGAGTTGCATAGGCTGCTTTGAACATGTCTACAGAATAGTAGTGGTCAACATAGTCCTCTAAGTCTACCCTTCTGGTGCCAATGAAAGCTAGGGCATGAACACATGGCAGACCAGTTAACTGCCAACCTCTATAGGTGCACTCTCTCTTGTCTAGATCAACAATGAACCTCCAAGGGACCAGGTCCTTGTTGACTCCTCCAACTTCACCAACCATTGGGCCACTCTTGTGAATGTTGTACTTCAGATTTCTGCTTTTGTTGTGCAGCTCCTTCATGACAGCTGGCAGAATCTTGAAGGCAGAAAACTTGGACAGCAGTTGCATCCTGGTGCAAAATCTCTCCATGATCAACTGCCTTATCTTGTCCATTAGCTCTACAACAGGTAATGACTTCTCTTCCCTGATCCAACTGTTGAAAGTCTCTGCTATGTTGTTTGTGACATAGTCACATTTGCTTGCTGTGCTAAACTTACACCTTGCCCATAGCTGCTTGTGATTGTCCTAGCAGCCACCTAGTTGCCTTGGGGCATGCCTTGTGCATCTCATTCCAGTGCCTATCATGGGTTGTCTGTCTATAGCACCTTGATGCAGGCCATAAGTTCCTCTCAAACACTTCTCCCCTAAACCTCTTCTGGAAATTCTTGACTAAATGCCTCATGCATTCTCTGTGCTCCACCCCATTACTGAAAACTTTGGTAACAGCCTTGTCTATTCCTTTGCCTACAGTTAGTAAGCATGGAAACAATGTCAGGTGGGGAACATACAACACTCAATTGAAAAACAAGAGCACAATGAATGCAACATACCTGCATCAGTTGAAATAACAAGACCATTTGGGGAACCAATAGCCTTGTGCAGCATCTTCATGAACCATTCCCAATTCTCCTTGGTCTCACTGCCAAATACTCCATAGGCCACTAGGAACATCCAGTTGTGGCCATCTATCCCTACAGCTGATGCTAACTGTCCCTTCCACTTTGCTGTCAAAATTGTGGAATCAATTCCTAAATAAGGTCTGCAACCTTGCAGGAAGCCATCTATGCATGGCTTCAGTGCTACAAACATCCTACTGAATCTTCTCTTCTCATCTACAATCTCCCACTCAATCTCTACAACACTGCCAGGACTCCTCTTCTCAATCTCCCTTTTCCAAGAAAACACATGTACAAAGCTATCTTCCCAGCCACCCATGATCTCATCTAAGGCCATTTGCTTGCCGTCCCAAACCACGTAGTAGCTCAGCTGTACACAAAAATTCTCCTCCAACTTCTGCTTCAAATCTTTAGCTCCAATAGTTGGATCTTCCCTAAGCCAGTTTATAACTCTGTCCTTCACCCAGTGATTGTTAGCCATACAGTTGTTCTAGAATTTGCTTGTGCTGGCACAATTATGCTTGTGTGGTAGCTTCTTAATCTGCAGCCATCAACCAACGGTTAGCACACAACAATTGATAACTAAATTAAACTAAATGAAGCATTACAAAGCTCACATACCTGCCATGTCTTGCCATCAGGTAACTGAGATGCATGAATCCTCCACCGACATCTCTTGGCCTTACAATATGCTCGGTACCAGCCGTGACGCACTATATGGAACTACAAGTTCAACTTCATTAAGCACAACATATTGTCTAATACATCTCTTAAAGCAGAAACCATCTTCAAAAGTAACACCAAGACCTATCTTAGGGTTATCTATGTCAGTGACATGAACAACACCGTCACAGTCCCTCCCATCAGTCCACAACTAATGGGTCATCATCTTCTGGGTCACTGTCAGGATAGTAAGCAGGGTCAGCATCACCATCATCATTGACCCCATCCTTGTACTTCTCATTCTCATCATCTACTCCTACATACTCCACTTCATCAGCCTCTCCCCAGTCATCTTCAGCAATATCTTCTTCTTCTTCTTCAGCAATAGCATCATCATCTTCACCATCATTATCAAGATTAAGACCCTCATCACCATTAGCATCAGCCTCACAATTACCATCATCATTAAGATCAACAGCTTCACCATTGTCATCAGCTACTAGATTAGGCAGTACAAGTTCATCACGGAAGATCATAGCTATTGGCTGACAATTAACCTGACTCTCCTGAGTGATAATAACAGACTGAGAAGACTGAGAGGCATTGGCATTACAACACTTAGACTTTAGCAAACGAGGACCAGTGTCAACAACATGTACAGTCAGTGGCACCTTCCTACTGTCCCAATACACATCAAATGCATGTAACAGAGCAGAATCAGAATCTATGCGCACTGTCTCATCCTTGGTTTTGTCAAAGAAGGTGACCTGCAGTTCTTGGTCGACCCCATGGACTATCTCCTCACCAAGGCACCCAAGAAACCCCATCCAAGAGAATTTATCCTTGTCTACCACACGCATGTAATTAGCAGTTACATGATAATCATCGAGCCCATCTGGTCTTTGCTCTACATATGCAGGTACGCTAATCGCCAGTCTACACGCGGAAGTCGGATCCATCCTAAATCAACACAAAGGATAACAACCAAACTAAACGATTTCAAAACCGCAAGCATTCTACCACATCCGTAGGCATTCATCTGCAAATAGTAGGGATTCAAAAGACTCACCCTTTCACTAGCCATTTGAATTGCGGAACCCTAGGCAGAGACCTAGGGCACTGCCCGTTCTTCGAGCTGGGGGACTTCATCTTCGGGGCGCGGGGGAACTCTAGATCCTCAACCCCCCATGGCGGATGACGGCCGAGGCTCGATCTGTCAGCGGCGGCGGGCACTGGGTGGACGGCGGCGCGACGAGCAGTGGAGACGAGTGGGTGGCGGCGCGATTGGGAGTGAGCGGCGGCAGCGGGATTGGGGAAATGGCGCGCCTAGAACCCTAACGACGGAGTCGGGTGCGGGCCGGCCGTTACAACTGGGTCGAACCAGACTCAGGTTGGGACGGCGCCAAGTCTGGTTCAGGGGCACCCGATGTCCAAAATGAAGTTTTCTCTCTCCAAAACCGGGTGCAACTGGGTTGCGGTGCCCACTGGCAGTATTTCCAAAAACCAGAGTGTCTCACGGCAAAAGATGGAAAACGCAGTGTCCGCCAGCAAAGACGCGTCATTTGGCATGTCCAATAGCAAAATTTGCCTATTACATATTGCTTAATTCAGTAGCGGTCTAGCGGACCTAAAGCAAATCATACGGAAGGTACTTGCCTTGTCGGGTAGACTTGTGCTATATAGGTTCTCCCCTTTTTAAGAAAGAATGCAATTCAAGTACGGTGTCATATTTGACTAATTATAAATAAAAAAGTATCAATACTTATGATATCAAATACATATCCTTCGAGGACCGAGCAAGGCTCGGTTGGCTAGCTGCGCCGGCGTGCGAGCAGCCCATCTGAGTTTGATCCCTGATCGACTCGTGTGCCTCACCGTTGCCCGGGATTTTTCTGGGATTTTCTGCCTCTCACGCGTGATGTCACAATGGGATCGTGACGTGCCCATCGCCTACGAAATCGGTGGATTTCGGTGATTCCAAGAAGGACGCGGTCTTCAGATCTGTGTGTAGTTATAGGTTTGTTTGTACACGGATGATGTGAGTAGTGTACGTGTGTTGAGTGGGTGTGCGTGTGTACGAACAGATGCTACGGCTATACCTAGAGGAGAGGCAATAAAAAAACATATCCTTCAATGGCGGAGGCAGGAACTTTTGGAAGCCCGGACAAGCCTAAGCATAGCTGATGTATGCATCGAATCCATGCACCATATACACAAACAAAAGTTGTTTTGACCATATAGTTCAACGGCCTGGTCGCTTGTTGGTTTCAGTCATGGCTTATTCATTATGGTACAATATTTTTTTTCACAACAAACCAGCACTATCCAAGTTTATCAGCCTAGAAATAAACCAGCGAATAAGCTACAAGCGTCTTCAAGGTCTGCAGCAGCCGTTATCAAAGAAAAAAAGGCCCGTTCGCGTGTCCCTAAACCCAGCTTGATCTGCTTCTTTTTTCATCTGAAACAGTATTTTTTTCTTATAAATTCCTCCAAATTTATTCAGATTTCTCTAGAATTCCTTCAAACGAACGAGGCCAAAGTCTGCAACACTGAGCCCGAGCAAGTGCCCTGGGTGGTCGGGTCTTAAATCGGCCTCTGATATCATTAGATTAATTATAAAATATATTTTCAAAATAAATATATATAAGTCATAAACGTGAAGCTTAGTCAAACGTGAATCACTTTAATCGGCACATGATCCATAGTTGTATTTGGACGGAGGGAATACATACTCCTTTGTCAAAAAAACATAGGTTTCTAGCTTCGAAACACGTTCCGTTTTGAGGACAGAGGGAGTACTTTTTTTTTTAATGGATGGAGGGAGTACTACACGCAACCGCATCAGGTGTGCTGTGCAGTGGTCTGGGCCGGAGGAGAGCAGCAACCAGCTGGATTGCAGGAAGCCGAGTGCATTGGGCCGGGCCTCCATCACAACGTCTCATCTCCAATCGCGCTATCACTAAAAAAAGAAAAATCTTGCGTTAAAAAAAATCAGTTTCTCTGCTAAAAAAAGAACCCAAAAAAAAAAAGAAAAGAAAGGAAGAAAAATCGAGTTGCCGCCGTCAACCAAACAAGTCGCAGAAGAAGCCCTCGCAAAACCCTCCCCCTCGATGGCCGGTGTGCCGCCGCCGCCGCGGCAGCTCGAGGTGCGGCGCTTCGCGGCCGCCCGCGCCGGCGAGCTCCGCTCCCTCTACGCAGCCGTCTCGTCCCGACTCGACGACGCCGGCGGCCGGCAACAGCCCCGTTCCGCGCGCCGCCGCACCACAGGGCACCTCCCCAACAAGCGCCGCCGCCGCGGAGCCGGAGAGGTTGGCACCGGGGACGACGGGGGCCTCCCGGCGCGGAAACAGTCGAGGAGGGTGAGGCGGCGGCTGGAGCTCGCCGGCAACCCCGCGGAGGGGTTCTCGGTCGCCGGCGACGGTGCGCGGCGGCTGCGCACGCACCTGTGGTATGCGAAAAGGTTCTCCATGGAGAGGCGGTGGGGATTCATCTTGCCCGTCGGTGCCCAGGGGAGGTGAGCAATGGCGGTGTATTTTTTCCGCTTCAATTGGCTGCCATCTTAAAAGAAAGCAGTATTTTTAAGTTGTTTGCTCCTTAGTAGATTGGTAGTAGTGCCGCCCGTGCAGTTTTTCCCCCGATCCTACTGCACAACGAAAGAGTAATTCTTTCTGAAATTGTATTTGTCTAATTGCAAAAGGTCCTGCCTATCTTTACTATTGACAACGAAGAGTTTTGCCTAAAAAATAAAAACTATTGACAACGAAGAGGTTGTGTGTCTTTTTTGTTGTTTCATAGAGTAGTAATGTGGGTTCAATCTTTACTTAATACATGGGCAGTCCTGGTAGAGGAAGCTAGACAATCTGAAACACATGTATGTTGTGAGATGGTCAATCTGGTACCTTTCACTGTCTGCTGCATCTGTTAATAGGAGAGGAGGAAATTCTTTACTCCATTCCCCAGATTTGTATGCTGTGGATATGTAGATGCTCGTGGTGTAATTGAAACTTTGTTGCCCTAACATGGTTATACTTATACATTCCCAGGGGGAGGGGCTCAAGGAGTGTTCTCAAACGTCTGAAAAATGGCACGACTGTCCATGATGCTGGCTACTTCATTCCAATTGAGCTAGATGGTCCAGAGGTACATGCTCCTGTTCTCTTTCCCTTGCTTGCTTGTAATTTTCCCCATCCTCTGCTAGCTGTTATGATTGGCTTTTCATCTTCAATGGTTCAACAATCTTACTGACTGTGCTCACTCCAGGACGCCCTGTTATCCATTCTCAGAATGGTTCTGCGCCCGTCTCCTGCAGAAAAAACACCTGATTTGAAGCATCTACAAGATCAAGTTATGCGAGGTGTTTGCTATGAGAATGCTATGGTATTTACATGTTCACCACAGACAGTATGGGGTACAAGTAGTTTAAAGTGACAACTGTGACTTAATTGTTCTTTCCAGCTTTGGGATGTTAGGAGTATGCATTCTCAAATTGTTGGACCAGTAACGTATATGTGGCGTCCATTCTCAAGAGCAGATGACAAATCTGAGATTGAAGGAGATCCATGCTCTTCTCACAGCATTCACGACGAAAGCGGCAATTCCTCACGACGCCAGTTGTGGATATGGATTCATCCCGCTGCACTCGATGAAGGGATTAGTGTGATAAGATTTGCATGTGAGAGACAGGTGCTTCCTCAATTTCTTATGTAAGGCTTTAACCTTGCAGTTTTCAGGTTTGTTTGGAGGGCAAAGGAGGAACTTATTTCAGTACGCCAAAATTTGAAAATAGTTTTTTAAGTAGTTCGCTCCTTGAATTGGTAGTTTCACTAATTTGTAGAGAACTTGTACTTTTAGTGCGAGTGTGTGGATATTCAAGGGAGATGTAAGTTATGTAGAATACTTTTTTGTCACTCTTTTTTATTTTTAACCAGCACAAATACATGACTCCAAGTAGAACTGTATTTGCACTTCCTATTCAGATTAAAGTGCAAACTACTCACAGAAAATACAGGATGCACCGCAATTTGTGTTTAATAGGAGGAATGCACAAAAAGAAGACCTCGTGCCTTTTTTTTATTGTTGGTTAGCTTCGCTAAACAAACAGATGAGTTCGAGTGCTTGTGTTTTGAAGCTGTTGACCAGAAAATACTAGTCATTTTAGTCATTTTCATGGATTGAAGGTATCATTCACCAGTTTTTATATCCTAATGAGAAACATCCACCTGCTCAGTACCTAAGCAGTAAGCACTTTAGAAATTGCTGCTTTTATGATCTGAATGTAGGAATGAAGATGCTATTTGGTGAGCATAATTTACCTTGTGCAATATAATCCTTACTACTGCGTAACAGTTACTAGAAGCAAGTTTCGTCCTTGTAATACTAGGGTTCCTGCTTTCATCTCACCATATAATATCCTACCCTGCTACTACAGATTCCAAGATTCCGCTGGTGTTGTCAAATGTTGCTCATTAGAGGGAAAAATTGCAAGATTGGAAGTCAATGGATGCAAGGCTATGCAATCTCTTAAGAAGATTTTGCATCCAACCAAGTAAGTCTCTTCTTCTTTTTAGGGAACTAAGTTACTGTTACCAGTGAGAAAACAAAGGTGCCAAGGCATGCTAATTTATGTCTTTTTTATTAACAATGCAGTTCAAGTAATATCAATATGGTATCAGATACAAGTGATATCTCTGCATCAACTGATACTCCCCTAGATTCCCTTACCTGTCCCTCATCTTTCGAAAGCATCCTGTCATTGATAATGCTGACATTCTTCAGCCTGGTGCTATACTATCCATGGTAGTTCATGACCCCAGAGAAGTTTCAGTCAACGGAACAGATTCTTCTAAATTAGCCTCCCTTGACAAGCAGAGCAAAGTTTTGGAGGAAGATGTAGCCCCAAATGCTAATGAGGCGTCATCAGAGGTTGCAAATATGTTGCCATTGATGTGGATGCACCCTGGGAAGCATGATATATTCCTTTCTGACTGTAGGGAACTGTGGGACTCCAGGCAAAGCATAAATCCTCCTGTGTCAGATGAGGTTCTTTGTAAGGAGAAGCACTGTGAACGTATGAAGTTTTTCTACTTGGATTCAGGAAATGATCAAGGGCGAACAACCCAAGAGAAGGATAACTTCATTCGATCCTGCCCGGTTATTCTTTTGAAACATGCCAGAGAGGGAATGCCTGCTCTAGGGTAAGGCCTATCTTTTGTCCTTGAAGATGTCACATTACTACATTAGATGTCCTGCTTGCAAGAGCATATGAAGAAATTGTTGACTTCTATGCTATCCTATATATTGTCCCATTATATAAAGGAAGGGCATTTGCATGGTTGCCCCATGTTGCTTCCTAATTATGAGTTTGCCCCTCCTATCATGACACCTGAGTCTATGTATCTCATGTTCGTTTCAGATTTAAGTTATTTTTGGTTTTGCTTCTTAGAAGAAATATAATCTAGATGCGAAAGGGCGCCTAGCCTAGTGGTTAGGACGTCTAAGTAGCATACCTCAGGTCTTGGGTTCGACTCCCCGTGGGAGCGAATTTCAGGCTGAGGTAAAAAAATCCCCTCGTCCGCCCCATAAACCAAAGCACAGGTCTAAGGCCTGTCTCAATTCTCACTTGGGCAACGGATTCCGCTGTGTAAGGGTGGGGCGGGGGGGTTCTCTGCCTGGTGAGAAGGTCTTCTTATTGGAATGCTGTGGGGGCAGTCATACCTCCTTCATGTCGAGAAATATAATCTAGATCAGTTATCATGAGTTTTGATTTTTGAACTCTATTTTATGTCTTGAATTCCTATATAATGTGCTATTACGGTTTGCCTAGTGAGTTGGTGCAGTAACCTTTCAAATGATGAAAAGTTGTGGTTTATATACTATATATTGTCATCATGTAAGCCTGCTAATGAGTTTGTCTTATTGTCCACATTGAATGAATATACAGGTGGTCCATCATTCTACCTTTGAGTTGGGTGAAACCTTTCTGGCTCTTTCTAGTATCTCATGGTGCCCATGCAATTGGCTTAAGAGAGAGACGGTGGATTGCAGCAAAGGTATTTGCATGTGTAATACAACTAGAAGCTAATTATCAGCCAGTAGCTTCCTTCCAATTATCACTGGTTTTTTCTTGAATGGACAACTATTGATGAAGCCTTAATTTTATCAAACTGTTATTGCAATTGTTCAACTTAGCAACAAAGCTATCCATATATGAAATACAATGAGAATGAACTAGTGGTGAGATCTTACCTTTTGTTGGCAGAGTCAGTAAATGTCAAATTTGTCCATCAAGGAGTGCACAGTAGGTTTAGTAGCACCATTTTTTTTATTATCTTAAACACTACTAATGCATTGATATATCCATTATGCAGTTCAGAATGCCATGCTTTCCTTATGATTATCCAGACAGCAAAGCATATGCATCATATGCATCCAAAGAAGCTGCTGGTTTTGATAAAGTAGCTGAGCGCTGCCCTGTTGCCAAGAGACCTCCAAGCGTTCCTGTGCCTCCTTTATGGCACTGTATCATGACTTGTTTTCATAAAGATGATGACATATTGGGTGTTCTTGAAGTAGACGACTTAGTGCGGGCTAATATGACATTACCTAAAAACTCGTCTGTACATTCCAAATCTGGAGATGCAGAAGCCATCGCAAGCAAATGTTGCATCCTTGCAACTTCATGTGCCAAGAACCACCCAAATGTTGAGACAATATGTGGAAGATTTTGATTTGAAATATCTGAGTTCATCATCTGACATGAAAGTGGATTCTGATCAACCCAACTTAGCTTCTAATGACACTGTCAAAATGGCACGATTCACGAGTGAATTATGCCTTACAAGGGTTCTGATCCGAGCTTTCAAGGTAAGGTTCTTTCGAAGAGGGTGCTGTCGTTTGTGCCCCATTTCCTTCAGATCTTTCAGCTTGGAAAATCAGGTCAATATCCCGTGTCCTTTTAATACATATTGTCAAAGAAATGCTATTTCTTTCTTGGTTAATATCAAGAGAGCATACGAGTACTTTTCTTGAATTGACTGTAAGATGCTATTTTCGTTCATATATATTACAGAAATAATATGTACTTTATTCCTGTTTGATGTGTACTTAGCAATCTTGAGGACACTTTGGTATTTTGACACAACACTTGCTTGCTTTGAGCATTGGCTAAATACATCTTGTTCTGTAATCTGTTTCCTGCAGTATCCTTTCCAAGGTGGTAATAGGAAAGAAAAAAATATATTTAAAGAAACTGATAAGCTCATTTCATGCATGGAACAGATCAAAGGAAGAAGAAGAGGAAGAATGCATAGAAAAATGGGAACTCCAGCTTCCTCAGTCCCATGTTAGTTCCTATTTCGCCTGGTTTGATCCTAGTGCCAGCAGCCTTAAGTTGCCTACAGATGACACCGCACGGGAAGCTTTCAGGTGGCCGATAGGCTTTGTGACCAGCGGTTTCATCCATGGAAGGTACTACTATTCCATCTCCCTTCCCATCCAAACTGTCGTCTAGTAGTAACTTGGGAGTACACTTTGTTTCACTTATCGCAGTAACGGGCAAGACGCAGTTGCGGTCGCATTCTGCGAGGCAAAGCTTCTGGCAGTATTGAGGCGACAGCAATGGGCCCATGAAAACTTGCAGAGCCGGGAGATCTGCGTCCTTGTCAGGAACGCAAGATCGGCTGCATACCGACGAGCGCTGGCCACGATCGTCCTGGAGCATCAGGAATCAGACCTGGAGTTTCTGTAGTTGGGAACCTGTTGATGTTGTGTTGGGTTTCATCCATCCATTGTCGAAATCTGCTGCTAGCACTGAACCGCCACTGACATTAAAACCGTGTCACTGCAATTTTGTCTATGATCTTTTTTCTTTGTGGGTAGATACTTGTGACTCCAGAGGTGCATTGCTTAAGTTATGCATTGTGCGTAGCAGAATGGTTAAAAATGCTGTATTGGTGTCCAGCATCATGTGCCTTTCCTTTTGTTGGGGCGACATGTCAGCTAGAAAGTACATTTGCCGCGTAGAGCATCGTCGGCAGGCGCAGTAGAGCAGCATGAATCCTGCAAGCCCAACCCAATACTAGTTCTTCGTGTTTCTGTGTGCACGGTTCTGCCTGAAGACTTTGCCAAAAAAAAAAGTCGAATTGAAGACTATTTGAGTTGAGTCCACTTGCATGCATGTACACGACACACCGTCACATCTTGCCTCTAATAAACTTAAAAGAAATGGAGAAAAGACACCACTTTTTCTTTTTTTTTCTTTTTTTGCGGGGAGAAAAGACACCACGACGAGAACGAACACCATCAAGCTTGCTAAAGGTGTTTAACAATGCAAGACGCGTACGTGCACGCATGAAACACGAGTCATTTAACAACTGACTCAGGTCTAAACAGTGCTGTCTTCATCAATAACAGACATCATAATTACGCTCTATAGCTACATCTACATGCGTCGCATGAACCACAGTACCTAGCAGTACCCACCCACCTGTGCTTATAAGACCGGTCTCAGTGGGAGACTTTATTTCATTGTTTTCAAGACGAGACAGTATTGGTAACTATGAATGAAAACCTTCCACTAAGATAGGCCTAAATGCATCCCTCCGTCCCGAAGTAGGTGTTATTCTCATTTTCCAAGGAGTCAAACTTTTTTAAACTTTGATCAAATAGAACAAGAAACTAATAATATTTATAATACATAATTAGTATCATTAGATAGATCGTTGAATCTATTTTTATAATAAACTTATTTGAAGATACATATGTTATTAATATTTTCTACAAAAATAGTTAAACTTAAGAAAGCTTGAGCGGCACAAATACCTTAATGACACTTAGGCCCTGTTTGGTTCGGCTTTTGGCTTTGGCTTTTGGCCCCAAAAGCCAAAAGCTCAACCAAAGGGGCTGCTTTTGGAGGCTGCTTTTTCAGTAGCAGCTGCTTTTCCGTAGTACATTTTTGAAAGCTGGTTTGACCCTGCTTTTGGCTTTTGGCTTTCTGCTTTTCAAAATTGATGGAATAAAAAGCTCTTCAATAGTTGTTTCAAGAGAGATAAAGATAGAAGGTATATTTTATACTTGTTTAACCAAACAGCTTTCAGCTTTTCTACAGCTCACAGCCCACAGCAGCTTTCCCACAGCTCACAGCCCACAGCAGCTTTTTTCCATAGCCACAGCTCAACCAAACAGGACCTTAGGCCCTGTTTGGTTGGGCTTTTGGCTTTGGCTTTTGGCCCCAAAAGCCAAAAGCCCAACTAAAGGGGCTGCTTTTGGAGGCTGCTTTTTCAGAAGCAGCTGCTTTTCCGTAGTACATTTTTGAAAGCTGGTTTGACTCTGCTTTTGGCTTTTGGCTTTCTGCTTTTCAAAATTGATGAAATAAAAAGCTCTTCCATAGTTGTTTCAAGAGAGATAAAGATAGAAGGTATATTTTATACTTGTTTAACCAAACAGCTTTCAGCTTTTCTACAGCTCACAGCCCACAGCAGCTTCCCTACAGCTCACAGCCCACAACAGCTTTTTCCTACAGCCACAGCTCAACCAAACAGGGCCTTATATTGGGACGGAGAGAGTATACGGAGAACATGCATGATGCTCGGTGTATATCGATCGAGTGCAATGTAAATTCAATCATAAATTTAAACCACCCATTATATTATGATACTTCCACACATATGACAACATATATATGGCTATAGGGATTGTATGGTTCCTGGTTATAATTCACTACAATTAACTTTAGACAATGCAAGTGTGCAAAGAGTGGCAAGAAAATTTGAAGCCACATGCATCTTATCATGCATAAGGGCAAGAGCGATGTATGTTGACCAAGTGGTCTATACATGGGCCATGTGTCATAGTGCACCATAGTTATATCACTTGCTACACAATGTCAGGCCATAAGGTAGGGAATAAAATAAAAACTAGACCTGCGAGGGTATTGTTAATGTAATTGGCGCTGGATGACCTCTATGGGTCATGACCACTCATATATATAGAAGATCACATACATGGAAGGTTACAAGCGTGACCAATGGGACACAGCAATCAGGAGACACAGCTCCAAATATAGATGATCTCTTACTAAATATAGATTACACACTTCTATGTTTAACACCCCCCTCAATCTGGACGGTGATAGACTAGGTTCAGATTGCGCCGTAAATTGCAGTATGGAGTAACCGGGAGCGGCTTAGTCATGATGTCGGCCACCTGGTCCTTTGATGAGATGAAGCGAACGTCGATTTGGCGAGAGGCAACAGTTCACGAACAAAATGATAATCAACCTCGGCATGCTTCGTGCAACGATGAAAAATGGGATTGGCAGAGAGATAAGTGGCACCAATGTTGTCACACCATAGGGACGGTGGCCGAAGCTGAGAGATCCCAAGTTCCCTTAGCAACACTTGTATCCATATTACTTCAGCGGTAGCATTAGCGACGGCCTTGTATTCAGCCTCTGTGCTTGAGCGAGAAACAATTGGTTGTTTGCGAGAGCTCCAAGAAACCAGATTGCCACCAAAGAAAATAGCATAGCCACCTGTACTGCGCCGATCATCTGGGTTCCCGGCCCAATCGGCATAAGAGAACGCACTTAGCAATAAAGACCCAGATTTAGTGACGCATAGCCCCATATCAGACGTGGAATGAAGATAACGCAGTATGCGTTTTTACTGCCGCCCAATGAGCCGTCGTTGGTGCTGACAGAAATTGGCATACTCGGTTGACAGAGAAGGAGATATCAGGGCGAGTGAAAGACAAATATTGGAGAGCTCCAACAACACTGCGATAGCGTGTAGTATCTTTAGCTGAGAGAGGGTCGCCACTTTTTAAGAGTAACTTGTCATTGGGAAGCATAGGTGTTGGAACACTATTAGCGGAGGCCATATTTGTGCGCTGCAGCAGGTCTTGGATGTATTTGTGTTGTCTCAAGATGAGGCCAGTAGAAGTATAATGTACTTCAATGCCAAGAAAATATCCAAGAGTGCCAAGATCTTTCACCGCAAACTCAGCTTCAAGTTGAATGAGTAGACAATCCGTAGCCGATGACGAAGAGCTCATAATAATAATATCATCAACATAGATGAGAATATACATCTGAAGGCCACCTTTGTTGAACATGAAAAGAGAAACATCAGCCTTAGAAGCCTGAAACCCCAGTTGTAATAGTTTGGTACTAAGACGAGAAAACCAGGCACGCGGGGCCTGCTTGAGGCCATATAATGACTTGTCCAACTTGCAAAGATAAGTAGGATGAGATGAGTCAACAAAACCAGGTGGCTGTTTCATATAGACGTCCTCTTGAAGATGGCCATGTAAGAATGCATTTTGAATATCAATCTGTCGAAGAAACCAACCACGGGAGACTGCAAGAGACAATAAGACTCGAATAGTGGTAGGTTTCACTATCGGGCTGAATGTATCATCATAATCAACTCCATACTGCTGCTTGAAGCCCTTGGCGACCAATCGTGCTTTATAGCGATCAACGGAGCCATCAGCTTTGTGCTTCAGTTTGAAAAACCACTTGCAATCAATGACATTAAGGCCAGCACGTGGAGGAACCAGATGCCAAGTCTTGTTCTTGACAAGTGCTTGAAATTCATCATTCATTGCTGACCTCCAAAGGGGGTGTGCCATAGCAGTAACATGCGATGTAGGCTCTGTATCTGAAGTCCGAATGGCAGAATAAGTAACCGTACGAACCTTGGGCTTCTGGATGTTGTGGCTTAAGCGCGTG
The DNA here is from genome assembly GCF_019320115.1 of Miscanthus floridulus. Classification (NCBI taxonomy): domain Eukaryota; kingdom Viridiplantae; phylum Streptophyta; class Magnoliopsida; order Poales; family Poaceae; genus Miscanthus; species Miscanthus floridulus. The sequence goes on from NC_089583.1 coordinate 123,027,893, forward strand.
CCATACTTGTGGGCAGGAGGAGCCGGTGCAGGAACCTCTGAGTCGTGCACGGCCTCAAGCCGGATGCTCGGTGACATAGTTTGCAGCGATGCTGGTGATGATGGGCCGGCAGATGACATCCCAGCAGCAGCCTCTGTGCGTGCCGTAGGGGACACGGGAGAGGCAGGGAGTGTCGACGCCAATCCTGGTGAGGTTTCAGGCATCCCGGGACCTACCATGTTAATGTAATTGGCGCTGGATGACCTCTATGGGTCATGACCACTCATATATATAGAAGATCGCATACATGGAAGGTTACAAGCGTGACCAATGGGACACGACAATCAGGAGACACAACTCCAAATATAGATGATCTCTTACTAAATATAGATTACACACTTCTATGTTTAACATGTATGACCACCCCCAGACATTGTATTAAGAAGAAGACATTCTCACGTAAACCCAGAAAACCCCCGAACCCCTGCCCCACCCTTACACAGCGGCACCGTCGCCCTGTGAGAACAGGCTGGTCCTTAGACCTGTGCTTTGGCGTGGGACAGACGAGGGGATTTTTTTAATCTCAGTCTGAAATTCATTCCCACGGTAAGTCGAACCCAGGACCTGAGAAATGCCACCGGGACGCTCTAACCAGTTGGATTAGAGGCCCTTTGGCGTAGGGAATAAAATAGTCATTCCCAAACTATCCCACCTCTTGCATCCCCGACTCCCCCGTCTGGTTTCCTCCTTGCCTCTACATCCGTGGCTTATATATTATGCATGGCACCCTCCTTATGGCCAAATGGTTTTCTTTAAGAAAAGATTTAACTGTTGCATGCAGTGCATGGTATTTCCCACAGATATATCTATATTGAAGTTAGAGTGGTTTCTTTTGTCCGTCTTATTTTTACTTTTCATTCACAATGCCCCAGCACACCTCTGTCCAGTTCGTGACAACATACTCACGACTCGTGAACGAATTAGAATAACGCGCTTGTAGCCAAGGTATGGAATTTGATTCCAAGACGCATTGAAACATACCGTGTTTAGTTTGGTGAAAGTTGGAAATTTGGCTACAGTAGCATTTTCGTTTTTATTTGACAAATAGTGTTCAATCATGAACTAATTAGCCTCAAAACGTTTATCTCGCAATTTTCAACCAAACTGTGCAATTAGTTTTTTTTCGTCTACATTTAATGTTCCATATATGTATTGCAAGATTCGATGTGATGGTCACTGTAGCACTTTTTTTAGATTTTGGGTGGGAACTAAACACGCGCTCACTTCTAGCCGCAACACAGATGCCTCGTTCACTTTGCAAAAAAAGTGAACCCGATAAATAGTACCACTTTCGTCTTATTTGACAAATATTATCCAATCGTGGACCAACTAGGCTCAAAAGATTCATCTCATGATTTTCAACTAAACTGTGTAATTAGTTATTTTTTTACCTACATTTAATACTCTATGCAAGTGGCTAAAAATTGATGTGATGAAGAGAGAATGAAAAAACTTAAAATTTAGATGGCATCTAAATAAGACCAGAGTCTGATTCATATCAGAATAGGCAACGCCAGGGCTGTCCCTAGGAATTTGAGGGCCCAGGACGAAATGTAGAATAAGGTCATAAAATATTTAGCTTCAATCATTTGAATAGAAGAAGAATGGACAGACACATGCAAATGTATGGGTTAGCTACCTATTTTTTTTATTGAGCCTTCAGCGGTCAGCCTGTTGTGCGCTGCGCGCCGTCGCCCACTCTGCCCCTGCTGATGGATGGATCTGGACGACGCGATCATTGCATAAAAATCTTCTAGCAGCGAGTCACCCTGTTAACCATGCAACAAGCGAAATGTTTCGTTGCAATGTACGGATATATTTACTAGCTATAGAAAAAAAAAAGTAGGCTTGGCTACACATCCATGAAACTAAAGTGGATTTTTTCACCCCTCTAAAAAAAATTTGTTCTTGAGAGGTCATCCACAAACATTTCACACATGCATGCCAGTTGCCTGTCAGGTATTAATAAATTGTCGCGCCTGATTCTGATTCTAATGGAGTGATGATTGTAATTTCGGCCTTGTTCGCTGGTCTGAAACTTGGTTGAAACTGACTGAAAAATACTGTTCCGATTGAATTGTTGTGAGAGAAAAACACTATTCCAACTGAAAAAAGAAGCCAAACAAACCATTTTTAAGACAAGCGAACGGGGCCGAAGGAGGAAATAGGTGTGAGTAATTCCATGTGACGCTTTGTTTTATCTCTACCACATCTCTAATCTAACACATACAATGCACCGATAAAACTTTCCTAAAGCCAGACAGAAAATTGTTCATCACAATCATTAATTCTTCTAAGTGCACCTAAAAATACACCCAAAACCACCGACCTTTAAAAGACGAGATCCATTGTAACCTCTATTTTCTCTTGCTCGCTCAAATCCGACGGATCAGATTGCTTGACTAAACGTCATCACTCACCCTCGTTCCCCTCCCGCGCACACCCCACGCGCGACGGCGCGACTCTCCCTCTCCCCAACGCCCGCTCTCCCTCTCCCCGAGGCCACGCTCCCTCTCCTCGACGGCCTCCTCTCCCGCAGTCACGCTCCCTTTCCTCGACGCCCTCTCTCCCGCACCATCACGCCGGCAGGGACGCGCGCCGCAAGGGCTGCGCGCCGCCAGGGACGCGTGCTGCGGCTGGTCGGCCGCCGCAGGGCCGGCCTGCTGCTGCTGCCCGCCGTCGCGGCCGCCGCCGTCTTCTGCTCCCTCTTCGCGGTCGTCAACGCAGGGACGCGCGCCGCAAGAGCTATGCAAGAACTTCAAGCGCGGCAGGTACGGGGTCTTCTCCTCCCCTCTCTGTTGCCGCGGCGTGATTTGATTCCGGCCGTTCACTTTTATTTCCAGTTCTGTCGCTATGCTCGTTCTGGGTGCCCGTACCTTGAATTTGGTTACTCCTGTGGATTTCATTCACTTTCCGGATGGTGCAGATCGAGATGTACCAGATCGTCGCTGACCTAAAACATCGTTGGCCATATCCAGAACACCATTGCCGTCCAAGGTGAAGGTCCGGCTCACGTTCAGCAAAACCTGCATCCTGTCTCTGGTGAGCACATTCACGTTTAATTCCATTGCATAGGAATAATTGATGTTAAAAAACCTTTATTTAATATTGTTTATTATGCAATTGTTTTTGGAGTAGTACATGTGAACGGAAACCTGATTTGAGGATGCCTTTGCATGCATTGTTTCGATTTTTTTAGTTTCTCTTCTCCAGTCTGAATTAAAAAAATATAGAAGCTATTCATTGTCAGTTAATGGATAGCTATTAGGTGATCATGGATAGATTTAACACAATTTAATTAATCACAGATTGCATTGTATGATTTGGAGATGCTAACGTTATCCATGTTGTCTTTTATTTTGTAGGGACAGAGTTTTGTGGTGGGGTGGGTGGGCTAACTATGAAATCCATCTTGAAATATTATGGCATTTTGTGGTATCCATGCATCTGCGCAGAGCAATAGGTGTCGGTTTGTCTTTGCTTACTTGTGCTGTACATGGTGATCCACTTCTTGGCGTGGTGGTGTAGGTCTGGCAGCTCAGTTGTTCTTCAACAAGACGGTGTCGACATTGACCAGGTCAAGGTACACCTATCCCTTATTTCATTAGATGTTTTTTTGTCGACATTGACAAGCTGAACATTGTTGTCATATCCTGCTGACTTACATAATGTTTTTTTTTGGTTGAGTAAATAGCTTTACTGAATTTGTGGTACATGTACTAGATAGGTCTAGCTAACTAACCATTACATTTCACTGATCACTAATGGAATACTTCACTTTCCTATTATCCTGTTTCTTGCATTTACAGCATGAGATGATTGGATCCTGGGAGTGTTTTTCGTCTCCAGGCACTTGCAGTAACATGGATGAAATGATCGATTCATGTGGCGATAGGGGGAGGAGGAGCTCGTCGTCGGTGTTGAAAGCATCTAGGCCCCTAGTTGGATTTCGATATTTAATGATAATACGAGATTACTGTGACTAACGTGTGTTTTGCAGATGCAATTAATTTAGGTCATGATAATGGCAATTGATTGGACAATCATGGTTGTCATGCCCCTATGATAAAAATCGTTTTGGTTTTTAAAGGATGGACGACAAGGTTAAGGATGGACTAGTTTTAAGTATCATTTGGTGTTGAAGAGATACTTAAAGTAGTTTAGGACTTTGTTTTTTCCTTTGGCCGTACTATTAAGGGGGTATGGACGGATAGCTTGACCTAGATGAGTCTAGTGGGTTAGGTGTGGTGCACATTTGTCAAATCTAGCATTAGGTAGTTCCTAAAAAGCCCTTAGATCAATTGGAGCAAACTTCATTCATATATGATTACGAGTTGGAAGTGAATGGAGGGTCAAATGTTGACCGGACGCTGGTTCCGGTGTGACTGGACGCTGGCGCAGAGTCCGGTCAGTTCATTTGATCAAGGTGAAGTCGTCTGGACGCAATCGGACGCTGAGTGGTGAGTGACCGAACGCTGGGTGCCAGCGTCCGGTCGACTCCAGTAAGGGATCAGAGAGAGAAAAATCCTGATCGGACGCTATGCAGCAAAGTGACCGGACGCTGGGTTCTAGCGTTCGGTCAACATCAGTAAGGTTCCAGATGGCAGTTTTTGTGACCGAACACGTTCGATCACAACTTAACTGCTCGGCTACGGGGAGAACTGACCAGAGCATCCGGTCACCTTGACCGGAGCGTCCGATCACCCCGCAGAGGCACATAATGGTTCATTTTGAATGAGGGGTTATAAATACTTCCCCTATTCACTCAAGGGATGACTTTTGCTCACTTCAACAGCTGAGAAACACCCTTGAGAGTGTCAAAAAGAGAGAGGTCCTAGTGAGGTGATTGAGATTTGAGAATCTAAGAGAGAGGCCTCATTAGTGAAAGCAAGAGTAGCAAAGTGTGCATCTACCCTTCTCATTAGGTTTGTCGTGGTCAAGTGAGAGTTTGTGCTTGTTACACTTGGTGATCGCCATCAACTAGACGGTTTGGTGGTGATTAGGAGCTTGGTGATCATCCGATGGAGCTTGTGGATGACCTAACTCAAGTTGTGAGCGGTTGTGGGTGATTCACCGTGACGGAGTGTCAATGAATCAATCCGTAGAGAGCACTTGATCCTTGCGTGGATTAAGGGGGAGCTACATCCTTACGCGGGTGCTCCAACGAGAACTAGTGGGGAGTGGCGACTCTCCGATACCTTGGCAAAACATCATCATGTTCCTCCTTCTCCCTTTACTTTAAGCATTTACTTTGAGCAATTCAATTCTTTTCTTTACATTCATAGAATTGTCATGTTAGAGTAGGATTAGAACATAGGTTGCTAAACTTTTATACGGTAGAATAATATAAACACTTTCTAGACACAAGGGGTGAAGTGGGCTAACCATAGGGTTTAATTATTACAAAGAATTTTGGAATTTGCCCAATTCACCCCCCTCTTGGGCATCTTGATCCTTTCAATTGGTATCGGAGCCTCGTGCTCATGAAATTAGACTTAACCGTCTAGAGAAAGATGTCTCACGGGGATGGACCTCCTCCTATCTTTGAGGAGAATGATTTTTCTTATTGGAAAAATCTGCATGGAGACGTATTTAGAAGCTCTAGATGTTGGTATACTTAGAGCCACCTCACAAGGATTTTCAAAACATCAGGATCCCACGCACCTACAAAGCGATGAGATCAATTACGAAAAATGGAATGCAAAGGCTCGAAACACCATCTTTAGAGACTTTGCAAAGATGCGTTTAACCGGGTGAGGAACCACAAAGACTCCCATGCACTATGGTCGGACATTTGTGCACTCCATGAGGGAACAAAGAGTGAGTGTGAAGAACACTATCATCTTATCATGAAAAAGTTAAATTCTTTTGAGATGCTTCATAAAGAGAGTGCTAATGAAATATACTCACGCTTGAATGTTCTTGTAGAGGAAGTCAATGGGCTTGGACTTACTCAAATGCAACCATCCGACGTTGTAAGAAAAATCTTGAGTGTCCTTCCCATTGACAAATATGGGCATATTGTGACCGTGCTTTATCAAGGTGATCTTTCCACCGCTACACCAACATAAATCTTAAGAAAGATCAATGCTCATAAGACTTACAAGCACATCACACCACAAGATGACTCATCCTTTACTAAGAAGAAAGACAAGGACTTAGCATTAAAAGCTAGCCAAGAGAAGGGCAAAGCAAGGCTGAGTATGAGAGCTCAAGTGATGATGAAATTGATGATGCAAGTCTTGCTCTCATGGTGAGAAGAACCACCAAGATGCTAAAGAAGCTTAACAAGAGTGACATCAAGTTTGATGGTAAGAAAAAAAAAGTTCTTCACTATCTCTAGAAGGAAACGAATTTTGGAGATGGATTGCTACAATTGTGGAGAGCTTGGTCATCTAGCACACTAATGCACAAAGCCCAAGAAAGAAAAGTACAAGAACAAGTACAAGGGCAAGAAAGATGATTCAAGTAATGAAGAAGAAGATGAGAAGAAGAAAAACAAGCCATACAAGAAAAAGGATGGCAAGGACTTCCACAAGAAAAAGAAGAATGACAAGGCATACATCGTCGGTGATTGACTCACGGACATTGATTCATCAAGTTGCTCATCCGATGATGATAGTGATAATGAGAAGGTGGCCGCCATTATGATTGACTCTTCATCATCTTCACCAACACCACCGCCATCATCCTCGACACACCTATGCCTTATGGCCAAAGGTGAACGCAATATATCAAATGATGATGATAGTAGTGGTGATGATGATGCTAACAATGATGATAGTGATAGTGATGATGATGAATATGAATCACCTTCTTATGATGATCTTGTTAAATTGTTAAATTAATATACTAAGATCATTAGAAAGACTAGAGCTAAGAATGACAAGCTAGAAGCTAAGAATGATTCTCTTTTAGTCAAATATGATATAGCCGAAAAGGCTAGTGTTGAGCTTAGAGAAGCAAATGATGTTATGTCATCCAAACTCAAGGAGCTCAAATCTTCTAAGAAAGAGCGTAAAGATAAATATGATAAACTTGAGAGGATACACAATGAGCTCATCACTAGCCATAATATGCTAAAAGATGAATATACCAATCTTAAGATTAATCATGATAATTTGTTATTGCTCAAAAAATTTTATCCAATAAGCCACATGATGCTACTAACGATGTTGTTAAGATTGATATAGCTACATCATGTGATGATTTGATCATTGAGAGCATTGAGCAAAGTTCTAGTAGCAAGGGCAAATGAGTGGTTGAGACCGATAATTATGATGAGTATGTCAAGCTCAAGAATGACAATGAAAAGCTCAAGAAAGATCTTGAAGAGCTCAAAACCATCAACACTATAGTGCTAGAAACACTTGATCATGGTGGTGATTTGATTCTTGAAAATGAGAAGCTCAAAGAAGAGAACAAGAAGCTCAACGAAGAGAAAAATAATGATACACTCAATGAAGAGAATAAGAAGCTTAAGTTGGAGAAAGAGCATATCAAGATTAGATTGAGCAAGTTCACAAGAGGCAAGCATCTTCGAAATGAGCTACTAATGAACACGTTATGAAGATGAATAGAAGTGGTATTGGATACATGGCAATAAAGAGAAGAAGGCTCAAGCTCAAGAACAACAACAAAAGCTAAAGCCAAAGAAGTGTTTTGAGTGTGGACAAGAAGGCCACTTTGCCCATAAGTGCCAAACTCCACCACCATAACCTTTACTCAAGCATGCTAGACCTTTTGCTTTCAATACTCATTACATGCTTAGAAAGGATTCTAGTGGAAAGATGAAAGTCATGTTCTTAGAACCTTCCAACAAGAATAGGGCCTAAGAAAATTTAGGTAGCAAAGTCACTTGTTGAGAAGGTAAAGGGCCCTCAATAAGTTTAGGTTCTAAAGCTTAATCTCTTATATGTATGTGAACTACAAGACCGGTGGAAGTCATTGGGTAATTGATAGTGGTTGCACATAACATATGACCGGTGATCCTCGTATATTTATCTCACTAGATGAAGAAGTAGATGGATAAGAAAGAATCATATTTGGAGATAATTCAAAGGGTAAAGTTAAAGGATTGGGCAAAGTGGTAATATCAAATGATCATTCAATCTCAATTGTGCTATATGTTGCTTCATTGAGCTTTAACTTGCTATCTGTTGGACAATTGTGTGATCTTGACTTTCAATGCCTATTCACTAAGAAGGGAGTGGTTGTATCTAAGAAGGATGATGATCAAGTGATATTCAAAGGATTTAGATACAACAATCTATATCTAGTGGATTTCACCTCTGAAGATGCTAATTCAAGACTTGCCTATTCACCAAAACAACACTTGGGTGGCTATGGTATAGAAGACTTGCTTATGTCAGGATGAGCTCACTTAAGAAGCTAATGAAGAATGATTTAGTGAGAGGGTTGAAGGATGTGAAGTTTGAAAAGGACAAGCTTTGTAGTGCATGTCAAGCCGGCAAATAAGTTACAAATACACATCCTACAAAAGCTTTCATATCAACCACAAGAGTGCTAGAGCTCCTTCACATGGATTTATTTTGATCAATAATATACAAGAGTTTGGGAGAAAATCTTTATTGTCTTGTGATTGTTGATGACTATTCAAGATACACATGGTTATTTTTTCTTTATGACAAATTCGAAGTTGCATCATGCTTCAAGAAGTTTGCCAAGAGAGCACAAAATGAGTTTGAAGTGAAGCTCACAAAAATTAGAAGCGACAATAGAAAAAGAATTTGACAACACAAACAGTGAAGCCTATTGTGATGAAGTTGAGATCAAGCATAAAGTCTCCGCAACCTACACTCCTCAACAAAATGGTGTAGTTGAGAGAAAAGAACCAGACACTTATCACTCTTGCAAGAACAATACTAGATGAGTACAACACTCCCGAAGCTCTATGGACGGAAGCTATCAATCACCCATGTTATGCATCTAACCGCCTATTTCTTCAAAAATTTCTTGGCAAGACACCTTATGAGTTGCTTAATGGGAAGAAGCTGAACATCTCCTTTAGAGTGTTTGGTTGCAAATGCTACATCTATAAAAAGCGGCAACACCTAGGAAAGTTTCAATGACGTTGTGATATTGGTTTTCTTGTTGATTACTCATCAAAGTCCAAAGCATATAGAGTATTTAATCATATCACCAACTTGGTTGAAGAAACATATGATGTGGAATTTGATGAATCTAACGGCTCCCAAGGACCACATGAGAATCTTGATGATGTAGGTGATGAACCATTGAGGGAAGCCATGAAGAATATTCCGATTGGAGACATCAAGCCTAATGATGATGAAGATGATGTACAAGTGATCAATCCACCTTCTCATCAAATATGCCACAAGATGGTGATAAAGATTGAAGAGTAGAAAATGAAGACACTCATGTCTTCCATGAGCAAATGGTGGTACAAACACAAGATGTTGATGCTGCACAACCTCCCCCTCAAATGGTTGATAGAAGAAATTCACCTCTACTACAAGCTCATCCACAAGATCTCATTATAGGGAGTCCATCAAAGAAAGTAATGACTCGCTCTCAAAAGTTTGCTTCGTTTATTAAACATCACTCTTTTGTCTCTTGCTTGAGCCTACTAAGGTAGAAGAAGCTCTTCAAGATCCAGATTAGATAAACGCCATGCATAAAGAGTTGAACAACTTCACCCAGCAATGGAGTATGGACTCTTGAAGAGCGACCACAAGGTGCAAGAGTCATTGGAACAAAGTGGGTGTTCCACAACAAATAAGATGATCAAGGCGTTGTTGTGAGGAACAAGGCAAGACTAGTTGCAAAGGGGTTCTCTTAAGTTGAAGGTTTGGATTTTGGAGAGATCTTTGCATCGGTTGCAAGACTAGAAGCCATTCGTATCCTCCTTGCATATGCATCACACTATGAAATAAAACTATATCAAATGGATGTGAAAAGTATATTTTTAAATGGCTTTATTAATAAACTAGTCTATATTGATCAATCTTCCGGGTTTGAAGACCCTAGATATCCTAATCATGTTTATAGGTTGTCCAAGGCGTTATATGGGCTTAAGCAAGCCCCAAGAGCTTGGTATGAGCGTCTTTGGGACTTTCTCATTGAGAAGGGCTTCACCATTAGAAAGCTCTACACCACACTATTCACCAAGAAACTTGATGGACATATCTTCATTTGTCAAGTGTATGTTGATGATATTCATATATGGATCATCAAATGAAGATTCTTGTAAAAAGTTTGGTGAATTGATGTCGAAGGAGTTCGAGATGTTCATGATTGGAGAGCTTACATTATTTCTTGATTTTCAAGTCAAGCAAATGAGAGAAGGGATTTTCATCTCTCAAGAGAAATACACCAAAGATCTTCTTCAAGAGGTTCAAAATGGATGAATGTAAGTCAATCAAGACACCAATGCCAACTAATGGATATCTCGATCTAGATGAGGAGGTAACACGATTGATTAGACTCTCTACCGCTCTATGATTGGTAGCTTGTTATATTTAACCACATCTAGGCTCGACATCATGTTTAGTATGTGTATGTGTGCTAGATTTTAAGCTAATCCTAAGGAAACTCATTTGATTGCGTTAAAAGAATCCTAGGTATCTTAAGCACACACCAAACATTAGCCTTTGGTATCCCAAATGAGCTATATTTGAATTGGTTGACTATTCCGATTTGGATTATGCCGGTTGCAAAGTTGATAGAAAAACACATCCGGAGGGGTGCCATTTGCTTGGTAGATCACTTATGTCTTGGTCCTCAAAGAAGTAAAATAGTGTGGCTTTGTCCACCGCCGAAGCGGAATATATTGCCACGGGTGCTTGTTGTGCACAAATACTTTATATGAAACAAACTTTGCTAGACTATGTTGTAGTTCTAGATAAAGTACCTCTTTTGTATGACAATGAGAGTGCGGTAAAACTTGCTAATAATTCGGTTCAACACTCGCACCAAGCACATAGATATCCGCCATCACTTTCTTAGAGACCATGTTGCTAAGAATGATATTTCACTAGAAGGTGTAAGGACCGAGGATCAATTGGCGGATATCTTCACTAAACTGCTAGATGAGACAATATTTTGTAGGTTGAGGAATGAACTTAATGTGCTTGATTTTAGCAATTTCACTAGAAAATGAACTTGTGTTGTCCCTTGCATTGCATTGTAATATACAACATGATTACTTTGTAGTAATGCATTTGGGCTTGTTTAACATGGTTAAGATAACCGCCGAAAAGCATGTGGAGAAGCTTAACCTTGGATCAAACTTGACAAGCAATTAGAATTACTTTCAAGTATTGCATTGCATATGCATGAATGTTGTTTTATCGTTTTTTCTTGAAATCACCCTTTTATTGCCTATTTTCTTAAAAAGAATTATAGTCTAAGGCAAAATACTTTGAAAATTTGAGGGTTTGAGAGAGGTCACTTACATCAGTCCCAATTGGTGTTTATTAGGATCTTATCAAAGTTGGGAACTCGATTGGGGACAGGCAACACGAAGAACTTTAAAGATTTACTGAAAAGGAGTGACCGGACACTAGACCAGACTCTGCTCCCCTGCGTTCGGTCAGTTCATAGGAGGTGAACCATGCTACAAAGGAGTGAACGGACGCTGGAACAGTGTTCTCCCTGCATCCGGTCAGAAGGTGATCCTGCGTCCAGTCAAGCGAAGAAGACGAAGTTAGGATCGACCGGACTCTAGCAGCGTTCGGTCCGTGGTGATCGGACGCGTCTGGTCGTGATTCCAGAGGATTTTGTACCTCTCTGTGAGTTCGACCGGATCCTGGGTGGCAGCGTCCGGTTCGTTGCCACCGGAGCGTCCGGTTAGTAGAAATCATGCGGGATTCGAACTCTATCTCGTTTCCTTTTCTAATCCGTCGGGGGTCCAGCGATTTAATCCAATCAAGCCGCGTCGTGACCTAATTCTCCAGCACTCGCCCTGACATCACCGCATAGCCGCCATGACCTCACCGTCCTGAGCACGCTCACACCGCTACCGCATCACTACGCCGCTTGCCCTGCTCCTCGCAGCCACTGCTCCGGCACCTCGCTGCCTCTCGCTCCTGCGCCACTGCTCCACGTGCCTCGCTGCCTCCCGGCCCTGCGCACTTGCCTCCAGTGCTTTGGCACCGCCGCACTCTGCCGCCATCGTGCCCTGCTCGGTGATGTGCCCATGCTGCTCCTGTGCCACAACGTCCGCATCGTCGGAGCTCGACTGTGCCGTGCCCTAGCGCCTCTGCCTCGTCGTGATCCACCGCCATGCTAGCGATCAGCCACAGTCGTCGCGCCACATTGCCTCACCAGAACCCTAACCCTAATTACCGTCCCGGTGGTTCCCCGATTCAATTTTCTTCTTGTCGTTTCGCTGGTTCGTCAGGTAGCAAGCCCTTGTTTCTAATTTTGTATCTATTGCTTGCTTTCTTAGGGTTTCGTATCTCTAGATGTATATTTAAATTATTCATATATATCTGATCTGTTCCATCGTGCAGCGAGTCGGTGTCTCTGAGGTCACTTTGGCCGTTGTCAGTTAACTCGGGGGGCCAAGCTCGTAAGTACGGATCGAGGCCAAGCCTCGGAAGTGTCAGTGACAGTTGGTTCTTGTCCGAGGCAGTAGATCACTTCAGATGGCATGTGCCAAGAACACCGGAGGTGATCCAGGTGATGAGGATCCAAGGCCTCCACCTCGCTTGCCTACGGATGTGAAAGGCAAGGGGACGAAGAAGATCACGTTAAAGAAGCGGAAGTATGCAGATGCAGATACAACGAGAGCGGCCATAGTTGCAGCCGCTGAAGAAGCGGAAGTATGTAGATGCAGAAGATCACCGTGCCGCGCACATCGGGCAGCGTCTTGGACGAGACCTTCTCCGAGACACAGTAGAAGCCGACACAGTCCGAGTCGGAGTCGAACGGGAGCAGCAGGAGCGGCCCGAATGTCGCGAACGGGACGGCGGCGTGCCATGGGGAGCAAGCGGATCGAAAGGATGCCGTATCGTGGCCTGACGCGAGACGCTACCCGATGGACTCGAGGAGATCCTCTAGCAGGTCGGATCTCTAGTCAGGGAGAGGTATGGACCTTCTCTTAGGATTGGGAGGCTAAGCCATGGAAGACAGATGACATCAACTATAGTTCACGCAAGAAACTGCAAGCGAGGGTGATGGAACATGTGAGCGTAAAACCAAATGAAAGGAGAAAAAGCTGTCCTTTTTGTAAATGCAAAGAGGAGAAGTAATTAAATGTAGGTACATTTGCCAAGATTCTCATAAATACAAAGAGGTTCTTTTTGTCTTAATTCACTTTCCTTTTGCTCGTTGCCATGTATGCTGGTGCATGCAAACATGCAATGTGTATATGGGTAGCATAATAATTTTCTACTTTCTATTTTGTCGTGATTCCTCTATCACATGACAGGCAATATTCAATCAAGAAGAATGGCACGATCAATCAATAATTAAGATATCGTGGGATCGCAGACATGGGTAGACGGACGAACCAAAATAAATGTCGCACCAAAACAAATGTCGCACCAAAAAATATCGCATCAAGCATCAATGTATCAATGCCAACCATTGACTCATCCTCTAGAGTTTACAAATGTAAGCCATGGCAATAAATTACAACAATTCAGGTCAAGTTCAGTAAGAAATTCCTCTTTTTCAAGGTTTAACTTCAGTGAGAAATCATCATTCTTTTTCTTGCCTGCCTACATCAGATTGTTCAAAAATAAACAAAGATCAATCCACAGACATTTTACAGTGCAGAGATAACTTTGTGACCTGACTTGGTGTTGCTGTTACAGGAACACCAATTCAGCGAGCGAGGTCTAGAGGTGCAAATGCCTGATGCCAAACATCTGAATACCATCCAGTGTAATAAAAAATTAGCAAGCCAAAAATTTAGTGGCCATAAAAAAAGTTGACAAGAGAAAAATATCTAATATATTTTACTAGTAAAATATCTAACATTGGTACATCAAGCTCATGAATTGAGACTATCAGTAAATAAATAAGGCTCGAGCTACTTGAAACAAGATTGGTACAGACAAAGGGCTAACTATGCTAAAAAAACAATGGCATCCAATGTGCAGGCACACAATATCAAAAAATAGATGATTAACTATATAACAAGAACGTCTACAGCATCATGAACTATGGTTGTGTAACATCATGAACGACGAGCGATGGAGGACAGGCGACGTTAATCGGTCTACATATGCGAAGACGACGGCTCGGGTGCACGACTTAGGTGGCGTCGAGGTAGCGGCGCGGTAGCCGAGGACGACGACTCGGGTGCATGGCGCGAGCGAACGGCGAGGACTACGGCGCGGACGTCGTGGAGGCGGTGGTGTTTCCAGGTGCACGATGCGGGCGAACGGCGAGGACGACGGCGCGACGTCGTGAAGGCGGCAGCGTACGTGGCGCACAGGGAGAATGACGGCGTGTGCGCACAGACCAGATGATGGAGTAGGTCGTGGAAGGGAGATCGCACGGGGAGATGATCTTGCGGCAACCTTGCGACAATCGATGATGTAGCCACAGGTGCATCCACTAGTAGGCAGACAGTGGATGATCCATTGCTGTTGCTTCTCCACTACACGACGAGAAAGAAGTAGGGGTGGCTTGATCGTGCAGGGGCTTGAGGAATGGGGCGCGCGACGATCGTCTCTGTGCAGCAACTAGTGACACGCTTGAGTCCTACCAAGAAGACGCGTTCGATCGTGCAGCGACGAGCGACGATGGTCTTCTGTATTTGTAGCGCATATAAATCAGGGTCAAGAATTTCATATTTATGGCACGAGGGCGGTATTGATAATTGTTTGAGGCAATTAGAGTCGAGACTTGTTTTTTTTTTTTTTGAACGGAGGGAGCACGTACAGAAGCATAAAACATATTTTTGGCGGATTCTGTTGTGTCGCATAATTTGTTCGTACATAGTAATAAATTAAGAAACTTGTTTAAATTAAAGGTCGTCCTAGCCGTGAGCGCGAGATCTGCATAGTGTGGTGTGACTGGAGCTAGCTCTGACTTGACACAGTGACACAGACAAGAGGCACCTGGCTAACCGGCGATGTCAGTGTCGTGGCGTGAGGCTGCTGCCGGGCCCCACCCCACGTGCCAGACTGCCAGGTCAGGTCATTATGCGGCTATCAGATAAGTCACGTGCTATCCGATCCTCTACACATGGTGCCTTTCTTCCCTTGTTTTTTTGTTCATTCAATTCAAAAATAAAAGAAGAAGTTTTTTGTGTCTTTGTTCCTTGTTGCAACAAGAGTATTGCAAACAGGGAAGAAAAGAAAGCAAAAACATGCAGTCCTCTGTTTTGCTTGATCGATTATTATATATAACAAACAAAAGCGTCATGTTGTACTGCCGGGCCTATTCGTTTTTTAAAAAGTACATTTCCACAAGAGGCAAAGCACTAATACAACAATTATCAATATACTAATTAATGCAGGCATTTTGCTTGCTTTTGCATTCGAACGTCACACGTTGACACTAGTGAAGCACCATTCACATTCTGCTTACAGTTTAAGCAAAACAAGAGACAAATCAAACATTGTCCAAAAAAGGGGCAAAAACAAAATCGATCGATCAACTTCTAACAGGTAGCAGAGGAGAAATGTACAGGCCGCGCGCGCGCATTCCATTTCCATCCAGTCCAAATCCAATCAAAGAGCTGAGCTGAGCTAGGGCGGAGCAATCGATGGCGCCGCCGTCGGCGCGGAAGATGACGACGCTGACGCCGACGCCGACGCCGCGAGGTCGTGCGTGAGCTGGCCCATGGCGCGCACCTGCATCTCCAGCGCGGCAATGTAGTCGGACACCTCGGCCAGGAGCGCGGGCAGCGAGAGGCTCCGGCACCCGGGCACCAGCCGCCCCAGCACCTTGGCCCTACCAGCCAGCCCGCCCAGCGGCCGCTCCTCGCCGTCCTGCTGCTGCTGATACCGCCGACGGGGCCTCGGCGGCGGCGGCGGCCGGCGCGCGCTTTGGAGCGCCCGGCACCGGCGGCTGCGTGCCAGGATGGCGCGGCTCCAGCGCGAGCGGCCCCGCGCCGCGACGGCCAGCGCGCGGTAGGCCGCGTCGCGCACCGCCGGGGCGGAGGCGGAGCAGGTGGGTGTGCCGCCGGTGCGCACGAGGCGCAGCGCCTGGATGAGCTTGGAGGAGTAGGCCTGCTGCGCGCGCGGCGTCCGCCACTTGGACGACGGGCCCTGCTGGTTGCCGTCTTCGGATGCGCATGCACCCGGCGAGCCCCTCTTGCGCTTGCCGCGGGTGCCCTCGTCGTCAGCGGAGGTGAAGGAGGAGGGCATGGTGTGTGTGCTTTGGTTGGTTGTGGGCGTGGGAGGCGTGGAAGGAACGCCACGGAGGGAATTATATAAAGGAGACGGAGACGGAGGGCTATCAATTTCATAGTATATACTTACATTAAAAAATATATAAATTCATTACGAATTCATGGATATTTATTTAGTGTCATAAATACTAATAATTTTAAATAAATTTTGAGAAATTTGAAATGATTTGGACGGAGGAGAGAGTAACCCAATGCAATATATTTTTGGACTTTTTTTTTCTCGAATACGCAAGAGCATTGCGTATCATTTGTATTAAGAAGGAAGAGAGTTTAAATTATAAATGGCCTACGCCGGCCCGACAACAGAAATTTAAAGGAGGGTTACATAGGCGTTAAGAACTATCTGCGGACACGGTTTGTCGCCGCGTTCTAACTTGCTCCTGGCATCGCCAAGCTGTGAAATTCTGAAGCTCCGGCTTTTGCCCAGCGACCCGCTTCTGCTCTGATGGCCGAAAAGAGGTCGATAGGTGCGACAGCTGCCGCTCTGAAGCAGCGCGCATTCCGTTCTTTCCATACTTCCCATGATACTAGCGCAAAGAGAGAGTCAATACCGGAACGTTGCACACCATTCCAGTCTGTGCGCAGCCGTCGCCACCAGGACATGATGGATTGAGTTGCCGGCGGGAGCAGTCGACCGAAGGCATGGAGGATGATTGTCCAGACCTCCCTGGTATATGGACATGATGCGACGATATGGTCAATCGTTTCTCGAGCTTGGTCACAGAGATAGCATTGCTCCCTTGCGTCCAGTCCATGGCGCAAACGACGATCCCCAGTCCAGTGTCTGCGTCGGAAGGCCAGCCATAGGAAGATCTTTACTCTGAGCGGCGCCTTGATGAGATGTTATCGGAGTAGTCACTGCCGCGCCGTGAACTCTCGCCACTCACTAATTAACTCATGTTGTTTAGTTTACCCAACCTTAATTTGCATTGCATGCATGAGCATGGGCGACACTAGGCACGTGTGGCTTATACCTGTCTGCTGTCAGATCGATCGATCATTACCCATACAAACAAACTTAGAATTAGAATTAGAAGCTTAGCCAAAGGGGGCCTGTATTTCGCTCCTACCTAGAACATTCAGTTAACATTTGCTTTCTTAGGCCGGAACATTACAGATCTGCCACATTAATTTCTGCCAAAAAACAAAAAAACAGCGTGGGTCCTGATTCTCTGCAACATTTTATTCATCAGACTAGGCCATTTTATTTAACTGCAAACATTTTTACCCTTCCTTTCCTTCTTAGTCCGGAACACTGCAAATAAATCTGCTAGATTTTTGCCAATAATAAATCCGTCTGTCGACAGAATATTCTGTCTTATTTTATTTTTGTTTGCACTGCTGGGTGGATGGATCCATTCAGTCCATCTCCACGATCCGTCCATGATCACATCCCAACGCGACCAAAAAAAAAAATCGTTAGCACTCACAAGTCACAAATGACAGTGTGGTGGCCTCGTGGGAGGATGAGAAGCAAGCACAAGCAGCAGCTTGAAGTTGCTACAGCCTAGAGACTGCTCATTTCTCTGAATGAAAATGAATAGATCATGGGCCGGCGTAACATGCAGGCAGGCAGAGGGTCAGAGGAAGAGGGCCAGTGATCGATCAGGGATGCATCGCGTGCTCCTGCTTTGTTTTGCTTTGCTCGCCACTCTCAGCTCAGCTCAGTCGTCCGTCACATGGTGTGTTGTTTTGTTTGTTGTAGCCGGATACCTCTCCTGGCTCCACCACCACCACCACTGCAACAAGCTCTGGTTTCAGTCTGCACCTGCACGCTCAAGATCACGCACTGCACTCACCATAGCTAGCCTAGCGTCCATCATCCGGTCTTGTACAATTTCATTTCACCATGCATCCTGCATCACATAGCCATGGCATTGGTAGTAACAAACAGTAAACAGAGAGCCCCTACTCCTTTTCCTGTCATGTTGTGTGAGCTGAAAGCCAAGTTGGACTTGCTCATCCATACTAAACCATACGTACACCAACAGGTTGCTTGGACTTGGACTGGGGACTGACGACTGACTGCATACCGTTTATTTATATACCTACCAGGAAAGGAAGACCGGAAGAGAATGAGATAGGCATCAGCGCCGACGCCGGCAGATGCCCGCATGCAGGGATTATACTCGCTCTGTCCTGAAAAAAAAATGCAATTCTAGTTCTCAATACTAAATTAGACCAGAAGAGAAATGACGCATGTGTCTCACACTGCACCACACATTAAGGATTGCAGCCAACCATATATAGCCTCCGTAAGTCCATCTATTGCTACGTTCTTTCTTGGACATGGCTTTAAGCCTAGCAGGATTGCATGCTTTCACGGACGGAGAGAGTAGCTATTAGCCAAGCCTGTTATGAGCACGAGCACGACGGCAGCACGCCATCGGCAATTCGCCATGCCATAGGCCCATATCTATAGGCAGCTAGAGCTAGCTCATGTCATGTCGTCGCCTCCTTTGACTGTTGAAGAGTAGAGGCAGCTAGTGCTCACTAGTCACTGAAGGGGACCTCTCGCTCGCTGCCTGATCGTCGCTCACACATGTGCAGTGCCGCCGTCAGTGCGTGCGTCTGAAACGAAAAAAAAGAAAGAAGAAAGAAAGATATCCAGGAATGAATCCATCCATCACCGGAGCTAGCTTAGCTAAGCTAGCTAGTTTCGTTTCCTTTTGTGTGCTTCAGAGAAAGAGCACGACCGACCCACTTCCCCCAAGTGATGAGAACGAAGCTCAACTCAAGCTGGATGAATTGCCGGTCCATCCTCATCCATGACCTGATATAGATGGATGAGGCAAGGCAAGGCAAGGCAGCCCTGTTCGTCAGCCCCGTTCGGCTTACCTTAAAGTGGCGTGTTCGGTTTTTTTTTTTTCAGTCGGAACAGTGTTTTTCTCTCACAACAATTCAGTCAGAACAGTGTTTTTCAGTCAGTTTCAGCTAAGTTTCAGCGAGCCAAACGGGGCCGGTTCCCATCCAATCCAATCATAGACGATACAATCCAATCATAGACGAACATGGCCTTACTAATGCTGCCTGCCTGCTTGTGCTTGGAGTTGGAGCACACCATATCCATATCCATGCATATAGGAGGATATAATCATAAATAATATATAGGATAATACTCTAGGAGGAGAGGAGCAGTAGTACCTGTGCTAGTACATGCAAGAAAGCTACAGCCACAGCCTGAGCCTACAGAAGGGAAGCCATGCGTTGCAATGGTGGCTGGCGATGTTTATTTGCAGCACGAATCCATTCCATGCAATGCAATGCACGGTTCATTCAGATGCAGATGAACTACTACTACTGTATGCACGCACGCTGGCAGCTGGCCCTGGCTCCACCCCCCACTACGCACTGCTCCCTGTCCCTGGTGTGGTGTGGTGTGGTGGCCTGCAGCTGCTGCAGCTTCAGGTCGTCGTCGTCGTTCAGTTGCATTGCATGCAGGCAGCAGGCCAATAGGCCACGGCAGCCGTTGAGCTGAGTACCTGCTGCCGCCATTGTGGATGCCAGCGGTGCCACGCCAGGTGAACCCTGTACGGCCATTAACAAACGCTTCAGGCTTGTTGCAGTTGTAGGTAGGCCTCCCACTGTTCAGGCTTCAGCATCTGCGTAATTGGAGATAATCTAACCTGCCTCCTACTGCTGTTGTTTCTGCTGCCATGCCAATGCCAAATGCCATTTGCCATTGCCAACCCTCCCCTCCAAGAATTTATTGTGAGCACGTTGGTTGTCATGTGTGCCTAAGTTAAATAGGAGTACTACACACTAAGGTGGTGTTTGGATCCGGTAACTAAAATTTAGGAGGTATGTCGAGAGGATGTTGCATGGGGTGTTCGGATACTGATAAAAAAACAAATTACATAATTCGTCAGTACTCCACGAGACGAATTTTTTAAGCCTAATTAATCCGTCACTAGCATATGTTACTGTAGCATCACATTGTCAAATCATAGACCGATTAGGCTTAAAAGTTTAGTCTCGTAAATTAGTCGCAAACTATGCAATTAGTTTCGTAATTAGTCTATATTTAATACTCCATGCATGTGCCCGAATATTCGATGGGACAACGACTAAAATTTAGAAGGGACAGCTGCAGCTGCTGCTGTAAAAACAACTGAAGAGAGCACGATGAGTATTCAGTCAGGTTACTACGGTTTGGCTGTCCATGCATGCGATGCGAGTGAGATGAGATCCGATCCATCCATCATCCACCCCGGCCTGACGCTAGCAAGTGAATGACGGTGGAGGAGACAGCCCTCACGACGCGCCGTGTGCCCGTGTCCCAGCTGCCGCCCAGCCCTCACCAGTCATCACCTCAGTCACGGAGCAGATCAGAGAGAGACATGTATGATCTGACAGCTAGCTAGCGACGGAGGACGGATGACCGCGAGATCCTGCTGGCCTCAGTCGCTGGGCATTTCATCTCGATCTCGCCAACAGGAGCTCCCTTGTTCAGTCACATGGCCATTCCTGGCCGCGCGCCCAACGCATGGATCTGGAACGACATGCTTGCACGGCCATCTTGCTGCTTGTCATGGGCATGTGATCGACCCACGAAAAGTCTAAAACTAACACCGCTGCTAGATGGTACTCCTAGTATAGAGCTAGCATTCTTCCTTCGTCGTCGTCGTCTGGCAATAGAGGGGGGGGGGGGGGGGGGGGGGGGGGGGGCGGCAAAAGGAGCAGTAGCAGCTGCTGTAAAAAGACCGTGGCACCGAATCTGCATCTGCATGCATGTATGCATCTGTCTGAATTGAACAACCTCATCAGCATGTGTATTGTACAGAGTAGCACATATTTCTTTTTGTCAATATTTCCACTGACGCCTACCAGCTAGCAATGCAATGATCTATTAACTACATATCTGAGATTGCAGAATGTCTATGCATGCGCAACCAGGGCTGGGTTTCAATTCAAACACTGGCAGCATAAGCATAGCATACCTGACCAGTGAGCAGTGAGCACGCATGAATGAGTGGCAAACTGGCTGCTAGTAATAAAACAGTAATTGCTCTCTGCATGCCATGTTGGAGCAGCAGAGCAGGACGGCTAGCCGCTGATGAACTTGCTGTGAAGGTGCATGCACAGGGACAGGACAAAGGCAGTCACAAACAGGCCAGCTTCCACTACAAATCAGTCCAACTCGACGATATTTGTGATCATATCTGTCCTTTCCTTTTCCTCGCCAAAGAAGAGCATTGTGTGCTTGCCTGTCGACAAGTAGGAAGAATATAACATATGTAATAAGTCAGCAAAAAAGAAAGAAAGAAAGAAAAACTTTGCACAATCAACTAACTTGCTAACTAGGCAAACAACATATGGCAATGCTGGCACAGGCGGCATATGCAAGGATTAGTTGATACCACATATTTTAGAAGCTGTTTGGTGCAGCTCAAACTAGATCCGGTCCCTCGGGGACTCATCCTTTTCTAGAGTTTGTACCACTTTGGCCGGTTGGGCATCTTGGTTGGCCTTAGAGCCACTCTGTACATATAATTTCTTTCCCCTTAATGAATAGGCAGAGCTCCTGCCAACTCTTTCAAAAAAAAAAGGTCATGTCAACAATGTTCACTACTTTGGCAAGTAGCAAATCAGCATCTGGAGCCGATACCAAAATATTCATCCGGATAATTGGAAACAAGTAGACAACATTCAATACTTCCAAGACCTGACAACAGGAGGGGGGCAAATTTGGACACCTAAGCTGTCATGATTGTCCTCTGGGTAATTTGGAAGCAATGGAAGGACATGATTTTCCAAGGTAAGGAAAAAGACACCGAGTCAGTTTTCGCGGAAATACATGATCAAACTTCCAAGTGGTGGTCAGCCGTTGTTTTAGTCGATCATTCAAATACCTCATTCTTTCTGAAATATAAAATTATGGGTAGAACAAATGACGTATATAACCATGTATCGACTGTAGAGAGATGATGTGTTTACTATACTAGTATAGTGCCCGTGCTAACGTCATGGCGGCATTTTAGGGATGCACACAAAATCAACCAAACAAATTTTTGAATGGCGATACATGTTTTGTTCCCTGTTTTCAAAGCCAATTTTTGAATGGCCTTACATGTTTTGTTTGGTTAATTGGGTTGCTGCTGGCAACAAAGTCCATCCATGAATGAAAGGCAGACATATACATCACATTATTTTGGTCAGTCACTACAAATAATTGAAGACATCCAAATGGCAAAAGTTCAGTTACAAGTCAATGAACGCTGAAATATAGATTGACCACGTGTATGATATGGTGCTTCCACATAATACATGCAACTCAGGGTAGCATCCATTCAGAACACCAGTGTAACCCAGTGCAACCATAAGCATATTTATTTATTAATTAGTAGAAGGAAGATGGTTTGATACAAAAGACTTCATCCGCTCCAATGCTCCAAATCAGGATGGGGACTTAATCCTGCAACCGAACGGATGAAGTTATTAGAATGTTGAAACCACCACCGCAAAAAGAAAATGCATCCTAAAATTTACTTAATTGCTTTTCATAGTTGCAGTTGTAAGGCATATTTCTTGATCGTCGCCGCCTGCTTGTCGCCATGAATTGGACAACCATATCGTTGAAGCAATAAAAAAGAAGCTCACCTACCCCTTGGAATTGGCAAAAAAAACATCTTTCAGTCTTGAGGTTTTTTATCACTGTATTTTTAGGAGATATGGTATGTCCTGTTAATGAGACAAGTTCAATTATATGGCTATGGTTCTGAAATTTCAAGCAATTGCAAAATATAGTAAAAACATGCCTAATTTATGGAAATATCAGGATAGAGACTAACTGCAGAGATTGAAGGAGGGCTTTCAGGATAGCCCATGGGCAGTGTGATCTCCAGTAAATGAATCCATCATGGTTCATCCCTGGCACGCTGACAGATAGAGCCCAAAGATAGTATTTTGCTACGCACATAATCACATAAGTCTCAGATCAATGACTCTTTAACAACATCAACATTTAGCAAGATTTGAAAAACTCATAAGAAACTTAGATTCACTAAAAACTCAGATCACTTAAGTATCAAATAATGTGAAAAAACAGAATTAAACAATGAAAAATTCACCTCTCAGTTCCAGCTAAACAAGAGCCGGTATTAATGTATATCACTTTTGAATAGCACCATAACCCACTTGAAGACCTTCGAGTATCTCTGTCATATAGCCATACATGCTGCTCGTCACTGTCTCTCAAATCAAATATCATGAGCTGAAGAGAACATAAAAGCAAATATTTAGTAATCTAACTGATTATCGTGGGGATAATCCTACCATTCATATTATGGCCAGAATATCAATTTAGCAAGCTAACAAACATAAATAAAACATTAGGATGAAACAATTATGTACCATCAAATTTACATAGAAAGCCTCAGCTCAAATTTGTCAGTATAGCATTTTGAAACAGATACTACCAACTCAGATAGTTACATTATAAAAACAGAAAAATTAACCTGGCATTATAAATTTTTGACTCAAAATTCCACATAAATACTACCAAGCATGGTATTAGGCTAGAGATGCCTCTACATATTATGCGAACTACATGACCAATACATAACTTTTGAAGGAGCAATGACTTGATGAAAACAATATATCCAAGCAGGGAGGTTGAGATGGAACAGTGGGATCTGTTGGGGCACACCTGTGAGGGATTAAATAATACATATAATGAACTTGGCAATCTAGTGGCATGAGAAAATCCAGTGGCTTCTCATGAGTCATGACAAGAAAATGGAAACAAATAGTTTAAGTGGCGCAATGGCATAAGAAGGCATCAAGGGCAGAACCGCCCGAAATAACACGCTTATGGAGGTGCTCGTCTTCCACCAGACACTAAGCACCCTGAAAGAAAGCTACAGCGGGCGGTATCCGTCGGGCACACCCCAAGGGAGAACCCGAAAGATCCATATTTTTCCCAATGATCCAATAATGAGAACGAGTTACAATACTTGTCCATTTCATACATCAGAGTTTCTTAAAAGTATATTATTACAATACCAAATGACAGAGTGCGGAATGATAAACAGCGGAATTTAAAATAAATATCTAGCGCTAAGAACGAGGATCCGTCTGAGCCCACCAGAAGAATCCTCCACACAACGGTACTTCTCAAGCATCACCTGCAACAGGGGTAAATAAACCCTGAGTACACAATGTACTCGCAAGACTTATCCGATTAGTGGGAATAATTTCCCGACTCCAAGGAATATGATAAGCTTTATGGTTTGCTAATTTTCTTTTAGCAGAAAGCAATACTAATAGTGAGTCCTTATTTATGTTATTATTATCAGCCGTATTAAGTTATTATCTATCCAGTCTATATAAGCACATGTTCTACTTTCAAGCAAGAGTTGAGCAATCAGTTCTATTTCATCATCTTCCATCTTTTAGTTCTTACTACGCTGCTAGACCGCAGACAAGCTGTACCGGATTTTCCAGTGATTCACGAATCAATGTGTCCAGCTGAGTGCCCCCAAGACACATGCTCCGCTGGTACCCCAGGCACAAGCAGGACCAATCCATCACTGTTCTGTCCTAGGTGTCCAGGTCCTCGTCCAAACTTGGACTCCAAGCCCCACTCCTGAGTCCTAGACTCAGTGCGGTGCAAGGACCTCCACCACCCTGCCTCCAATCAGTCGGTTTGAAAAGAGCCGGATCCACGACAAGAGAGCAACAAGTCTTCCCTGCGCCCATACACAAGTATGTGCTCGAGACAATAGATCTGTGACTTGCCTAGAGACTTATGTAACGATCGGTCCTTAATCGACACAGACAGGGACAAAGTGTAACCGAACTATGCCCTGTTGGCCGCAGGACACAACCCTTTACACCCACCAATACCCAAACCCCATCCCTGCCCGGTCACCATTTATCTTTACACATGTTATCATGAGTGATGATATTTATCACCTACTTGTGAGTAACGACAGGTTACTCACGCTACCGATATCCTGAGCATAGGAGCTACTCGACCTGTACTAGTAGGACTCATAGGTAGATATATTTATGCATGTAGTTTCCATAAAATTTCTGTAACGTATATGCACACCATGTATATTCAGTGATCATTAAAAATAGAGGTTATGCACCGGGGCTTGCCTTAGACAGACGACGGGTCAGTAAGGTCAGCACCAAACGGCTTCGGGGCTCCCTCCTACATGAGGATCTCCTCCTCATACTCCTATTCGTCGACGTGCATGAATTCTACCAGCTCGTGATCTACATGCATAAAATGATGATACAATACTTAGTACTCTAGCAACGATAGCTCTTAAAATAAAGTACCTCTGTCTAACTACTACGCTAGTGCTACCGACCACGGTACTAAGTTATCTATTGCTACCAATAACAAGTATAAAGTATGACATTCATTATTATAGCAACTAATGGGAGGCTGCTCGAGTGGACCTAGCCACGCGCACCCAATGGGCCTTACGACGGCAGGATGGCGCGACTACGGTGGCAGCGCTGGGTAGGCCACAATAGGGCAAACTAGGGCGTGCATGTGGTAGAGTGGAGCGGGGCGAAGGTTCAATGCCAAGCAATTAGACAGTGGTGGACGTGGGTAAGGGGAATTTCACGGTGCTGCTGCGAGTCTTAAAACGGCCGACGATGATGAAAACGTCCAAATTAGGCTTGGCAATGGCCGGCAACAGCAGTGGACGCTTTCGGCGTGTGGCTAAGTACTCACTCTATCCCAAGGCATACACAATCTCACTGCTTTGGCCGATGCTGCATGCTATCATGGCGCGGCCCAGCGATAGAGGAGCAGGGGAAAGTAGGCACGTTGGTTCGGCGTTGTCGCCGCAGAGGCTGCCAGGGCAGGGGAGATCAGGGCGTAGCATGGCAGCAGACACGGATGCGCTGGCGAAGTAGGCAGCTGTCCCACGTGCGTGCAGCCATGGCGGGTCAATGGGAGCAGTGCCAGGCGGTGGTGATGGGCGGCGTGTAGCGTGACCGGGGTGCCGTGCGATGTGATGATGAGGCAGAGCTGATAGGACCCAAGCGTAATACGCGTGTGTCGTGGAGTGCTGGGCAGATACGACCGCCTGAGCTACAGCGCGGGACCCAGCGACAAGTCTAGCCAGCGCATGGTAAGGCGCGGGCAACGTCCCAGACGTGGCGCGTCAGCAGCGACGGTGAGAACCGCGCGCCAACACATGGTGGTAGGCGGCCGTGGCCAGCAGCGCAAGGACCACACGCGTGGGCATGCTTGCACAGGGGCAACAGTGAGGATGTGGCTGGCGCAACGGCGTGCGATAGGTGGGCCAGCAGCGGCGCTAGGCCGAGTAGTGGCGGTGACTGCGGCCTGCGCTGGCTCTATTCAAAATATGTGACTTGCATGCTTTATAAAGCTATTGAAAAACTCAACCCAATGATCCCGTAGCTAAACCAACTCTTCTATTCTCAAGAGGGTACAAAGGGCCATCGAGCTAAGCCAAAACATCTAGCCACTTGTTAACCCAATCGTTCTATGAAAAATGTCGAACATGACTTCGTCGACCTAGTTTCGAACTTACGCGAAATGACTAACTTCAAACTGTTTCGCGTCGAATTATATTCCTGAGCCACTCGATACACTAACTAGCGAACCCCATCCTTGACCGCATGTATTTTATCGTCGCCTATGAAGTTCATACCACGAACTTTATCAAAGTTTCGCATAAGCATTCTATGGCACTTTGTTCGATAAAAATTCACTTAGAACCCTAAATGATATAAAGAGACATGAAATGTAACATTTGTTTCTCATTTTAGCTGAACGTTTTAGGTTATGTACATTACTTTATACCCTATATTACACACATTCACATACAAGTATGATGCTTGTGCAGTGTTTTAGCAAAAACAGTGTAATGTAACACCGAGGGTGTTACAAATCTACCGCCCTAAAGCAAAATCTCGACCCAAGATTTCATGTGCCTGGTGTGAGGAGGTTGGAATTACATTTCGACGCAGCAACTAACTATCAGCACCAAGGAGGAGGTGGGGGGTAATGCTTTAATAGGTAACTCTCTTGCTCCCACGTGGCTTCATCCTCTGAATGGTTTTGCCATTGCACTTTGTAGAACTTTGCCACACTGTTCCTGGTTACTCTTTCTTTCTCATCTAGTATTTTGATAGGATGCTCAACATAAGTCAAATCTGGCTAGAGGGAAATCCCTTTAATTTCCAGAGCTTCATCAGGCACCCGTAGACATTTCTTCAACTGGGAGACATGAAATAAACCATGTACCACAGATAAGATATCGGGGAGCTAGAGATGATACGCCACCGGGCCACACTGTGCCAAAATCTTGTAGGGACCCACATATCGGGGAGCTAGCTTGCCATGAATATCAAACCGATGCACCCCTCTCATAGGAGACACCTTGAGATACACATAATCTCCCACTCCAAACTACAAAAGCCTTCATCGCTTGTCCACATAAGACTTCTGTCGGCTCTGAGCTGCCTTCAAGTGACTCCAAATAATGGTGACTTGTTCTCGAGCCTCTTTGATAAATTTCGGACCAAAGTCCATGGTCTCCCACTTCAACCTAGTTAAGTGGTGTCCTACACTTTTTTTCCATATAGAGCTTCAAATGGTGCCATGCGGATGCTTTCTTGGTAGGTATTATTGTACAAAAATTCTACTAGCTTCAAGCAGGCATCCCACTTCTTCGGAAAAGAAATGGCACAAGCTCTCAACATATCCTCGAGCACTTGGTTCACCCTCTTAGTTTGGCCATTAGTCTAGGGGTGATAGGCTAAGCTTCTAAGGAGATGAGTACCTAGACATTGCTATAGTTGCTCTCAAAAACAAGAGACAAAGACTGACCCTCAATCTGAGATGATAGGAAGGGGAACTCCATGTAGGGTCACACTCCGATCAAAATATACCTCAGCATACTTCTTGGTTGTATATCTAGCATCCACTAGAATAAAGTGAGCAGACTTAGTGAGATGGTCCATAATGACCCAAATAGAATCAGAGCCTCTGGATGTGTGGGGCAAACCCACCACATAGTCTATGGAAATATCTTCCCACTTCCATACAGGAATAGGCAAGGGCTGCAAATATCCAGGAATACGTGTATGATCTGCTTTAACCCTACCACAAGTGCTGCACTCCACGACGTGATGGGTGATGTCCTGCTTCATGTTGGACCACCATCATAAATGGCGCAGATCATGATACATCTTGTTGCTGCTAGGATGGATAGATAGCTTTGAATGGTGAGCTTCATTCAAAATCTTCCTTTTCAGCTCCTCATTGGATGGAACCACTAATCTATCCTTGTACCTCACTACTCCATGCTCATCAACACTAAAGTATAAACCTTATGTCTCTTTGCATCATCATCCAGGATTAGGGGCACGCAGTACATTTTTCACTAGTTGGTTGAGGGCCCGCCGGTCCAAAACATCGACAGTTGGCGCGCTAGGTAGGGGCACTACTGTGTGTCATCTTCGTCATCCCGACAAGTTCTAGATGGCAGACCCCGTGCGACCACTATGTCTTGGCATGATAATATGGTTCGGGAGCCTAGACTTCATGTCTCTAGGACATGAGTA
This sequence comes from Miscanthus floridulus, assembly GCF_019320115.1. Taxonomy (NCBI): domain Eukaryota; kingdom Viridiplantae; phylum Streptophyta; class Magnoliopsida; order Poales; family Poaceae; genus Miscanthus; species Miscanthus floridulus. Next base: position 123,056,853 of record NC_089583.1, read on the forward strand.
TGATATGGTACTCCTCTCACCCAGAGCCCCACCGACCATCGACGATGTCGCGCCCCAGTAGCCTAGGCACAGGCGGCACCTAGGCCGCCGCTCCCATCGCGCTCGCTAGGCATAGCACGGGTGGGACCACCTTGACCCCGCACAAGCTCAGGGCGACGTGCCACGCTCTGCCGGTATCCCACGCCTAGCTATTGGCACAAGGTCCCTGGTTGTGGACCTGTCTAGCCTAAGCCTGGACAAGGGAAAGACGCCGGTGGCGTGCGGCGATGCCCCGTCATCAAGCTCTGCCCCGCCACCTCCTAAGGAGTCGACTTTGGCGGAGCAAAGCCTAGCGATGGCACCATCCCTGTACCCCTTCGGGTTGAGAAATGCCGCCGCCACCTATGCTTCTGCCTACGCTTCCGCTCACGCAGAGCCCTCAGGACGCCACCAACGCTTCGCCCTCAACTTTGACACCATGACTTCAACCCACACCCACACTAACTCCCTGGAGGAGGATGAGGCAGGGGCCAGAGTGGACTTCTCTGGACTTCGCGACCCTAAAGCCATGCGCCGCTTCCTGACCATGAGTGACTACTGCTTTGGCTACTCCGACTTTGATGATGAAGGCACTTACGACCCCACTCATGAGTGCTTCCATGTCGGACTCAGGATGCCGAGCACAGACGATGAGGACAAAGGGGCAGGCAACCGTTCCCTGCTTTGCCAGGGGGCAGGCGACGCCACACCTCCACACATTGTCCCACCGGCAGCGCGGAACGAGAACCTTGCCCCTGGACAACTTCAACGCCCGGACCTAGAGCAACTCTGTGAGCTTTAGGCCAAGATCGAACAAGACTGGTTCCTTCTACAATAGCTTTGAGACACTCTCAAGCAGGAGCAGTGAGGTCATGGTGATGGCGGAGGAGCCCGATGGAGGGCCCACAACATCCACCACCGCATCAACGATGACGAAGGGGGTGAGCAACCCCCAATCTTCAATCGCGCTAGCTAGAACGTCATGGCTACGGTGATGCTAGTCCAAATGATGCCTGAGCCCTCTACCATGAAGGGGTGATGGTTCCGTGGCAAGCTCCGAGATCTCCTCAAGACCGCCGTGGTGCAGCAGGCTAAGAGTTCTGCCTCCCGACAGTGCGGAGGCACCTTGGAGCTTCCCACGGCACCGCCTCGGCAGGATAGGGAGGCCTCGGTTCATCTTGAGCCCGCTCGGGCATCGACAGCCAATAGGATCCCCTTACTGCACGACCGCCTCGACAACCGATGTGAGGTGTAGGGCAACCACGAGGTAGTCAGCAGGCGATGGCACCACGATAATGAGGGGCCTGCCCGGGGCTACCATCCACACCGAGGTGGCTGCTATAACAGTGGGGAAGACCATAGTCCTTCTCCTGAGCCACCTAGCCCTCGAGCTTTTAGCAGAGCCATCCATGCTGCTCATTTCTCGGCCTGGTTTTGGCAACCTGCCAACCTCACAAAGAATAGCAGCGAGACCAATCCTGAACTTTGGCTAGCCGATTACCGCCTGGCTTGTCCACTAGGCAGCGTAGATAATGACATGCTCATCATCCGCAACCTCCTTTTGTTCCTATCAGACTTAGCGTGAGCCTAGCTCGAACACCTCCCTCCCTCGCAGATCCATGACTGGCGTGACTTGGTAAGGGTCTTCGTTGGGAACTTTTAGGGCACATACATGCGCCTTGGGAACTCCTAGGACCTCAAGAGTTGTCGCCAGGGCCTGAACGAGTCTCTCTGAGACTTCATCCGACGCTTCTCCAAGAAATGCACCGAGTTGCCAAGCATTGGTGACTCAGAAATCATCTAGGCTTTCCTCTTCGGCACCACATGCCAAGACCTGGTCCAAGAATTGGGCCAGAACATGCCAACCCTGGCGACCGCACTCCACGACATTGCCACCAACTTCGCCTCGGGCGAAGAGGCCGTTGGGGTCATCTTCCTCGACAACGATGCTAAGGGGAAGCGGAGGGATGAGGCCCCCGGGGCTTCGACTTCCCACCGCCCCAAGAAAAAGAAGAAGGGTCGCCAAGAGAAGCAGGAAGTCCTTGAGGCCGGCCTAGTCACGACCGCAGAGCGCAAAAATCCCCGAGGCCCTAGAGGCCCTAGGCTCTTCGACGATATGCTTAAGAAGCGCTGCCCTTACCACCAAGGCCCAGTGAAGCACGCCCTTGAGAAGTGCACCATGCTCCGGCGTTACTACACCAAGCTCAGGCTCCCTGATGACGATGCCAAGAGGAGGGGCACCGGTGACAGGGACGACGACAAGGACGACAGGTTCCTCGAGGTGCACAACGCCTTCATGATCTTCGGTGGGCCTTTCAGCGTGCCTCACGACACGCCAGTGGAAGAGGGAGCGCCGGGAGGTCTTCTCAGTGAAGGTGGCCGCTCCCCGGTACCTCAATTGGTCTCAAGAGGCGATCACCTTTGACCAGGATGACCACCCCGATTATGTCCCGAACCCTGGGCAGTACCCACTTGTCGTCGACCCCATCATCGGCAACACCCGGCTCACTAAGGTATTGATGGACGGAGGCAGCGGCCTCAACATCCTCTACGCCAACACCCTAGAGCTCCTTGAGCTCGACCAGTCATAGCTCCGAGGCAATGCCGCGCCCTTTCACAACATCGTGCCAGGGAAGCGCATGCAGCCCCTCGGGCACGTCGACCTGCCTGTCTACTTTGGTACTCCCTCCAACTACCGCAAGGAGGTCCTCACCTTCAAGGTGGTTGGGTTCAAAGGAACCTACCACGCCATCCTGGGGCGGCCATGCTACGCAAAGTTCATGGTGGTCCCCAACTACACCTACCTCAAGCTCAAGATGTCGGGCCCCAACGATGTCATCACTATCGAGTCCACGTATGAGCATGCATATGACTGTGACATCGAGTGCATCGAGTATGCCAAGGCTCTCATAGAGGCCAAGACCCTCATCGTCAACCTCGACCGACTCGGTAGCGAGGTGCCCGACTCCAAGCGTCGTGTCGAGACTTTTGAGCCCATAGAGGTCGTCAAGCTCATCCCGGTCGACCCCACCTGCCCCGACAACCAGGCACTGAGGATCAGCGCCACCCTCGACATCAAATAGGAAGCCGTGCCCATTGATTTTCTTCGCACGAATGCCGATATGTTCATGTGGAGTCCCTCGGACATGCTAGGCATACTGAGGGAGGTCACCAAGCACGCCTTGGACATTCGGGCCAGCTCCAGACCGGCGAAGCAGCGCCTGTGCCAATTCAATGAGGAAAAGTGCAGGGCCATCGGCGAGGAGGTGTAGAAGCTTTTGGCGGCTGGATTCATCAAAGAAGTGTCCCATCTGGAGTGGTTAGCTAATCCTGTATTAGTTAAGAAGAAAAATGGGAAGTGGAGAATGTGTGTAGACTACACCGGTCTAAACAAAGCATGTCCAAAAGTCCCATTCTCATTACCTCGAATTGACCAAATCATTGACTCCACTACAGGATGTGAAACCCTATCCTTCCTTGATGCGTATTCCGGTTACCATCAGATCAAGATGAAAGAGTCCGACCAGCTCGCGACTTCTTTCATCACACCATTTGGCATGTACTGCTATGTGACTATGCCATTCGACCTCAGAAACGTAGGGGCCACATACCAGCGGTGCATGACCCAGGTCTTTGGCAAGCACATTGGGCGAACCGTCGAGGCCTATGTGGACGACATCATGGTCAAGTCTAGGAAGGCCAGTGATCTCGTCAGCAACTTGGAAATAGCCTTCAGATGCCTCAGAGAAAAGGGCATCAAGCTCAACCCTGAGAAGTGTGACTTTGGGGTCCCCCAAGGAATGCTCTTAGGATTCATAGTCTCGGAACACAGCATCGAGGCCAACCTAGAGAAGGTCTCGGCCGTGACCAACATGAGGCCAATCCGAGACCTCAAGGGAGTACAGAGGGTTATGGGATGCCTTGTGGCCCTGAGTCGCTTCATCTCACACCTTGGCGAAAAAGGCTTGCCTCTGTACCGCCTCTTGAGGAAATCGGAATTCTTTTCTTGGACCCTCAAGGCCGAAGAAGCCCTCGTCAAACTCAAGGCACTGCTCACGAATTCTCCCGTCTTGATACCGCTAGCCGAAGGTGAAGCCCTCTTACTCTACGTCGCTGCAATGACCCAAGTGGTCAGCGTGGCCATGGTAGTCGAGAGGCAGGAAGAAGGGCATGCTCTACCTGTCCAACGACCTATTTCCTTCATCAGCGAAGTGCTCTCCAAGACTAAGACACGCTACCCTCACATCCAAAAACTAATCTACACCGTAGTCTTGGCTCAACGTAAGCTGCATCACTACTTTGAATCCCACCCGGTGACTGTGGTGTCATCTTTCCCCCTGGGAGAGATAATCCATAACCGAGAGGCCTCGGGTAGGATAGCCAAGTGGGCCATCAAACTCATGGGGGAAGCTCTGTCCTTTGCGCCTCGAAAAGTAATTAAATCTTAGGTCTTGGCTGATTTCATGGCAGAGTGGACCGACACCCAACTGCCACCTGCCCAAGTCCAGGCGGAATGCTGGACCTTGTACTTCGTTGGGTCCCTGATGAACACCGAGGTAGGCGTGGGCCTGCTCTTCATCTCACCCCTCAGAGTACACATGCGCTACATGATTTGGCTCCACTTCGCCGCCTCCAACAACATAGCCAAGTATGAAGCCCTCGTCAATGGCTTGTAGATCACCATCGAACTCGGAGCATGACGCCTCGACGTGTGGGGCGATTTGCAGCTCGTTGTTGACCAAGTAATGAAGGAGTCAAACTGCCATGACCCCAAAATGGAGGCGTACTACAAGCTGGTACACCGCCTTGAGGACAAGTTCAACGGACTCGAGCTCAACCATGTCGCATGTAAATTCAACGAGGCCATGGATGAACTGGCAAAGATGGCATCGGCATGGGCCCCAGTCCCTCCGAACGTCTTCGCCAGAGACCTCCACAAGCCCTCCATCGACTATGCCTCGGCAGCAGAAGTGGGCCCACCGATCGAGCCCACCACAGGGCTCGAGGCCCCTCTATCGCCGAGACTCCTTTGGCCGAGCCCGAGGTCATGGAAGTCAATGCGGAGCCTCCCAAGGCCAACCAGGGCATAGCCTGGCGAGTCCCATTCCTTGATTGCCTCATCCGAGGAGAGCTTCCCGTAGATAGGACCGAAGCCCGACAACTTGCTAGTCGAGCCAAGACTTACGTCCTCAGCAACGGCGAGTTGTACCGGCGAAGCCCATCTGGCGTCCCCCAATGATGCATCACCACCAAGGCAGGTCGAGCCCTACTTTGGGACTAGCACGCGGGAGCCTGCGGGCACCATGTAGCGCCTTGGATGCTCGTCGAAAATGCTTTTCGCTAAGGGTTCTACTGGCCAATGGCTGTTGCTGACGCCACCAAGCTCGTACGCTCCTACGAGGGATGCTAGTACTATGCACGGTAGACACATCTCCTAGCCCAAGCCCTCCAAACCATCCCCATCACATGGTCATTCACCGTGTGGGGGCTCGACATGGTTGGGCCTCTATAGAAGGCCCCCAGGGGCTACACCCATCTACTGGTAGCAATCGATAAGTTCTCCAAGTGGATCGAGGCTCGTCCGATCAATCAAATCAAATACGAGCAAGCGGTGCTGTTCTTCACTGATATCATCCATAGGTTTGGGGTTTTGAATACCATCATCACTGACAAATAGGACACAATTCACTGGCCACAAGTTCTTAACGTTCTACGACGACCACCACATCCATGTGTCCTGGTCGGTCGTAGGACACCCTAAGACAAATGGCCAAGTAGAATGTGCCAACAGTATGATCCTACAAGGCCTTAAGCCAAGAATATACAACTGGTTGAAGAAGTTTGGCAAGAAATGGCTTGTTGAACTCCCGTCAGTCATCTAGAGCCTAAGGAACACTCCAAGCCGAGCCACAGGGTTCACACCATTCTTCCTGGTCTATGGAGCCGAGGCTATCCTCCCCACTGACTTGGAGTACGGTTCCTTGAGGCTACAGGCCTACAACAAGCAAAGTAACTGCACCACTCGTGAAGATGCTCTCGACTAACTGGAGGAAGCCCGAGACATTTCGCTGCTACATTTGGCCAAGTACCAGCAAGCCCTATGATGCTATCAAGCCCGGCGCATTTGAAGCCGAGACCTGAAAGTGGGTGACCTAGTGCTGAGGCTAAGGCAGATCAACAAGGGCCGCCATAAGCTGACCCCACCATGGGAAGGACCATACATCATCGCCCAAGTGCTGAAGCCCGGGACCTACAAGCTAGCCAATGAGAAGGGCAAAATCCTCACCAACGCTTGGAACATAGAACAGCTACGTCGCTTTTACCCTTAAATTTCCAAACATTGTATACATTGTTTCTCGAAATAGAATTAAGAAGCATTCTTTAGTTGTTCTAATTTTTTGAGAAACCCCCCGGGCCCATCAAGGGCCTCAGCGATACGATAACTCCATTAGGGAGACTCGACTCCGCCTCTATAGAGGTGCCCACTGCGGGGCTCGAACAAGACTCGGCTCTACCTCTGTAGAACTGAGCCTCCCTCGGGGGCTAGAAGGGGGGACTCCCCCCTAAGTCCCACGCACCATTTTTTAGTCATTTTTTGAAAAAAAATTCTACGCCAAACTCTCTAGCACGCTCTAACAAATCAATTGTAAAAGACCTAAGGACCGAAAGTCTATCTTAGGGCCAAAAGGCTGGCCGAGTCATGAGACAACCTATGCCTCTAGGTGACGGCACTCTCTCACCACCTTTTTGCCCTAGGGACAGCTTAGGCTCCGAGGAAGTTTTTTGCAAGTGATATGTTCAGAAACAAGACAGAGGACAGAGGCTCGGAAATACAATAAAAACGATTAAGAAGCGTAGACGCACAAGAACTTTAAAAAGGCCTCGATAGCCACCAGTGTTATGATACGGTAACGTAATCCCTAATTTATTTACATGGTCTCTTGGGCCCAGGTCAAGGCTTAGGGTCTCCAACATCGGTGGACGGTGTGGGAGGGACCATCTCCTCTTCAAATAGCTTGGCCAGCGTCATGTCGGGGCCCTCAGCTGCCTCCATTAGCTTCGCGACCTCCTCGTCGGCCTCCTTGTTGTCCTCGGGCAAGACGTAGCCGTCACTGATGGCCTCGAGGTTGACGCTGGCATAGTGCGAGGAGACAACGGCTAGGGCATGCTTGATGCCCGTGTGCAGCGCCCCCTGGAGTCGCTCGTGCACTTAGCCGCTCAACGCGGCCAAGCGGCTCCTAAGGGAGCTACCCGACTGGGTCCCCTCAACCTCCAGGGCCTCATACACGGTACGGGCGGCACTCTGCAGCGTTGTGCTCCCCGATCTCAGCCTCGAGCACCGCCTACACTACGATAGAGGCCTCGGCTGCCCGAGTGACCTTCTCCAACTCTGTGCCAAAACAAACAGAATGGGGTTAAGCACAAAGGAAAACGAGCCAAATAGGGGCGGAGGCCTATAGGACTCACCCTCGGTTTTCTCTTCCTAGTGCTGGGCCTCGACCCAAGAGGCCTCGGTTTTCTCCTTGTAGCCCTGGACCTCAACCTGAGAAGCCTCGGCTGCCCTAGAAGCCTCCTTCTCCAGCTCTGCATCACACCATGGAGTTAGGAGTCGAACGCAAGAAAAACAAGTAAAACAAGGGGAACGGGACTCACCCTTGACCTTTCCCTTCCAGGCCACAGCCTCAGTCCAAGAGGCCTCGGCCACCTTGAGGGCCTCTGCTAGGGCGCCTTTCGTCAGCAGGTGCGCACCCTACTCCACCCCTAGCTACCCAGCAAGGGCCTTGGCAGAGGCCGTCGCTTCTTTAGCCCGAGACCTAAAGGTGTCCCGATCGCCGACCACCTGGGTCAGCTCCTCCTCCAGCTCCTTGACCCATGCCACCAAAGGGGCGACCTGCTCCTGAGCCGTGGCCGCTTCGGCCTTCATATCGGCACAGCAAAGGCGGAGGTCCTCCACCTCCATGCTTCGCGCTGACAGAAGCTCGTTGGCATCGGTGAGCAAGCCCTTCTACCGCTGGAGCTGGTCTCAGACATCCCTCTCCCATCAGAGGAATAATGACTTCCCGAGGGACCGGGTCTCAAGCTCCTAGATAGGTAAAATAGGGGTCATTCACTGTGAGAAACTCAGAAAAAGATGACACCACATGAGAAAAGAAGGCGCAAATCTAGGCGACCCCGGGCAGATCGTCAGCCACGACAGACAGCGCTGTCCGTAGCGACCGCTCCACTAGCTGGCGGTATTGTTCGAAGGTGTCCTAGCGCCCTCCCTCGGCCGCATCCTCAAGGGCAAATAGAGGCTCCCCCTCAGGGTCATCTCGGCTCTGCCACAAGACACGCAAGTGATCCCACCCACGGGGCTCGGGTCGTACCCGCACGAGGGCTGAGCTTCCCTCGCTAGAGGTCAGAGCCGGCTGCTCCATAGTTTTGGTCACCTCGGCATTGATCACCTCCTTCACCTAGGAAGTATCGTTGGAGGAGATCGAATGGACCTCCACTTCCCGGGCGCTCTCCTGCAACGGCAGCGGGCCTTGGACCAGCAGCGGTATTGAGGCTTGCCCCGCCTCTGCCTCCACTTCCTGGGCCGCTGGCTTCGTCACGCTCATGCCGGCTCCCGCCACCCTAGCCTCGGTGGTTTTGGGGGCTCCGGTCCCCGCCACTTTGGCCTCGGTGGTCCTGGGCACCCCGACCTCCATCGCCTCAGCCTCGGAAGTCTAGGGGCCTCTGTCTCACCCTTGGTGGCCTCGGCAATTAAGGGCGCCTCGGCCCCATCTGACTTGCGGGCCTCAGCCTCATGGGGCATAGGCATTTCCTCCCCTGCTCGTTCCTCGGTGGCCCCAGTAGCCTCCCCCTAGGCGACCAGCTCCTTCGGGTCAGCCCTCACCGACGCCATGCCACGCTGTATGGCGGCCTGCGCCTCCACCACCCGTTGAACGATGGAGCCCATGCTCACCTTGAGCGACTTGTGCGGCGCCAGGGCAGGCACCTCCGCCTGATGCTTCCGGCTGAAGGCAAAACACCCACCTAGTCAGCATATGACCGTAAAGCGAGCGGGAAATGATACGAACTCCACTGAAAAAACACTCACCTTGAGCGAGGATGCAACCGCTTCGGCACTGCGACCCTCCTCTACAATGGCGGAGCCAGCGGTGGTGGCACGGCCTCTATATCCACTAGTGCCGACCGGCCCTCACTGGACTCCAGTGCCCCCTCGGTCCTCTATGAGGGCAGTTACGTCGCCCCCGCCGCCTCCTGCTCCACCTATGCCATCGAGCCCACTGGGCTGATGGCGCGCTTTCCTAATGCCCATGCCTCAGGCATGTCAGCCTCAGCCTCGGGGTGGGCGGTTACCGGCCCTGAGGCGTCCTCTCCTCCTCCTAGAAGCACCGGGCTACACACCGACGCCCCAGGCGCTGTCCCCTCGATGTCGAGGAGATGGTCTAGGGGACCCCGCCCCACCTCGCTCTCGTCATCTCCACCCGAAGAATCCGTCGATAGTGACGGCGATGGAGATGCCTCCACCGGGAGGCCGTCCTACCTCTCCTACCGGCGGTGCTTCTCCGGCTCCTCACGCTCGAGGATCTTCCTCTTGTGCTTTGCCTCCAAGGTGTCATTCTGCCTCTTCTACGCCTCGGCGTGTGCCCGGTTCACCACCCGCTGCTCTATGTCCTCGAGAACGGGCGACGGGGAGGCTCACACGTCCCTCATCCCCTGCGGGGACAGCGAACACAAATAAGGGACCAGAAAATGGTGAGAAACAAGGAGGCCTCGGGGGCCGTAGCAGCGCGTAACTTACCAGAGAGAGGTACCCCCACAATGGGCGCATTATGAACGGGGTCAGACCACCAATCTTCAGCCACCCCTCCTCCATCTCTCTCACCCGCTGTAGAATCTCCTCATTGGAGAGGGGGACGGCGGACATCCAGATGCCCTCGATCGGCTCATCCGGTCTCATGTCGACTATGCGCCACCGCCGAGCCATCAGTGGCAGCACCCTCCGACGGTGGTAGGTAGCCACGACCATAGCCGCCGTAAGTCTATGGTTCTATAGCCTCTCTAGGCCCTCTAGGAGCGGCTGTAGCTTGGGCTAATCCTCCTTCAGGACGCCATACCTCCACTTCTCCGGACAGTTCTCCATGATCCACCCAGTGTAGGGGGGAAGTTCGCCATTATCATTGCGGAGGTAGAACCAGCTGGTGTACCAGCAGCGATTGGTTGACGCGAGCTAGGCCAGGATGTAAAGGTGCTGCCGATCTTAGCGCACCTAGAGAGTGCAGCCACCGGCCCTCATCGTCTTCCTCATACCCGTCATGCCTGTCGGCTTGGTGGTATACCCCGCCCAGAAGAGGTGGAGCCATAGCTCCAAATGGGGGGCAATGCCCAAGTACCCCTCGCAGACAACGACAAAGATGGCCGCCTACGCGATGGAGTTGGGGTTGAAGTTGTGCAGCTCCATGCTATAGTAATGCGGGAGTGCCCACATGAATCGGCCCGTCGATAGGCCGAGACCACGCTCATGGAAAGACACGAAGCTCACGACATACCCGTCATGTGGCCTCAGCTCCAACTCGCCCGATGAAGCAATCCACTCTGGCCTATCAGGGTTGGTGACTAGGCAGAGAAGGCCATCGTCGATGAGCGACCACAGCGTCTCTATGGACATGTCGAATGGACCCCAAGGATCCGCCAAGAGGATGACAGGGCCACCGGCCATTGCGCAGTGGAAGAATGCTTCTACGGCAGTAAAACCTCGCATCTCTCCTCTCTATCTCTCCCTCTCTCTCTCTCTCCCCTCACCCTTCTCCCTTCTTCTCCCCGTGCTCTCTATTCCTAGCATGGCTCGAGGGCGGCAAAGGTGAATGCAGGCAAGGTAAGGAAGGGAGGGGCATGGCTCATTGTGTATTTATGCAGGAAGGGGGCAAAGTGGACGGGCGATGAAATCGGGGGAGTTTCCCTCAAATCTCATACAGTTTAATCCAGATCCGATTTTACCGCCCATGTACCCACCTTTTCCTTATTAATCGCGTGAACAGTTATGTCCCATCCGCTGACACAACGTCACGTCCGACCACAGCAGTGGCAGGCGCCGTCCCGACTCCCCGAGAAAACCACCTCAAAAGACGCGCCTACCGTTGTCAAGCCGATGGGGGGAGAATATCCCCCACCCAATTCCTTTTCAGATGAAGGAACTGGGCAACCGAGCCCATTACGGTCTAGGGGTTCGAAGGCTGGGCCCTCGAGGGTTTTGATAGCCACCCTAGGGCAACAGAGTCAGGGATGACTATGGGCGAGCCCGTACGTGGCCGAGGCCCAAGCAAGCAAAACGCTTGGGATGCCCTAAGTCGTGTCTGAGACTGGCAAGGAGGTCTCTGAATGGGATCCTACCGTATGGAGGTATCGAGCCCCCGGGGCCCATCGAACGGCCCTGGGACCCACTAGAGAAGCCCTCTGGTACTTTTGGAGCGTGTCTCTGGACCGCTAGCCGACCCCTATTGAATGGGGCATGGGCCTTCACTTGGACTTACCCGATAATAGCTCACCAGAAGTGTCACCGCTCGCGCCCACCGAGGGTAGCCTGGCATATTCCACCCCTCCTTCCGAACAAAAAGAATGCACGAGGGTTGCACAAAAAGCCAGGGGAACTCTTGATTGCCCTCTCTCCGTGTAGAGGCTTGGGGGCTCTTCCTACAACCTTACCGAGACCCAGCGACCTAGGCTCGCATGTGAGGGCTCGGCAAACAACCCCTCCTTCTGAACGAAAAGGATGCACGAGGGTCGCACAAAAAGCTAGGGGAGCTCCTGACCGCCCTCTCGCTCCATGTAGAGGCTAGGGAGCTCTTCCTGCAACCTTGCTGAGACCCAGCGACCTAGGCTCACATGCGAGGGCTCGGTAAACAACCCCTCCTTCTGAACGAAAAGGATGCGCGAGGGTCACACAAAAAGCTAGGGGAGCTCTTGACTGCCCTCTCACTCCGTGCAGAGGCTAGGGAGCTCTTCCTACAACCTTGCTGAGACCCAGTGACCTAGGCCCGCACACGAGGGCTCGACAAACAACCCCTCCTTCTGAACAAAAAGGATACGCGAGGGTCGCACAAAAAGCCAAGGGAGCTCCTGACCGCCCTCTCGCTCCGTGCAGAGGCTAGGGGGGCTCTTCCTGCAACCTTGATGAGACCCAGCGACCCAGGCTCACACCCGAGGGCTTGGCAAACAACCCCTCCTTCCGAACAAAAAGGATGCGCGAGGGTCGCACAAAACACCAGGGGAACTCCTGACCGCCCTCTTGCTCCATGCGAAGGCTCGGGGGGCTCTTCCTGCACCTAGGACGAAGACAAGCAACCCAAGCTCACACTCGGAGGCTCGAAAAAATGCGATAAAGGGCATTGAGCCTGTTACGATCCAGGGGTTTGAAGGCTGGGCCCTCGAGGGTTTCGATAGCCGCCCTAGGGCAATAGAGTCAGGGACAACTATGGGCGAGCCCATACATGGTCGAGGCCCGAGCAAGCGATCGCTTGGGACGCCCTAAGTCGTGTCCAAGACCGGTAGGGAGGTCTCCGAATGGGATCCCACTGTAGGGAGGCATCGAGCCCCCGAGGCCAATCGAATGGCCCTAGGACCCACTAGAGAAACCCTCTGGTACTTTTGGAGTGCGTCTCTGGACTGCTAGCCAACCCTATCGAATGAGGCATGGGCCTCCACTCGGACTTACCCGATAACAGCTCACTAGAGGTGTCACTGCTCGTGCCCATCGAGGGTAGCATGGCATCCTCCACCCCTCCTTCCGAACGAAAAGGATGCATGAGGGCCGCACAAAAAAGACAGGGAAACTCCTGATCGCCCTCTTGCTCCGCGTAGAGGCTCGGGGGCTCTTCCTGTAACCAAGCCGAAGACTCAGCGACCCGAACACGCACTCATGGGCTCAGCAAACGCAATAAAACCCCTTGCACGACATAAGAAAAGCCCCTAAAGGAATAAATCCACTCCTCCAAGGCCTCGGGGGCTACACCCGATGGGTGCGCTCGCACGCACCCACTGAGGCCTCAAGTATGAAACACCATCCTGCTAGGAGCTGTTGCGAGCCGAGTCTCATCAAAACCTCAGGGAGAGCGCTCACACTCTCCTTGAGGCTCAGGGGCTACTGTCGGGTACCATAAAAAGGGGTCCCCTAAGCAAAAACCAAAAAAATCGCTTAGACCCCATCAAATTTAAAGCCAAGAGACAAACTATTGGCTAACCCCCGGTCTTATTCGAGGCCACTGACTCTCCGCCTCACTCGAGGCCTCACATGAAAGGCCTCGGATGGCCTACTGGACCTCCGCCTCGCTCGAGGCCTCGCATGAAAGGCCTTGGACAGGGCATCAATTCTCCATCTCGCTCGAGGCTGGCTCGGCAACGGCCTCGTTGCCTCCGCCTCAACCGATCTCCTAGATAGAACGTCATGCCCAATTAATGCGACCAACCACTCCCGCGACATTAGCTGGACGACGGCTCAACACAATAGAGCGACCGACAAGACAGGAAGTCGCATCAACACCATACCATCTGAGATAGGATAGGGCAGGGGTTATCGGCTGCTGTGCTCGGTACTGTGCCCACGACCGATGCCCACACTGCACTGTGCTACCAAACCCCTGCTCCAGGAACAACGCGATGTGGGGAGTCAAGTTCGGGTCACTATAGCCTCAGAATCAGTGTACAGGACTGACTGCTCCCTCTAAGCCTCGGCAATCCACTTTAGGGTCTCGGCAATCTTGGGATTTGCGCCCGCCGAGCCCCCCACGATGGCTCAGCCTTAGCACCAACTGAGCCTCGGCTCTTTACGCGGTCAACACATAGTGACCGGCATGTTGCCTGCCATACCCTGCGTCAAGCTATCACTGGAGCTCCCACATCGCACAGGATCGGGTGTGACCGGCGCGTCGCTCTAGTGCATCAAGGACAAAGACCGCTCCGTCGACCATGCTGCCACAGAAGCAAGCTATAGTGCTCGGACACACCACCTCCACTTACAGGATGCTACATAGCAAACACATGTATTACCCCGGTCCCCCTTCGACTATAAAAGGGAGTGACTGGGGCCAATTCTAGGGACAGGCTCACAAGGTAGACGAACACGCATGGGAAGAGGAATAGACGAGCTCACTCACTCACGCGCAAGCAACACTCTATAACACACACGCTTCCTCAGCCTGAGATCAACATCTCAAGCAATTTGCACCGCTCCACGCAGAGACCTGGGATTAGCTCTCTCTCTCACCCCGCTTGTAACCCCTACTACAAGCACTTTGGTGCAAGGAATACAAGATCGATCTCTCAGACTGGACGTAGGACACCTATTGCCTGAACCAGTATACATCTTGTGTCTCTTTGCATCACCATCCAGGATTAGGGGCACGCAGTACATTTTTCACTAGTTGGTTGAGGGCCCGCCGGTCCAAAACACCGATAGGTGTATAGTGTATCGGATGTGCCTCTCAGGATGTAACGACCCACCATTTTAGCTCACAGTTAATCATAGATAAGTGCACAGTGAATGGAAATCAATTACAATAAGCTGGGCAATTTAGTACACTTTGATATTAAAATGCATAAATCAATTATTAATTCCTGATGGTGTTTAGGTATACTTGTAGACCAAGTTCACTCAACAAAAGAATTCAAGCCAGCATTCTTTTGCATAATTAAGTACACTCTAGTACACTCATCACTATGTCTATAGTTCACAGTTGGTACACATGGGGTGTAGCCATGCCCTTCTAGAAAGGAACCAACCAATCAACTAGCAGCAGCTCACCAACACAGTGAATTTCTTTGACTAGGCCATGACTGAGATTAAAATATTTTAGGAGAGTTATAGTAGTAGTAGTAGAGGAGGGGCTCAGTACAGGTGAAAGGGCCTTGCCTCCATCGAAGTAGCAGTCACTCAGTTCTAGGCCAGCTACCCACTCAGGGTTGAGAACTCTAGAGAAACACCTCGTGCACTCTTTGCTTGAGAAAAACACCAACTCTTCCACCAGCACAAGATGGTGACTTGATCACCATGGAGAGCGACATGGGGTGAGAGGGGGGGCTGACCAGGAGAGGAAGTCACCAGAGATCCCAAGTGCTTGCAAGCAACTCTGGAAGCATATTTGAAGCAACCAAGACCTGCAAAAAAGGATTGAGTGTCGGAGGGAAATAAGCCTAAGATTGGAGCTAAACATCATCAAGATTAAGGTAAGGTTCACAGGCATGTCTTAGAATATTTCTTTTTTTTCTCCCTCTCTACTAAGAACACTAACACAAGAACTTGTACATCTAGAGCTCTCAAGTATGTATCTTTGAGTTACAAAGTTGCAGGCTAGGTTAAAAAACCAGGAGGATGTGAGGGGGAAGAACTCACATCAGGTTGGGGAGGGTTGTTGCTCGAGTCCAAATCTCCGCACATTAGCATGCTCGGGCCTCCGTGGCTCTGCCTGGGCGCCATGGTTGCCGAACTCAGCACCTCGGTGAAGCATGCCGCCGCTGTCGCCGATGACCTACACACATCAGAGAGGGGTGAAGTCAAGGGAAATCGAAGGAGAACCCCAGTAACCACCGAGATTTATTTTGTGTAGGAATCCTTGGAGAGCCCAGCAGTCATGGTCATTGATCTAGAGGAAGAGGAAAGGAAGGAGAGAGGAAGAAAGGGAGAGAGAAGTGTGTGCGTTGGTCACAGGGTCTGTTGACCTACTAGCTGCTAGTGCTTTTGGGCTCCAAGGCAAAGTAGTAGTACTAGTACGGTGGAGGGCTTCAGGTTCAGCTCACATGAGGATGAAAAGTGCTTAACAATACTAAATTAATTTAATGATTTACTAAGCACAGCTATACAATCCCTATTTTATAAATCACAGCACAATGGATACTAATTACTAGGAAGCTATTTCTTGACCGTAGGATGAACACATGGCTATGTATGTGCTAAGTATATATACTCTTTTTCTATCTTGCTAAATACCAATATATATTTATACTAATTACAGGAAGCGAGCAAAGTCAGGTGCTGGAACCTCCAGCGAACCAAACTGAGCCCGAGTTGAATCTTAACAACTCAGGCAAGAATCCTTGATCATTTTCTCCTTGAGTTTTTATACGAAGTTTGAGAAAATAAAAGTAACTTGCATTAAATATTATTTTCTAAAATTAACTATGAATGGATGACATTTGAATTTGATGACATGGGTTAGCTGATGGAGCAGCTAATTCCCTACTGTATATTTGGATGGAAAAGTTTGGTAGGACTAATAACCAACTCTCACTTGTGTTATTGGACCGTATAAATTCGTGTCAACCATGAACTCGTTTGGGACGAGCCAATTCTAGTACCCATGGAGTTGTTGTATAATCCCTATGGTAAGTGAGGAGAGGGTTGGGTGATAAAATCCCCAATCAGACGATGAAGCACACCTAGGCGCATATATTAGCACACGTGGATAGATGTGGATGTATAATTATACGAAATAGGGAAAGTTCGGTATCTTGACCATGAGTCGCACCGAAGGAAGTGCGATGAAAAATTGGTCAATGTAATTATGGCTAAAGTGATACAAACCCGCACAGGGTAAAATCATGAATTCATGTCATGTCTCTTGGATCAGAGGCTACGGGAACCTATGGGTGACTCTTTCTCAAGATACAAGTGATAGTAGTGTTTTTTAAACTAAACTGACTTTTTCTACAAATGTTATTTTGAACACCAAGATGATATATTATTGATCATTTTGAGATGACTAGATTGCATTGCATTGATATTTATATGCTTGTTGATTACGTTGTACTCACTCTTGTTAACTCTCCCTCTTCAGAAGATCCTCAAGAATGTGCACAAGGGTCTCTAGATGATGGCTATGCCTATGCAGATTGGGATGACTATGAAGAAGCTAGTCGGGTTGCTACCTCCTCCTATGGTGGATGGGATGAATAAATGATCCCCTTAGTTTAGTTATGTATGTCAGAGGCGATATGTCTTTGTCACTCACTTAGTAATCTAGTTTGGACCTCTATATGTCGGACTTGTAATAATGCGCAAACATATGGCGCTTCTTTAAAGTCTTAAGTGCGTAGAATGGTATTGTAATAATTATTGGTACCCTCTAGCTATTCTCCGTTGCCAACTTTGTTATGGTTTATTATTCGACAAATCTTGTATCTGTTGGGTGATAAATCATAGGCCAGGATTATTATTTATAGTGGTAATGACCCGGGTCGTCACAACATGTGATGGGTATGTTTAGGAATTAATTCGCCTACTAGAATACTTTATAATTTGGAAATTGTTAGCGCCTGGACGTCCGTTCCAGACACTAGCATTCAAAAGATCGTGCCAGCTGCGCCTGCTTCACATGGAGGCCCACGCTGCTCCATTTCCCGTGCATGCGCGTGCCCACGTAGGGCTATGTCTCGATCTGCGCCCGCTCTTGTTTTCTGCGTCTGCCGCTCGTGCCCTTCCGCTCCCACACGCATGCACGTGAACCCATCAACTGCAAGCAGGTGGGTCCCACTACAACATTCAAACACTCGATCTAATTTTGCAACATTCAGATGAAACATTTATAATATACGTCTAGAACAGATAAAATATTTGAGATATACAGTTGAAACACCATTGCAACATGTGCAACATCCCGATCCACTTTGAAACATCTAGATGTAACACTTTCAATATACAAAAGAAGACAGATAAAACACTTGAGACATGCGTCTGAAACACTTGCAACATACGTGTACAAAAAACTGATGAGACACTGGGGATAGACGCTTGCAACATATGTGTACAACTATTACAACATATGCAACATCTTAATCTACTTTTGCAACATCCGCATGAAAAAATTGAAACATACATCTGAAACAACTGAACGACTTGAAACATAGGCTTGCAACATGTCTGAAAAAACGTACAGAAACACTTGAAACACAGCATCGCCACGCGGTGATAACCTACCTAGTGGGGAACCGTGGTGGTGTAGGCCTCCCCTTCCTGTCGACGGCACGAGGTGGATGGGGGCGTAGGCCTCCCCTGTTGCCCCTTCCGCGATAGGCGAGGTGGATCGGCGTGGCGCTGGATGGTGGCGCTCCCGATCTTGTGCTGGCGCGATTTGTCGCCGCTCCAGTGGAGAAAGTCGTGGCCCGAGTTGTGAAACATAGCATTCGCTTACTAGAATACTTTATAATTTAAGATAAATTTTGAATACTGCTTCAATATCTTATATCTCAAGACGGGGAGTGTTAAGGAGTAATCGCTTAATTCTTACCAGTTGGGCGATCTGCTTGATCTAGCTTAGTCGGTGCATCTCGCATGAATCTAATTTCTTCTTATTAATATATGCTGGCATAAACTCCGGGTCTTTTTTTTAAAAAAAAAGTAATGGACTAGCCCTGTCAAGTAGCTCAGATATAAATGACCTGCATTTTGTTCCTCTGCCTGGTCCACAAATGAAAATGACCACACAGACATGGAGACAAAGAAGTCGAGAACAAACTAAAAACAAGGAAAACTGTTATGGCGCGTTACACAGCTGACACAACTTTTTGGAAGCGGAAAGAAAAGAAAAAAAGATGTAATTGAGCTAAAATTCACATACATAACCATGCATGTCAAAATCCAGGTGCTGTGCTGAGGTGCATGGGAAGGAAAGCCGACAGTCATCTATGAAGCTGAAGTTTCACCTGAAAACAAAAGCTCATCATCACTTTGAAAAAAAAAAAGGCCCTGTGCGTGCGTGCAAGGAACTCTGGCTGAGATCTCGTGGGACCCACCATTCATTCCTGCCGACAGTTAACCAATGACATATGGATATGGATGGTTCCTTTTTTTTTTTTTTTTTGGATCATTGGATGGTTCCTTTTCGTTATAGTATTAAGCACAGCTCTTTGAAGCTGCTTTGCGAGTTGCGGCTGCTTCAGGCTGCACGGTCAAGTGCTTCCTATACATGTTAGTTGAAGGTTTGGTGATGAATAAAGCATCAAGCTTGCTTAGGGCACGTTTGGTTTTTCTTTTCCCCACGTTACTCGCAAAAAGAGCCAAATTGGCTAGCATAAAAAAATGAGAAAAAAACTTGTTTACACAATAATCGACACAACTAGCAAAGCATCTAAACATCGTGTGTATTGCTCTAACTTCTTAGCAGTTTACCTGCCACAAAGGTTTGGCAGTTGCTTTTTTTTTTTTTTTTTTTGAACATAGTTGCTGTTGCCACACACAACAAAAATTAAAAAAAAAAAGGATTGATGGAGCATACTTTGCCTGTGCCGGCGTCCTTTATGTTTTGGTACAAGGGTTGGGCCACGCAGAGAGGTGGTTGGGCCTCCCCACGATATTAGGCTGCACTCACGCATCGAGGTAAGCCCAACAAGAAAGTCTGGCTCGCGAGCAGGCCCAACTTAATGAGTTACAATAGAGACTAGATCGGCCCATCGCAGGCAACAATTTCCACTCCCCAAATTTGCCAGTTCAAACACTTCGCAACAACTGTCATTACATATAGAGCCCTATATAAAGGCTAAAAGCGCACAATCACACACGTAATAAGAGCAAATATATATGGTATAATATAATTGGTCGTACAAATAACACATCCGATCCTTGGGGCCGGGGATAGTCAAAGTTACACGCTCATCTTCATCTCAACACCAATTATTCACTTTCATTAGGCTTACCGAATAGGAGATTAACTCAGCTAGTAATAGTAGAAATAATATAGTGTAGTGTAACTCTGGCTCTGTCCATACCAAAGCCACAACCCATGCACTGCACGTCCGAATTGAGTTGCACGTGCGCGCGCCGGGCTCCCGCGCCGTCTACGTGACTCAAAGTCCGCCACCGATGCCGCCGCCGGCACCACCACCAGCACCAGCTCCTCCGCCAAAACCACCGCCCGCGCCGCCGCCGCCGCCAAAGCCTCCGCCCGATCCGCCGCCAAAGCCACCGCCCTTGCCTCCTCCGAAGCCACCGCCGAAACCGCCGCCTTTGCCTCCTCCGAACCCGCCACCGGCACCACCGCCTGCGCCGCCGCCTCCGCCAACGCCGCCTCCTTTGCCTCCGCCAAAACCGCCGCCTGCTCCGGCACCACCTCCCGCGCCGCCACCAAGACCACCGCCAGCACCTCCTCCCGCGCCACCGCCAAGACCACCACCTCCACCGGCACCGCCCCCAAGGCCACCGCCAGTACCTCCTCCTGCGCCCCCACCAAGGCCGCCACCGGCACCACCGCCTAGTCCACCTCCTCCACCGGCACCGCCACCAAGGCCGCCTCCTCCGCCTGCACCACCTCCAAGACCGCCGCCGGCACCACCACCAAGGCCGCCGCCTCCGCCTGCACCACCTCCAAGGCCACCGCCTCCACCAGCACCACCTCCACCGCCGAGGCCGCCTCCTCCGCCTGCACCACCACCAAGGCCGCCGCCTCCGCCTGCACCACCTCCACCGCCGAGGCCGCCTCCTCCGCCTGCACCACCACCAAGACCACCGCCTGCGCCACCTCCAAGGCCACCGCCTCCACCAGCTCCACCTCCACCACCGAGGCCACCACCCCCGCCAAGACCGCCACCTTTGCCGCCGCCAAAGCCACCTCCAAGGCCGCCACCTTTCCCACCTCCAAAGCCACCTCCAAGGCCACCGCCTCCACCAGCTCCACCTCCACCACCGAGGCCACCACCCCCGCCAAGACCCCCACCTTTCCCGCCTCCAAAGCCGCCACCTTTGCCGCCGCCAAAGCCACCTCCAAGGCCGCCACCATGTCCAGCACCGCCACCAAAGCCACCACCAGCACCGCCACCTCCCCCAAGGCCGCCTCCTCCACCTAACCCGCCACCTTTCCCGCCACCGAACCCACCTCCAAGGCCGCCGCCATGTCCGATCCCTCCGCCAAGACCTCCACCAGCACCACCACCTCCACCGAAGCCTCCGCCGCCACCTCCTCCAAGCCCAAGGCCGCCGCCTTTACCTCCCCCGAATCCGCCCCCGAGTCCACCGCCGTGGCCAAGCCCAGCACCGAAGCCTCCTCCGCCTCCGGCACCGAAGCCTCCTCCACCGCCGCCCAGCAGGCCGTCCTTCTCCAAGGTGCGGGCCTCGGCGACGCGGCGGGCGGGAACGCCGAGCGCGACCACCACGGCCAGCGCCGCGAGCGCCGCGGCCCACACGCGCTTCCCCATCGTCGCTCACACCACACCGACGCCGACCACGCTCTCTGATGGAGAGATCGATCGACCAATGCAAGCTAAGCTGGCTAGTACTGGTGCTCTGCGAGACAGGACTGGAAGGTGCAGGGTGTTTATATAGGAGAGCAGGCGGCAGTGCAGGTGCAGCAGCTCTCTAGCTCGCGGGGCGGATAGGAGTAAATGTGGTTGGTTGGGACGACGCTGCGCAACGCCGCAACCATGCATGTTGTGTGGTACAGCTTGCGATGGATCGGAGGGAGAAAGCTAAGCTAGGTGAACACGGCCGGAGGTGAGGTGAGGGTCTGATCGATCAGAGCGCGGCGGCGACGATCGACACAGCATCTTCCATGCATGATTGGTGATATAGCAGGGACGGGCCCACCGTGCCGCGGCGGTGCATGACAGTGCAGTGCTGTACTGCTGTGGGAGCTGTTGAGATAGGCTAGGCCGCGCGCGGAATGGAATGGAAGGAATTGCTCCGACGGGTGGGCCGGTGAGCGGTGATCGAGTCGGTGGTGTTGCGGCCGGCACGCACGCAGCCGCCGGCGCTCCTAATCTCATCCAGCAGTGGCACATGCATGGACTGACTGCTGAGACGATCGAGTTGAGAGTTGAGAGTTGAGAGGCAGCATGGCATTTATGACCACGCGCTCGCTGCTCGTCTGCTCAACCGACTCCGCGTGCGGCCAAGTCGTCTCGGCTGCATGCATCGTGTGCATATGTAACGTGCATCATCAGGTGCCTGCACGCATTGGGTTTGGGTCGTCATCTAGCTAGTGTCTAGTACTCTAATCTGTGTGCCGATCGAGATGCATGTACTGCTGTGTGGTGGTTCTGGTGTGCGTACCTGCACGGTGCTGCATGCATGTGTGACTGTGTGTGCGGAGAGCATTGAGACTGCATGCTTCTACCGTGCTACGGACATGTTTGGCCCTGTTCGCTTGGGTTACAGAGCAGTAATAACACTACTTTTATATTTTAGGTGCCTGATTTTGGGGCCATTATTGTTGAGGCAACACACAATTTGTATCATTGTTAGTCTATAGAGAAAAAAATATATATGATTTGTCTCTTACAATAAGTTGTCATTTTAATTAGGGTAAAGTACACTTTACAACCCTCAACTTGCACCAAAGTTTGATTTTCAACCTTCAACTATGAAACCGGTCAAGAAACGCCCTCCAACTATCAAAACCGGACGAATTTGGTCCTCGGCCGGTTTCAAAAGCGGTTTTCTATTTTCGGGAGGCGCCGAAATTTTAAATTATTTTTTTGAGCATCTTAGCGTCCTCAAATGAAAAAACTCAAAACTATAAAGTTGTAGATCTCATTGAGCTCTACAATTTACATATAAAAATTATCTTCATATGACATCGTATCGAAGGGTTTTCTATTTTTTGAAATTTGAGTCTCATCACGCGACAAAATATGGTGCTGAAATTTTATATTATTTTTTCGAGCATCTTACTCTCCTCAAATGAAAAAAATTAAAACTATAAAGTTGTAGATCTCATCGAGATCTACAATTTACATATAAAAATTATCTTCATCCGACATCGTATTGAAGGGTTTTCTATTTTTTGAAATTTGAGTCTCATCACGCGAGTTTTGATAGTTGGAGGGTGTTTCTTGACCGGTTTCATAGTTGAAGGTTGAAAATCGAACTTTGGTGCAAGTTGAGGGTTGTAAAGTGTACTTTACCCTTTTAATTATACTAGTTGACCGCGTAAGATTGTTACTTAAAATTTTCTAAAAACTCAGACACTTGAAATATAGTAACTTCAGTAACAAATATGGAACATGTTGTTTATTTCCCCTGAAGGTCTTATTTGAATGTGCATGTATTCATCTCAATCCATATGTGTTGAAGTGGACTAGAGTGGGATTGAACTAAATTACATTCCATTCCACTTCAACACATATGGATTGAGGTGGACACACATGCATCTATACAAGGCCGAAAGGGGGATCCGCTCGATCTTGTATTTTTACCCTTCATTCAATCCCCTTTACCACTTCTTTATTATCCTCCAGCCCCCTTTATCACTTGTTATATGGAGATGCTCAAGCAAGCACACCCGGCTTTCGTCTTTCAACTAGGGGCTTGACGTGTACGTATTCATAATTTCATATGCATTATTCATGCCTTGCCCTCCATGCACGTACACGATAACATCCTCAGCAGTCAGCACTGTCTCATCTCACTGTGTGCAGGTAACCAGGTATGGAGCTGCACGGTGGAACGTGGAATAGTACTCGCATTTATTGGAGTAGCTTGGGCAATGAATTTTTAGAGCTACCATACCAGGTTGCAGCCTGGCCCCGAGACGAATTCCACGCCACTGTTCACCATTCATAACGTGCAATGCCAACGCATGCATGCATGCTGTGCCGCGCCGAACTATCTGTGTGCACAAGCACACAGCTTAGAAGAGCAGCTAGATCCATCTTTCTCCGCGTACCGACTGTCCCGGACTACAATGGAACAACGATCATCCCTTCCAAGTTCCTTTATTAGATCCAAGGAAAGGAGACTACCAGTGTGACAAAGGAACTGTGCTCCCATCTCAAACAAGAAAGCAAGAAAGAAAGAAAGAAAGAAATTGTGCTCCTATACAAGCATAAGAGAAGGCTGCAGGCCAATTAATTACGGGAAAGCGCACTGCTACATGCTCGACGGCATTTAATCCCAGCAAATGCCACAGCACACCCTCGCCCCGTCGCAGCTGTTGACACACTGATATTTATCACATGATGACCAGTTGACCACCCTCAGCACCGATGGTGTTCAGTAGTGTTCACGAATCACAACAGCGGCACATGACAGTTCCTAGCACATTCTCAGTGGAATTTCATTTCATTGCCCAGGCATCGGGTGTTAATAAGCAGAAGAAAAAAAGGTTCTGAAACCCAAAGCGCTTGAATACAAGCTCCCAGGCTCAAGGATTGTTTCAGAGAGCAAACTCGAAATCAGAGGTCTCAATTGTCAATTTCAATTCCCTCTCGTCATGAAAGGAGGACTACTTCTAAATTCTAATTTCTCAAGGCCGATTGCACGCAGACAGTGTCGCCAAACCACTGAACCTACCTCCCCAAGAAGCTTGGGGAGGATACAGCTTCTAAAAAACAGATTACGCACCTATGGGAGGAATTACCATAAGAGAAAGAAGATTGATACTCGACGACACTGAGATTCAACTGAACCCCTCAGTATTGGCCTCATCGCCTTTTCTTCGTCTTCGCATTTGAAGCAGGGGCAGAGTTCTGCTCGGTAACCATCTTTATAAGATTCACAAGGGACCGCAGCCTGTCCCACACGCTATAGCCATACAAAGTCTCCACAAACAACTGCTGGAACTCAAATCCATGCTCTGAGACAGGATACTGCAAAAAATGATAAGCAGCTAAATATCAGGTCCGCAAGAACCAAGTAAAACCGTGCAAATCAGACTATTTATTATATCGTGGGGATTGGGGAAGAAGTAGACCTGGATAGGTTTCGGGATCACTGTTTTAATATATGGCCACAGTCTATCTTCTACAACAGACTTCACAAGGCAGCAAGCTCGCAAGCCTTCTACACCAGCAAATCCCCCAAACCCACTGTCTTTAACACCACCGAATGGCAAAGACAGCAGCCAGAAACACAAATAAGCATACATGCATTGCCAGTGTAACACAAAATGTAAAAACACAATATAAGCATGATGTGAATATCGTATTACTTAACATATAACGCTAGACACTACCAGGATGTGTGAGCCTACTAGAGGAAAATTGCAAAAGATATAGCTTCTTATCATCAGTACCATGCTTCAATTCTGCGTTATTCCCTCCATCCCAAATTAGAAGACGTTTTGCCTTTTCTAGATACATAGCTTTTGCTATGCACTTAGATATACACCATGTAACTCCGCCTATGTTGTCTCAACATAGCAGGTCCCAAGTCTTGGTAAAGGAGGAGGGTTGTGTTAGGCGTGGCGAACCAACGTTAAATTTAGCCATTCTAATGGAGATGAAACCCGAAAGAAAATCGTTGGGGGCGTAACCCTCTTAGCGACGCGCCATATCGGAACCCGGGTATGGTGTTAAATGAGCAAGGGCCGGGTCGTCACCCTCTTGACGCGCCGTGTTGCGATCTGGGCACAGTGTCAAGTGATCAAGGATCGGATCGTCGCATCCTTAGTGGCGCGCTACATCGGCGCCCAGGTGTAGTGAAAATGAGCAAGGGTCTTCATATCTGATTCGATGGGTGCGAAGGGTAAAGAAGCTAGTCGAACCAACTAGGATCCGTTTACGCAGTTGGAATGTAGGGTCGCTTACAGGTAAGTTAAGAGAATTAATTGATACCGCGACTAGGAGGTGTGTAAATATATTATGCGTTCAAGAGACTAAATGGAAGGGTCAGAAGGCGAAGGAGGTGGACAATACAGGTTTCAAGCTTTGGTACACAGGGACAGTTGTGAATAGAAATGGAGTAGGAGTTTTGATTGATAAGAGCCTCAAGAATAGTGTGGTGGGAGTGAGAAGGCAAGGAGATAGGATTATCTTAGTCAAGCTTGTCATTGGTGATATGGTCTTGAACGTAATTAGTGCGTATGCCCCCCAAGTAGGCCTCGACGAGAGTGCTAAGAGACAGTTTTAGGATGACTTAGATGGCCTGATTAGAGCTGTACCCAGTAGTGAGAAGCTTTTCATAGGAGATTTTAATGGGCATGTAGGTACTACAAGCGCAGGTTTCGAGGCAGTTCATGAAGGTTTTGGGTATGGTAGTAGGAATCAGGAGGGGGAGGAAGTTCTGGACTTCGCGGTAGCTTTTGACCTGATGATAGCCAACACTTTCTTTAGAAAGAGAGAATCTCATCTAGTGACCTTCAGTAGCGGACAACACTCTAGTCAGATTGACTTTGTCCTCACAAGAAGAAAGGACAAACGAGCATGCTTAGGTTGCAAGGTGATACCAGGGGAGTGTGTTGTTTCTCAACATAAGCTTTTGGTGGCAGACTTTCGTTTTCAGGTGCGTGCCCGTAGGGATAAACAAGTTAAGATTGAAAGAACAAAGTGGTGGAAACTGAAAGGGGAGACGTCAGAGGTATTCAGGGAAAGAGTTATCAAAGAGGACTCTTGGAAGGAAGAAGAGGACATAAACA
This sequence comes from Miscanthus floridulus, assembly GCF_019320115.1. NCBI lineage: Eukaryota > Viridiplantae > Streptophyta > Magnoliopsida > Poales > Poaceae > Miscanthus > Miscanthus floridulus. The sequence continues at coordinate 123,083,189 of NC_089583.1, forward strand.
ACATGTGGAAGAAGATGGCAACCAACATTCGAAAGGTGGCCTCAGAGGTGTGTGGAGTAACCAAAGGAAGTGGAGGCGAGGCTAAAAATACTTGGTGGTGGAACGAGGAAGTCCAAAGGGCTATTAAGGAGAAGAAAGAGTGCTATAGACGCTTGTACCATGACAGGAGTGTTAGTGTTGGACAACATAGAGAAGTACAAGGTGGCAAAAAAGACTGTAAAGCGAGCTGTAAGTGTGGCAAAGGGTAGAGCGTACGATGATCTTTACCAACGTTTGAGTACGAAGGAAGCAGAGAAGGACATTTATAGGATGGCTAGAATTCGTGAGAGAAAGACAAGGGACTTTAACCAAGTTAAGTGCATTAAGGATGAAAGGGAGCATCTCTTGGTGAAGGAAGATGAGATCCGACATCGATGGCAAGAGTATTTTGACAAATTGTTCAATGGTGAGAATACGGACATAACCTTTCAGTTGGATGACTCTTTTGATGACACCAATAGGCGCTTTGTGCGAAGAATCCAAGAATCTAAGGTCAGAGAGGCGTTGAAAATGATGAAAGGAGGTAAGGCGATGGGACTGGATGGTATCCCAATCGAGGTCCGGAGATGCCTCGGAGACATAGCTATAGTATAGCTAACCAAGCTGTTCAACCATATTTTTCGATCGAACAAGATGCCTGATGAGTGGAGAAGTATATTGGTACCGATCTACAAGAATAAAGGGAATATTCAAAGTTGTACTAATTACCGGGGAATTAAGTTGATGAGTCATACTATGAAGCTATGGGAGAGAGTTATCGAGCATCGCTTGAAAGCAATAACGCGGGTCTCTATGAACCAATTTGGTTTCATGCCCGGAAGGTCAACCATGGAAGCCATTTTCTTAACAAGACAAGTTATGGAGTGGTATAGGAAGAAGAAAAAGGACCTACACATGGTTTTTATTGACTTAGAGAAGGCTTATGATAAAATACCAAGGAATGTTATGTGGTGGGCTTTGGACAAACATAAAGTCCCAACGAAGTACGTCGGGCTCATTAAGGACATGTACAACAATGTTGTGACTAGAGTTCGAACAAGTGATGGAGACACGGATGACTTCCCGATTAGGATAGAACTACATCAAGGGTTAGCTTTGAGCCCTTATTTGTTTGCCTTGGTGATGGATGAGGTCACAAGGGACATACAAGGGGACATCTCTTGGTGTATGCTTTTCGCGGACGATGTAGTGCTAGTTGATGAAAGCCGAACAGGAGTGAATCAGAAACTGGAGTTATGGCGGGAGACTTTGGAGTCCAAAGGTTTTAGACTCAGTAGAACTAAAACTGAGTTTATGAGATGTGACTTCGGCACTACTATTCGGAAGGAGGAAGATATTAGTTTGGAAGGTCAAGTAGTGCCTAGGAAGGATACCTTTCGATATTTAGGATCAATGCTACAGAGAGACGGGGGTATTGATGAAGATGTTAGCCATAGAATCAAAGCAGGGTAGATGAAGTGGCAGCAAGCATCTGGTGTCCTATGTGACAAAAGGGTACCACAGAAGCTAAAAAGCAAGTTTTATAGGACGGCGATTAGACCTGCTATGTTGTATGGTGCAGAATGTTGGCCTACGAAAAGACGACATATTCAACAGATAAGTGTCGCGGAAATACGTATGTTGCGTTGGATTTGCGGTCATACAAGAAGAGATCGAGTTCGGAACGATGATATACGTGATAGATTAGGGGTGGCACCAATTGAAGAAAAACTTGTCCAACACCGATTGAGATGGTTTGGACATGTCCAATTGAGACCTCCTGAGGCACCGGTGCGTAGTGGAATCCTAAGCCAGGATAGTAACGTGAAGAGAGACAGAGGAAGACCGAAGTTGACTTGGGTAGAGGCAATAAAAGGAGACTTGAAAGGATGGAATATACCCAAAGACTTAGCCTTAGATAGGAGTGCTTAGAAGACAGCTATTCATGTGCCTGAACCTTGATTGCTTCTGCTGGGTTTCAACTCTAGCCTACCACAACTTGTTTGGAACTTAAAGGCTTTGTTGTTGTTGTTGTCAGATATACACCATGTCCAGATACATAGTTAAAGGATTGTATCTAGAAAAAGTCAAAGCGTCTTATAATTTGGAATGGAGGGTGTACATAGGACAGACAGCATGAATTACACACTTACCTGACACATGTAACTTGAAGCAAAATCATTGATTGCTGCTACCAAGACCATACTTTGAGTCGTTTGCAAGTTTGATAGCCTCTTCAGCGGAACTGAATTTCATGATTGGTAGAATCGGCCCAAATGCCTGTTTATCAGCAACTGACAATGTTAAGATTAACACTAGTATCACTTGTACTAAAGAAAATCAAAGATTGACTCCAGCTCACCTCTTCTTGCATAATTTTCATTGTGTGATCAACATTCACCAGGACAGTTGGAGGGAAAAATTGATCAACTGCGTCTTCACCAAGATTACCAAAGCTCCCTCTGACGGCAATTTCAGCACCTTTGTCTAGAGCATCATTAACAAGACTCTGAAGTTTCTCAGAGTGCTCCATCATACAGATTGCACCCATGTCATATCTGCCTGATAACGGGGGACCCTAGAAAAATAACAAAGGGGCAAAACATGAGTACTATCGCAAAAGTATAAGTGTCAATAAAACAATTGAAAAAATAATTTCATCGGTAGCTAAAGATGTTGCTGATAGACCTATGGGTTATCTACTGAAACTGTTTAGGGTCGCCTATTAAATTAAGATAAGCTGCAACTAACAAATTTCATGTAAAACATGAAAAACAAAACAATATGGAATGAAGAGGTTAGAAATGTGAAAAGTATACCCATAGTCTCATGTGTTAATTCACATATTTGCATTTGTTTGTAAGACACTATGACATAGCAATAACAGATAATAATACAGAAATGACAGCACAAGGTTGTGATCCTGTAAAGCAGTACGACACTCAGAAGGTAAGGCAATAAATTGGCGCAAGTTAATTGGCTGCAAAATATGGCTGTTACTTACAACACATATAGATTTGACTATCTTCACTACTTGTGAAACAAAGGCAGAATAGATGTCGTTGTGAACATAAAATCTTTCAGCACCAGCGCAGTTCTGCCCACTAGATTGTAGAGCAGCTCTAACGGCAACTTGAACAACCTTCAAACAGGAAAAGACAACAGATTAGGTCCAGTACACTGCTAGGATTTGAAGAAAATATGATGTTCATGGCATAGGCAATATAAACTCCCTTACACTGGGTAAATCTACATCTTCACACACAATAAATGAATCTTTACCACCAAGCTCAAGAGTTACAGGTATTAGAGTCTCTGATGCCCTTTTCATGATCTGTAATAACACATAAAACTGAAGACTTTAGAACAGAGAAATGATAGAGCCATAGACAGGAAAAACTGAAGACAGCGTTATTCTTCCACCAGCAAGGGCGTGCAGACGAAAGGGAGAACAGGATGGCAATTGTCTGATGAATCTTGCTTCGTTGGAGACGGAGTTTTTTGGAAACTGTTCAACAGCCTGTGTGCTGATACTGCCAGCTGGGCATAAAGGATAGTCAGGGTGCACTTGGTTAAACTCTTGGTTGGGCGGGTGCCAGTTTAAACTTCGGTTATCGTTAGTTGGTTTTGGTCACTAGTTTTGAGCCAGTTGGGTGAACCCTGTGTGTTCATTTCAATGCGGTTTTGCATTAGGCTCGGTTTTTCTTTCTCTGTTTGAACAAACTATTGTAATTTCGTTGCTTTCGAGTAATGAAATTCGGCTATGCCATTGTGGAAAAGAAATTCTATTGTAATACTGGTACCTAAAATGGCAGAAAAGTATATGCTAGCAGACAGTTTCTAAAGGGCGTACCCAGTGCAGAGAGCTCCCGCTCTGTGCGGGGTCTGGGGAAGGGTGTTAGTGGCAAGCCTTACCCTCGCCTGTGCAATGCGAGGAGACCGCGACTCGAACCCGGGACCTTCCGGTCACAGGCGGTAAGACTCTACCGCTTGCACCAGGCCCGCCCTTCCTAGCAGACAGTTTCTGGCAACATAATTTCTTTACAAAATAGATGCACATTGTGCTGCAGATATAATATCTAATATACATGTTTTGTGGCAATTGGTCATGGTCTATCTGGGCAGCCAAGGAGGATAACTATGAGCAATCAGTTGACTTAGCAAGCACAAAAGACATGTTCATAGGTTAGACAGAATCCACCAAACCATATACTGAAAAATAAGAATATTAATCGCATGAGCTTAAGCAAACACTACTTTAGATGAGAGGTATACCATTTTTCCAACACCAGGGGATCCCACAAATATTATTTTGTTCACTGATGATACAAGAGCTTGGCCTGTTTCCGCAAAACTAAAAACAAACAAGAAAAACAGAGTCCAGGTAAGCAATGTGCATCTAGCCTGCAAACTATAGAAAGCTGCATTCATCATACCCAGTTATTATGTGCACCAAATTCTCAGGTGCACCAACAGCTGAAAGAGCTGCTTGTAAAAAGGGCGTACCCAGTGCAGAGAGCTCTCGCTCTGTGCAGGGTCTAGGGAAGGGTGTCAATGGCAAGCCTTACCCTCGCCTGTGCAATGCGAGGAGACCGCGACTTGAACCCGGGACCTTCCGGTCACAGGCGGTAAGACTCTACCGCTTGCACCAGGCCCGCCCTTCCTGAAAGAGCTGCTTGTATGATACGAAAATAAAAGCAGCCTGACCAACTCGCATATTCTGAAACCTATAAAAGGTCAATGTACCAATCAGAATAATCTTGAATAATGTCTAATGTACATCAGAAATCAGATGAAACATATTTTAGAGGACACCATAATGTCTATGCATGGCAGAAAGCTGTATATAATATATAAATACATTTAGCTTAGAAAAACAAGAAAAAAGTTAATGACACAATTGTACATTTGTACGCAGTGTTACCACACTACATTCTTTCTTGAACAACTCAGGAGAGCTGTGTGTCATTTCATTATGGAGAGGAAAATAACAGAGAGAGAGAGAGAGAGGCAATTCTATCATAATTCAGTAGAAATGAAAAGATCCATCCAATGAAAGCTTGGTACAGAATGTTCTGCGTTTATTTGAGAAGGGTGCTTTCTATGAGCCAACATATGTTCAATACGCAATTTACTACTTTCTAGAAGATTATTTTAGGTTAACTCAACAAAAGGATAATTAGAGATACATCACATAAATCATAGCCCACAGCATCAATGGCGGCACATAAAACAGGAGATATCAAGATTGCTGAATAACAAAAATTGATCTATGAGACCACGATGTGTACATGAAAATGGTTTGTTAAAGAACAGACTAGACAATGTAATTTCAGGGATTTAGACCTTATAGTATTTATAATTAGAAAAAAAAACAATAGGCTCCAGAGCTAGGGCCAAGCACCAGTCAACGAGTCAAGGTAATAGACTATTAACAAATAAACAATGTGCGAAGAATAAAAAGCCTCATTCTGGTGCTAGATAATGATGCTACCTTTATAACTGCTGCATTACCGGAAAATACTGTGGACAGCATTGGATTAAAAACATTATGGAAGGGATAATTCCAAGATACAATCGCACCAATCACTCCAAGAGGGTAAAACTCAACTTTTGCTCTCTTATGCAGCATTGATCTCCCAGTAGATCTGAGCAACAGAAAAAGCAAGCATCCCAACAATTTATTTAATCGGAGGCACATAATAAGAAAAGAAACCACTACTTTTACTTTGTAAAAAAACATCACGTTAAGTAACAATACTACGGGGGCATCAAGAAAGGAATACAAAGTTCTAGGCAAGACCGCAAGAGTGAGCAGAAGTTGCAGAGTACCAACTATTCCAGATTTTATCATGTAGGCCCATTACCTTAAGTACCAAACTTTATTTTGCCTTAAGGTGTTCAATTCCCAGTGTCACCCATACAAGCAGTTATTCACCTCTACCAGCAAGGATACAAGGTCCTAAGTTACTTTTCCATCATGTAAGAATAATTTTGAGGATTTTAACCTGTATTCAGGTTTCAACCACTTCTCACCCTCGTCCAAAAGCCAGGTAATCTTCTCACATGTGGTCATTATCTCGCCTAACGAAGCATCAACCATAGTTTTTCCAGTGTCCCGAGACGATACCCTACACAGCATAAACAGATTTGAGTTCACTTCTCCAGATGTCAAGATGTGTGAAGAAGTTCGACAGAAGTTGGGACCTTACTCGCATATGAGATCCTGATGTTCAAGAATATACTTGAGAAGGATTCGAAGAAACTGGCGTCTTTGCTTGAAGCTGCTTTTTGCCCATATCTTTTGAGCTTTCCTGGCTTGTGCAACATGTTCGTTGACCTGATTACCCAGAGAATTGGCCACAATCAAACCCAAATAAAGAAACGTTAATGAAGTTCGACATGCTGAAAGAATACTGCATCTGTTCCTCAACTATTCGCCGGTTAAATCAACAAGGGGTGCACCAACCCTCTAGATAATAGACAGAGGCGGAAATGACAATGCATGACTAGATCACTAGAGAGACCTTAACTAAAAAAACAAGGCAGCAACATACCTCATCAGGAGTCAACGCAGGGAACTACCCCAAGTATTTCATGGTCGCTGGTTCATAGCATTGGACCTTGTCAGTCTGAGCTGCTTTACCCTTTCTCGGTATCTGCAGCAGTGGACAAAGTTAGAATGGATAATACATTCTGGCAATTGATAAGCGCAATGAACAGAAAACAAATTGCCATTCTGAGGACAACTATTGTCATGGCCACAACAGGGCATTTCAAACAAATGTCAGTGATTCAGCATCAGGTGGAAGCAAATCACTGCTACACTTGCAGAGAAAGCCATGCATAGCCCTTTCTGAAACCTATATGAGTGCAGATAAGACTCAAAGTTACGGCAGGCAGGTACCGTTCTCTTATCTTACATACAGTGCTGATTGCTGAACCACTTTGAGGCTAAGATCTAAACCGCATTAATAATGGAAGTTTAAACCACACTAATGTATTACATGAGTTACTTGTTGAGAGCAGATTAACCGGATGCAGCTGTACTAGTACAACAGAATCACAATGGAATGGAACATTGCTTTGCTTCCCAGGCTACCTCAACTCAAATCAAGAGCAAGTAAGTGGACAGGCGCAGAGGGGCAGGGACTTGCGTAGATGAAGCTGTCCTCCTTGGCCAACACTGCGCCAAATCAGAAACACACGGAATCAATAAACCCTCACAAAGCCCTGCCCAGCCTTATAGAATCCGAAAGAATAACAACGGCAGAAGTAGTATAGTAATGAGACGAAAACGGGAGAGGGGGCAGTACCATCGGAAGCGTCGACGTCGATGGATGGGACGGTGGGCGGGATGAGGAGGAGGAGCAGGCGGCAGAGCGCGTATGCGGCGGCGAGCACCAGCAGCGGCCACCAGAAGGCCATGGGCGAGCCGGTGCGTGGCGACGCCTCCCTGACTAGGGTTCGCGGCGAGCGGCGAGCGAGGAAGCCTGCGGTTGCTAGGGACGGCGACGGCGGGATTGCATCTGATCAGAGAAGAAGCGAACAAAAAATGAGGAATCCAACCGGACCGGATCGGAATTCGGAAGGGCTCTACACTACCACCACACACTGGTGTTTAGCTGGGCAAAGTTTGCACAGGCGAAATTTGCATAATAAAGATTCTCTATTGTAGTATTTTATTTGTATTTGTGAATTATTGTCCAAACATTGACTAATTAGGCTCAAAAGATTCGTCTCGCAAAGTTAAAGCAAACTGTGCAATTAGTTTTTGATTTTATCTATATTTAATACTCCATGCATATACCGTAATTTTGATGTGATAGGAAATCTTCTTTTTTATAGTGTACTTTTTAGGAGTTTGGAGAACTAAACAAGAGCATAGACTACTACTTTATTCGATTTTGGGAGTGTGGAGTGGAGTGGAGTGAGCGGGAGGGGAGGGAGGAGGGAGCGGAGAGGCGTCTGACCCGCCCGCCGCCGGCGGTCCCCCTTTTCTCCATTTTCTATACTAGTCGCTCTATTGTCTCTGGCGCCAGTATTTTTCAAACGGGGGAATCGTGTTTTTCTCTCCTAAATAGAAAATCAGCACCAGCCAACAATTTTTTTTCTTTTTATTTACACGATTGTACCCTTGCATGAACGAAAATATATCATGATAATTATAGTTTTCATAGTATGGTTTCCATTCACGTGTGTTATACCGTAACTAAAAAGCGAAGTGTTAGTGTGAATCTTCACAATATTCTTTGTTAGCCCACCATCATTGTTGCATGAGTGATAATGAAGCAAGTACGTCTATAACTCTGACACTAATATTTGATTGGGTTCTACTCGTACAAGAAGATGTTCGGCTGGCATAGATAGGCTGACTGGTCGCTTTTTTTTTTTCAGCTGGAGTAGTATTGTTTTCTTAAAAAAAAAAAACTAGCATGAACAGTGAAACAGTATGAACAGGGTTTTTTTTTTAGTCCAGCCAAACCAGCTGCGAGTCTTTAAACTGCACCGACAGATTCAAGGTTTCGCCACGTTTCCTCCTGCGTCTTATTGGACAATCTCGGTTGCTCCATAGGCAATGAAGAGTAAATAACGAGTAAGGGCATCTCAGGAGTACCCAAAATTTTAAATTTGTTCCTAAAACCATTGAGCTTTTTAAATCGCAAAAAAATGTTGGGAGCACACAAAAAAATCCGTATAGTTTTGGAACAACGTGGATGTAATAATTCCATTGCTATTTTTTTATGAGATCGTCCCAGTCTTTGGTTGTGAAGATGGACTTGTTCTCATCTTTTGTTCGCTAGTAGGGATTGAAAGGAATATGGGTGAAGATGTTTTTAACACCGTGAGCAACAGTTACCGGCAGCTTATGATTGGGTGATATTATTTTCTATCATGTTCATCTCCTTCACGCGAATAGATTACAATCCGGCGCCACCTGCTTCGATCTGCCCGCCTCATCTACCCGGGCCTCTCTTCCTCCGACCCAACTTGGCTTGCCTCCTCTCGACCGAGGTGCCCTCCACCCCTCCAATCGCCTGAGCTCACCCTTCCGCCAGTTAAGCCACCCAAGCTCCCACACCATCCCTCCGATCGTGGCCGAGGTCACTCCCTAGAGCTCTGACGTTGCTCCTGCGACCGCCCCGAGCTCGCTCCCTCCGCCCAATGAAGTCAACAGATGCGAGCTCCCATGTCGCCCCTCCGATTGTGCCGAGGTCGCTCCCTCCATCGAGGCTCTGAGGTCGCCTCGTTCGCCCAATAAAGGTCGTTATGCCACCGCCCACCGCCCCGAGTTTGCTCCCTTCTCTCGGCAAAGTTAACAACCATGACAAACACAAACGGAGAACGAAAACGGCATGCAAGAGGGATGAGCCCGTCCCCTCGGTTTTTAGGGTCGGAGACAACTTCCTTTGTATTTCTTGGAATATTCTTTATAGGGGACGGCTCTATCCTCAATGGTGCCTGAACCAAACACCCTTAAAAAGGGACTGACCTATCCCGACTCACCTTATCCCCCGAACCAAACACACTCTAAACCCTCTAGAATGTCACAGAATATAGATCTAGAGTTAACGGATAGCAAACCTTATTTGATCATTACCTCACCTCTTGTTCTTTTAAAATTCCCTTTGTCTTTTTTTTCTTAATTGTTTTTTTACCCAAGGTTTGTATAAGACTCTTTAATTCTTATTTAATCATACACAACCACACCCCTCTAGTTCCTTTCAAAAAAAAAGAATGCCACATGATTAGGTAGTTTTACTTAGATGAACTGGTTGAATGTGAGATAAATTATGTTTACGATCTCAAATTACTTAAACCTCTATTTACAACAGCATATGATAATTGCTTAAGTTTGACCAATCTTTACTACTGTTACTACTGCACACAATATGGAAGAATGTGTTTTTAGTCATTTCCTTGGCTACATGTTATTGTCGGTGTTTCGGACCGGGGGGTCCTCAACCAACTAGTGAATTTGTACTGCGTGTTCCCAATCTCGGATGATGATGCAAAGAGACATAAGGATTATACTGGTTCAGGCAACTGGGGCCCTACGTCCAGTCTGAGAGATCGATCTTGTATTCTTTGCATCGAAGTGCTGGTAGTAGGGGGTTACAAGCACGGTGAAAGAGGGAGTTAGTCCCAGGTCTCGGCGGGAAGCGATGTGGGCTGCTTGAGACGTTGCTCTCAGGCGGTAGGGAAGTGTGCGTGTTACAGGGTGTTGTTCTTCGTGAGTGCTCCTCTGAAATGGCCCAAGTCCTTTCCTTTTATAGTTTGAAGGGAGGACAAGGGTAGTACATGAGCTAACTATACGGCATCGTGTGAACAGAGGTGGCGTGTCCGAGCCCTGTAGCCTGTTCCTGTGGCGGTGTAGTCGTCGGAATGGTCTGTCCCTGGAGCGCTGTGGCGATGTGCTGGTCACATCCGATCCTGTGCGTCATGGGAGCTCCAAGGCTGCCTCGGAGCGGGCGCGGCGGTCAGCGTGCGGGTCGCTGTGGATTGACTATGCGCAAGGCCGAGGCTCGGTTGGTGCCGAGGCCGAACCGCGGTGGGGGGTCTCGGTAGACGTGAATCCTGAGATAGCCGAGACCCTGGCGTGGAGTGCCGAGGCCTGGAGGGAGCGGTCGATCTGGTACACTGATTCGGAGGTGATGATGACTCGAACCAGACTTCCCATGCTACGTTGTCTTCGGGGCGGGGATCGCGGGGCACAGTGCTAGAATACAGTGGCCGGTAATCCCCACCGTGCCCTGTCTCAGCCGATGTGGCGCTGATGTGACTTCTTGTTCCGTCGGCCACTCTGTGGTGTCGAGCCACCGTCTGGCTGAGATTGCGGGAGTGGTTGACGCATTAATAGGACGTGACGTGCTGTCGGGAAGACCGATCGAGGCAGAAGCGACGGGTTGTTGTCGGCCAGCCTCGAGCGATATGGAGGATAGCTGTCTTATTCAAGGCTATTCGCACGGGACCTCGGGCGAGACAGAGATTGGGCTCCTTGCCGAGACCTCTCGCGAGAGGCCTCGCGAGAGGCGGAGATTGCGTCAGGGCGCCGAGACCTCCCATGCGAGGCCTGAGGCGAGGTGGAGAGCCTGGTGGGCTCGGACGGGGCCGGTGAGGAGCCCATGGCTTACCCTCTAGCTTTGTTGTTGATGGGATTTAAGTGACCTTTTTGGTGTACGCACGGGGTACCCCGTTCTATGGTACCCGACAGTAGCCCCCGAGCCTCAGGGGGAGTGCGTGCACTCTCCCTGAGGGTTTGTCAAGACTTAGCTTGCAGCCGCTCTCGTAGGGATTGTGTTTTGCTTCTTGAGGTTTCGGTGGGTGCGCGCGAGCGCACCCGCCGAGTGTAGCCCCCGAGGCCCTAGAGGAGTGGATTTTACTCCTCCAGGGGCTTTTTTCGTGTTTTGAGTGAGGAGTTTTTATCGTATTTGCTGAGCCCACAAGTATGAGTTTGGGTCGCGGGGTTTCAGCAAAGTTGCAGGGAGAGCCCTCGAGCCTCTGCATGAAGCAAGAGGGCGGTCAGGGGTGCCCCTGATTTCTTGTGCGACCCTCACGCTTCCTTTTCGCTCGGAAGGAGGGGTGGAATGTGCCAGATTACCCTCAGTGGGCACGAGCGGTGGCACTTCTAGTGAGCTGTTATTGGGTAAGTCCGAGTGGAGGCTCGTGCCCCGTTCACTAGGGGACAGCTAGCGGTCCAGAGACGCACTCCAAGAGTACCGGAGGGTTTTTCTAGTGGGTGCCGAGGCCGTTCGCTGGGCCTTGGTGGCTCGGTGCCTCCCTACGGTGGGATCCCATTCGGAGACCTCTCTGTCGGTCTCGGACATGACTTAGGACGCCCCGAGCGATCGTTTGCTCGGGCCTCGGCCATTCACGGGCTCACCCATAGTCATCCCTGACTCTGTTGCCTTGGGGCGGCTGTCGAAACCTCGGGGGGCCCAGCCTTCGAACCTCTGGACCATAACGGGCTTGGTGCCCTTTATCGTATTTGTAACGAGACTTCTAGCACGGGCTTAGGTCGCTTGTCTTTGTCTTGGATGCAGGAGGAGCCCCCAAGCCTCCACCCAGAGCGAGAGGACGGTCAGAGGTCTCTTGGCTTTTTTGTTCGACCCTCACATATCCTTTTCGTTTGGACGAAGGGGTTGTTTGCCGAGCCCATTCGGGTGTGAGCCGGAGCCGCTGGGTCTCGGCAAGGTTGCAGGAAGAGCCCCCTAGCCTCTGCATGGAGCGAGAGGGCCATCGGGAATTCCCCTGGCTTTTTGTACACCCCTCGCACGTGAGGGTTTGTTTGCCGAGGCCCCTTTAGGCACGAGCCTGGATCACGGGGTCTCAGCAAGGTTGTAGGAAGGGCTCCCTAGCCTCTGCACAGAGCGAGAGGGCCATCGGGAGCTCCCCTAACTTTTTGTACGACCCTCGCGCTTCCTTTTCGCTCGGAAGGAGGGGTTGTTTTGCCGAGCCCCCTCGAGTGCGAGCCGGGGTCGCTAGGTCTCGGCAAGATTGCAGGAAGAGCCCCCTAGCCTCTGCATAGAGCAAGAGGTCCGTCAGGGGTTTCCCTAGCTTTTTATACGACCCTTATGCTTTCTTTTTGCTCGGAAGGAGGGGTGGAATGTGCTAGGCTACCCTCAGTGGGCACGAGCGTTGGCACTTCCGGTGAGCTGTTATCAGGTAAGTTCGAGTGGAGGCCCGTGCCTCGTTCTCTAGGGGATGGCTAGCGGTCCAGAGACGCACTCCAAAAGTACCAAAGGGTTTCTGTAGTGGGTGCCGAGGCTGTTCGCTGGGCCTCGGTGGCTCGGTGCCTCCCTACGGTGGGATCTCATTCAGAGACCTCCATGCCGGTCTTAGACATGACTTAGGGTGTCCCAAGTGTTTCGCTTGCTTAGGCCTTAGCCCCGTATAGGCTCGCCCGTGGTCGTCCCTAACTCTATTGTCCTGGGGCGGCTGTCGAAACCCCTAGGGGCCCAGCCTTCGAACCTCTGGACCGTAATAGGCTCAGAGCCTGGTTCCTTCATCTGAAAGGAATAGGGCGGGGGGAATATCTTCTCCATCGGCTCGGCAACGGGTGGCATGCCTTTTGAGGCGGTTTCCTAGGGAGGCGAAACGACGCCTACTGCCGCAGTGGCCGAGCCCGACGTGGTGGATGGGACGTATCTGTTCCCGCAATTAATGAGAAAGAAGTGGGCGCATGGGTGGTAAAATCGGATCGTGGTTAACCGCGCCGAATCGAGGGGAAACTTCCCCGATTTCATCGCCTGTCCGTTTCGCCTTCACCCTGCATAAATACTCAAAGAGTCTCGCCCCTCCTCACCCTACCTTGCCTGCGTTAGCTCTACCTCCATCAAGCCGTCGCTAGAGCAGCGAGTGCCAGGAAGAAGAAGGGAGAAGACCGAGCCAGGGAGAAAGCGAGAAAGAGCAAGAGGGAGAGAGAGAGAGACAAACTCACCGCCGCATTCGATCCCTCCACTGTACTCATGGCCGACGACATCGTTGTCATCGAGGCGGACCCTTGGGATCCTTCCGATGTCACCGTGGAGACGCTCTAGTCGCTCATCGATGACGGACTCCTTCGTCCGGTGACAAACCCTAACAGGCCGGAGTGGATTGCTCCATCGGGCGAGCCAGAGCCGAGGCCTCACGACGGTTACGTCGTGAGCTTCGTCTCCTTTCACGAGCGCGGCCTCGGCGTCCCGGCGAATCGGTTCATGCGGGCGCTCCCGCACTACTACGGCGTGGAGCTCCATAACTTCAACCCCAACTCCATCGCACAGACGGCTATCTTCGTTGTTGTCTGCGAGGGGTACTTGGGGATTGCTCCCCATTGGGAGTTGTGGCTCCACCTCTTCCGGGCGGGGCATACCACTAAGCTGACCGGCATGTCGGGCACGAGGAAAGCGACAAGGGCCGGCGGCTGCACTCTCCAAGTGCGCCAGGACCGCCAGCACCTCTACATCCTAGCCCAGCTTGTGTCATCCAATCGCCGATGGTACACGAGCTGGTTCTACCTTCGCAACGATGACGGAGGACTTCACCCCTACACTGGGCGAATTGTGGGGAGCTACCCGGAGAGGTGGAAGTACGGTGTCCCGAGGGAGGATCAGCCCAAGCTGCAGCCGCTTCTGGAGGGGCTGGAGAGGCTATGGGGCCGTGGCCTTACCATGGCTATGGTCGTGGCTGCCTTCCACCACCGGAGGGTGCTGCCGCTGATGGCTCGGCGGCGGCTATTCGAGATGAGGCCGGGTGAGCTCAATAAGGGCATCCGGATGTCCTCCTCCGCCCTTTCCGACGAGGAAATTCTTCGTCGGGTAGGGGAGATGGTGGAGGCAAGGCTGAGCGGAAGCGTAGGCGTAAGCATAAGAGGCGACGACGTTTCTCAACCCAAAGGGGTATGGAGAAGGCACCGTCGCCAGGCTCTCCTCCGCCGGAGTTGGCTCCTCAGAGAGTGGTGGAGCGGAGCTTGATGTCGGGGCGTCGCCGGGTGCCACCGGCGTCTTTCCCTTATCTAGGCTCAGGCTAGACAGGTCCCCAATCAGGGGCCTTGCGCCAACAACTGGTCGTGGGATACCGTCGAAGAGCGGCGAATCGCCCTGGGTTCGCGTGGCATCGGGGTGATCCTGCTCGCGTCATGCCTGGCGAGCGCGGCAAGAACGGCCGCCCGGGCGCCGCCTGTGCCTGGGCTGCCGGTGCGTGACATCGTCGTCGGCAGGTAGGGCTCGGGGTGTGAGAAGTACCATGTCGTACTCATGCCCTAGAGACATGAACTCCAGGCTCCCAAACCAGACCACCGTGCCGAGACGCAACGGTCGTACGGGGTCTGCCATCCGGAACTTGTTAGGATCATGAAATTGACACGTAGAGGCCCCTACCTGGTGCGCCAACTGTCGATGTTTCGGACCAGGGGGTCCTCAACCAACTAGTGAATTTGTACTGCGTGTTCCCAATCCCGGATGGTGATGCAAAGAGACACAAGGATTATACTGGTTCAGGCAACTAGGGCCCTACGTCCAGTCTAAGAGATCGATCTTGTATTCTTTGCACCAAAGTGCTGGTAGTAGGGGGTTACAAGCATGGTGAGAGAGGGAGTTAGTCCCAGGTCTCGGCGGGAAGCGATGTGGGCTGCTTGAGACGTTGCTCTCAGGAGGTAGGAAAGTGTGCGTGTTACAGGGTGTTGTTCTTCGTGAGTGCCCCTCTGAAATGGCCCAAGTCCTTTCCTTTTATAGTTTGAAGGGAGGATAAGGGTAGTACATGAGCTAACTATACAGCGTCGTGTGAACAGAGGCGGCGTGTCCGAGCCCTGTAGCCTGTTCCTGTGGTGGTGTAGTCGTCGGAATGGTCCGTCCCTGGAGCACTGTGGCGACGTGCTGGTCACATCCGATCCTATGCGTCATGGGAGCTCCAGGGCTGCCTCAGAGCGGGTGTGGCGGTCAGCGTGTGAGTCGCTGTGGATTGACTGTACGCGAGGCCGAGGCTCGGTTGGTGCCGAGGCCAAACCACGGTGGGGGGTCTCGGTAGACGTGAATCCCGAGATAGCCGAGACCCTGGCGTGGAGTGCCGAGGCCTGGAGGGAGCGGTCGATCTGGTACACTGATTCGGAGGCGATGATGACTTGAGCTAGACTTCCCATGCCGCGTTGTCTTCGGGGCGGGGATCGCGGGGCACAGTGCTAGAATACAGTGGCCGGTAATCCCCGCCGTGCCCTGTCTCAGCCGGTGTGGCGCTGATGCGACTTCTTGTTCTGTCGGCCACTCCGTGGTGTCGAGCCGCCGTCCGGCTGAGATTGCGGGAGTGGTTGACGCATAAATAGGACGTGACGTGCTGTCGGGAAGACCGATCGAGGCGGAAGCGACGGGTTGTTGTCGGCCAGCCTCGAGCGATACGGAGGATAGCTGTCTTATTCGAGGCTGTTCGCACGGGGCCTCGGGCGAGACGGAGATTGGGCTCCTTGCCGAGACCTCTCGCGAGAGGCCTCGCGCGAGGCGGAGATTGCGTCAGGGCGCCGAGACCTCCCGTGCGAGGCCTGAGGCGAGGTGGAGAGCCTGGTGGGCTCGGACGGGGCCGGTGAGGAGCCCATGGCTTACCCTCTAGCTTTGTTGTTGATGGGATTTAAGTGACCCTTTTGGTGTACACTCGGGGTACCCCGTTCTATGGTACCCGATAGTTATTCAGCCATAAAAATGGGATTTGTGCCTTTAGGCTCAACAAACAAACAAGCCCATCATCACTTGTCAGCTCAAGAAAAGGTAAACCACATTTCTAATCCAACTAGAGCAATGCTCTGTTCGGCCCACTACGAAAGTAGTGCGTCGGCCGTATGGCTTGCAGCCTTGCAGGCGTTCATCAATTGTTTTTTTTCTCTCCATTGCCTTTAATTTGTCGTCAAAATGAACATAAACGTACAAAATGCAATTTTCCTAAAAAAATAAATAATAGATTCCTCTAAAAGAATAAACCAATACCTTTTATGGGAGTACGTCTATGGGCCGGGAGTAATAAACAAGATGAAAACATTTCATTGTCATTTATCATTTTTGTCATGATTTGAGATACACAGTAACTGTAGCTGCTATTGTGGTCGAACTTAATTGTAAGAAGAACATATTATTGACTTAGTGGGGCCCTTCACGAATTATGGAGAAATCTAGATTTATATAGATATAAAAGATTGTCTTAGTAGTATTCTCTTGTGGCCTGTGGGAGCTTGAATATTTGAAATCTTAGTTACGTCGTTTCCTAATTATCTGTTCTTTACCGATACGTTTCTGATTTTCGTTTCTGGCCTTCTAAATTTCAATTTTGTTGGGTTTAGGTAAAAAGACGTGCATGTGCAAGTAGTAGGAGACTTTTCCCAGACAGACCATTTCATCCCTTAGGGGCAGACGATGCCTCACAGAATATTGCCCGTGTCTTCTCTTGAACCAATTTTCAATAGCTGGCAACTGGCATCTCCATGCAGTGCAAATGTCCGGCACACATTTCTAGTAGTCCAATCATTTGGCTACGCGCGCTGCCGAGAGCATCGATCCTGCATAGTACTGCAGTCCAATCATTTGGGAATTAATGCTTGGCGATAATTGAGATTGCAAGGTATTAGGGCATGTTTGGTTCCAAATAAGTCACCTACTTATAAGTTAAAAAGTGAAATAAGTGATTTATTTTGCCAAACACCACCAACTTATAAGTCACCCCTGCTTATAAGTTTTAAGTTGGTTCACCCCTGCTTAAAACTTATAAGTCACCATTTTCCACATGGAGCCCACACCTTTAATGAGCTTATAAGTCATCTACAACCAAACAGGCATGACTTATAAGTCATTGGTTTTCAGTCACCTGACTTAATAAGTCACCTGACTTATGGAAACCAAACAGTCCCTTACTACCCCTATTGTGATGACCCTGTTAGGTCCTGTTTGATTCATTATCTGCTAATATTTCTTATCTAATATTAGCTAGCTAACTATTATCTGGAGGGTGTTGGATGCACAGCTAATGGAAAATGCTACTACGGTAACTATTAGGGCAGTCCCAATGGTGCATTGATGATGGTTTCTATCCTCATTAAATAACTTGCCACGTAGGCAAAACGCTGACATAGCAACGTAATTAATGAAGAAAGAGAGCAAAAATCATAGAAATGGTTTCTTCATGAAGAAATCAGGTCTACTCTTGATCCAATGCACCAAGAAACCATGAAATCTCCATTAGGGAGAAACCACCAGTTTTTAGAAAGCTCGTGTCGCACTCCCATTGGAGGAAGAAGATAGAGTTGGGAGAGAGAAAGAGAAAATAATTATTACTCATAGAAACCATGGGTTGAAAAATAGTACTTTTTTAGTGTGGTATCCTATGTTATATAAACTACTAGTTTCTTTCATTGGGACTGCCCTTGCTGTTATTATTTGATTTGATTCAACTAGTGAGATAGTTATTATCTACAGGTCCAACTAACAATTAGTTATTTCATTAGCTGCACCTGTTTGGATTCAAAAGAGATAACTATTAGCAGATAGCTATTATCTATTGGGATCCAAACATGACCTTAGATTCATTAGTTGCTGCTATTAGCTGGCTGGTTTGACCTAACTAGTGAGATAGTTGTTTGTTAAGTAGTATTAGCTAACAATTAATTGGACCCGTTTGAATCTAAGAGCAAGGAACTCCAGCAGTTTCCTATACTAACTTTAAAAGTTTTTGCATTGGGAACATGTATTATTTCTAACCAACCAAGCCCTTTTTTAATGGTTTCTTTGTCTCTCATCGCTTTCTCACCTGGAATACTTTATTTTTTTATTTACTTATGCGTCCAATTTACTCTGATCTCTTGAGAAAAATGTCCGATGAGCGGATAGGGAGTTTCTCTCAGCTTTGGAAACTTATGAGTTGGAGAGATATTTGACAATTTTTTTTTGTTTTTAAGAAGCTCTTTTACCAAACTATTAGAGGTGATTTTCTTCTTTTTGCTAAAAAAATAAATATAGAAAGTTATTTTACAAAACAACTAGAGATGCTCTTGAAGAGCTAAAATTATTAGTAGCTATCTATTAGCTTTATAACATGACAAATGACAATCATCAGATTTACAGGATGTAGAAAGCAACGCAGCCTCGAAACAAAGCATTTGCCGGACAATAAACAACAACGCCACAATGCATATATAACATATACCGCGTCAAAACAAACAATGGAGTGGCTTGTATTTATGCATGTACTCCCTCAGTCCAAACTATATGTCGTTTTGACTTTTTTTTACATAGAATTTACTATGTATCTAGACATACGTTATATCTAGATGCATAGCAAAATGAATGTATCAAAAAAAAATCAAAGTGACTTATAATTTGTAAATGAGCAAGTATACTACGTAGGAGCACTAATAACAATCGTCCCATAGTAATAACAAGAACAACAAGAGATGGAATTGTTATGGCTTACATTATTATTAACTTGCTGCATACATGCATACAGGAGTCAGACTGACAAATTTAAGCATCGAGAGTTTACTAATAAAAATTAACCACTCCATGACTCATCTCCACACATACTCAGGTGATAAAAGTAGCAGACAAATTAATTAATACACCAGCTAGAGCTAGTAATTACCATGCAAGCTTAAGGGGTGGAGGACGAGACATGATGCATGCGGTCAACCTGCAGATTATTACCATGCACGTGGATGTAGACGTAGGGGATCAATACTATAGATCGACCAGATAGATGGATGATATTGATGCAACTCCGAAATCAAATGGGCGGCCGGCCGGCGGCGGGGGGCAATTGAACAAGAAAGCAAGCACGACGGCGTGCGCGTGCCTAGGACGGCAGCTGCTCCATGGCCACCTCCTCCATCTTCTGGTGCGCCCGGGCTTCAATCTCGCAGCAGAGGCAGGGCCGGCTGAGCACGGCGCCGTGCGCGTGCGCGTGCGCGTGTCCTAGTTCAGCTACTCCCACCCCGCCGGCGGCGTGCGCGTCCACGGCGACGGGCTTGCGCGCGATGATGACGGAGTTGATCACCTCCCCCTCCGGGTGGTGCACGGCGAGCACGTCGAATCCGCCGCGCCGGATCTCCTCGGGGTCCACCACGGGATACAGGAACCCGCGAGCGCCGTGCGCGCTCCGCACCACCAGCGCCGCGCCGGGGGCCATGTGCCTCCCGAGGTGCTCCACCACGCGGGCCTTCTCCTCGGCGGCCATGCCCACCAGCGCCGCCAGGAACACGGCGTCGTACGACGCCAGGTCCCGGGTCACGTCCGCCACGTCGGAGGTGCGGAACGCCATGCGCGCCTGGAGCGCGCCGTCGCCGCGCACCAGGCGACGCGCCCGCTCGTTGGCGTCCCCGCAGATGTCGTAGTTGTCGAACGAGGCGCCCGGGAGGTGGCGCGCCGCCAGCACCAGGGAGCTCAGCGGGAGCGGGCCGGAGCCGACGAAGGCGACGCGGGACGGCGCCGGGCCCGGCACGTGGCGCGCCAGCAGGCCGTGCTCCAGCTGGCTCAGCAGGATGTAGTTGTTGAAGTAGGGGAACAGCGACAGGTGCTCCAGCGGGTTGTCGAAGGCGGCCAGCAGGTCGGAGTAGTGTGCCTCCAGCAGGCCCTCCGCGTCGGCGCAGAGGCGGATCAGGCGCCCGCGCATCTCCTGCAGCTCCAGGCCCAGGCGCTCCACGTCCACGGTGCTGCGCGGGATGCACGCTGTCACCAGCTCGGTGAAAAGCGCGTTCACCTCCGGCGACGGGCTCAGGGACGGAAGCTTCCCGATGGCGGCGGCCAGGCCGGAGATCTTGTGCACCAGCACCGCCTCGGCCTCCTTGTCATCCTCCTCCTCCGGCGGCACCGTCTCCTGGACGACCTGTACTTCTTCTTGGACGACCTTCCCCTCCTCCGGCTGCTGCTGCTCCTTGCCCATGACGACCATGACTGTGGAGTGAGAGGGACGTTGCGGGCTCGGCGGTTGCTTCGCTTTGGAGAATGGAGACTTCGGTGGGCGAGCTGAGGCAGCATATATAGACGGCAGGCCAGGCCAAAGGCCATGCGTGTGGGGGTGGCCATGCATGGGGCCCAAGTGGCAGCGGGAGGGACCCAGCTATGATGCATGGGACCCAAGTGGCAGCGAGCGGGGTGATACGTGCTACTAGAGCCCTGGGGCCCAAGCGGCAGCGGTGGTTGCTGGTTCTGGACCGTAGGTCCGTAGACCGTAGCTACGCACCTCTGCGTACGTCGGTCTGCAGTCTTGGCTTCTTCCTCTTCTCCGACGAGGCGACGACGACTCTGACCTCATGATCGGCGGCCGGCCGGCGTCGTTTTCTCTCTAGCTAGCTGTGCTGCTCCGCCCGACTATACCTGTCACCACACATGGGCCGGCCAAGTCCATCGATCGCATCATATACACACATACTAGTATGATAGACCATGCATGCACAGATCAGATAGATACTACGCATGGGTGTAGGTAAATAAATATATAGGAATTCCCATTCCTTAGTAATAAATCTATAAGTCCTTGATTTTTATTTTTTAGTTTCACAATATAGATACAAGATAGATAGATAGACGGATGATGCAAAGGACCTTAATCTCCCAAGTCTAAAATCATGGACAGATGGTGCACGTGCGCATCAACCGATGTACGTACTCACTTCGTATACCCTAATAAAGAGTGTTATTCTTAATTCATGAGAAATCAAATAATTTTAGCTTTAACCAAATATATAAAGAGATTATTAATATTTATGGTGCATAATCAATATCATTACATTAATCAAATGAATATATATTTAATATTAAACTTATTTAGAGAGACAAATGTTGTTAATTTTTTGTAAATCTAGTCAAACTTTCCATGGAACCCTATGCAATACTTTTTTTAGGGACAGAGGGAGTATGTATACAGCGTGTATGCTATATGCTATAGTTGTAAAATTTGAAGAATATATAGCGGTATAATTGTAGAATTGTTGCACTTTAGGTCTTGATTGATTGGACCCACCTAACTAATAGTTAGCTGCTAATTTTTAATATTGCTCCAAATCCAACCTTGATAGTGGATGCCTTCTCTGCCGTTGCACTTAGGTCTTAATTGGACCCACTGAACTAATAGTTAGCTGCTGAAATTAGCTAGGATGCATCCAAACGGGCTTAGCTAATAGACACTAACTATTAGCTGCATACCCAACTAGTGTTTTTTTTTTCATTTAGATGTTTTAATCAAGCTAACAACAACTAATAGTTCACGAAAAAAAATGTTTTTGCCCTTGATCAAATCCACCTTGTCCACTCCTATTAGCATTCAGTACGTCGGCCACTTGCACCACTGGTGCCTTCCTCGCAAGCTGTAGTTGTGACACAATGGTTTGTATGGAAGAGCAGCAACGACCGAGGAGGAGAGAGAGACGATGTCGGCAGCGAAGGTGAGTGGGTACGATGTTGGATTTGGATATGTGAGAAGGGAGGGAGGGGAGGGTCAAAATGTCAGATGCTTATGAAAGAGACGAGCAATATAGTCAGTCCAATCAATTCACCACCTACTGGCTAGAAACTATTAGCCTGTTAACTATTAGTTGTTAATAAATCTAAGCAGACCCTTAGACTACACACTTCATTTTGCCTCTCTTAAATAGAAACAATTACATATTATACAAGTATTCTCCTTGAGCAATTTTTTCCCTTGACAGCGTGTGTAGTGCTAGGTTTCTAGAAAATGTCGTGTTGGCCCATACGTTTTGGCTATTATTTAAGCAATCTAGTAATATCAATCTATTATTTAATGACAATATTAAGAGAAGAGTTTGTTTGATAAAGCTAGCTTGAGACGGCAACAGATGTTGAGGCGCTGACGTGCCGAATAGCAGCAGAGCCATTAGATATGAGTAGGGCAATGGTAGGTTGGGTGATGTTTTAGTATAAAAGGGCAACTATTGTGGGGGATATACCCCCGAGTGTCACAAGATGGTAGAAGATATGTTTTATGAGGACTCTTATAGATATTGTAATCCAAATAGAATACCTACCATATAGCCGATTAGGATACTTTTCTTGTAACCCTACTCCTCCGGAGTATATAAGGAGGGGCGGAGGTTCCCTAGTCGGCATCCAAATACAAATCCTGGGCTTAGCCTAGGGTTACATCTCATCAATACCAAAAGAACATAGAACGTAGAGTTTTACGTCGTCTTGATGGCCTGAACCTGTCTAAATCTTGTGTCTCTGTTGCCATCCAAGTTCTTGATCAGACGCACCTCACCACACAATCTACCATCGTGGGTATACCCCTCGGTAGACTATCGACGAGATATCGTCGATAACTATGGGTGCACAAGAAAAGGTTTGATCCAAAATTTAAACTATAACCAAGTAACTAAATAATTTGTAAGAGATTTGGATAGTTATTGAAGAATGGATCTCACTAAAATAGAACTAAAGGCTATCTTGATTTGGTCTTAGCAGAAGTCGCACAAACCATAGACACGGATAAGACAAAAAAAGAGAGAGGATATATGAATACCATAATAGCTGTAATCTAAGAGCAAGTAAAATAATAGGCTATAAGTGGGCTGAAAGCTGAGTTGGAGAAAAGAGAAGAGGAGAGAGAAAGAAAAGGGGGTTGTAAGCTTACGGCCAGTTTATGCACAAGAACCAAAAAAAAATTCTAAGAGAATAAAGTGGGCCATGTATTAATCATGAAGAGATAACTAGTATATTGGTGGACGGGTGAGAGATGGATTGCAAAGGTTCATACAATCATCAACATGTTGTATTATTAGCCTTGCTCTAAGTAATTGGTCTGCATGTAGTTCATGTTAATTAATACAGAGAGGACAATCACAATCAAACAAATAAATCTAAATCTATTTTAAAAAGTATTTTGAAGTAAATAAAGAAAACCCCAAAAGTTACGATAGAAACTAGTTATCCACGTTATTTGGCGGATCACCTTTACTCTGTCTACTATATATTGCACTTAGACTAGGCACTAGCCGTGTCTTCCTACATAAAATTGTTAGATATTATAATGTAATTCTTCATGAGCAATCTTTTTTTTTTTCAGAGCGTGCAGGGCTATCTTTCGACAACATGTCATTTTGGTGCAAGAGTGTGTATATTTAAGCAATCTATATCAGTATGAACCATGTATGTCATTCTATATGAAATTTAAGTTGCATGGTCGATAATATTTTCTAAATTTATTCTAGAAAGAAATGACGCTATTCATTTATTAGTAGAGACAAGCATCAATCATCACCATTTTTGTCTGACATCAATGTATATACAAGGTGACTTTATTTTCCAATCTTACCACCTTGAATGGCTCCATCTCTAGAGGAAGATGCTAACATATAGGCGCAAACATATACACCGGCCGGTACATACACGTACACTTATCCCTATAAAAAAACACATACTTCCTCTGATCTTTTTAAGTGTCACTATGATATTTGTATTGATCAAACTTTTTCTAAATTTGATCAGGTTTTTTAGAAAATATTGGTAATATTTGTATCTCTAAATAAGTTTATTATGAAAATAGATTCAAAGATCTATTTAATGACACTAATTATGTACCATAAATATTAATATTTTTTATATATTTAATTAAAGTTGAGTACGTTTAACTTGTTGGGAAGTGAAAATGATATTTAAAAAGAGACCGGAGTGACTATGCACACGTGGTAGGTTATAGTTTTTTTTTTTTTTGAAGAAACGTGGTAGGTTACAGTTGAGAATACATGCTTCCATAAAGATGTATGCGTCTATACCGACCCGGCTTTTTTTAAAACGCCCTTTATGTGTATTTCATTTCATTAAGGTTCCGTTTGGATCTCTTTATTTTGGAAAAATTAAAATCTACATAATGGATTAGACTATTTGGCTTGAAATTTGATATTCCATAATTTTTCTAAGCTCATAAATAAACCTATCTCAAATTTGTAGGGTGGGAGATGAAAATAGATTCTATAGATCATTATGCTATAATTCTATTCTCCAACTAATAGCACACTTTTCAATTCACTTCCATATAATAGAAATGCAATATATAAGTATGTCCCTTGTATGTCTAACAATAAATATACAAATATATTCTATATGCAACTATATTAGCTTAATTAATCTATGCCTAAATTGTAATTATTAGAATGAATTCAATTCCAAGAATCCAAACGGCCCAGAGAAAGCTCGAAAGTTTTTTACACACACTTCCCGACTTGAATAAGTTAGCTGTCGAAAGGTCAGCACTGATACCGACTGTAGGGTCGAGATAGAGGATTAGAGGGGGTGAATAGTCATTTCTAAAATTAATCGTGTTGGCTAACCGTAATAAATACGGAATTAAAACTATCGATCTAGCTAAGACTACACCCCTCTATCTAAGTATCAAGCACCTTAAAAAGATCATAAACAAGCAACCAAGGTGCCGTGCTAGCTAGAGCTCATCTAACCAATTCTAGGAATAAGGTCACAAAAATCTATGCCACTAGTATTTCAAGCACGGAAGAGCTCCTACACAACTAGTAGGCAAAAGTACAAAGCTTCTAAGCTCACTAGCAATGCTCAATAACAAGACAACTAATACCTAAATTAGAGAGCACAACTTATTTAGCTACACAAACTAAGTAATATGACTAACAAGGTTACTAAAACCAAATTAGCCATGCAAGAGAGTTACTTCTATGCTACACAAGCAAGAAGGTAACTAGCAAGCTACACAAGCAAACTAACTACAAGAGCAACTACACCAGCGCAATGTATATGAAAGTAAATACAAGCTTGTGTAATAGGGATGCAAACCAACGGAAAGACAATGATGACACGACGATTTTTCTTCCGAGGTTCACGTGCTTACCAATACGCTAGTCCCCATTGTGTCGACCTGCTCACTTGGTAGTTCGGCGGCTAATTGGTATCACCCGTTAAGCCCACACGTTGGGCACCGCAAGAACCTACCCACAAGTGAGGGTAGCTCAATGGCACGCTCTACTAGAGTTGCTCTTCGCGATCCCCACGGGGCGGGCACAATCCCCCTCATAAATCATCCTCTCGAGCACCGCACAATCTTCTCGCGTGCTTCAATGGAGTCACAAGCCACCAAGCCGTCTAGGAGGTGGCAACCTTCAAGAGTAACAAGCACCACCAGCTTGCAACACGATCACCTAGTGCCACTCGATGCAAATCTCATAATACAATTGCACTAGAATCGCTCACTCACTCGATCAGATGAATACTACCAAGCATGAGTGAGTTAGAGGGCTCCCAAGCACCACCACATAAGCCACCAAGGCTCTAGTGTACTCCGCAACCAGCCCTAAGGTTGACTAATGCTTGGTTTTATAGCTCCAAAAAAATAGAGTCGTTATACCTCTTCATTGGACACTCTGCGCAGCGACCGAACGCACTGCTCAACATGACCGGATGCTCCTGTAGCAGAGTCCGGTCACAGGATGAACTCCACGTGTCCAGCTCCTTTGAAATCGATCGTTGGCCTCCAACGATTACTTCGCTCGCGCGTGAACAACTAAGGACCGGGCGCTCCTGTCCAAAACGATCGGACTCACCAAGCCGTGCGTCAGGTCGCGTTGTGTGCAGTGCCAGCCGGTGAATAGTGTCAGGGGTGCGTCCGGGCGCGTCCCTAGGCCAGCGTCCGATCAAGCCGCACGCACTCACCAGTGCGTCACGAGGCTGATCGAACTCACGTCCGGTCACACTACCTGCAAGTCCGATCACTACTGCCCTCTCTCTCCCATACACTATTCCTCAATAAGAATTTCTTGCTGAGAAATGGGAATTGCTGGTCGAGGGATTTCTCTCTCACTGACACGCACTGACAACGCATGCAAGCTTGTCCCCTTCCACTATTCCTCAACAAGAATTTCTTGGTCAGCAAAGGGAATTGCTTGTTGAGAGTCAACACCACTATTTTCACCATTTTAAGTGCTATTTCTTCTCTATTTTCACCACCTTTGCAAATGTGCTAGCACCACCAATTGTTCACCACCATGTGCAAGTGTGTTAGCATTTCACAAACATTTTTTTCAAAGGATTAGTCACTTATTTCACCACGCCACTTGATCCTAGCAACGATGCAAAGTTAGATCACTTAAGTGGCACTAGATGACTGATATGCAACATAGGTTTGTCCCTCTTGATAGTACGGCCATCTATCATAAACCCGGTCATAAGCTTCTCTACATACCTATGACCGGTGAAATGAAATGCCCTACAAATATATATTTGCCTTGTGCATTCCATTCCATCTCCTCCAATGTCGATGCAACACATGCACCAACATGATCACGAATGATATGATCCACTTCATATCATCATGTGACCTTGTTGGTTCGATCTTGACCTCACCTGCTTCTTCTCCTGTTGCCTTGGTCCATCGGCGTCAAGTCTTTGCTCAAGCATCCCGCCACGCGGTCCAGCAGCTTCAAAGCTTCCGACTTGCCCTTCACTCTTGCAACCGGTCCATCAAGCCAAGCCTCATCTTGATCTTCTCCATCTTAGTCACATGACTCCATGTCATGTCTCATATGCAATGAGCTCCTTCATCACATGTGTGAGCCTTGCAACAAATCCAAGGCATCTTCATCGTCATGGCATGAGTTGCTCACACAAGTGTACCTGTGGACTAATTACATGTATATCTCACATTTAAACATATTAGTCTACCTAAGTTGTTACTCAATTACTATAACTAAACCAGGACCTTTCACCGACCCGGGCTTAAAGAAAATCTAGAGACAGAATGTTAAAAATCACAGAAAGTATGTACAAAAAAAGAAGAAGAAGAAGAAGAGGGCCACTACATGTATATATGTGGTCCTTGTAACAGCTCGATTCAGTTAAAACTACACCTGCCTGGCGCAAGCAAGCAAGCAAGGATATATATATATATATATATATATATATATATATATATATATATATATATATATATATATATGCGATGCATTTCAAAAAGAAAAAAATGATATATATGCGATACTAGATAGCGAAGGTAAAAGCTAGCTTAGTACGCACGCTTGCAGCTGCATCCTCTGCATCCCCTATATACAGCAAGACTAGCTTTTTGTTCCATATATAAAAGATTCCGATCCGCTAGCTGATGACTACTAGGTTTGTGCTTCTTGTGCGTGCTCATCGATCGACGCCACACCCACACCCACACCCACACCCGTAGTCTGCAGATATAGCTAGCTAGAAGATGCAAAGTAAGTAGCTACAGAATCTGAAGCTAGCAGCTAGCTACTGTACAAGTTACCGCACCGCTCATCTCTCAGATCCATCCATGCATCGATCGACCATGGACGGGCTGGGGCCTGGGGTAGGTGTCTGTACAGATGGAGAGCGCATGTGTGCTAACTGACGAAGCACGAAGCAGAGGCAGAGCTAGACGAACGAAGCAGCAACAAGGTTGGTACGTAAACGACACACCACCACCACCAACGCCTTATCCTTTGTAAGCTAGCTAGCTAGTAGTACTACCAGCTAAAATATTGTTACCTCCTTTCCGTGTGTGTATGTATATACATAATACATACATATAGATAGAGAGAGAATTGTTCTGATGTTGTTCTAAATCAAGAAGTTTTAGTTTGACCAAATTTATAAAATTATTATTTATGAGACACCAAGTAGTAAATATCGTTAGATTCATGATGAAATAATATATTTTTCATTAAAGAAAGGTTACTATTAATTAATTCTAGTACCTCGGTAAAAACTGTATACTCTGCTATCCTATCTGAATGGCACCCGGCCGGGTGTTTGCCTCGTTGCCGCTAGATTTTCTTTTTCTTTTTACAAAACTGGAGGACCAAGGTCCCTACAGGAATTTTATTAAAGTTATAAAAGAAACAAAAGTCCAACAGTACAGAAGGAAGTTCAAGACACAAAGAAAGAAAGAAAGAAGAGAAGAACAAGAAGGGAGATTACAACATACTTTGAATCCATAAATCAAAAGTAAGGGTCTTCATTTCTTTTCTGAAAATTCCTTGGACAGTTTCAACACTCGGTTGGATGCCTTTGATAATGAGATCATTCCTGACTGTCCAGATAGCCAACACATCAATATAGCAGCCATCAGGAAGAAGTTTGGGTGAGCTTGGTCTCTGATTTGTATAACTGCCTCTAGAATATCAGAACCTGACTGAACTGTAATGCCAATCAAACTCCAACAGATTTTGGCAAAGTGACAATTCAGGAAAGATGAGTATTTATTTCTTCAACAGTTTGCTGGCAGAGCACATTGTCAATGACAACTATGCGTACGGAAACAAGATATCGGATAAATAGACAACTATCCTAACGTATGTTTGCCGCTGAACTTTCATTTAAAAAATAGCATTTAAGGCTTATTTAGATATACTCGTATTCACCTTAATTCACGTATGTTAGAGTATATTATAATAAAAATTAATTAATTTTATTTCACCCAATTCATCGTTTTTTTAGCTTCAACTAATTCCTCTTAATACATATGAATTGAGGTGAATATGAATACGATTGCATCAAACAATCCCTTACAAATAAATAGACGACGACCCTTCACACTATATGTATGTACTCCCTCTGTCCCCAAAAAATGTCGTCCTAGCTTTCGAATGGTGTCCCAAAAATACTGACGTTTTAGACGTGGGCCCACCTAAGATTCCCTTCACCCTGCCATCTACTCCCTCATCGACGTCGTCGTCTCCTCCCACGCACTCTCCTCTTTTTCACTGCTACCTTCTTCTTCCTCTCCACTAGCGACCCCCTCCTCTTCTCCTCTGTCGGTCGCCTTCCTCTTCTTCTTGGCCGGCGGGACGGAGGTCGGTGCCAAGCCTCCTCTTCATCTCCGCCGGTGTGGAGGCGACGCTGTTTGGGGATGCTACACCGGGGCCGTGGAGATCCGACCCATCCCTCCTCTGCTCCTTCCACCCTGTCAGCGGCCTCCCCTTCCATCGCACCGCCGGAGAGGAGGCCGGGACAGAGAGGGTGCGACCTGCTCAGGGTTGTTGGGTCTGGCCGGCCGGGATGGTGCAGCGGCAGACGAGTGATGCCTCCGGTGCGCGATGTAGAGCAAACCAGCGGCGGCCCGTGGCCTCCCTTGCAGCTTGCGGCGCTTGATGCGGAGCGGACCGGCAGTGAGCGTGGGCTCGTCTTGGCGGGCACACTACCGACCGCGCGGATCTAAAGGCGAATGGGAGAGGGAAGCAAGAGAGAGAGAGAGAGAGAGAGAGAGAGATTGTAGGGGTACTTTGATCTTTTTCCTTTTTCATTGGTTGTCGTGCCCATTCCTAGAACGTCAGTGATATTGGAAGAGAGGAAGTACACACTACCTATATAGCAAAGAAAAATTGACGCAAAATGAATTTTCAAAAGAAAGATATGTATGAATGATGCTAAATACAACTGTTTAGCTTCTACAGGGAGAATATATTTGCAACTATCTAGGGCTGGATTTTAGATTTTAGAGGAGTACATTCAAATTTTCCTTTCTTATTCACAAATATCAATGCATACTACTCCCTCTGTCCTGTAATACAGTGCATTTTAGGAATTTTAATATAGATTAAGAGAAAACATAAAAGGCGCATGTACCCTCATTTTATTTCCTAATCAGACGCTATCATCAACGTGATTAATGGTGATTGGTTGATAAATAAAAAGTATTTAATGCAAAACTTGTTTTTGTCCTCTAGAATGTCTTAAATTTGAGGACAAATTTTAAATGCTAAAATGCACTATATTACAGGATGGAGGGAGTAGCTCGCTACATGTTGCATTTGTATGGTCGTGCAAGATGCATGACTGGTGTGAGAGGTGCCCATATATGTAAAGGTCTGTTTGGATAGTATGAATTAAAACCAATATCTCTAGAGAAAGTGTTTCTCATTTATTATTAGATTACTTTCTAATTCTTCTTAATTCCTACTCCCTCTTCCTGTAATATAAGTATATTCTAGCATTCAAAATTTATCCTAAAAAATAACGTATTCTAGAGGACAAAAATAAGTTTTGCATTAAATATTTTTTATTTATCAACCAATCACCATTTATCACGTTGATGATAGTGTCTGATTAGGAAATAAAATGAGGGTACGTACGTCTTTTATATTCTCTTTTAATTTATCTTAAAATTTCTAGAATGTACTATATTACAGGACAGAAGGAGTAAGAACCAAACAGGGCCTCCTGAGAAAGTCTCCAGCTGAACTTATTACATGTATTGCAAATTACGTGCCATCCAATATACATTCTCTTTTCTGCCATTGAATCTATTATTATTCTCTAGTATGCCATGACCGTCATTTTTATGTAATAACAGACTATGCTTTGCAAGAAAAGAAAGACATGTATGTTGCTTTTGCAAACTTCTGATTCTACCCCTTCGGCCTCCAAGACCCTTGTCCAAAATCGTGGCCTATCTCCGATCTCTCTCCCCAAATCCCCATCAGTTTCAAACCCTTGTAGCTGATTCGCCTCTCTCTAAAGGTCTGACCAATAATCATCAACCATCGTGTCTTGGCTTGAGCGCGGCCACCCCTTGGTTTTGAGAAAATGCAGTACGTATGTCATATGATACCTAATGATGCTGAGTGCTGTGCACATGCATGTTACGTTGCGTGTGCATTTTCTTTATTTAATTCGTGAACGGAAGACTTTACA
Source organism: Miscanthus floridulus (assembly GCF_019320115.1). Lineage (NCBI taxonomy): Eukaryota > Viridiplantae > Streptophyta > Magnoliopsida > Poales > Poaceae > Miscanthus > Miscanthus floridulus. The sequence goes on from NC_089583.1 coordinate 123,114,334, forward strand.
AGTCTTCGAACAAATTAAAAGTCGAGTTCATGATGATGGCTCATTTCATGCCATTTAGCCCTGCGGGGGAATATCTCGCGTTCACACACGTAGGCGTGCGTGTGGACTCACCTTCTGACCTCAGATAATAAAGGTTACAGTAGCTTCAATGATTATTACGTACCATGGATCAGTACGTTTGCATACCCATCAGTACAACTTGATTCCACAAACTCTTGACGTACCCTAGGTGATAATAAATGGATAAGTTTATTTTATTTCTGAAAATATATATCTTTTTCGCGAGCGGGTTGAACCCATTTTTTCATTAGGAGAAAAGGACAAAAGAAAGACCGGAACACGGATACAAATGACTCACAAGTAATCCTAGGATTACCGGCGGAATCCAAAAACACAAACAAACAACAAGAATACACAGGGGGTGGGGGGAACCTCCACCTCCAAAACACCAGCCGACTATGCCTGCAAAAGAGAAAGACATCCGGCGCAATGGTCGCCAACCGGGGGGTGAAGCTGTGGTGGCAAAGCATCCACCGGTAGATCCGCAAGCGACCAGGTAGCCGCTGCGAAGAAGAAGACCGAATCTGCCAGCGACCTGGTAGCCGCAGCGAAGTAGAAAACTATAGTATATGCTAGCAACTAGGTAGCCGCTTGCGAAGAAGACGACGTATCCGCCAGCGACCAGGTAGCCGCTGCGAAGAAATAGACGACTGCGGCAACACCAACACCCGAGGTGGACAGACCAAAGCGAAGAGGAAGCTGAAGCACAAGCAGACACAGTACAAAGCTAGGAGCGGCTCCGACGGATGGTGGCCCGACAACGAAGCCTCCAAGAAGTGAATGACGTCCACAGACGCTAACAACTTTGAAGAGGGCACACGAAGGACTTCAGTCCCGGAACGGCCCCAACTACCCGCAACGAACTAACTGATCCTTCGACGACGCCTTTAGGAAGGTGGATGACGCAGGCTGCGCCACCGCCAGCCGGCCCTAGGCGAGAAGCCGGGCAGGGTTTTCACCCAGGAGCTTGTTCGACGGTCACTAGGGTGTCTCTTGGCCTCGGCCATCGGCCCCAAGAGGCGCTGGCCACCGCATGCCATGGCCAGCCGCCCACCTACACGAGCCCGCCCATAGGTGCGGTGGATGGGATACCGGTAGCACGACGTCTTGCGCGAGAGCTGGAGCTGCTCCAGGAGGCGTCCGCGGCCGTGTAGCTCCCCACTGCCCTTGAGCAAGAGCGTGACAACGCCTCACCAGCATAGGAAGCCGCGGAGGCTAGCACCGCTCCACACGGCGTCGAGGCCCCGGTTGGAACCCAGAGCAGCTCCACGCGCCGACGGATATCCGAGGAGAACCGGGCCCGCCGGCCACCAGGCCAGCCATCCGCCAGCCGCCAACCGCATCCGGGTGAATCCACCGGCACCCACCAGATCCAGAGCAAGGGCGCGAGATCCGGCCATGGACGGCCCAGATCCACCCCACCGGCCAACTTGCAGGCCGTCATCGACCAACAACAGCAGTGGAGCGAGATTCCGGCCATGGCTGGCCAGGATCTGCCCCGCCACCCATGCTAGCCAGGAGATCCGGCACTTGGGACCCTGGATCCGGCGCCTGTGGCCCTGGATCTGGCTGGCCGGCCACCCTAGCTTGCTGGAGTTGAGGAGGGTAGAGAGGGGGGTGGAGGGGAGATGGGGAGGGAGGGGGGCTGCGAACAACACCCTTTTTTCAGAGCTGCCGTTGGCCACCGCCGCCGCACGCCGGAGGGCGGCGACGACGGCCGGAAGAGGGTGCAGTGGACGGGGGGCCTAGGGCGGCGGTGACCGGTGAGTCATCCCCGAGCCGTCTCGAGAGGGAGACGACACACTCACTTTTAAATACAGTGTACTGATAAGAGGTTCTACCGTAATACTATAAACTTCACTAGTTTATGCTAAACAAATACACTAGTTATGGTTAGCAACCCATCATTATATAGCCAACGATCCTTTATGTGACACACACAAGTCTTTACTTTAAAAGGTCAAAACGTAAAGAACCGAAACACCAATATGGATTTTTAGTGGTTGTAAATGGGTGTTGGCAAATAGTATATGAGTAATTATTTAAACAACCGTATGAGATTCACATATCAATATCTTGTTTTTTCAACCACGGATTAAACATGTACACCAAATTGCCTTTGTTTCAAAGTTGTCGAATATGCTTCTCCAGTTGTGTCACATGATGCAGGGGCACACATGTGGTATATAGACGTACAGGCATAGGCGGAGCTTCATTAGGGCCATAGTGGGCCATGGCCCCTCCTCACTTTTGTAATTCTGTAAAGGATGCTACAGTATCTTAGTGTATTTTGCTAATGAAGATTTAAGTTGGCCAGCCTTGCACTCCCTAAGCCATGCATATTCTACTGTTGCCCCCCTCTAAATCTAACTTCAAGCTCCACTGCGTACAGGTAACTGACTGAAAAGTCGCATACGACTCTATCTACATCTTACGATATATATTTATCATCGAGGATACTCCAATGGTTACGTGTGTTGCTCTCTTTTGAAGATATGTTGTTCAACATGTCCATCTAGCTAAGTTACACTAGACATTTTGTGGGCAGGGTGTGGAGCTAGAGCAAATCTAAAGGAGGTGTGCTTGCCTTACGAGTGCAAGGATTTATGACACGAGGGTGTGGATATAGTGAAAATTTGGCTCTAATCTTTTTTACTTGGCTGCGACCGCACCCACTTGTCTGAACATAGCTCCGCCCTAGTTGCGACGTAGATACAATGTTGTCTAGTGTAATTTAGCTAGATAGACACTTCAAACAACATAGCTCCAAAAGAGAGCAACACACGCAACCATTGGAGCATCCTTGATGATAAATATATAAGATGTAGATAGAGTCCTATGCGACTTTTCATCTATTGTCTGTCTGTACCACATGTGCCCTTGCGTCATGTGACACAGCTGGATGAGCATATTCGACAACTCTGGAACAAGAGGCAATTTGGTGTACATGTTTGGTTTCTGCCTAAAAAACAAGATATTATTGATATGTGAATCTCATACAACTATTTAAATTACTCATGGTACTATTTGTCAACACCCATTTACAACCACTAAAATGTGGGCCTCATTGTCTGTGATTATTACCACCCCACATGTAAGACATATGTTGAGTATAAAAAATATATCATGACCATGTGTAAAAGAAGAGCGCATGAGCATGCCAAAGCCTTTGTCGGGCAAGAAGATAGAGTCCTATGCGACTTTTCATCTATTGTTTGTCTGTACCACATGTGCCCTTGCGTCATGTGACACAGCTGGACGAGCATATTCGACAACTCTGGAACAAGAGGCAATTTGGTGTACATGTTTGGTTTCTGCCTAAAAAACAAGATATTATTGATATGTGAATCTCATACAACTATTTAAATTACTCATGGTACTATTTGTCAACACCCATTTACAACCACTAAAATGTGGGCCTCATTGTCTGTGATTATTACCACCCCACATGTAAGACATATGTTGAGTAGAAAAAATATATCATGACCATGTGTAAAAGAAGAGCGCATGAGCATGCCAAAGCCTTTGTCGGGCAAGAAGATAGAGTCCTATGCGACTTTTCATCTATTGTTTGTCTGTACCACATGTGCCCTTGCGTCATGTGACACAGCTGGATGAGCATATTCAACAACTCTGGAACAAGAGGCAATTTGGTGTACATGTTTGGTTTCTGCCTAAAAAACAAGATATTATTGATATGTGAATCTCATACAACTATTTAAATTACTCATGGTACTATTTGTCAACACCCATTTACAACCACTAAAATGTGGGCCTCATTGTCTGTGATTATTACCACCCCACATGTAAGACATATGTTAAGTAGAAAAAATATATCATGACCATGTGTAAAAGAAGAGCGCATGAGCATGCCAAAGCCTTTGTCGGGCAAGAATGCTGGGAGCAAGCTTCACCTTATGTGTTCATGGTGTCGTCATTCATTGAGGACCCTATACCTTTGCTAGCTAGGGTTACAGTGGCAGCATATGCATAGATCCTACAAGCACACACTGGCACATCATATCATATCATATATCACCTTTAGTTTCTGAGCCAACTTTTTTACTGTTGCACATGCGCTTGTGTTTTCTACAGTTCTAATTAGGCTGCATCTTCTAACTGCGGTTCTGATTCATCCAAATGTGTTGTGTGCTCCCCCACCTGCACCTTTTGTCCCTGAAAGTATTACTAATTATTAGGTTATTAGCTGTGGCAGCCTACTGTAAACGTTGCTATCGAGTCATTGTCTTCATAGTCTAATGTTTTTTGGCAGCCATGCAACGCCCGAGGTTTCACGAGTCTCACGGAGACACTATCCATCAAGGAAATGCTTTAAACAGGCTGCAGGAACTTCGTGAGGTGAGTCCTTTTGGATACTGTTTCAAATTCCATCTTTATTCTGTGTAATTTCCCATGCAGAACTATCCAAACATACAGCCGTATCGATTAACTTATTTGATGCATTATGGTTTGAGTTGCATTGTTTGTATTCAGTAATTGTAGCCTCGGTTCTCTTTTAACAAGTGATGTGTATTCATATGCTATATTTCCAGGTTCGCGGTCTCTATGTTTGGGCTGCTTCTGTTGGTTCCACAGGATCAGCTGCTGTTTTTTTTTACAATTACCGGTGCATAACTTTGCTATAGCTTCCTGCTGCTTCTGATGGTGCATATTGTGCCTGTTAGGGTAACCTCGTGCTGCTGCAACCGTTGCTTACTGAATTTGTAACAAAGCGATGATTTAACTGTGTGGCCCTGTGTTGATGCTGACGTACAGTACAAAGTGTGCTCCTACCTCCGATGCATGTTTATGTGTAATATTCTGTTTGCATCCTTATGTTTGGACAAAGAACTGCTTTTACATCGTCCCTGCAGTTTTTAGTCCACTACAGATTTTTTTTTCTACCTTCAGTTCTACTAATTTGATGTGTTCGTGCTTCCTTTCTTTCACTAGGTCCCTAAGTTTGTGACCAGTCTGGTAAATCTCAAAGGACTTCTACTGGTCTCGAAGGATTAATATCTGCGCTACGTTCCGTAGTATCCCTGTCGTTACACAGGATCTTCGGTTTGCCTTGCTCCTAAGGTGACCTGCCTATGCTCTAGCCTCTTTCTCAAAAAAAAAAAAAAAAAAAAACACCTTCGATTCTCCTGATTTGGTGTATTTGTGGTTTTTAGTCACGCTATCTCCTGCTACATCTATGTTCAGTGTGGTTCATCTCAAAAGAGTTCTACTGATTCCAAAGGATTACTCTGTTCTTGGATTTTTGTTTCATGTTCTCTTAACGGTTTATTTTAGTGCAGGAGATTGCATTTTCATACAATGTTATCCTGAAAAACTCATCGATGCATGTGATAAGTCCAATAGGGAAGCCTCTATAAACTACCATGTTCTATGCACTTTACTTTTCATTTCGTATGGTCACCTCTGGTACTGACAGTGTGCTGTTCTGTTACATTTTTGTTTCACATTCTCTTGATGGTTTATTTTAGTGCAGGAAATTGTATTGTCATAACCTGTTATCCTCATAAACTCATCGATGCATATCATAATTCCAGTAGAGAAAAAGGTAGCATGCAATAGTCCCTGAGTCCAAAAATAGTTCTTGTTTCCTCTCAATTTTCTTTCACCTCTAACATCTTTCTCTCTTATATTACTTCCAGGCAACTATTGGTCACTACAAAATTTCCACGTACCTGCACAATGACACTGCTCCTCGAACTGTTGAATGCATTTTTCCTTGCATATATACCCATGCACTAAATATCTACCACTTGCGACAAGTGTAAATATTAACAAGGCAAACTTTGGCCTTTTGGTTTGTGCAACTCTACTGTAAATGCAGGGAATGCAGACATATACGCACCTTTTATATGTGACTGATTCAATGCAACAGTTATAAATTATAGTTTGGCCTACCCGCAGCGAAGCGCGGGGTGGTGCCATCTAGTTTTTTCTATAGTGCTCCGTACTGTTGAGGTGTCGCTATTGCTGGTGAACAGCTCTCTCTCTCTCTCTCTCTCTCTCTCTCTCTCTCTCTCTCTCATTTTCCTGCACTTCTTTTTTTTTGAAAATATATAAATCTAAAACCATTTTTGTGAAAACTGGCGATACTGCCACAGGAAAATGCTATAGTGGTAGATTATGTTGCTCAAAAGAGGTTCTCTCAGATTTATTATTCTACAAGGGGGAAAACAGCACCTAGCAAGATCAGTATATGCATGGCACATATTAGATATATATATTATTCTGTTCAGTACCTATGGCAATATCACTACAGGATTATGAAAAATGACATAGCAGGAATCTCTTCCTTGTTATCGACAAGACTAGTAGTAAAGTTGTTCAGGTTCCTCGAGGTATCCAATCTGATACGAAGCCTAGCTAACCACAGCCTTACATTTTAAAAAGAGTGATCATCATTGATATAGCGTAGTACTACCTCCATCTCCATCTCAAAAAAGATGTATTTCTAGGTTTGGTCAGAGTTAAACCGATATAAGTTTTACTAAGTTTATGGAAAAGTATCAACGCACATTTAAGATTCCAAATAAGTATATCTTCTTATATAAATTTAGTTAAATTTGAAATAGTTTGACCAAGCACTATTTCCAAATTACATTTTTTTTTGGACTGAGGGAGTGAATCACAGCTATGTGTGTTACAAGTTACTTCCTCATGCCAAACAAGTTTGTCCTCTGCCCGTGCGTTTCAACAGGAGAAAAAAATAAATATTTATTAGGAAATGACAACGGAAATCATCCTTGACTCAGAGTTGGCGTGTTCCATGTGTCTGCGTCCTGTACGAATTCCTCGTAGATCACGCGTCTCAGTTCAGTTAAAAAATCATGGTCCCAATGCAACGCTAGGGCATATATCTATCAAGAACAAGGTTGTAAACAAAAGAGGGATCATGAGTTCGCATAATGAAAAAAGGGTTTCACACTATTTATAATATTTAATTATATCCTTGGACGTACCTAGCAATCTGCTTTATTATGTTTCTCCAGCAAATAGTTCCTCCACAAATACATAACAAGAGAATTGATCATGGTTTATTTTTCTCATCAAGATGCATGTATCCTAACTACATCGACCCAACGAATACAATGCTGACAATTATATACAAGCCTAACCACTACCGATAGAAGATTAGTAAGAATCGATATCTAGTGCAATCTGCATCTCACGCTCCACCACCATGAGCAGCGGCAGGCCCAACACGAGGAACGTCGTCCCCGCTAGCCATGTTGGCCGCCTCGATCAGATTTCGTTGCTCGCCGAATAATAATACTCGTAACTAATTGATTTTACGAGTCTAAGCTACATAGCCACGTACACGTTACGTACCTATGCATAGGTTGCACCTCGCACCAGCTTCTCGTCTTATATTTCCTCCTATTCTTGTTTTCTTTTGCGGATCGATACCGAGTCCGTTAAGGCCGGGGACCATCCGTACGTGGGTTGTACGGGAAAAAGAACACACACAAAAAAAGGAATTTTAAAAACGTCGATGGGAGTTTTACTGGAAAAAGAGAACACAACAAAAACGAAATAAAAAAAAGCTCGTGCTTGAGTTTGTCTACCGGATCCGTGCAGGAGTGTACCAAAAAAGAACAAAAAAAAAAAAAGAAATCTCGGATGATCCTGAGTTTTTTTGGAAAAAAAAAATAACGAACTGGATTTTGCCTCACGGATCCGTAGGTACGGGGGTTGTACACAAAAAAAAGGAAATAAAAAAACGTCGGTTGGAGTTTTACTGGAAAAGGAGAACACAATAAAAACGTAATTTTGTCTACCGGATCCGTGCAGGAGTGTACCGAAAACGAATAAAAAAAAGAAATAAAAACGTTTGTGGCTCTTATCTTGGTTTAGGAATCTTGAGATTTTTTTTTTGCGAGCAAGGGAATCTTGAGATTATGGGGATTACGCGGTCTGGAGGAATCTTGGTTTAGGAGGAGTCTTACATCTTACCTGTAAGATCACGAAAGACGGAGGGCTCATATAACATGACGTCTAGATCGAACGGTTATTATAGAAGAAGAGCCCCTCCAAACAAAACTCGCTCTTTTATAGTGTGATGATGATGACGACGATGATATTGACAATTATTGATATATTATATAAAATTATGTAAAAGATCCACAACGTAGGGTGCCAAGGTTGATGCTACTAGATTCATTGTTTTTTAGAAAGGGGCTACTAGATTCATTGTTAAAAACACTTTCATAATATATATAACTCTTTCTATTTAGGTAGTATATTTTTATAGATACGGGTAGCCGAAATATCATATTGGAAACCGTGATTTTAGAGATATGGCTAGCCAAAGTAATTCTTTATACTGGATTGTTGACTTCTCAGAAGATTTTTTTTTTCTTCCTTTTTCTCATGAGGGAATATATTCATGCATCTCTGCAACTTCATGGCTGCATCAACAGTTGTATGGTGACATACTTGCCACATGAAAGGACTGGGCTGCTATGTGATCATGCTAAAAAGGTTTGGTTGCAGGTATACATCCGCAGTGATAACTCTTGTGAACCTGCAAGGGATTTAGTCTCTAAACTGTGATCAACAGGTCCGAGTGTCCAAATTTCAGGAAATGCCGAGAGACTAGGGACAGCAGAGACGAAAAAGGGTAGAGCGACAGCAACTCGTCAAAACGTTTCAGTTTCAGGCAACAGCCAATAATACAGCAGCAGTGAATTGAAGGCAACCTGCAACTACTGGACTGCTCTGAATAACCAAATAGAACAACTCCCACATCACAAATAGGAAACCCTGCCAGATCAGTTACTGTGCCTTTTTCCTGGCAGGGATTGTCCTAACCAAATCCACTGAAAAAATGCGACGACTCGACGCAAGATCAATGGGTCCTGTGTTCCTGTACCTTTGTTGGAGTTTTTCTGAATTAGCTAGCAGCATCTATCATACACAGTCCTGCTCTGCTGCTGTCTCCAGTTGCTTTCTCAGCTCGCTTTCTTGCTGCTGCTGCGGCTTCCTCTCCTTTTGCTTGTCACTGTAGTGCGATGAGAGCCATCGAAAATGCAAGTGGATCATTGCCATGCATGTTCATGTTGGCCGGCCCTTGGAAGTCAGTGGAAGACAGACACCAAAAGAGCTGAAGCAAATATGAAAAGGTGTACGTGAACATGGGTGCCATTCCAGCTTCTTGACCTCCTGCACACAACCAAAGAAAAAAAAAAGAGTCTGGAGTGCAGAAATGGGCAACCAACCAACCATATATGCATTCTCTGATGAAAGTCAGACTTGTCGCAGCCGTTGGCTCTGGCTCGCTCGTAGATGAATAGATCTCATCTCAGCATCCCTGACCAACAGGCGGCAGCATCTCTAATGGAACGACTTTTCGATGAAAAGACGCATGCAGACACGCATGCGCGCGAAGATAGCTATTCCCTATCGATCGATCTACACCAGATGATCAGACTTTCGGCGATAAATGGGACGCATCGACAGCAAAAGCTCAGATGTCTTGGTACGTAGCATGGATGGAATTGAGTGTAGGATGTATATATTCTTGGGGTCTATGTTTCTTTTCAAACTGCTTTGCATTTTGCTGTGGTACTCGGTACTCCTGAAGTCCTAAACAACCGTGGGTCGTTCATTTAATTAGATCGGATCCTCTTAACGGAAAACTTGCCAAGGCATGTTCGCGAAAAAATTTAATTAGATTGGATGGTTATGATCGGGACGTTTGGTAGAGCTTCAACAATCCAAGAATTGAAGCTAGAAAAGCCAGAGCTGAAATTCCTTAAGAAGCCCTACCAAAGAGAACATATATAAAGTAAAGAAAGATAAGGCAACCACGACATGGAACTTGAATTATTGTTATTATGGGGCTAGAAATGCATGGATCTCTCTCACTCGCCAATGCAAGTTGTACTGAACGTGTTGTTGCGTGTGTGGAGAAAAAAACGCAGGGGCTTGTGGCGGGCACGAGTCTTCCACGATCACACAATGACAGAACCTACAGGATAGGGACGCATATATATGCAGTGGAATTCAGAGCAGAACATTATATATATTGTGTTTGTTTGGCTTCTCAGCTCTCCTGAAGCTAAGCTAGAGATGGAGAATTTTTCGTCGATCCGTCGTGTGGTTGTGCAAGGTCTCAAAATGCATGCGTGCCGGAATCGGTTCCTCGAAAATGACCTGCATTGCCTAGCATGCGAGAATATAATATATGTTTCAGGGGGAAGGTTATTCTGAATGCCAGAACCAGTAATGTCTGTGGTGCTCATCAACATATACAGCAGACAGCAGACAGCAGACAGCAGCAGACAGCAATGCGAGAAAAAAAAGGACATGCTATCTATATGGCTTACATCATCCATTCCAATCAGAGTCACATGGCACAACAGTCAAATAACTATTTGTAGTTGATAGGGACCATACAATACTTTGCCTTCTAACCAAACAGCAGCAATAGTAGCAGCACACACACACAAGGCAAGATATATATCACAAAAAGTCCAGTACACAATGGCTTCAAGGAAACAAAGTCCTGCCCATCCACAAAGTAATTAAGTGGTTCATTAGTCAGATAATAACAAAGTAGGCAGTGCTTCCAAGTTTCTCTGAGGCCAACCATACGAATAAGATGCCACTGAAATCAGTCGAGGTCAAAAGAACAGAATAACTTTTAAGAAGAATAACTCTTCGCATTTTGCAAAGCTAATCTCTGAGTTCTTTTATGCGGTGTCGTGGGAATGACTTTGCAAGCAGCCTATCAGAGTAATCTAAATATGCACTGGAACATTATCTAGTCACCAAAGCTTCAGCATCAGATGAAGTAAATATTTACCAAATCAGATTCTCCACTTTTCCTTCTGCACACAGTTCAAAACTTCTAGTTCTACAGCACAGTCCGAAGCTTCTGATTAGGGACAATTTTGGAAAATTGGAAGGCACCTACTTGCCCCTATTCCACTTGACAGCTAATAGACTTTGTCAGGTTCATGAAATTGATCGGGGAAAAAGCACAAATAAAGGTAGCCTTCATGTTCCATATCTAAAACTTCACAAGATGATCAATAACAGAGGTCAAATTGAGTAGCCAATACAAACACGGCCCCCTAGAACAGTATTACCCCCGAGCATGTTCAGGACAGCTCACTACAATATACAACACCAACAACAAAGCTGTAGTGCTGAGCTCTTCTTTACACATGTAACCTTTGCTTCACGAGCGAACCATGGCCGGCTCTGCAAGCTCTGGCCCTTCTTTCTGTCAGCATGGGGAGCCCCTCCATTTCTTCTGTGCTGGGATTGGATGATATGTGGCCAGACGTTTGCGACTTATGACTGTCCACACTTCCTTAGGCACGCTACACCTTCTTCCTGGTACTCCTGCCTGGTTATCCAGAACTCAGGTGCATCCTGCATGTTCCAGACAATACGCAGGGAAGTATATTACTAGCAATCCATCATGGTGTAATATGATTCTGCATGAGAGCGCATATACAAGAATTACCTTCATGATTCCAGCAAGCACTGCACCTCCCAGGTACACCATGTGCTTTCTCCGAGGAGGATCCTCTATCCGCAGTCGTAATTTCTATGCACAATGAGAGGCAATGTGTCAACAGTTGGAAACAGAGAGCAAACGCTAATATTGAGATGAATGCATATCCTTTCAGAAAGTGTATTTGGATTGTTCTGTCTATGAGTTCAATAAGTTTATGCACTTATATCTTCTATTTGTAAGAAAGGAAAAGCACAGATTATTATCTAACAGAAATTTGTTGTAAAGGTCAACAGAGAAGAATAACAACTGTGGACCAACGATTACAACAATGCAAGGTAGAACTTCAACAATCTTACAACTCAGCTAGCGATCAACAATTTCCTTCATGCCATAAAAATATAATGCATGCATATTACCTTCAGGCCATCTTTGTTTCCCTTCAAAACTACATCAAGATAGCGATCAAGAATTTCCTTCTCCAACCTTGTAAAAAAGTAGTAACTTGTTAAGCATATGCAACTCGGGTAGAAGCTTATATGAACCAGGAAACTAATCACTATAAGAAACATTACAGGCAATTATCATAACAATATCCAGATGCGCTTACATGACAACTACCAAGAAGGTTATCAAAATAAAAACAATTGGTATGCATAATGTTGTTTCACACTCATTATTTTTCCGTGCTGGCAGTAAACTAAAAAACATAAATGAAGACGAGCATATCCTCATGACTACAGACTTCAAAAGGAATTATAAGTCTTACCGACTTGGTAGACCAGGGTACATTGTACTTCCTCCACTCAGGACAATATGTTGATAGAGCTGTGAAACATGATCATATATTACAATAAGAAAAAAAAAAGACATGATGAACCTATTAAAAAACTATACAATGTAAAGCATAGGAAATCTAATCTAATGTAGTTGATATTTCAATATAGTTCCAGACTCTTTATTGAATCTAACTTAAGTCCAGAACATCAACATCAAATAAATTTAAATAAATTCAATATTCTAAATAAGAAGGGCAAGCCTGGTGCAGTGGTGAGAGTTGTCTCACTAAGTCACCAGGTCGTGGATTCGAAGCAGCCTCTCCGCAGATTTTGCGGGGGGAAGGCTTGCCTCGGTTTTTCCCTTCCCCAGACCCCACTCATGTGGGAGCCTCCGGCACTGGGTCTACCCCCCACCCCCCACCCCCCCTTTTTCAATATTCTAAATAAACTTAAGCACTATACTGTTTATATACAACCATGGTCAGGCAGAAAATTAGAATCCACTAGTGTCCTAAATCATAAGAACTAAATTAGTAAAATATTAACTCATCGTTCCTTCTAATCCATGTTTCATTTGAACAATTGGAAGGCTGAACCAGAAATGTACTGTACTGGTAAGATATGTATACCATCATCCGGTTGTCGATATCCATTTCCTGAATGCAACGGAATGCCATATCTGCCATCCCATCACCTTCAACATCTATCAGTTCCTGTTAAATAAATATTTGGTGAATACTAGCTTATTGCTGAGTTTGTCGACACAATTGCATACTGCGATCAATAATACTAAACAGGAACAGAAATGGAATAGTCTTACAGGAGTGAAAAGAGCTTCAGGAGCTTGAAATCGTTCAGTGCCCACTTTAATAACTCGTCCATCTGGAAGCTGATCACAAGAACTGAGCTTACAATAAGAAAAGGAACAGGGAAAATTACAAGCAGGGCAACATACTTACAGTATAACTTTTCACAAGGATTGTGGTCTCAAGTCCTAGCTGGTATTCTCGTTTGTAATCATAGCTGTACATAATTTAACATGACTACATATATAACATAGAGACAATAATTAAGAACAATAAGACAACTTACCTTATATAGCATAGCTTCTCTTTTATTTCTCTGACCTGTCTCAAAGTCAGCAGATTTGTTCATAGCATACCTTTTAAAGTGGGAGAACTAACTGAATTAGAAAATTCATGTAGCAGCAGCTGCAGAAGGCAACATCTTCAGAGCAAGATAGGTCTTACCCTCTCCTTGATAGTAGGTCAACAAGATAAGATGTTATATGCCTTCCAGCTACATTCATTCTCTTTGTCAGATGTGGATAAGAGTATCCATCAACTACAGGCACCTGAATGCATGAAAAAGATGATAGGTGCAAAATTAAGATTGAAAGTGGAAATAATTTAGTTAAAAAATAAAAGCTTCACAATCACATCACAGTATTGTTAAATGAGTCACATGTAAGCACAGGGATAAAGACGATTGCTCATTGGTCCAAACTTAATATCCTAAATGGAAACAGGTTTTGTAACATGAGCGAAATCACATAGTTGTAGAAAAAAATGAAAAGCAAATAACATAAAGAATATCAAAAAGGCATGCTGAAAAGAGCATCTGAGCACAGAGGGCTGAAACATCGTTGTAAAATCAGATGATACACAAGTACATAGTTGTTATATCTTTTTACTACTATTCATATGTTATTGATTTCTATTTTTTATAAATTTATAGTTGCCTAATTCTTAAACACTTTCATACAACATACTGAATTCATTGACTGACATACTTATTAAAATGCCATCCTATGGTGTTCTGGGCTTAATATGTTGCTGATACCATGATATTTGAGTTGGTTGCACAAAGATGATTAGAAATTGAATGTACCCCTTCAAACCATAATACTTGGTCGGATATAGGGAAGAACATTATTCTCATACCACGTGAGTAACACCGTCACCAGAATCTATCACAAGTCCAGTTAGCAAGCCTGAAACGAATACATACATGTAAAGTGGAGTGTTAATGTGATCTCGTATGTGCTTGTGTGAATGCCCAGAGCCCCAGACAGGAGCACATGGTCAGGAGGGAGAGATGACCTTGAGCGTACAGTGAAAGAACTGCTTGGATCTGGATGAAGACCCCAGCAAAGTTATATTTCTCGAACATGGTCTCGATCTGTTCATGGGATTCAATTTGTTAGGCATTGATGTCAGAAACTACAGCTGTGGCAGTATGTGACAAATTGATAAAAGGAAATGACGTACCATTTTTTCTCGGTTTTTCACGGGATTGAGTGGTGGATCTGTAAGTAGGATTTTACACTCCGATGGATCGACCTAAATGAAGAAAATAGAAAGGTGACGCTTTAACTAGAGCTAGTCAACTTAGGAAATATAATTAAGGATATCAGGGGAAAATACTTTCCAGAGAAAGGGTAAGGCATTACAAGCAGGGTTAAGCATACCAGTATAGTTATACCTTGAGCTCACTGTAGAAGGCATTATCCCAAATATGGCCCATATCATCCCAATTTTGAACAATGCCATTGGTGACAGGATATGATACATCAAGTTGATGTCTCAAGTCAGCACAAGCTGCTCCAACAACAATATCCTGCAACGAACATAAGCGCCTATCATAAGATGTACTCATGAACATGAAGTAAGTTCCAGAAAGATGGTAAGAAAATAGATAAGGACCGTCAATTCTTGTTCCTGAAGTGACTCCTCATAGCGAAGTAGAGGTCTTCCGACAACACAAGGGAATACAGATGTAGGAAAGTTCTCACCAGCAAAGCCACACTTCACATACTGCAACCAAAAGGTGTCAAATTAGAGAAAGGAATGATCCGCTTTGTAATCTAGCTCATTGTCGTTTAATCATTATTTATCGGAGACTCAACAAGCCTCACATCTGTTCGTATGATGTATTTAGTACTGGCAAAAACTGAGAACAGATTGAGCTCACCAGATTTTCATCAAGATGTCACATGTACACGGAATTTAGCTTGTACTAAAAATCTCAGGCTGAATCGACATTTCTTCTGTGCATCAATATATCTAGTAATTACATGGTTCTACAGACCTATAGGTCTGACATGCATGAAACAATTTATGCTTTTCCACTGACCAAAAATGAAGGGGGGGAAAAAGAAACCTAACCCAAACACACTGTCAACACAAGAACTAGAGATTTCACCAGCAATTTTGAATATAATTTGCAGGTAAACCTAAGCTTTGCCTTGTGAACAATGTCACAACAACTGAGCATGCCATTATTTGTGAATAACAATTCCCGTTTGCGGCAGCAACTGTCGTTTCAACCTAATCCAACGCCCCTGAGCTACCTAACTGCGGCGACCGATGCCCCAACAAACAACCGTGTCTCGCTTTTTTCAGTCCTCCATGGCTCCCAGCCTCCGTCCAGCCGTGCAAGGCACGAGCGTCACCCGAATCCTCCGGTCCCGCCCGGCCCGGCCACCGGCGATCGACTCAGGAACCGGCTTCCCCCCAGTCAGTGGTCGAAGCAGCGGCGGATTGCGTCTGGGGCAGTACGCGAGAAACTCGGCCGTGATCCGGAGCATGAACGGGCGGCGGATCTAGGAATGGAGCGGAGATGGGGTGGGTCAGGGAGGTGACGGCTTACCCCGGTACCATTGTCGCACACCACTACGTTCCTGCTCTCCATTCGCGCTTCCCTCCCTTCTTCGGGGCGGTCCTCCTCCTCCTCCCCTCCGGGTACTTGTGGTGATCTCCCTGTTTCTCTGCGCTTCCAAGCTACGGTACGAGAGGAGGGGGAGAAGACGAACGAGACTGCGGGACGGACCGCAACAACTCTCACCGTCGGATTGAAGCACGGACGGTCCCTGATCAATGTTGCTTTTAGTCGCCGTGATATGTCAGTGCTTCTCTTGTGTGTTCCTCTCTCTAAAAAAAGGTTGCTTCTCTAGTCTTAAATCTTTGTCTGGTTGCAATCAAAAAAAAAAAAAAAACTTTGTCTGGTTGCAAAATATTATCAAGTAATTGCTTTTGTGAACTCTTGTGAATCCTTATCTCACAAGGATCATGCTGATCTCAGCAAGACTAGGCTTACCAAGATCATATATATGTTATACATTTATTTCTCTCTTAATAATCATGATGTTTAGGAGTCCTTTTTTTTTACTCTCTAGTCTCTTCTCCATTAACCTTTTCCCTTCCTCCAGATGTTTGATGCCCTTCTTCTAATTGGTGGAACTGGTTATGAGGAAATCAACCTGTGAAGCTAGGATCATCCAGATAGAAAAAGGTGAGCAAGTAGGGCAGTAGGCAACCAAGTTGGGAAATCATGAACATTTCCCATGCTGATGATGGAATTGATTAATTGAATCTGAGCACCTGCTGTTGCTATGGCCGGCAGAAGCAGCACCACAGAACACGTAGCTTTGTTCAATAATTGTTCTCTAGGAGTATTAACCTCCCTCAAAAAAGTTGTTCTGTTTTTTGAAGTCAACAAAAATTATTGACCTATGCCTTCATGTCAGCATCAAGAGTGCATGGGAAATTCAGATTCAGAAACTGAAATATAGACTTTAATCACGCTCCTTATGACTGAGGATCAAGTCAGGGTAAAATAAACCTTGTCAGAGTTAAACTAATCCTTGGAAATGAACCCATTTATTACTGTGGTGCCTCTGCCTTCTGGTCTTACATTTGTACATTCCTAGCTCAATGGTATACCACAGAGATAACATTACATATTAACGCTTCCGGAGAACTACCAAAATATCAAAGATAATACATCAAATGATGTGTACAAGTATGACTCCCGACATAGAGTTTACTTTTAGAAGAGCATAATAGTGATGATGACTCGAAACTTTCCTGATCTCAGCACTGAAGAAAGATTCATGTGGCGCCACCACCAAAAGATGATTTTAAACCAATCAGTACTATTGCATACTCTTTTTGGACTTGCTAGAAATAAACCGAGCAAATGCCAACCATATCAACTTGATCTGCAAAATAACATGACATCAGATTCCTCAACTAACCACAAATGCCTAACTGATACATCAAATTATGCAACCGAAGCACTCAATACAATGTTATTTCAACCTAGAATTCAATAACTCAGAATGCCCAAATCAATAACAGCATGCTGCAGAAAGGCAAACATGCACTTTACACACTATTTAATATTTACCCCAAAAAAAATATTTCATACATGTTAATCCAAACTCAAAAGGCAATAAACTCATCCAGACATAGTTGCAGGCTCAAAACAAAATCGACCCCTAGGGGAAAGCCTCCCCCAAGGCATTGATGGAAAGATAGAAACTTCTCTCCCGCAGAGTCGAGAAAAGGCCACGAACCCGGATATCCAGGACGTGCAACTGACGACGAGGACGTACCTACGGCCACGTATCATGCTGCAACCATCAGTGGATCATGTATTTCAATGGAAAATAGCATAGCGAGTGGCCCTTTTTTGAGAATGGGAAGTCAAACTCCTGACCTGTAGGTTGCACTTCAGCATCCCTACCACTATGCTATACACGTTCTCATTTGCAGGCTTAAAGCCACCCGAAAAGTGCCATATGTCTATATTAACAAAAAAAAAGCACTTAAGTTCCTTACCAAACTAGAAATCTTGGTGAAATTTAAGGTCAAAGCTTTACTATCTAGTACAGCTTCTGAAGGTGACTGGGATGTCTCAACATTGGCTTCCATAACCTTGTTGCCCCCACAATCATTTGCACAATACTTCTGTAGCCACCTGTCAGTCTCCCAGATTATATGCATAATGCTCTCTCTTGCAGCATATTGGTGCTGCTCACATGGGAGAATCACAAGACGGCATGGCACCCCATGACCCTTCAAGGCATCGTAAAACTGACTTGACTGCAAACATATACAAAGATTATAGTTCTAGAATAGCGACCAAACCCATAGAAAAAAATGAAACGTTCAGTACTCAAATATCCCATAAGCTATTGTTGCTACCTGCATTGCTGTTGTTACTTTGCTGTCATCTTCTCCATGAATCAGTAGGATCGGCTTCTTGATTTTGTTAGCTGACATGAAGGGACTGATCTTAATATAGGTATCGGTGGCCTCCCATAGCGTCCTCATCTCTTTCTTCAAGCCAAAAATAGAGACAAGTCAAAAGGGAACGAAAACATGTTTGTCTAAGATAAAGGATGCATTATGCAGCAAGGCCGTGCACCTGAAAACCAAACGGAGTCAGTGTCCTGTTGTAAGCTCCAGAGCGAGCAATTCCACAACAGAAAAGATGAGGAGCATGTGCTAAGAGGTTAGCAGTCATAAATGCACCATATGAATGACCACCCACGGCGATTTTGTCAGGGTGAGCAACCTGAAGAACAACATCAATTATATGACTTTAACTTTTGTGAGCAGCATGGAGCATACTATCATAAATTCTTGATGAACCGCTATAAACATACAGTAATACTTCTACTGCATTGAATCACTGTACACAACCCCTAAACATACAGGATAACCTAAAGGAGGCCACTGAAGTAAGTAACGAATCATCAAGCATAGTAGGTCAGAAACTATTTGCATAAAAATAAAGCAGTAAGAAAAACTTACCCCTCTTCTTACAACTTCATTTACTGCTGCTTCTGCACTAGCAACTAGCTGCTCTATGTACCTAGGAAAAGCAAACAAATCTATCAAAATAGTTTAAGTAATAGCGTTATATCTACTACTTTCATGCTTTGCTAGAAAAAAATAAAGGTAAGTGTCAACATGATGAACATGTGACTAATGGGTATTTGACAGTAACTCATTCTACAAAACTGAAACTTCAGATGTTCGAAGTACAGACCAGCATAATCATATTACTATTTTATCTTAACAAGTATAAAACTACCTGTCATTCGGTTCTTGGTTTTCTTCACCAATTATAGGGATTGTTGGGTCAGCAAGAATAGCAAACCTGTAGGATGCACCAATTACAAGACTATAAGGTAAATAAATAGGTGTTGCAATAGAAAAAAGGTTGCACAAATAAATGAATTAAGATCAAGGAAGGCACACTGTACCCTCTAGCTAACCAAAGAAGAGGAAAGTTGTTGCTGATGCGTGCAAATTTATTGGGTGAGCGACGAACTTGCCCAGCAGCCTCTCTGCTTTTAAATTCTCCAGGATAAGACCAAATGAGGCATGGGAGTGGACCATCTATTGATGGATTATAGCCTGGAGGCAGATACAATGTAGCGGTAAGTTTAACACCATCCTCCCGGTGGTATCTTATTATTTGTTTCTGCAATAGTGCCAGTTGGGGATATGGATGAGGGTAATTTGTA
This sequence comes from Miscanthus floridulus, assembly GCF_019320115.1. Classification (NCBI taxonomy): domain Eukaryota; kingdom Viridiplantae; phylum Streptophyta; class Magnoliopsida; order Poales; family Poaceae; genus Miscanthus; species Miscanthus floridulus. The sequence continues at coordinate 123,133,979 of NC_089583.1, forward strand.
ATCTGGACTTGCTTCTTGTTTGACCAAATCTTGAGATAATATTGGGTGGTCTCTCTCCTTGACTCCTTAGATACAAGTAACTTTAGTTGATCAAGATGCACCTCACATTTAGGATGGTAAAACATAAGTGCAAGAATAGATTCGTAGTACTTTTCTTTGTCACTCTCCCATAACCGCTCTTTTTCTCCTGTATCTCTGTAAGGATAAAGCCGTGGGCCATGTTATGTTAACGATCTAAAAGAAACATCAAATAGTACATGAGAAGTGCAGCATAAATGCTTGATAGAGATAAACATTAGTTAACGTACACATTGAAAATATCAAGAAATGGGGTGCTTCCTCTTGGTGTGGCACCCTGTCCTTTCAGTAAGATGTAGCTTCCTTCACAGTTCCTCTTAATTTTTGCAATGACAAGGGTGCCTGCAGGAGTTCTGCACATCACTGGAGAACCTGGATTTGAGTAGGCATCTTCTGAAGATCTTTCAAATAATAGCCGTGGTATGAGATTTTCTTTGTCAGGGGATATAACCCATGTTCTTGTTCTGCGTGTCTTGTACCAATATTCATAGACCAGAGCAAATGATCCATAGCACCAGTAGCTCTTTCTGAAGATTTGACAACCACAACAATAGTTATATCAGTTGCCAAAAAAACGAACCTTGGAGGAACTAGGTGGCATTGTGAATAAGAAGAAATAGGCACCCAAATTCGAGTTAAAGAGGACTCAGAAGAAATATACCACCTACACCTCCCACAAGCTGAACTAGCCTTTATGAAGAGCTCAAGAAAGTGCATCTATGTTTTCTACAACAACCCAAGCAACTAGCCTATGGTATTAATATTCCACAGCTTACATGTTTCTAGTTAAATTAGATTTTTCTGCAAGATCATATAAGCTAAGTAAAATCAATGGTGTCATGTCAACATTACGAAACTGTGAAGAGAAAGGGTTACCCTAGTGGTAGCTTGTACCTATATCGAAGGTCAAGTTTAAGTAAGACTTGGGGCTTCTCGCCGTTTAAAGGTTCGGCAAGTTCCATGTAAACTATATCACGTGGTGATACTTCAACATTTGAGTCTCCTCCATCTTGTGCCTCCACCCTTCAAACATATGAAATATGAATTCTGGAAAATAACACTGGTTCTGGATAAGAAAAATCAAGTATGAATGGTAGTATGGTATTAACTAGGGCCTACTGGTAATATTGAACATAGTAGGAAAAATGGTTATAAAGAAACTAATATCATGTCTAGGGTCAAAAATCATATGTAACTTGATTCATAAGCAGCTAACTCTATCATCTCAAGAGTGGAACAAAGCATGGTTCACCTTTGCACAATCACCATGAAAGTAAAATGACTCAAGTCGAATGCATTTGTGTTATGAGTACCACATGATTGACTTTGCCTAGTTTTGTTCATCATGATTTGAAGTAGAATCATTCTTTTTTTTTTATCTGAAGCTACATTAGTAATTGAAAGGCTAAGCTTACCAATATAATGTAGAAGGCATATCAGGCCTCCACCTGATTGAACGCTTTCCCTTACGGACACTATTAGCCGCAACAGGAATATCTTCAGCAAGGGGCAAATCACAAATTTCGCGGACAAATCTACCATCAATTGTCCACAACTCAACCTTTTTCGGGAACCTTTTATATGAAACTATAGAAGAATATGGTCGGTGCACAGAAGTGAGCATCAAATATTTCTCATCTGGTGAAGGATCAAGAGAAGTGTATATAGCAGGAAGGGCAACCGGTTTCATTGTCCCATCCAACAAAACCAGAACTAACTGAGAAGTTGCATAGTAATCAAACAATTCTTCTTCATGCAAATCTTTCAGCATTTCTTTTGTGGATCTCATTTGAATGATGTTTCTCTGCTCATTAGAACGAATCCTTGGACCGAAAGGAACCAGTGGCTTCATAGGTGGATCTCCAAGCGATGGAGGAATAGTAGAAACCAAGAGAGTAGAATCATTCACCCATACATAGCTGTAAAGCATCAGAAGATGAATGATGATTTGTGAAATACAGAAGGATGGTCCACCTGGAAAGTTATTGGCACTCACAGCTCAAAAATTGCATTTAATATTATGTCGGTTGATTTGAAAAGTGGTCGAGCTTTTCCATTTTCTGCATCAGCAATCCACAATGCTAAATTGCTGCCACTATCCACCTACTCAGAATCTCAGATGTGTCATGCCAATATGCCATCAAGTACAAAACAGAATCATCAACCAATTAATCACTAAAAAATAGTTCTTGCTTCATCATACTCTAAAGCATCAACTTATCACCTCATCTTCATAGTGCACAGTGAATGCCACATGCTGACCATCTGGTGACCTGGAATTCAGGATAGAGAAGAAGGAACATTTTTATTTAAACCAGACATGATTAGGGAAAAAAGAACAGCATGTCTTAATTTGTTATCATACTAAAAGAAAGGACCATTGAAGAATAATGGGAAAATTACCATCCTACAAAATTAATCTTTGCATTCTCGTTGTATCCATTCACTACTTTCTCTGGACCCAAAGATCCATCATCCATCAGCAAATGGATACTGATCCCAGTATAAAAGGACCTAAAGAGAACAGCAGCAAATGAACTGCAGGAAAATTACAAGCACATATTCTCATAAATACAATTATACAAATCCATTACTTACATTCGACTCCTTGTGTTAGAACTTGGATCAATCCATATACCAGCAAGTATTTTATCAGGTTTAGCAAGCTCTGACAATGAAGGCATAGCTCTACGTTTTAGAAACATGATCCTATCTCGGCGAGGGGAAATATAATAACTGGGATTCGGTGGCACATCAACAATCTCTTGGATTTCCTTTGGAGGGAGACGATATCCTTGACCTGTGTATAAACACATCATGTTAAAGCTAGAAAGCAATTCCGCAGAATATGCCTTTGAATTAACATGCCTTCGTCTGAATTTCTTAACTCCCTTGGAAAGAAGTTGAGAGGATAGACAAAACCAAACTAATAAAACCAGTTCATCTCGAACCAGAGACAGAACTTTGACAAAATTGACTACTTCCGTTGCCAGCATCCCAGCACTATAACCCACTCAAAGTCACTGACGGGAACTGATTGAACTGAATCTTAGCCAAACCAGCAGGTAAGGTGACCTTTTCAGCATTTGAATCGGATAAACAAAATCCCCCAAATCACGACCAGACAAAACCTCGCCAGAATTACAAGTCTTTCTCAGACAAGGCATTGGTAATGATTAATTAAAGCTTGGGTCTCTTTCCACAACAAGCACAAACTCACCTCCATCGTCTTCCTCCATAGCAGGGCTGCAATGGGTACCAGTGGAGCACTCCGCCGCGAGGCCGATGCGCCTGGCATGGCTCCGGCGAGGCAAGAGGCGCAGAAACCTATGGGATGGAGCCGACGAAGATGGTCCAGCGATGGGATTGGCACTGGAGAAGCACAGACGCTGGTCAAATCTCTGAAGCAGCATGACAAATAAGCGGGGGGTTTTCGAGACTGAAACTGCTAGTAGGTGTTCAGTATTCGTGTTCTTCCTTCTAGATATATCGACGTTGTCACTGCCACGCAAGAAAATAGAAAACCCAAACAATTCCTTTGAATTGGAAAAAACAAATGACACGCATTTGATAATTTTTCCAATTTTCCATACTCAAACGATATATGGTCAAATAAAACTTTGATTATAATAACTAAAAAATATATTTTATAAAATAAAAGTCACATATTGATTGCTTGAAATTAGGAGGCGGCCAGTTTGTTTGCGAACCCATAAATAGATTTAATTTTTGTGAATTGAATCCAAATAACACGAGAGAAAGCAGCAACGCATAGATAGTTTTTTTAAAAGAATTTGCATTATTTTTGTAATTTAAACTAGGAGTAATAAATTTTTAGAGATTACTGCAAACTGCAACTTTTTTACTTTTAGAAAACAGAAAAGGCATCTTTAAAAACTAGCCGATTAAGGCTCTACAGACGCTCCTAAAATTCCTGTCACATCAAATATTTAGATATTAATAAGGAGCATTAAATATGGATTAATTACAAAATCAATTACATAGATGAAGGCTAATTTGCGAGACGAATCTATTAAGCCTAATTAGTCCACGATTGGACAATATGATGCATGCTAATGCATTTTATATAAATTGATGAAAAATAAAGAAGTTAGACTCCGTAAAAGGTAAAGTAAATTATAATTTAAAATGATGAAGTACAAAACAATGGGCAAAACCGATTTTGAAAGGCGACACAGAGAAAATAAAGTCTGATAATTTCCTATTTATTACCATTTCATTATTTGGTTGATTCCGCTACCTTTTATTAATTTATATCTATATTACTTGGTTGATTGATAGCACTCAAATGATTTCTATACCTAAATTCTTCTATGAAACTAGAACCAGTTAGTAAAATTACTGGATTATCTATCCAGATCCTCCTATAGCCAACTGTAAAGGGTAAGAAATGCCTATCTATATGTTTTTGACCCTAATTTTAAAATTAATGTTTAAGCTGTGATTTAATTGATACTAAAATAATTCTAACATAATACAAAAATGTCATTATTGTTTGTTTTTAAGTATAGAAAACATTGAAAGGTTAAAACTTTCGAATGTTTAAATTTAGATCTAACTTTATGAATATTTATTTCGGTGCTAAGTTTTGTAATTGATAATCTCTTTGTTTGAAAGATGCAACTATAGCATTGTACCAAAATAACTAGTTTTACTTTAATCAAATTTATGAAAAAATATTACTTATGATACCAAGTAAGTGTCAATGAAATTCAACTTGAAATATTTTTCATGATATATTTTATTTGGTGTCACAAAAATTTATACTTTAAGCTCGGTCAAATTTTGGATATTTTGACTGAGGATAGATTCTAAACGTTATAGTTAGGTCACTTTTGCTTTATATATAGAATGACTGCTGAAAGAGATGGATAAGCATCCTATTTGTTTGGCTGTACCTTGTCGTAAACGATCGTAAATTTTCAGCCGGAATAATATTTTTCTCTTAACAAACCAGTCAGCAGTACTTTTTCATGAACCAGCAACGATACGAACCAGCCAACCGAACAGGACGAAGGAGCGCCGAATGAAGATAAGGACGACATCATTTGTATGAAGACTTTCAAGCCTAGTGCATTTATATATTTTATAGCTTCAGACGTCTATAAGCTTTAATGCTGCAATAAGTCTATTGTTTTGTGGTTTCCATTGGGTGACGTTGTTTTCTTAAAAGCAGAGGTAAAACTCTTTTTTTTATAAAAAAAATACAGGGCCCTAACTTTTCAGAACAAATTAGAAGGGTTCTTACTGGATAAAACGCAACCCAAAATAGAAATGACATTAATTTCTTTCAAGAAAATACGTGCGTTTGTGTGTGTAAGTATATATTTTACTTTTTTTAGAAGAAGTATATATTTTACTGGTAAAGCTAAATTAAATGCCTACTAGGTTTGAGGTCTTTGATGACATGACTGTGGATGGCTGCTTTATGGCTGAGCGAAAAATACGTTCCGGCTTATAATGGACGATTCTCGGTTCTCGCTAGCTTGTGTGGTAGCAAGAACAAAATTAAAAATCGAGGGTTTTAGAAGGGTTTGGTAGGTTCGTCCCTCGCCTTTCTTCCTTTCTTCCTCTCCAATCCAAACCAAAACACCGCAGGAAAATAAAAAAGCCAAAACAATCCGCGACTTGGAGAACCCTAGAATCAAGCGCGGAACCGCATTCATCTACCATGCTGCGTGCGGCGGCGGCTGCCGCCGCCATCCTCCCGGCGCGGTTCGCCGCCGCGCCGGCCGTGGCGGCGGCGGAGGAGCTCAGGTCTCCGCTGCTCAGGGTCATTGGGACGCTGAGGGGCGGCCGCGGCTCGGTGCTGCTGGGGAGGAGGGCGCGTTTCTGCTCCAACACCTCCGCGAGCGACTCCGAGGCGGCGGCGGCGGAGGCGAAGGCCGAGGATGCGACCGCTGCGGAGGGGGAGGCGGACAGCAAGGCGTCTTCCGCCATCGTGCCGACCAGCACCAATATCGACGACTGCCTTTCGGTATGTTCGTCTGGATCAGGGTCACTTGTTTTGTTGCTTGCCTCAGCCATTCGTTTTTTCCCCTTTTTAAGAAACTCAGCCATACGCTTGGAAATGTGTTGGAAATATGCTATGAGTAGTAGGTTAGTACCAGATTCTGTATTCTGGGTTGAGTCCCGGATTAGCTCACACACAAATGAACCATTAAATCAGGCGTCAGTAGCGTGCTGGATTCAACACCTTAAAGGTCCGTGCCTCAATATGAGCATGGAGGAACTTTGAATTGCAAGTTTATGCTGCAATACAGCATGAATGGATAAATACCAGATTTCCTTTGTTCTGAAGGAAATAGGCTAATTCTTTGCTCCATGTATTTTCTAGTTTGATAGAGCTGTACAGAGAGATCATTAGAGACAACCAGTACTGAGGGCTCTTATTGAGTCTGCCGATGTGGCAGAGGGGATCGGGAAGGTTTTGCTTGCACAATTACGTACAAACAGTATTAATGAGGTATATGATGCAAATTGCATAGAAATGCCTCCAATTTAATGCAAACTAAAATGTCTCCAATCTGGTAGGAAAATGCCTCTGATCTGCTAGGAAAAACATACATCTGTTGTGAAATAAACTGCATGCATTTTATTAGGATCCAAGTGTTTATTTTGGGACTGTGATATTTTTTTGGTATATATCAGTGGACTATAATTCATTTTTTTCATCTTTAGTGGCTGAAGCTATGTTAGTGCCATCATTATAGGAAAAACGGGTTTGGTAGGGTCATTCTTCCAAAGGGTTATGCTGTGTTGCTTTCCCTTTATAACTCTTCTATTCCAGAAACCACTGTCGTTGTCTCTGCTGAATTCATGACTTCATATTAGCTCGATATTGAACTTCAAAGTGACAGTACAAGAATCTGTTAAGTTGACTGCTGATGTGTGTTTATATCTTAGTTATGTACTGATGTGATACTGCCAGCCATAACCTTCTTGTCCTTGTCATGGCCATTGGTCACTCGTTCAAATAGGTTATAGCGTTACCTCTTCCACATCGGCCACTCTTTCCTGGATTTTACATGCCAATCTATGTAAAGGTATGCTGCTCTATTTGGAGTTTCTGATATGAATTTCACATCTTTTAACACACAACTTCATCATTTCCCTTCAAAATGATGTGCTATTTTTTGTCTTGTTTGAAAATCCTTCAGGACCAAAAGCTGTTGCAAGTCCTAATAGAAAATCGCAAAAGATCAGCTCCGTATGCTGGTGCCTTTCTTGTGAAAGATGAAGAAGGTACTGACCCTAACATTGTGACTGGTTCAGATTCAGAGAAAAGCATTGATGATCTCAAAGGGAAAGACTTGCTGAAGCGTCTTCATGAAGTTGGGACGCTTGTTCAGGTAATTTGACCATTTTCAAAGTACTCCCTTCAAAGATTCTGTTTGCCTAGTCTTTCAAAATGTGCTCTGTAATTAATTTTAGTTATTTCTGTAGATTACAAGCATTCAAGGGGATCAGGTAGTTCTACTTGGTCACCGACGTTTACGGATAACTGAGATGGTGAGATACTTCAGATTGCATGCCATTCAATTGCTGTTAGTACAAGTTGATTTGTTTAATTGTTTCACCAAGATGCCAAAAATTGCAGGTCGAAGAGGATCCACTCACAGTTAAAGTTGACCATCTAAAGGTAGTTATGTTCATCTGTGCTCATAGTTCTATATTTCATACTTTTTTGTGCCATTTGTGGTGAATTACTAGTATTTTGTTTGAACATGATTTCATCATGAATCCAGTGTAGGATTTCTATGTTTTCTTTGCAATGTAATTTGCAATGTCTTATATAAGTTGCCCTTTTCAGGAAAATCCCTACAACAAGGATGATGATGTTCTCAAAGCTACCTCATTCGAAGTTATATCAACTTTAAGGGAAGTTCTAAGGACAAGTTCCCTTTGGAAGGATCATGTGCAAACCTACCAACAGGTCTGACTTTTTAACCTTTTTTTTCATTTTTACACATCTATTTTTTTAAATCATTTGCTTGAAGCTTGGAATTGTTTCAGCATGGCTTAACTTCCCAAACTTGCTGCACTCGGTGTTTTGTTTTTTGTACACTGTAGAATGGTCTAATATTAGGCAACGTGTGCATAATATAACATTGCTGTTAGTTCCTGGCCTCCTGGGAATGGATCATAGACAGGGTGCTAAAACTACCAGACTGAACACTTGAATCTGACTATTAGAGGTATACCCTTTGTTGCCTGCCTGTTTCATATAGCCTAATATTGCAAAATTGCTAGTAAGGCCGTGACTAGTGTCCGAACAAATGATGGTAACACAGACTACTTCCCGATTGAAATAGGACTCCATCAAGGGTCAGCCTTGAGCCCGTATCTCTTTGCCTTGGTAATGGATGAAGTGACAAGGGACATTCAAGGGGATATCCCTTGGTGTATGCTTTTTACAGACGATGTAGTGCTAGTTGATGAAAGCCAGGCAGGAGTAAATAGGAAACTAGAGTTGTGGCGGCAGACCCTTGAGTCCAAAGGTTTTAGAGTAAGTCGAACTAAAACAGAATACATGAGATGTGACTTTGGCAATGCTACACATGAGGAGGGAGAGGTGAGTTTGGAAGGTCAAGTGGTGCCTAAGAAAGATACCTTCCGTTATCTAGGATCGATGCTACAGAAGGATGGAGATATCGATGCAGGCGTTTGCCATAGGATCAAAGCAGGGTGGATGAAGTGGCGCCAAGCATCTGGCATTCTCTGTGACAAGAGGGTACCACAAAAACTAAAGGCAAGTTTTATAGAACGGCGATTAGACCCGCTATGTTGTATGGAGCAGAATGTTGGCCTACAAAAAGACGACATGTCCAACAACTGAGTGTCGCGGGAATGCGTATGTTGCGTTGGATTTGTGGTCACACAAGGATGGACCGAGTTCGGAACGATGATATACGTGACCGGCTAGGGGTAGCACCAATTGAAGAAAAGCTTGTTCAACATCAGTTGAGGTGGTTTGACCGTGTCCAAAGGAGACCTCCAGAGGCACCAGTGCATTGTGGAGTCATAAGTCGAGATATCAATATGAGGAGAGGTAGAGGGAGACCGAAGCTGACATGGGGGGAGGAAATAAAAAGAGATTTGAAAGGTTGGGATATACCTAGAGATCTTTGTTTGGATAGGAGTGCTTGGAAAGCAGCTATTGACGTGCCTGAACCGTGACTAGGGGCTCATGTTGGGTTTCAACTCTAGCCTACCCCAACTTGTTTGGGACTAAAAGGCTTTGTTGTTGTTGTTGCCAGTAAAACAAAGCTAGCAACCAGTGTCCATGTAGAGTTTCGACATAAATCCCCTATCATACAAGATACGGCCAATATGTTTGTTTACTTGCCTTGATAGGCATTTCTTTTTTTTTTGTATGCCATTGGATTTCGTCTTAGCAACTGTGAATTTTGAAACTGATTTCCTCTGTTTCAGCACATTGGTGACTTTAACTACCAACGGTTAGCAGACTTCGGTGCTGCTATCTCTGGTGCCAACAAGTTGCATTGCCAGGAGGTGCTTGAGGAATTAGATGTAAGAAACTTTGCTTAAACTCCTCTCTTTTCAATTGTTTTCTTGTTGTGTACTTTGCCCACTTCAAAGTCTATACTGCAACACGGTCGAGCAGGATTACCAATTTAATGTTTTCATAAAATGCAGTCGAAGACCTATTATGCATCCGTAGCCAGTAATACCTATTGATTCCAGGATTGTTAGGTTCTTGTTCCAAACTGACCAAAAGAGCCCGATAAGTGCTGCAGAAAATTTATTTTGGAGTACACAGTCACGTTCTGTTCTGACTGCATTCTAGATTTCTTATGTAAACGCAAAAAAATTTTGTTCTCTGCCTCCGTCCATCATTTTGTTTCTGGAACAGGTATACAGGCGTTTGAAGTTGACTCTTGAGTTAATAAAAAAGGAGATGGAGATTAGTAAGCTACAGGTAATTCATTTTCTTATCCTCAGCCCTGGGAATGGACCTCTAGCTGAGTTGGTTAGGTGGCTCTTGTAACACTCCTCAGGTCATGGGTTCGACTCCCCGTGTGAGCAAATTTCAGGCTGGGGTTAAAAAATCCCCTCGCCTTGTCCCACACCAAAGCACAGTTCTAAGGCCTGGCCCCGGTTGTGGTCGTTCTCACATGGGCTATGGTGCCACTATGACTGGGTGGGGCAGGGGTTCGGGGGTTTTCTCGACCTGTGTGAGGAGTTCTTCTTCTTTAATGCAATGCCCGGGGGCTGTCTTATCCCCCGCAGGTCGAGTTTTCTTATCGTCCGGTCTTAGCCATCATGTTTTGTCCAATCCTCTTGATGTTTAATGTGCTTCTGTTTCAGCAAGCCATAGCAAAAGCAATTGAAGAAAAGATTAGTGGAGATCAGCGACGTTATTTATTGAATGAGCAACTTAAGGCAATCAAGAAGGTACTTCATTATTTCTGCTGCTCCTACAGGCTACCTATGTTCCTTACATTGCGATAGTCAAATTACTATACTGTTGTAGAATCTGCCCATGCTGTTGTCTGTAATGAAAAGCCAGATGGCCAATAATAATCCCCGACTCTGTTTATGTTATGTATCCAGGAGCTGGGTTTGGAGACTGATGACAAAACGGCATTGTCTGGTTTGTTCTTGAACTATGATACTTAATGAGCTTTGTGTATGCTTTTATCATATAGCTGCGCAATTATCATAGACGATTTCAAGTTGACTTATTGTTTATGTGTTGCAGCAAAATTTAAGGAACGTATAGAATTAAAGAAGGACAAATGTCCTCCTCATGTTTTACAAGTCATTGAAGAAGAGCTTACCAAGCTTCAGCTTTTAGAAGCCAGCTCTAGCGAGTTCAGTGTAACTCGTAATTATTTGGACTGGCTGACAGTATTGCCATGGGGAAATTATAGGTTTGTATTCATCAACCTTTCCCTGAAGAGAAATCTGCCATATGTTTGTGCCTCATTAGTGTTTATCCTTCTGTTGCAGTGATGAAAACTTCGATGTCCACCATGCTCAGAAAATTCTCGATGAAGACCATTATGGTTTGAGTGACGTGAAAGAGAGAATACTGGAATTCATAGCAGTTGGGAAGTTAAGAGGGACTTCACAAGGTTTGATTCATACTCGACTGATTTATCTGTTGTATTGAGCTTGTAGAGTGTTGTACTGTCGTTCAATTTGCATTAATGCATCCTCAACTGTCATCCATGGTTGGAAAAAATGGAGTCGAGTTTTGACAATCCTGTCTCATTCATCATAACTTTCGTGTACTTAGATAGATTGGTTGGATAGGGAGTGAGAGCAGCTCACATGAACAGTACCATGAACATTAAGATACTGACTTATCAAGAAACTATCGTGTCTCTATTTATAGAGGAGACTTGACTTGGCACTCGAGACACCCTATGTAAACATGATCCTTTACTTCCTAACTTATCAAGATACTGCCTAAGAAATAGATTTATTACCTCCAAACCTACTGACTCTGGAAGGTCACACCTCCACCTGCGTGCAGCCTGGCTAGGGCGGCCGGCGGCGGTGCCCCCTGGCCACATGGGCTATGGCTGGTCTAGGATGGACCATGTTACGGTCCAGCTGGTCCGTAACAATAACCTACAGTGCTCACTAAATTTCTTGATTCCTCAATGTCCATCTGTAGTTATTCTACCAATAACTCTGTCCATCTTTTACAACAGGCAAGATCATATGTCTTTCTGGGCCACCAGGAGTTGGAAAAACCAGTATTGGTCGTTCAATTGCACGTGCACTGAACCGCCAGTTCTACAGGTTTTCTGTTGGAGGTTTGGCTGATGTGGCTGAAATCAAGGTACAAAACAGATATTGCTGATATGTCATGTACAGTTGCATGTGGTTGTATAAGTAACTTTTCAACAATCTCAGGGCCATCGACGCACGTATGTTGGTGCAATGCCAGGGAAGATGGTGCAGTGTCTTAAATCAGTTGGGACAGCAAATCCTCTAGTATTGATAGATGAGATTGACAAGGTGCTCAAACAACTGGTTATGGTCCATTTGGTCTTATTTTGCTTGAGATGCTAAATTGCTAATAATAGCCTGCATTATATACTTGCATAATGGCCTGTGATGCACTTGGGTCTTTGACACAGAATGGACTTTCAACAGTTACTTTCTTCAATGTGACAACTTGTGTGCATGCTTTATTAACGCTAACTTTTACTTGTCTGTCTTGCAGCTTGGGAAGGGGCATTCTGGCGATCCAGCTAGTGCATTGTTGGAACTCCTCGATCCTGAGCAGAATGTTAATTTCTTAGATCACTACCTTGATGTTCCTGTTGACCTATCCAAGGTTAGTCCTTGCTCCCTCAGGAGTTGCCTGTTTGACTGTTGGCTTCACAATTTAACCTTTTTTGCCATATTTATTCTTTTAAATATAGACAACAAGCTTATTCTTAACAGATTGATAGTTGTCATCACCATCTCATTGTCTTGCATTCTCACGCATCTTGCTGTTATCATTAGGTATGCGCATTGCTGATTATTGTGCTGTACTGCTGTCACATCATTCACATGCAATGCTGCTAAGTGCTAGTGTACTACTGTAAGTTGTGATTAGTAGGTTGCACCAAAGCAACATCCTTAGTATTATGTTTTGTTCTATACGATGAGATCCGTAGCATTAGGATGGTCTTCGATACACTTCAAGTGCATAACTTCCACACAATCCTCTCATCCTCTGCCTCTCCAACCTTTTTTTATTCCTGTTGTTTCGAGTGTCTTCAATCGTGTTTAACTATTTATTTCATGCTACTTTCTGTTTGTAATATTCTTTTCATCTTCTAAAACTTTGTTTATGACAATTAGGTTTTGTTCGTTTGCACAGCAAACGTAATAGAGATGATACCAAATCCGTTACTGGATAGGATGGAGATCATTGCTATAGCTGGGTATATAACTGATGAAAAGATGCATATTGCTCGGGACTATCTAGAGAAGAATACAAGACAGGCTTGTGGCATAAAGCCTCAACAGGTAGCTTGGACACGTCTCTTATAATCTTCCTTTCATTCAATATTATGTGCATGAGAATAAATTATTAAGCATAGAATATTTGTTTTTAAAGCAACCTTGGAATTTCCATAAATAAAAAACAAACAACACAAAGAAAGGGAAAAATTGTTGTAAACTCTATGCTTTTATAATGTCTGTATGCGTAAACCACCTAATCTATACTGACACAGTTTCAGCAGTATGTGAAGTGTCCCAATAGGCCAATACACTTGCTTCTTATTTCTGATTCTACGTTATTATCAATTTTGGACTTAACTGTTCAGCCATGCACATCTACAGGTTGAAGTTACAGATGCTGCTCTTCTTGCTCTCATTGAAAATTACTGCCGAGAAGCTGGAGTGAGGAACCTTCAAAAGCAGATTGAGAAAATTTACCGTAAGGTGTGTAAAATAATTTCTGCATACTGATCTGACCCCTCTATCAGAGAAGGGGAAAAATGTTGGCTGATTGTTGATAATGGTTAAGCAACCTGAAGGCATTGGTATGGTATGAAAGGTTGCTTTTAGTTTTAGAGTCGATACAACAACAACAACAACAACAACAAAGCCTTTAAGTCCCAAACAAGTTGGGGTAGGCTAGAGTTGAAACCCAACAGAAGCAATCAAGGTTCAGGCACGTGAATAGCTGTCTTCCAAGCACTCCTATCTAAGGCTAAGTCTTTGGGTATATTCCATCCTTTCAAGTCTCCTTTTATTGCCTCTACCCAAGTCAACTTCGGTCTTCCTCTGCCTCTCTTCACGTTACTATCCTGACTTAGGATTCCACTACGCACCGGTGCATCTGGAGGTCTCCGTTGCACATGTCCAAACCATCTCAACCGGTGTTGGACAAGCTTTTCTTCAATTGGTGCTACCCCTAATCTCTCACGTATATCATCGTTCCGAACTCGATCCCTTCTTGTATGACCGCAAATCCAACGCAACATACGCATTTCCGCGACACTTAGCTGTTGAATATGTCGTCTTTTCGTAGGCCAACATTCTGCACCATACAACATAGCAGGTCTAATCGCCGTCCTATAAAACTTGCCTTTTAGCTTCTGTGGTACCCTTTTGTCACATAGGACACCAGACGCTTGCCGCCACTTCATCCACCCTGCTTTGATTCTATGGCTAACATCTTCATCAATATCCCCGTTCCTCTGTAGCATTGATCCTAAATATCGAAAGGTATCCTTCCTAGGCACTACTTGACCTTCCAAACTAACATCTTCCTCCTCCCGAGTAGTAGTGCCGAAGTCGATGCTTCCATTAATATCTTCTGCTCGCCAATATGATCATGCCATACATCCTTTGCTGGCCGATATGATCATACTCTTACTTCTGAAATACCTTACAAACTTTTTACCTCCGCAGATAGCTCTGCAGCTTGTTCGCCAAGGGGTATCGAATGAGCCAGACCAGGAGTCTCTCAGCGTCACTGTAAGTGAGGAATCTAGTAGTGGTGATAGCACCACAGCAAAAGATGAGATTTTGAAGGATCCTGCTGTAGAAGATGCTTCAGTCGCCAATAATGTTACAAATCCTGCCTCTGAGGAAGCTAATGAAGTAAATTTGACAACTGAAGCACCAAAAGAAGACAGCACATCTAAGGTATAGTGTGTCATTCGTTGGTTTTATTATTTTTTTCAAATAAAGTATTCACACTTAATTTTGTACTGCCCTGTTGCCTGTTAATGTGCAAAATGGTCCTCTACATTGTATCTGTTCTGCTGATTTGACACACTGCTTATCCTTGTGTATGGCAGCCGGGTATTGCTGGTTGGTCAAATATAATTTTGTAGATTACTGGACATCAATGTTCCCTGTCTGTGTCCATTGTGTTGGCCTGAAAACCACTTATGCGATTGCTAGCTCACTCAACAAATGTGCAATATAGACTCAGGAGAGTGGGAAACAAATCAAACAATATTATATTATGATGTTAGTTACTGATTCCTGTATTCTGTAGGGCAACAAGGACACAGATGGAGCAGCAGACAAGGCAATTGAAAAGGTTGTGGTCGATTCATCAAACCTTGGCGATTTTGTTGGGAAACCTGTGTTCCAGGCTGAGCGTATATATGAGCAGACGCCTGTTGGAGTGGTCATGGGTTTAGCTTGGACTGCTATGGGTGGTTCTACTTTGTACATCGAAACAACAAAAGTGGAGGGGGAAGGGAAAGGTGATCTTGTGCTGACGGGACAGCTTGGAGATGTCATGAAAGAGAGTGCTCAGATAGCGCACACAGTTGGCAGAGCTGTATTACTGGAGAAAGAGCCAGATAATCAGTTCTTTGCAAACTCGAAGCTGCACTTGCATGTTCCTGCAGGGTCCACCCCTAAGGATGGCCCTAGTGCTGGATGCACCATGATAACATCTATGCTGTCCTTAGCTATGGGAAAGCCTGTCAAGAAGGACCTCGCAATGACGGGTGAAGTAACATTAACAGGAAGAATCCTCCCAATCGGCGGGGTATGTTTTCTTTGTTCCCTACTCAAGCTTGGTTTTACATTTTAAATGTATTGTTTTTAGTCAAACATGACCAGCCAGCCAATGACTTCTGCATTTGAAACGAGGAAATGTCACTTGACTGAAAAATATGAAGTGGTTTCCTTGTTTCATCTTCGAGCCTCCTGATATAATGAGAGGCTTAGTTTTCAGATGCTAGGTGACATCCAAGCAGATGACAGTGCCTTAATGAGTTAATGTTAACATCCATGCGCTTCAGCATGCCATGATGATATCAATATGGTTTCATGCATCGGATCACTGGACACTCACTCTTGTTTCTTCTCTATATATCAGGTAAAAGAGAAAACGATTGCTGCAAGGAGAAGTGCGATAAAGACACTCATATTTCCAGCAGCAAATAAAAGGGACTTTGACGAGCTTGCTTCTAATGTGAAGGAAGGCCTCGAAGTTCATTTTGTTGACACATACGGTGAAATATATGATTTAGCTTTCCAGAGTGACGCCGGGACAGAAACAAGCTGAGATGATTTAGCTTTACAGGATTGAGAATTTTTTTCCAGACCTGTTTACAAGCCGAATACCAAGCAGAGGCAGGAAGACCATTGTAACCGAGATGAGTGGAGTTAATTGACAGTCACGAGAAAAAGAAATCTTTTTTGCTCCCCAGATAACACCATTGAATTTTGAAGAGATTTTTGGCTAAGGTTGTACTAGTGTGCTAGCTCAGCTAGGTTGTATTAGCCTATATACAGGAATAAGAAAAGAGCAGCGTAAACTATATATCGTACCACACTTTGTTATCCGTGAAAGCAGCACTGATGCACCATCTGTTATTTATTTATTTATTAGAGTGGTGAACCATTTGTTATTCGTTAAATTTATTTTGGTGGGTGTTAGCCATTCTTCTAGTTTACTCCTATTGTACAAACAGTTGGGCAGTAGGGTGCATGGTTTTTTTTTTTTTTTTTTTTAAATTCGTTCTGTACGTATACGTGAGCGTGGACAGTGGAGTGAGCCGGTCCGGTCTTGCGCTTGCGCGTGCGGGCTGCTTCAGCCTGCAGGTCGGCAGGGATTGAACTTGAACGGAAGTCAGAACTCGGAACGTACGGCTTCAAGTCGACTGCAGGCTGGGCCGGCCGGTCCGGTCCACCCTCACCCTCAAGCTGCCCATTTTTATTCGGATCCGGCGGTCCGGTCTCTGATCCGCCGCCACGGTGACTCCTTCCTCTCCTCGTTGTCTCCGATTTCGATTCCGCGCCCGGTCATGGGTGAAAGTCCGACTCCTCCCCTCTTCTCATCTCGCATCCCAAATTCCCAATCCATCATGTTTGTTGATGTATCTAAACGTGCTGCAGGCATCTGCCATCCATAAAATTCAAGATGAGTTAAATACACCAGGGGTCCATGAACTTATCATGGTGTACCACTTAGATCCATGAACCCGAAAAATATATTTATAGGTCACCTAACTTTTATCTAGTGCACCATAAGTCCATACTGCTCCGTCAGCGATTTTTTGCCGATGTGGCACGACAGCATGGCATCTTCTTTTACATCTAACCCCTCACACTTATTTCTTCTTTTACAGCACGACGGGCACGCGCATGGCCACGTGAACCCCCACCGCGCACGGTAAGCAGCAGCATACCAGGGAGCACTCGTGGATCAGGTGATTGCGGCCCCGCGGGCAGTGGCGTGGTTGCTGCTCGCCGCGTACCCGCAGTTTGATTTCGGGCGGCAATGGCACCAGGAGCGGTTCCTTGCGCCGCTGAGGCTTTGTGGACGCTCTTCATGCTGCTCTCCGTCGCCATCGTTGCTTACACGGAGACGAGTCTCGACGGGTAATGGGTTCCCCATGCCCGGTCGCGCCATCTCTGTTGTTGCACCAGTGGTTCTACTCTCAGCTAGCTAGGTTCCTCGGAAGGAGAGCGGGATAAGGCCATGCTTCTGAACCAATGCTGAACGGCGTGCAGTACCTCAATGGCGAAGAGAGCTAGGTACGCGAGCCAGGGGCAGCTCCCTGTCCTCGCCTTCATCTTGGGCAAGGCATGCATTCGAGTGCCTGTCCAGTTACCGTTCCTCACCCACCACTACATCCCCATCAACGCGGCGTCCTCGGCCGCCAACCGCGACCACAGGATCCGGCGCATGAAGCACGCGCTGGACGCGGTCGACCTCGAGCTCGTCAAGCTGATGGTTATGGGCGAAGGGCTGGACCTCGATGACGCGCTCGCCGTGCACTACGCCATCCAGCACTGCGGCCGCGACGTCGTCAAGGCGCTGCTGGAGCTTAGTGCTGCCGACGTCAACTCCCGTGCCAGGCCCGCGGGGTCGTGGGGAAGACGGCGCTACACCTGGCGGCCAAGATGGTGTCCCCCGATATGGTGTCGGTGCTCCTCGACCACCACGCCGACCCCAACGCCAGGACACTCGACGGCGTCACCCCGCTCGACGTGCTCCGCAGCCGCACCTCCGAGTTCATCTTCAAGGGCGCCCTCCCGGGGCTCACGCACATCGAGCCCAACAAGTTCAGGCTCTGCCTCGAGCCCGTGCAGTCCACGGTGATGGTGGACATACGCTTGTCAGTCGCATAGTCCTCGCATAGCAACCTCAGCCGCGAAGCCGGGCCTGGCAAGTTGTTTTTCTCCTTGGCCTCTTCCTCCGCGCCTCTCTTGCCGGGCGCCGCATCTGCTCCGCCGCATCCTGCCGGGTCAACGCGTGGAAGAAGTAGGAGCGGCGACGAGCGCTTTGTTCCTGGCTGTAAGGGTTTAGATGCAAAAGAACATGCCATGTTGGCAGCCATGTAAGCAAGAAAACGCTCACGAAATAGTATGGACCTGTAGTGCACCATTTAACAAGTTAGGTGATCTATAAATACATTTTCAGAGTTTATGGACATATGTGATATACCTCGACAAGTTCATGTAGCCCGGTGCATTTAACTCATTCAAGATTATTACCAGGCCGGGATGAGGAGGTGGGGCGGCGCGATGTCCAGTAAGCGGCGAGCCGTAGGCCAGTACGACGAGCCGAGGCCGAGCCGCCGCCGCCATCGACACGCCGCAGGCCGCCGTAAGCACCTGTACCTGGTGCTGGATGACTGGAACTCAGTATCCACAAGATTGATCCCCCCGACACTTTGGATGACGAAGCACCTGCCGGTGCCGGGCAGCAGCACCTGCACCTCCCCGAGCCCCCAGTGCTGCGGCTAGAGTCACCGATCGGCTCCGTACCCCATGACCGTTTGTCCTTCTCCGCGCTAGGCACCAACAGCGTGATCGGCTGGGGCTGGCTTGGCTCGCTCCCTCACATAGACACTATTCACGTGAACCAGCTAGTAGTACTTCTCTCTCACATAAACGAACAAGCAACGATACGAACCAGCCAACCGATCTGGCTGTAAGATGTTGGTTTTCATGAACCACCGCTGCGTCCTCGTGTACGACACCGAGACGGCGGCGGTGTCCATCGGCCCCCACGCCCCTGCTCGGATGCTGTGTGGCTCCGGCGTCACCGTGCCTGCCGGCGGCATGCTCTACGCATTGTCGCATCGCTTCTTCGACAAGCTAGGAGGATCCGCACTCGTTACAGGTGATGTCGTGGACGACACCTGCTGCCCGGCCGCGGCTGGGTCCGAGCATGATGCAGCAGGAGGGTGACAACTGGTCCTGGAAGACCCTACCTGAACCACCACTAGCGTTCACCAACCGTCAGATTGTCGTCTCCCACGCGCTGCACCCGGACGAATGCGCCATCTTCATGACCATGACTTACCGGGACACTCCAGGCGAACCGTTGGGCACCTACTCGTTCAACATCGAGCATTCTGGAGGTGCCATGGGGATTGGGCTCTACCTTTCTTTGGCCAGGGCTACTTCGACAGCGAGCTGGACGCATGTGGGTTGGCCTTCACAAGGATGGCTACGTCTGTTCCTGCCAAGTCGCCTCCTGTAGCAGCACCAGCGAATCTATGATCCTACAGTTCGATTGGCAGATGACCAAGGAGAAGCTAGCCTACGACTACAACGACTGGGACGAGACAGGAACGCCCATGCCTCTCTCACCTACATGATGGGGGAGGGCACAAGCAAGTTCTGCATTGTAGAGACCGTACTGGTACGAGATGGAGTCGAGGACGAGGACCAGGAGTACTGCTTGGGTGACCAACATGGCTTTCTGCTCGTCTCACCATGTTTGGCCTCAAGTATGATCGCAGTGGAGAGCTACGCATCACGAATCACCGTCGACAGAATATTGTCAATAGTTCTTCGAGGGATATCCCACGAAGATAGATTGATCGGCAGGGATGCGTGTAATCGAGAACAAGAAGGCAACAGAGACACAAGAGTTAGACAGGTTCGGACCGTCAGCACGACGTAATACCCTACTCCCGTGGTCTGTTGGATTGTATTGACTATCATATGATATTACGTGTGTTTCGAGGGGTCCCTGCCCGCCTTATATAAGTTGAGGACAGGGTTACAAATCGATTAGATATAAAAGATAACCGAAAAGTAATAACAGATTACAGAAATTATGGGATCATACGTATCCTAACAGATCTCGTAGTATCTTCAGGATATCTTCCCGGTTTCTTGCGGGGCGCGTCGAGCAGCGCCGTGCTCCGCAAGGCTTCGTTTTGTGGGCTAGGCCACCCCTGGGGCGTAGCCCATGTAGTCTGTCATAGGTATCCGGGGTTGTACCCTCCACAGCTAGTCCCCGAGCGCCTTGTATCCGCTGTGCAACGTCGTCTTGAGTTTGTCCGAGCAGGTGCGAGCAAAGCCGAGCAGTCAGACTCATGGTCCGACCACCGTAATGAGTCGCTGAGTAGTTGTGGACCGTAGCCGATCAGCTTAACTGTCCGACCGAGCACGAGCTTTCTCAAATAAGGCTTGCCAGAAGGATGTAAGGAGCTTAAGTTCAAAATCGCAAATTTTCCCACGGTAGACCAAGTGTGCCCACTTAGAGTCCGACCACGAGAAAGAAAGATAATCTTCTTCAACTTCAGGAGGTGCAGAGTCTTCCAGATTATAGCAAACGCACTCATTGCAAGGTGAAGTGTGCCCACTTAGTCCCTGAACCTGACAGTATGTGACGTAATCACGTGGTACCAGGGTCCAAAGTAGAAGAAAAGCAGAAGACCAGCCGAGCAGGCAGCCAGTCCCCGGGTGGAGCCCCGAAATGAGAAAAGCACATTCACTGTAAGGTGAAGTGTGCCAACTTAGTCCCCGAGCCTAACAGTAGGTGACGTATTCACGTGGGGCCAGGGTCAGAAGCAACAGTAAACAGAAATAAGTCCCCAGTGTGGTGAGGAACCAAGTCGTAGTGATTGACGTAGTCCCCGAGCCACTAGTGGAAACCTTGGAGAAATCAAATCATGGAGAAAAAACCGGAGTAATGGCTATACAATAGGAGTTACTAAGCCTTAATGGATTATGGAGAAGTCGGCGAATATTCGGTGAGTAGTAACAAATTGCGGCGAAAAATGGACGATATGGGCTGCAGTTGCGCGGAAGCCCAAGTAACGGCCCATCATACCACTTTGGAGAATTCGAAGAGGCGCAAATCGTGGAGCGGTTTCCCAAAAACCCTTGAATGCGAAAAGTGGGGGGGGAGTGCTTTATAACTACGCCGCCGCACTCCGCGCTCCCACCTTTGTCACTTCACCACTTCATCTTCCTCCTCAGCCCTCGCGCTTCCTGATTCATATTCACACGCGCTTCCGCCGCCAATCCCGAACCAGATCTGAGAGATGGCGCCGAAGAGGGGAGTTGGTAACCCGAAGAAAGCGGCCGCCAAAACCAGCCGTGACAACAAGTGGGTGCCGTCGCTCATGGGGGAGACGGAGATCAACGGGATGGTGGAGGCGGGCGTTCTTTCTGATCGTGTCACTGTCGGATGGCAGCTGGCTAACGGTGAGCCCTACCCAATGCCGCATACCGACGAAGTCGTAGTATTTGAAGATTATTTCTGGCGTGGGTTAGGATTTCCTGTTCATCCTTTCTTACGGGGTCTGTTGAAGTTCTAGGGAGTGAGTCTATGCAATCTCCATTCAAACACCATCTTGCACATCTCTATTTTTATCTATTTCTATGAGGCGTATCTTGGATTTCTTCCCCACTTCAGCCTCTTCTGACACATGTTCTGGCTAAAGAAGAAAGGCGGCGGCAGTTCCAGAGTGGTCGGTGGCGTGTATCTGCAACTCCACGATGAGATGGCGGGCGAGTACATCACTGTACCACTAAACACCTCGCTAAAGGGGTGGAACACCAGGTGGTTCTACATGAAGCAGAGTCATCCTGCCATCCACTACGACATCGACCACATTTTAGAGAACCAGAAGAGCTGGTCGGAGAAGCCGAGCAGTGCTGATATGGATCAGGTGAGGGAGTTCCTTAGCCTGATAAAGGGCGTAAAGATGAACGACGCACTAGTGGCGGCGAGCTTCATAATGCGCCGCGTCCAACCCTGCAAGGAGAGGGCCCACGTGGGTTTGACTTCAAGGGGGACACTGACGGCACCCGGGAGAGGACGGAGAGGCTATTGAGGGAGGCTATGGTACGTCGAGCGGCCAAACTATTCGCTCCAAACACACCATTCAGCGTGCCAGGGCAAACGAGAGCCTTCAACTGCACAAACCCACCTCCTCAAGTAAAAATCTCAACTGTTGTTCCTGATGCTTTTTATCCTATACCGATGCCAAGCAGTAAACTGATTCACTTGTGGAAAGATCCATTCGTAGGAACGAGCGGCGTACTTCTTGGGTGTGCCTAGGAGCAATTGGCCGAAGGTAGTGGATGCCTGGCTAACCACTCAACCGGATGAAGGTGTCGTCAGCGCCTCGTCAGAGTACGGAGGCGTAGGTGCTGGTTAGACGGAGAGTCCCCCCCGGTGTCGGAGAAGGTCCGGGGGAAAAGAGCGGTGACAGATGAGCCAGCCCATAAGAAGAGGAAGACGGCGGGTGCAGCGTCCCACAAGCCAGGTGGTATCTCGCTTGGCGATGGTTAGACCACTCAGACATAGAGCACGGTGATGTCCGAGTGGTCAGACGACGATGGGGGCTCTAGTAGCTCCTCCTTCAAGCACTAAGGCGCCACCACGCAACATGCGCGTGGAGGTACAGTTGAAAGGAGGGGAGGGAGTCCATGAGCAACGGGCGAAGGGAGTCCACGAGCAACAGGCGGAGGGAGTCCCCGAGCAACGGGCAAAGGAAGTCCACGAGTAATAGGCGGAGGAGAGGCCAACGGCAGGGGCCGCAAGACCTCCAGCCCAGGGCATGCGGGTTGACCCTAGAGCCGTGCCTGGGTGCTCGGGGAGGCAGCGCCTGTAACACCCTAGGTGTTATCCTTGCATAACTTGACTTGCATAGCATGAGCATGATCATCAAGCATTCATATATCAGCATTTACACTTGAAACATTTAATTGAAACATATGCAACATTTCTTATTATTTTATGTTTCCATGTGTATAGGCATATGATCATGAGTGTAAACATGTACTTGGTGGATGTGAGTCACAAAAACATGTAGCAACACATAGGTTAGCAAATAGGACATTGTTCATGAAGGTCACCTTTCATGACCAAACACTTAAGATTTCATGGGTTAACCTAGATAGCACTATGAGTAACTAATACATGAAATGATTGTATGACCTTGCAATTAGCTTAAACATGTTTAGAGTATCATTATGAACAACTTTGATATTCATGGTTAGGGGTAAATAGGTCATTAAGCCCTAGTTTGAAGTGTACCACCATTTAAATGTGACATGTTTGACCAAGTTTGAACTATGTGTTAGAGACCTTGCATGGAGGTGGTCACTAAAGCAAAGTTGTAGTATTTGATATAGTGAACAACTTTTATTTTTGGGTTATTGACTGGTTTAGCTCCTAACATGCTTGAAATTAGCTCACAAGAATCAGCAAAACCAACATTTCAACACTTAACATTATTTTTCTAAGTCTGGATGAGGTGCAGCCTGACAAGCTGACCTTCAGGGTGATATAACTTGGTTTTGGTTGCGAATTAGAGCATGATTCCTTAACAAGAATTGGAGCTGGTACTTTGGGCTACAAAAATCATGTAGATCGTTTACGCTTTGGAGCCATGGATTTTTAGTTAATTCGATTGCAAAACTCGCTGTCAGGCGGCCGTCGCATTTTCTGATTGAACTGAACTGACTGGTTCAGTGGCCGACTGGCTTAGAGCTAAGCCTCCATGTGGAGGAGGACAGCGGCCGCGCGTCGCCGGCGCCCTACCCAGCGCGGCAGAGCTAGGCTGAAGCGCACTACATCAAGCCCCGCGCTCGCCCGCACTGCCCTGCGCTTCCTATTTTGCCTTTCTGGATTTCTCCTTCGCCTCAGTGTAGCCGCTGAGCTTCTGCAGCGACATTGCCGTCGCGACGCTCCACCGAGCCCGCCTGAGCTCACTGCCGCCCCATTCTTCAATCAGTCGTGCCCAAAGCTTTGCCTCCCTATGCTCTATCCTTCCCTCATAGCAGCGTCCACAGCCGCTCCATTGGTAAGCCATGTTTCATCTTGTGCCTCCACGGGGATGCCTCGCCGGAGTGCTGCCATGGCCGCTGCCGTGGTCGTGCCTCGTCGAAACCGCTCCAGCCGTCTAGGTCACGTAGTCATAGTCGCAGAGTCTCCGTAGTCCTATAGATCGCGTCACGTGACTTTGCCGTGGCCATAGATGGCTGGCACACCATAGTGCTGTGCTGCCATGCCGCCATCACCAACGACGAGCATGCTCCACCTACCCTCCACTGCCACCACCTAGGTCGTTCGACGCGCTCTGCTCAGTAGATCGTGTTGTGAAGATGTCACCACCGGTGAACTCGCCGTCGACGAGCCGTGGCCGCACAAGCTTGCTCAGTGCCACCGGCTCTGTTTTGGTTTTGCTGACAGGTGGACCGGCTGACCAGTGGGTCCCAGTTGTCAGCGATAGTAGGAAAGAAGCCAATTCATTCATTTTCAGTTTTGTGTGCAACTTTGGAAAATTGATAAGTTGAGCTCTGGAGATCCAAAAATTGTGAACCAAATTTTGTAGTGTTCCTTAAGAAGTTTAGTATTTATGAAAAATATTATACTAGATTTCGTAGTAGATTTTTTGGAGGATTTAAATGGAAACTTGAAATGTGTTTTTGAATGCATGCAAACTTGTTTATTTTATATCTAGAGTTCCTGTGCACCAAAAATTATGAAATTTTTGTGGTAAGCTATTCTTGACATGTGTGAGCTTTGGTAAAAATTTTAGGATCAGTGCATATATAGATTTGTAGTTATAGATTTTTCTTTTATAAATAGGTAATCCTTGTATGAATTTTTATAAATTATTTATGAATCCAATATTCATGAAATTTGTTGGAGGTTATCCTAGAACCATCAAGATGATAAGAAAAATAGGAAATCTATTGCTTGACACTTTTCACTAGGGTTTTCTATTTTTTGCTATTGTAAGCCTTTCTGTCTTGTCATTTTTATATAGAATGTTTGACTTGGTAAAATGGTATGAAACTTTTACAGTAGTCTTTTGGTAGCATTAGAAATGCACTGTAAATTTTTAAGAATGTATGATGCACATTTGGTATATGTTTATTATTTAACCTATGTATCTAAGTAAAATAATAAAGGCATTTAAATAAATAGTCTTGGCTTTACCATTAAGTGTTCTTGAATGTTTTTGGTATGTTTGAACTGTTGGTAGGCTTTGTGTTGTAAAAATTTGAATACTTATATGAAGTAGAAGTATTGTTGCTTCATAATGCGAATTGGAATAGTTTCCGGACAGATTCTGTAGTTTGATAAGTTGCATGATAAAAATGATCTTTGCTGTAAAAATGGTTAATAACAAAGTTGTAGATAACTTCATCATATGTCTTGTGTTAAAATTTCAGGACCATAGGTCAAACGGTTTAGGAGTTACAACTGTTTAAAGTTAGCATTTCTGAATTGCTTGCTCTCTGGAATTTTTGGATAGCACTGATATGATTGTCTGTTTTGGCTAAGATAAGTTGTGAATTAGCTTTTGTGAATTAAATAAGAGTTGTAGATAATTTTATAATCTTTCCAGAAAGTCTAGGATCACTGCATTTGGATAATTAGAACTCCAGTTATGAGTAGAACAATTAGCTGCTGTTTGTGAAATAGCAGATGCATTGTTGAAGTAATTAATTACATAATCTAGAAGAGATATGCACCTACTCAGTAAACGCGATGCACTTGTTGTTACTTAAACCACATGCTGTTAAGAATATTTGCAAAGGTGACCTAAGGCTGCCTTCGCACGGTATGCCTAGGTTTATGTTAGGAATAAATTCCCAGCTAGTTAAAAATCGATTCGAATCGCCGTCTCTCCCGGATAGTGAGAAACTTGGCTAGCTTCAACATCGTAGTAACTGTGTTATGGAACATGATGGTTCGGATGAATATGGAATTACAATACCTGCTATGGTTACTATTGTATGCTTTTAAATGGATATACCACATGTTTGGCACAGGATAGTTGCTAATCTATTGATGGATAGTTATAATTAACTTGATAAAGGAATCATAATTGTACAACTAAGTCAATTGCTTTTATGCAAAATATTGTCAAGCTATCTCCACTTATACAGCCTTGCATAATCTTTGGAGTCGATTTATTTCTGGTTTATGATGGGTAAGTCTAGCTGAGTACCTTCTCGTACTCAGGATTTTAATTCCCATTGTTGCAGATGACACTATGTATCATGGTTATTGCAAGAGTTGCTTATATCCCACCGTGGATGAGGAGTAAACCTTGGGCAAACTTCTTTATTATTCCCTATCTTTGCTTTTGTGGATTATGATCCTACTTGGCACTGTACTAAACTATGGTGGCAACTTTACTTTCAAACTTAATTTGCTTCCGCTTTTATCTATCAAACTCGGTTTGTAATAACTTGGTTTCATACTCTGATGATGAAAATGTATCTGTGAACTTTATGTAATATGTGATATGTATGTTGAATCATGTACAATCTTGGTTGTTATAAATCGTTTATTGAGACCCGTCGTGGTACTCAACGGACTACAGGGATTATATGGGTTCAAGTATGATAGTGCGACCGCTTGCGGGCTGCCATTGTACTTGTACTCTTATAAATTGGTTGGTTCTACGACAGCTGGCATCAGAGCAAGATTCAACGTTAATTGTCACATGTGTATTGAAAACAAAAGTTTTTGTTTTCCAAAAACCCTTCTCTAGCAACTAATAGCTATATAAATAGGTATTTGAAATCTAAAATGTGCCAATGATCACTTTCCTTATGCCCAAATTAAGGACTATTAGGTGGTTATTTAAGTACTAACATGGGGGTTTTTACTTCGTCATCCATACGGCGTGCTATTGTATGGATGCCATTCACTTGAATAGTAATGTATGGATCAAATGCCTCTACGCTAAGGTAAGATGATGAGTGTATGACCGCAAGATGTGAGCGTGCGGTCGGGGAGAGTTAGCTTTGGTATGGCTATGTATGCATGCTTGCATGTGTATATGGTACGTATTTAATTGTGGGTTTAAATTATTATCGGGTAGCTTGATATGGAAGTATATGTATGGGTATACATATATGGAAGTATTTAAATTACATTCTGCATATTTCATTATGGGTTTAGGCTAAAATGAAATTTTATGCAGGTACACTAACAACAAAACGTGTAGCTCGATTAGTTACGCTATATATGAGAGAACGTGTGTATGCCACCGTGTCTACCGTTAGAAACAAAAATTTTCCTAAGTTTGTGAGGACGTACGGAACGAGCATGCATCATGATAATTACCATTCACATAATTATATTGTTCCTCCCCTTATAAATTTCTTACTTGGTTATGTAACTCTTATCCATTATGGCCTTGTCTTATAAAGTGTACATGTTGATGGTACAGATGGCAGCACCCATCGGATGTGAGAATTTCCTGATGGTTTTTGGAACACCTACCCTCTTATGGAGAGTTCTGCACTTTGCGGGGTACCATGAACTGCCCATTTATCATTGGATTGAAGAGTACTTGGAAGGACAGCCATGGTACAAGGTGCGGCTCACTATACCAGCTCGCACACAACCGCCCTTCTGGCAAAAGTGGAAGGCGGAATCAGAAGGGAGGACTCCTTGGGAGGCTGCCCAAGTTGTGGCCTTTGAGGTTCTGAGGCAGATCTGCCAACAGCGTGGGGATGCACTCACTGGTAGTGCAGCAAGTATGTTTCCTTGGGTGGATCCATCCACCACAAATTGGGAACAACGTAGCCAAAATGCTTTGATCAGAGATTGGGATGAGCGTGCAGATAGCTCTAGTCCCTCCATGAGTGCAATGTTTGCCATGATGAAGATGTTTTGTGCATGCCAGGACACTAGGGATTTCTGGCAGGAATCATACACCACCTGCATGGACAAACTCATGAGAGCTGAAGCCGCACAAAACAAGTTCAAGAAGTGTGTGCGCAAGCAAAAGAAAGCCGCAAGTAAAGCCCAATGGGAATCTGACCAAGCTTATGCAGCTTTGGGCACTCTTCATGCCCAAATGGAGCAAGTGGATTAGCAGAGAGCAGCAACTCAAGAAGCTAGAGCTAATGATCAGGCAGTACTTACAGGACTGAGGGAGCAGTTGGAGACCGCTTGTGCGGAGGTGTCCACAGCTAGACGTCAGCGTGATGCAGCAGAAAACCGTGTCGCTAACATAAGGATAGAGCAAGATCGGCACCGCGACATGAGCAACGCCCAAGATCGTGCTGAAAGGGGCCTACGCCAGCAGCTTGCAAAGGCTCAACTTCAAGTAATGAACCTTCAGCATGAAGTGCACTATTTGAACAACCAGCTGAACCCTATCCTTGATGGGGAAGAAGATGGTCCAAATATGGAAGAAGATGAGGATGAGGAAGAGGAGGAGGTGGAGCCTGAGGAAGGAGATGAGCCTATCTCTGACCTCGATAGTGATCATGATGAGGATTAGATTGCTTAGTGCTTAGTGGAAGTACTTAATGTATCATCGTTGGTTATGTAATAAACTTGTAGTTTGAGTTTGGTGTTGGTGATTTGAACTATCATGTAATATTGTTATTTGCATGACTATCGCACGTTCGGTTAAAACGCAAATTCTAGTTGATCTATCTGAGCACATGATTTGGATATTAACGTGCTATGAGTCCGATGAGCGGTCAAATTGGTGGTGTCATGTTGCGAGAATGGATTATTATGCCTCTGTTTTTATTGTATGAATTTGAGATTTGTCTCCATTAATTTTAGTTTGGCATGATTATAATTCATCTGCAATCTTGTGACATTAACCAATAATCGCTTATTATTGCAACTTCACAGATGACGCGCACCCGTGTAGGAGCTAGTAGCAACCATGATGGCAATGGTGATGACTTACCACCATTGCCGCCACCGTCCGCTCAAGAGTTCTTTGCCCAGTTCTTGGGGAGCCAAAGGACAATGGAAGAAGCTCTACGCCTCATTACGTAGAACACCGCTCGTGGCCAACCACATCAACAAGGGGCCGAGCCAAATTAGCATAGTATATTCAAGGAGTTTCTAGATACAAAGCCTCCTATCTTCAAGGTGGCTGAGGAACCACTATAGGCTGACGAGTGGCTCAACACCATTGAGCAGAAGTTTCATCTGCTAAGGGTCACTGAGCATCTAAAAGCTGAGTATGCTTCTCATCAGCTGCAAGGACCAGCAGGGATCTAGTGGACACATTTCTTGTCGTCTCTACCTGCTAATGCGCGAGTGACATGGGAGCAGTTTAAGCTAGCTTTTAGGGGACATCATATTCCCCTAGGCTTGATGTGCATAAAAGCGGCTGAATTTATGAGGCTTACTCAAGGGACAAAGACCCTCACAGAATATATGCACGCATTCAACAACCTGTCCAGATATGCTCCCGGTTTTGTGGATACTGAGGAGAAGAAGATAGAGAGCTTCAAGCGGGGTCTGGGTACCAAACTAATGAAGACCATGGCCAATTCTAGGTGCGCCACATACAATAAGTTTATTAGTGATGCTTTGACCCAAGAAAACCACAATAACATGCATGCTGTTGCTAAGGGTCGCAAGAGAGCATATGAGGCAGGTGCCTCCGGATCTTCACAGTCAAGAGCGCCTATCATAGCTAGGCCACAATTTCATCCACCTACACCCAAATTTAGGCCTCCACCACCTAAAGCTCAGAATAGCAAGTCATAGAAACCATTCCGTAAGGCATTCACTATTACCTTACCAAAAGGAACTGGCAGTCAGGGGAGCTCCATAGGACCTAGGAATAATCAGCCATGTTTCAATTGCAATCAAGTGGGTCATTGGGCCAAGGAATGCCCCCACCCCAAGAAGAATGGCAACCCAAATTAGAACAATCAGAGGTAGGCAAACGCAAGGGCACGTCTGGGATACATGCATTATACCATTGTTGAGGAAGTGCCCACTGGAGAAGTTGTCACGGTTGGTATGTTTCTCGTCAACAAGCATCCCGCTGTTGTTTTATTTGACTCAGGAGCTTCTCATTCATTTATGAGTCAAGCATTTGTATCTAGACATGATCAAGAAATAATTGAAGTAAGCAAAGGGGGTTATAATATAAGTTCAGCAGGGGCTACTATTGCTACAAATAAGATAGTCAAAAATGTACTCATCTCTATACAAGGGAGGGAGTATACAACTGATTTGATAATATTGCCCAGGTTATTGATAAGTATAATCTTAGGCATGAATTAGATGAAGGATCATGGTGTTCTCATTGACACCAGCACCCATACTATTATATTGAGAGAACCCATAGGAGGGAATGCTTTTCTAGTACCACTCTCCCGCAATTTTGAACTCCAACATTTAGCTTGTGCTATCCAAACCACCATACTTTGTGATATCTCAGTGGTTTGTGAGTTTCTGGATGTATTTCTAGAGGAATTACCAGGTTTACCACCTGATAGGGAGGTGGAATTTAAGATTGAGTTAGTGCCAGGTACGGCACCCATATCAAGAAGGCCCTATAGAATGCCACCCAATGAGTTAGCGGAACTTAAGGTTCAGTTACAAGATCTATTGGACAAGGGTCTTATCCAACCTAGCTCATCTCAGTGGGGATGTCCAGCCTTATTTGTGAAAAAGAAGGACAAGTCACTGAGAATGTGTGTAGATTACAGACCACTCAATGATGTGACCATCAAGAACAAATACCCATTGCCCTGCATCGACATCTTGTTCGATCAGCTAGCGAAGGCAAAGGTATTCTCCAAAATTGACTTGAGATCAGGCTACCATCAAATAAAGATTAGACCGGAGGACATACCTAAAACTGCTTTCTCTACTAGGTACGACTTATATGAGTATTTGGTTGTCTTTCAGACTAACAAATGCTCCAGCCTACTTCATGTACCTGATGAACTTGGTATTCATGCTCAAGCTCGACAAGTTCATGGTCATGTTTATCGATGATATATTGATTTATTCGGAAAATGAGTCAGATCATGAAGAGCATCTGAGGATTGTTTTATCCAGACTGAGGGAGCATAAGCTATATGCGAAATTTAGCAAGTGTGAATTTTGGTTGAGCAAAGTACCTTTCCTAGGTCATATCTTATCAAGAGATGGAATCTCTGTAGACCCATCAAAAGTACAAGAGGTCATGGATTGGAAAGCCCCAACTTTGGTTCATGAAGTTTGGAGTTTTCTAGGGTTAGCAGGATATTATCGTCGTTTCATTCTAGATTTCTCAAAGATAGCTAAGCCCATGACCAAACTACTTTAGAAAGATGAGAAGTATAAATGGACACCAGAATGTGAAGTAACTTTTCACACCCTTAGAACTCTGTTAACTATAGCACCTGTGCTAGCACAATTAGACATTGAAAAGCCTTTTGATGTATTTTGTGATGCATCGGGAATAGGTTTGGGGTGTGTGCTTATGCAAGAAGGAAGAGTTATTGCATATGCTTCTCAGCAATTGAGAAAGCATGAAGTCAACTACCCTACACATGATTTAGAACTTGCAGTAATTGTTCATGCATTAAAGATATGGAGACATTATTTGTTGGGCAATGTATGTCATATATATACTGACCACAAAAGTCTCAAGTATATCTTTACCCAACCAGAGCTGAACATGAGACAATGAAGATGGTTAGAGCTAATTAAGGACTACAATTTAGAAGTGCACTACCATCCAGGAAAAGCTAATGTAGTAGCAGATGCACTCAGTCAAAAGTCTCATTACAACACTATAGAAGCATTATTGGAAGATGGATTCAACTTATTACACCCTGTTGTACTACACAATATCACGATTAGTTGTTCACTTGAAAGCAAAATCATAGAGTTGCAGCAGAAAGATGTAGGAATAAGTCACATCAAGAGAAAAATGCAAGAGCAAGAGACCAAGCATTTTAGATTGGACGAAAGAGGTGTGTTATGGTTTGAGGACCAACTTGTGGTACCAAAAGACCGTGAGCTGAGGAACCAAATTTTAGATAAAGCTCACTCGTCCAAATTATATATTCATCCGGGTAGTAGTAAGATGTACCAAGATTTGAAAACCCGTTTTTGGTGGACTAAGATGAAGAAAGAGATCACAGCCTATGTCGCTAGGTGCAATAACTGCAGTAGAGTAAAAGTTGTTCATATAAAATCTGCCAGATTACTTCAGCCATTACCTATTCTAGGTTGGAAATAGGAGGAAATCAGTATAGACTTTATCACCGGCCTTCCAATGACACCACAAGGTCATGATTCAATATGGGTCATTGTAGATCGTCTCACCAAGTCAGCACATTTTGTACCAGTTCACACAACATATCACGTGGGGAAGTATGCCGAGATGTACGTTTCTCAAATTGTGAGACTGCATGGAGTACCTAGGACTATAATCTTAGATCGAGGACCACAGTTCATAGCTTGTTTCTAGGAGCACTTACACCAGGCTTTGGGAACTAAATTGATCAGAAGTTCGGCATACCATCCACAAACTTCAGGACAGACGGAGCGAGTAAACCAAATCTTAGAAGATTTGCTAAGAGCTTATGTTATATCTTCTAAAGGTTCATGAGAGAAATGGTTACCTTTAGCTGAGTTCTCCTATAACAACAGTTATCAAGCGAGTATCAAGATGGCTCCATTTGAAGCCTTATATGGTAGAAAATGTAGAACTCCGTTGAATTAGATTAAGCCCGGTGAAAGGAGATACTTTGATATTGACTTTGTCAATGAAGCTGAAGAGCAAGTACGTGTTATCCAATAGCATATGAAGGCAGCTCAATTGAGATAAAAGAGTTATGCTGATAGAAGAAGAAGACCACTAACTTTTGAAGTAGGTGACTGTATACTTGAAAGTGTCACCCATGAAAGGGGTGAAGAGATTTGGAATGAAAAAGAAGCTTTCACCTAGATATGTGGGGCCATACAAGATTTTGGAATGGAAAGGGAATGTTGCTTATAAGTTACAACTTCCACCTGAGATGAGTGCAATATTTGATGTCTTCCATATTTCTTAGTTGAAGAAATGTCTTCGAGTACCTAAAGAAGCTATTGCACCCACCAACGTGCAGCTTCAATTGGATTTGACCTATGAAGAAAAGCCAATTTGAGTATTAAAGGAGTTGGAAAGAGTAACACTGAGTAAGATTATTAAGTTCTATAAGGTGGTATGGAACAATCACAGTGAACAAGATGCTACGTGGGAACGAGAGGATTATTTACGAGAGGTTTATCCCACCTTTTTCCAAGAATGGTAGGTCTTGCAAATCTCAGAACGAGATTTTTATAAGGGGGAGGGGCTATAACACCCTAGGTGTTATCCTTGCATAACTTGACTTGCATAGCATGAGCATGGTCATCAAGCATTCATATATCAACATTTACACTTGAAACATTTAATTGAAATATATGCAACATTTCTTATTATTTCATGTTTCCATGTGTATAGGCATATGATCATGAGTGTAAACATGTACTTGGTGGATGTGAGTCACAAAAACATGTAGCAACACATAGGTTAGCAAATAGGACATTGTTCATGAAGGTCACCTTTCATGACCAAACACTTAAGATTTCATGGGTTAACCTAGATAGCACTATGAGTAACTAATACATGAAATGATTGTATGACCTTGCAATTAGCTTAAACATGTTTAGAGTATCATTATGAACAACTTTGATATTCATGGTTAGGGGTAAATAGGTCATTAAGCCCTAGTTTGAAGTGTACCACCATTTAAATGTGACATGTTTGACCAAGTTTGAACTATATGTTAGAGACCTTGCATGGAGGTGGTTACTAAAGCAAAGTTGTAGTATTTGATATAGTGAACAACTTTTATTTTTGGGTTATTGACTGGTTTAGCTCCTAACATGCTTGAAATTAGCTCACAAGAATCAGCAAAACCAACATTTCAACACTTAACATTATTGTTCTACGTCTGGATGAGGTGCAGCCTGACAAGCTGACCTTCAGGGCGATATAACTTGGTTTTGGTTGTGAATTAGAGCATGATTCCTTAACAAGAATTGGAGCTGGTACTTCGGGCTACAAAAATCATGTAGATCATTTACGCTTTGGAGCCATGGATTTTTAGTTAATTCGATTGCAAAACTCGCTGTCAGGCAGCCATCGTGTTTTCTGATTCAACTGAACTGGCCGGTTTAGTGTCCGACTAGCTCAGAGCCGAGCTGCCGTGTGGAGGAGGATAGTGGCCATGCGTCACCGGTGCCCTGCCCAGCACGGCAGAGCTAGGCCAAAGCGCACTACATCAAGCCCCACGCTTGCCCGCACTGCCCTGCGCTTCCCATTTTGCCTTTCTGGCTTTCTCCTTCACCTCAGCGTAGCCGCCGAGCTTCCACAATGACATTGCCATCGCGACACTCCACCGAGCCCGCCTGAGCTCACCGCCGCCCCATTCTTCAATCAGTCGCGCCCAAAGCTTCGCCTCCCTATGCTCTATCCTTCCCTCATAGCAGCGTCCACAACCGCTCCATTAGTAAGCCATATTTCATCTTGCGCCACCATGGGGATGCCTCGCCAGAGTGCTGCCATGGCCGCTGCCGTGGTCGTGCCTCGTCGAAACTGCTCCAGCCGTCTAGGTCACGTAGTCATAGTCGTAGAGTCTCCGTAGTCCTATAGATCGCGTCACGTGACTTCACCGTGGCCAGAGATGGCTGGCACACCGCAGTGCTGTGCTGCCATGCCGCCATCATTGATGACGAGCATGCTCCACCCACCCTCCACTGCCACCACCTAGGTCGTTCGACGTGCGCTGCTCAGTAGATCGTGTTGTGAAGATGTCACCACCGGTGAACTCGCCGTCGACGAGCTGTGGCCGCGCAAGCTTGCTCAGCGTCGTCGGCTGTTTTGGTTTCGCTGACAGGTGGACCGGCTGACCAGTGGGTCCCGGTTGTCAGCGATAGTAGGAAAGAAGCCAATTCATTCATTTTCAGTTTTGTGTGCAACTTTGGAAAATTGATAAGTTGAGCTCTGGAGATCCAAAATTTGTGAACCAAATTTTGTAGTGTTCCTTAAGAAGTTTAGTATTTATGAAAAATATTATACTAGATTTCGTAGTAGATTTTTTGGAGGATTTAAATGGAAACTTGAAATGTGTTTTTGAATGCATGCAAACTTGTTTATTTTATATCTAGAGTTCCTATGCACCAAAAATTATGAAATTTTTGTGGTAAGCTATTCTTGACATGTGTGAGCTCTGGTAAAAATTTTAGGATCAGTGCATGTATAGATTTGTAGTTATAGATTTTTCTTTTATAAATAGGTAATCCTTGTATGAATTTTTATAAATTATTTATGAATCCAATATTCATGAAATTTGTTGGAGGTTATCCTAGTACCATCAGGATGATAAGAAAAATAGGAAATCTATTGCTTGACACTTTTCACTAGGGTTTTCTATTTTTTGCTATTGTAAGCCTTTCTGTCTTATCATTTTTATATAGAATGTTTGACTTGGTAAAATGGCATGAAACTTTTACAATAGTCTTTTGGTAGCATTAGAAATGCACTGTAAATTTTTAAGAATTTATGATGCACATTTGGTATATGTTTATTATTTAACCTATGTATCTAAGTAAAATAATAAAGGCATTTAAATAAATAGTTTTGGCTTTACCATTAAGTGTTCTTGAATGTTTTTGGTATGTTTGAACTATTGGTAGGCTTTGTGTTGTAAAAATTTGAATACTTATATGAAGTAGAAGTATTGTTGCTTCATAATGCGAATTGGAATAGTTTTCGGACAGATTCTGTAGTTTGATAAGTTGCATGATAAAAATGATGTTTGCTGTAAAAATGGTTAATAACAAAGTTGTAGATAACTTCATCATATATCTTGTGTTAAAATTTCAGGACCATAGGTCAAACAGTTTAGGAGTTACAGCTGTTTAAATTTAGCATTTCTGAATTGCTTGCTCTCTGGAATTTCTGGATAGCACTGATATAATTGTCTATTTTGGCTAAGATAAGTTGTGAATTAGCTTTTGTGAATTAAATAAGAGTTGTATATAATTTGATAATATTTCCAGAAAGTCCAGGATCACTGCATTTGGATAATTAGAACTCTAGTTATGAGTAGAACAAGTAGCTGCTGTTTGTGAAATAGCAGATGCATTGTTGAAGTAATTAATTACATAATCCAGAAGAGATATGCACCTACTCAGTAAACGCAATGCACTTGTTGTTACTTAAACCACATGCTATTAAGAATATTTGCAAGAATGCATTCTTCATGTATCATCATACCACACTTGTTAACATATATGCATTCGTAATATCTTATGCCATATTCATGCATCTAGGATCGGAGGAAGAAATAACATTGCTGGAATTCGACGAAGTAGAGGAAGGGGACCAGCAGGAGAATCCTCAAGTCACAGCTCCCGAAGGCAAGGAGCAGAATCTTGAAGAGCTTCTAGAGTGCCCTGGCCACCACCCCACTTCCTTTCTGAGAGGCAAGCCTCGGAGCATTTTAAGTCTCCCAGCATTTTACAAATGATTACTTAAGTACTTATGATTGATGCATTAGGTTATAGGAGTTGAATGGAACCACTTGATGCATATAAATTCCTTATCCAGAAATACTACCTTTAACCAGTATAAGTACAGGATTGAATATATGCTTAGCCATGCTTAGACCGGTAGAAGTCGGGTGATGTCCTATCACCTGTGAGATATAGGTGGATACCGGAGCACGGTTGGCTATATTTGCTATCGTGGAACAGAACCATGGGGTAAAAGAAAATCGAGGCCGGGCAAAGTCTATGCGTAGGATGACTCATGTGATCCCGTCTGTGCCGATCAAGGATCGTACCGTTGTTGGAACTTCTGACAAGATTGAACGCATGTCTATCACTTAGCTGGCCAGATAACTCATTCTGACTGCAAAGCCGAGTAGCTCAACTCAGACCGGGCCCCGTTCTGTTGTGCGCTCCTTGCGGGGGGCGATCAGACTGAGCCCAAGGGCAGGCTAGGCTTAAACATCCTAGCATCTGGTGTCCTAGATTGTGCGGCGGTAGGGACCCACGAAATGTGTACCTGAGTTGTACCAAAGGTGACCTAAGGCTGCCTTCACACAGTATGCCTAGGTTTATGTTAGGAATAAATTCCCAGCTAGTTGAAAATCAATACAAATCATCATCTCTCCCGGATAGTGAGAAACTTGGCTAGCTCCAATATCGTAGTAACTGTATTATGGAACATGATGGTTCAGATGAATATGGAATTACAATACCTGCTATGGTTACTATTGTATGCTTTTAAATGGATATACCACATGTTTAGCATAAGATAGTTGCTAATCTAGAGATGGATAGTTATAATTAACTTGATAAAGGAATCATAATTGTACAACTAAGTCAATTGCTTTTATGCAAAATGTTATCAAGCTATCTCCACTTATATAGCCTTGCATAATCCTTGGAGTTGATTTATTTCTGGTTTATGATGGGTAAGTCTAGCTGAGTACCTTCTTGTACTCAGAGTTTTATTTCCCATTGTTGCAGATGGCACTGTGTATCATGGTTATTGCAAGAGTTGCTTCTATCCCACCGTGGATGAGGAGTAAACCTTGGGCATGCTTCTTTATTATTCCCTATCTTTGCTTTTGTGGACTGTGATCCTACTTGGCACTGTACTAAACTATGGTGGCAACTTTACTTTCAAGCTTAATTTGCTTCCACTTTTATCTATCAAACTCGGTTTGTAATAACTTGGTTTCATACTCTGATGATGAAAATGTATCTGTGAACTTTATGTAATATGTGATATGTATGTTGAATCATGTACGATCTTGGTTGTTGTAAATCGTTTATCGAGACCCATCATGATACTCAACGGACTACCGGGTTTATATGGGTTCAAGTATGACAGTGCGATCGCTTGTGGGCTACCATTGTACTTGTACTCTTATAAATTGGTTGGTTATATGACAGTGCCAATTCAGAACCATATACCAGGAGGCCAACATGTAAGTATCCTTGTGTTGGATTCATTTTGCTGTCGAATCCTTATAGTTGCGGCGATTGATGAGCTAATCTGATGTAGAGCGAGGCATACAGAGGATCTGAATCCATCCGTCTAGACTGGCAATCAGCTAGGGGCTAGTCCCAGCATGGAGGCAATGCTAGTAGACTCTGTCCCAGAGTCCTAGGGCACTCGGCGGCCTACGGAGGAGTCGACCGCCGCTGCTGATAGAGTTGGTGGCGGAGAACGGTTGACGACGATGACGGCCGATGCGATGGAGATGCCAGGAGCGATGACGGGAGTCGCCAAATCTTTGTAGGTGGGAGCTAGAGCTGCTAATGTCACGCCAGAGTCTAGGGTGGGGAGGCCAGTGGTGTCAGAAGAGTAGGTGACACTCCTTGAGACATCGAAGGGGGTCGAACGTGCTATGTGGCCACCGAGCCCCTAGGTGGCGCCACCAGCTGCTGAGGAAGAGGACGAGGTGGAGGAGATTAGGCATGAGGAATCACGACCTCAAGCCGTTTGGATCCTCCGTAAGCGGGGGATGAAGTGGTGGTTGTGGAAGAGGAGGAGACCACCTAGGAGGTCAGGAGGCTAGAGTCCACCCTTTCCATAGCCATGAAGCAGATCAAGGTTAGTATTGTGTCAGCAATGTCCGTCTTTGATGTTGGAGATTGGAGTTCTTCATAAACTTGGTGCTTTTGTAGGGCATAGCATGAACTGTCATACACCGCCAGTAGCTGATCAAGAGGATAGAGCCCCTTGCCGTGGAGAACACGAAGCTGAAGGAGGTGGTGAAGCTAATGGAGAAGAATGTCCAGAGGACCCAGCACGAGCGAGATCTTGCTGAGTCCAACACCAAGGACCTAGAGTACCAGAAGGGCATCCTATTCGAGCAGCTGGCCACCGTCTTTGAGTAGTTGATGAGTCTTTCCAAGTAGTTGGAGCGCAAATCCGACCAGCTAAGAAACATCTTCGAGCAAAGAAAAGGTATGGTGGATCAACAAATTTGCTTTGCATTGTTGGGCAGTCTTATTGTTGCTGACGACCGTTATGCTTGTAGAGCAAGGCCCGGAGCTCGATTAATTGCGTCAAGTCATCGGTCAACTCCAAGAGGAGGAGAAGGCATCTAGGCGAGCAGAGAAGCTGGTCGAGGAGCTGAAAGGTGAGTAGTTCATGGTCAGAGTTGTTGCTGAAGTGACTTCTTCACTTGATGGATCTTTGTGGTGCTTGCAGAATACCGTCAGAGGACCAAGGCGCAGTTCGACATGCTAGAACTAGAGGCCAAAACCCAGAGGGGGAAACTTGAGGCCATGGTTGCCAGGATCAAGCCTGTGCTCGACTGCGTCGACATGGAGGTAGCTCCTCAGCCCGATGACAGGCCACCATGTCCGAACACCATCATCGACAGATACAAGGCAGCGTGGGAGAACTTCAAGAGTTTCAACCGAGATGCCACTGTCTCCACTGTGACACACGCCCTAGCAATGGTCTAGTCCCACTACCCTGCCATCGATCTTTAAGTGATAGGGGCTGGATTTGCTAGAGGGATGGGTGCGACAAAGTAGCAGTAGTGGAAAGATGAGGTGGAGGACACAACAAAGAAGCTGGCCAGAGATGTCGATCTGTTCAGCGAAGTGGACGAAGAGGGCCAAACACAATGACCTGCTCAGAGAGTAACCTATACGTAACAGCTAGAGAGGAGAGTTAAATGCACAAGGGCATAGACAAACATTTATGTATGTGTATAAATATTGTAAAGTGACATGTGCATGTTTATGTGGTTTGCCAATATTTCGGTGAAAAATCATTGTAGTGTTAACCCTAACGTGATTATACGTGGTATAAGTAGCGTCCAAGCAGTTAGCTCATTACTGAGCTCTTAGCCTTGGCTAGCCCATATTCCATAACGTCGAGTGCAGGGCCCGTGCACATATAGGAGGAACAGACATGACCAAGGAACCACAACCGATTACCCATAACGCAGAGCGCGGAGCCCATAGCACGTGTAGGGAGAGATCGGAGACTAGGTTTTCTCTAAAGAACACAGAGCGAAATGTGTGTTGCTCGATGGTTAGCGAAATATCTTATAGATATTTTAGTATGGAGAACCATGGTGGAGCATTTATGGAGATCATGTATTGGAGTTTGTTAAGGAGTAGCTTAGAGCTGGCGACCGCAAATGGAGATTAAACCGTAGTGGAGAAATAATGGAGATAAATTATGGCGATAAAAACTTCGTTCATTATGGAGTGGAGAGTACATATCTAGAGCGTTTCAAGGATAGAAATGTATAAGGTGCTCGATGTGCCATGAATTGGGGATATTGATTTCGTCCAAGTCACATATTCGATAAGACCCTAGTTGGGTAACCTTTTTGACCATATAAGGCCCTTTCCAGGGGAGGAGAGTTTATGCATTCCTTTGGTTTTCTGTTTTCTATGGAGAATGAGGTCATCAACAACAAATGAACGACCTTTGATGTTGCGATTGTAGTATCTTCGCAAGCCTTCTAGGTATTTGGCCGTGCGGATGCAAGTGATCAGGCATTCTTCTTTGGCCATGTCGACGTCCTTTGTCTGAACAGTTATGGCTTACTCTTCATTATAATATTCCACCCTAGGTGCTCGGAAGGCAATGTCTGCTGGAAGAATATCTTCTGAGCCATAGACCAAAAAGTATGAAGACACACTGATGCTGTGACTAGCTTGAGTGCATAGTCCCTAGACCACAGCTGGGAGCTCTCTGAGTAATCTACCCGAATGCTTTTCCTCTTTCTGATATAGTCTCTTTTTGAGGGCATCAAGGATCATGCCATTCGCCCGTTTGACCTGGCCATTGTCTTTAGGATGGGCAACGAAGATGTATTTGATGGAGATGCATCGGTCTTCGCAGAAGTCCCAAAAATGATGACCAGTGAATGTAGTTTCGAGGTTGGTGATAATGCTGTTCGGGAGACCAAATCTGTGGATGATATCTTTGAAGAGCTCGACTGCCTTCTTAACAGTAGCTGAAACAAGCGGTTTGTATTCGATCCACTTGGAGAACTTGTCAATGGTGATGTACATGTACCAGAAACCACCTGGCGCTGGCTTGAAAGACCCGATCATGTCTAGTCCCCAGCATGCAAAAGGCCAAGAAGCTGGGATGGTCTGCAATTCCTATGCCAGCATGTGTATCTGCTTGGTAAAAAATTGACATCCTTCACAACATCGGACGAGGTCTTCTGTGTTGGCGATGGCCATGGGCCAATAAAAACCAGCTCAAAAAGCTTTGTCGACCAGGTTTCTTGAGGCCGAGTGATTGCCATAGGAACCAGAGTGAATTTCGAGAAGTAGTTTCACTCCCTCTTCTTGGGTGATGCATTTCTGTAGTATCCCTTTCTTAGCACTTTTCCTTATCAAGTTCTCATCTACCAGCATGTAATGCTTGTTGCGATGGATTAGGCGTTCAGTTTTGGTCTTGTCAGCGGGTACATCGGCGCTGGTGAGGTACTTGATGAACTATTCCCTCCAATCGATGGTCGGTGAAAGGTACTGCAAGTACCAGCTGATGAGGACATCACTTCTTCAGAGGTACCCGCTGATCCTCTAACCATCATGCAAGGTCCAATGACCCAGGCTCGAAAGCAACAACTCAATTTAGAGGTGAGCTCGTTCTTAAGCGATACTTTTCATACTTTTGAAAATAGACTACTACCTAATGTTGTTATCTTTCTTAGGAACATTGGAGAAGGTCATGAAGGACTTAGAGGAAGTGGTGGAGGTGATGATGACCAGCAAGGACGTCCAACATAAGCCGGAGGCCTAGTCCAACAAGAATTCGAGTCTGCCTCGGCCTCTAGGACCAGTCTACCTTAAACTGGTCACCCAGGATGAATCCAGACTCCGTTTTCGATGATCCACATATGGATGGAAAGATAATTTGATAAGGAAGCCAATACAAGTGGTTTCACATCAAAACCTATTCGGAATCAACGGGAATCGTCGAAACAAGTCAGCATCTAGAATCTACCAGGGTGCTGCGACACCGTCTTTTGGTCCGTTGGACCATGTATCGAGTTTGGGCCCATTAGGGGCACGTCCAGGGGTCTTGCATGACCCTAGAGTCTTCATAAACTGCCGCTGCCCCTCCATTAGAGTTTGAGTTTTGCTTAGATTAATCTGTTAAGAATAGTTTCGCCGTTCATCGGTTTGTGAGACCCTAACTTCGTGAGTTTAATCATTCATCTGCAATTTCGTTGTGTTCTTTCTTGTTCTTGCTTGTGTTCTTCATTGCGCAGACAGGGATTAGCCTTCTTGGCGAGGTCAACCTAGTCCGTGACTTGGTTGATAACTAGAGGAGCGGTGGTGCTAAGATTGCAGGGTTCGATCTTTCGATCTGAAGCCAGATCGGTGTGTCACTCTCCGCCACAACGATAGTTACCATCACCTGATGGAAGATCGGGATCCCTGTCTCCACTAAGTGGTAATTAGAGCTAAGGTATACCATCAGGTTCACTTTTATTCCCTAGTTTGAGTGTTTCGCATTCGTCCCATAGTCCAGTGCCATACTCATTTTTCCTGTCCTAGAACCTTCCGCGTCATAGCCTTTGCATATTTCAGTTTTAGAGTCCGTCGTATTGAGTTTGTGTCCTGGTCGAGGTCTTGTTGCTGGTTAGGTCATGTCAGAGTCTAGTTCGTGTGTTTTCCCCATCGTTTCCATCAAATCTTGGCTGTTGTGACCAATTTTGCACACATTGTTCTCGTTTTGTCCTCTAATTCGGAGCCAATTCTTAAAACTGGTCTAGTTTTCGCATACGAACTCTGTTTTCGATGTTCCATATATGCAAATCGACCAGAAAAAAAATTTGGATCCGTCCATCCCTAGCCTAGCTAGGGTTTGAAAATTTTAGATTGGTCAAAAAGTGGTCACAAGATCCTCGTTTCGTGGTCATAAAGTTTTTGTCGATTTTGATCTAGTTTTCTGAAAATTCCACATGCCACGTCTTTTACTTGTTTGAGCTCATATTTTTTGTGGTTACTTCTTTTATGCTCCTAAGTAAAGGAAAAATATAAAAAAAATAAAATAAAAAAGTTGAAATTTCCCAAAAAACAACAACAGCCCAAAAAATAAAAAAAAGAGAAGGGTAAAAGAGGAACAATATTTAGAGGAGCACATAGAGAAGACCAAAGTGAGCTGTGTTAGCGTGTGTTGTCTGGTTCCTTATTTGTGTTGCTGTCTCCATCCACCATACTTGTTTTTCTCACACC
Source organism: Miscanthus floridulus (assembly GCF_019320115.1). Lineage (NCBI taxonomy): Eukaryota > Viridiplantae > Streptophyta > Magnoliopsida > Poales > Poaceae > Miscanthus > Miscanthus floridulus. Next base: position 123,177,309 of record NC_089583.1, read on the forward strand.
TATCACCTTGCTATCCACCATACTTTTGTCATACACCTGGTACTTGCAACACTTTAGACCAGCAACAAGAACAAGTACTTTGGACCATAATTCAGCATTACTTTCTGTTACTGACTTGTGTGCCAGATATACATATTACTCTTTGTTTGCCTTCCAAGCTCCACAAACTCTTCAGATCAGTACAGACAAAGGGCCTTGCAATCTCGGTACCACTACCTCACAGGCATCACAAACTAGCCGCCGGTTGTACCGCCCACTGCTTGTGTTGGTAAGAACTTTGTAAGAGCTTGCTAAGATGCTTCCACTTGCTGTGAAAAGTGACACCACTGCAACCACATAGTCATTTGGTAGGGATAACTTTCACCTGTTTGTTCCTGTTTTTGTGTTTTCAATGGCAGGAGGTGAACAGACTGGAGATAACAATCCTAAGGGTTTCAATGAGTGTGTCAGTCAAGAGCAACTATAAGCTATTGTAGAGGATGCCCAAAAAAGGATGAATGAGGCCGTCAGGAAGGCCGTCACTGACACACTCATTGAGCTCAACATTGGCAATAGCATGGAGAGATTGGACAAGCGAATTTCCACACTAACCGACAAGGTTACTGAGTTGGAAACCTTTTTGGCAAGCAACAACGACGTCTCCGGCAGCAACACCGATGGTCAAGACACATGTATGATGCCAACAGGAACATAGGTCGAGCAGCTGTCTGACAAGAGAGATTACAACAACGTCTTCACCACAACACGACAGGTATGGGTGGTGTCCACCACCACCACCATCAAGGTAATAATCACCGTGTGCCCGATGATCCTTATGCTAAAATTAAGTTCACAATACCATCTTTTTCGGGTCATTATGATGCTGAGGGATATCTTGATTGGGAGATGACGGTAGAATAAAAGTTTAGTGCCCACCATGTACCTGAGCAGCATAGAGTTAGACAAGCTACTAGTGAGTTTAAGGATTTTGCCATTATTTGGTGGAATGGGCTAGCTGCATAGGATGCTTTACCTGGTACATGGGAAAAACTTAAGGTAGCTATGCGTGATCATTTTATTCCTCCTTCTTATCATAGAGACTTGCGTAAGAAATTGATGCGTTTAGAATAAGGAGATAAATCTATACAGGATTACTATGGTGAGCTCCAAAAGGGATTGATGCGCTGTAGTGTTGTGGAGGGAAACGAAGATGCCATTTGTCATTTTTATTCAGGTTTGAGGCATGAGATTTAGGACGTTGTTGATTATAAAGAATTTAACACTGTCAACCAGTTGTTTCAGTTTGCTATGCTTGTAGAAAAGGAATTGCAGGGGCATGAACAGCAGGGCAAGAGCAAGGTCAGCACCAGCACATACACGCCACGCTTGGCACCATCTTTGGGGCTGACCAAGCCAACCACTTTTCGGATGCCTCCACCAGCGAGCAAGCGACCAATAGCCTCTGGAGTTTCTGCTACACCTAAGACACCTCCCGCACGACCTTCAGATTCAGGTAAAAATTCTTTGCATGTGCCTACCAAGAGTTCCTCATCCGTTGCATCGATAGGACGCACTTCAGGTATTCAGTGCCACCGCTGCCATGGCATTGGTCATGTGTAGAAGGACTGCCCAAGTCAGCGGGCATATATTGCTATAGAAGATGGTTACATCAGCACCTCTGACATTGAGGATGAAGAAGACCAAGATACAGATGAGGAGGACGGTGAAGTCCTTGGTGATGAGGCCACAACGCCCTATAGGAGCATTATTGTACAGCGGGTGCTCAGCTCACAAGTCCAGCAACCTGAGAAGCTACAACGCCATAACTTGTTCTAGATTTTCTTCATCATCAGCGACCGTCGAGCATGTGTCATTATTGATGGAGGTAGCTGCAACAATTTGGTGAGTTCTAATTTGGTCAAGAAGCTTGGCTTGACCACACGCCCACACCCATGTCCATACCATATTCAGTGGCTAAATGATTCTAGTAAAGCAAAGGTAACACAAACTTGCAGAGTTTCATTTTCCATTGGTTTTTATGCGGATTCTGTTGATTGTGATGTGGTACATATGCAAGCTTGTTCACTCTTATTGGGTCATCCTTGGGAATATGATAATGATGCTACACACCATGGTAGAAGTAATAAATACACTTTTGTGCATAAAGGAAAGAAAATTACTTTGGTACCTTTGACCCCTGCTCAAATTGTACAAGCTAATAGAGAACGCGCTGCTAGTTTCAATGATGTTCAATCTGAAAATCAGCAAGTTGCTAATTCTATTTTCCCACCTAAAAAGGATAAGTCTACATCTATTTCTAAGGCTGAGGGGATTAAATTGATGGGTGGTGTTATGCTTGCAACAAAATGTGACTTTGCTGAAATTTCTGATGATGATATTTGCTATGCTTTGGTATGTAAACGAGCTATGTTTTCGCTTGATGATATTGTTAGCTCAGTACATCTTGATGTCACTAACCTTTTGCAGGAGTATGAGGACATTTTTCCAGCTGAGATACCCTTAGGACTGCCACCTATGAGAGGGATAGAGCATCAAATAGATTTGATTCTAGGAGCAACCTTGCCCAACCGTGCTGCTTATCGAACCAATCCTGAGGAGACTAAGGAAATTCAGTGACAAGTCCAAGACCTTTTGGACCACGGGTATGTACATGAAAGCCTTAGTCCTTGTGCTGTTCCTATACTTTTGGTTCCTAAGAAAAATGGAAGTTGGCGTATGTGTGTTGATTGTAGAGCCATCAATAATATTACTATTTAGTATTGTCATCCTATTCCTAGGCTAGACAACATGCTTGATGAGTTGTGTGGTTCTATAATTTTCACTAAGATTGACTTGTGAAGTGGCTACCACCAAATTAGAATGAAACTTGGAGATGAATGGAAAACCGCGTTTAAAACCAAATTCAGGTTGTATGAGTGGTTAGTAATGCCTTTTGGTTTGATAAATGCACCTAGCACTTTCATGCGCTTAATGAATGAGGTTTTAAGAGCTTTTATTAGACATTTTGTGGTAGTTTACTTTGATGATATATTGATTTATAGCAAGTCTTTTGATGAACATATGGAGCACTTACGTGCTGTTTTTAATGCTTTACGTGATGCACGTTTATTTGGTAACCTTGAGAAGTGCATCTTTTGCACGGATCAAGTTTCTTTTCTTGGCTATGTTGTAACTCTACAGGGAATTGAGGTGGACGAGATGAAAATTGAAGCCATAAAGAGCTGGCCAGTTCCCCAAACTGTCACACAGGTGAGGAGTTTTCTTGGTCTTGCAGGATTCTACCGCCGCTTCATCAAAGATTTCAGCACCATTGCTGCCCCATTGCATGAGTTGATGAAGAAAGGAGTGGTGTTTCATTGGGGAGAGGCACAAGAGGAGTCCTTTGACACTTTGAAGGACAAGCTTACACATGCACCATTGCTGCAACTTCCAAATTTTGTTAAGACTTTTGAGCTAGAATGTGATGCTAGTGGAGTTGGCATTGGTGGTATTTTGATGCAAGATGGCAAACCAGTTGCTTACTTTAGCGAAAAATTGCATGGTCCTGTTCTTAATTATTCCACGTATGATAAAGAATTGTATGCATTTGTTCATTCTTTAGAGACATGGCGTCATTATTTGTGGCCTAAAGAATTTGTTATTCATTCTGATCATGAATTGCTTAAGTATGACCAGCAAGGACGTGGTGGAGGTGATGATGACTAGCAAGGACGTCCAACACAAGCCGAAGGCTCAGTCCAACAAGAATTCGAGTCTGCCTCGGCCTCCAGGACCAGTTTGTCTTAAACTGGTTACCCAAGACGCATCCAGACTCCATTTTTAATGATCCACATATGGATGGAAAGATAATTTGATAAGGAAGCCAATCCAAATAGTTTCACATCAAAATCTATTCGGAATCAATGGGAATCGTCGAAACAAGTCAGCGTCCAGAATCTGCCAGGGTGCTGCGTCACCGTCTTTTGGTCCGTTGGACCATGTATCGAGTTTGGGCCCATTAGGGGCACGTCCAGGGGTCTTGCACGACCCTAGAGTCTTCATAAACAGCCGTGGCCCCTCCATTAGAGTTCGGGTTTTGCTTAGATTAATCTGTTAAGAACAGTTTCACCGTTCATCGGTTTGTGAGACCCTAACTTCATGAGTTTAATCATTCATCTACAATTTTGTTGCGTTCTTTCTTGTTCTTGCTTGTGTTCTTCATTGCGCAGGCAGGGATTAGCCTTCTTGGCGAGGTCAACCTGGTCCGTGACTTGGTTGATAACCAGAGGAGTGGTGGTGCTAAGATTGCAGGGTTCGATCTTTCGATCTGAAGCCGGATCGGTGTGTCACTCTCCGCCACAATGATAGTTACCATCACTTGACGGAAGATCGGGATCCCCATCTCCATTACCAGCTGCTTGATGGGGGGGATTTCTTGAACTTCCTTCTCTTCCTTAATGGATGGCGTAAAGAGGTATTGAACAAAAACCATAGGCAGAATCACGGCGTGAGAAGAGCCTATCTTGGATAGGTGGTCGGTGAGCTGATTTTGATCTCGTACCATGTGGTGGTACTCAATACCATAGAACTTCCCTTTGAGTTTCCTGATTTCGACGCAATATGCGTCCATCTTCTCACTGGAATAGGACCAGTCTTTGTTGAGCTGGTTGATGACCAACATGGAGTCTCTATATACCATGAGGTGTTTGACACTGAGCTCAATGGCTATACAGAGTCCGTGGAGACATGCTTCATATTCGGTGGTGTTGTTGGAGGTTGAAAAATAAATTCAAAGAGCGTATTGGAGCTTGTCCTTGGTCGATGTAATGAATAAAATGCTAGCACCAGCACCGTTGATGTTGAGGGCACCATCGAAGTACATCACCCAGTGCTCGGGACAAGTAGCGGGGATGGGCTCTTGGATCTTAGTCCACTCAGCAACGAAGTCAGCGAGCACCCATGACTTGATGGTAGGCCTACTTTTGAATTCGATGGAGTAAGGGCTGAGCTCGACAGCCCACTTGATAATGCGGCCATTGGCCTCTTTGTTATGGAGGATGTCCCCTAGAGGGAACTCGGTGACCACAGCGATCTTGTAATACTCGAAGTAATGGCGCAGCTTACACGACATGACCAGAATGGTGTATAACAGTTTCTGAACTTGAGGATAACGAGTTTTGGACTCATTAAGGACCTACGGTTTGACTATACCATGTTTTAGCTTTTCTCGTCAAAGAGAACAGAAATAACTTTCATCTTAAGGTCTTGTCAGACATGCCAATGATACACAAGCATGCATAGATCTGCTCAAACTCTCATAGGTGTGAGTATGGGTTTTCATCGCCTTCTCCCGAGAAGGATTTATCCTGAATCAATTTTATTAAACACGGGCATAGCTCATAACTAGGTGTTATGATAGGCTCTAAGGATTCTGGTGGCTTTAGGCTTGTGCTCATGGGTTTAGCATATTGATAAATAGGAGTGGAATCCATGCTAAAAAATGTTAAGCTAGGCTCGAAGTTAATTCAGCAACCGTTTCCTCAGCAATGGCGCCAGAAAGCTTGTTGGTATATTTTAACGCACACAGATAAATCCGTAAGCGCATGGATACCGCTGTAGCTTTCACCTGAAGGTATTCTAAGTATCGTATCCATAGAGAAACATGTGAGGTTAACTACAGTCCAACTTAACCTAGAGTAGCAACAAGACTTAAGAAAGTCAGGAGTGTAGAGGAGATCGCTAAGGTCTTCTAGTTCTAATCTCGATAAGCTATGTCTTCTATTGTTCAATTGGGGACATTACTAGGGAAAGACACTAGCAGATGATGCTTTCCTTTGAAACCACATCCTACGTGCGCCTACAGATGGGAGGTGGACTACAAAGGATTCAATGAGGCTATAAGAATCACCCTCATGAGCTACTACCAATCTGGAGTACAGGGTGCATCCACGATTAACCTAAATCTAAGCACCACACTTACACTAACAATTAATACTTTACTCCCTCTAGTGCAGGAATAAAGCACTCAAAAGAGTCATGAAACTAAAGAACAATATAAACAAGATGCTTACTTGAATGAGAAGTTGATTACCAGAGAAATCACAGACGCAAGATTGACTTTCGCCAAGGTACCAGCCATAGAGAGAGCACCGACAGGCTGGCACCTCCTCCAAACTCTTCCCTCACTCTCCATCTCTCTATTTCTAAAGACTAGATCCTATGAAGGACTAATCTTCTCTTGATAGCTAGCTCTAATCCTCATGAGAAGAATATGAATTAGGGTTTTAGGATCTAATGAGGGAGGGGGGTAGGGGCTACTATATATAGGCCAGAGGTAGAGTAGCGGTCAAGGAATCAAGATGGAGTAAGAGGCAAGGACTCTAGGAGGAGTAGGGGGCAAGGAATTGCCATGTCATCGATCCATGTCAACTTTCCTGACCACCATTGGATGAACTGACCTAAAACCGCCTTAGAATCAATGATGTAGATTGCAGGAAGGAGTATGCAATGGTAGAGGGTGATGGGCCACCCTCATGGGTCGGATGGCCTCCCTAGTGGGCTGGCCAACCCACTATGGTGGCAGGTGGGCTCCTCCTTCTGGTGGCAAGGCTTGGGCTCCGTCTTAGGTCAACTTTTGTAGGTGTCGTGGGTAGAATCACTTGTTGTCGTCGGTTTGCTTGTTTGGATTGTATGACAATGGTTCTAGGGGCTGTTTTATGGATAAATCCTCCTGCAGTCATGAAATCACCAAAGCTCATGGAATTCATTAGTTTAAACCCCTAAACCTTCATTAGTGATTACATTTATGCCCTTATACATGTTTAATTCATGGTTTATAATGGTTGTTAACTATCATCAATAAGCAGCTCTGTTGCAAGCTATACCGCAAGAGGCCCACAACCATTGGTGAACTGATACAAACAGCAAACAGGCATGCCAACGTCAAAGAAGCCGAATGGGCTGCCCGCTCCGCTCACCACCAATGCCGTGATGATGACCATCGTGAAGATAGGCGCTACGATGACCACAACTGCCACCATGATGATCAAGATAGCCACGATGACCACGATCGCCACCAAGATGACCATGAGCCCTGGCATGACAACTGCTTGGATAGCTCGAGAGGTAGACAAGGCTACCATCGCTGGCCTGATAACTCCATCAACACCATCAACGCCCGTGCTAAGCACACCTACAACGCTGACTTCAGCAAGCTGCTAGACAACACATGCCCTATCCACAAGGATGCCAAGCACACCATTCGAGAGTGCAGAGGCCTAAAGACAGCGCTCGGTGGTGAATCATCGAAGAAGCCACAACATGACGACGATGAGACCAAAGACGGTCAAGGAGGAGAACAAGGCAAGAACAAGGGCCCCACCTACTAGGACCCCACCAAGACCGTCACCACCATCTTTGGTGGGAGAGCTATCTCCAAAGACAAGTGGGAGCAGAAGCTTGTAGCCCAACACGTCATGTCGGTCGCTACATATGACGACCCCATCGCTGATCCCAAGTACCTCGATTGGTTGGAGCACCCAATCACCTTCTCTAGGGCCGATCAGTGGTCGGACATCCCATACCCAGGGTGTTTCCCACTCATCCAAGATCCTATAATCAAGGACATGAGCTTCTAGAAGGTCCTCATCGATAGAGGGAGCGCCCTCAACATTCTCTTCACTGAATCCCTAGTGGACCCAGGGCTCAAGAAGGATGACCTCACTCCCATGGACTCTTTGTTCTAGGGAATCATTCCTAGGAAGGCGTCCCTACCCTTGAGATAGGTTACACTACTGGTATAGTTCAGCATAGCAAAGCACTTCCACGTTGATTACGTCAACTTCCTCGTCGCTGATTTCAACATGGCGTACCATGCCATCCTCGGCCGACCAGCTCTTATCAAGTTCATGGCCATGCCACACTATACATTCCTGGTGCTGAAGATGCCAATGGAGCAGGGGGTCCTCTCCCTACACGCCAACCTCGACGTCGCCTACAACTATGAGAAGGAAAGCTTCATGCTCGTCGAGGCAACCGACATCTCCATTCACATGCAGGACTGCATCGTGACTTCACAATAGATATCTCTAAAGGATCTGGAGATTTCAACCATGGAGGCCATCCAAGCATCAACCAAGTCCAAGGAGGTGAAGGAAGTGGCCCTTGTCCCTGGCGATCAGTCTAAGACTACTCGAATTGGGGCTGGCCTCGAACCTAAATAGGAAGACGCACTTGTTAGCTTCCTAAGGGAGCATGTCGATGTGTTCGCGTGGAAACCTACAGACATGCCTGGCGTGCCTCGAGAGCTGATCGAGCACTTCTCAAATGTCTTGGCGACTACCAATCCGATTAAGCAAAAGATTCAATGATTCGTGCAGGACAAAAAGGAGGCCATTAGGGTAGAGATAACCAGGCTCTTAGCTACCAGTTTTATTAAAGAGGTGTATCATCCAGAGTGGTTAGCCAAACCGGTTCTTGTAAGAAAAAAGAATAAAGAATGGAGAATGTGCGTTGATTACATTGATCTCAACAAACACTACCCTAAAGACCCTTTTGGCCTACCTCGCATTGACGAGGTCATAGATTCTACAGCCGATTGTGAGCTCCTGTGCTTTTTAGATTGCTACTCTGGTTATCAGCTGATCATGTTGAAGGAAGAAGACTAGATCAAGACGTTGTTCATTACACCCTTCGACGCCTACTGCTACACGACCATGTCCTTTGGGCTCAAGAATGCAGGTGCGACTTATCAAAGAGCCATCTAGCGCTGCCTCAAGGACCAGATCGAGAAGAATGTCGAGGCTTCCATCAATGACATGGTAGTTAAGTCTAAGACTGTGAAAGCTCTAGTTTGGTTTTGGTTAATTGATGAAACCCTAAATGCTAACCTAGTTTATCAAAGTGATTATGAGATAGGTAGCACTACTCCAAGTAATGAAGAAATGGTAAAGATCATGGTGATGGTAATGGCTTAGTGATGATCAAATGCTTGAACTTGGAAAAGAAGAAAGAGAAAAACAAAAGGCTCATAGCAAAGGTATAAATAGTAGGAGCCATTTTGTTTCGGTGATCAAGACACTTAGCGAGTGTGATCACATTTAGGTTAGATAGCCGTACTATTAAGAGGGGTGAAACTCGTATTGAAATGCGGTTATCAAAGTGCCACTAGGTGCTCTAACTTATTGTATATGCTTTAGGATCTAGTGGAGTGCTAACACCCTTGAAAATGCTTATGAAAATATACTAACTCATGTGCACAAGGTGATACACTTGGTGGTTGACACATTTGAGCAAGGGTTAGAAACTTCATTGATGCCCTATATAAAAAAGACAGGGGTTCACAAAGTGACCGGACGCTGGTGGTGCAGTGACCAGATGCTGGGTTTAGAGTCCAGTCAGTGACAACAGTAAGCACATGGTCTTGGTCTTGTGACCGGACACTGGCGTGTAAACTGACTAGATGCTCATGGTCTGAGTCCTGTCAGTGCTGACGTACGCTGACATGAGGCGCACAGAGGAAACGTTGAGTGACCGAACGCCAGGTGAGTCCAGTCGAGCATGACCGGACATGTCTGGTCGTGAAATTTCATGTTTGGGACCATACTGGAAATGACCGGACGCTGGGGTCCTGCATCCGGTCACTTTCTAACTGGCGCATCCGGTCATCACTTGATCGTTGAGATCGAGCAATCGGCGTTTGAAGCCGATGACACATGGCAAGCATCGGGCGACCGGATGCTGGGGTCTCCAGTCACCCCGTGTTGTGCCTAGTGAAGGGGTACAATGGCTCTATTTTATGGGGGCTTCTATTTAAGCCCCATGGCCAGCTCAAGCTCACCCGCTTGGCCATTTGCATTGACATAGAAACCTTGTGAGCTTAGCCAAAGCCCTCCCACTCATCTCCATTATTGTTTCATCATTATTGTGAGATTGGGAGAGAATGCAAGTGCATTGCTTGAGTGATTGCATCTAGTGGCACTTGGCATTCGTGTTTCGCTGTGCAATTCACTTGTTACTCTTGGTGGTTGCCGCCACCTAGATAGCTTGGAGTAGTGAGGATCGTTGAGCGGAGGTTGGTGATTGTCTCAGGCTCCGATCGTGGTGATTGTGAGGGGTCTTGTGCCTTCCCCAGTGGAGAGCCAAAAGGTAACTGTAGTGGATTGCTCGTGTCATTGCGTTACCTCACTTGTGGGTAGGTTCTTGTGGTGTCCAATTGTGTGGACGAGATTCGTGCAACATCTCTTAGCTGCCGAACCACCAAGTGTTGGTCGACATAATGGGGACTAGCGTGCCGGTAAGCATGTGAACCTCAGGAGAAAAATTGGTTGTCTCTTGCCCTTTGGTATTCTCTCGGTGATTGATTTAGTATTCATCTTGTGATTGGTTCACTCCTCTACACGGCGGTATAATCACCCTATTCACTCATTTATATTCTTACAAACTAGTTGTGGCAAGCTCTTTAGTGTAATTAGAATTAAGAGCTTACTTTGTTATTTTAAGTTCATCTAGTGGAGCTCTTTAGAGTAGCAAGATTGAGTCTTAGTGAGTAGTAACATTGCAAGTTGTATGCCTAGTAATCATTGCAACTAGAATTGTTGGATAGGTGGCTTGCAACCCTTGTAGAGCTAGAGCAAGTTTGCATTTTGCTATTTGTCATACTAATCAAATTGCTCTAGTTAATTCATACATTTTTAAATAGGCTATTCACCCCCCTCTAGCCATATTAGGACCTTTCAGACTACCGGCACCCTCATCGCCGACCTCACCGAAGTTTTCAAAGCCCTGAAAGTATACCGATGGAAGCTGAATCCCACTAAGTGCATTTTCAACGTTCCATTCGGTATCCTGCTAGGCAACGTCGTCAGTTGCTATGGCATCAAAGCCAACCCAGAGAAGATAGCGATAGTGACCAACATGAAGCCACCGACATGCGTTAAGGACATCCAGAAGCTAACAGGGTGCATGGCGGCTTTAAGTTGTTTCATATCCCGTCTGGGCGAAAAGGGACTCCCCTTCTTCAAGCTACTCAAGGCTCAAGAGAAATTTGTCTAGTCAGAGGACGCTGATAAGGCATTCGCTAAGCTCAAGTGGTTCCTCACCACACCTCCGATCATGACCGTCCCCTAAAACCCTAAAAGGATGAAACCCTGCTAATCTACATCGCAGCGACCAACTGAGTAGTTAGCACCACCATCGTTGTTGAACGAGAAGAGGCCGGACATGCATACAAAGTCCAACGCCTAGTCTAGTTCATCAGTGAGGTCCTAAACGAGTCTAAAACTTGCTACCCCTAGGTCCAAAAGCTGTTGTACGCCATCGTAATCACATCCTAGAAGCTCCATCACTACTTTGATGCCTACCACATAGCGGTGGTCACTGAGTACCCACTCAGCGACATCCTCCACAACATAGAAGCCAATGACTGCATCATTAAAGGGGCGGTCTAGCTCGGCACCTATACCATTGACTTTAGGCCTCGCCACTTGATCAAGTCGTAGGCACTCGCCGACTTCGTCGTCGAGTGGATGGATATGCAGACTCCTGTCCCGATCGACCACACCGAGCACTGGACCATGTACTTCGACGGGTCTCTCAACCTCGATGGTGCTGGGGCAGGCGTATATTTCATCTCGCCATCGAGCGATAAGCTTAGCTACGTCCTCCGTCTACACTTTCGAGCATCCAATAATACCGCTAAATATGAGGTGGCACTTCATGGTCTCTGTATAGCTATCGAGCTTGGCATTAAACACCTCTAGGTGTACGGCGCCTCTGCACTCATGATCAATCAGCTCAACAAGGATTGGAATTGCACCAACGAGAAGATGGACGCTTAGTGCGCCGTGATAAGAAAGTTAGAAGACAAATTCTATGGCATCAAATACCACCACATGATCTAGGCCAATAATCAAGCAGCCGATGAGCTGTCAAAGATGGGATCAACCTTGGCTAAAGTTCTAGTCGGAGTGTTCGTCCAGGACCTTGTGGCCCCTTCCATCAAGCATTAACAAGAAGGCGTTGAAGAAAAACCACCTACTGAGCAGATAGTCACAGCAGTCCCTAGGTCGAGCACTGATTGGAGGGAACCTTTCATCAAATACCTCACCAATGCAGATGTCCCAGCTGACAACACAGAGAGAGAATGCCTTACCCACCGCAGTAAGCATTATGTCCTAGTTGAAGGAAAGTTGTACCACAAAAACACCAAAGAGGAGCTACTCTAGAAGTGCGTCTCCGTGGAAGAAGGTGAGAAGATACTCAAGGAGATCCATGTCGGCACCTGCGGCAACCATGCGGCCTCTATAACACTGATTAGAAAGGCTTTTTGAGCTACTTTCTATTGCCCCTCAGCCATAGCCGATGCTCAAGCACTCGTTCACCAATGTGAGAACTGTCAGTTTTTTGCTAAACAAATCTACGTCTTGGCTCAGGTCTTGCAAACGATTCCTGCATCATGGCCCTTTGCATGCTAGGGACTAGATATGATCGGGCCCTTCAAGCCCGCGCCGGGAGGTTTCCCCTTGGTTTACGTCTGCATTGACAAATTTTCCAAGTGCATCGAATATAAACCCCTGGTCCAAGCTATAGCGAAGAAGGCAGCCGAGCTGCTTGATGACATCATTCACCGATTCGGCGTGCTGAACAACATCATCACCGACCTAGGGTCCACGTTCACTGGTAGCGACTTTTGGGATTTCTGCGATGAAAGATACATCTTAGTCAAGTATGTCTCCGTGGCACACCCAAGGGCCAAGGCCAAGTCAAGCGTGCCAATAGTATGATCTTGGACGCGTTGAAGAAGCGGCTCTACGAGAAGGAGCAGAAGCACCCGAATAAATGGCTCAAGGAACTACTAGCTATGGTTTGGGGATTAAGAACCCAACCCTGTCGTAACACTGGCGTCTCCCCGTACTTTATGGTTTTTGGCTCTGAGGCCGTATTGCCTGCTGACGTCGCCTTCTGAGCACCTAGGATGGAGAATTACAATGAGGAGAACTCCGACCAAGCTTGGCTCATTGAAGTGGATAGTTTAGAAGAGGAACGTCTAGTCACCTATGTTCGAACGGCAAAATACCTCTGCGGCTTACGAAGATACTACAACCGTAATGTCAACGATCGATTCTTTATGGCCGGAGACTTAGTACTCTGTAGGAAACAGAAGACAGATGGGATGCACAAGCTCTCCTCACCTTGGGAGGGTCCCTTCATCGTCAAGGTGGTCACCCGACCAGGGTCCTACAAACTATGCGACATGGATGAAAGAGATGTCCCAAACTCCTGGCACATCGATCTGCTTAGACGTTTCTATCCTTGAAGCGCTCATTTTAAAGATATGTACCTTTCATATTTGAGTATTCAATAAAGTTTTTAACCCTGATGTTTCTCCATATTGTTTTCTCCATGCTTTTCTGCTAAGCGATTCTGATTCTACGTACAACATCTTAAAGATGACACGCTAACTACGCCTAAGGCAAATACCCGAACAAACATGTTGGCACTTGGACGCCTCTAGAGACGACCCTGTCTTTGACTTCTCCCTGCATGTGCATGAGCGTCCGCCCTCTGCTTTATCAGTGGTCGGCAGTGGTTCCTTAGCAACGCCCTGTTCTTCCCACACGCGCACAGCCCCTACGCCCCGCGTTACGGTTAACAGGCTAGATAGGGCTGGGGACTCAGCTATACACTACTGTTCGGATGGTTTATATCAAATATAAACACAAACATACCATAACAACGAGCGTTCAACAAAAGTTGCTAAGCACTTTTATACAACGATTCAACATGAGTTTTTTCTCATCTATGGAGCACCGCTCCCCCCTTTGCTGAACAGGTCGATGTCTTCTGGCTAATTTCTTCCCCGGTTCTTCAGCTTCGTCCTCCAGTTTGCCTACCTCTCAAAACTGGATAGTGTCATCAAATTTCTGTTATCCACACTCTAAAGGCTTAACAAGGTGTGTGTGACATACAGTACGATGTGGCTTTATGCCAAACCCCTCTTATACTTCTTTTTGATTAACCGATTTTTCTTAATTCTTGCTTACGAGAATAGTGTATATGACATGCCATTTGGAGCCAACCATTTATATGATATCTACTTGCATTGCAGTCTAGGTCTCTTTCGACATGGTATAACTGAGATTTGTTGCTGAACCCGTCTTAGGCTTCTTTTCGATTAACCAGTTTTTTCTAATTCTTGACAAGAATAGTGTATATGACATGCAATTTTGAACCAACCATTTATATGATATCTACTTCGCATTGCAGTTCAGGTCTCTTCGGACATGGTATAACTGAGATTTGTTACTGCGGTATGTCGGACCCCTCTGGCTCTTCGATTCGCTGACTAGCTTTCTATTCTTACTTGGAAGAGTGCTGGATATGACATGTTGTTTACAACGACAACAACATAGCCTAGGTTCTAAGTAAATTAGGGTAGGCTAGAGTTGAAACCCACCTAGAGCCCCAAGTCACGGTTCAGGCACTACCCCAGCTCAGTTCTTTCCCGTCGGAATGGAGTACTCCCCTCGGCCCCCAACCTTCCGTCAAAAACGCTGACTCTTCCCCTACGTTCGCCATATACCGAAGGGAAAGGGTCAGGCACCGTCAGGGGCGCTGCATGCAAGACCGAAAAATAGAACTCGCGCGCTTCTAGAAAAGGATCGGCCCACGCAGCAGAGACAGAGGTGAAAAGAAAAGCGCACGGCTGGCAAGCGCACAAGGCGCGCAAGGGGAAATTTCCCCATCCTTATCCTCTCCCTAGTCCCCCAGTCCCATCCGCCACCCGAGCTTCTCTTCTCCTGTCCTCCCCCCAGATTTGGCTCTTCCTCGGTCCTCGCCTTCCGAGGTGGCTCGGGCCTCTGTGCTCTGGGCTCGGGCCTCTGGGCGACGCAGGTGGAGCGGCGCTGTGGCAGGCGCTGCCGCGACGGACGGCGCGGGCGTGGCTTCCGGCTCCACGACGGACGGCGCCGCGTACGAGGGCGCGGGCTGCTGCCGGCTCCACGGAGGGATGGGCGACGCGAACCTGTAGGTGGGTGTGGAGGACCTAGTGGGTGGTGGCGTGGATGCGGCGTAGGCGCCACAGCACAGGCGGCATCCATGTGTCAGTAGTCTGGTGCAGGTGAGCAACCCTTCGCTGCCGTAGTTGCTAGCAATATCAGGCTATCAACGCTGCTTCTCCTCTCCCTACGGTAAGATGTTGCAGACACTTGTTCTTGGTACCTTATAAATCGATCTGGTAGATTTTTTAATTATGCCTTTGCAAATCTAGAATTTTAGATTATTGCAATTCTTGAATTGTTATTTTTTCATTGCTTTCATTCAGTTACTTGCTGTCAAACTCATCAATAGGCAATAGCTATGAAATCTGCCAATGTAAGAATGATTTGTTACTCTACTACAGAAATATTTATTTGAAGTGAAAGTAGGGGTAGAGATTTTGTGGGCATGGTACATCTACAAATTCTATTGCATGTATATAGGCTGCAGATGCATCTTGGAACTACCTTGTTTCTCTGAACTACAGCTATTCATGCTCAATAATGAACATGGTGAAGGATTTTATTCTGTACAGACTTTGCGAGGCATCATTGGCAGTTAAATAAATATTTAATGTTCATATCATAGCCTGGCGTATTGAGATAACTGTTTTAGCAAGATATCTTATTCATTGCTTGTCACTACTAGCTAGCTATCTTGTTAGTTATGCAGATTTAGAATTAGATTGCTAGTTAATCATGTTGATGCATGCTATATGTTTCCTGCTGCTTGTAGTTAACCTGCTGATTCATGCTATATAAAACACTAAATATGATTGTGCATACTAAGATTAGTGCTATTGACCGCACATTCTTTCTTGATTATATATATATATATATATATATATATATATATATATATATATATATATATATATATATATATATATATATATTGCAGTCAGTTTACTTGGAAGAATGAGCATGAAGATGGACATGCCTGCTTTAACAATGTCATCTCGCTCGGTCAGTTCATAGTTCTTGAGGTTCAGTAACTTGCAACTAAATCCATCTACATGCTTTAATTCTGAACACATACTTCAATGATTATGTTAAATTTTGCCTTCAGCCCACATCAAAATTGAAGGGTGGCTCAAATCCTGAAAATGTCGAACATGAGAAATCCTGAAAATGTCGAACATGAGATGTTGTGAATGCCTTTTCTATTATCAAGTTTATTAGGATTTTGTGTCAAGTCAATGTCAAGTTGAGGTGTGGGAGCAAGTCCTGTGTTGTGAGAGATCTGTAGCAATTATGGTGAGGCAGAATAACATGAAGCCATTTTTGTCTAATGCAACTATGTGTTACAACAATTGGATAGGAAATTTTCCAAAATGAGATAAGCTTCTTGGTAGCTACTGATATTCAACATATTCCAAACTAGCCAATCAAACAAGGGAAAATTCCAAAATGAGATGAGCTTCTTAGTAATTAATAAAATCATAAGGTCATTCATTCTGTAGTCTCTAGTCTCTACCCTCAAATCGATAGTGCCAAGACTCACTACAACTGATGCAAATGCAGACAACTCTATTATCTAATTACTCACAAGCTGACACAATAGAGATGACACCATCTGACACAATTTACCCTTATAGAGTGCCAGTACACTGAATTTTATTTAAATAATCTTTCCTGCAACTGCAAGTGTACACTGATGATAATGCAAGCAAACACACGGGTATCCTCTTGTGTTGCGCAGCTGCATTTTGCATTATTCAGCAAGTACTTCTGCATAGTTATTTTTAGTATGTGATTTCTGCACAGTTTTGTTTTTTTAGAAGAAATGACATGGTAAGATCAGGCTACCATGTGACAAGACTGAATATTTTTATTCTTTGTGCTGGACAGACAATCTTTTAAATCTGAACATTTTGATTCTAAAGATAGGTTCTAGTGCACTATCTTGTTGAAGTTTTCTGAACTATAGTTAGAATAGTAAAGAGCTTACTATTATGTAGACAGAAAACAGTGCCAATCACCTTCTTGAACAGTTACTCATAGCAACTAATGTTGTAAAGGCATATTCGACTAGATGTGTATCCAGATGTGCAGTTTATTTGTCCTCACTGAGCTGTGCGTTATTACAAAAATGAAGCTGTTGCATAGTGCCATCCAAAATGTCGCAGATCTTCCCCTACTTCTGTAACACAACGGTGAGATCCCTGACTGCGTTGGCTCTTACTGTATGGTACAAAATTATTTTTGGTCTGGTGCAACTATTGTTATTTACATGCATCGGACCGAGGTGCTAGATACATGTTTTAATAGAACTATTTTAGTGTTCTATTTGTATCTGAACTGCAATTAGAAGATTCTACTTCACTTGCTGCGAAAGTATGATCTCTTGGCTACATCCATGACATATGATCTCATGAATGGTTCCATTTATCGTTTTGGTTGTAGAGAGGGACCGGACATGTGCAGTAGCTGCTGCATTGCCATCGGCCTGTTAAGAAGCAATAGTTACTTGACTTCTATTTCTTACATTTGTAGCACTACAGCTTCGCTCTTCTGTCTTTATTTTGCAAGACAACTAGAATGTAGCTTAAGATTGATTTGTTGAACATTTACTATCTGATGTATGTACAATTTTAAGATATGATTATATGTACAAAGACAGTGTAACATTTACCGCTTGTGTGGATGCATGATTAAATGATGATTATTTGATTATATGTGCCAAGACTAACTGGTGTGACATTTAGGATGCATGATTAAAAGAGCTATGAATCACTGATTTGAATGGTTAAATTATGCTTTATGGATATGTAGAACTGACATTCCCTGATGGTTAGCAACAGATAGGAAATGTCATAGGTTTCTCCTGACGGTTGGTACCCGACTGGAAAGATTTAGTTTTTTTTCTGATGGTCTAAAGCCGACGGGAAAGATTTAGATTTTTCCTGACGGATGGTAACCGACAGGGAAGGTTTCCGTGATAGTAGACGAAAAAACTGACGCGGAAGACCTTCCCTGACAGTTCCCACCGTCAGGAATCAATCAATGACGGTTTTCCGTCAGGGAAGGTAGACTTTCCCTGTCAATCTATCCCTGACGGCGTATCCCTGACGGTTACCGTCACGGATGACTTTTCCTGACGATATTGGCTACTTTCCCTGACGGTGTCGGCCGTTAGGAAAAAAATTGCCTGGGGTAGACACTGCAATAACTGCTTTCCAAGCACTCCTATTCAAACGTAGATCTCTAGGTATATCACAAGCTTTCAAATCTCTTTTTATTGCCTCCCCCCATGTCAATTTCGGTCTTCCTCTACCTCTCCTCATATTATTAGCTTGGCTTAGGACTCCACAATGCACTGGTGCCTCTGGAGGTCTCCTTTGGATATGGCCAAACCACCTCAACCGATGTTGGACAAGATTTTCTTCAATTGGTGCTACCTCTAGACGATCACGTATATCATCGTTCCGACCTCGGTCTATTCTTGTGTGACCACAAATCCATCACAATATACGCATTTCTACAACACTCAGTTTTTGAACATGTCGAATCTTTGTAGGCTAACATTCTGCTCCATACAACATAGCCGATCTAATCGCCGTTCTATAGAACTTGCCTTTTAGTTTTTGCGGTTTCAACCAAAAAAATCATATGACATTGCCTTCGCATTGCGGTTAATCATATGTCATTTTGCATCAAAGGTTTTGTCACATATTCCCTCTATAGTGCAAATATTTATAATGAATCCCAAACGCTTATGCGGAAGCTCACCATAAAGGAATACTTGCTCGACTTCATAGTTTCAACCTAAAAATGTAATATTGCCATCAGTTCTTTTTAGCACCTATTTGAGGTGTAGCCTTTCTTCTTTATGTACTTATAATAAAGTAGTCAACCTAAAGTATTCATATATGTTTTTATAGTGCCATAAACAGCAAATATATTGAACAAAGTCATGTCCTGAACCAATCACTAACTTTGGTTGACCCGCGGCAACGCGCAGGGTATTGACTAGTATATAGCAGATTCCCAGCCGTAAGAGCTGAGTGGCAATACACGTACATACTTGTGCAGACACGCTACATATAGTAGTAAGAGTATATATCGGATGTAATGTATACATTCATCAGGTAGCGACAAGTACGTGTTTTATACTTTTATCAGCAAAATTGTTCTTGCGTTGGATGCACGTCTTAAATGGTCCTAGATAATTTATAGTATAAATAATTAATTATCACATCATGTATTTCAATTAGTTGTACGATTCTATTCTATATCATAGTTGGGACATGTGCTGCTCATATTTCATACTCATATCGTCGATCCCTGAATGTCCGTGTGTCGTAACGAGCGTCGGCGCGCCACCTCCGCCGCGCCGCCCCTCCCGCCCTGCCTGCCGCGTCGCCCCTCCCGCCGCGCCTACACCGCGCCATCTCGCCCCTCGTCGCCGCCCTGCCTCCCGCAATCGTTCATGGCCGGATGGCCCTCGCGCTTCTTCTCCGTCGCCGGCTACGCGCGAGAAGGGAGGAGCAGCCGCAGCGCGTGGATCTAGGGCAGCGGTGCCCATCCCGCGTGAGACAGGACCACAGGAGGGCTGGTAAAAGCTTCTTCTTTTATAGCTCCTCCGTCTCTTCCAGCTCTCTCCTGCTCGGATCTGCCTCGTCCCCGATCGATGTCGGGCTTCGTCATCGCCTACGTGTTCCTCATCCTCCTCTTCCGCTGTCTCCACCAATACCAGCGCCTGAAGCACGGCGTGTGGGCAACACGGCATAGACGGCTCAGATAGTTAAGTTTTGATGAAGGCGAAGAAGCGGTCGGCAGTCCGGCACACGCATCTCACCGACACATCTTTCCCAGAGCCGATCGTTTGGTTTGTTGTTGGTGCAATCACGTATTTATGGTGGATTTTTTTTTCTCTCTATTTCTATTTCTATTCAATCTTTTCTATTTGGATTTGGATTCGACTTCGATCCAATTACTTGCCTGAGGCAGGAGATTTCCTTGTTTGCCCTGTTGTATACGTGAACTTTCCTTGTTTGCCCTGTTGTACGTGTAGGATTAGTAGTCTCCACTGAAAACGCATAAAATTTAAAAGGAGGCCAGACCAAAAATATGGCTGAAATTTTACATCTTTATTATTAGGGATAGATTTGGAAGTAGGTTGCGCATGCTTCTTCTGTGCGGCAGCGGCAGTACTAGTAGTGTAACTCTGCAAGTGCAACCACCCCTGACCTGACTCTGACTGGTTGGCTTTGCATCCACGATATGATGCACCCATTGCTTTGCCCCCGTTGCTTGCCGTTTGGTCGGGACAACGAACCATGCTTAGTTTCTTTCATCTGGCACATTGATTACATTACATTATTGTCGAGATCAGATTACTACTATTGTTTT
This sequence comes from Miscanthus floridulus, assembly GCF_019320115.1. NCBI lineage: Eukaryota > Viridiplantae > Streptophyta > Magnoliopsida > Poales > Poaceae > Miscanthus > Miscanthus floridulus. The sequence goes on from NC_089583.1 coordinate 123,197,678, forward strand.
GGAGTACTCTACTCCTTCAGGTCCATTCAGAAATTAATCACTTCGATCCGATCCATTCGAGAAGATTAATGCATGTATACACGATGAGCTAGCGTCAAATCCGGAGATCTTTTAACTTGAATGCTACTATATATGCTCTAATAATGGAATAATGTACTAAATCACTGTGTATGTATGGAAGAACCTGCTGAATGGTTTCAGTATGCATGTACGAAAAGGGAAGAAAAAAAAAGATCAGAATTCAGAAAGTAGCACGCGCGTACAGATACACAGTCAGCAAGGTGCAGCAGTAACCACGGAGTTTTGGCCTGACCTGGTAACCCAGCAGCAAGCTACAGTGGTGACCACAAGTTTTCATTTTGACCTAAGAGTCTGAAAGCCCAGTTTTATTTTGAAGAAGGAACCCAGAAAGGCACAGGATCGGAAGAAGCAAGCAGAGCAGAGGCATGCATGGATGATAATTGATAGGTCGATAGGTTTGGTGGAGTCAGCAGAGAGATGGGGAGGGAGATCATGCATCGGCAGCCAAGGAATAGAAAAGGCGAGCATGACAGCAGGAGGATGTACAGCCTGTTTGGCTGGCTAGACGATAATCGTATATTATTTACTGTTGACTGGTTTAGTTGGTTTGGTATAAGAGAAAAATACTATTTCAGCTTATAATCTATGATCGTATACGATCGTTTACGGTCTGCCGAACAGGCTGTTAATTTGGGGGCGGATAGGAGACGGAGACGGAGAGGGACAGCACGCTAGGGATCGGATCTTTGGTTCGATGATGAAACGCAACCCAGCCCCTAAGCCTCGGCTCCCATCATCACTGGAGTCTGGAATCCAAGACAAGAATACACCACGCACGACAACACACACAGGCCCGGCTCTCATGGTCTGTCCCGCAAAGTTTGCAAATAGGATCATTTGGTCAAATTTGCCTTATAACGATGCTTATGCTGATTTGTTGTGAGAGGAAAGCACTGTTCGTTCGCTGAAAATAATGATGAAGAACAGGGCAGTGCAATAGATAAAACATTACTATCCAAATCCACTGTATATAAATATAAATAGTATACTTTGAGTAAGCAGCACAATAAATAAATAGATAAATAATAAATATAAACACCAGGCAGGGAATATGGTAATATATGGTCTCATGCATTGGCAATTGGCATTGCCGCTGCCCCCTGGTGGATGTGGATCTCTCTTTCACACGGGACACGGGACACGGGACACGGGATCACAAGACGCGTGCTCGATCCTCTGCCGTCTGCCCCATCTCTCTTCTCTCTCTATATATATGAGACCTCCAATCCATATCCATGGCACACGCCAACATATCACACAATCCCCATATCTGTTGGTCTCCCTCCTCCGTCCCTCCCTTCCCTTGCAGGCTTCCATACTGATCCATACGTGTACGTGGTACGTGCCGTGCCAAGCTTCTCCCTCACCTACCTAAATCCAATCCACTTCCTTTCTTTTATCTGCACATGTTCTCTACTTCCATTTCATACTTTGTGTGCCCTCCTCGATATTTCTCCTTCTCCTTCTTCCTGGGAGCGGTGTTAATTGCTCTCTTGTTGTGGAGCAGCAAGAGCCGAGGAGGACGACGACGGCAAGAAGAGATGGCCGACGGCAACAGCAACTCATCGGCGTCGTCGGTGGCCACGGGAGAAGAGGTACAGGTGCCTGCTCTGCTCTACTTACTACCATGCCACGCCATGGTGTTCGTCTGAACTCATTATGCACTTGCTTGCTGAAATGGATCGATCGAGAGTATTATTTGTTCTTTATTGCGATCTATCGTTTTACGGATGCTTCGTTCTTCTGATCCACCACGCGTTTTCATTTTCTCTATAGATGCCTCTTTTTGTTCACATGTTTTTCTCTGCGTGCTTGACTGATCCACCATGTTTGGAAATTCAAGAACCAGAAGAAAAATTGCTCTTTTTTCGCTGCTGCTGTTGTTTCTTTGTGTGTTCGATCAGGCTGCAATGTGGATCGTCTTAGACTGGTATCTGAACATCTCAAGCACTAATAATCCCGCTATCTGATTCAGTAATTCTCAGTAAAAAAAAACAAGTTCATAGGATAGTCTGTTCTGTTCCAAGTTCCAACAGGAGAGTGTTCCTGCTGAATAATGCTAACTACACAGCGACTCACCGAACCTTTTCTTCTTCTTCTTTTGCTGGAAAAGTAATCGCTGGACTGAACCTTACATCCACCGAAAACTAAAGGACGAAAATGATATGAAGAATCTCTTGGCTGAATTTTTCTGGTCGACGCTCTGAGAACAAAACCCGTGGGCCAACCGGCCAAGGCCAACGCATGCATTCTGTTCATTGCAGACCAGAACAATACCAACCTTCTTCTTTTTCACCAATGAGAGCGAGACAAGCTTGGAATCTCTCATCTTTGGGGGTCCATCTGCATGGATCGTGCACAGGCAGTGAATAGCATTTCCCTGCCCTGAATCATTTGATTTGAGCACATTTCGTCTGAATGTTTCTGAAACCCTGTCCTTGTCAGCGACAGCTTCGTTCACGGATGGACGTCGGTTCAGTAGCTTGTTTCACATGCTCTACTAGCTACTTTTTCTTCGCAAAATAGAGTAGAGTAGCCACGAAACGTGCGTCCAGCCTGCAAACAATAATGAATGGTATCTGGAAAAGAAGAAGAAGAAGATGGGCTCTCACTGAGTGCAGACTTGTTTTCATTTTTTTTTTTTTTGAGACGTTGCAGACTTGTTTTCATGAACCTGCCTGCCTGTGTTAGTTGCGTTGTTGGGTCATGCACTATCTTGTTGCATTCATGATTAGGCAGCCTTGTGTCAATCAAGAAAGTAATAAGAATGTGTAAATGCATGATTCCATATGAATATGAATATGGTGTGGGTTTTGTTAGCTAGCATTCAATTTTATACGTTACTGGTTACTGCACTGCACATAACGCTTAACAGCAATATACTTTGATGTGCAGGCTTTCGTTGAGAAGTATGGTGGAATGGTGCCTAAGAAGCCTCTGATTTCAAAGGTATTACTATCTACTGCTGGGCTGACCAACCTTAAACATGCAGCACCGATGAGCATGGAACGAATTTCTGATTATTCTTTTTTTATTTGGTGGTTTTCTTGTGTAGGATCAGGAGCGCGCCTATTTCGATTCTGCGGACTGGGTCCTTGGCAAGGTATCCAATCCTTCTCACCCATCCAGGAATAAATAAATGAGCATCTCTGCCTCTGCAAGTTTCTTGTATGCTACAGGCCCATAGATGGGCTACAGCATGCACAGATGCTACCTACCTGTTCTCCGAACTGATGAAACCTTTGCTTTCTGATGGAAATGCTTTGCTTCAGCAAGCTGCAAACAGCGGCAACGCACGGGCTGCTACTGCTATCGAATCCTTGAAGCCAAAGCTAAAGGTGAGTAGCTAGCCTACAGTGATTTTAGCTCAGCTGCACTGCACTGCACGTTTTATCAATGCAAGTTGCATGCATTGTGGTGAAAGCAAGATGTTTGTTGCTTGCAGAGGACGCCCCATCACCAGCTTCCCCCTCGCAAGCCGACCTGTGCTTCCAGCTGAGCTGAAGACGTGCGGAAAATTAAAGGTGCCTGAAATTTCAGTCTCTGAAACTTGCACCTTGTGAGTTCTGAGGATGCTTCAATTTAATTGTGTTCTTTATTTCTTTTGGATGGATGATGCAGGGCCGGGGCTTACAAAACTTCCCTAGCTCTGGCTGGGAGAGATGATGAAGAGATGGAGTCGTTGGGATTACTAGTTATTTAGTTGGTTGGACAATTGCATTGGTTAGGGGAAATTCGGGATTGAGCCCTGCAATTAGGGGAAATTTAAGCCTGTGGGGTTATTATAGATAGACTAGATATTGCTAGTAGTATATGCTTATTTGTGGAAGTGGTAGTCGCCATCATCTGTTTCAAAGTATCTTGGGTGGGCAGATGAAATGTATCCTCTCTTGGCTTCTCCGTTTGTTTACTACATCTCATATATATATTCAGCAAAAACAAGAGAATGTATGAATGAATATTCCAATTTGGGATGACAATGTGAAATCCTTTTGGAGGAGCTGAGAATGATAGGTATATACTGATGGAAAAAGTCTATTCTACCGATTGAATTGACGTCGTAGTCTGATTTTACTCCCTGAATTTTAAAACCATTCAAATTACCCCTACCCTGGTTTAGAATGGTTTTAAAGGCGGGTTTGTCCTTTTTTAGTTACAAAAACTCGGTAGATACTCATTCATGTTTTAAACCACAAAAAAAGTCTAAAATCTAAAAAATCACAAAACATTCTAATTTATATGTGAACATGTTTTTTTTTTAATTCACAACAAAATATGTAATACGCAAGTAACACGAATACACAACACCAACATGCTTATACATGAATTAGAATGTTTTGGAAATTTTTTATTTTTGGATATTTCTCTATTTTCGTCGAGCTAAAACTTTTTTTTTTGAATTTTCTAAATATGTAGTCACAAGCTCTTTTATTTGGATTTTTCATATCCCATTCTATCTCTAGATTTTTTTTTCTTTAGAATTTCCAAAAGCCCATAACATTTTTCTATGGTTTAAAAACCTTATCAAGTATTTACCGACTTTTTCACTAGTTATTAAGGACAAGCCATGCGGGAGTTGTTCCCAGCACGAAGGCGGTTCGGGTCGCGGCGCGCCGTCATGTAGCTGCGCCCACCGCCACGTCGCAAACTTGTTCTCGTGGACCAAGAAAACTACTGTGCTGGAATGTACGCGGTCTCAACTCGAGAGCTCGTCGCTCGGGTGTCCGCAATGTCGTCGTCTCTGAACGATTGTCGCTCCTCTGCCTTCAGGAAACGAAGGTTCAGAGCTTCCACACGCCGTGATGTTTGGGCCGGAACGCTGGCTACCACAGGCTGTTTTTTCGTCTCTCCGGCCGTTCGCTCTGGTTTCAGCCAGCGCTTATCAGACAGCCAACAGCGTTTTTCTCTCACAACACATCAGCACCAAACAAGTTTATCAGCCTAGAAACCAACCAGCGAATAGCTTACTGTGGCCGGCTCACGTCGGTATATGGGTCGACGCTGCTTGCTGAGAAGGCAACGTTCCTCGACGAACTGCGAAGCACCAAACTATCCTGTCCTGGGATCTCGCTTTACTGTGGCGATTTCAACGTGATTTACCGCGATCAGGACAAGAACGAGGGCGCTCTACACCGTAGCTGGATGCGGAGGTTCCGCCGTGTCATCGACGATCTGCAGCTTGCGGAGGTGCATCTCCACGGACGCCTCTACACATGGTCGAATGAGCGCCGCCGGCCGACTTTGGAACGGCTGGATCGTGTCCTAGGCTCCTAGCCACGTCCGGCTGGCTTGACACCTTTAGCAACCACTACCTCTCCACGGATTGCTCGGACTACGCGCCCCTGTCGCTACGTCTCAACGCCCTGCCTTAGGCAAAGCCGCAGTTTCGGTTTGAATCCTTCTGGACAACTATGGATGGCTTCAGTGAAGTCGTTTCATCGGCTTGGGCGGTCGGCATGCATAACGCCGACGCCTGCAGGCTACTCGACTTCAAACTTTGGAACACCAAATCCATTGGGAGTGTGAGCTCTCAGCTCACCATGGCCAGGCTGATTGTGGGCGAGTTGGACGTTGCTCAGGAGTCCAGAACACTATCGGATGATGAGCTAGAGTTGCGCCGGGAGCTTAAACGCACAATCCTTGGCCTTGCGTCGCTGTCCAGGACATTTGAACATGCTGGGATTTCGTTCACTGATGAGGAGGCCAAAGCCGACGCGATCTATGAGTACTTCAATAACATCCTCGGCACTTACTTTTCGCGCACAAGGAACATCAGCCTAGCGCAAATTGGCATGCCTCAGCTAGACCTCAGCGAGCTCGCCGCTGAGTTTACCGTCGACGAGGTCTGGGCCGTCATCAGGGAGATCCCAAATGACCGGGCTCCGGGGCCAGATGGCTTTACTGGTCGTTTCTACAAGGCAGCATGGGATATCATAAAGGATGACGTGGTCGCGGTCTTCAACTCATTCTGGGCGCTTGACCGTAGGAGCTTTCACCTCAACGCAGCAAACATGGTGCTGCTTCGGGAAACTGCTGCGCCTTCCCGCCTAGGATTACCGGCCCATCAGCTTGATGCACAGCGTCGGAAAGCTTGTCGCCAAGGCGCTGGCCACTCACTGGCACCGCACCTCTCTGCACTGATCAGGAATAACCAAAGCGCCTTCATCCGGGGAAGATCTATCCACGACAACTTCATGGCAGTACAGCTCGCCTGTCGATGGCTATATAGCCGCCACTGCCCGGCTGTCCTCTTGAAGATTGACATCGCCAAGGCGTTCGACTCGGCCTCTTGGGAGTTCCTCATATAGCTCCTCACATTCATTGGCTTTCCGGCAAGATGGACCGAATGGATCTCCGTACTTCTCTCTACCGCCACTACGAGGGTCCTGATGAACTGGAGGCCATGGAGAAAGATCTGCCACGCGCGCGGCCTTCGGCAGGGTGACCCACTTTCGCCTATGTTGTTCGTCATCGTCATGGAGGTCCTCAACGACATGATCTAAGCCGCGGACAGCCATGGGGTGCTCCACCCTTTGCCTTCAACCTTATACGTACGCGGATGATCTGGTCATCTTCCTCTCGCCCACGGTAGGCGATTTGAGGTGTCTACGGGCCATCCTCGACCTCTTTGCTGACGCCTCGGGCCTCATCACTAACATGGACAAATGCTCCATCTCGCTGATTCGCTGCTCCGTGGCTGACGTCGCTGCCGTCTTGGAGGCCTTCCCGAGGCGGCTCGCGCCTTTCCCATGCACGTACCTGGGCATCCCACTTACCTCGACGCGCTGATGAGCAGCCGTTGATTGACAAGGTAGCCGCCAGGATCCCCACATGGAAGGCGGGGCTACTCAATAACGCGGGTCGTGCAACATTGACCAAGGTCACCCTGTCAGCCATCCCCGTCCATGTCTCCATCGCCACTGGGCTCTCGGCTTGGGCGCTGCGTCAGATCGACAAGCGGCGCCATGCCTTCCTCTGGGCCGGAACTGATACCGTCGCGGGAGGCAAGTGCAGAGTCGCTTGGCGGACGGTGAACGCCCCCACGTGCTACGGTGGCTTGGCGTCCCGGACCTAAAGATCGCAAGCTTTGCTGTTCGCCTGCGCTGGGAATGGCTGCGCCGTTCGCGGCCTGATCTAGGCTGGTGCGGCCTCCCGAGGAAACCTGAACGCGAGGTCCAGGCCATGTTTCAGTCATCCGTCACGGTGGCCATCGGTGATGGCTTGTCGGCCAAGTTTTGGACCGACTCTTGGCTACCTGATGGCCCGATATGTCGCTTCGCTCCCCACTTATTCGCCGCCATCGGCAAACGACGTCGCCAGAAGTCCGTGCGCGAAGCTATCACCAATAGAAGCTGGGCACCAGCGGCGAATGTAGACTAAACTACTGCCGGGGTCGCACAGATTCATGAACTCAATTTGATGGGGTCGTAGCTGGCCAGAATACGCGGGGTTCCACTGATTCGTACAAAGTTATCGGGGTCGCATGACCCCGACAACTTTGCACTGGCTTCGCCGCTGCTGGGCACGCGATATCCAGGGTGCCCCGACAGCCCAAGTGTTGTGTGACTACGTTGTAGTCTGGGCAAAGGTCGACGGGGTGGTGTTTGATGACCTCACAAGCGACAAATTCATCTGGCGATGGACTGCAGACGGCGCGTACTCAGCCTCTTCAGCCTACAGGGCCTTCTTCATCGGCATGTCTTCTCTGAGAGGCGCTAAAGAGCTTTGGAAGGCTAGGGCCCCGCCGAAGTGCAAATTCTTCTTCTGGTTGTTGTTGCACGATCGGCTATGGACGGCAGCGCGAAGGATGAGGCACAGGCTGCAAGATGGGGATGTCTGTGCCCTTTGCGACCAGGAACAGGAGACGACACGGCACCTCGTTGGTGAGTGTGTGTTCACCCGGCAGGTGTGGTTTAGGGTGTTGGCACCAATCGCCCTCACCAACCTCACACCTCTGCCCGGAATCGCCTTCCTCGACTGGTGGCTGTTGTACTGTGTACAGCTCGAAACGGCGAAGCGCAAAGGTTTCGACTCCCTCATCATCCTTGGAGCTTGGTGTCTTTGGAAGGAATGTAATGCTGATCGTACGCCTACCGATGTTGCTACCGTGATGGAGGAGGAGGGTCGAGCGTTGGTCTCAGGCGAGATACAGCCACCTCGCCACGCTGTGGGCGTCCAGGGACAGTGGCTAGTCCTCGCCGATCGCAGAAGTTGCAAAATTTGTTCTTATGTAATACCAAGCTAGAGCCGCCGTTTCTTGGTTGCGGGGTTAACTTTGTTGGGCCGTAGCATGCCGCTCGCATTCTTGGCCGACCGACGTTTACCTACGTAACAACTCATTTTCCTTGTTAATGATATACATGCTATGCATGGTCGCGAAAAAAAAAACTTGAATGGTTTTTAGAGTTTAAGAGGGTATAAGATGTCTGATCTTAGAGTTTTGAAAAGGAAAATTACCAGGGAAGTGGAGGTAGAATGCATGGATTCCCCTATAATCGAACGAGTGAAGCCCAGAGGTGTATTGGGCTTTGAATTCGTGTGGACACTGGGCCTGTCAGACTTTGCATCCCTGGTCGGGCCTCGGGCCTGGAAAGAAGAATGGCCGAATGGGGCAGCTGAATGGAATTGGAAACCGTACAAACACTAGTGTGACACAGCAGTCGCTCAAAAAATAAAAATAAAAATATAGAAAAAAAAACTAGTGTGAGACAGCACAGCAGGCATGGCCCGCAAACCTTGACCCAAAACCGTACAAAGTACTCCGTCCGTGGGATGCATGACGTCGTACGATGCGTGGCTGCACCATCACCATGCATGCAGATCTGATGATCGATGTGCGTGTCACGTGTGAGTGTGAGCAGACTGACTAGCATGCAGATGCAGGGTAATTATAGTAACAATAATAATTAAATAAATGTGCCTGGCATGGCACGGTGGCAGCTAGCGACCAGCGAGCGAGGGTGCCGCCGGCGGGCCATATGGGCTCTGTTTGGCTGAGCTCCTGAGACGTAATTTCACGGTGTTTGGTTCCTTGCACTCGTCGTTGGGCCTGGCCCTGGGCTGGGCATGCAGCCGAGGCCCCAGAGCCTTCTCCAAAAAAACTGATTTCGTTTTTTCGTGGCCTGGCTCGCGCGTGAGTGCGGGAGCGCAGGTGGGAGCATGGGTCTAGGCAACCAAACACCGGCTGTGTGTAGTCAGGCGCTGTAGGTCATGCGAACCAAACAAACAATGGTTGCACACCCATAGCCTGGTCAGCGGGAGCTTGTATGGCCAGGTGCGGCGTAGGAACACTGAGAAGAGAACCAATAAGGCCCTGCATTATGCATGCATACAGATTGATCTGAGATGGATATGATATGATGACACCTCCATATATGTAGGCATATCAGATTACCAAATCAGATCAATCTGTTATAACCATCCATCCACGATCCATCTGTAATTTCTCTAGCTGCTGCTGCTGTCTGCTGGCCGCATGCATATATATGCAGGGTCATGATGGCCCAGGGCGCAGCATGCATGGATCATGGATGCATGCATGCTGGTTGATCCGTCTGTCTGTACGTGACGTTGGTGTTGTGACTCTACCTCAATATTTTTCTTAATAATAAGGGAACATAGTTGATAGTCAGAATACAAACTAAAGCCAGCTTCACAAAGACTGCCAAAATTAAAGCCTAGCTAATGAGCGCAGCAAACAAAGAAAAGTGGTCGCTAACGAGCGCAGCAAACAAAGAAAAGAACTAATCCATAATACGATTCCTAAGTCTCAATCCAAACTTCACAAAGACTGCCAAAATTAAAGCCTCCCAGCTTCTACAGCCCTTCTTTGAGTAGTGGTCGCTTCTCCTCTCTATGCAGCATAGACCACGGCCAGATCCAAAACGTCGTCTTGAAAATTACATGTATAAAAGTGTTAGATTTAGAATTGTTAAATATCATATCATTTAACCATATTGTCCAACAAAGTGTGGTTGTTCCTGGCAGAATTTGGTTTTTGAGTTTATGATGTAATCCATGAAGCCAAGAACCAAACAAATTAGCAAAGCTAGTAGGTGGTTCAAAATCCAAAAGTGATATGCACTCCAAACAAAGCATGCAAAGTGTCAGTCAAAGGACAAATGTTGGATAGTTTCAATTGAACTACAAAGACAACACTTGACATTTCCTTGCCAGTTTCTATTTGCTAAATTATCTTTTGTAAGAGTTGCTGCCAAGCACCATAAGAAAATCTTAATTTTTCGTGATACTTTTAACTTTTAGATAGGGTTTTCTTAGGGAGAACGTCTTGTCGGATCAGTTTAATACATAGATCGGACTATGAACATACCATTCTTACTGAGGTTCCATTGGAACACATCTTCCTCGTTTGAGAGGTGAACATGTACAGCTTTTGACACTAAGTCAAACCAGGTGTTCCGATTTTCATTAACCAAACCCCGCCTAAAAGACACATTAAGTGGTACTATCCCTAGGACATTTGCTACCGTATCATCTTTCTGCCTCACAATTCTATATAAATTAGGATAAACCTCTCTAAAAGTTTGTACCATAACCACACATCCTCCCAAAACCTCACTTGCTCCCCACTCTACACCTTAAAAGTGCCACAAGCTAGAAAATCCTCCTTAGCCTTCATAAGGCCAGCTCAAAAATAAGAATCCCTAGGCCTATGTTGCACTTGAGTAAGTGATTTATTAGACAAGTATTTCCTTCTTAGAAGGTTCTGCCAAACCCCATCCTCATTGACCAACCTAAACAACCACTTACTCAAAAGGAATCTATTTTGTAGTTTTAGATTAAGTATTCCTAGCCCACCAAAATCTTTTGGTGCACAGAAAACACTCCGCTTAGACAGACGGTATTTGTTCTTGTGTTCATCACATTGCCAGAAAAGTGGGAGCGATAATAATCTAATTTTTGAAGGACTCCTCTAGGGATTTTAAAAAAAAGATAACATAAACATAGCTAAGCTAGTTAGCACCGAATTAATAAGAACAAGTCATCCACTAGCTGAAGTAATTTACCTTTCTAGCTACTGAGTTTTTCAGGAACCTCTCCTCAATACATGCCCGGTCCTCATTGGATAGCTTAACATGATTCATAGGAATACTTGGGTACCTGAAAGGAAAATCACCTAACCGGCACCCAGACAAACGTGCATATTCCAGTTCACAGTCCTTGGCTCCGCCGTAGCAAAAAAACTCACTTTTTGTGGAAATTAATTTTTAATTCTAATAATTGCTCAAAGGTACTAAGCACTAGCTTGATTCTTTGGCTTTTAGCATATCATGATCCAAAAATAAAATGGTGTCATCCGCATATTGCAAGATTGAAAGGCCATCATCAACCAAATGTGGGACAACTCCCTTCATTAATTTCTCCATTAGTCTTAGCCCGAAAAATCAAAGTTGCTATCATATCTGCCACCAAATTAAATAGAATAGAGAGACAAGGGATCTCCCTGTCTTGCTCCATTTTTGGTTTGGAGAAAAAAAAAAGATCCACCTCGTCATTTACTCTGATGTTGACCCTACCTCCCCCTCATAGTTTGATCAATCCAATGACACCAAACAGGTGAAAAGTCTTTCATTTTTAAAGTTTGTTGCAGAAAGACCATTTAATTTTGTTATAGGCTTTCTGTGAGACCCCACTAATGGGCCTTGGGCCGGTCTGATGGTGGGCTGGGCCAAACGACGAGACTGTAGCGACATGGTGATGTGTGGCACTGTAGCTCAGGGTTGGGACACTGTAGCTGCACGAGTTTAGTCCCACGTCGGAACCTGGAGGGGAGCCAAACCAACTTAAAACTCTGAGTCCTGGGAAGCTAACGAACTTCGGTTCGAATCTTTTGTGCGAAGCGAGGACGAAAGCGCAAGAGAGTTAATTAGCATGTGTGGTTCATTCAACGTGTAGAGTGGATCTTAGCCGTCTTCTCAGGCTGGGGCGTTACAAATGATATTCAGAGCCAACTCTCGCGGTTTCATGGACATATGGCTTGGGAGCTCGGACAGGTTACGCATGGCTCTGCAAGAGCATGGCAGTTGGGCCAGGGAGCTGGGAATATGGACGTGGACCAAGAGAGTCTCGCGGTTTCACGGATATATGACTCGGGAGCTCGGACAGGTTGGCACTTGGCCCGAGGAGCTGGGAATATAAACGTGGGCCAAGAGAATCGGTCCTGGACATTTGTCCCGTTTGGTAGGTTGGTTCGGCCCTCGACGAGGACGTCAAATCCTAAGGGTGGGTGTACGTGAGACCCCACTGAGTTACTGTAGCATCGTGGAACACTGTAGGTACAGGAAGTTTAGTACCGTATCGGTAGTTCAGAGTCCGCCGAACTAGCTTAAATGGCCAGGCCAAGGACGCGTACTAACCTTTGGTTAACCGTTTTATGCGAAGCGAGAACGAAAGCGTAAACGGATTGCTACGTAGGTGGGGCACATCCCTCGGTATGTAGGAGGAATAATCAGTCCAGACAATCCATATTACCAAAGATGGACATAAAGCTATAGCTTGCGATCCTAGTCAGCAAATTAATGCATGGATGCTGCTTGCATGCAGTGGGATCATAATATACTCCCTCCGTATCGTAATTAGATGACGTTTAGGACATGAGTACGATTACCAAGGAGTGATTAATTAGGGGTTAGTTTTCCTGTTTTGGCCTTATTAAATACTCCTGAGGGTGCTTACCTGTATAGCAATCCATCGTAGCTCGGTTGGCCAAGGCTCCACGGCCCGAGGCATGAGCTCCACGGTTCGACCCCTGGCAGGCCTTTTTCGTTGTCGCCACAATTTTTGCATGGCTTTGCATGGCGCTGTGCGGGCTCGTGTTTGGCCTGTTCGCGCGTGCTGCGCGTTTTCGTTGTTTCGCGAGTTTGGCAGCGTTGCGTGGCACTGGCGCGCGTGCGGTGCCGTGTGGATTCATTTGGCTGGGCGAGGCGCGCGCGTTTAGCAGCGTTTTTGCTCCGTTTTCATAGGCAAACATTCTTTTGCGGTGGCGCCACTGTGTTTACAATTTAGCGCTCGATTGCCTGCGTCGTTTGAGTTCCACCGTGGCTATTAATACACAGTCTTTCCCCTGGCCTCTTCTCTTTCCATAGCCGTGCATCATCTCCACACTTTCCTATTTTCTCTTTGCATGTACCGCTTGCAATGTCAGCTGATCCAGCAAGAGTGCCTGCCTTAGATCTGAATGTACGCTTAGAAGATGATGACAACGGCTTTGATCTGAATGTTGGCTTAGAAGAAGATGACTATGGTAATGTGTTTCCTTGTTTGATTTTGCTTGTTTCACTCAACCTCCATCTCTCCTTATTTTTTTTCCTTTTTTTGGACAGGGTTTGATTTGAACTTGCCATTGGATGAGTATGGTGCGGTTGATTTCGACTTCGTACAAAACCTTCATGGTAATCCTGCATGCCGTCCTATTATTTTGATACAACATGTACCGTACAAAATCTGCATGCCGTGCCTAGTAAATGTGCTTGTTTTTTCCTATAGCTAGAACATGCATGCCGTGGCTAAGTAATCTTGCTTGTTTTTTCTTTCATTTTAGCTACATCTTGCCGTGGATCCATCTTGCCGTGAACAAGTAGTACTACTACGAATATTATCTTGCCTAGTACTCTGAATGTGCTTGCTAAGAACACTAAGCATTATTTTTTTTAACAGAACATGTTCAACAGCCCCACCGAAATAAAGAGATGACAGAACACCTCCGCAAACAAGTTTGTCAATCTTTGTTGGCTAGAAGCAACAATGGTAAACTAGGCAAGAAGGACACTACCATTGTTGCCGAGCAATTTGGGCTTAAAATTCGTGCAGTTCAAAGGTTATGGAAAAGAGGTAAAACACAACTTGCAAACTCCATTCCGATTGATGTTTCAAGTCTAAAAAAGGGTAGAGTAGGCCGCAAGCAAATCCCTGTTGACTTAGATGCATTGAGAAACATTCCTCTAAAGCAAAGAATGACTATAGATGATGTGTGCAAGGCACTAAATTTGAGCAGATGGCAGATTCAAAGGTATTTGAAAAAAGGCTACCTTAGGCGCCACTCTAGTAGCATCAAACCCTATCTCACTGAAGCTAACAAGAGGGCTAGGTTACAGTGGTGTGTTGACATGGTTAATAGGGAGTTGTTTGATGATCCAAAGTTTAAGGAGTTGTATGACTTTGTTTTTATTGATGAGAAATGGTTTTACCTACATCAAAAAAATGAAAGATATTATTTGCTACCCGAAGAAGATGTACCACATCGGACTTGTAAGAACAAGAACTACATCCCTAGGCTCATGTTCTTGTGTGCTTGCGCTCGACCAAGGTTTAGGGATGGGTTTTGTACTTTTGATGGTAGGATTGGATGTTTCCCACTTGTTCATTTTGAACCAGCTATGAGAAGTAATGAGAGGACCGGCCGTGTTCGTGGAGACATGGTTATGAAGCCCATTACATCGATCACTAGAGATGTGATTAGGGATTTCATGATCAACCAAGTGTTGCCGGCCATTAGATCCAAATGGCCAAGAGAAGATGTGGGTAAACCAATCTTCATCCAACAAGACAATGCACCCTCTCATTTGAAATTGGATGATCCGGAATTTTGTGCGGCCGCTAAGCTAGGAGGATTTGATATTCGCCTAATTTGTCAACCACCAAACTCTCCGGATTTCAACATTCTTGACTTGGGTTTCTTTCGAGCAATACAAGCAATTCAATATAAGAAGGATGCAAAAACTATAGAGGCTCTAGTTCCAGCCGTCAAAGAGGTAATTTGCAATTCATGGAAGCAATTCAAATTGTTCACACATGTTTTGTTGCACAATTGTTTTCTCATTCATTCATTTGTTGCACAATTGTTTTGTAGTCATTCATGGAGTACTCGCCGCACCTTGCAAACCGGATGTTTCTAACACTACAAGGTGTCTTCTTGGAAGCAATGAAAGTGAAAGGTTGCAACAAGTTTGAGATACCTCACATGAAAAAAGAAACACTAGAAAGAGAAGATCGGCTGCCATCTTGTTTGCCTTGTGATCCATCATTGCTACATGAAGCCGAAGCTACTCTTGCTGCATGAAAAAATTATAATGATGCTTGTTAGCTTTTGTAGTAGAGACATCTTGTAATGTTGCATGAACTAAACCATTGCCGATTGTTGCATGAACTAAATTTGTAATGCTGCACGAACTGAATCATCCTTTCTAAGTTATCTTACCGATGCTTTGGCGTACTCCTTTGTCGGCAGCAAGCCCTTGTAGTGCTCCATGAAAAGCTCGCAGTCCACGTTGATGCGGCCGAGCATGGCGTCGATGAAGTAGTCCGCGTGGACGAGACCACAACGAGGGCATGGGTAGAACCGCGAGTGCGCACGGTTCCACGCTTCGTGGTCCTCATGGACGAGATGGCAGCGACTGCAAAGGAAAGCGCCCAGCGGCAAGGACTCCGGCACCACCTCCATGGAGTCCGGCGCAAGCTCTAGCAACTCCGGCGTGATGGAGTCCGGCGACATCTGCGACTCCGGCACCACCTCGTCCGGCTCCTGCGAATCCGGCACCACGCCGTCCGCGGTGACCTCCTGCGAATCCGGCAGCACGATGACCTCGTCCGTCTCCTGCGAATCCTGCGCGACGGAGAGCAGCGGGTCGGAGTCCACGGACAGCAGCGGGTCGATGACGTCCTCCGCGGCGACCTCCTCCAACTCCGGCCCAATGTCCTCCGTGGCGAGCACCTCCGACTCCTGCCTAACGCCGTCCGCGGCGACCAGCACCCGCGCGCCGCCGGTCTCCATAGCGACGAAACGAACCGAACAGGCGAGCGTACTGTGGGCGGTCTGCGTGCTGTGGACGGCCGGCGATGCGAACGGGCGGCGCGCGTGCCTGGGCGGTCTGCGAGCGTGCTGTGGACGGGGGGCGACCGCGGCGATCTCTTCAGTCGAGGAGTCCGCGATTAATGACGAGCCATGCGAACGGGCGGCCATGCGAACGGGCGGCGCGCGTGCCTGGCTAGGGGTAATCACGTCCAAAGTTGCCCTCGGTACCGTGAACGTCATCTTTTGCTGCAAACGTCCTGGCCTCCGGAACGTTATCTAATTACGATACGGAGGGAGTATATATCATCGGATCCTAAGTCGATCGTGTAGGAGTAATAATCATATCATGCAATTAATAAAGGGCCGGGGTGGTGTCACGGTGTGGTGCAGTGCAGGGCACGCAGGGGCTGTGAATGCCCGCTGCAGAATATCACTGCCAACCTTGCTCTGTCATCACAAGAACAAGATTGCCTGCCTGCGCATTGCAACCGTACTGTACTGTATCAGTTTAACATCTACCCGGAGCCGGAGCCGGTGCCGGTCCATATGCATGCATGCTGATGGCTGATGCTGCTGACGATTCGTGCAATGGTGATCCGAATAGTAACGACATTATGGACGTGTTGGGCAGGGCTCCTCCCCGGCCTCCCCGACTCCGCCTCTGCCTGTGGATGCCTTCCCTTGTTTCTGACTCCCAACCCATAATGTACTGCTCCTACTAGTAGGTACATAATTGGAACAGCAGGCGGATTAAACCATGCATGTCTGCAGGTCGATCGGTCTGGGCTTGGGTCCATCATCAGCTTTGCATTGAGGTCGTCGTCCCAACAATTTTAGCCTGTTCGGTTGGAGCGGCTGGCGGGTGCTGGCCAGCCCTCTCACGTGGGCACAGAACATTATTTTTCTTTCACACTAAATCAGTCAGCAGTAATAATCCACGAATCAGCAGCTCCAGTCAAACAAGCTGAATTTCGGCCCGGCCGCCGGCGTTGCGGAGCAAACAAGCAAATGCAGTTTGTAAATGAGCGGGCTACGTATGTCTCATATATATGTACAGTAGCGACAGTACTTGTACTGCTACTTTCATCAATCTACAGAAATACGTACTCCATATACATACATATGTTTGGGTGGTCCCGATCGATGGATCATGCATGTGATGAGTACGTTCTGAATAATGATCCTTGTTTCTTGTGTTGCTTTGCCTTGCCTTTTCATTGGTCATCGAAAAAGCAACACCAACAGGTAGCCTACCTACTAGCTGGCTCAGCTTCTGCATATAGTACACTCGAATCAACGGTCAAGTCTGCATGTGTGGTATGTGAAGAGATGACTTTGAGGAAGGCACCACGGCGTCGGCACGGGCTTCACGATGTACTCTTGCTGCTGCCCTGCGCTGCCTTCCTCAAAGTTATCTCTTGCTGCCTGCCCTGCGTATTCGTACATCAACTTCACGAGAGATCAGATGCTGCTGCTGCTGACTGCTGTACGTACCTCAGTAGAGTACGTACCCCTGTACCAGCAGCAGGTGTGCCTGCCTACTTTCATGAATTCCAAGATTCTCCACGATGTTGATCTCTTGCCGTTGCAGCACTAGCACTAGTGTTGCAGCAATCACTGGTACAAGTGTCATGCATGCATACATACATTTTCGAGACAAACAAAAGGACGGATTCTCGATAAATGTCATGTCATTCATCATCATCAGAGAGAAAGAAATTCAGGCCAGGTGAGAGGTGGAAGTGAAACCGTGCCCCCCGCCCCCGTGCGCCAAGACGAATAGACGATGACGAATCCAGTCAGGGTCAGGGCAGGGAGCCTAAGCGACTGACAGTCACAGCCTTATCGTTTGACTTGTCGTAAACTATCGTAAATTTAACAGTATTTTTCTTTCACATAAACTAGCTAACAGTACTTTTTTATCAACTAGCAACGAAACTAACCAGCCAACTGAAAAAGGCTACCATCCCATGGCTTGGGAGTTTGGACGATCTATCCCCCTCTCTGATTTCTTCAGATGGAGTTGGTCAGTCAATCAGGCCTTGTTTAGATCACCTCCAAATTCTAAGTTTTTTCACTCTCTCTCTATCACATCAATTTTTAGCCGTTTGCATGGAGCATTAAATGTAGGTAAAAAAAATAAATAATTGCACAGTTTAGTTCGAAATCACGAGATGAATCTTTTGAGCTTAGTTGGTCCACGATTAGACAATATTTACCAAATAAGACGAAAGTGCTACTATTCATCGGATTAAAATTTTTTACAATCTAAACATGGCCTCAGTCACCTGCCCAGCCCATGCATCCCCATCCCCATGTGACCAAGCTGCAGCAGCACTAGCTAGGAGCTATTGCTAGTCTGCTACTCATCCATCCTTACATATCTGGGATCTTCTATAGCTTGCTAGAGAGCCTTGAGAGCACCGAGGAGTCGGAGCATGAAGCCAAAAAAAACTAGTGGCTTCACCGGCTTCTAGTTTATTTTGAGAGGAGAGAAAATACGATCTAAAGTCTTCCACAGCTCTAACAAACACAGCCTTAAAATCCAATGCAACCACCTACAAAAATGATAGAGCTATAAGCATGTATAATGTCACCCATTTAAAAAAAACATGAGGGAGAGAGAGGATATAATGTCACACATGGAGCGCCACTGCCAGGTAATGTGTATGCTTGTACTACACTATGTATCATGCATACTTTATATCCACCTGCCCCATGCATTATTTCGTCCTGGTGACCGTTAAACTGGAGACAACAGTCTTAGCTTGCTGATGTAACTAACTACTGCTATCATATCATGTAGGATTAAGCTAGAAGGATGCATGACACTGACGCAACACTTGCTCGATTCAGTATAGTATAGCGCGTACAATCATATAAACCAAAACCTGATTCTTCCATATCCTTCATCATTTGTTTGCAAAAACGGAAAACACCATAACCAAACCACCAATGCATACGTCCAATCGCCAATTGCCTGCTAGCTAGCTATTGTACCACGTAGTACTGCTCAATAACTAACACTGCCCGCCGCTACTTAACCACCAATAATTTGGTTGATGGATCACATGAATGATGAAGATGCAACTGCAGCTATGTGTTCTGAAAAACACCAACAAACATTGCTGTGATGTCCTGCTCGGCTAGCTGCGCCTAACATATATAATCCTCCTATATGTAGATGATGAAGGGGACAATTCAAGGACCCATGGCTTTATTATAGCAAATGGGGTCCAGGATTGCAAGTACTGGAGTACATCTAGATGAAGAAGGGCTGTGTCTGTCTAGGAAAGAAAATGGTCCCTAAATCCAACATGCAGGCAGCAGTAGGCTACTGTAAGTTGGATCGATGCATGCAAGTGATGGAACTGCAGGGACCTCACGGCATGCCATGATGCCATGACAATGGCAAAGCCAATAGGCACAAGTAAAAAACCAGAAAACCACTTGTGAGCCAAAAAAAAAAATCAAAAACTACAGCTCAAGCAAACCGGCCCTGTTCTTGGAAAGCTAGAATGCCGTATGCATGCATCAGCAGCACCACAAATGCCCATAAAACAGTACTTGCCAGTAGCTTATAACAACAATGTCAACAACAAAGTCTTTAAGTCCCAAATAAATTGGGATAGGCTAGAATTGAAAACACGGCAGAAGCAATCAAGGTTCAGGCACGTGAATAGCTGTTTTTCAAGCACTCCTATCTAAGGCTAAGTCTTTGGGTATATTCTATCCTTTCAAGTCTTCTTTTATTGTCTCTATCTAAGTCAACTTCAGTCTTTCTGTGCCTCTCTTCACGTTACTATCCTGTCTTAGGATTCCACTACGCATTGGTGCCTCTGGAAGTCTCCGTTGGACATGTCCAAACCATCTCAACCGGTGTTGGATAAGCTTTTCTTCAATTGGTGCTACCCCTAATCTATCACGTATATCATCGTTCCGAACTCGATCCCTTCTTGTATGACTGCAAATCCAACGCAACATACGCATTTCCGCGACACTTATCTGTTGAACATGTCGTCTTTTCGTAGGCTAACATTCTGCACCATACAACATAGCAGGTCTAATCGTCGCCCTATAAAACTTGTATTTTAGCTTCTGTGGTACCCTTTTGTCACCTTCTTTCGGGTTTCATCTCCATTAGAATGACTAGATTTAATGTTGGCTCGCCACGTCTATCATAACCCTACTTCTTTACCAGGGCTTGGGACCTGCTATGTTGAGATAACATAGGCGGAGTTTGCCAGTAGCTTACAACAAAGAGCAAATATTCCATGCGCCAAAGGATTATGGCCACACCCAAATACAATGGAAAATCATCATTAAGTGTCAAACTTGGTCAGGCTACTGAACATTACACGGTACAATAACAAACAAGATGTTTCTGTAAAGTTGACCAGAAGACGAGAGAGTTATCAACAAACCAAAGACGAGCAAGCAAAAGAATATTAAACAGGCCAGAATCGAGCACGGAGGCGGACGGCCCGGGAGGCGATTTCTCTCAGAGTGTCTCTTGCTGTGGACACGTCGTTCCGTGGCTGCCAGAGCCTTCTCCAAAAAACGGATTTTTCGTGGCCTGGCTCGCGCGGGCGGCGATGGCATACACGTGTGAGTGCGGGAGCGCAGGCGGGAGCACGGGTCTGGGCAACCAAACACCGGCTGTGTGTACTCAGGCGCTGCAGGTCATGCGAACCAAACAAACAATGGTTGCACTTGCACACCCATAGCCTGGTCAGCGGAAGCTTGTATGGCCAGGTGCAGCGTAGGAACACTGAGAAGAGAACCAATAAGGGTGTGATTGGTTGCTCCGGCATTGGTGATCTAGGATGGGGGCCCAGTGCAGGCTCTTCCCAACCATGATGGAAGTATGCAAGTGGGTGTGTTTGGTTGCATCCGAGTATAGGATACCAGATGACATGCATCGTGTTTGGTTCCCCGTTTGCACCGTTTCGGTGTATGAACTGGTGATTCCAGATCTTGTTTGGTTGACCGCATTGCCCCAGGTCTGAGTACCCATGTATGAGTTTGGTGTGGTTACCGCCAGCTATTGCAGAATGAAGAAGAATAAAAGGAAACGAAGATAACTTTACCTCAGTTCAACAAGCTTGACATTGACAATGACCTTGGAGTTTCTAATGACATAAACATGACAATAGTACTCCCAACAAATCATGAACAACAAAGGGCGTGATTGGTTGCCCAAAAGTCACAGTTCCTCACAAGATCATTGTCTTTACACGTGTTCATGGTATTTTGAAACCATCACAGGCAATATAAAATAATTAGAGGCACCTACAACAATGCTTAGCAATGAAAAAGTCAAGCATCATCAAAATAAACGACCGAACCAAAGCAATAGCCAGTAACCAAGATATTTTAGGGCTTTATTGGTTGCCCAAAGCACTGCAAGGAGGCATTTTAGGGCATAGACCCCAGGCTCCTTTCCCCGATAGGCAACATATCAAGCCATGGTATTTTGAGCATCACAGACAGTTGTAGCAACGAGCAAGAACGAACCATAGGAGCACCAGCAACAGAAAAGACTGCACCACAGCCACAATAAATAACACCGGTTTATTCCTGAGCACCTTTGGTGGAGGATTGACAAAAACTTTATCATCTTCACAACTCATGAACTCTAAGTATGATGCTTCTGTCTCTTTTTTGTTAGGGAAGCTCTTGTAGCTGTTGTTTTTAAAACCAGTTACCTGAGCATTGCATCTAGTCCAGGTTGCATATACCCCAGGAACTCTGCCACGGTACACAACATACCAAGCCATTTGCCCCTTAAAAACACATAAAAGCAAGTATAAGATGTTGATAAGATGAGGGGTAGTTCAATCGATTTGCCTCAGATTTAATTGCCTTTTCATTTGACCTTGAACTTGAAGCTTAAGAAGCATAGACAGCAACAAACCTCAAATAGATAGTAGAAAACCAAGATCATGACAGGCATGAAACCATGAGAGACATCCAGCCCAGCCATCAAATCATCAGAACCGCCCAGTTGTTGCTTGGGCATGGATGTCTCACTTGGTTTGATGACAGACATGAGAAGCATAAGCAGAAGATAGAAGAAATAATGCTCTAGTACCTCACAAGTCCAAGGTCATCAATGTGCATAATCCATTACTCAAATTGGCACTGTTATCTTCATAGGCATGAAAAGGATCTCACAATTGTATCAGCCTCAGTTAAAAAATAGTTGACATCATAAGCACAAAAAACGTAGGCCTCAGCTAATGTAAACTACAATCATCCTAGGTGGCAAATAAGAACACAAATTGCTAAGGCAAGTTCATGACTCCCATGGAAGCGTGGGACACGTCCATCCCAGCCATCCGGTAGGCATGCCTACAATAGTTGCTTGGGAATAGACGTACCCCATGGTTTGATGAAAGACATGAGAAAACACAAGAAGACAATAAAGCACCAACAGGAAGAATACCCACAGCCACCTCAGATTGCTATAGTTTGCATCATCGACCAAATAGGAACTCCTACAAGAACAATAGCAGCATCTAAAATGTCTCAAATCAACTGACAATCCAAGGTATTTTAGGGCTCAGATCAACTAAATGACAATCCATCACCTTTTGTTAATGTCTACACCACACAGATCAACAAAGCCTCACATCCATCACCATGGCTCCTATGCTATTCCAAACTAGGCGCAGCCTTGGTTAGGTGGCAAATGGTTCTTTGTAGCATCAGTTGAGGTAAGTGCTACACATCAAAATACTTCCTAGGGGAGCAAAAGAAAAGAAAACGGATAACTGAGGTGTTATCCAAACAGTTTCTAACCTTGGTGCGGCCAAGCAGGTGTTCATCATCAAGTACTATCATATGGTGGTCCTCATCTCATAGAGCACCACTCAAATCCTTGAGCCTAACAATCTTAACCCACCTCTACCTCCACTTTCTTAGATGATTGTAAATCTGCTGGGTGCTCACATTGACCCCAGCAAACTCAGACCATGAGTGCAACCTGCCTAACCTGTACCTCCTTGAACCCTTTCTCAGTTTTGACCCCCTGCCCCACCAAATCATGGAACCTCCTAAGCATGAACCCATACTAGATAGGACTCCAGTGCATAGGGCCATTGGGCTGAGGGGCTGCTTGGTTGCCATCATCAGCAGCAACTACCCCACCCTATTCCACCACATTGTCCTCACCACCAATGTTAACAACCTGGTTAGGCATATTGTCCATTTCCTATCCACAACCACCATAACATTGAACAACCAGTACGTAAGGAAAACAAATTGCATGATATGAAATACAAGTTCAATAGATCAAATAGGCAGAAAAGGAATAGGTACTACATCATTACAAAGTGCCATATGTCTCAGTTAAAATACAAGTTTCTCTAATGCTACTAAATAGTACACACACCATGCCACTACACCCTAGAATTCCCCCTATTTTGTCATATCTGTGTAGCCCATGCCTCCCTCTGTTGTGCCCAGGTACCATTGTCAGGGACATGATCTGGTTGTGAGGCATTGTCATTGATGTTAGGAGTCCATGTGGATTCAGCAGGCACATGCTTGTTCTGCCCATGCCTAAGGATCCAATTGTGAAGAATACAACAGGCAAGAACAAGCTTAACTTAGGTCTTGTATGGGTGGAAAGGTTTGTTGTCCAATATACTAAATCTATTCTTTAGAGCCTTAAAAGCCCTCTCAACTGTTACTCTAAGAGACGAATGCCTTAGATTAAAAAGCTCTCTTTGATTTTGAGGTCGGTTTGAACCAAACTCCCTCAAATGGTACCTTGTGGCACGAAATGGTGGCAAGAAACTAGGCCTCACTGCATAGCCAGCATCGACAAGATAGAATTTGCCTAAAAATTA
The DNA here is from genome assembly GCF_019320115.1 of Miscanthus floridulus. Classification (NCBI taxonomy): domain Eukaryota; kingdom Viridiplantae; phylum Streptophyta; class Magnoliopsida; order Poales; family Poaceae; genus Miscanthus; species Miscanthus floridulus. The sequence continues at coordinate 123,221,426 of NC_089583.1, forward strand.
GCAGATAGGAATATTTTTTAGTAGTTTCATTTAGGATTAAGCAAAGTGTCAAAGGTTTTTTTGTGGTTTGGATGATACCTGGTGGCACTCTAAGGCCATCAGCTCTTTCAAGAGCATCAGACAAGATAAGAGCATCATGTGCAGATCCCTCCCAACCAGCAAGCACATAGGTGAATCTGAGGTCAAAGTCCATGACTGCCAACACATTTTGTGTGATGGTGTGCTTCCTGCCTCTAAAGACAGCTTGCATCTTCACAGGCACTCTAGCTAATACATGAGTACCATCAATTGCTCCTATGAAGTCCTAATTCAACAAAACATAAGTGCAAGTGAGCATTGATACTAAACTGATAATGCATGAGACCTATGTATGACAAGTTATGGATACCAACCTTGAAATAGGGGTACCACCTTCTGCTCCCAAGGATCCTAGGATGGACATTGATAGCAGGAGGGACAATCAATTTATTCCTCAACTCTCCTACCGCATATAACACCTTCTGGAAGAACCTACTAATTATCTCTGTAGACCTCCTGAAGGTGAGGTCAACCACCCTAAACCTCTCATTGTGACCAACAACAAGCAAGAACATGGATACTTGTTCTTCAATAGATGTATGTATGCTGTCAGTGACAAGCTCTCTACTACGGAAAAGGTCACAAAGTTGTTAAAAAGGGGCCCTCTTCATTCTAAGAAGGTTGACATAGTGCACATCATCAGATTCATAGATGTATCTAAGGTTGTTCATCCTCTGTTTGTCCCTCTCAGCCAAGGGACCATAGGTGGCTGAGCGCGAATCTTCAACTCTCCTCCTAAACCACATGAAAAACCAAGCAGCCACTGCAACAACCACAACAGTGGTAGCCCTTCGCCTAGCTTCAAATGCCATGTCTACCAACAGGATGGAGGGCAACATTAGAAAGGGAGCATGCAACATGGGTGTGTATTGCTTAGCAAGCAAAAAATTAGACAAAATGAACTATGAAAGATGTGGCTACCACACCAAAGGGTGCCCCTCTAGCATATACTGTTACACAATCAACATCATTGACCTCTAGGCACTTTGCTCAGTGTGTACAACAAAATAGGCATCAGCATGTACAAGATCTACATAAAACATGAGGTATAAACCAAATATGAAGCATCATATACAGATCTGAGCTAGGAACAGGTAAATCAGGTATAGCATCATACAGATCTGAGAATGTCAAACCAAGAACCCTGATTTCTTGGTATTTCAAGCAAAATCCACCAACAAATCAACAAAATTGACACTAAAGAAAGAGGAGGGGAAGAGCGCAGGTGGCATATATACCGTCCATGCGCCGGAGGACCGAGAGAAATCCACCAGTGAGGGTCGCCTCGGTAGGGCTACTGAGGTCGAGGGGGAGCAAGACAGGAGTTTGCATCGGAGCTATGGCAGAAGGAGAGGTGAAGAGTGAGGGCGGTAACCCTAGCCGAGACCCCTGCACGCGCTTTTATGGCTTGGACGGCCTCATCTCCCGCGCTCGGCGCGAAGGTTCCCACCAAGCACTGAGCGAGCCTGCATCGAGAGGGAAGTGGGGATTGAGAAGACGGTGCCGTCTGGGATGGAGGAGGGAATCTGCATGGGAGGAAGCAGGAGAAAGATGCAAGTAGGACAACCAAACACAGGCAAATGCACCAAAGGATACGGGATAGGTAGTAACACCACTAGTGTTACGAGCTCGTTTACCACCGTGGTTTAGGCCTAAGACAAATTTTTGAAATGAGTTTCTCGAATTTTAAAAATTTAAATATTGAGCTTATGTTTAAAATACCATTTTTAGCAAACTGAGGAGCTACCTCCATCGAGCCGAGGAAGCCGAGATCTTCACCCGGATGCTCCAGGTGCAACTCATCGAAGCTCATGCCAGTGATGTAGCTGTTGAGAGCCGAGAAACTGCCATGTTGGAAGCCCTAAAGGAGGCTAAAGATCGACATGTCCATAGCTGGGTGAGGCCTATCTGTTCACTAGGGCCAAGCGGAGGACGCTAGTTGACGAAAGGCATGATGCCCCAATCTTGAAGGGGATCCCTATCTACCCGCTTGAAAGAAGGAGAACCGGTGATGCAGAACCGCCAGCACCTCCACCTTTAGAAGTGTTAGAAGTAGAACCCTTAGTTCCTCTCACTCAGCCATTCCCATGAGAAGATGTAGATTAGTTGCCTTAGGATGTTGTACCTGTAGTAGTAGTGCTTTTCGTCGCTGTCCTCCATATTATACTCTTGCCGTTGTTGTCGTCCATAGTTGTTGAGATCATCCGACCGTAGGTGAATGCTGTGTCGTGAATGGGAGCCCGAATGCCTGTACGTTGTACCTGTATAAGACCATTGGAAATGCAACATGTTTTATTTCGCTATGTTTATTGTGTTCATCTACCTTAAGTTTTGTTAGAGGTGATTAAAGTTTCAAGGGCGAAGTTAAGCGGGATACAAGAGAAGTTGCCATTCAAATATCAGCAAACCAGTCATGATTGGAGAACATTGGACACTGTATCGACTAATTGTGGATGTCCCAATAGAACACTTGAATCTCTTTAAAATAAATCTACCGTTGGATTTAAATTCCTTGTCCCTTGTTGTTTAGGGAACCTTTGTTGTTTGAATTTCCCCTTGCAATACTTCTCTTATTCTGTGGTCTATGACCCCACCGCCTTCATGGTATGTAAGTTGGTAGTAGTTGCCTGGTTAATAGCTTATGGTGCCGCGACGACACCGAGGGCTCTCTATGGAATAGCTGCCACATGTGACACTGCTCGGCACACGCTGGTATCGAGGTTGTTAACCAAGTACATTTACCAAGTTACACCGCCATACCACCTTTGCTACAAAAAATTTCCTTAGAAATGTTCAGGTGTTCAAATGGGAAATCCATAATAGGTTGATGACATAGTGTTCTCTCAAGTAAGCAAGAGGAGGTGGTTTTGGAGGAAGAAAGTATGACATGGTCTCAGTCTACATGAAAGATGGATGTGGTCGAGTAAAGGAAAGAAAAAGAAGAGTAGTAAGGGAAGTTAGCCATGGATAGTCGAGAGTAATTGTAAAAGCATGAGTGGATGTCATATCCCAAGCCATGTGTTTAGTTGACCATGCTACGCATGCTGGGTCATTTCGCTGTGTGGCTTGCGAACACTATCTGTATTGGGTCCTTAGCTCCCCATTCTCGCGTGGCCACGGCATCGTGCCACACTCGTCGTCTTTGTGCACTGTACATTTCTTCTTTTCCTAGCATCCGGTCGGCTCTCGACTCTCACGCCTCATCCCCATACCAGACCCCCCTTCCCCTTTCTCTTTTCTCTTAGAAACATGGTCGCCCACACGCCTGCCCTATCGAGCGAACCCCTCCCCCCTCTCATCTCCTTTATTTTCCCCCTCTGCCGCTCACGCAGGAAGCGCACCATGTCCGATCTTACCTCCACAGCATGAACTGTCTGTGTGTGCCATTCACGCCACCTTCACTCCCGGTGTGTTGCTCCCCACCTCCATTTGCCACTATAAGATACCCTTGATCCTTGCTCTTCTTCTTCATCCCCATCCATTTCAATCCGAGCATAGCTACGAGATCCAGTCGCCATTGTAAAGCTAGATTCGTTAGTTTGAGGTGATGGTGTAATCTGAGAAGAAAGGATCTGGTTTCTGAAGTAGTTCAAGTTCCCTTGGTTAGTTTGGTCTTAGCGTTCACAAGGATTGAGTTCTGGGAGTCCTATTTCTAGATCTGTTGGTGCTACGTCATGTTTTGGATAATCATTATCTTGTTGTTTCTCCATTGTCCTCGTCTATCCTGACTTCTGGATTAAGTCTCGGTTGTATTAGGTTGCTCTTAGCCATGTATCTCTAGATTGCCGTGTGGTTTAGTATTCGAAGTCGTGTAATCTTCGTGTAATCCCTGAGCTACGAAATGTAATCGTGTTTTCCCTCTTCTGGTTCTTGCTTTGAATCTCGGGATGAGATTATTTTTAAGGGGGGTTGGTTGTAACACCCCTGGTGTTATGAGTCCGTTTAGCACCCTGGTTTAGGCCTAAGACAAATTTTCGAAATGAGTTTATCAGATTTTAAATTTTTAAATATTGAGCTTATGTTTAAAATGCCATTTTTAGCAAACTATATTGAGCAAAGTAATTAAATAGCGCTTAAATATTTTGTCTCTATGGGTTAGTGCGAAGTATGAACATTTGCGTGAAATAATTATTGGTGGAAGTTAAATGGGTTAAAACTTAAAACAAAATAGAAATAAAAATGAGAGTGCCGCTGACCATTCAGCCCAGCTACCTCGCCGGTACGACGCGCACGTTACGTGATTAGACTAAGCTCGCTGGCCGGCCACCGCTGCTTGTTGGCTGCCTTCGCATTCCGCCACGTTCGAGTCATCCCATCTATGCACTACCCACACTGATGCCCACATGCGCTCTGCACCGCGGCGTGTCCGTTTACCTACGTCTGTGTCCTTCTCTCTGGCGTCGCGTCTAAATTTTGATGAGCGCCAGTCAAGCAGGTTCCTTATAGCACCGCCGAGTAGCCACTACCCCCGTTGTCCCATCGCTCTACAACACTACCAAAGCACGCCGCATTGTCCCTGCGTTGATGGAGATGGCCGAGCCGCATAAATGTCATCGCCCTATTTTTTTCTCCATCTCACTCTCTCGGTGTCTGCCCCTGCCTACCTCAGCTTGTCTCTGTCTGCCTTGATTGCTTTTGTCTGCCTCCGCTAGTCCTTGCCTGCCTCTGCTATTTCCATGGACGGCGAGCAAAGCTCCAACTCATGAATTCCCACGTATCTGCCTCGGCCTACCTTGCTTGTCCCTGATCTGATCTTGCTTGTCTTCTGCCGCTGCTTGTCCTTGCTCCACTGTTTTCTCTACCGGACAAGCCGGTCGGTCACCTCTAAGCTGCTGCTGCCTCCTACCCCTGCTTCTTGAGGAAGCCAACGCCACAGCTCTGCTCTCCCTCCCTAGCTCGCCCTCACTCTATTGCCTCATGTCGGAGCCTCCACCGCCGCTCTAGGCACACCGTGCACGTGCTAGCCATGGCGCTGCCCTACCACGCGTCCCAGCTAGGCTCAACTGAGCATGCTCCTCCTCCTAGGCGTGCCATGTCCCGCTGCCTCTTCCGATGTCCCTCGCGCGCGCGTGCCCTCGGTCAGCGCCACTGCTCCTTCCTGCCTATAGCCGCTCCGTGTCCCGCAGTGCCTAGCCATGGCTGTGCTAGGCCACCCGGAGCCGTGGAGCCCTCCTACCAGCGCTACCCTCTCGTGCTCCCTCTCTGGCCCCACTGTGCTCTGCACCATGGCCGCTTCCATCGACTCACCGTGCCTCCCCGCGCGTGGCTCCTGCTCTGCCTTGCCTCCTCTTCACCGTGCGTAGGCGCAACCGAGCCCCTCGGTCTGTGCTGGAACTTGGCCTTGGCGCTGCTCCTGCCAGTCCCCATCGCGTCCCATGCCGCATCGCCACTTCGTCCGTGCCTTGCCGTGGCCGCTTCCGCCGCCGCTATCTCACGTGCGAGCGCACGCAAGCCGCAGCGCGTCCGAGCCACAGCACGCCATGGCCGCGACCCGCACGCCACCACCAGGCACGTCACGCTGCCCGTCATGCCCCACCACCACACTACCCTTCTGCGCCACCGTCGCGCCTCTCGTGCGGCCACGCCGTCGTCCACTGCTCCGGGCGCCTTTAGTCGGACCGTGGCCGTTTCCATCGCACAGTCACCACGTGTGCGGGCGCGCCCGAGCCCGCGTCACCCCCGCACCACCACCTCGCCACCGGCGCGCCCTCACCACAGTGCCGCCCGGTTCCTCTGCGCTGGTGCTCTATTTTTTAAGATGAAGAAGGGTACAGATCCAAGAAGAAGTGTTATACAAGGTTGTTATTGTAAAATATGAGACTCACATAAATAGTGCATTTATGCTGTGAGGCGATTTGAGGAAAACTCAGGGGTCTAATCACAAAAATACCACCATTGCCCTACCCTGGCGACGTGGGCCGCCTGTCTGCCTAGCTGGGCCGCTAGCCACGCGCCGTTTGGGCCTCTAGTCGCGTGCGCTGTGCCCCGCCTGGGCTACCGTGCCTTACCGTGCTGCTGAGCCGACCGGTGGTCACCGTTCGCGCGCTGGGCCGCCTTGTGCCGCCGCAGTTTGGGTTTCGCTTTGGGCTGGCCGGTCTTACCGGCTGGGCCTAATACGGCGGTGGTGCGTGTTTCGTTTTCTGCTAGTTTTATTCTTTTGTTTAAAATGGCTGAAGTTTGTAAATCCGTAATAAATCAAATAAAAATCATAAAATAGTGAAACTAGTTTTGTTGAGTCTCTAAAATCATGATCTACCTATTAGTATATTTTGTTCACATAGTTTGGTAATATTCTTGGGAGCTATATAATTAATTTAAGGTACTTAATATGGTAAAAATATAAATTTGTAGGAATTATTGTGATAAATTGGTAATAGTGTTGAATCTAAAATTTTTACATTAGGCTTCTAGCAATATTAGGTACTCACTATAATTTTTGTAGCTCCAAAATAATTAGCTTGCTAAATAGATAATGATGCCCTATTTCGAATATAGATTAAATTGATAGAATAGAATAAAGAAACAACTTGGGTGTATATAACTAAAACAGTTGTTGAGAAATAACGCTTTATTCGACGACATGGATACGTAGATAAGTATGGTTATCGTTAGAACTAGCTCGTTAACTTGAGAGGCGTAAATCGTATTGTACGAATCATGGTTGCAGTTGATTAATTAATTCTTGCATTGCATCGTATTGCATATCATATAGGTATGATGATGGGTCAACGGATCAATTGAAAGATGATTGGGAATCCTAAGATGGTGTAACGGTATTCTCTCTAGGAGATGATGCAATAGGCTTTCTATTCAGATGATGTGGATGATCTAAAGATGCAGATACTAACTTTTTAATATATATCTTACCCAGGCAAGCCCCGGTGCATAACCCCTACTTTCTGCAGTTTAAATTATATTTGTGCATTAAGTTTAAGGAGTTGAATGAAACCCACTTGCATATATATCTTTATCCTATGAGTCTTACTAGTATTACAGGATCGTGTAAAATGCTATGCTACAGGACTCCGGTAGAAGTCGGGTTATTGCCTGTCACTCGCGAGAGATAGGAAATATATTACTGTATTATTATCACTTGAAAAATATAAATAGTGGAAAGGAAAAATAGTGACCGGGCAGGGATATGGTTTGGGTATTGGTGGGTGTAAGAGGTTGTGTCGCCGTGGATGTGGGGCATGGCTTGGTTACACTGCTTTCCCTGTCTATGTCAGTTAAGGACCGGTCGTTGCATAAGCCATTAAGGCAAGTCACAGATCTATTGTCCCGAGCACATACTTGGGTATGGGCGTGGGAAGACTTGTTGCTCTTTTGTCGTGGATCCGGCTCTTTCTGGACCGACTGTCAGGGTTTTGTTTTGGTGGAGGAGGTCCTTGCACCGCACTGAGTCCAGGACTTAGAGGCGGGGGCTTGGAGTCCTAGTTTGGACGGGGACCTGGACACCCAGGACAGGAGGGTGATGTGTTGGTCCTACTTGTGCTTGGGGTACAAGTGGGGCGTTCTGGGCACCCAGCTAGGCACATTGGTTTGCGAATCGCCGCCGAGTCGGTACGACTTGTCTTATGCCTAGCACTGTAGTAAGAACTAAAGATGAAAATGGAAGATGGAAAAAGAAAATCTGATTACTTACCACCTGCTTGAAACTAGCATAGGTGCTTACATAGAATGATTAGTTAATGAACCAATGCGGCTATTAATAAAAATCAAATATAAGGATGCACGCTTAATAATGCTTCCTGCAAATGCAATAAACCGACAAGCCAGATAGCCTTGCATATCCCTGGAGTCTTTTCTTTTCTCCTGTCGGGTAAGTTTTGCTGAGTACAATTAAGTACTCAGGGTTTTATTCTTCCTATTGCAGGTGACAGGTGGATGCTAAAGCTGACTCTTGTGTGTGGATTCCTTCTGGTGGGCTCAGCGTGGATTCCTTTACGCTGCGATCGTAGTTGTTACTTATAACTCTCACCAAATGCTTTTATAAATAAAAGTTTCATAATCTGTTGTCGTAGTTTATATATCAATACTTCATCATGTCATTAATAGATGTTTATTTCCACTGTAACTCTGTTCACATGTTTATATTCAGTTGTTCAATTAAATTGTTCATAACTCTGATAATATGATTACATTCCGCTGTTATAATAATAAAATATTGTACTCTGATGTTGTATTAAAAGTAATGTAAGAAGTGGTTAAGAATAATGTAAGCTTTATTATCTCATTTGTGATCCTGATGGAAAAATATGGATTTTCAGGTTCTCTCCTGGGGTGTGTCCGACGGAACCGAGTAATTTGGTGTTCTCCCTTGAGTATTTAGTGTCTAATGAAAGACGAGCACTCCCAAGAGACATTAGATTAGGTGGTTCTGCCACATATATGCAGGGTCATGATGGCCCACGGCGCAGCATGCATGGATCATGGATGCATGCATGCTGGTTGATCCGTCTGTCTGTACATGACGTTCGTGTTGTGACTCCACCTCAATATTTTTCTTAATAATAAGGGAACATAGTTGATAGTCAGAATACAAACTAAAGCCAGCTTGCACACGAACAAGAAAAAACAAAGTTCACCCTAGCTAATGAGCGCAGCAAACAAAGAAAAGAACTAATCCATAATATGATTCCTAGATCTCACTCCAAACTTCGCAAAGACTGCCAAAATTAAAGCCTCCTAGCTTTTGCAGCCCTTCTTTGAGCAGTGGTCGCTTCTCCTCTCTATGCAGCATAGACCATGGTCAGGTCCAAAATGTCGTCTTGAAAATTACATGTATAAAAGTGTTAGATTTAGAATTGTTAAATATCATATTATTTAACCATATTGTCCAACATATTGTGGTTGTTCCTAGCAGAATTTGGTTTTTGAGTTTATGATGATGTAATCCATGAAGCCAAGAACCAAACAAATTAGCAAAGCTAGTAGGTGGTTCAAAATCCAAAAGTGATATGCACTCCAAACAAAGCTTGCAAAGTGTCAGTCAAAGAACAAATGTTGGATAGTTTCAATTGAACTACAAAGACAACACTTGACATTTCATTGCCAGTTTCTATTTGCTGAATTATCTTTCGTAAGAGTTGCTGCCAAGTACCACAAGAAAATCTTAATTTGCTGCGGTACTTTTAACTTTTAGATAGGGTTTTCTTAGGGAGAACGTCTTGTTGGATCAATTTAATACATAGACCGGACTATGAACATACCATTCTTACTGAGGTTCCATCGAAACACATATTCCTCGTTTGAGAGGTGAACATGTACAACTTTTGACACTATGTCAAACCAAGTGTTCTGATTTTCATTAACCAAACCCCGCCTAAAAGACACATTAAGTGATACTATCCCTAGGACATTTGCTACCGTATCATCTTTATGTGGTAGAACCATCTAATCTAATGTCTCTCAAGGGTACTTGTCTTCCATTAGACACTGAGTACCCAAGCGAGGACATTAAACTACGTAGTTCTGTCGAGCACACCCAAGGGAGAACTCGAAAATTCACATTTTTTTGTCAGGATCATGAGAGTGTAAAGCTTACCATATCTTTAGCCATTTCTTACATCACTTTATTACAGTAGCAGAATATTACCTCAATTGATTATAACAACGGAATATAACAATGTTATCAGAGTTTTTAGCGGAAATATATATAACGACAAGTTTAAGCGCTAACATGAGGAACATTTATATACATGGAATGATAACAGACTGTAAGTCTTTTCTTTTGCAAAAATATTTTGTGAAAATTTTGAATAAACTCTACGTCAACAACGTAAGGAAATCCTCGTGGAGCCCACCAGGAGGTTTACACACACAAAACCATCTACCATCCATCAATCACCTGCAACAGGGGGAATAAAACCCTAAGTACTCAATTGTACTCAGCAAGACTTACCCGATAGGAGAAAAATAAAAGACTCCAAGGATATGCATGGCTTATTTGGCTTGTGGGTTATTGCATCCGCGGAAGCATTACTAAACATGTGTCCTTATATTCAATTTTATTAGCAGTCATCATTAGTTCATTAACTTACCATTCTATGTAAGCACCTATACTACTTTCAAGCATGTGGTAAGCAATTAGAACCATGTTACCATCTTTCATGTTCTAGTTCTTACTACGGTGCTAGACCATAGCCAAGTCGTACCGTCTCATAGAAACGGTGATTCGTGAATCAATGTATCCCAGCTGGGTATCCCGAAACACATGTCTCGCTTGTACCCTAGGCACAAACAAGACCAACCTATTCCACTCCTATCAAGGGGTCCAGGTCCCCATCCAAACTTAGACTCTAAACCCCCAACACCAGAGACCCGGTCTTAGTATGGTGCTTAGACCTCCACCTAATATCCACCCTTAAAAGTCAGTCCGGAAAGAGCCAGAACCCATAACAAGAGTGTAACGAGCCTTCTTGCTCCCATAAGCAAGTATGTGCTTAGGATAATAAGTCTATGACCTGACTATCATCTACAACAATGGACGGTCCTCAATCGATACAGGCGGAACAAATGCAACTAGAGCCTTGCTCGGTTGCCTAACCAAATTCAAATCCAAATCCAAAGCACAGTCCCGCTCGGTCTCCAATTATCATCCATATATATTCCATGTGATAGTTATATGATAATAAGAATGATAATATATTTCCTATCTCTCGCGAGTGATAGGTAATTACTTGACTTCTATCGGAATCCTTTAACATAGCAATCTATACGATCCTGACATACTAGTAGAACTCATAGGATAAGGATATATATATATATATATATATATATATATATATATATATATATATATATATATATATGCAAGTGGTTTTCATTCAACTCTTTAAAACTTAATGCACAAGCATAAAATAAAGTGCAGAATAATAAGGGTTATGCACCGGAGCTTGTCTAGGCAAGATATAACCAAGGATTAGCATTCCATTAGGGCGACACGATCACCAAGGCTCCATCTTTTCTGCTTTTCTAGTCGACTCCACGATCCATCGTTGTCCCTATTATGATATACGTAGACGCAACGTAGAAAACATAATTAACTAACGGCAATCAAAACTCTAAGAATACGATTACGCCTCTCACACTAACGAGCTAGCTTTAATGGCTAATGCACTAGGCTATGTATCCATGTTGCCGAATAAGGCATTATTTCCCAATAAATATTTCTGTTCCACCATCCCAAGGTGTTTCGGCATTTCATTGATTTAATATATATATTCAAACTAGGGCTCATTAGCTATCTTAGCAAACTAATTATTATGGAGCTACAAAAATTATAATGAGCACCTAATAATATTAAGAATTTATTGTAAAATTTTTAGAGCCAACACTATCACCAATTTATTACAAAATTTCCTACAATTTAATATCTTAACAATATTAAGCATCTCAATTTAATTAGATAACTCCTAAAAATACTATGAAACTATGTGGACAAGATATACTAGCAGATAGATTATGATTTTAGGAACCTAACAAAATTAGTTTCATAATTTTTGATCAACTACACAAATTTATATTGAATTTACAAGTTTGCCTTAGACACTAAATTAGAAAATGCTTAGAAAAAAAAGGGCTGGTGGCAACCAATTCAGCCCGGCAACCCAGCGCCATAGCGTGGGGCGTGGCCCACGCGCGAGACGGCCCACGGCGGGGAGCCCGCGTGCTGGCATTTTAGCAAATGAGCCCTCGGACTTTTCTCGAACCACGACTAAGTCCTAATACTATTTCTTCCTTTCTCTGGCAAATTCACTTAACCCCCTAGATTTTTCTAAATTTCCCCAAGCGCACCCTCGGCCACCCTGTGCACAGCGGCGCTGCGAGCGGCGGCACTGAGCGTCCACGCTGACCACCAGGGGCTTGCGCGGACCCATTTAGCAGGTCGGCCGCCATCTACGGCTAAACGCGCTAAGATTGGTGGCGGTTAGGGCTCGGAGGCACACCAGTGCGAGCTACAACGGCGGTGCGATCGTTCCGATGAGAGAGGAGGACGGAGGGGGAGGAAAAGTGGTGCGCGAGCACCAGTGACATACCACGAGTACAGCCAATGCATCCGTGAAGTGGGAGAGACCCCGTGCGGTGCTGGCCACGTACGACCGAGCGGGACGGCGACGCTCCGCGATGGACACCGATGTGTCACCACGTCGTCGATGAGCATCCTGGCCAAAATAGCGCGAGCACCGGATGAAGGGAGTCAAGGCGAGCTCAGGGTTATGAGCAATCGAACTGCTATCACTCCTACATACCTTACCTCCGAACCTACCGATTCGGCGGTGCCCATGACCGGCGACGAGCAAAAAGGCCAAATTGCCGATCGATAGGGCATGACCGAGCTTGAGGGGGAAGAGACGGCTAGCCTACTTCCTAAGCTACCCGCTAGAGCGAGGAATTATACGACGAAGCCACTGGCGCTAGGAGGAAAGGAGGAGTGGTGGCTCAGCACATCGTGTGGTCATGGAGAGGGCACACGAGCGAACCCGAGCAAGTTAAGATGGGTGGCTCCGCTCGATGGTGGCAGCAGTACGAGCCTGTGCGTACAGATGATGAGACCTCGAGGCTTGGCACGAAGCGCTCGGAATGGCATGACCAGACCCGAGCAGGGCTCCCCAGCGTCGGCTAGCAAGGGCAAGTGAGGTAGGGAGGTATCCTATCGCTGCTGTGACCGGGGTCGTTGACCTAGACACGACGGGACAGCAGCACATGCTCAGAGACTCGATGCGGTAGGTAAAATGAAGGGCGAGGCGAGCGCCATGATGGCAAGGCGGCGATAGCCGTAGCTCCGTCTCGACCATGCGCACAGCTCGGCGGCTAGATGTTGGCGCGCGCACACCGCGGTAGTGGGACCAGACCATAGTTAGCTAGGTCAGCCAATGCAAGGCCAAGGCGCAGCGTGGCATCGGCCTGGCGCATGAGCTAGCCAGCGACCGTAGCTCGGTCATGCCGTGAGCCTGGCGCCAACAGCGTTGTGCCCGCGGTGACCGTGAACTCAGACCGAGCGACTGCTATTGGTGATGTGCACGCATTTTAAAGCAAAGCGAAAGCTACTAACAATCACAATTGAGGCCCAACTAATTCCCCTATCCTAAAGTCAACATTACCAGCGACCTAGCAAAACCATCGCCATGGCCAGAGAGAAACCAGAGAGGGGGATAGAAGAATGCCAACATAAGCTTGTCGCGCTGAATGCCAGTTTACGAACAGAGCATCAACAACATGGTTACAGCACGTTCCAACGAAGTTTGGGGAATTTTTAAGGGAGCAACGCGACACCCAACGCAACTACGACCTACCCCATGCCCAAGAGCTTACTTAGATGAAACCAACAATACAAGAATATGAAACTAGTGTTTAAACATTTTAGTTAGAATTTAAACGCCAAAATGGCATTGTCTACTACTCTTTCAAACTTATAAAAGACAAGAGTTTAGTTTGAACTTAACAACCATGAACAATTTTGCCACAATTTTTAAAAGGCCTAGTCTTGATTAACTTCAACCAACAAGTACTCCATGCAATAGTCCATACTTTATACTAAACAATAGGAACAAAATATTTAAGCACTATTTAATTACTTTGCTCAATATAACTCACCAAAAATAGTACTTTAACACAAGTTCAGATCTTTGCCGACTTAACGAACAGGTTGATTTTAATTCCCAATTTGATTTTTGGAGCTCCCAAGAACATTAGTTAACATGTTTATTTTCCAAAAATTAAAGTTGCATTTTCACCTACACCACTTGCTCGTCATCTTTACATAAGCACTATACACAAGTTACATTTTATTTTTGTTTATAGAAATTGTTTTTCGTACCAAACAATTAAAACTGCTTATTTTATTATTCTTGTAAGGATTTTCATTAGCACATTTACGCACCGAGTAAATTAACTTAGATATTTATTTGATTTCTCCCAACCATAAAAGTGAGTCGCACAGGGTTTGTTTATCATTTCATGTGTGTTTTAAATTTTTTAAACTCGAGAACTTGTTTTGCTAATTTCTTTTAGGCCTTAACCTAGGTGCTAAGCAAGCTCGTAACACCAGAAGTGTTACACTTTCCGCCTCACAATTCTATATAAATTAGGATAAACCTCTCTAAAAATTTGTATCATAACCACACGTCCTCCCAAAACCTCACCTGCTCCCCACTCTACACCTTAAAAGTGCCACAAGCTAGAAAATCCTCCTTAGCCTTCATAAGGCCAGCCCAAAAATAAGAATCCCTAGGCCTATGTTGCACTTGAGTAAGTGATTTATTAGACAAGTATTTCCTTCTTAGAAGGTTCTGCCAAACCCCATTCTCATTGATCAACCTAAACAACCACTTACTCAAAAGGCATCTATTTTGTTGTTCCAGATTAACTATTCCTAGCCCACCAAAATCTTTTGGTGCACACAAAACACTCCATTTAGACAGAAGATATTTGTTCTTGTGTTCATCACATTGCCGGGAAAAGTGGGAGCGATAATAATCTAATTTTTGAAGGACTCCTCTAGAGATTTCAAAAAAAGATAACATAAACATAGCTAAGTTAGTTAGCACCGAATTAATAAGAACAAGTCATCCACTAGCTGAAGTAATTTACCTTTCCAGCTACTGAGTTTTTCCAGGAACCTCTCCTCAATACATGCCCGGTCCTCATTGGATAGGTTAACATGATTCATAGGAATACCTGGATACCTGAAAGGAAAATCACCTAACCGGCACCCAAACAAACGTGCATATTCCAGTTCACGGTCCTTGGCTCCACCATAGAAAAAAAACTCACTTTTTGTGGAAATTAATTTTTAATTCTAATAATTGCTCGAGGTACTAAGCACTAGCTTGATTCTTTGGCTTTTAGCATATCATGATCCCAAAATAAAATGGTGCCATCCGCATATTGCAAGATTGAAAGGCCATCATCAACCAAATGTGGGACAACTCCCTTCATTAATCTGTCCATTAGTCTTAGCCCGAAAAATCAAAGTTGCTATCATATCTGCCACCAAATTAAATAGAATAGAGAGACAAGGGATCTCCCAGTCTTGCTCCATTATTGGTTTGGAAAAAAGAAGAAGACCCACCTCGTCATTCACTCTGATGTTGACACTACCTCCTCTCATAGTTTGATCAATCCAATGACACCAAACAGGTGAAAAGTCTTTCATTTTTAAAGTTTATTGCAGAAAGACCATTTAATTTTGTTATAGGCTTTCTCAAAGCCTAACTTTAAGATTACCCCATATAACTTTTTTCTATACGACTCCACCTCATATATAGGAGGAATAATCAGTCCAGACGATCCATATTACCAAAGATGGACATAAAGCTATAGCTTGCGATCCTAGTCAGCAAATTAATGCATGGATGCTGCTTGCATGCAGTGGGATCATAATATATATCATCGGATCCTAAGTCGATCGTGTAGGAGTAATAATCATATCATGCAATTAATAAAGGGCCGGGGTGGTGTCACGGTGTGGTGCAGTGCAGGGCACGCAGGGGCTGTGAATGCCCGCTGCAGAATATCACTGCCAACCTTGCTCTGTCATCACAAGAACAAGATTGCCTGCCTGCGCATTGCAACCGTACTGTACTGTATCAGTTAACATCTACAGAGAGCTACGTACGTAACGTAGTATATCCTGCTGTCCTGCCAAAATACTCCGTATGTGATCATCATAGAGCTGTGTACGGGCGGGCATGCTTCACACAGACGCATGCAGTGATGGGTCGCGCTCGCCCCCCGAGCCGGAGCCGGTGCCGGTCCTTATCCATGCATGCTGATGGCTGATGCTGCTGACGATTCATTGCCATTATATTATATATGGCACCGATCCGATTACCCCATATTCGACTTGTTCGGCTTCTTTTTTTAGCCGGAACAGTATTTTTCTCTCACAATATTTCAGCCAGAACAATGTTTTTCAGCCAAGATTCAGCAAGCCGAACGGGACCATATTGCTGATCATGGCATTCTTGCAATGGTGATCTGAATAGTAACAACATTATAGGCCCGTTTGACAGGGCTCCTCTTCGGCTCCGGCTCTGGCCGTGGATGCCTTCCCTTGTTTGTGACTCCCAACCCATAATGTACTGCTCCTACTAGGTACTTAATTGGAACAGCAGGCGGATTAAACCATGCATGTCTGCAGGTCGATCGGTCTGGGCTTGGGTCCATCATCAGCTTTGCATTTAGGTCGTCGTCCCAACATTTCGGCCCGGCCGCCGGCGTTGCGGAGCAAACAAGCAAATGCAGTTTGTAAATGAGTGGGCTACGTATGTCTCATATATATGTACAGTAGCGACAGTACTTGTACTGCTACTTTCATCAATCTACAGAAATACACCAATAATTTGGTTGATGGATCACATGAATGATGAGGATGCAATTGCAGCTATGTGTTCTGAAAAACACCAACAAACATTGCTGTGATCCTCCTATATGTAGATGATGGAGGGGACAATTCAAGGACCCATGGCTTTATTATAGCAAATGGGGTCCAGGATTGCAAGTACCGGAGTACATCTAGATGAAGAAGGGCTGTGTCTGTCTAGGAAAGAAAATGGTCCCTAAATCCAACATGCAGGCAGCAGTAGGCTACTGTAAGTTGGATCGATGCATGCAAGTGATGGAACTGCAGGGACCTCACGGCATGCCATGATGCCATGACAATGGCAAAGCCAATAGGCACAAGTAAAAAACCAGAAAACCACTTGTGAGCCAAAAAAAAATCAAAAACTACAGCTCAAGCAAACCGGCCCTGTTCTTGGAAAGCTAGAATGACGTATGCATGCAGCAGGAGCACCAGAAATGCCTATATGTTGAACAGTACTTGCCAGTAGTAGCTTACAACAAAGAGCAAATATTCCATGCGCCAAAGGATTATGGCCACACCCAAATACAATGGAAAATCATCATTAAGTGTCAAACTTGGTCAGGCTACTGAACATTACACAGTACAATAACAAACAAGATGTTTCTGTAAAGTTGACCAGAAGACGAGAGAGTTATCAACAAACCAAAGACGAGCAAGCAAAAGAATATTAAACAGGCCAGAATCGAGCACGGAGGCGGACGGCCCGGGAGGCGATTTCTCTCAGAGTGTCTCTTGCTGTGGACACGTCGTTCCGTGGCTGCCTCTCCTGCTCAGGCTCCTCAAAGGCATTCATGAACTCCTCCTGTTGCAACCTGTAAGCCAACGCAGCATCTTCAGATTGGTCTAATCTTACTGCGCTCCGTCTGTTACGGCTTCTTGTGCTGCCATGTGTGCTGATGAAGTTCGCACTAGTGTTGGTGCCTGTTGTGCTGCCGGGTTCGATGAACGTCCTGTAGCTGCTTCTTGTTCTACCTTCGGTGATGAAGCTGCTGCTGCTCCTAGTTCTAGTTCTCATACCGGTGCCACCTTGTGATAACCTATTAGCTCTCAGTGGGCTACGGTTCACACCCTTGTTGCATGGTGAAGGTGGTGAGGTTGAACTCTTTCTTGCCTCAACTTCACTGGGAAATAAGAGCTGAATGGTGTTCCAGAGTACAGTGTTGATGGTGCACGATCTTGAGTTGCTGCATAGTTACAATCATTTAGTCAAAGCCTTTACAGTTTATTGACCAAACACATCTTTTTTCGAGATTGCACAGCTTTGAGGAAAGACTTACCTGATTAATTGCCTGCATTTTGGACACCGTTTTCCGCACTTGGCTGCAGCATGTCTTAAGCATTTCATGCAGAAGCTGTTAAATAGAATAGCAGTAATATGAGTTTCAGAACAGTTTACAGAGTAATGAATAAACTGACTTAAAATATTCAACAACATAATTGCATCAAAGAATGTTCAATTCAAAAAAGTTTCAGGTAACACCGGTATAATGAGCAAAATTTTAGATTGGTGGACAATGTACAGATAACCACCACTCAGTTGAGATATTTGAAATGATAAACCTCAGGATTAAAAAAAGCCCTCTTAGTACAATACTAATTTATTTCCACTCCAGCCTAACAATGAGAATTGTATTCCATAGTCCTATATGCATAGAATCAGAAAAACAAGATTTGTGAACTGAAATCTACACGGTAAACAAGCTTTCAGTGCCCCATATTTGCTATGAAACTGACAAACTAAGGGGGTGTTTGTTTCTTTAGTCGCTCCTAAAATTCATGTCACATCGAATGTTTAGATACTAATAAGGAGCATTAAATATAGATTAATTACAAAACCAATTACATAGATGGAGGCTAATTTGAGAGACGGATTTTTTAAGCCTAATTAATCCGTCATTAGCACATGTTTACTGTAGCACCACGTTGTCGAATCATGGGCTGATTAGGCTTAAAAGATTCGTCTCGCAAATTAGTCGCAAGTTGTGCAATTAGTTTCGTAATTAGTCTATATTTAATACTCTATGCATATGTCCAAACATTCGATATGACAGAAATTTTAGGAGCTCCTGTAGAAACCAAACAAGCCCTAATCTTTATTGAAGCAAGAATGTACGTGGTCAGCAAGAATGTACACTTCGAACAGTTGAAGCAATCATCTATTGACATTCCTTAGCAGAATAGCAGGCAGCAACCAAAATGAACAAATATGTTGAGAAAGCAACTGCATTGTATGAACTATACAGTAATTCTTGCTATGTTCCCTGCCGGATACATTGCTTTCCGAATTCAAGTAACCTTTTTTACTCAAAGCACAGTCAAAGTACCCATGAAAATCCTAGTACTCCAGTCTTGTATATAAACAAAATCAGGAAAAAAAGAAGGAATTGCAAATGCGAAGAAGTGCACGTGTACATTGTAAGCTTTTGTGGTCCATTTGCCCGGGGTAATTAACAGGCTTCTCCGACACTAACCAACAGAATTTTACAATTCCAAGATCATTCGTTAAACTGCACTTTTAACAACAGAAGAAATCACTTTCTGACTGGCAATCAGCATACAAAATGAACTGTGCAACTCACAGGAAGCAACTGACATCCTACGGCTGCACACGGCACAAACAAAATGAACCAGGGAAAGTTTTTTATTTCTTCTCTTTGCATACAGAATTCAAGCAACCAC
Source organism: Miscanthus floridulus (assembly GCF_019320115.1). NCBI lineage: Eukaryota > Viridiplantae > Streptophyta > Magnoliopsida > Poales > Poaceae > Miscanthus > Miscanthus floridulus. Next base: position 123,240,555 of record NC_089583.1, read on the forward strand.
TTTTTTTTTCCAAAAGCACAGTTAGAAATTACCTGTGCCCACAGGGCGTGGTGGTCGGCTCAAAGCAGATCTCCAGGCAAATCTGCACAATAAGCAACTCCCAAATCAATCCCCAATACCATCTAGTATGCAATCACAGATGTAACATCATATCATAGAAAAGAAAAGAAGCACCCTTACCGCACAAGAGAGCTCCTCCCGGAGGCGATCCATACACGGCATGTTACCGGTGGCCGCTGCCTTCTCGCCAGATCCTGACGCCTCCTTGTCGCCCACAAGGACAACCTTCTCTTCCTCCTTGGCGGCCTTCACTTCCGATTTGCCGACTAGGGGATTTTCCAAATCAACGACAGATAGAGAACGCCCAAGAAGATTATACTCCTAGCACGAATGTGCCCAAGAAAATCGATTCAATCTTAGGAACAAACCTGCCGCAGTGTCCGTCTTGTCGTCGTCGTCGTCGAGCGCGAGAACCACCGGCGGGATCTTAGCCGGAAACTGCCTACGGGGCCTCCTCTTTCTACGAGAAGGCGGCATTCAGACGGACGGGATCATGAACCCGAGCAGGAAAAGAATTAGGCGGGTCGGCCGCCGTACCTGGTGCTGGATCCGGCGCTGCCGCCGGCGGAGGAGGTGGAGGCCCGCCTCTTGCGACGGGACTCGCGGACGGGGGTGTCCTCGACGACCATCGCGGCGAGGACGGACTCCTCGTCCCACCCGGCCAGCTCGGCGGCCGACCGGAACCGCGGGCAGAGCAGGTCGGCGCCGTCCTTGGGCGCCGCCGCCCCATGGCGACGCGGCGCGGATCTGGGGCTGCCGCCCGCGCCTCTGGACGCCATCCCTAGCTCCCTCTCTCTCTCTGTATCTGGCGACTGCGATTTGGCAGCCGTTGTGGGGGCTGAGGGGGGAAGAAGAAGCAACGGTCGGCCCGCGGATCGGGAATTTCGAATGGGAGCGGAAGGCGGCGGCTCTGCCCTGCATTGGGTGTGTGTTTTAACCCTTACTTAACCTAGGGATCGCCTTTCAAAAAAAAAAAAAAAAAAAAAAAGAAAACCTAGGGATCAAAATTTATGAGAAATTTTCGAATTTTAAAAGTGTCTTATCACATTAAGGTATGTGTGTTATTGGAAACTCTAGACTCATATTTCCTATTGTTTATGTTGTGTACTAGTTTATGTTCTGTATTCTTCTACTAATAGATGTGTAGTAATAAATTATGCTAAATATTTTGTTTAAATCTATAAATTTGGAAAATCATATCTCTCGTTAGGATCTAAAAGAATTTATGAAATCTCATGAATTTCCATAATTTTCGACATGGCTAAAAAAATCGAATATTGTAATTGATAACCTTGATAAAGATTTTTCATTGGAAACTTTTTTATTTAGATTCTCCCAAAAACGTTTTACCACAAATTAGGGAATGATTGGACGGCGGCGTGGGAAAGCGCATAAGAGATTTGTCAGGGTTGTAACCCGGGGGTGTCTCAATGCACCGATTAGTTAGCAGGCCACGTGGCTCGTAACACAATGGCTAACAAAGGCCCGAACGACCGAGGCCCAGCGAAAGCCGAGCGGAGCAGGCCAGGCGCCTGCTCTGACAAGAGCAAGCATGCCACACTGACCCCGCAAGGACCGAGGGGACAATAGTCACCTCGGCCCGGTCAGCCACCATCCCTACGCCACGTCGCACTGACGAGACAACACCGCAAGACGGTGGTAATGGGTACGATACCCACCGTCTAAATATGGACCGAATATACGCTTGTACGATCCCACCCACTACGGGATGGGATCCACGACAAGAGACTCGACGAGAAGGCCATCCAGACTAGCAGAGTGCCCCGACCCCGACGATCGGAGGCGTGGCTCTCAATCCCGTAAAGCCTCCAAGCGAACGACGACCCGAGGCGGTTACCTACTTCGAGTACGACGCCCCTGAGAACCAGGAGACGATGACGAAGGCCACGACTGACACCGTGTTGCATAAGACAGCTGACGAACCACCATCGAGGCTACAATGCCGTCATGGTCGGCACAGTAGCGCCACGTCACATCCTGCCGCAACGAGGCCAGAAGACGATGACAATAGCAACGACCGAACGTGCACCAAGAGACGGTGTAGCTTGCAAGCCAAGTTAGTTAGGCTCTCTCTCAGGCTCTTGACCCTTCGGTCGGGAGAACCTCCTTTTTGTATAAGCCCTGGCCCCGGACTCTATATAAGGACAGCCAGGGCACCCATCTCGGGGACGACATTCACATCATCTATCATTCCATCCATTCACCATTGTAGTAGGGCTCCTGGAGCTTCTCTTCGGGCAGCCCTTCGCCTAGCATAGGTCCTTCCATCTGTTTTCACCCTTCTTGCACCCTCATTGTAAGAACTTCAGAGAATTCAAACGAGGAACACGCCCTCAATCATCTTTGAGACTGGACGTAGGGCTCCGGTCTGAACCAGTATAAATCATCGTGTCTATTGGATGCTACCCTCGTCTTCCTAGAGCAACACGACAATCATATAAATTTACTAGTCTGATTTATAAAACACAAAGATTGCTCATAAATGTTTGATTTCGACCACACGAGGTCGGATCTACATGCCTGGTGAGCGCTCCCAAGCCAGGGTTGTATCCAAACACAGCCTTAAGGCCTGCTTGGAGGGGCTTCGTGCGGCCTTGACTTTACACTGTAGCATTTTTTTTTAATGGTCTGATGGAGCTGTTGGTGCTCCAAAACTGTGGCTCTCCGACTTCTTTATTTCCTCGGTTCATTGTGGCCAGAGACAGATCTAGAGCCGTTTTGCCCTGTGCTACAGTGTAAAATTGTAAGCTCATGTTTAGTTGTCAGGCCAAATTCCAAAAAAGTGCTATAGTACCCATCACATCGAATCTTGCGATACGTGCATAGAGCATTAAATGTATGCGAAAATAAAAACTAATTGCACAGTTTGGTTGGAAATCGCGAGACGAACGTTTTGAGCCTAATTAGACCATGATTGAACACTAATTACCAAATAAAAACGAAAGTGCTACAATAGCCCAAAATTCAAAATTCATCCAACTAAACACCCTCTAAGTTACAGTGCTTGGACGAAAGGAGCTGAAACCCACCCTAAACGGCCAAACGAGCCCTTAGTTTATGAGCCAGTTTGTCATATACGTAGAATTTTGTTTATTTTTTTTATATTTTTTCATTAAATTCGTAAAAATAAAAATATGTTTTAAGAATAATAACTTTTTGTGAGAGTAGCAACTTAAATGCAATGCATTTTAACTAGTGACACTTTAAATGATTGAATAAAAAAATACTATTGCTAGTAAAAAGAGAAGCTACGAAACATATATAACCAAACAAAACTATCCGGTGGCCGTTTCTGGTTCCTCGGCAGAACAGAAGAATGGATTCAACTCGGAACCGCTTCGGGGTTCCAAACAGGGGGCCATGTCCCTGCTGCTGGTGACCAAGACCTTACAACACTACTCCGAATCCAAGTGTAGTGAAAAATCGCTGTAATTTCCTTATTCTTCGTATCAGGTTTTACGTTTACCTATTATCAAAAAAAAAAAAGTTTTGCTTTTACCTGCATAACATAGTGCAGCAGCCACAGCCAGCAGCTCTGTTTTGTTTAGCCAGACTAGAAAATTACTAATACGGTGTTATGGACACGGAAATCAGTTTTTAAATTTGATAACCTAACTGAAGCATATGTACAAATTAATAGAGCACCGATACATTTAACTCTTTAAAGTATGTACTGTTATTAAAAATTCATATAAATAGAAATGTGCTAAAAAATCATAGCTTTTGTGGGGTAACAACTTATGCAATCCGTTTATCTTTATTACACCTTAAAATGATTAATTGAAAAAAATACAATTGTTTGGAAGCGAGAAATGTTTTAGATTATAAGGCCCTGTTTGGATCCTCCACTCTAAACTTTAGAGCTAAAGCTCCAAAAAAGTGATATAAAATTAGTTCTAAACTTTAGCCCACCTCACATTAGAGTTTTAGACATTAAAAGTGAGCTAAAGTGCTTTAAAGTTTAGAGGTAGGGATCCAAACAGGCCATAAATAGAAGCAGTAGAGTTGCAGTCAAACGCTATAAAGAGAGAAACATTTCAGAGAAAATCACTTCGAACCGATTTTTGTTTTTATACTAATTGAGATAAACATCTTCTGATCTAGTTCTAGTTTTAATAATTTAGCAAGCTAGCCAAAGGGTTCTATAAAATGATTTTGATTCATCAGATAAATGTTATAAATATATTCCAATCCAAAATATTTTTACAAGAATCTAAATCCTATCAACCAAGGGGATTTTAAAAAAAGGAATCATGAAGAACTACTCGGTGACCGTTGTGGTTCCGAGGCGGAAAAAGAAGAATCGATTCAAACTCGAAACCTTGCTCCGAGCTGCCAAACAGCCTCTCTCTCTCTCTCTCTCTCTCTCTCTCTCTCTCTCTCTCTCTCTCTCTCTCTCTCTCTCTCTCTCTCTCTCTATATATATATATATATATAAAAAGATGTCCCTGATGTCCCTGCCGCTGGTAACCAGGACTTTTACAGGCTTACAGCTGTATATTAAACAGCACTACTGTTTTACAAGTCTCCGAATCCAATGGCAGTGAAAAATAGCTGTAGTTTCCTTGTTTTACGAATCAAGTTTTACTTTTACCAGCACATTAATTTCCAGCTCCTAAAATTCAGTCCCTGTCACATCAAATGTTTGACCCATACATAAAATATTAAACGTAGACTAATTATAACATTAATTACACAGATTAAGACTAATTTATGAGATGAATCTATTAAGCCTATTTAGACTCATGTTTAGTGTCGGGTTCATAAACCCGAGGGCTCTCGCGAACCGGCTTTTCAACAAAGGCTCGGCCCAAGCAGACAACGCGTAACTCATGGGCCGGCCCAAATATCTGAACAACAGGCTAGAAGGACGATCCAATCACCGACCGGAGCACTTACTTTGATCTCCAGCCAGCCGCCGGACGACCTCTCCGACCAGAAGGCCTGGCTAAAGCACTACTCCTGACTCCGACTCCACGTCTCCGACCGGGGTACGTAAAAATCCTGCTCACTGTTTTTCTCCGACTGACGCAACCAGAGCCGACTGAGACCAACCGACCGGGGACGCTCGCTCAGAAAGGACCAGGGAACGAACAGAGAAAGCAAAGCAAGGCACACAAGTCAAACCACGATACCAGGAACCGTACCCTGTACACCTGTAGAAGCAGTACTCTGCAACCTCCCTGACACAAACAGTGTTGTAGGCACCGACATTTTCCCTATAGTATTATGGACGCCATTAACTCCCATACGGTAAGGCTTCCCCACATGCCTCTGGGCATCGACAGTGTTGTGGGCGCCGACATTTATCATACCGAGTGAACATGATGAAACCCCTCACATGCCTCTGTGCATCAACAGTATAGCAGGTACCGACATCTACCATACCCAAATAAAACGACGCAACCTCCCACATGCATCCAACATCCAACAGTGTTGTCGGCGTCTACCATCATCCTATACCCGCCGGCGTGAATAGCAATGCTCAGAAGCATACGTACTCTCTCCCTCTCACTTGTAAGGTCATCCCCTTCATCTATAAAAGGAGATGCGCTCTTTCCCAATATCTAAGCGATTTTAGATTCATTAGATCGATCAAGTTCACTAGTTCACAACCATAGAACCGCTAGGTTCAAACCTCAAGTACACACTTGAACACTTAGCTCATAGCGGAGCTCCTGTCACTCTTGGTCCTTCCGACCAGAGCCCGACTGGATCCCTCATATCCCCATCTTTCTTCTTCTCGTTTGTAACCCCACTACAAACTTCAAGCACCTAGGCTCAGGAATAAAGTCACCGACCAATTCAAACTGGACGTAGGGCATGTTGCCTGAACCAGTATAAACCCTATATCATTGAGTGTTAGGCCACCTCCGATCACAACATACAACAAAACTAGAAATATTTACTTATTGGTCACTTTCTGCACCGACAGTTGGCGTCGTCCGTGGGAAAGACATTGTACGTTCAACACTTTTTTGTCATCAGATGGCCCATTTTTCCGCCACCTTCGCCATGGCGGGCTTAGGCAATACGATTCGCTTCGGCTCACTGGAGTTTCCAGCACTCCCACCTATTGAGATGTGGGTTCCACCTGTCTTCGAGCCATCCTAGGCCTTCCTCCTCGAAAGTCTGGACTTCGTCGCCGACCGGCTCGACGTACTACACCTCCAATAGGAGGCACTCGTTCCGACGCCCGTCGGAGGGGCGTCCTCCATCGACTCTAGGATGCACGATGACTTCAACGACGAGGCATATGCGCTTCATTCCAAACAAACTCTATGCTCAAACCCCGCTATGAGTAATATGCATACTATAATTTATTCCCTATTTACTATCTCCCACCGATTATCCGGAGAGACCTTATTTACCGTATCACGGACACCATATGATCGGTTTCCCTACGGCCTCGCGTCCCCCGCGGACGCATGTGCTCGGGGGCTCCGAGGGACGCTGCCGCCATCCCCCCTCACATCCGAATTTATGGGAATGGCGAGCTATGCTCCTACCATTTTCTACGAACTACTGGATGACGAGGGTGAGAGCGACGGCTCTAGCATTGGCAACGTGGCACCTAGCCACTATCCGTCCCAGGAGTGCGCTATGGCGGACGCTCTGGGACAGTCGCCGGTCATTGCAGAGTCTGCGCAAACTCACACCCCTCTAGACCCGTGTGCGAGGGCCCTCTCGTTTGCGCAAGGGCATGCCGAGGAATTACGACAACGGCGGTAGAACCAGCAGCCGCCTACACCATCAAGCTCGGTGAAGCATGTTGCGCTCCATGCGCATAACCCGGCGGGCGGCGCCTGGGGTCACAACCACCAAGTACAACATGACATCATGAATGAGGGGAACGATCTCTCACAGTTCGCTCGAGCTAGCCAAAACATCACTGCTGTAAAAATGCTTCTACGTGGTGTTCCTAAGCCCATCGACCCCTAGAAGCAGGCGGTCTACCAGAACCTCTGGGTTATAGTAGAAGCCACCACCGTACAACAAGTGGAAAGCTCCGCATCATGACTCCAACACGCGCCCTCTCTCTCCCCACCAGGGGAGCGGGGACATGCCAGACGGATCGCTTCATCCGTTCACCGCTACAGCCGCCAGGTGAGGCTCGGGAGGCAATAGCTGCGTCTCGGTCCGACCTGGCGCCTGCTCCTCACCGACCATTGATACATGAGTGGCCTGGTCCACACCAGGACGCTCATAGCATCGTCAGCAACCGGCATCGGGGCCGGCATGATGATGACGTCCATCGGGTGGCGAAGAGAGCGGGTGACATAAATCCTGGTCGACCCATCGAGGGGAGCAGTAAAACATACCCCAGGCACGGTCGTCGAGTAGGCGACCAGAGTCCTAGCCCTAAGGGCCCAGGACCATGGGCCTTTGATCGACGTATCCGGAGAGCGTTGTTCCCACAGCGCTTTCGACTGCCCACCAACACCACCAAGTACATTGGGTAGACAAACCCTAATATTTGGCTCAAAGATGTCTGGCTCACCTACCGAGCCAGAGGGGTGGATGATGACTATTTCATCATTCAGTATCTCCCCATCTGTGTGGGGGAACATGTTCGGGCATGCTTGAATTTCTCTCGCACGACAGCATCCGTGAGTGGGCGGACCTCAAGAGGGTCTTCGTCAGAAATTTCCAGGGGACGTATGTCCACCCTAGAAACTCTTGGGACCTCAAGAGTTTCCAATAGGAGCCCAACGAGTCCCTATGGGATTATATCTACAGATTCTCCCAACGATGCAACTCCCTCCCTGATGTCGTTGATGCAGACATCATCAGTGCATTCCTCTCTGGGATGACCTGCGAGTCCCTGATCCACAAGCTTAGATGCCTGAAGCCTCGTACCACCCGTGACCTACTCGATGTCGCCACTAACCATGCCTCTAGCGAGGAGACAGTCGGAGCAGTCTTCAACAGGGGCCGGGACAAAGGCAAGGCCAAGCGCATGGACCAAGATGAGGGCCCCTCCACACAGAGGGGCAAGAAGAACAAAAAGGATCGACGCCGATCGGACAACACCACGTTGGTCGCCGTGGCTGATCGCACGGGCAAGCAGCCCCAATAGGGACTACCTAACCACTTCAAGAAACTCATGGATAGTCTATGCACCAACCATGCCTACCCCATCAAACACCTCTACAAGGACTACGAGCTCCTCAAACATTTCCTACGATAGGCCGGCGGGCCAAAAGAAGGGGACCGCAAAGAGGCGGCAACCAAGAAAGAGACGGATAAGGACAGAGATGGTTTCCCCAACATTGATGAATGCATTATGATCTTTGGTAGATCCGACGCCATCTGGTCCAAGCGCCAGCACAAGGTACGCTATAGGGAGGCATGCGCCACCGAGACGGCCATCCCCTCCTTCCTCAGCTGCTCGGAATCTCTGATCACCTTTGATCAGAGGGACCATCCCTCCCACATCGTGAGACCAGGGCACTACTCGCTCATCGTCGATCCCATCGTCCACAAGAAGCACCTCACCATGGTGTTGATGGATAGAGGCAGCGGCCTCAACATCCTCTATATCGACACCCTCAATGCCATTGAAAGGTCCTTGTTTAGTTTTGGTAATTGAGTGACAACTTAGGTGGACTAATTGTGTTTATATGAGATACACAGGTGATTAGTCCACAGGTACATGTGTGTGAGCAACATATGCCATGAAGGTGAAAATGGGTTGAAGATGTTGCAAAGCTCACACATGTGATGATGAAGGAGCTTAAATGCACATGAGACATGACATTGAGTCATGTGATCAAGGTGGAGAAGATCAAGACAAGGCTTGGCTTGATAGACTGGTTGCAAGCGTGAAGGACAAGTCGAAGGCTTTGGAGTGATGGACCGCGTGGCGGTGAAGCTTGAGCAAGACTTGGCGTCGATGGACGATGACAACAGTAAAGAGCAAGTGAAGTCAAGATCGATGAACCAATATGATCACATGATAATATGAAGTGGATCATATTATTGTTGATCGTGTTGGTGCATGTGTTGCATCGACGTTGGAGGAGATGGAATGGAATGCGTAAGGCAAAGGTATAACCTAGGGCATTTCATTTCACTGGTCATAGGTGTGTAGAAAAGTTTATGACCGGGTTTAGGATAGATGGCCGTACTATCAAAAGGAGCAAACTTGTTTGCATATCGGTCATCTAGTGCCACTTGAGTGATCTATCTTTGCATCGTCGCTAGGATCAAGTGGCACGGCAAGTTGAGTGGCTAACATCCTTTGAGAAATGATTGTGAAAATGTTAACACACATACACATGGTGGTGTACACTTGGTGGTGTTGGCACATTTACAAAGGAGATGAAGTTGGAGTTGATGTGGATCAACTTGGTAAAGGAA